>NC_139606.1:92045637-93368192 GCF_964270895.1 Podarcis filfolensis
CATCAAAACTTGATTAGAACTCCAAATTTCCTGACACCTACCAGATTATCAGGCGTGTTGTGAATACCCAGGTTGCCTCCATGGCAGAGAGTGTTTATGATCTGCTTCAGCTGGTGAGTCAACGGTGCCGTTTCCTGGACAAGGATAGCTTTGCCACTGTGACTCGCATGTGGGTAACCTCATGCTTATGAAATACTGCAATGTGCTCTGTGTGGGGCTTCCTTTATAGCTGGTTCAGAGGCTGCAGCTGGAGCAGAATGCCATGGGCACAGTAGTGCCCCTTAGTTGGTACATATCACACCAGTACTGAGGGACGTGTACTGGCTGCTTATTAGCTACTGAGCCAGTTTTAAGGCATTCTAGCTTTCATATGAAGCCCTAAGCTACTCTGGGCCCAGGTTACCCAAAAGACCAGCGAGGACATTGAGTTCAACCAATGGAACTCTTGCCACGGTATGATGATTATCGGCTTATGGTGATATGGAGGTGGGCTTTTTCACTAGCAGCACCAGTGGCCTGGAACACATTCCCTGTTGAAATGTAAGAGGCCCTTCTGTACTGGCATCCTGCCTTTGGCATCCCTGTGATTTCTCAACCCGAGTCTCCTGCTTTTATCACTGTATTGTTTTAATGGCACTGTCTTATTGTGTATATGGATATTTATATTTTAACAGTGTGTATCTTGTGATACACACACAGAAAGAACGAACCTATTTTGGCATGTAGCAGTATATAAATTAATAACTGATTATGACACTATTTATACGGGCTACTTCATATCAATGCTACACCTAGGTCAGTATTGTCTCTTCTGACCAGCAGAGCACCTTCCAGGTGTCAGCTGGAGGTATGATGGTAACTGTGGTACAAGTGGAGGCCAGATAAAATCCTTAAATTGCCTGCATACAAAACTCGTGTCCCAGCACTAATCCATATAAAGCCCCTTCAGATATTAGATACCTGCAAAAATGCTGCAGTTGTGAATGAATCAGATTCCGATTGTCTCCCTTAGGTGGGTGGGAGCACGTATCTCATAACAACAAGGTGTTTCATCAAAGGGAATGTTGACAAAGTATGTCACAGGTATTAAAAAACCAAAAACCAATCCCTCCCCTATTATGTTGGCCCTGTAAGCAGAAAGAATGTAGATCTGGAAGAAGGATACGTCTAATAGATCAACCATTATTTTGCATGTTTCAATGCTGAAGCCATCTGATTTAATATCTTGGCCTGCAAAGAAAAACAACACACTTATTACACACAAACAATGTACTCTTTCTGTTTTCAGTATTCATGTTTGATTTCATGGGGAACTGTGGATGTTCACAGGACTGCGAGAGAGGAACTTACGTTTTGCCATGACTTTTTTCAGAATGTTGCACAATTCAAAAGCGGAGATCTCAGCATCCTGTGGGCATGGAAGGAACAAGCAAAATGGCTTACTTTAAATGATCACCTCTACTATCACTGGGAATCATCATGTTATCCCAGGTCTAGTTCTGCATTTTCGAATTCTGGCTCTTGGGGATGGTGCATTTTGTAAAGAGCCACGGACCCCCAACCTGATGGAAAACTATGCTACTCACCTCTCCAGCTAATTGCCTAAATAGTTTCTTAAAACTGGGTTCAATTTCATCTTCTGTGAGTTCTTTCTAGAAAAATGAATGGCAGGGGAAACATCAGCAGAGGTCTCTGACCCAGTAACCGTCAAATATTTAAGCAAACAGATTCCTCTTCTAGGGCTATATTAAATATATACATAGATATGTGTATATATACATATCCTTTTGCTAGGGCAACGAATTAAAATTTAATTTTCACTCTCAATGACTGGTTTGAATTCTGTTCAGACTGAATAATGCATAAACCCTCCAGTGAATCTCAGGTTGCTTTTTTTCATACCACAGTGTTAAAGATGACAAACTGTTCAATATAAGAAACCCATTTTACTATTTGCAATGAAGTACAGAAAAGCCTATCAAATCCAATGTCAGAAATGTGTGCATAGAGGGCAATGTTCCAGTATGGTGTTTTTTTTAAAAAAGATGTGGTTAACATTTTAACCTTAGTACTGAAAATTAAAGTATAAGAACGAAGCCCTAATTGTGATAAAATATACGGACAACCTCAATAATGGAGGGAGAGGACCAAAGCCGTTGGTACATTAAACCTGTGAATCAGGGCTGGCAACACAGTGTGTATCTCTCTGTGTAGGCAGGATTAACCCTTTCTCCCAGCTCTGCTGTTCTATCCAAAATCAGACCCTGCCCCAACAGGCAACCCTGTAGACCTGGGTTTCTATTCTATGTAGGTTTGCAAGCTCCAAAATTCAGGGCCCTCAACAGCAACAACTGTCTTCTATGAGTCAATAGGTTAATGACGGCATAATCACTCCTAAAAGCTTTGTGCATCTTCTACAATCACTCAGAAAACGCCCCCAGCAACCTTGGAAAGCAAGCGCATGTTCTCTCTTTTGCCTGTAGCACTTTGCCGTCAGCAAAAACAAGTTTTCATATTAGGCAGCATACCTCTTCAATATTGGCTTCAATTTCATCATCAACAACTCTAAAAATGAGCAGAGGAATTGCTGTTAGTTTTATTTCATGCAAGCAGACTTAGATTGACATTTTAACTTCTAAAGAAGGGGTGGGGAGAATCTAGGAGTTGGAATTCAGCGACATCCGGAGACCCATAGGTTCCCTACCCTATTCTAAAGGTTCCTTGGGTATTTAATATCTGGAAAAGTTTCTCTGCAGCTACTACAGGTACACATCTGTTTTGTAACATTCAGGTACATCCAAATGAAGCAGATCATTGGAAACTTAGGGATCATTTTTTGTGCACATTACACAGAATTAATTCTTTGAGTGAGGGCCTAAGGCAGGGGCAAGGAACCTGTGGCCCACCAGAGACTGCTGAACTACAGCTCCCATCATTCCTCACCATTGGCTATGCTGGCTGGGGCTGATGGGAGTTTGAGGCCAACAACATCTGGGAAGGCCACATGTTCCTCATCCCTGGCCTAGGTGGGCAGTAGGTATTTTACCTTCAACTTTCACTGAGTAGCATTTTAAGTGAAATCATTTATAATGTGCACAGCTCTTCTCAGCACTGACAGTGATTGGAAGGGGAAGGGGAAAGCGACTGAGGTGATGGAGGGTTGTAAAGGCAACGAGTACCAAACTTTCCATGAGTTCCTGATGCATTGAAGAGGCAAGAAAAACAATTTGAGAATTATCCACAGACAAAATGCATATAACACAGCCACACTTATGGCTTGTCTGGACAGATGTTTGGAAAAACCCTAGGACGACTTACATTATACTGAAAAACAGACAAAAGGATGGATGTAGCACCAAAATCTTATGCTGTGGAACTATGATAAAACATGGTTGTAAGGTTCTTTCACATATCTGTGTGGATTTGTAGCCCTCTGTCCCCAGAAACATGGTCTGATGAAAGGGAGGGCGTACTGGGGAGCTTACTCTAAATCACATACGTTACACGGTGGGTTCAAGTTTTGCCTCTCTCTGTTTAACATTACTTAGGAGTAATTATATACCACTCAAAATAATTATGGGTGGTTTATAGAAAACCCTCACTAATTTCCTGTAATGGCAGATAAAAAATTAGGATGTCTCAACAGTCCTTGAAACCTGACTGGTTAGGCCCCATGGAATGAAGGATAAAGTAAAACCTACTTCGTTGTTCAAGTCCTTTGGTCCAGCCTTTCCCAATCTGGTGCTCTCCAGATGTTGTCGGACTACAACTCCCATTAACCATTGGCCATGCTGGCTGGGATTGACAGGAGTTGTAGTCCAAAACACCTGGGGAGCACCAATCTGGGAGGAAAACACCATCACACAACAGCCCTCTTTCCTTTTAACTTTCACCAGATAAGACTGTCTAACTGAATGGGATGCACAACATGATCCTGAAGCAATCTGGTTCCCCCAGTGCTTTGAGATTCATAAAACCATTCAAGATAGGGAGAAACAAAGAAAAATAGGGCGAGTAGAGGCAGTGACATACTGTGAATCTGCATTCTTTTCTGAGAAGACTCGGAGGCAGAAATCCCCGTTCTTGTTGGGTTCAAAAGTGGATGGCACAATGATGTACTCTCCTGGGGGAAGCTTGAACCGATTTAACACCTCTCGGAGGTTGATGAATGTGTTTGATCGTTCTCTCGCTCGGTTCGTTAGAAAGTAGTTTTTGCTCAGGTGGACATTTGTTTGGCCGGAAGACTTCATCGGAGAAAACAACAAAAGCAACGGTATTATTCCAGTTCAGAATGCAACTGAAGGGCCATTAGAACGCTACACAGTTCTAAATAGCTGAGTTAATGATTACGAATATAAGAATGTTACATGGGAAGAGAAATACATTGAAGCATAGAAGATGAGTGCTATTGGCTTGAAAAGAACCTTCAGCTCAGCCAGAAAGAGGTGTCCCTCAGAACATCTGGCCCAGATCAAAAGCTGAAACAGCCCTCTGGGTGGGGCAGTGGGAGGGGTAAATCGAGAGCAAACCATACAACTGCAACCAGACATCAGAACTGAGATAAAGTTGAGACGAGGTATCACAGAAGGATTAAAAGGTGCTGGAGGAAAATTTGCATTTTAAGGGCTTCAGAGTCCAGGGAAAGAAAAGCAGACCTTTGGCAAATAAAGTTAACACAGGGCTGTAAAATTCTATGTGCTTACATCACCCATGGTGAAAGACAAAACTTGCATGTTAAATGACATACATTTCTGGAAGTTTAAACATCTGGTTTAAAATAGTTCTTTAAATGCTGATTGCAAGCTCCCCATCCTCAGGACATTCTTAGACCAGGAACACATGTTCCATTGCACAGAAGTTGCACATACCTGTGGAGGTACCTGTGGGAAAGCAAGAAGAAAAGGTTGTACATTAAATCAACAACACTCAACAACGCTTCATCTGCCACTTGTGCACAACTCTTTTAACTGGGAGAATCTTTACATGCTCTGTTCCTTGTAAATGTTGCAAGTATGTATTATTCTAGAATCTAGATCAGCCTTTCCCAACATCTGTGCCCTCCAGATGTTTTGGGCTCCAACTCCCATCATCCCTTACCAGTGACCATGCTAGCAGGCACTGATGAGAGAGCTTTAGTCCGAAACATCTGGAAGGCAATAGGTTGGGGAATGCTGGCCCAGGTATTATCATTCAACAAGACAACCCATTTTTCTATTAGTAGTCTTCAACATCTATGACCTCCCTAAAGGGCTGCAGTAGACCAGATAATGTTCATCTAGAATCATAGAATCATAGAGTTGGAAGAGACCACAAGGGCCATCGAGTCCAACCCCCTGCCAAGCAGGATCTGTTTTTGTCTTTGGTGCTGATTTATGCATGAATGTTAATCACTTGATGCCTTTCTGACACTCCACTGTCAGAAAAAGCATTTCGAATCAGATGGTGTGCATGTTTTAGCTGCCATGTCTATGACGGCTAATGCAGAAATGCAAACTATCACTACACACAAATAAGCGACGAACATGCATTTGGTGAACCATTTTTTAATGGTAAAGGGAGATTTGCATTTTGTCAATAAGCCACCATCAATCTATGGATTACGCAACCCATGCGCGATGCATTTCTGAACATGTCAGCTTTGACCCTGAAAAGTAATGACTCTGTTTGCAAAGAAGAAAGGAAAGCGGCAACAAGGAGCTTGCCTCATAGATGGCAAATCCAATGGTGTGCATATCCTCCCCCATCTTCCGCTGCTTCCGACGGTGTTTCTGGATCAGGCCCACAAGGAAGGTGCAGCCTCTCTCGGGGTCATCGGGATCTTCATCTTCTTGCTCAAGTTTGATCAAATATTGAGGATTCATCCAGAATGTATCTGATGAAAGAAGGGAGGTTACTTGAAACCATATTCAGCTTACAGCGACTCAGCTTGTGCTGATGGCACAAAGCCGTCTTCCTGGTTTGGGAAGATACAGCCCCTTCCACTTCAGATTTCCACGCTCATTTTAAGGATGTTAAACATGTAGTTCTTTAAAGAAGCTTCAGAATTATTTTCACATGGGGTGCAGCTGCTTGTAGCTCCTTTTTTGAATCTCTGCATTCCAGTAAAGGTCAGGTTCCAGAATCGGTGGACCATTTTTGACAGTATGTGACAGGCCTATTTTCCCACAAAGGTCAGTGGTATCAAAACTCCTGGTAGTTGATATTGCAGACTGAACAGGAGGCATTGTGCAGAGACCTCACTTACTTTGGCCAAACAGACTTTGACTAAACTGAAGAGGATGTTTTGCAAAGTAAAGCTTGTAGATTCACAGACTTTGTAGGCCTTTCTAGGTGATTTTTGAAAAAATTACCATGCCATGCAGCTTTCATATAAATTTTCTTCCGAATAGGATCTTAAACATTGAGATCCAGGATTATTCCCTCCCCCCCCAGTCAAGCTGTTTTCACCATGCCAACTCACTATGCTCAATAAATCTGCCTTCTACCTCTGCAACCTCCGCTGCTCTCTGGGGAAACAAAGCTTTCTGTTTTCCTTCATGACTCCTCACAACACAGATTCCACTTTCCACTGCCTCCCCTCTGCTGTTTATAGAGCAGTTGCTGTGGCTTGGGTGTGCTGCTCATCCCTGGGCCAAGACCAAGTTGAAATCCAGACACATATAAAAACTGTTCTGGAAATACTTCTTAAAAACAGAATGAATTTTCCATAAGGCTCACCATTGCCATCTAGTGTCACATTGTATATTGCACTTAAAACACACTTAAAACGTTTTATTTGCAGCTGTATAGCTGAGTCCCAAGAGGGCAGTGGTGATGGTGGGGGTTCAGAAGCTTTGTGGGTACCTGAGTGAACATGTGCCTAAACACTGAAGTCTTGGTGTAGAAGGGCTCTATATAATTTTGTTTGGATGTTGTTAGGAAATTCCAGAAAAAAACTACAACTGGTGTGGACTACAACTCCCATCAGCCCCGACTATTGGCTGTGCTGGTTGTGAGTGATAGGAACTGGAGTACAACATCTGGATGGCACCAGGCTGGCTACTTCTATGCCAAAGAGTGACTTACCAGGGTAATTTCTGCATCCGCCAGCGGTGGATCCTCTCCTCCAGTTCCCATCCAACAAATTCAGGCTCCACTTCTTGAACTTGTCACTGGCCAGTGTATCTGGAGTCAAGTTGCAGATCTCAAGGCGGGAGTAATGCCTCAGGAAATCACTAAACGACATCCTATGGGATAGTGGCAGGGGAAAAAAAAAACCTACTAAGAAAAGACGATCCCAATATGCTTCTTCCCATCAATTGTATTATAGGATTGGAGGATGGCTCAGCTGGTAAGAGCGTGAGACTGTTAATCTCAGGGTTGTGGGTTCGAGTTCCACCTTGGGCAAAAGATTCCTGCACTGCAGCAGACTGGACTAGATAAGCCTCTTGGTTCCTTCCAACTCTACAACTCTATGATTCTATCAAATCAATTGCCCCCAGAACAATCTCTGGACAACATGATGGCAAGCTCCATTGGCAAGCTGCAACATCAGTTGGAAGAAATGCTTTTTTTAAAAAAAGATCACCCACTTGAAATCTTTCTGCTACAGACCATTTACTCAAGTTTGAAAAACTCTGAATTTTCCACCAGCCATCAAGGTGTTTTAGGTATTATTATTCATTTTTATTATATGGGAAACAAAACTAAATATAGCAAAGCAAATACAATGTTTTGGGTGTTCTATACTGGGTCTGTGTGTATTCCAATCAGAACTGGTTCCAGAGATCCATTTACAATTTGATGGCTGCAAGTATGTCAGCTTTCAGTACACTAGAACAGTATTCATAATGTCTTCCCCTCCATTTGGAAAGTTAGGGAAGGGCTGTAGTTCAATTGCTGGCATCTCCAGGTGGGGCAGGGGCATCCTGGACAGCTGTTGCCGGTCAGTCGGTGGAGAAAATATTGAGCGAGATGAACTCCATGTAAAGCTGCTTCATTATGTTTCATCCTTACCAAAATTCTCCATCTTCATGTCTCTGCGTGAGCCTCTCTCTCACTTTAGGATCAACTCCGTTCCAGCTTGGACAGCTAAAAACATAAAGCCAGTTTAATGTCCATCTTTAGAGCAGCAGGTGGCCTCTCCAGAATTCCTCGTTCCCCCCCCCAACCACCGCTAATGCTTGCTGGGACAGATGCAGCAGCATTTAAAGCAAGAAAAGCATAACTTACATGCAGAGGGAATGCACTTAACTGAAGCAGGGAAAGATTCCCAAAAGGCTCATTAAAGTGCTAGAAAATGCATCTGTGATCTAGGTCTTACAGTTGCCAGGCTGCTTTCAAGAAGTCATTGCAGTGACACCGCTTTAGAGTTTGGCAACCTGTAATGTGAAACTTTGCGCCCAAATGTGGTTTATTGGAAATGCACAGCTCTGGCCTCCAGGCTTGGAACTCACTTGTCGTTCCATTTTCCAGTCCATTCTACTTCCCCCCAGGGGTTCCGGATTCTGATCAATTTCTGCAGGCTGCCTCGGAAATTCACCTGGCAGGATTAGAAAAATGTTAAGTTCACTATCAGACGGGAACTGGGGAAAGAAATCAGGTGCTTTCCATTTTCTTTATGCCGAGAAACCTGCTGCTTATATTGAATAAGCCTGCACTGTTGCCGGGTTGTTATTGTTTGTTAAATGTCTTTTGCATCAAGACTTGTTATTTCCTGTGGAATACGGGGTGGTTTTTTTTGATCGACCAGTAGTCACATCATGCAAAAAAAAAAAAAAAAAAAAAAAGGAGCAATGGTTTTCCCAAACTCTTCCATGTTATTCTCCGGCCTTCTTGCCTTCACCTTCAGAATTGACTTCTGAACTGAAAGTGCAGCAATTGCAATGTAAGCGACAAGCTGCACAATCTTGTGCGGTACTAACTCAAACGTAAGTGGCACTGAAGTCAGTGGGGTTTGCCTCCAGGTACGTGGGAGTAAGTCCCATTGAAGTCAACCATTATGTCTGTGTAGACATGTACAGGATTGCACGGTTAGCTGCCCTGCATATTTCCTCTTCCACAATGGCAGGGGAGCTGCTTCCCCAGGGCATAATCTCATTTAGTTGGCGGATGTGGGAATATTCCAACTGGAATATTGTGTAGGTCTTTTTCACCCAATGGGCTGTGTGAAGTGGGGCAACACAGAAAATCTAATATACTATGTATAGGAATGTCCATTATATGAATCCAAAGAAATATGACATGATAGGTTAGGTAAATGATAAAAAATGTGAGCTGTGGTTGAGGGCAGGGGCACGTTAACCCTTTTGCCCCCCCCCCCATGGTCCTGATCTTAAGCAGCCCCCTCCACATTGGCTATTTTGATTGGAACTGGCACTAATGGGAGCCTTCTTCCCAGTGGAAATAGTAAGTGTGTGTGTCTGATTCCCAAAGCCCCTCTGTGTGCCATGGAACCACTCTGGCTCCCCACCATCCCCAACTATGATTTTTTAAAAATAAAAACAACAACAACAACTCTGCAGTGCCAAACTGCATAACACACATTGCATGAAATTTGCCTTAAGAGAACGTAGCTCACAGCACTGCTATGAGGATGAATTGGGTGAGGAACAGATTGCAAAGACCTGTGCATCATATGCACTATGGCAGCAGTTGTGGGAATAGCAGTATCAAGGGCAGCCGCAGTGCTTGGCTAGTGGTCTGGAATAAAAGAAGCCCCTTGGAACATCCTGGAGAGGCTTCAGAGGCAGAATTCAGTTCCCTTCTCAATCGGAGCAGCATATTCCCCCTGACTGTTGATACTGGGAAATGCTGAAGCCAAAGCATCCAAGGCCAGCTGCAATCAGAAGTCTGCCAACAGCTCATTATCATGCCCGCCCTTTGTACAGCCTGCCAGGGAGTCAGCTTTAGACAACATTTTAATCAGAAGGGCAGGGATGCTTCCAGCATAATCACTCTGGGTGTCTTCCAAAGATCAATGAAGTTATTAGCGAGAGAGAGGGCTGAGATTATTATATATTACCCCCCTTTCCCTTTCCTTCTTTCTCATTCTACCATACCTGCTATCCATCATAAATTTAACCCTTTCCAAACTGTGATCTGTCTTTCACAACAGGCCATTGAGCTGGCAGAGAGAGGTGGTGAACAATGAATTTCAGTGCCTGGATCTGCACCACTTTGCGTTGGGATAAGTGCAGGTGATGACATGGGGTGCTCCTAGCTGGTGGGGCAACAGTTAATTGCACTAGAAGCCTCCAGGGCAACACAAGTGCAGGAGCTGTCTAAAAGCCCTTTGCAAAAGTGCTTTTGAAGCAGTCCTGCATGTCTCCTCTAAGTGGGTGGGGCTGGGGAAGAGCAGGCACCTCTCCCACCTCAGTTTAAAGGATAAGCATAGTGCTGTTCAAAGAGTGCTTTTGCAAAGGACTTTAACGGCTGCTCAGATGATGAGCAGATTAAATCCTGCTGCTTTGGCTGCCCAATCCTGTTCCCTTCTGCAGGATTAAACCCTCTCCTTCCACCCACCAATGATATCAGCTGGTAGATGAGTGTGGTTTGGGGGAAATGGCCTCATGGACCAAACTGGACCTCTTGGTGGGCATGGACTGAAGATTCCCCATCTTGGCTATAAGATGTACCCTGTGATGGAGCCAGGGGGAAACACAGTTCCCCACTATGCTTGTGTACTCCTCATATGTTATGTGATTTTCTGGAAAAACGAAACTTAAGCACATTGTGGGTTCACTAATTGACAACATGTGATACAGCTCACAGTAAATATTTCTTAGCATTTCAAGAGGGCTAATAAGGCAAAATTTGGCTGGTGGGAGATTTCATAGCCACAAGAGGGCAGTACGTTCAAACATTTCACAGATAATATCTCAGATGCATAGGAAATAATACTGGCCCAAAATGCTATCATATCCTTAGTGCACTACATTTTGCCATTTCCCAAGATGGAGAGCTTACCTCTTCTGCACCTGTAACAGAGTATGCATGCCCTTTGACCAGCTTCTGTGTGGTGACAGCCTCCGTCTCAGCAGCGCTTGTGATCTGCAAACACACACGGAAATATCACCGCTCCTGTGGTGACACAATCCCTCACTGAAGCACCAGTGCCATGCTGAATGCTACAGCGGCAATTACTCCTGCAGGGGGCTCGACAGCTCCATGAGCTCCTCTCGTTTTTTCCCTTCATACTCTGCACCCTGGTCTTTGACAAGAGGAATTGGCGAATACGAACCAGCACTGCCCCTTGCCCTAAATTGTTGACTTCTGCTTGTGTCAGCTGAGGTGCTGGGGCTTGCCAAATTTCTCACTGCCTCTGAGAAACAATTGATTGCATTCTCCCTCTCTGAAGACTCTCTTCCATCTCGTATAAACAGTATTATTGTATGCATCTTTGGCTCTCAGGCCTATTTACAGTTCAAACCTTAAGAATGGGCAACCTGACAAAACAACGCAATTTTGAATGCAATTTCTTTAAAAAATTGCTCTCCTAGTTGCATACATGTTTAATGCAAATTTCTTAATATACACATTTTTTCAGGCAATTTCCGCCTTCTGTATGCTACTTTTCACTAGTATATGCATTTGTAAGCAGCTTCTCCTTACACACACACATCTTTGCCCATGTTTTGTGCTGCATCACAGCCTTTGGAGAAGTGTGGATTTTTAAGGCTAGATGTGTTTTCTGGGAAGTGCAAATTACAGTCAGTTCACTCTGCTACAGTTAGGATTTAGGTATCACAGAGAATGAATCAGGGCATCAGAGCCTGGGGGACGTTGGCGGGGGGGAGGATGCAGTTTTTGTCCTCAGATGAAAGAAGTTTTCTTGTGAAGGCTGAGAATGAGAAGCCAGCAGAGGCAGGAATTTCCGGGAACTATAAGGTTGTATTACTTAATTTTTGACTGGGCTGTTTGCCCTGCTAGGTGCTACTATGAAAGTGAATTCTAAACAACTTGCCCCTCCTTCTCTGAAAAATAACAAAAATAGCATCCCCACATCCCAGGGAGCTACTTGCAGCCTGTTACCATACCGATAATACTTAGCCTTTGCTGTGTGTCTTCCAAATATATTTTATCTATTAAAGATTTGCATTCTTGGCCTTGAGTTCCTGTCCTTGGGTCTTATTACACTGTCTTTTTATTTTATCTTGAAACCAAGGGATTATAGTCAAGCCCCCTTAAGCCTCCGGCAGAAGCTCCTTCCTGGAGTGATAGCCTTTTGTTTACAGAAATACTGTTTACATTATCAAGCCTCTGCCCACCTGAATACTTATCCAAACTGGCCCTTTTCCAGCAAGGCTTTCTCAGTTTTGAGTCTGAAATGCATGCAACCTCTAAGACCGGTTTCTGCAGCTGTAAGACAAAGGGGGCTCTGCACCACTCATGTCTGGCCATCTGCTATCTGATGCTTTGGTTTGCAGATCTGAAAGAACTCGATCTGCCACAATCCAGAAATTTTGAATCCAGAGTGGTGTGAGGGATAGAATGCCAGGGGTGGACCCCATTATGTTTGTTTAAAAAAGGGCTATCTAAGGCAGGAGTCAGCAACCTTTTTCAGCCGTGGGCCAGTCCACCGCCCCTCAGACCATGTGGTGGGCCGGATTAATTTTTTTTTGGGGGGGGGGGATTAACAAATTCCTATGCCCCACAAATAACCCAGAGATGCATTTTAAATAAAAGCACACATTCTACTCATGTAAAAACACCAGGCAGGTCCCACAAATAACCCGGAGATGCATTTTAAATAAAAGGACACATTCTACTCATGTAAAAACACGCTGATTCCCGGACTGTCGTGGGCCAGATTGAGAAGGCGACTGGGCTGCATCCGGCCCCCAGGCCTTAGGTTGCCTACCCCTGACCTAAGGTATCTAACTGTTGCAGATGCAACAGGGATAATGCTTCTCTGTAACCTATGTTTTTCATTGTCCTATACTGAAAGATTTCTGGCAGAAGGTAACTGAAACTATCAACAGAACTGTACAGAACAACCTTACATTCACGAAGCAAAATATCCTCTTGAATTATATGCCCAGCACATGGAACCTTACAAAAGGACAATATGAGTGGACTCTCTGTGCCCTTACCACAGCAAAAAGTTTATACTGATGAATTAAAAAAAAAATAATGCCGCTCCCTACTATGATTGGATTGAAGACCTATACAAACTCGCAACCTATGAACAACTTGCATATAAATGCAGACTTGCCATGGACAAATTTGATGATATTTTGAATCCATTCTTACAAATACTGTAATAGGTTAAGATCCGGTGAAGTACAATAACAACTTTGTAAAGTATAAAGTTTCGGGGCCCCCCCTCCCCCCTTTACTTTCCCTTCTACACGGGTGCTGTTTCTCTTTTTCTCTCTTTTATTTACGTCTCACCATGTTTAGTGCACATATAATTTTGTACTTTTCAACTTTCAATAAAGATGTCTGGGGGGGAAAAAAGAAAGAATGCTGGGCGTGGGCTAGAGAAAACTAGTTGGTTTTGCAGCCAGGGTGAAATGACATGTGAAGGCAGATGCCCTGTGGTTTTTGAAAGATCGCCCCATAATCACTCACAGAAGGGTGAGCGATTTAAAGCACAAAGAAGATTTATGGGTAAGGAGGTGCAGATCCCTGCCCTGCCTGCCGCTCCCCACTCCACAGCCTGTGCCCCGTCATCAGGCTGTTTTCTTCAGGGCTTCAGTAATGGAAGCAAATTTGGCCATGAGGAAAAAGCCGCTGGGGCAGAGGAGCAACAGGAAGCAAAAGCAGGAAGAGGGTGGCAAGAGTTTAGCACTCCCCATACTTGCACTATAGATTCAATCCCTCACCCTCCACTTTAAAGGTTATTGAGAAGACAGATCAGATCCAAAAAAAGCTCACCAGATGATTGAAGGCTAGCTATCATCTCTCAGCCTAACTTACTTCATTAGGGGCAGGGTGGAGCATCCCAAAATGTAGATGACGATTATGGTTCCTTGGCATTATCCCTTAAGTTATGTGGGAGTTCTGATTCACATTCACAGCTCTCTCACCTGCATTCATTCATTCATTACAATGCTGGAAACAACTTATAGGGATGCATGTGCAGAGTTAATAACTGCACTGAAGTGAGTGAGGAAACCTAATTCCACAGGAGAGCAATGTACATGCAACATAACGTGCCTCAGTGATGAGGAATCACTGGCTTCTAGATGTTGCTGGACTACAACTCCCATCATCCCTGACCATTAGCTATGCTTGCCATGACTGAAGGGTGCTGGAGTCCAACAACATCCGGAGGGAGGGGCAGGTTCCCCAGCCCTGGTGTACACAAAACTTGGAATCAGATATGTTGTCTGCAGCTACATGGTGGAGGTCTCCAAAGAGATCCTTCACACATTTGGGGACTTATTTCAGACAGGGAAATTAAAGGTGTGTGCAGGTATATTCTTAAAAAGGGTAGCCAGAGCTCAGTCTTATTTATTTTTTATTCTTTTAAAAAGCAATCTGATTTAGAAGCGTCTAATGGAGTGGAACCCTAGTCCATGAAAGCTTGTGCCCTACTAGAATTTGTTAGCATTTCAGATGCCACAAGACCCTTTGTGTACTGAGGCAGGACTCTTGGGACCCAGCAAAGAACTGCTCAAATGCAACTACGAGGTGAAAATACACCCAGCCACTAAAGAGCAGCTGCAGCTGCCTTTGCGCTGCTCAGTTGTTGCAAAGGGATGTTAACATACACAATTGAAGAGGTAAGAAGTCTTCTTTGGGGAGCCTTTTTTGCCCTAAAGTCTCATTCAAATTAACACCAGCCATTCTTATAGGAGGGGAAGGGCTCAGAATTTTCCAGTCCCTGTGCACTACCTGGAGGTTTGGAATTCTGTACTACCTCACAGTCCCCTAACTAAAGCAACCTTCCAGTTGCTGCATGCACAAAAGAACGTGGGACAGCTGGAAAGAAAACAACACTAACTCACATCAATAGAGCATCCCAGGAGAGAGCCCTTCTGAAGAGCCTTCTGGATGATTTTGAACAGGTTCGGCGGTGGCTTTTGCAGCTCGTACCACTCTGCAATTCCTCCAGTGAAGTCCTCAAAGCCCTCAGTGGTGCTTCCTCCAGAGAGAGCCTCATACGATCCATTCACCCTGTGTAAGAGGCAAACATGACATTTCAACTTTCTTTTCTCGGCCTTTGAAATTAAAGTGTAGCATAGCTAAAGCCTCACAATCAGGTGTCTGCACTACTACTTCTTTTTCATTCACGAAAAGCCCAAGGTCAACATGGGATACATCAAAAGGTTTGACACACAGATCTGATCATGTACCTTAGCTACATGTATATTAAATAACTACACTATTAATCCATATGGACTAGGGCCCCTGATGCTACAAAGAGGAATGATCCCTTCCTAATGCAAACCATTATGACTCCATGAAGTGAAAGGTGTGGCAAGAGAAGGTTTGGCCTGAGCAGAGTCCCAAGGGTCACGCAGAGGGGCTTGGAGTGCTCAGCCCCTGGGCCTGTAATTCCCCACCTCTGATGCTGTCCTTTACTTACTTGGCGTAAGCCTTCTCCAGCAGAGCACTCCAGAACTCACTCCTTTGGGCTGAATGAACAAAGAGGAGCTCTCCATCTTTGGTAGGTAGCTTGTCATCAACAACAACATCCACCCACTCTCCATACTGCCAGAACTGAAAACAAATAATCATCATCACCACAATGTGTTAGAAGGCATGCTCTTGACCACAGCTGAAAACAGCTTGGGACCAGGTTAGCTGAAGGAACTTCTCCCCTTACACAATGGTCCAGACTTCAAGATAATCTTCAGCAACGCTTCTCTGGGTGCCCTCAGTGAGGAAAGGGACTTCTTGGTGATGGCAGCTAAGTTATGGGATGCCCGCTGCAGAGCGTACTGCCTGGTGCCAGCTCGCTTCACCAAACATTTCACTTAAGTTTGGAGAAAGAGCTTTTTGAAGCTCTAAAAGCTTGCCACCTTATCTGCAGTGTAAGAGTAGGTTAAATATCTTCTAATAAAATATATAACCAATACCGGCCCCTTTCCTCAACCAGGTGCCTTCCAGATCTTGTTGGACTATAACTCCCATCATCCATGATCACTAGCCATGTTTGCTGGGGAGTCAGACCCCAACATTAACCTGAGGGCACCAGGCTGAGGAAGGGTGACTGATACCACTCTGAATGCTATTCATCCCAGAAAAATCCCTATAGCTCAGGTGTACAAAAAGGAACTTGAAGCAGGAGAGGATTACCTCCAGATAAGCATGCAGCTTTAAAGTTGTTTAAGGCAAAAGAATCAATCACTGCCTTGAGCAACGTCCAAAGGGTAATTGTACAACGTGCACATTCTTCCGGGAGGGGTGGATCAAGTCGGTTCACACCTGATTCTGCAGAAACCAAATTCCTGAAGCTTCCCTACCCTCCATTGCATGCATACCAGGGTATCAGTTGATCTGGCAAATACAGTGCTAATAAAGCAGCATAACCCTTCCAGGGAAAAGGCAGAAATCAGTATCTGTGGTACCTGGAAGTGGAATATTCCTGCATATCTGTCTTTGAAGCTTTGATCGCTGGGCACAACTCTAGCCAAAACTTCTTCATTCAACGTGAGAGAAGCAATGGCTGCCAGGAGCCAACAGTCTCCTGTGAAAGCAAAACAAAAGTATTTCCCATTAGTCTCCATGCTCTTAAATAAATAAAGGGGGGTGGGGGAGAAGCAAAAGTAAGGCACTTTAAGTCCTATTGATCTTACCAGGAGAGATTAACATAAGAGCAGGACAGAGTACTGTACTTCTATACTCTAATTATGGTGGGGTGGGTGGGTGTGGAGCATGTATTGTGCTGTTGTGGTGATGTGAGGAGGGCAATTTTTAATTACCTGCTCCCCTTAAAATCAACTGGGGAGTTGGTCTGCAACTGGTCCAGGTGTCAAGTTGCACCACCAACAGGGGCACGGGCATAGTCTTGGAAGACCAGTGATATTTGGCATAGAATAGTTGGGAAGCCTTCCTTAAAAAATTGGGAACAGTAATAAGCTTTTCCCAAGACGGATGAATACAGAATTACCAGCATGTTTGGACTTTCACATGTTTTTAAAGAGCTGATTTCAGTCTCTGCAAAATCTTGCTTTGAGAATTCTGGATTAATCTGATCCATCTAAATGATATTAACAAACAAGGTCCTCCCCAACATGTGTGGAAATTCACTGATGCCCTTCTGTTCCAGCAGACTTTTCCATCTTTCATAGTTTTGCCACCTGTGAGTCAGAGAAGCTCTGTAGACTGGCTCTGCCTTCCAGAATCGGATGGTTAGCTGCTAACCAGTGTTGCTGGATGAGAGCCAATGTACACTCGCCTCCTCACCTTTGGTGCCTCCAGTAGCACTGCAGTTTACCAAACACACAAACAAAACACAAATTACTGAATAAAGAAGTCAATGGCGGGGAGGGGGGAAATAACTTCAGCATTTTCAAACCGAATAAACAGAACTCTACTGTCAAGATCAACTGTCTGTGATGACTGTTCAATGCTAATGAACTCCACTGGTGCATCAAAACACCTTGAGATCTCTTATCATCCAACAGCTAGACAGGTCCTAAGAATCTGAAGTAGCAGCTCACAAGAAAATTCCAACGTTAGTCCACCATTACCAAGAAGCAAGTACGGAAAGTAAGGATGGCCAATGGACTCCCTGGACACCAATGTTGAGCAGTAACAAAATAGCAAAGTATCAGTTAAACTCACATAGCAGAGGTACTGCACCTATGTCCATAGTAGTACGCATTGCCATGAGCCAATAAAGATCTTGGTTTTGCAACTGTAGAGTGGCTGTGCTTGCATCATGCACTCCTTCTCTTTAGTAACTGCTCATCAACAGTGATGCTTGGCAAATAAAAAGGTAAAGGTAAAGTACCCCTGGATGGTTAAGTCCAGTCAAAGGCGACTATGGGGTTGTGGCGCTCATCTCACTTTCAGGCCAAGGGAGCTGGCGTTTGTCCATAGACAGCTTTGCGGGTCATGTGGCCAGCATGACTAAACCGCTTCTGGCACAATGGAATACCGTGACAGAAGCCAGAACACATGGAAATGCCGTTTACCTTCCTGCCACAGCAGTACCTATTTATCTACTTGCACTGGCGTTCTTTCAAACTGCTAGGCTGGCAGGAGCTGGGACACAGCAATGGGAGCTCACTCCGTTGCGGGGATTCAAACCGTCAACCTTCCGATCGGCAAGCCCAAGAAACTCAGTGGTTTAGACCACAGCGCCACCCATGTCCCTGCTTGGGCAAGTACTTAGCAGCAGACATACAGAAAATGGCAATTACGAAAACAGGCTGGGCCCCTTTGAACAAAGAGGTGCCTCTCATGGGAACCCAAGATAGCTACCCAGAAAAAGTAGCAACTTCTATTTAAGGCTCATTCTTGTGGCATTTTTGGATTCCCCGTAACAGTACATGGTGGGAAAGTACTTCATTTTTAACAAAGCTGATTTGGATCCCAAACAAGAGGTGAACCAGACATACCAGAAACCAGAATGAACTGATAGATACAGATCCGAAACAAGTCTTGCGGAAAGTGCATTAATTAGTGCACAGATTCTGACAAGTGTGTCCCCCTATATAAGCTATTGTATCTTCTTAAAAAAGTTGATGGTTTTGCCTCTGTTCTCCTGCATGCTGCTTTGGCACAAGAATTTCCTTCCCTTCTATAGTGGTTTCACTTACTGTGAGATTTCCAGAAGAGAATCTTCTGGTTATGGTAAAAAAAAAAAAAGTAGATACATGAGAAATGGGCAGTAAAAGATGCACTTGAAAAAGAATACATAATCAGCAGAAGCAATTGGGAAAGCTCAACTGCTTCAATCTGTGCACATATTAAACTGTTCCACCTCAAAGCCCACAGCAGGATAGGGTGAGCATGAATATATGTATTGCAAGCAGTGATGATGGTGCTGTCAACAGCACCTCCCCAGCTGAAAATATTAGAACCGTACACCGCTCTAGTGAGTAAAATAGGAGATCCTCATGGCACAACAACACAGTATTGTAGAAAAATGCATACATGAATTTTTACAATGTAAATGCGGTTTTAATTTCTGGGGAAGATATATCTGCTACTGAAATCAGAGGGGAAACACTAGCCTATTTATAGGTCATTGCTGTGATACTATAGCAACATCCTTTGAAAAAAAACCCCATAAATATTGAGCATGCTTCCTGTATGCAAAAACCATTCTGCTAAAATGACTCACTGTGCGCAGTGAGCTTTGCAGTAATATGCAACTATGCAACAATACAAGATACACATAAACATAAAAAATACTAGAACCTGAGAAAACTCATCTAAAAATTCCTAAAAGATTAATTAATTAATTAATTCAAAGGAAGGGCTTTTTTAAACCCACAAAGCTTTATAAATTTTACAGTGCAGTAAGTTTGCTAGTCTGTAATGTTCAGTGGCCCAATTTTGACATCACATTAAGTCACAGTTAAAAACAAGCTATTGTTTTATGTGTAAGCGAACCACGCCGGTGTATGCTGCTGAAAACTTCTCACTCTCCTCCAGCTATGCCACTGGGTAACATGTCTGGCTTGTTGTGACATCCAAATCTGGACTCGTGAATCTTTTCCTGTGTATGGATGTCACAACAAAATGCACTTTCTTGCTTTTTGGCAGCACACATATAGCAGCAATGTGCATACTGCATACTCAGATTAAACCACACAGTTTGCTTCAAACTAAGGTTTAATGTTTGCTTTAAACTATGGTTTAATGTGATGTGCAAACCAGGTCATTATGTACCGTAAGTCTCAAATTAGCATGGACCGCCTGTTTTGCACACTCACTGCAAGCCATACAATCTGAAGAATATAATGAATGCTACATTCTTCTTAGTTAAAACAAGCTTCATTTTAAAAGGGGGAAAGGTATTGTAAGTGTTAAATGACTGATTGCTACACCTAACTTTCTCTCCATGTCACAATGCCAGAGTGCCTTTCATCTGGACAGGGATAGCCTAACTACTGTTGTCTATGTTCCGGTAACCTCAAAGTTAGATTACTGCAATGTGTAGGGCTGCCTCTGAAGACGGTTTGGAAACTTCAGCTGGTGCAGAATTCAGTGGCCAGGTTGCTCACCGGAGCCAAACGGTTTGTGCATATTGCACCGATCCTGGTCCGACTGCACTGGCTACCCCAGTTAGTTTCCGGGTCCAATTCAAAGTGCTGGTTTTGACTTATAAAGCCTTAAACAGCTCAGAATTTGCCAACCAGTGCCACAGTGCACACTACTTTGAAAATGGCAGGTTAGAGGAATGTTGCAGACTGGTGAATGACACAGTTTCTTCACACATGAATCTGCTTAATCCCTGAAGTTTCTTAGTGGTGTACATAAAAATTACAAAAAGTGGATAAAATCAATTAAAGTTAATAATAATAGAGACAGAAAACTTCCTTAAAATGCTTGTTGGAATAGTAAGGTCTTGCTGCGACTACTTGAGGTGCGTGACAACATGAAATCCAGAACAAAGGTGCAGTATGGCTCTGCGTCCAAGAAAAATGCAACATTAAATAGGGTTTAAGGTGTAGTTTGTGACACTGCAAGGGCAAAAAGAAAGGAAACCTTACAAAAGAACATCGTAGTTTGCGGCTATGAAGTAATGCCAATGTCATGGTTTTATTTGTCCCTGGATTCAGCCTGTTGAAATCAATGCATACCTGCCCTGAAGCACAAACAACATTCTTTTCTTGGAATGAAGTGCAATTTGCATGAAGGATGAAAAAAAGGAGTCTCTTATCTGGAAGTTAAAGTCAAATGCCACAAGCCAGCGTTATCTCATGGATACGGAGCGCACACAACACTCTGGAGGGAAAATGATTCAGGAAGAGGCTAAACTGTGTTGGAACTGAAGGGTGCTAAAATCAGAATTCTGATGCAATGATAAAAGAACCCAAGGTGGAGTAAGATGTGGTGGTAGCCTGATCTTTGTCTAATCACACAACAAAGAGAAAATATGATGATTTACATGGCTGAGAGGAAGCTATGCTTCCCTCCGAAAGGTGAAGAGAAAAATAGCCTGGTTTAGTTTGAGGCCGACATGATGAAAAGCAGGTTTATACATTCTTAAAATAAAGTAAATAGATCTAAAACAAGGTAGGCATCATGTTAAGAGTGCTTCAGCAGGAAGTTAAGCGAAGTCTCCGTCTTACCTAAAGCTCCTTGGCAGATATCAGTTCTGGTGGCACCTCCGACGATAAACTGAGGATTGGAACACAACTCCTGGCAAAGCAAGTAGTAAGAAGAAATATGTAAGAAAATAAATTTGTTTAAAGTTATGGACATTCCAGGCTGATCTCCAGTAGCAACCCTGGTATCTGTACATGCATGTCTGTGGAGTGTTGGGATTATGTTTCCCATCAGCTGCAATCCTGAACATGGTTAGGCTGGCTAAAGCTCTTTGAAGTCATTGGGGTCTAAGCAGACCAGCTATGTACATGACTATAATCCAAAGGAGGCACTAAGTCAGCAAAGGCTGGGTATAATGAAAAGCCAAAACCTCTAAAATATTTGTTCTAGACAATGTTCTAACCACTTCAGAATCTCGGAGGCAGGCATCCAAAAAGGAGTTCTTAGTGGCAATTTGTGCTATTACCCTAACCCATGGTCTCCCAAACTTGGGTCTTTGGACTACAACTTCCATCATCCCTAGCTAGCAAGACCAAAGGTCAGGGAAGATGGAAACTATAGTCCAAAAACAGCGGGAGATCCAGGTTTGGGAAAACCTGCCCTAACCCCTTTCTCTAGTTCAGAATTGTGGGCAACTTTTTGATGCACTCAGAGACAGAAACAGTACGGAAGATATTTCTTACCTTTTGATCTGGTAACTGTTGGGAGCCAAAGTTGGGCGAGTAAGCCCCACTGAACACATTGGGACTTGCTTTGGAGTAAAAACCAATAGGGTTGTGCTGTGCTGATACTTTCTGAGGTTTCCCTCTCTACATGGACGTTAATATATTCCTTACTTCTGGTTTAATATGACTGATGCTATTTTTCTGTCAATTTTGTTAACGGTTAAACTCAAGGAGATTTTCTTCTGGATTTACTAAGCTGAAATCTGAGATTCTCTGCCCTTATGCAAAGCATGCAGCCATGGAAACATCATCCTTGAATACACAGAGGCCTCCACTTTCCTCAGCTGACTTCTCCTTCTTCAAAGAGCATAATGCTAAGACTTATGGAGGTCTGGTTGGCTCGTACCCTCAAGGAAAAATATTTATTTTCATGTGTTCCTGGTGCTGCTTAAAAGCTGCTGGACATGTTGAGCAAGAAAATCCCCTTTATTCAAAAGAAAACCACATAGCCTCTGAAACACAGAGGGGTGTTTCTTCACAGTATGTTTTGGTACAGAGCAGTTTGCAACTATACACACCTTCACGAGATAACATCACCTAAAGCAGGGTTTCCCAAACTTGAGTCTCCAGCTGTTGTGAGACTACAACTCCCATCATCCCCTGTGGTCAGGGATGATGGGATTTGTACTCCAAAAACAGCTGGAGACCAAAAGTTTGGGAAACCCTGATCTAAAGTGGCAGCTAATATCCATTTGTTCATACACACAGATGGGCATGTTTTCAAATTAGTGCTGAATGGTGTTCTCTGTTCCCCTCCCCTTAATTAGCGCTTCCACAGACCTTAGTCTTTTTTAAAAATGAAAAAAATCCTGGTCTTCCAAAAGGGAGGGTATGGAAACTGGTGTGTTGATATACTGATATACAGAGGATATACTGAAATACAGAGGATATATATCAGTATATAGAGGTGGCTAAGCTACTGCACCACTTCCAATTTTACCTACTTCATCCATAGAGAAGTTAAACATGGTGATGGGGAGTGGCACACCCCTGCAACGTCAGTAGGCCTGCCCCAATAGAAGATGACCTGAGAAAAAACACTCTCAGTGTAAAAAGGTGTTGTGCCAAGAATGCTCTTGAGAAGTACATTCTTGGCACGAAACAGATTGTAACTGTTCCAGCAGAATGTACTTTAGACTGACAAGTAGTGTGGGGCAGGGATGAAACAGAGTGATGTCATGTGTACAGCACCCCAAAAAAAGAGCCTGAATGCACATCATCACGCAGTGTGAATGCGCCACATATTATAAGCAAAATTTGCTCTTTCAGCATTGTAAATAAAGGATGCAAGCATGTAAATAACTGCATTCAAATCTGACTCTGAAAAGTACATGCACTAGATGGACAGAAGGCAGATGCATCAATAAATGCATCTATGGAAATGAGTGGCTGCCAAGATAAGAAAAGGACAGGCAAGGAAATGAAGGGTGGAGAGGTGACTTAAACACAGAGTTCAAAGCCATCAGACCCAGCCTCTTGCTGGAAATCCACTCATGTAGCATCCCCGATCAGTGGGCATCCAGCTACTGCTTACAAACTTTTAATGAAGGACTATCCTCCACCTTTTGAAGCCTAGTATATGGCCTAATATAAAAGGAAAGCAGGAGCAAGTGAAACAACAGGTGAGGGCATACAATCTATTGTCCCTCCTGAAAACATAAAACAGGAATATTTCACAATGTAGGGTTGGGTGTGGTGCACAGGGTGGGTACAGTGCATGAATAGGACTGCTGAATGAGCATAAGAATGTAAGAAGAGCCTGCTGGATCAGGCCAAAGGCCCATCAAGGCTAGCATCCTGTTCTCACAGTAGCCAACTAGATGCCTGCAAGAAACCTGCAAGCAGGAAATGAGCACAAAAGTATTCTCCCCTCCTGCAGTTTCCAGCACCTGGTATTCAGAAGCATTGGTAGCCATCACGGCTAGTTGACAATGTAAAACTACTTTGCGAGGTTACTGCTAAATGAGAATCCAGGATTTGCGTACACTTGGGCATATTCACCAAAAGCAGCCTCCCCAGTCAGTGGTTGTCTCTGCTTCAGCCATAACATTTAGAAGACCTCTTCACAATGATCACTACCATGGGTAGGTAAACTAATGCCTGGGGGCTGGATCTGGCCCAATTGCCTTCTAAATCCGGCCCGCAGATGGTCTAGGAATCAGCGTGTTTTTACATGAGTAGAATGCGTGCTTTTATTTAAAATGCATCTCTGGGTTATTTGTGGGGAGTAGGAATTCATTATTATTTTTTTCCAAAATATAGTCTGGCCCCCCACAAGGTCTGAGGAACAGTGGACTGGCCCCCTGCTGAAAAAGTTTGCTGACCCCTATTCTATGGATAATGACTGCATACAGGCATCCTATGGAGCTGCAGAGACTCTCAACATGAACGATGTGGCATCCCCATGGCAAGTGAAAGATGTATTTTGGCCTTATGAACAGGAGTATGATTATGAGTGTGGTTCATGAAGCATAGGGCAAAAAAGGTAAGCATGAAAGCATCCATGATTTGAGTAAAGATGGAACTTTGGCGTTCTAACTACCATTTATCCATTTCACCTCATTTCACCTCAGTGCCTTGGTATTTTCAGACTTGGCATACTTCCTAAATGCCTACAACCTTCCTAGCCCACATGAGATAGAGGGCTCATGGCCTGCTTGGAGGTGTTATTCCCATAGGCAACTGGTTGGTCACTGTAACCACAGGATATTGGATTAGCTGGGCCCTTGGTCTGATCCAGGAGGGCTCTTACGTTCACACGAAACAAAGATAGTGAGTGAGCTTAAACAATCAAAACTAGATTTTTGAATCCTCCATATTAGTCTCTCAGAAATCCCCTTAATTACTACTGTGTTTGGATTGATGGGCGCTTCCTCTCACAGAATATGGGAACTTCTTTCCCTGTAGAAAGCGACAAGTGCATTTTGATATTGCCTCTGTGCCTTAAACACACTTGCTGCAGTGTGTAGATGAATCCCCATGAAAGAAAGTGGTACTTACTTCTGAGTAAACAGGCCTAGGATCCCACTAGCTTACAGGAAATTATATTGTATCTGGAGAAGTGTGCATGCACCCGAAAGCTTATACCCAAAACAAACTTAGTTGGTCTCTAAGGTGCTACTGGACAATTTTTTAATTTTTTCCGACTGTGTCAGACCAACACGGCTACCTACCTGAATCAGGAAATTATATATTAGCTCTGTAACATCCTACGGGAACTAGTATTCCTATCAGGCATTAGTTTGTATAGAAGCAAACGGACATGCTGCCAATCTCAGTCCCACCCTACTCTGCCTCCCTATACAAAGGAAACATTTTTTCTAACTTACTCATAACTTCTCCTGCATACACAACAAGCACACCATCCTACGCTGCATCAACTAAACCACAATGATCACCACCTCCCATGCTCCCTACAACCAACCCAAATTAGAATCCCTACTTCTAGTATAAAAATGCATTGAAATGATAAGCACAAGCAAACTCTGTTGGCACTCTAGTAAATATCCTAAATGGATGCATACCCAATTGGCAAAAGGATGACTACGAGGCTTGGAGTGATCCTGAGTATCAGAAGTTGATCTTTTCTTTTCCTCCCTTTCCACTGTGATGGGCCACAGCCAAGAAAGCCAGATCAATTCAGGCAGGGGTGGGCCGATTCCAAGAGTACAGTGGTACCTCGGGTTAAGTACTTAATTCGTTCCGCAGGTCTGTTCTTCACCTGAAACTGCTCTTAACCTGAAGCACCACATTAGCTAATGGGGCCTCCTGCTGCCGCCGCGCTGCCGGAGCCCGATTTCTGTTCTTATCCTGAAGCAAATTTCTTAACCTGAAGCACTATTTCTGGCTTAGTGGAGTGCGTAACCTGAAGCGTATGTAACCTGAAGCGTATGTAACCCGAGGTACCACTCTATATGCAATGCAAGGGATCCCACAGGATCTTTAATTTAGGAATCCGGGCCTTCTGAACAGAAAGTTCCACCCACAGTCCCAGTTGCTAGTTACACTCAAACTCCCAAAGAACTAAATTCAGGTTCAATTCCCCGCCCCCGTTTCCACCTCTCTTATTCTCTCTCCCCAAACCGAATGGAGAATCCCGTTCTCAAAACCGCCTCGTAACTATTTCCCTCTTTAACTTAAGTCTTTGTTATGTACTGAGTTGAATAGGACCCAAAATGCAGCAGTCTGATTGGTCCTAGAGCAACACTTCGCCCCCATCCCACCAAGGGTCCCGCGTGAACACGCGAGCACGTCTGAACGCCTACCGTCGGCCTCTTCCACACGATGCCCCTCGTTTTGTAGGAGTTCGGTCCCAGCTCCTTGTAGCCCAGGGAAGAGGCGGCCGCGGGGAAGGAGGGGTCCTGGAAGAGCTTCCCCGCTTCGAGGCACTCGTCCCGCAGCGCATGGAAGTCCTGGTTTAAGTACTTCACGGCCTTGGCATTGGAGCCTAAGCCTCGGGCGACCTCCCTGTCTTTTGCTAATTTAGCTGCGAGACCAGACATGATGGCTGTTCCCTTTTGTTGCCGCCGCCGCCGCCGCCGCCAACTCCGGAGCTGGACATAAAAATGCGAATCTCCTCCACGCAAATGACGGCGGCGAAGCGGGCTGCCGATGATTCATGCAACGAGAGGAAAACTCTCATCACTGCGCTCGGGGTGTGGCCGGGTCGGCCTTCGAGATCCAGGCGGTGCAAGCGGGCCTGTCGCCCACCAGTTCTCGCTCCAGCTCGGCCGAGGGCCGCTGTAGGCGAAAGGGGCAGCATTTCCCGCGCTTTTTATTACTGTTGCAAAGAGAAGAGCAAATGTTCTACCCGGGGAGGGGGGGGGAGGGGACTGACGCCTTTCCACACACAAAGCTGTTTTGCCAAATTGTCACACGCACCGTTATAAGGGCACGCGCCTTATGAACTTTTAGCATTTCACCGATGAATATGGAAAGACTCTCACAGCAACCTTATTCTGACATTCTCCCCATCTCTTTGATTACTGGAGTTGCTGCGCGCCTCCAGGGGAAACGAGTGCGCGCGCGCGCGCTAAGCAAGCAACCAACACCTCCCGCCCCGCAACTTCCCTCTGCCTTTCTCCTACCCTCGCCAATTGCTGGATCCTTGCGAAAATTATTATGACTGAATAATTGCCTAGGAAATCTTGAAACCTGAAGCGTGCTTGCTTGACAGTTAGGTCCATTGGGGAGGCAAAGCAAGTAGTTCTGACTTCAACAGAGAGAGAAAGTTTGGAATGGAATTCTTCTCATTCTTCTCATGGGACAAAGTTTGCCCTTCAGGCGGAAATCCAGTTTTCCCCTTCTGTGTTCATACAGAGACATAATGTGCTGCCACTGGTCTTTAATTATTTATTTCCCCAGTATTTGGCATGTCAATTTTCAGGACTGAGACCTCCCTAGACAACTCACAGAAACAAGACAATTCCACTGTGATTACAATTTTAAAAAACACAATTTAAAAACTGTGTAGAACAGCTTCGCCATTCCACACTATTTCTTTGTTAATTTATCTTAGCACTGCAAACCTATCAGAAGTAAATCCCACTAAGTTCAATGGGACTTACTGCTACTATGTGGCAAGTACACACAAGAGCCTCATAACGCCTCCAGAGGGCTATTGAGGTCAACATGGCACTGGATATTTACTGGATAATGCAGAGGACTCTTGTTTAAAGAGACTTATTAAATCTTACTGGACCTCTGGATCCAGGATTCTTGGGCAGGAAAGATATAGGTACTTTAAATGCATGGTGTGTATGCGGGTTCAGTCTTTGATGAGGGACTTCATTCAAAGGTTTTTAGAAGTTCAAGGATCCCAAGGAATGGTTTGAAGGCGCACAAGACCATCACCTTGTTGAAGCTAAGCAGATCTGCTTAGTACAAGCCTGGTGACTGCCTAGGAACCACATATATGCACAATAAAAGAAATACGGGACATAAATGTAAATAAATAAATAATGAAATTAGTAGGAGTTCAACCCTATTTGGTCACTCTCAGATGACTCCAAAGTGTTGGTGAGGCAAGGCCTCCTCAGCAAGATTTATTCATTCTGTGTTTAATAATTATTACTTTAATTATGCTTTCCAGAGAGGCAGTTGCAAAAGCATTTGTTACCCCCTCTCCCCACTTCCTATTATTATTATTTATTAAATTTATATACCACAATTCACCTGAAGATCACAGGGTGGGCTACAATATAAAAACACAAAAATGCATAACATAGTAACAAACAAAAACAATATCACCGCCCCACAGTTTAAAAGGCCATAGATTGTTTAATTAGCCAAAGGCCTGGGAGAAGAGGCATATTTTTGCCTGGTGCCTAAAGATATGTAATGAAGGCGCCAGGTGAACCTCTCTGGGGACAGCATTCCACATTAAAAAACCCCCAAAACTCCATATTTTAAAAATTCAAATAAGTATATACATAACAACTGCTGTGGTAGCCTCCTATGAGAGTTCTGTACCACCTCTGCTTAGCCGGCTAATTTTTGAACTGGCTTTAAATATTAAAACTGGGAGCTGCAGGAAAGGGCTGGAGGGGAAGGAAGCTTTAAAACAATCTACCCTATCCTCTTCCCCATCACTTTTCTGAGTGACATCCACTTCTCCCTGCATAAAAGCTGTCATGTACAGGCCCAGTTTTGAAGCAGGGAATGTCGGCTAATTACTGGCTAACTCAATATAACACATTAGAATGTCAAACCTTGTAAATAAAAACAGCATAACTAAACAAACAAAATGTAAATATTTTCTAAATATTTTCTAAAACCAGGAATGTAGGAAATTGCCTGAGAGCATACCTACCATTTACTTTTTCTCAGACACACAAATTCCCACCAAGACTAATTATTTTGTTGTTTTCTTTCTTCTCACTTCCTTTGATTTCAGCTGTTCCAAGTGTCCCTGCATACCAGCAAAAATCCCTATGTTAATCACCGTCCCAGTGCTGTCCCATGGAGATGTTAGGGTTATCTTGTTAATGGTTTGTTGTTGTGAGTTGCTGGAGCTGTCATTCTGCAGGTTTCCGCCTGCTCCCTCAGATCTCTAAAGGTTAAATATTTGAGACTGCAATCCTAGGCCCCATGGGTAGCAGATATGGTGCCCTCCATGGTCTCCTTTGCTGGACTATCATTCTCTTAACTCCTGACAATTGGTCGTGCTGCCTGGGGCTGATGGGAGCTGCAGTTCAAGCACACCTGGGGAGCGCCACATTACCTACCTCTGCTATACCTGGTAGTAAGCGTTCCTGAACTCAATATGGGGCATATTTCTGCGTGGGCATGTACAGGATTTCACTATGGGTGAGTGCATGGGGAGTGTCATCATATGCCTCAATCATTAGGTTGCACTGGACCGAGTTGCATCTGGGTGGGGTCAGAAACTTCCTTTTGCTGTTTTGTTCTTAAGGAGAACAGTAACATTATTGTCTAGCTTCCTGACCGGAATATCCTCTAAGTCTAAGCAACCTGAGGGCAATCTGTGGCCTGCATGCAGCCCTCAAAAGCTTTTTGTGTGTCTCGCACAGGTGCCCATCGCCCTCTACTGACAAATCCCACTCCTGCCAAATCTTGCTGTCTCTTCAACTCCTCCCCCATCCTTCCCATGTGAAGTCTGCTCCTCCAGCCTTGCCCAAAAGCTGTTTGACAGACTAAGAGGAATGAAACTGTGATGAGGAGGAGGATGTACAGGGAGCAGTTAACCAACCACGTGCATGCATGAATACCCCCAACTCACCACTAGCTTCAACCACACTCAGTGAGCACACAGCACCCAATTGCCTGCCCACCCACAGTGACATGTGCTCCTTGAGGGCAAAAAGATTGCTTACCCCTACTTTGAGCTTTGGAGGCTGAGTATATTGTGACTCTATAATGCATGTGTGCAAATCCACCTTTTGCAGACATTAATGTTTCATGGGATTCACCACCTGCCATTTCATACACTGCAGAAGGTGAGGTTTGTCTAATTTTTAAAGCCTTCTAAGTTGGTGGCCATCACTGCCTCTTGTGGGAGTTCCCTAGATGAACAGCATTTCATGAAGGAGTACTTTATGTCTGTCCTGAGTTTTCCAACATTCAGCTTCATAGGATGTCTATGAGTTCTAATGTTATGCCATACAAAATTTTATAAACTTCTGTTGTGATACCTCTTGCTTGCCTTTTCTCTAAACTAAAAAACCTCAAACACTGCAATCTTTCCCCACAGAGGAGTGGCTCCATCATCACGATCATTTTGGTTGCCCCTTTCCGAACCCTTTTCCACTCTACAATATCCTTTTTGAGGTGAGGCAACCAGAACTGCACAGAATATTCTAAGTGCAGTCACTGCATAGATTTTTATAATGGCATTATGATATCAGCAGTTTTACTTTTGTTTCCAAATATGTTTTATTTTCAAGCCCTTTCCAAATCATTGGTCCATCTACCTCAGTTCGGTCTGGGTGTCCTCCAGGTTTTTGGACCATAACCATTCTTGATTATTGGTTATTCTGGCTGGAGCTGATGGGAGTTGTAGTCCAAAGGCCTATGAAGGGGACCTCTTCTTCTCACTCCCACCAGAATCTTCCACCAGACATTTCCATATAATGTTTAAGGAAGTTTAAGAAGGTTGTACAGGCCAGGTTGTTTGTTTTGCATCTAAATCCTGTGCAGCTTTCCTAGACTAGAGCCTTTTCTGACATTAGAAAGAAGGCAGAAGTGTTTGTGCATGAAAGTGACAGTGCTTGTTTGGGATGTCCAAAGCTTTTCTATGACTTGGCCCAGCTAGCCTCTTCCGCTCAGTTGCAGAATTAGGATTTCTCAAACCAGCAATTCCAAAGGAAATACAGTACAGAGTTACGATGCTGGGCTTTTATTTGGTGACAACTCACTCTGTGAAGCCATGAGAATCAGATCTCTTTTTCATTATTTCAGTCCCCCACTCTCCTCTTCATAAAAACTGCAGTTTCTCATCTGCCTGTAGTGCTATTCTGCAGCTTCTTTCTGCTGCTCTGGAACAGCCAGGCCCACTGTTTGGGTAAAACCTGGCAGCTGAAATTGCCAGGAATGTTGCAATCACATGGAAAAAATGACTTGGAAGAACCTCATGAGCACAAAAAATAACACTGGAATTCTGTGACCCCTCCCGTCTCTCCCACTTCACCGAGTTTGGCTCAAACTGCCAGAGGGTGTGGGCAACACTTATGTGTTTGCTCCTCCACAGCTGCAGGGTTCAGTCTTGTTAGTAAAGCTGCAAAGCAGTTCTGCAAACACATTAAGAGAATCGGGCAAGCACTACAAACAGAGCTCTCTCTCTTTCTCTCTGTAAAACCTGGTAGTAATATCAGGGATGAATTTCAAATCCCTCCAGACCTTCTCCCCCAAATCTAACAGAAGTGGATCCGAAAAGTCGCTGCTGGATGATTTATTTCTTTCCATTTATGAATCACTCCCTGTGAAACACCTCAAAGTTATTTAACAATAACAACATCGACAATGAAAACAATGTCATATATAATGAATACAATTTCATATATGAAAATGATTTCAGACTCTTGGAACTGTAGCTCTGTGAGGGGAGAAAGGGTCTTCTAACAACTCTCTGCATCCTTTACAAACGACAGTTCCCAGGATTCGGGGGGCGGGGAAGAAACCATGATTGTTTTAAACAGTAAAATAGTGCTTTAACCAGTGCTTTTTTCTGGGGGGAATCAGGGCTACGCATACCCCTAAACATTTTGTGAATCTTTGTGTTTTTGTCCATTTACTGTATTCATTTTTCCTCATTTGAACTATAAAATGGTGATTTTCTCGAGTCAAAATGAGAGTACCCCTAAACATTTTTTAAAGGGGAAAAAAGCACTGGCTTTGACTATGCTAAAGGTAAAGGTACCCCTGACTGTTAGGTCTAGTCGCGAACGACTCTGGGGTTGCGGTGCTTATTGGCTTTACTGGCCAAAGGAGCTGGCGGGGTCATGTGGCCAGCATGACTAAGCCACTTCTGGCAAACCAGAGCACACAGAAACACCGTTTACCTTCCTGCTGGAGCGGTTACCTATTTATCTACTCGGACTTTTTTTTTTTTAAAAAAATTTATTAACAGGCCAATCAGATCACATTAATTCCAAATCACATTAGTTCCAAATTATACAGCCAAATTTTTAAAATTTTGTTGGGGTTACCCCTACTTCGAGCTCCGAAAGGGATCCAAACATCACTCTTGCTGCTGTCCAGATAGTCTCTTTGTTATTTTCCTCATCTTCTTGTTGTTATCATATATTCCTTTCTTTGTGATCTCTGATAATCTTCACAAGCGGGTTGAAAACAAACATATCCTGTGTGGATTTTACACTCTCCAAGAGCCATATCACATAAAGGACAGACGCCATTTCCACACCTCCGTACAGAACATTCCCACAGTCTGTCCGTTGATTTCCATAGGTCTGCCAGTCTGTCATCAATTTTCTCAGGGGGCCCTGCCAGGTCAAATTCACATTCCGATAACCATACATTCACATTCCGATGACCATGGTCCTCCTCCCCCTTGTCCTCCTGTGGGCAGGCCTGTCTTAACGAATCTCCATTTGTAACTGCGTCACAAAGCTTTATTTCCATTCCCGATGTTCCCACCAGTCCTCTCTTTGATTAGTAATTCATTTCCACACAGTTCTTAATCTCCTGCTTGTGATTAGTAATTTGCAACGATTCTTTCTCTCTGGTGGGGAGGGTTATTGGGTACTCACATAAGACAAAAAAAGAAAAGTTTTTTCCTCCCCCCCTTTCTGTTTCGCTCCGACATACCAATCTTTTAATGATGAGTCTTCTCTTGATTTATTGTCTAGCCCGTTGCTCCGCATCACAGAGATTCCATTAATTAGCAGTCTTTACTCCCGATCTTCACTTGAAGTATATGCATTTGCTTCTTTTTCTAATTATTTATTTTGAGCTCTGCAACTAGCTGTGCAATCAGAGACAGCGTCTGGGAGAGCCGACCCACCCGAGGGCTTTGTGCCTAGTGCCCTCACCCCCTTCTTTCGAATCCGGGGGTGATATATGGCAACAGCAGGCAAGGCAGTGTTCCCCATTCCCTTGGGGAGACACAGGGAGGCTGCATACTCCCATATCAGCCTCTTAATTACCTCGTGTGAGTCGGAGAGATGGTATTGTCAGCCATCTTCCAATGTGCCCCCTAGCGGCCCCCCATCTACTCGGACTTTGATGTGCTTTCAAACTGCTAGGTTGGCAGGGGCTGGGACTGAACAACAGGAGCTCACCCTGTCGTGGGGATTCAAACCGCCGACCTTCCGATCGGCAAGCCCTAGGTTCAGTGGTTTAGACCACAGCGCCACCCACGTCCCTATTAACTGTATGGTAGGGAGGACTAAAACATAATTTGCCGATACAGCCAGCCCTACTATGTGCAGGGTAAGGTGACTTGTTTCAGGTGATACCATGAGGGGAGCAGGAGAACATAAAGTTAGGAAATGGTTGTTGGCATCCGTTTGTGTCTAGAGACAATGGGGTACACCTCCTGGGGTGAAGTCAAACCTCCAGAGAATCACAGCGCCTGCTGTGGCTGCAGAGCGCAGTAACTCATAACTGCCACTTCCCACAGTGTGTTTGCTGTGTTAGCAGCACCAAATTGCCTCTCTGGGGTGCAAGCCTGGGCAGTGTGTATGGAGGTCCTGAGCTGACCAGACAAGTTCGGCCTCACTAATATGGTCAAAAGGACAGCAGAGCAATGCATTTGGCACGAGATTGGCTGCAGGAGTTTCTGGAAGGAGGCATACAAGATGCCATCCAATCATCTATTTGTGTAGTGTTTACTTCTTAGCCTTCTCTTCTCCTGCAAATGTCCCACAAGGCAGCGGGCACAGATCTTTCCTCAGGGTTTACTCCTGAAGCCTTTCTCATGAATGAGTATATAATGCATTCAAAAATACATACACTGGGGAAACATTTGCATGAAAATGTTGATATTACTGAAAATAACATACAAAAATGTATTAGGGAAAATTTCCTACGAGCGTGTATAATAAGAGAGGTTTGCATTAAAATGCTGACAAATTTTCAATAGGACTTAAAAAAAATATGCAATCAGGTGTACGTGGGTGGGGGGTGGGGGAGATATACAACACAATGAAACAAAACTGCTAGAATATAATTAAATGAAAGAACAGAAATACCCAAGGTCAAAGAGAGAGAGTTACAAAATACCTTTTCCTGTAATAGCCCTTTACTATCCATTATGCAAGTACTTTTTTTGATTTACAGTTTGCTTTGGGCTGAGAATGAATACATAACACTGGTGTTCGTGATTGCAATGAAACACGTACAGGCAACTCCCAATTTACGCGTGTCCGATTGATGTGTGATTGCACTCGCATGCATGTTGCAGAACCCAGAAGTGGCCCAAAAATGTCAATAAAATGTCAGTAAAAGGGCGGAACGGGGCAGAACGCTTTACATAGGCCCCACCAAAGCACATGGGCTTACGCAACATAACTCCCACTCAAAATGAGGATTGCCTGTATAGCTGCTCTAAGTTAAGATTTACATCTTTGTTGTTTTCCCATAACCCCTCACCCTTCTACTTTTCACCACACCTCGTGTTTCTGCACTGAAACCAAACGGAAGCAGATGATCTGTATGCAAGCCAGATTTCAGCCAGGCCTATTTTCTCCCGTATGCAATGCCTCATGTTTTTGCAAAACTCTTTCCTTATTTTGATCATTTCCTAAAGCATCGTTTCTGTCCGCTCTTGTCATGTTGCACAGCCAGACTTCTGAGTGCTGCAAGCAAAGTGCAGAAGAGATGCTCTTGAAGCCTGGACATGCTAATCCGTTTGCTCCAGTCCCCTTTGTTCCTCCTTAAACCGCACGCTGCTAATTTGCTGCCATCTCACTTCTCAGTGTGCCTGCTCTGCTGAAGACACTTCCTTCAGTTCTGTGATGTTCTGCTCCCAGAAACTGCTGAAGCACAACTGCTGCCAATTTAATATTATGTTGCACTGACAGGAAATTTAAACCAATTGTTTGCATAGTTGTTGCTGAGTCGGGAAGTCCTTGGAGCCAACCTTGGCTCCTTCTCCTGCACAGAGTGCTTTTGAATATTCCATGCTGCATAAACAAATGTTTAAGAGCCATCTGTCCTTCATTTATACAGGGTGTGCCCATATGGATCAGTCTGATATCAGCAGCGTGCTGGTGAATAGCTGCCCCCACCTAGCCATCCATACTGTTGTGCAATTGGTTATCCACTGTTCCTGGTCTTCTAAGGAAGGGGTAGAGAATCTGTGGCCCTCCAGATGTTGTTGGACGCCAGCTCGCATCAGCCTCGGCCATCACAGCCAATTATTGGGAATGATGGGGTTTGTAGTTCAACTTCTAGAGCAGCCTTTCTCAGCTTTGGTTCCCCAGATGTTATTGGACTACAACACCCATCATCCCTAGATAGCAGGACCAGTGATAATAGATAATGGGGGTTCTAGTCTAACAACATATGGGGACCCAAAGCTGAGAAAGACTGTTTTCTACAGGGTCACAGGTTTGCCACTCCTGTTCTAGGGGGCATAGCTGAAGCACTGCATGTGGCTCTCATATAGCTTTGAATCACATTGCACAAAAGGCCTATCAAGTGCTACTATTATAAATCAAAATTCTTGTTTAGAAAGGCCCTGGGAAGAAAAGAACCAGGAGGCTCACTTCCAGTCCAGTGCTGCTGTGGGTTACCCTGTTGGGTTATACTAAAGGCAGGGGTACTGTCCTCTCTTCTTCTTCTTCTTTGTCTTTATTGTGAGGGGGAAGAATTACTGTGGGTGCTCCTGGGTGATAGCAGGAAACTCCAGGAGTAGGGAGCATGTCATTTTGCCCCATCTTTATTGGGAATCTCAGGTGAGATACTCACACAATGGAAGTTGCTCCCAGTAGTCACAACATGGAAGCAGAGAAAGGTTCGGATAGTTTACTGCTGCAGAAGATAAGGCTCAGTAAAACAGTTCTGGGCATAGATATTTACAGCTTGTAGACTTTTGCAGATACAGATACATAGAAGTACAAAGTACCACTGTTGCTCTAAATAAGTTTAGCAACTCAAGGCATAGCACTGGGCAAGTAACACCGACAGGCTAACCGACTAACCAACAGACAGACTAACTGCAGACTCACAGACACTACTGAGATGACATGCATTAATCACAGATACAGTCGGGTCACTGGGCTGTTACCATAGCAACTGGCTTGGCTGATGATGCACCTGTGATTAGCTCATCCATGAGGTGATTTACGCTCATGAAGGAAGTTATCCCCTTATCATGCCCAGTTATTCCAACAACCTATTACTGCTATCTTAAATTGGGGGGGGGGGGCAACAGCAGAAGTGAAAGTGCTGCTGCTACCTAGAAATACAGAGAACATGACTATCTTTGCTGTATTTCTGTATTTTGGATCTGCTAGTAGTTATTATGGTTCCCATATGCTACTTGTTTCATTTATATTACCTAATTGTTTTCTGCTGCTTTAAAATGTTAATTTTTTATGTGTGTGTGTTTATGTTACAAACTGCTCAGATATTTCTTATAAATATGGAACAGTTTATAAGTTACTTAAATAAAGAAAATCATTTAAAAAAGGGTGGTATTATTATTATTAAAAATGTTGTTGTTTTAAATTTTCTGTCCTGTCCTTCCTTCTAAAAACAGTGGCAGATAGCAAAATGGTAAAAATGCAATTAAAATAAAATAAAAGGGTGGCATTCAACTAAGATTTGCTTAGAGTAGACCATTGACATTAATGGCATGTTCATTAATTTCAGTGCATCCGTTCTGAGTAAAATGTAGTTGAATACCACCCAAAATGTCTAAACAGAGTCCCACACCCTGTCAGTTAATAATGTCAAGGCTGAAGTAGTGCCCAGATTAAAACTGAGCTGAAGGTTCAGTCGATACACATTTAAGCCTTTGTCATGGGAGGAGTTACAGCTCATAGCTCTGGCTGGCAATTAGTTTTGATAGCAAGTCAGCTTGAGCAGGATGCTGCAGGACTGGCCAAGCTCTCCCCAAATTGCATTCTGACCAATTCAGCCAGTACTCTCATCCCCCCCTCCTCATTTTCCTCTCTGCCTTCTGCATTGCTTGGAGTGCTTTCGGGGGGGGGGGGAGCGAGAGACAGGAAGATGCAAGCAGGTGATGGAGGAAACCTGACCCACCTCATGACTTGAAAGGTTAAACTTGACAGTCATTAACTGAGCCTTAATTCCCCTGACAACTCTTAATGAACATGAAAATTTCAATCCCTTGTCGCAGATATATGACCAAGCAGATCATCCACCCTTGATTGGGAATTAATTATCTCTTTCAAGCACTCCCTGTTGCCTCTAGGTGGTGCTTGTGCATCAATTTTCGTTTTTAATTGTTACTATTAGCAACAGTCCTTGAGAATACAGGTCAGATGCAGCGAAGCTAAGGATCACGTCACATATGAACATTGGGCTGGCACACAGATAAAACTCCATGTATGGGAAATTGTGTACACCGCCACTTGTGAATAGAATTTTGAGTATATAACTAGCTACAAATAATGGCCAGGAGGCCACTGTGTGCATTTGAGAAGCACTGTGCCTTTAGAGGCCTTCCAAATAACAGCTTTCTTTCTCAAAACGAAATAACACAAAGAGAAAATTCAGTTAAAGACTCTTTTCTGGATGTATTGATCTAGGCAGGATGTTCTGACCTGTGTCTTTGGAAAGCAGGGGGAAATGAAAGCAAGGACTTAAACGAGAGCCTAGAGGAAAGTAAACACTGAGTGCTGGACTATGACTTGGATTCAAATCCCCACTCAGACATAAAGCTTTCTGGGTAATCTTGGATGATTCACTCTCTCAAGATGGACCAGCCCAAGACATTTTGGCACCTGAGGTAAACCGCAAAGCGGTATCCCCACACACTATGGAAGAAGGAATGAGTGAAGATCGACACCAGGAACAAGCGTGGAATAAAGATCTACATCAAGAACAACAGCCATTTCCTCCCTAGGACTGGGAGGAGACCAGCAGTGCCTCCTATTTGACAAGAGGCCACTGTAGAGGCAACATTGTGGGTGCTGCTTGAAGAAGAAGCAGCTTCTGGCCTCCAAGGAGCTCACCACAGTTGTTGTAGCCACCCTTGTAGCCCTGTGAATTCTGCCGCCTGAGGCGGTTGCCTCAGCTTGCCTCATAGGTGGGCCAGCCCTGCTCTCAAACTAATACCACAGGGAGGTTGTAAGGAGAAGGATGGAGGACCTTTGGCCCTCCAGATGTTGTGGTTGGACTACAGTTCCCATCCTCTGGAGTGGATAGAAGTTGAAGTCCAACAATGTACGGAGGGCCACAGTTTCCTCATCTCTGCTGCAAGGTTAATCTTGGGTGGAGAGGAAATCTTGCACAATGCCCCAAGTTCCTTGGAAGACAGGCAGGATAGATGTGGACAGGGAAGGAGAGCAGGGGCATATAGGATGTAAACTGGGTGTGCTTTTGTAGACAAAATATCTACTTCATCTGAAGCTTGAAACAAACTGAAAAGACAGCTGGTTGAGAGGTACCCTGGCTGATAAAGTATGTTGAAAAGATAAGATCTCTGCCATTCCAACCCACATGGAGGTGAAAAATGCACCTCTTTCAGAAGGCTTTTTCCTTGGAAGCAGCGCCTTGGTGCAGTATTTACACTTCTTTACAGCCTACATTCTTACAGCCTGGTTAAACTTCATTGGAAATGACAAATCTCCCTGCTTTCGACCAGTAACAGGCCTGTGATTTGCAGAGGATTTGATCACTGTGCTCATGTTTTGAGCCTGTAGGTGTGGGGAGAGAAAATGAGCTTTTAATGGTGGGAAACATCCCCATGAGATAAGGAAACACAACAAAATCCAATAAAGCTCACAGAGACTATAAAAGCAATATAAACAGCAAGGAGTGGGCGTATGGTTTGGAGTGGGTAGTCTGCTTAGGCAGTGCTCAGAGTAATAATGTCTTTGTGCTCATAATGACAGAAACCATAACAAATTGGGATTATTAGGATCCCTTCAGAGGTTATGGAAAACACATGGGGGAGGGGAACCATGCACTCAGTGCTCCTGGTTGCTGGTCAAGTAGGAGGAAAATAAGCTCTGAGGAAACCTCTAATGCTGCAGTCCTACACCTCATGGATGTTGTTGAACTCCAGCTTCTGTTATCTTCAACCATTGGCCATGCTGCCTGGAGCTTATGGGAGCCAGGATTCCTCCAAACCAGTGTTTCATTTTTGCAGGTACATTTAGTGGTGGATTTATACTGGACTGTCCATTCATCACCATTTTATTAGTTGTTCTGCAATGCTTCCCCAATTACGAGGTGGAGGGGCATGTTTGTGCTAGAGTGCATCAAAAGCATGATGAGTGTGTGTTTGTGTGTGTGCGTGCGTGTGTGCGCACACACACACACACATTTGTATTATGGCAAGTTAGAGGATTTAAGTAGCAAACTACAGGTTATGCACTGATTGAAAATGAAGCAGCCTGTCTGCCCTGAATCTTTTACAGGCACAAACAGCATTGCAAGCTGGATTGTGTATACCATCATGAGCACAAATCAGCATGCATGCACAATAAAAAGGATATATGGAGGGGGCCTTGTTGTCCAACATTGGGTGGGTCACAGGTGCCCCATCTCTGCTGAGTAAGTCCCATTAAACTCAATGTACAGGATGGCACTGTATGGAATTAAGTAACTAAGATCCTTCCCCCAACCACCACCATCAACAAGGCCACCACAACATCTTCTTGCAACTGCCACTTTCATCAGTCTCTGGGCTGCTCAAAGGGAGAGCAGATTTTTCCCAGAAGGCTGCTCTGTCTACTGAAGGCCCCATGCATGCTTTTAAAGAAATCTGGACTTTCTTTTCTTTTCTTTTTTTAAAGGTAAAGGTCCATTTGCAATTGAGTGCCCATACCAAAGACCTTGTTTTGAGAGCACTTCCTTCGAAAACTGAGGTTTGGGGCTTTGATAGTTCTATTGTTCTGTATGTTGTATAACTGGCAACGGTAGCAATTCAACAAATTGCAGGAAAAAGCTAATTGTGTGAATCATTTCTCAAGAGCATTATAGGATCATAATGCCAAGGTTGACTGTCTGAGAATTCAATTTCACAGACTTATTTCCTGCTTTTAACTTCAATCGTTAAGTGTGTTTTCCTCACAACACAGGATTTAGTTGAAGGTGAGTCTGAACAAGGTACATTTGGGTGTTTCAACAAGAGACTCAGCCTTTGCAGGTTATTTGCTTCTCTCTGAGATGCAGTCCTGGAGATAAATATCCCAAGTCTCTAGGAGTGGGAGAGATTGTTTCTGTGTCCATAAGGGCCGGGTGGAAAACTTAGACCAGGGTAGCCAATGTGGTGTCCTCCAGATGCAGCTAGTCTTCAACTCCCAGCAGCTGTAGCCAGCTTGGCTAGTGGTCACAGATCTGAAAGGTGCTATGTTGACTATCCCTTAGATCTTCTCCTTTAGACAATGATCATCTAAAACCCTTAATGGTTTAGGTTATCCAAAGGACAGCCTTTATCCATGCCAGCCTACCAATATTTTGAGTTCAGCTCTGGCTGTGTGCTGCCCACTGGTGTGATCAATTAGGTTGGCAAGTATGAATGACAGGGCCTTCTTAGCAGTGGCTCCATGCTTGTAGAATTCTGTTACAATTGAGGTATATGCAGCCTCATCACTACAGGCCTTTAGACACATCTGTTTAGAACCACTTTTTTTTAAAAAAAAGAAGTTATTGTGCTGCTGATCTGAATTGGCGCTAAAATAGTTTTAACTATCTGATTTAATTCTACTATTTCAGATTCCCTGAATGGGTGGAAAAACTACCCCAAAGGAGCATGACGTGCCCCCCACCAGAAGTACTACCTCTCCCTTAACACCCCTAACACCTCAAGGATGTGTCAGACGTGACTAAACTAAGGTTACCAGATTTTTTTCAATGAATCCGGGGACACTTTTCAACTTCAATAGGAATGATAGGACATTTTCAGGGGACTGATTTGTAAATCCGGGGACTGTCTCCGGGAAACGGGGACATCTGGTAACCTTAGACTAAACCAGGTGAGGGTAGCCTATGGGTCTCAAACCCTTTGAGGGTTAGGGACACCCCCTGCATGCAAAGACAGGCTCTGGTGGATTGAGTGGATGAAGCCAGTAGTGGGCTGAATGGTAAAGAAGGTGGTTTCTGCATGTGCTGTAGAGGGAAGTGAGGGGCAGCCTGGGAAGGTAGCCCATGATATAGGAGAAGGAAAACTCTGATTCTAAACCTCTGCTGCTTTGCAGGATATCTTTGGGAGAACAGAAGGCTAAGGAATAAACCCTACAGAAATCCATCATGGAGTCCCTAAGATGGTTGAATGGTGCCTTGTACGCCTCCTTCTGGCAACTCCTGCAGCTAAACTGGTGCGAAACATATTGCTCTGCTTTCCTTTGGACCACATCAGCGAGGCAGATGGGGGCGAGTCTTGTCATTGGGGCAGCCCATACACACTGCCCAGGCTTGCACCTTATTCTCCATGAACTGGTCTGATCTTCTTCTAAAGCCATCCAGGTTTGCCACCATAACTCCTTCTTTGAGTGAGAACATTCCATAGTTTAACTATGTGCTTTGTGAAGGAGCACTTTCTATGGGCTGTCCTGAATCGTCCAGCAAACTTTACTCCCCTTCACCTTGTTTGGTTTGTTCCCCTACCTGCAAAAGTCTCGGTTTCTCCTATAAAGGTAAAAGTAAAGGGAGCCCTGACCATTAGGTCCAGTCGTGGCCGACTCTGGGGTTGTGGCGCTCATCTCGCTTTACTGGCCGAGGGAGCCGGCGTACAGCTTCCGGGTCATGTGGCCAGCATGACTAAGCCGCTTCTGGCCAAACAGAGCAGCACATGGAAATGCCGTTTACCTTCCCGCCGGAGCGGTACCTATTTATCTACTTGCACTTTGATGTGCTTTGGAACTGCTAGGTTGGCTGGAGCAGGGACCGAGCAACGGGAGCTCACCCCGTCACGGGGATTCGAACCGCCGACTTTCTGATCAGCAAGTCCTAGGCTCTGTGGTTTAACCTACAGCGCCACCCGCGTCCCTTCCGGTTCTCCTATACACATCTTAAAATTCAACAGCTGACTAGAAAGCTAGTATCTTCTCCTCATATAATTGGAGGATACTGAATAAATGCTAGAGCCACTGGAATATTCTCTTTCTCTGCCTTTCGCTTCCATCGTCCTGACCCTTTCCCTCTTGTGTACATATTTACCTTTGAATGTTTCCTCCTTCTTCGAGGGTGTTGCACGGCGTAATGTGCTTGCTCATTCCACCCTCACCTGGCCACACTTTCCACCTTGCATTTAGGCTTTAAGACCTGCTGTGTCCTTCTGCCTCGCTATGGCAAACGTGGCGATTAAATTGGCCAGGGAGAAGGAAGCCCTGAAAGGCCTGGGCTCCAACCAGAATGCCGTGAAATACTTAAAACAGGATTTTGAAGCTCTGAAGAGGCAGTGCTTACAGTCTGGCACTCTCTTCAAAGACGAGGACTTCCCCGCCTGCCCTTCTGTTCTTGGCTACAGGGATCTGGGGCCTTATTCACCCAAAACTCAGGGCATTATCTGGAAACGACCTCCGGTAAGATTTTTACATTGTGTTCATACTCAGTCAGGTTCAGATAACATTTCATTCATCCAAGTGTCATCTTCAGACTCACAAGGATTGTAATAGTATGCAAAAAAGCAAAGGTACCGGCCTGCAAGAAGAAATCCAAATTATTATATAGTCATTTTACTTTGAACCCTAGATAGAGTTTGTTTTAATGTTTCTCTAGTGGCCATCACCTTGATCTTGCAGATGTAAACAAGAATAGAAATGCTGAAGTTTCTTCTCCAATGGTTTGTCCTTTCGGGACTGATAAGGTTGTCAACCAGAGCATCTAAAATCAGGGATGCTTTTGGAGTGGCAATATCTGGATTAAGGGACATTTAACATATTGCATGGAAATATAGTGGGTGAAAATTAGAGCCATTTATTATGTTCTTGAGATTGTGGTGGTCTGGAATAAGGGACATCTGGCAACATTCAGTGTTGAGAATGCCTGGAAACATATTCTTTGGGGATTTCCTTCTGCCAATTTCTGAGGTTTTAATAAGCTTAAACTTCGCTGTCCTATTAGAGATACTGTTTCAAAGGCACATTGATGGCACATTAACTGTCAAAACGGGGAGGGAAAACCTTTCTGTGTCTGTATCATTTTTGCAGGTTTTTAGATGTAATTCCATTCCGCTCTGTTTCTGCATTAGTCTTCAAATCCTCTGAAAATACTGTTTAAATATGTATTTAATGCATTTCCCCCTTGTTAAATTAGTATTTTCTCTCAAAATATTTACCCCCATTTTCTTTCAAAACATGTATTTAGACTGCAATCCTTTACCTACTTTATTGAGAGTAAGTCCCATTGAACTCAGTGAGGCATCTTTCTGAGTGGTCTTATCATCTTGTCCCGCTGATTTCTCCCACCGCCAGGGAAAGCCATACATAAGCACTCAGAGCAAATGACAATCGGGTTTTTTTTGTGGATTGCCATTTGTTAAAGAGCTGGTTTTCCCTGGGAAAGGAGTGGCGCGAGGGGAAACAGCTCAGACCCAAACTTTCTAGGCACGGGACAAGCTTAAGTGTGGACAAGGCCTGTATCACAACTACTGAGAACTGCACCCCAGCATTGGGAGGAATGCAAAATCTGGTGGACAGCAAAGTTCTGATCCCATTAGTCCACGAGCTGCAGATCAGGCCATTTTGTCTGCGCATTTGCAAGACCGCATACTATTCCTATTTCAAAGCCAAATTGCAAAATAAATGAAAGTAGCTTAAAAACCAAACTCTCTTTAATAATACAGTGGTACCTCGGGTTACATACGCTTCAGGTTACATACGCTTCAGGTTACATATGCTTCAGGTTACAGACTCCGCTAACCCAGAAATAGTGCTTCAGATTAAGAACTTTGCTTCAGGATGAGAACAGAAATCGTGCTCTGGCGGCGCAGCAGCAGCAGGAGGCCCCATTAGCTAACGTGGTGCTTCGGTTAAGAACAGTTTCAGGTTAAGTACGGACCTCCGGAACGAATTAAGTACTTAACCTGAGGTACCACTGTAGTTACCTTTTTTTTTTTTGCCAAGTACATTCCCCCCCAATGTTCTTTTCAATCGCTTTCCTTTGACTTCAATTTCATTGTCTTTTCCTTCTCTTGACTCTCTCGCACAGTTTCGTAGATCACATAGCCATAGGAAGCTGCCTTTTACTGAGTCAGACCATCGATCTATCTTGCTCAGTATATACTAACTGGCAGTACTACATTTCAGATGAAGGAGAGTCACTGTTCTTCCTGGATCAATGCTGAGAATTGGGCCTGGGAACTTGTGTATGCAAAGCCGCTGAGCCCTTCTTCTAAGTTTCTTTATGTGTGCATGGCTATGTGAAATGTGATGAGGTCTGGCTGAAAGCCACTCCTAAACTTCTCTTTCATTTTGGAAGCAATTTCAGATAGTGCAGAGGTCTCTTGTCAACAGCAGGGTGGATGGAATGGGGTGTGTGTCTTCAGTTGCCTTCATAAAGTTTACTGTTCAGTGAAATTGCATATGCAGTTTTTACTACATTTTTTTAATGAAACAATCAAGGAACAAACACCTCCTTAGAAAGGCTTTTACTCTCCAGGCACTTTAGAAAGATTTGAATGCAATGTGAATGAAGAACAGAACAATAAAAAACATGCGACTGTTTCTCAGGAAAGCAGTTGCAGCTTATTTTCAGTATTGTTGTGTGCCTCCCCAATCTCTGAGCTGTATGGGGTTCCAAGCATTTATCCAGGCTTCGTGATTCTTTCTGGAAATGAGGCACAGTGGAAATGGGGGTGTCTTTGTGATACATAGGTTATTTACACATATATACAACCTGAGCCTACGATGGAGGGGTTCATGACATGAACACCCCAAGACGGTCTTGTTTTTCTCATAGCTGCAGCCTTGCAGATGATGCTGACCACTGGGCTATTATCAGCGTAATCAGTATTCTAATGCTGGTTCTTACTGTGTTATGTTGTATTTTAACTACAGTGGTACCTCAGGTTACATACGCTTCAGGTTACATACGCTTCAGGTTACAGACTCCGCTAACCCAGAAATAGTGCTTCAGGTTAAGAACTTTGCTTCAGGATAAGAACAGAAATTGGGCTCCAGCAGCGTGGCAGCAGCAGGAGGCCCCATTAGCTAAAGTGGTGCTTCAGGTTAAGAACAGTTTCAGGTTAAGAACGGACCTCCGGAACGAATTAAGTACTTAACCCAAGGTACCACTGTACTATTGTTCTTAACTGCTTTGTTCTTACTACTTTGTATTTTATAACATTTTTTTTTTTAATTGCAAGCTGCCTTGAATCCCAACTTGGGATATAAACGGAAAAAAAATTGTAAAAACAATTAAAGATATCTCAAAGCAGCTACAGATTTTTTTTTTTAAAAAAAACCACATTCTTTCACCCAGCAATCTTGGGTACCATACAAATAGTATAAAGCAATGCTGATATTTTGACAACTCTGGGTGGCATTATGATTATTATTACCGTATTGGCCCAAATATAAGCCGCACCCGCAAATAAGCCACACCTTTAAAATTTGGCGGCTTGGGGGAGGCTTCGGAGCTGCAGATGGGACGGGCACCATTGCCCCACAATCCTGGGCTGCTCTTTGGGGTAGGGGAGCCGCATCGCTTTGCCGGTGGCCTCCCCACCTTAACCCCTTCATTCCGGCGGCTTGGGGGAGATTTGGGAATGGTGGGTGGGCTGGGCGCCGTTACCCCGTGCTCCTGGGCTGCTTCCTCAGGTGTAAGGTCACGAATATAAGCCACACTTTAACTTTTCATGATTGGAATTTGGAAAAAAGAACTGCGGCTTATATTCGGGCCAATGCAGTGGTACCTCAGGTTACATACGCTTCAGGTTACATACGCTTCAGGTTACAGACTCCGCTAACGCAGTAATAGGTTTATATATAATAAATATATATAAATATATATTTATTATTTGGGATGAAGCATGCAAACCACCCCAGACTTCTCCTTTTGTCTGGATAATTCTACAGTGGTACCTCGGGTTACAGACGCTTCGGGTTACAGACTCCGCTAACCCAGAAATAGTACCTCAGGTTAAGAACTTTGCTTCAGGATGAGAACAGAAATTGTGCTCCGGCAGCAGGAGGCCCCATTAGCTAAAGTGGTGCTTCAGGTTAAAAACAGTTTCAGGTTAAGAACAGACCTCCGGAATGAATTAAGTTCTTAACCCGAGGTACCACTGTACAGTATTATTAAAATTTATGTACCACCCTTCATCCGAAGATCACAGGCCGGTTTACAGCATAAAGATACAAAATGAAAACACAAAATACCTCTCATAATAATAACAGCTACTCATCTCAAGATCTGATAGAGAGTCTTCCAGTTACGGCTACGTGGGAAATGAAAACTTCTCTCTCAAAAGCTGTGACACCTTGGCTTCTCTCCATTCCCAGAACAATCTACCACCTGCCGTCTTTCACCTACATTTAGAACAGCATGCCATATGCCTGGATCAAGAGCAGGTTTCTTTCTTTTCCTTTTAACAAACTCCTTTGGAGTGTCTGTGTGGATTTGACAGGAATTTCAACAGGCTGTTCGTGTTTGATTTTAGACCTGCTGCTTTATATCCGCTCCTAAACATTTAGGTTTTTATGCAGCTTTTAGTGGTGCTGTTGGTAGTTTGTTCAATGGATTGCATTTTTATCGATTGTTTTGTGTTTTTAATTTTGTATATTGCTTCAAACTATTCCAGAAAAGAGAATAGTGGTGGTGACAGTCCTGGGAGCGAGGACTTTCAGAATTGTAGTGCAGAGAAATAGTCATTATTTTGCAACACTGCTGAGGATTCCAAATTTCAGTTTGGATATCATTCTTAGAATAAGACAGAATGGCACATCGAAAGAAACATGTTCATGAGCCCTTTGTTTCTTAGAAAGTAAAATAATGAGAACTTATGCACCTGCCTACAATTATGTGAACCATTATGCTGAATAGACAAAGAATGCAAGCTTATGCATGTTTCCTCAAATGTAATACCCACTGTGTACAGTGGAGCTGACTCCTAGGTAAGTATGCATAGAATTGCAATTTTAAGAATGTGTGCTGACTATTTTTTTTAACCTCAACAAATCAACCAGAGCTTAATTTTTCAATTATCTTGATGTTTTAAGCGGTGTCATCAATGATGCTCTGGTCTTTTTGTTAGAGTGGCTCAGCTGAATTCCTGATCTAGAACTTACGTAGAAATAAATGAGCTTTCCACCCCAATAATGAATCTGAAAGCATTACTGCAGAACAGTCTTAAAACTAGTTACAATTAAATATTACAAAGTAACAAAGTAACACATTGCACTCAAGTAGCAATCAATGCAGTTCAGTCCAAGAACTTCTGTCTTTGAATCCAGATTCCATTAGGTTGGAAGCTCCTTCTCCCAACCAACATGCTATAGAAGCCAACTTCTAGGGGCTGTGGGGACTTCAGCCCCCACAATAAAATATTTGAGGGGGCCAGGCCCCCACAAAGTTGATGTGCATTCCCATTCAAATAGTGTGTGTGTCATGTGATCGCTTATGCAGGGCGGGGCTTACCAGGGACCCCACAATATTTTATTCCAGTTGGTACCCCTGCAACACGCTGATTAGGTAGGTTCACATTTAAATGCAAAACCGGAATTGAATTTCTCCCCCAATCTTCACAGAGGTTATTGCGATAATCATTTAGTGCATTTGAGCAGCACTGAATTTATAGGAAGAGCTTAGTTTCAGTGGAAATCTGCAGGTGACGAAGATGCTAAAACATCACAAGTTAGGAATCATCTTTGATACAGGATTTTGAGAAATGGTGTGCATGCAAATGTAATATTTAATTCATTTTTGTTTTCAGGAGCTAGTCCCCAACCCTCAGTTCATTGTGGGAGGAGCCACTCGTACAGATATTTGTCAAGGGGAACTGGGTAAGTAACTGAATAGCACTCCCCCTTGCTGTCTTCTGTGGTGTTAGGGGAAGGAGGGAACCATCACAAACACCAAACCATACATGTTTTAATTAGATGTACAAAGGTGAGTGCAAAGAAGAAGCTCCAGATAAGTCGAGCAAATAAATATCAAAGAAGCAATATGAATCTAGGATGTAAAACATGTCACTTGAACCCGAACTTTATTGCTTCTTTTGCACATGCCCCCCAATGACTAGTCTAGGAAGCTGAGGCAGGTTTCACCCTCATTTTCAGCTTCTGTGTCAGGTTTTTTTCTTTTTTCATTCATTCAAAACTAGCATGCCCTGTCTAATTTAGAGGAATAAGAGACAGGGTGTCTCTAAGGGTTTCTTTCATTAAACTTTGTCTCTTTGTCAATAACAAAAATTAGTGGAAATATCAGCCTGGCAACTCTCAAGAGAACTTGAAAGACTCAGGATGCTTTCCATATATTGTACAAACAACCTGCTTCTTATTATTATAATAATAATAAAAAAACAGAACACACCAGGAAAAGAAAAGCTTTGCCTTAAATGCAGAATCACATCCATAATCTTTCAGAATAACATGGTTTAAAGTGGATCTTCAAAGGCTGTTTGCATCTGTACACATAGGTTAATACTCCTGCTAAAGCTTTCAAATTACAAGGGCCCTTTTTAAAAACAATATTTTACAGTGCATGCCATTTAAAATAAGTTTAAATTTCTATATGCTTGCCACATGTACTTGTTGAATGCCTTAAAGTGTAACAAATCAGCAAGCCCATTTGAAACACAGGGCAAGTTCCTTATGGCGGTGACAGAAATGAGACGTTTCCATAATTTGACAGCAACGAAAACATTAATAGGTTCATATGCTACAACATCCAATTCTCCCATTGAATCTGATTCTTCCAGGAGACTGCTGGCTTTTGGCAGCTATTGCATCTCTCACGTTGGATCAAGAAATTTTAAGCCGAGTTGTTCCCAAAGATCAGAGCTTCCAGAAGAACTACGCTGGGATTTTTCACTTCCAGGTATCTCTTCCATATTATTTAGTAGGAGTAGGAGACACTTAAGCAAAAGTAGTCAACAATGTAAAACCAGGATCATGTCCAGGAAAAGGCAGAAGGACTTTGCCCGTCATGTGTTTGCATACTTTTCTGTGTGTATAGTATAGGCAAGATATAAACCAAGCAGAAACTGTTTCTTCTCTCCAACCTCAGCCAGATATTCCAGCTTTCAATATGACTTCACTCAGCAAACTTAAAAGTTATTTGTACAAGAAAAGATAAAGCATTGTGTAAAAAGTGGTTAGCTATGCCTCATGATTTTATATGTTGAATCCAGCTTGAAGTGCCTTTGATGGCCTGATATTCAATACATGAGCTTTCCCTCTCCCCCCCTTTTTTTTGGTCAGTTCTGGCAGTACGGAGAGTGGGTGGACGTTGTTGTGGATGACCGGCTCCCCACCAAAAACGGGCAGCTCGTTTTCCTGCACTCTGAAGAAGGCAGTGAGTTCTGGAGTGCCCTGTTGGAGAAGGCCTATGCCAAGTAAGCAAATGATTCTTAGATTTTGCTCAATGGAGGCAGCTGTCATGAGGCCTATCAGTCACAGTCTACTTTCTGCACAGTGCCTAATGCTACCAGTGAATTTTTCACTGGGTGAAATATAGGGCTGTAGTCAACAGTGTTGCTCAGCTGATGGTAAGGTTTTCATCACTTGAATGGCAGTTTTCATTTCTTAATGCAGAAAGTATTGATTTGATGTGTAGAGATCTTTCCTATTCTAATTAATTCAAGAAGTTTCCAGAAGCTTCTCTGTGTGAAAGGAACTAGCAGAAAGGTTCATGATGTTTGGGTTATACCTTCAGAGAAGGTGAGTACAGCTGGCTTAAACTGGTTCTGTTATCTCTTCTGTCAAGGTCATGCTGACTATAATAAGAGGCCAGAGGAGCCTGGGTTTCACTTTCTCTTTCTATCTCTCTTCCTTCTGGTGTGGTGTTCTGCACATAGCGTTAAGGTTTAGTCTTATTATAAGTTATTGTAAGTTTAAGTTAAGACTGCTGGAACTGGATTTTTTATGGACAGTGCCAATCATGAATGTATTGGATTTGTGACCATTATGCTCATTTGCCTTCAGTAGCTCTGGATGAAATACAACTGCCTCTGGTCTATTTTTGGGGAGTCCTGCAAAATGTTTAAGTTTTTACTCTGCTAACTATACATTGGAACCTGCTCTAGATCAATATTGAGTAGAATTCCATGACATTGTATAGGTAGGGAAGCTATTTCTATTCCCCATCCCTCTGCAATCCCTGTGTCCCCTCTAAATCTGCCCTGAGGGGTCCCTTCACCCCCTGCGGCAGATTTAGGGAGTGTGGTGGGAGGCAGAGAAATTGTCTTATTTAATCTGTATGACGTGTGCATGTGTGGAGACGGCCCTCATGCTTTTTTCTGCACTGTAGGTTAGTAATTGGCAAGGCTGTTAGTTTTGGCTTGTTTTAGGTTCTCATTTTTCCAGTCCTAAATGCAGTTTGCTCCATTTCCACATACATTGCAAGTTTGTTGTTGTTGTTTTTGACCCAGTTTGCATTAATATTTCCAAACACATTTCTCCTAATATACACAAAATTTGCCTAGGATATGGGTTTTTGCAATGAATGTTCATCTAATAGAATTCATTTTTGCGTGTTATCTCCTTTCACGTACACATTTTTTTTTGCACATTTCCCCCCACTAATGTGCACATTCTTGTACACATATTTTGATTGGAGAGCCGCATTTCAAAATTTAGAGAAGTGCAAAGTTTCAAAAACAGAGAAGTGTGGATAGACAAATTTCTTCACCATCCATACTGCAGGCTGAATGGCTCATATGAGGCTCTCGCTGGAGGATCTACTGTAGAAGGTTTTGAAGATTTCACTGGTGGCATCTCTGAATCATATGATCTGAGAAAAGCTCCATCCGACCTGTATCAAATCATCCAGAAGGCCCTGCAAGCCGGTTCACTGCTGGGTTGCTCCATTGATGTGAGTTACTGGCATCATCATCATCGTTTTTCTGTGCTCCAACCTACCTTGTGGTGAAGTGACAGAACGCTAGCAGCAGATATTTGTGTTAGGAACTTGGAACAGCAATTGTCCCACTTTAGGGAAGCAGCATCGAGTCCTACAGCTAGAAAAATGCACTAGGTGTTTTGACAAAGGTTGCATCCACGCTTGGTCTTTAGTCAGGGGTTTGGAAAACAAGTCCCATGAGGAGAGAATGTTTAGCATGCAGATGACTGATGGGTTCACATAGAAGAGGACAAAGACTTGTTCTCTCTGTTCCTGGGGCTGGTGAGGGGGCAGCAGTCAGGACTAGATCTAAACAGTTTAAGTTATAGGATGGTAGAGCCTGGCTGAATATGAGTAGAAATCTATCGATGGAAATAGAAGTTTGATAATGGAACCAATTATATAAAGGGGCAGTGGGTTTTCCCTCGCTGGAGGCATTCAAGCAAAGGCCAGACAGACATCTGTTGTAGATGTTCCAGTATGTATATTTGATTTCCTGCACTGAGCAGGAAGTGGGACTAGATAGCCTACAAGGCCCCTTACAACTCTATGATTCAGAAGGAGCTCCAGGTGGAGTCAGTGTGCTAGCTTCCTGGCTGGTGTTGCTCACTGGGAAAGGCAAATGCACTAGTGGGGCAGGTGTGTTTGCACTGTGCAAACCTCCACAGCTCCTTGCCCCTCCTGGTAAGCAGCAGAGACCCACCTCCTGGGAAGTTAGCAAAGTAGCTCTGCCCCACCCCAGCGAATCACTTCTAGGATTTTAAAGCACTGTGTTGTGTTTTTACAATAATTTTATACACCCTAGATAACCAGTGCAGCTGAAACAGAAGCAATCACAAGTCTGAAGCTGGTCAAAGGTCATGCTTACTCTCTTACTGGAGCGGAAGAGGTAAAAATATAGTGTGTGTGTTTGTGTGTGTGTGTCTGGCTCTGTGTGTGAGCTTTAACAAACTGAACTGTCATGAAATTAATACTGTTGCACAGCACCCCAAGTGTCTGAGCAGTGCAAGGTTCCAGGGTATTTGTTTTCTTTTGGAAAATGAGGCACAGTGGAGACTGAGGCATCTTTATGATATATGGTTTATTTACCTTTACCGTTACAACCTGAGTCTATGATGGAGGAGTTCACTCCAAGAGGTCTTGCTCCTTCCACAGATCCAAACAGACACCAGCTATGGCTCTCTGCCTGCCTGCAGCTTTTCTCCAGCTTCTGGCTCATATAACTCCTCACTCTAACCTGTCTAAGCTCTGGGCTTATCTTCTAACTAACTCTGAGCGGAGTCTTAATTGCTCATCTCCCAGGCTATAACCTCATGAAGAATTTAGCTTTGCTTAATTAGCTTTCAACACTTGTTGATTCCAGGGGATTAGCATTGTCTAGCACACAGTTGAAGCCACACACAGATTGGGCTTAATCTGGCACCCAAATCTTAACATGCCAATAACTGATTAATTCTAACCTTTGGTTGATCTGGAGGTTATAGTGGTCTGGCACTCACAAACTCCTAACAATACTAAATGGCACAAGTAGTTTGTGAAAGTGCACTCCTTTTAACCCTCCCTCTAAAAAACTTATAGCACACTTTAAGACTGAAGTTTGCAAAGCAGTTTCAAAAACAGAACATAACAATAAAACCCATAACTTATCAGTAGAAATGCAATGAAGGAGGAAAACCAGCATTTTAGGGCAGATCTTTTGGACAAAAGTTCCATCCACCCAGTGGATGAGCTGGCTACATTTAAGAACGGCCAGTTAATGGAACAGGTTTCTGGGGACTGTGTGGAAGTCCCTGGAGGTTTTTCAGAAAATTTGTGTCCGGGCCAAACTTGCTGTTTCAGGGATTGTACAGCGTGTCCCATAAAATCCAATTCATGAGTCCTTGAGTTTTGTGGTAGCACTAACAAACTTGCAATAAGCTGTGGCTTTTGCTTGCATTGCTTTTGTTCTTAATGAATTTATTCGTTTATTTATTATATTTATATACCACCTTTTCCTCCAAGTCACTTAAGCTGGGGCACATGGATCTCCTCCCTCTCTCGATTTTATCCTCACAACAACCCTGTGAGGTAGGTGGGGCTGAGAGGTGATGACTGTGAGCTTCAGGGGCTGAGGAGAGATTTTAATCTTTGTCTCTAAGGTTCCACACTCTAACCATTACACCACACTGGCTCTCACAGGATGTTTTCTAAACAGGACTGTCATCTAACAGGATGGCAACACTGAGGGGGATTATAAAGTCCTGATGTTCTGTTTGTGGTGCTTCCCACAGGTTAACTACCGCGGCCGTCTGGAGAAATTAGTCAGGTTGAGAAATCCATGGGGTGAAGTGGAGTGGACTGGGGCCTGGAGTGATAAGTACGGTATATTATTATCAGTATATATCAGTATTCACTGTTGCTATCTGTATGCAAATGATATGCAATTGATTCTGTTTCCCCCATTTGCGTTATGCATCCTTTGCACTGAATGGGGTAGAATAATGTAAATGCAATGTTACTTGTCTGGTTTTGCCACAGCAGACAGTGAGATGAATAATGTATTTTGGGGCAGAAGATGAACTGCAGCAGAATGGAAACAGCGCTGGTTGAGACAAACACAGGATGGGATGGAAAGCAATGCTTTCTTACATCCTTAGTCCTGGGTCATCTTCAGATTGTCACACCCCCACCCCACCCCCAATGCTTGTATAGTAACTCCTGAAATGCCATTTATTCATCTACATCAGTTATGGGGAATCTGTGGTTGTCCAGATCTTGCTGGATTCAAACCCCCATCAGTCCCAGACATCATGGCTAGTTCTGCTGGATGATAGGAGTTTTGGTCTGGAGGGCCACACGTTCCCTGTCCTTGATTTATTTATTTTTTGAATATGTAGCCCACCCTTCTCCAAGGAGTTCAGGAGATAATCCCATGTTAGTTCCATAGCAGCTCCATGAGGTAAATTAGAATGAGATATGGTGGTTGATCCAAAGTCACTCAGAGGGCTTCAAGGCAGGGAATTAAAACCCAAGTCTTCTTAGCACAATTACCACACACTAGCTGAATACTGCCCTCCACCTATAAGATTCACACATTCTATAAGCATTTGTAGTGTGGGCATCTGACTGGGAAGATGTTCGTGTTGATTTTTTGAACGTTGCCCTGGAAATGAGTTGAAAAAAAAGGAGCCATCAATCTCTTTTACATTGTCACTGGTTCTGCTGTATAACATATGAAGTTCCTCTAAAATTACATCTGGCAAAGTTAATATATCAAATGACAGCCGAAAGGAAGAAAGTAATATTAATAACTTAGGAGGGCTATCTATTAACTCACACCCATGGCTTTTCATGCCTGGATAGTAGAGCAGAAACATATAGGAAAAAGAGTATTTCTAAGAGGATTCTTAAGCCCGGCTGAACATGGGGCTGAGCTAAACACAACGGCTAACTGCATCTTTGCATTTTACGCGCATACTGAAATCATAGCTGTCAACTTTTCCCTTTTCTTGCGAGGAATCCTATTTGGAATAAGGGAATTTCCCTTAAAAAAAGGGGAAAGTTGACAGCTATGACTGAAATAAATGTAAGCACCAGGTAAAGGGTGGGGGGTGGGGGCTGATAATTATCAGGATTATTGGAAGAGTTTAACCCTTGCAGTGATCCCAATGAAAATTGTTCCCCTGGAGCCACTTGTGTTGAGATGTCACCCTATTTTGTATTCTAAAAAATCTGCACATTAAATGCAGTTCTATACATGTGCAATTCTATGTATGTATACTCAGAAGTTAGCCCCATTGAATTCAATAGGGCTTTCTTCCTGGTAGGCATATACAGTATAGGATTGCACTCTTAACACCATATGCTTATTTATTTGAATGACTGATTGATTGATTTGTATACTGCTCTTGCTCCCGTCATCCATTGTTATAAAATATTTCATACCACCATTAAAAATCTAAACACAAACTTCCAGAGCTACAGTCTTAACATTTCCATCTGTTGGGTCCCTGGGGACTTAACTCCCAAAGGCCTGGGCAGATCAATAGGTCTTTAACTGGCATCTAAAGGCCAGCAGTGAGCAGGAGAAGACTTATTTCCCCAGGGAGAGAGTTCCAGAGGTCAGCTCCCCTGGCGAAGAAACAGTTCCTACTCTGAAACAGAATTAACTGTACGTTAAACCATCTCTGGAAGTTTATTTTTATTATTTACAGAAATTTAAAATGTTTTCATTTGAGAGGCATGTGATCAGGATCTCCCTAGAGCAGTGGAGATTCCAAGAATATTTCTTTTCTTTTCAGCAGAGCATTCCTTGTATCCCCAGAGTAAATAAGGAATTGTTTCTGCTTTATCCCCAACTCCAGATTTAATTTACTACTGTATCTCATGAATAATGCCATATCAGTAGTTAAATAATCACATAAAAAACAGCCAAACAGCAGGCACATAAACAAGGATTAGATTTCAGGTATTAAACTCACATCAAAAAGGGCTCAGTTTTAAAAATAAATCGTACAATAAAAATGATTTAAGTCAGAAATTATAAAACGTTTAACACTTCTTTTCTATCACTTTATGTGACTTTTAATCCAGCAGTGTGGAACCTGTGGGTCTCTAGATGTTGTGAGATTCTAACTCCCATCAGCTCCAGCCAGCATGGTCGATGGCGAGGACCGATGGGAGTTGTAGCCAGTGTTTTTTTCCTGGCAGTCTTCTTTCTTCTTTGGCGATCACTTGTAGCCGAGTAAGATTGTCTTCCATAAACACAGTTTTAACAGTGAGTCAGTAAGTGACTGTGAAGGCCGATTCTGTATCCATACGTGCTTCCACAGTGGGGACATAGGTTTCTGCGCAGGAGTTGATCACGATGTGGATTTGCCAAGCATGCCTTCCTCTTAGCGTGTTTCTCCCTTTTGTCCTGAGTTCGAGTGTCTTCAAAGCCCATAACACCTTTGGTAAAAGTTGTTCTCCACTTGGAGCGCTCTCAGGCCAGTGTTTCCCAGTTGTTGGTATTTATACTACATTTTATTTATATCTGCCTTGAGAGAGTCTTTAAACCTCTTTTGTTGACCACCGGCATTACGCTTTCCATTTTCTGGCAGTACTCACTGGAACGCAGTACTGGCACCCTCCCCCCTCTCCCGCAGCTGTGATGGGCCCTGTCCAGCCTTCACATGGCTGCAACAGGGCCTGTCTGGCCTTCTCGCAGCCATGGCAGCCCTCCCAGCCTCCTCTGGTTGCGTGACGTCATGCGTGCGCACCCCCGCCTCCGAGTTGAGCAGAACCGAGCGCCTATAGTGGTGGCACCCTTGAGGTCCCTCAGGGCTCAGAGATAGGAATGTGTCCATACACATATGCAACTATTTCATGCTTAATTTGTAGTGGCAAAATGTTTGGTTTGTAATGCTCTCCTATCCCTGCAGTGCTCCACAATGGAATTATATTGACCCCAAGCAGAAAGCAGCTCTGGATAAACAGGCAGATGATGGTGAATTTTGGTAAGAACCTTTCAATCAATAGCAGAACGTAGATAAACATGCTGCAGTGCATGGGTGACACTAGACGTGGTGTTAAATGCATCACTTTGGCTGTGTCATTTGCCTTCTAAATGCTAACAGCGGATGAAGGAAGGCCAGATTTTTGTCAGGACTTTGGCACATAAGGAGAGAGGTTTTCATGTTTTCCCTCCTTGCATAGTCCTGATGAAAATCTCCCCCTTGCAATAATAATTTATAATAATAATAATTTATTATTTATCCCCTGCCCATCTGGCTGGGCTTCCCCAGCCACTCTGGGCGGCTTCCAACAAAATATTAAAATACCGTAATACATCAATGATGCCTTGCGGCTACAATTGGTTAATAGCAGTTGTGGTGGTGAAGATTTTTGTTGGACTTGCATTGGGGGGAGAAAGGGTTGAACACCCACAACACACTCCTGGCAAAAAACCTCATAGGAGCATAAGAAGCTGAGTCAGACAACTGCAGCTTAGCGGTAAAATAAAAACACTCTGCATGTGTTCAGAGACTGCTATGCAGCATCTTCCTTCCCTGGCAGCAGAAATATATGTATGGAGTAGACCAGGCTATTAGGCTGCTGTTCTTTACAGTCATTTGGCAGTGCAGTTGGCTCTTCTCTGTCATGACAACTGTTGGTAAGAGAGGGATTTTTATCATTTATTGCCCTGAGATCCCCAGCAACTGGCCCTTGAAATGCAATGTGGGAAGCGGTTCCCAGTGTGGGAATGGCAAGTCCTAGACTCTAATTTGGTATGAGCTAAGGATAGCATGACTGACTGGACGCAAGAAGACTAATCACTGAGAATTTGTAGGCCTTCCATTATTGATGGGGATTCCTAGAAGTTTCAGAGCTTTGTAACGCCAAATCATTCCCTCGTGCTATTGCTGCCTGCCGTCTCGGTAGAAGATAAATCAATGGCAAGTGGATAATGGCTTTCTTTCAGACTCACTAAGCACTCTCGTATGCTCTGCTCCTATGGCAGGATGTCCTTCTCAGATTTTCAAAGGAACTTCACAAGGCTCGAGATCTGCAACTTGACTCCTGACACCCTGACAAGCAACCATGTGCGCAAATGGGGTATGACTTTGTTCAACGGAAACTGGAGACGGGGCTCCACAGCCGGTGGGTGCCAAAATTACCCAGGTAATGTCACCGTGGAGAAGCCAATCACTAGCCATAGCTATTGTTGACAGGGGAAGCTTTTGTACTGGAGGACTGCCTGTAAAATATTTCAGTGGTCTCACTATTTGAGCCAATGGGGGCAATTGTAGATCAGGCTCTTTCCCAAGTGCCTGTTGGAAGTGCAACAGCAGGGATCGTTCAGTTTGCAACTTAAGAGTTATTTCTGTTGTTGGTGAGTCAGCTAACCGAGGTGACGGTGGTGGAGGAGGTGTCGCGTAGCAACCAGGCAGATTGGCATGATCTCTAGTGAGGTAGCACCTGCTGTGTAGTTCTGAGGGAGTTTTCCTCTGTATGTTTAGTTGTATGTCTCCCTGCTATGTACAAGGCCTGATGGGAGAAAGACAAAAGCTCTCTGATCTTGTCATCTCAAATTATACACTGTTTTCGTTCAGTTTCCCTCAGCAAAATGCTGTCAGGGTTTCTTGCATTGTGGCGGATATAGGTTAGATTCAAACTGAGTTGTGATGCATGATGCGCACATTTCCATCTGGTCAAAGTACAAGAGGTGGGACATTGCTGCTGTGCCGTCCTACATTCTGTGGCAGTGTGGCTGTTTGCGAAGATTGGGATGGAGCATGGCAGAGCATCTGCAAGGGTGGGGGCTGCACCCAGGTGGTGGCAGGCACACCTGTACCTGCCACTGCTGACTTCCTGCTCCCCACTGCTCACTGCCGCTCTGCTCCACTCCATCCTAGTCCTGCTGAGATCCAATATTGCTGCTGCTGGGAAAACAGCACGGCAGGCACATCAAAATTCAAGTGTTAAACTCTGCTTTGCAGTGTTCATGTTAGTATTTTCATTGCTTTTCATTTTTGTTTTCATACATTACTGTTGTGTGTGTGTGTGTGTGTGTGTGTGTGTGTGTTTTTAAGTTCTAGTTATACATCTCATTCATTTTTCAGTATGGCACTGAAACTGTGATAAAAAGGACCAAACTGCAATATTTACCATAAAATTGCATATATTAATAGTCTAGAAATAACTGTTTTGTTTTTATGTGTCGAATGCTAAATTAATTCCTAAACCCATTGCTGTTTGGGGCTCCAGCCTGAATATGTAATTAAAACGAATAGCAGTATGGCGTGCGTTAATTAAGCATTTAAAAAAGTGTCTTCAAGTGGGAAAACATTTTTCTGCAGAATTAAAAAAACACGTGATTTTACTTGTAAGAGCCATTCCTTGGTAGGTTCAGAGCTGTAATCTGGGTATAATAATGAAAGCATTCAAACTCAAACATTACAGATCACGAGCAGTTGTTTGAATAGAAGTGATGCCACATTTCACTGTGGGCTGGTGTCAGTGGAATGCCGCTTTGAAATGGTTTGGGAAAGAGCTGAAGAGAAGAGAAAAATATCAGCATGTTATAAAATCTCTCTTAACTGGGAAATTAATGGCTTCAGACATACTCAGACACCAACCATAACACAAACATGCCATTGTGGGCCTTAGGATCACCCCCCCCACTTCACATTATTTTGAAGCTGCTTTTTCTCCTTTCATTTTTGGAAACAAAACATCTTTTTCTGTTTTGTCTAAATGCAGGAAATGATTTGTGCAGACCATAGTTAAGAAACTGGGATACCCTGGTTTGATACCCTGTTTCGTTACCTAACAATGGTTTGCACAAACCACAATCTTCTCCATGTGGACAAGACAGGAAACGGGTTTGTTTTAAACTGTGAGTGAAGGTTTCACCTTTCTTCCCCTCATATGTGAAGAAGGGAAGGCTGCACAATCCCAAGCCCCACCACGGTGTGTTTTCTTATCACAACAAGGTTATGGTTTGCTGTTATGTCTGAATGCAGTCTGTTCTCGTTATATCACAGGGTATGTGTCATTCCGAGTTTTTGGGTCACCAATCAAACCCAGTCATTTCTCAGTCTCAGTTGTTTCTAGAGACGCTGAGGTTTTAGAGAAGAAAGTGAGAAAGAAAGGTGGCCACCTTAAAAAGTGGGAGTGAAAGAGACCCAGGATGCAATTTTGGGATAATTTTATTGATAGGATACATCTTTCTTAATATTTTGGTCTAAGATATGGGGAAGGGCCGTAACTCATTAGAATTAAGCTTAGTACCTTTTAAGTCATTGTGTACTTAAAAGTAGTGTAGAGCCATGCAAAAGCATCAATGTAATGGCCTGAATATACTTGCAACTGAATAACTCATAACTGGGTTTTTTAATTTTAAAATATTCATTTTCAAGCCAAACCTGAGAGTTGTATCTTATATGAAATGGCCCAGTAACAGTCTCCCGAGGATAAATGACGGGTTTGTGTTAATGACTGCAGTCTCTTTGAGCTGGTCACTGCTCCCCCGAGGGAATGTCTCTTAGTAGCTTGATTCATTATAACTGCAATAAATATATAGCATACTTGGGCAGGGGTGGCGAAGGAAGCATAGAATATATAAATACAATGGGAAAGCCAGGCTGGAAGCCAAAGTACAGTTCATTCTTAAGGACAATTTCCTGCAGCTCAACCTGGTTGCATTAGCAGCAAAGAAACCCCTCTCTCGTTTCTCTGGTGATTCTTACATATATTTCTACCTTTGCCTTTACAGCAACATACTGGACCAACCCCCAGTTTAAAATTAGGCTGGATGAGCCAGATGACGACCACACAGGAAGTGGGAGTGAACCATGTTGCAGCATCCTGGTGGGCTTGATGCAGAAGAACCGTAGGAGGCAGAAGAGGATGGGGGAAGGGCTGCTCAGTATTGGCTACTCCCTTTATCAGGTATATTACTCATTGCTCCTTGATACTTTCTGCCCCGCTCCACTTTCCATCAACCTCAAACAGCATGGCCTGTGACTAGGTGAATGGGAGATGGAGTCCATCAACAGCTGGTGTGCCATCAGTTCTCCACACCTGCCTGAGTGCCGATCAATAACAGCATTGCTTCTCTCTGTGCATTTATTCTGTGGTGCCACAAAATAGCGCTGGAACACATGCTGTGCTCAAACAAGGTTCCAGATTCAACCCACAGTAGCTGGTTGGAAATACTGCTCCTGGTCTGAATAAATAGCATCCAGCTAGCTGGATAGATGCCTTGCCATAAAGCAGCTTTCTGCATTCAGCAAGATTCTTCAGAGTTCCGTCCTGAAAGCTCAGCTGTGAAATACCTTGAAAAGGCTCAAATCTTGTGAATGCAAAGCCAAAGCAGGCTGATGTACATGAATCCATCCCTGGTGGGGGAGACTAGTGCAGTGCACAACCAGATTGTATAACAAAAATTCTCTTAAGATGCTCTGAAATTGGCATTGGCCTCGGATTACCAAACCAGGCAAAAATGATTGAATGTTCAAGTTGGAGCAGAGATATTGCTGAGAAAAGTTCATCTTTGGCTGAGTGTGCAGGAAAGGATGGTCACCAGGCATAACAGACCAGCTGTTCAAATCCATTAAATATTCTTTTGGTTGACTTTTCATTCAGCTGCTTGTGAGAAATATAGAGCCACCATCTTTCATCAGGCCTTTATGTCTCTTCCCCTTTATATGTCTCTTGCAGGTGCCAAAAGAGGTATACAAACTGTGCTGGAAATATGCATCCTCCAAAATAAAAAGATCATCTACTGCTTCTTGAAGGCTGATGTGCCCCAAACTGACAATTGCCCTGCTGACATATGAGGGACATTTGGTTTCTAAGGGTGTATGCTGACAATTTTTGGAAGGAAGGAAAGAAAACTTTTAACTTAAGGGCTTATTTGCGGGGAAAGTGGTCCTAAGATGGCAGTTCAGAGGTGTTTAATGTGCTTTTCATCTCCTATTACATTGTTTCTTTGAAAGGAGGCTTTCCTGAATGTCAGATTTGTTGGTTCAGCACAGCACACCTCAAGCATGTGTGGACTGACCACGGGGGAGGGTTATATGTAACCCAAATAATTGCTCATAAATGATATATTTATTTAAGTTTGCTGGGTGTGGGGCAGGGGGGGAAAAGAACACTAAAGTTTAAAAACAAATAAATCGTGTGGTACAGAAATGGGGATTGGGAGAGAATTTCCACATTTTATCAGAATATTAGAAGCCAAGGTCGCCCAATTAAATTGACTTGTCCTAGATTCAGGATGGATAAAAGAAGTACTTCCTACAACACACTAATGATGCTTAACTGCTACAAGTGATGGCTATGAGTTTAGACCAGGCATAGGCTGGGACTACAGATCTTTTGGGACTACAAATCCCATCATCCCTGACCACTGGTCCTGTTAGCTAGGGATGATGGGAGTTGTAGTCCCAAAACACCTGGAGGGCTGAGTTTGCCTATGCCTGGTTTAGACAAAGAAAAGAAAAAATGAGGAGGCCTATCAGTGGTTATTAACCATAGTGGTTGAATAGAACCTCCCCCCGCCATTTTCCCTAAGTCAGTATACCTCCAGATACCAGTTGCTGGAGGCAAACCCCCCCCCTCGCAGAGGGCTATTGCTTTTATTTTCTGTGCTTATGGGCTTCTTGAAGGCATCTGGTTGGCCACTGTCAGAAACAGGATGGTAGGCTAGGTAGACATTTGGTCTGGTCCAGCAAGGAACTTTTTTCGGAGTGGTGGTTGTATAAAACCATGCATGCCACGCTGCTGCTGCTGCTGCTACTGCTGTGTCCATGTGTGTGTGTGTGTGTGTGTGTGTGTGTGTTTAGAAGTAGTAGTGCTTCCCCACACTTCCAGTTTGCTACTCTATTGCGCAAACCACATTGCAGGAAGAGAAGCTTAGAGTTAAGTGAGCAAGTTATGGGAAAGGTGACAGCCTCCTGCTGGAACCCAGACGCTCTAAACAAATTAAGCTGTTGCTTTCCACAACAATGCATATTGTAAAGATATTCTAGGCTATAATTCTGCATCAGACCAGCATGGGAAGTTGCACCTGATTCCAGTTGCTAATGTATGAGTGTGTTTGCTGTTTGACATTTCTAGTTAAGAGATATGTGCTATCAGTAGACAATGGAGTACACCCTGTTTCAAACAAACTCCACCTTGCCTTAATGAGTCATATTTTGAAATGCAAGCTCACGCTGCAAAGGCACTGTTTAAACATTTATTGTTTTGCTTTTGTGCTTTTGTTCAATTTAAGGCACCCAATTTCCTCTTATAACTCATGCAGAGCTTTGGAACAGATTTGTATTATCAGTTATAATATAAAGATGCTTGTGTGTTGCAAGCTCGGATAGTAGATTAGCATTTGGTGGAAGGTGCAGAAGAAAATGAGCTGTGGAAAAGCTGCTTTCTTGAGATTTATACAGGCTGAAGGTACGTCTACACTCTGTGGAAAGCACCTCATGTTTTTGATAAACTTAATATGCTAACTCATCAGTTTGTAGGGAAAATGTAGGAAGAAGATTACGGAGATGGCAAGGGGATAGCAAGAGACTGGTGAAGCAGAGATTAAATCTCATTTAGAGAGCAACTGTGTGCCACATGCTAGTTATGGCTGTCTCAAAACAGCAGACCCAGTTATTTGAAACACTTAACTTAGGCTGTGTGCACACCATAAATGAAAAGTGTATTTAAAGCACATAGCTTCCTTCAAAGAATCCTGGGTGTAGTTTAACCCTCATAGAGCTACAATTCCCAGCACCCACAACAAACAACAGTTCCCAGGATTATTTGGGGGAAGCCACATGCTGTAAAGGGACGCGGGTGGCGCTGTGGGTTAAACCACAGAGCCTAGGACTTGCCGATTGGAAGGTCGGCGGTTCGAATCCCTGCAACGGGGTGAGCTCCCGTTGTTCGGTCCCTGCTCCTGCCAACCTAGCACTTTGAAAGCACCTCAAAGTGCAAGTAGATAAATAGGTACCGCTCCAGCGGGAAGGTAAACAGCATTTCCGTGTGCTGCTCTGGTTCACCAGAAGTGGCTTAGTCATGCTGGCCACATGACCCGGAAGCTGTATGCCGGCTCCCTCGGCAATAAAGTGAGATGAGCGCCGCAACCCCAGAGTCGGTCACGACTGGACCTAATGGTCAGGGGTCCCTTTACCTTTGCCTTTACATGCTGTAAATGCCCTGCTGGATCACATCAGAGACTTATCTAGTTCAGTATCCTGTTCTCACAATGGCCAGCCAGATGCCTATGGGAAGCCCATAAGCAGGACATGAACACAGCAGCAGCATCTTCCTTGTGTTCCCTGGTAACTGGCATTATGAGCCCTAAATACCTCTAGAACTTGAGGCAATATATAGTCATCCCAGTTAGTGGCCATTGATAGACTTCTCCTCCACTAATTTGTCTAATTTATTGGTTTGTTTTAGTGTTTGTTTTATGCATTTTGTGTTCTCATTTAGTATTATGTTGCAAACCACCCTGTAATTTTTGGATGAAGGGTGGTATATAAAATTTAATAATAACATAAACAAATAACAAATGAATAATCCTGTTTTGCTGTTGGCGTCCATCACAACATCCTAGCAGGTGAACCTTGGTGGCCAGCAAGGAATATGTGCAGGACAAAGTTGAGAGGAGACCCAGTATGTTGACTGGGGAAAGGTTACCTGGTTTATGCTCCCACTTGGATGGAATTGTTTCTTGTGTCCTATGTCTTGCTAGCTGTTTTATCCTGATTTTTCATTCTCACTGTTCTCACTAGCTGGGAAATCAAACCGATGTTCATCTAAGCAGAGATTTCTTCTTGACGAACCGACCTGTCGCTCGCACCGACACATATGTCAACTTGCGTGAAGTCTCAAACCGCTTCCACCTAGCTCAGGGAGAATACCTCATTGTACCTTCTACATTTGAGCCTTTCAAAGATGGAGACTTCTGCCTTAGAGTCTTCACAGAGAAAGAGGCTAAAGCTCAGTATGTATCTTTTACCCCGATGTGCTAAAAGGCATTTTCCCTTTGCACTCAGTGCATCAAAGCTGTGGTTTGGTCAGGTGTCTAATCAGGCTTATACCTCATGACCCCCCTTTTTTTGCTCTCTAAGTTCTCATTAGGGAGTAATGACTATTCAACCATGTTCCATTATGCCTCTGCTGGCATAGTGACTGAAGTGATATAATAAAAGACAAATGAAAAGATAGTTGGGATGGATCTTGGAGTCTGGTGAAGAAAACATTCAACTTATATGCATAGACATTTTGTTTGTTTGTTTGTTTGTTTGCTACCCTTGACCATAAAGTCCAGGGTGGATTACAGCATTAAACACCACATTAAAAACAGTTTAAAACAACTTGCAATCATAACAACAAACAGGTTACAAGAAAAGTGGTGGTGGTGAGAACACCTCCACTCACCGATTTCCCCATTCCTTTTTAAATCCCCTTTCCTTCACCAGAACCTATTTAGCATGTTTTTCTTTGGACAACAATCAAATATACATGTTTTTCTTTGGACAACAATCAAATATACAATTAGTTTGAACATGTTCCTTTTATGGACCAGGGTGGAAGTTAAGTCCATGTCAGATGGAAACAGCAAAAGCAAGTGTACACAATTTGGTTCTGGAGTATTAAGGTGAATGAACCATTTTGTCCCTAGTAGATAAAGGATCTTGCATGGTTACCTTAAGGCTGGGATAGCCAGTGCGGTCCCCTTCAGATATTATTAGAATTCCATGAGTCTGTGTCTAATGATAATGGGTGATGGGAGTTGTAGTCCAGCAATGTCTGGAGGGTGCTATGTGGGCTAGCCTTCATCTGCTCCCATACAGACAATCTCAGGCTTTAAGGTCTGCCTCAGGCCCGCCACTCTCTATACCTTCATCTTGGATCATCAGGCAAGTAAGCATGAGTGTCAGGGCCTTCTCAGTGGTGGTACTGCACCTCTGGAGTAACCTTCTACTGGAGATGCATCGGAATTTCTCTTTACTGTCATTTCAGAGAGACACCAAAAACATTTCTGTTTCAACAGGGATTTAATGTTTGATCGTGTTACTGTTTTAAACTGTTCTTAAAAAAACCCCCCAAAACTATTGTTAGATTGTTATCATTTTAAGTTGTGGCGTTTTAAAGCTTATATCTTTGTAGTTTGATTTTACTTAATTGTATTGGGTTGCAATTTATTTTAATGGGCCCACTCTAAGCATGACTAAACCAAGATTCAGCACATTGAAATTTTTGATGTAAGCTATTTCTGAGTGTTTGTTTCTATGATAAGAAGAACAGGATATTTAATTATATTCTTCTTCTTATTTTTTCCTCACAGGGAAATGGGTGATACTGTGGCTGCAAATCCATATGAGGTAAGCAAATCAAGTGGGGTCAAATTCACAGATTCAGCTTTGGGATACAGTATCTTATTACTGCAAAAGCTGAGGACCTCTTTCTTGTAGCCCAGAAAGTGTTGTACGCAAAAGAAAATAGTGCTTTCTTTGCATCCATAAGGCTTAATTCACTGACTTCTTTGCACAACTCGTTTCTGGAGAAGCAAAACTCTGCACCATAAAGCCTAAGATCAATCACAATGTTTGACAAACGTAGCAGAGATGACAGACTTCCGCTTAGCAAAAGCAACCTTTTAAGTTTCTGCGCTTACTGAGCCAGCTTCTCAGGTTTCTGTTCCTTTCAGAGCTTATTTTGACTCAGGAGCCCTTTGGAGGAAGCCTCAGACCTCGGTGTAAAATGTAACATTATTCATGATTTCTTTTAGCCTCATGTTGCAGGCAAGGACATAGACAGCGAGTTCAAGAGCCTGTTTCAAAAACTTTCTGGGGAGGTAAGAGGGTTTCTGTGCTATGATAAATATTCAGAATTAGGTAAATGCTTCAAAGACTTCCCAGTGCATTGGTTGCTTCTTTTTACTAGCACAATTGGCAGTAGACTCCTGGAAAGCCACTTTTCTTCTTCTCAGTCTTTTTTATTCCTGCACCATGTTCCCCATCGCTAGATGGGGGAACTGACAGAGAGGAAACTGGTCCTTTAAGCTCACCCCTCCCCAGGAACGAGGTGGGGCCTGAGAGAGGTGTTCTGGGCTGAGAAGCACAAAAGGTCACTTGGAGCTCTCTCAGGTCCTGAAGTATGATCTTATCTGTCCCCTGGCAACTTAATATGCTCCTGCTCAAGAACAGGACAATGAAGAAACAGCGCCTTGTAGACCCCAGTTGCTTTCTTTTTAACCTATTCTACATATCTATGTGCTGCAGAGGAAAATCGGGATGCGGGTCTTTTGGGGCCGTGCTCCTGCACAAGTCATGTGATTCACGGAAGCACGTGACCCTCCCAAAAAACCCCACATGTCTTTCAGAGCCGTGCTCTTGTGGCACCCAGGTGACTTCCACAATAGCAGGGTGCCCCAAAAAAGGAATCTTTTGGGGCTGCGCTCTTTCAGGAGCCAAAACAGGACATCTTGGAATCCAGGCAAAAGGCAGAGGACCTTTTCGGTAGTGGCACCTGCCCTGTGGAATGTCCTCCCAACAAATGTCAAGGAAATAAACAACTATTTGACTTTTAGAAGACATCTGAAGGCAGCCCTGTTTAGGGAAGTTTTTAATGTTCAATGTTTTATTGTGTTTTTAATATCCTGTTGAAAGCCACCCCGAGTGGCTGGGGATGCCCAGGGTATAAGTTGCTTATAAAATTATTATTATTATTATTCCAGGATGTCCCACTTAAAGTAGGCCAGTTGATAGACATGATTCTAAACACTGCCCTCCAAATCCAGTAGCTGTAATGTGCTTATAGGACATCACTGTGGATACCAATCTACAGTAAGCCAGGGCCTTGACCCATTTACTTCTAAGGGAGATAGAGCCCTTCACTGGAATGGGAGTGTGCTTATGGAGCTATTCTGACATTTGAAGAGAATAGGGTTACCAGCCCTATATACAAGGGATGCGGAACTTGTGGCTCTCCAGATGTTGCTAGATTCTGACCCCCATCAGCCCCAGACAGCATGGTCACTGGCCAAAGATGATGGGATTTGTAGTCCAGCAACATCCCTACTATATACTATGCACCAGCTTCATTGTGTAGTTACATTCCTTATCAACAGTGTGAGCATCCCTTTGTCTTCTTAGAGCTCTGTTTACTTCTTGTGGAACCCTTTGTCTGTGGCCTTTTATCATTAACTCACACACCCAACAGCTATCATCCACTAAAAATAAATTCTCTTGGGTTTTTGTTTGACATTAGATCTAGGATAGAGGCTAGGTTTAGCCAGAAGGTAAGTGTTTGGTTGCCACGGTTGTTAAATCTTGGATTTGACTCCTTTTCTGCAGAACAGTGAAATGACTGCTGATGAACTTCAGACTGTTCTGAACAGAGTTGTGTCAAAGAGTAAGTTGCAGTCACTGCTTCATAATTGTGGGGGGAGACTCAAATACACACTCAAATACGTATATCCAGAATTATATTCAAAACCAGTCTGAATAATTCCTAACCGTAGCTGCCATTATGCTTTTCTTAAATTGCTTGTTATTGCTGCAACTGATTGCTATACAACTTTCAGAATGATAGCTATATTATTTTGCATAATAAAGCCAGAAATACAAAAAAAATAATGCATATTTCTGCAGTTCCTCAGAGTATGCATGAGAATTTTGCATTTATTTAAGTTCATTTCTACTACGAATTCCAGGGTTGTAGTGTGGGTTTAGGTGAAGCATTGATCCAGCTTAGATTAGTTTGTGCATGTTTATATTTTCTTTTTGAAAATGTTTTAAATAAAGTTGTTGTTTTTTGGGGGGGCACCACAAAGAGAACTGATTTGCCACAGAATCAGCTCTTGCCTTGTAATCACATCTTTCTGCTGATGTTCTTGTGAAATAGCACTAGAATCTTCCCTCTGTGAGATGTTCAGCTGTCTTCAAAATGATCTAGCATATTTTTCCTTAACTGCAAAGGCTAACCATGCACAAAGATAACTCCCTAGTGTTTCCAGGGAATGCGGATAAATATTTGTCTAACATATTTTTTGCCTTTTTCATTGTATAGGAAGAGACATTAACAGTGATGGATTCAGCATAAACACCTGCAGGGAGATGATCAGCCTCTTAGATGTATCCTTTAAATGTCACTCTTCTCTACTGGATTTCCCTTGTGAACCTTTTGACTAGATAAGGCAGGGCTTAACGTGTCTCATTTTCCTGGCACATCTGTCTTCACTTGCTGTAGGCATAAAGTGCAGAGTGTCGATCTAAACAGCTTAGTATAGCAAGGTTATTAACCCTTTGTTTCTGGTTGCGTGCTTGGTTTCCCATTGTATTGTGTTCAAGTTCTGCTGGGATGTATGAGAATTTGTCAACGATCCCTGCCTGGATTTAGCCGTGGTTGTGTTGTTATGAACCACCTGGCTGCAATTCTAGTCCGATCATCAGATCATAGGTTGCTCTCCTTTTATACACAAGGAAGGTGTACAATGAGATTTGGAGAGCTGTGGGGAGAGTGGGCCAAACGGTTAACCGGCCCCTCCTATCCACATGGCTCGGCAAATATGGAGGAAATAAAAGCTGGAGGAACTGCCAATCTTCACAGCATGCCCTTTTCTCATAGGAGAGTAATTAACAATGCAAATGATTTAACATGCTAGAATGAATTTAATATAGCTGTGTAGCCAGGTGGCTGGCAGAGAGCCACAGGGAGGGCTGGTAGAGAAGACAAGCTGTAATCTAGAGGGATGAGCTGTGCTGCTTCAGCAGAAAGTCTGCATAGGGAAAAATAATGGTAGAACTGGACTCAGGTGCACCCCTAGGGCCTTCAGAACCGTGCACTTACAAAGAAGCTTTTGGTATCTCAGTCTCCACACCTACATGAAGGCTGAACTCCTCTGTTCTATTTTATTTGTCTTCTTCTCTGCTGGTCTACACATGCAGTTGATTGTGGGGAAAGAGAGTAAAGACAGGAGAATAGACTCAGCCCACTTCAAGTTGCAGATGGGAGAAAAGCAGTGCTCCTTTCCTTCCTCAGAACAAACAAACAAATGCCACAGAAACCTCCGAAATAGGGAACTGGCACAGCAGAGAGAGGGGCCTGTTCCAATCCATGTGGCAGCCTCTGCAATGCAAGACAAAAGTTAAGGTTTCAGGACACAGAACAAGGTGAGGCAAAGTGGGGTAAGGTCTAGGTCAGGCAGTGGCATGCAGTGAAATTTTTCATAGAGGAGCAGTTAGGGTCAGAGGTGCCAGCTTGCAAGGGCACGCGGGGGTGAAAGCTGCCACCAGGATTTCCTGATGTTGCATGTGTGAGCATCACGCTCCCTAAGCTGGACAGAAGTTTCCTGGGCTTTGGGAAGAAGGCACTGGGTTTAATACTTAAAAACTCTTAATTTACCAGGAAAATTTAGGGGACCAGCCTAGTTCCTCAAGTCCACTGACTGCTCACCACTGAGGTCAGGTGTGGTGAACCACTAGCCTTCCAGATGTTTCTGAACCACAAAGTTTCCCACACCTGGTTTAGATTTCGGTGAGGCAAGATGAGGCCAGAATTTAGTGGTGCAATATCTAGTTCAGGCTGGAGAGTCCATAAGATCAGAACTTGAATGTTGTTGCCTATTTCAGGCTCAAAACGAGGTTTAAAGAGGAGCTGCTGCTCTAGCTCCACCTTCAGTGAAAGGAGCCTCCTCACTCAAGGGGCCCAGCCTATTTTACAGTCATCACTCTCATAGAGTGAGGGGCAAATTGAGCTTCTGAGTGTGAGTTCTCAGAGTCAGAGGTGGGCAGTGTGACCTTCTTCAGTCAGAGAGCCAGTGTGGTGTAGTGGCTAAGAGCGGTGGGCTTGTAATCTGGTGAACCGGTTTCGCGTCTCCTCTCCTCCACATGCAGCTGCTGGGTGACCTTGGGCTAGTCACACTTCTCTGAAGTTTCTCTGCCCCACTCACCTCACAGAGTGTTTGTTGTGGGGGAGGAAGGGAAAGGGGAATGTTAGCCGCTTTGAGACTCCTTCGGGTAGTGATAAAGTGGGATATCAAATCCAAACTCTTCTTCTCTTCTACCATGGAATCCACTTGTGTTAGGGCTTCCAGGTTGCTATAAGCATCAGGCTCTGACTCTGAAGGCACTTCCCTCTCCTACTCTGAATCCCTAGCCTGACCCTCCAAAGATGAGGATTCTTGCATTAGCATCATGATAGGGTCACCAAGGGGTCCCCCAGGGAGTTTTCTCATTCAGAAATAGGTAAGCTCCACCTACAGCCTCAAGTGGTATGGTTTATTCTGCACTAGGGTTTCTACTACATCAGTCAATGCCTGTGGAGACCAAGCCTCAGTCTCTCCTTTTGTCAAGCCCTTCCCCTCCTCAATCCCTTCTCACTCCTTACACTCTGCACAAACAACCTATTGTCTTCTCCTTCATATTTTTCTCTGGCCTTCATTTCATTCTGTTCTGCCTGCATATCTCCCATTATCTGTTCATCTAGCCATGAACTCTCTCCACTTTCAAATCTCTCTTTAAATTTCTTTCATGCCAGAGACAGAGAGTGGATTTTAATAACTACTGAAAGTGGTTAAGATGGTGGGGGACCTTTTGCCCTTTGGTTTGAAAACACATTTCTTTGTCGCTCGTGGTCTTCTCTGGAACAACACAAGTACCTCTCACTAGACCAAATAATGGGGTGACTGTACACACCAAAGTCAAACATGCTTTTCTTGTACATTTTCTCTACATTTGGAAACAGTAATTCAAGAAGCAAATAAAATCTTTCCTCAGGCACCTTGGCCTCACTTTACCTGCTCTTCCACTGTCTCTGACCCCCCCCCCATCTCTGTTTGATGTACATTATAACCCTCTGGCCACAGATCAGATCATGTCCCTAGCAGAACTGCCTTGTGGGTAAGAAGGACCATGGGCAGTTGTATGGATAAAGGTAAAGGTAAAGGGACCCCTGACCATTAGGTCCAGTCGTGACCGACTCTGGGGTTGTGGCGCTCATCTCGCTTTATTGGCCGAGGGAGCCGGCGTACAGCTTCCGGGTCATGTGGCCAGCATGACTAAGCCACTTCTGGGGAACCAGAGCATCGCACGGAAACGCTGTTTCCCTTCCCGCCGGAAGCACTTTGATGTGCTTTCGAACTGCTAGGTTGGCAGGAGCAGGGACCAAGCAACGGGAGCTCACCCCGTTGCAAGGATTCGAAGCGCCGACCTTCTGATCGGCAAGTCCTAGGTTCTGTGGTTTAACCCACAGCGCCACCCGCGTCCCGTTGTATGGATACCTCATCTCTAAACAGAGAAAACTAGCTTCATGGCTAGGTTGTGAGAATGAGCATGGGGACCACAAAGTTCTTTGTGCAATTAAAGAGCTGTAGACTTAAGAAACATTTCTCTGGAGTAATGGAGTGCTTCATCACTTACCTCTGCTGCCAGCTTCCCTTCGCTCATTGTGAAGTGAGGCAGAAGCCTGCTTTTAGCAAGATGGCTGTGAGGTCAGTTCTTTGCTCTAATGATGGTTCTAAGAGGCAATGGGTCATTTGCTGGCTTCTGTGATGCCAGAACTGGACACAATGTTTTGCTTATTATGTCAGATCGTTCAACGCAATTTCTTTCAGCAAAAAGGGAAAAGAGAGATGATGTGCTTGGGACAGACCTGCCACTTCTGTCTAGAAGGTCACGGATACCAGATGCAACTCAGCTTTGCTGCAATCACTGGGGTCTGGATTGTACCTATGTAGCCTGCTCCTGTGCAAGCTGACTCATAAATAACCATACATGCAGAACTGGCACCTTTTTACAAGTGCCATATCATGTTCATTTTGTACTTGCAAGGAATTGATCTCTCAGTGTGACAGCACAAAAGCTCTGGAACTCCCTGCAGGTCGCTATCTTGTTTTCAGCACCTGCAAAACTTTTTTTTATTTAAGCAAGTCTGAGTAGATGTACAATTTTGACAGGCATTTTAATGTGCAGGTTTATTTTATTATGTGTTTTGGGGTGGAGAAAGTCTGGCCCATCGGATATAGTTAGTCTCCAACTCCCATCAGTCCCAGCAAACATAATTAGGCAGAAAGAGAGTTGGGAGTTGAACAGCATCTGAAGGGCCACAGCTTCCTCATCTCTGGTTTTACTTACATTTTGATTTATTTATTTTTTTGGATGTTGATTTAATCAGTATTTTAAATGTCTATTTTATACAAACCACTTGGAGGTCTTGACGATTAAGTGGCATATAAATATCTTGTTAAATATAAATAAATAAATGTCTTACTCACGGGTAAGTGTGCATATAATCACAGCCTAACAGTGGAGGACTTGGACTTTAAAATTTCAGCGGTGCCTTGTGTGGTGCCAAAATTTGGTGTCCAACCCCACCTTCAGTTGTTCATCATTGTTGTGGTACCCCCTGCAGTGCCCTCTCAGCTGAACCGGTCACACTCCCTATAATCCGCCTCTGAGCCCAATTTGTATTTCAGCATTTAGTGTCCCAGTAAATATTCTGGGAGCACCTGATATTGTGGCAATGTTAAAGTTAAGAAGGTGTGGTCCTTATCTGTGCTTTGATGGGATGACAGGAGGAGTTGCGGAGGAGTTGCTGATAAGTCATTGTGTTCTTTCTAAAGGAAGAATGCAGCAGAATTGTAGCAAATGGAACTTAGGCTGCTTGAAATGTGTGCAGGTTTTTAAAACAAAAGTATTTCCTAAAAAGGACTTCAAGCAGGTGGCTACTTCTTGTAGTCCAAAGCATGATCTATGTGGCCCTACAAAAATATAATAAATCACTCTGTAAAAGAGAGCGCAGGAATCTTCATCATACCCTTATCTAAGCAAACAGAAAACAGCAGGTGTGCCTCCTCTGGGTGGGTTGAAAGTGCAGGTTCATGCATCAGGTAAAGTGGCACATTTTAATGAGTCATTCATTTTTATCTAGGCCAGAAGTCCTTACTGGCTAAGAGAGAGGGGGGGGGGAAAGAGTTATTTGCTTCCACAGATTAGACCTTAACTTTCTGCAGAACCATGGAACTGGTACGTTGGATCTTTTGGAATTCAAGATACTTTGGATGAAGATTCAGAAATATCTGGTAAAACAACTTTTTTCTAAATGTATTCTTTCTCTTTGATCCATAAATGGATGAGAAATGGAGCCCTGAACGCCAGAAATACAGTTGTTGGATTTTTTTGGGGGGGGAGGTATGGAATGTACATGTAATGGTCCCAAGGGTAGGAAATAGTCTTGTATCCCATGGACAGCTAAGGATGTGGGTGGTGCTGTGGGTTAAACCACAGAGCCTAGGGCTTGCCGATCAGAAGGTCGGCGGTTCGAATCCCCGCAACGGGGTGAGCTCCCGTTGTTCAGTCCCAGCTCCTGCCCACCTAGCAGTTCGAAAGCACGCCAGTGCAAGTAGATAAATAGGTACTGCTCCGTTGGGAAGGTAAATTGTGTTTCCGTGCGCTGCTCTGGTTCGCCAGAAGCGGCTTAGTCATGCTGGCCACATGACCCAGAAGCTGTCCGCCGGCTCCCTTGGCCAATAAAGTGAGATGAGTGCCGCAACCCCAGAGTCAGTCACGACTGGACCTAATGGTCAGGGGTCCCTTTACCTTTTACCCATGGACAGCTACCCATATTTTTAAATGCCTCCTCCCTAATTAAGCTACTAGCATGGGCATCCACTGGCATTTTTATGGGTGTTTTTATGTGAAAAATGAAAAACACTAAAAGCATAGAGCAGGCTAGTTTTTCGTAAAGAGTGAGAAGAATCGGCTCTGTACATTTTGCCTTGTATCTCAGGTTCTACAAATGCTAAAAAGCTAAAGGTCACATCCACACTATACATTTAAAACATGACTAAGGATTCATGGGGTATCTTGGGAATTGTAGTTTGTTAAAGATGCTGGGAATTGTAGCTGTGTGAGTTTAGCACCCTTAATGAACTACAGTCATGTGACCCGATTTTTTTTTTAATGGAGGCTGGGAGTCATGGGAATAACAATAATATTAATAATTTTATTTGTACCCTGCCCCTCTGACTGGGTTGCCCCAGCCACTTTGAGCAGCTTCCAACATATATAAAACATAACAAAAACCTCCCTATACAGGGCTGCCTTCAAGTGTCTTCTAAAGACTGTATAGTTACATATCTCCTTGATGGGAAGGCATTCCACAGGACGGGTGCCACTACTGAGAAGGCCCCCTGCCTGGTTCTCTGTGTCTGCAGGCTACCTCACTTGTCAGAGGCAGATTGCCTCTGAAAACCAGTTGCTGGCCAACAAAAGTAGGGGAAATGCTGTTGCCTCTGGGTTCGAAATGCACACTTCCTTCCCCTAGACTTCTGATTGGTCACTGTGAGAACAGGATACTGGACTCAGTTAGGCCTTGGGCCTAATTCCTCACATCCTTAATAATTGAGAGTAGGATGGGAGAATGCTAAATGTCTTCTCACTGTTAGTTTGGCACCTGCCACACACATGAAAATGACATGAAAATTATGCTAATATGCAACTATATTTCTTATCGGGCCCTCGGTACTCAACATTTTGATTACTTTTGCAGTAGTGGATGAAAGTGTGAAAGAACAACTGTGGCAGAACTTCCTACTGAGTTACAGGCCAGAATAGATTCTAATTACACAGCTAGAGCTGGATAAGAAGCCATTTGGCACCGAGAACTGTCTGTTGTTCTTTTAAAGTATTAATCTCAATAGAGTTTTATATTACAGCCTTTGCCAGAGGAAGGGGGTTATTTCTCAAAGGCCTGTTTGCCATGTGGGTGGGCAAGTTGCCAGCCCTGTGGGAGCCATTTCCCAGGGCACACAGCTTGCCATTAGTTAATTGAATTCCTCCCTCTCCTTCAGTCATTAACGCTTTCAGAGAGAGGAGGCTCCCTTGCCAGGCATGAGCAGCAGTGAATATCCTAGCCAAACTGATAGGTCTTCTAAAATTAGCCTAAAATGACAACCAACAGCCTTTCCTATTTCTTTGGCTTAGGAAATCTATAAGAAAGTGGATACTGACTCTTCCGGGACCATAGATGCACATGAAATGAGAAATGCTCTCACGGAAGCAGGTCAGTATCCAAAATGTAGAGATGGGGGAGAAATCCAACTTTTTTTGGAATTGGAACAAGAAGCCACCTAATGTGCATTTCTTGAATCAATATATGGTGCAGAAAACAGTTCTCCTGTGAACTTTGCACTTCTCTGAATTTTGCAATGCAGTCGTTGAACCAATCACTGGGTACAAAATGCATATTTTCAAGGAAAATGTGCATAAATATGCATACCTTAATGAAAACAACATAGAAAGGTGTATTATATTAGGGGAAATTGCTTGCAAAAATGTGTATACAGTCATACCTCGGGTTACAGACGCTTCAGGTTGCGTTTTTTCGGGTTACGTACTGCCGAAACCTGGAAGTACCGGAACAGGTTACTTCTGGGTTTCGGCGGTCGCACGTGCACAGAAGCGCTAAACTGCACTTTATGCATGCGCAGAAGCGCCAAATTGCAACCTGTGTGTGCGCAGACGCACCGCTGCGGGTTGCGAACGTGCATCCCGCATGGATCACGTTTGCAACCCGAGTGTCCACTGTATTAGTCAAAACTATGTACAAGAATGCAGTGGCACCCAGGGTGGGACAAGTTTTCCACCCTCTGGTGGGCTGGGCAGGTGAGGTATGGGTGCACCTCAGCCTCCTTGCCCATTGCCCCCATCTACCTGTCCACTAGTCCAACCCACCTGCCATGTTCCTCAGCTGCCAGAGCACTGTGCGTGTTGTGGGGCCCCCTGATTGCTCTCCCTCAAAAATGTGTGCCTGGGGTCACCCCCCTGTGCTACGACTCTGCAAGAGGTGTATATGCGGAGAAATTTGCATTAACATGCATGTCCATTAGTTTTTTTTTAAAGACTCAAATAGGGAAACTTGGAGAAATAAATTTAAGATGGGAAACAGAAAAATTGAAACTGACTGATTTGTCCATCCCTACTGTGTGCCAGTGGTCTTTTGTGTGACCTCTAAGGTACCCAATCCTCCATGTAAGGAATCTTTTACATCTGTCACACAGCTCAAGTGTATTGCAAATGATTCTGGGACATGTTCTTAGATGCCCATTCATATGAGGCACAGACTGGGCTTGTTGGGCCTCATAATTACCCTGCTTGAATTGAGAATATGACTCAGAACATCCCCAGCAGCAGACTCCTGCAGCTGTGCTTCGACAGAGATGGCGGACAGCGTGCTGGTGACGGGGAGTCTATATTCCAGGGAAACTTTCAGGAATTAGGGCCTTGCAACAAAATGTTGCCACATGGAATGCTTCCGTTTGGCACTCCTGACACTCTATTCCACCCCCATTCTTTTCCTTGATTCTCCATTGGTCACCTTTCTATGCACCCTGCGCATGCTCAGCCCTCATTGGACCCCACTTGGGATATTTCCCCTCCATTTCTGGGTTTTTGGAAGGGGGAGAAGACATGCAGGTGCCAATCCCAGCTACATTAAAATTTTTCTCTATTGATCTCTACGGGGATCTCTCATTTAAGTCCCTGAGGACATATGAAAATGTGAACCATTGCGTGGCCTTTCTAAACAGTGGCATAGCTGTCTCTACCTTTTTTATGTCCAGCTGTTTCTTCCTCCATCCTCTTTTCCCAGCCACGACATTGCCAGCGCAAAGACTGCAGTGGTTTCTGCAGGGGTGAGAAGGAGGCATCAGACCACCCTCTCCAAGGTTGTACTTCTCCCTGTGCCCTTGGAGAGGAACATTGCATGTTTCATTTGACTCCTGGGGCATCCTCCAAGGGCCCATAGTGGGACCAGTGTCTCTTGTCATGCAGGTCATATGCATCAGCTTCACTTGGCTCCAATCCTCCCATCTCCCCTCACAATACCCTCTGCAAACTGAGGATAATATTTCAAGCATTTGATGAAGTGAACTGCAGTCTACAAAAGCTTATGCTACAAAGCATCTATTAATCTTTAAAGTGCCACAAGGATCTTTGTTGTTTCTATAGGGGGTGGATGGGGATCATCTGGTCTTGGGGGGGGGCAGATTATCGCCACAATATGGGGAATTCCTGACTTTCCAGCAAATGTGTTCCTCCATTCTGGCCAGCAAACTGTGGCTTCAGCCTCGGCTTAAATGAAGCTTTAGGAAATGGATAGGAAGTATATCCTGTGCATGAAACTGACTCCCTGCAATGGATTTCGTTTGGCTGGAGCCCCAGGAGTGCATTAAGGCTTCACTAATTAGGTGCTTTTCTTCTGAATATAGGTCAAGGGAATTCCCATGAATTGGCATTAAAATGTGTCATTTTAGAAAACATTATGAGGGAGTGTTAAGTCTGTTACCTCTTGAGAACAATGGGGACTGGGAAGGCGAACATAATAGACCAACAAACCCGCCAGGATGGAATAGCTAATAATACTTCATCACTGTCTGTCTGCAGCTGTTTTGTTGTTGTTGTTGTTTGTTGTTATTCATTTCATTTCTATTCTGCTTTATATTTTAAAGAAAAAGATCTCAAAGCGGTTTACAACACATCAAAACATTGTGTAAAACAATCCAGAATGAAAACAAATGCAAGGTTCAAGGAAAATATTTCAATTTCTTCTCCAAGTGACATTTTGCTTTTGCCACATTTATTTACCTGCTTAATTTATATAGCTGCCCCGTAGCAGAAGTACTATAAACCGCACAAAACAGGTGCAATGAAACAGAATGGTGTGGATCAACACCAAACATTGTGTTACTCATGCCTGGCTTTCCTTTCCACATAGGCTTCACTCTTAACAACAAAATCCAGCACAGTATAGCTCTCCGTTATGCTGGCAGCAAGATGACCATTGACTTTGATGGCTTCGTGGCCTGCATGATTTGCCTAGAGACTCTCTTCAGTAAGTCTTCCTGAAGTAAAAGGAAGTAGAGTGATAGAAAATACTCTGGAGTGTCTCCCTTACCACCACCCCGGCTTTTCTCTAACAAGCAAAAGAGCTATCCCTATTTTTAACCTGAGCACAAACAACTGTTTGTCAAGGAAAAAGGGACCAAAATGTCTGTAATTTGCCAAATTAGATAAGTAACCAACTACTCCCAAGCTAGTGTAAGATCCCAAAGCTTGTCAGACTCTGCTTTTGACAAAACAAATACAGGGACTCAGATGCAGAAGACATTCTACCCCCCCCCCCACAAGGTCTAATAGGATCTGCCAAAGGGACTGATTTGCAAACCTCACCCAGTGTGTGACTGCCATCTTGCTATGCAGAGAATGGTGTAACTGCCCTAATATGCCAGTTTAGGTGCTTTCCAGACAAGGATTGCACAAGAATATACAATGACCAGATCATCTTAATTGCATTCCTCACCATGCCCCATCTAGTGTCTCTGCTACAGGGAAACCACTTTTCCAATCTCATTGTCATTCAAGATAGTGCAGGTGCTCCATTGTGAATGGAATAGGCAGTGTGACTGTGAGAATACATAGGCATCTGCTGGATGCTATCTGTGACATCCCCAGTGACCAGCAGCTCAATTCTTCCAACTTTCATGCCTTCACTGTTTTGCCATTTTATAAGTATTTAAAATACTTAAAAACACACACACACACACACACACACACACACACACACACAGTCTTTGGAAGCTGAGCACTCTCTTATATACCACCTCAGCTGAAAGTACTTTAAAGTTACCAACACCATAGGAAGATGTCTCATACCAGATCACTGGCCCATCTAGCTTAGTGTTGTCTACACTGACCGGCAGTGGACCTCCAGGGTTTCAGGTGGGACATTTTCTCAGCCATACCTGAGGATAGTAGAGATTCAGTCTGGGATCTGGGACAAAGCAAACCCTTTGTCCCACAGCTGATAAAACTGAAGTAACCTGATTTGACGAAGCCAGGTTCTCGGAATTGTGCCCCATCTCCAGGCTTTGTATTTCTCATGTACCAAATGCTACTGTTTAACGCCTGCTCTTTTTTTGCCACTCAGAAATGTTTCAGATGCTTGACAAGGATAAGCATGGAGTTGTCCAGCTCTCTCTGGCTGAGGTAATGATGATTGAATTAAGCTTCTGCACAGTTGCATTATGACAGATTGGTGGTAATAAGATGCCCGGATAAAAGCACCACTGCTTTTAAATCACACCTATTTATTATTATTTCTAGTAGTACTGATGCAGCTGGGATACCTGTTAAAACCACAGCTCGGCATGTTAAGATGGAGAGCACATCTTAGTGGATAAGCTCACACATTATAATTCACTGACTGGAATATATTTAGATGCATGAGGTAGAATCCTGGGTAGTCTTTAGCCCCAGTAGATATTAAGATCAAGGTGGCAATAAAGAGCCAAGTTCTAGCCCTTTTAACCATGCATTCATCTTCTTTCTGCTTTGGGAGCAATGTGTGCTCTCATTGCCACTCAACTGACAGACGCTAGCAGCACACATTCAAATGCTTTGTACTAATGAAGCAAGCCTCATTGAAGGGGCGCTTCCACCACCAGCCAGCTGATTGGAGCTGGGAGTGCACCTTCAGTGGAGGTCATTGTAACAACCCACCAGCTGATTGGCAGTCACACCAATCCCTTTGAAATTTGATGGGATACATGACGTCAGGTGATTGACAGGGGGTCTATCCCACCCATCTGGCAAAGTTGGGCTGTACTGGTCGGCTCCATCTGCTAGCTCAAAGATAGGGAATCTTCTTCTGCATTCCCTTGGGGATAATTTACCAGGGCTTCATGTAACTAGTGGGCAGGCCCCAAACCATAAATGGACAGAACAACTATTTTCTTCCGTTTTTTTTGTCTCTCCCTTTTCCTTTCCACCCAACGGGCTGCCAGAGTTGGGACATCCTTGCCAGAGCCCAGAACTGATTGTTTGCAAGAGTTTTCTCCTCTTATCCTTCCATTGCTTGATCTGTTCCAGCTTCTCCATCTCCTACCCTCCTTTCTGTCTCCAGTTCCCTCTTTTCTGGCTTGAAATGAGGTCAAAGGCTGCAGGTTGCCCACACCTGTACTGGCCTAGGACCCTCGTACCTACGGGACTGCCTCTCCCGGTATGCCCCATGGAGGACCTTAAGGTCCATAAATAGCAACACCCTAGATGTCCCGGGCCCTAAGAAAGTTAGATTAGCCTCAACCAGAGCCAGGGCCTTTTCAACACTGGCTCTGGCCTGGTGGAATGCTCTGTCTCATGAGACCAGGGCCCTGCGGGATCTGATTTCTTTCCGCAGGGCCTGTAAGACAGAATTGTTCCGCCTGGCCTTTGGCTTAGAATCAATTTGATTCCCTCCCCCTCTTTCTTTTTTCCTTTCTCTTCCTGTGAAGAAGCTGCATTTTAATGTTTTAATGTTGTAATTTAATCTTGTTTTTAAAGTTGTATTTTAATCAACTTGTTTTTATTATTGGTTGTTAGCCGCCCTGCGCCTGGTCTTGGCTGGGGAGGGCGGGGTATAAATTATTATTATTATTATTATTATTATTATTATTATTATTATTATTATTCAAGCCAGGTGCTCTAAACAAGGATGAGTAGGTGAGCAATGGTCGCAGCAACAGCGATGAGAGTTTGGAATGGGATTCTCTGGCTTCAGCAGCTGACAAAACCCAAAACTGGAGGCCTTCATAAGCTTCAGCATGAATTTCTGCTTTCTTCTGAGCAAAAATGGCTAGAACTGGGCTCCGAGTTTTTAAAGCCAAAAGCAATAATGCTGTCAGAGCTAGTATTGTCAAATTCATCAGGAAAACGTAGGTTATATATGGACAGCAATCCATTTTGTCACATAGGGAGCAGGATATAAATATATTTCTGTTATGATCACTCTGTGTTCATCTTTGTTATCCACCTTCAAAGGGAATGAGACAAAACAACTGAAAACGTGCATGAGGGAAGCAGTTCTTGCCCAGAATGAGGTGAAAATAAGTGACCTGATAGGTCTTAGCAATGATCTAGATGTTATGAGTGATGATTCTTTTTTTTCTTATTTTGGCTAGAATACAAAAGATGTCAGGGCCTGCTGTAGTCAGAGAAAGGAACCTTGCTGTGAAACTATAATGAAAGCCACATCCATCAGAGATGTTAGGAGCATTCAGTTTTATTTAATGGCATTTGGGAAGCAGACTCTGACCTACCTTTTCTTCTGTCAGCCAGCAAGAAATTTGATGTGTTTTCATGCGATATGTCTCCTACCCAGCTCCCAATCTAGTGGGATTATTCACCCTAGGTGAAATGCCAACAACTGTTCTGTAGCTCAGAAATTTCCAGGCTTGCTAATCTATTTTGGACCCTCACTGCCACTGCCACCCCGTTCCTGTAATTTCCTGGGTCTGCGGGTGTGCAGAAGGTTGATTCTGGCCAGAATGTAGAATGGGGCTTTGGGTGATCCTTCCAAGTGCCATCTGGTGTGGCAGGGCATGTGCATCATGCACTTCAAGTGAGTAACATGAAGCTTGGGGGAATTGCGGAAAAGATCTAAGCTACACTGGCTGAATCACATGGGTCTCTAGGTACCGATGCGGCCTGTTACATGCCTCCCAATATGGACTCAACTGCTCAGAAGTTCCCATATATCAAACCAGACCTGTTCCATCTAGCTCAATATTGTCTGCATTGACTGATGGCAGTTTCCCCAGGGTTTTGGACAGAGGGATTTACCAGCCCTACCTGGAGATCCTAGGGATTGAGCTTGGGCCCTTCTGTATGCAAAGCATTCTGTTCTAATGGAGGCTGATTCATTGGGGCAAATGGGGAAATGCCCCCCACCTCAGTTTGCCTGTAGCCAGCCCACACCTGCCTGCCTTCTTACTTAAAACCAGTCTAGGGCAGGGCTGGATTTAGGTTTGATGAGGCCCTAAGCTACTGAAGGTAATGGGGCCCTTTATATGTCCAGCCGTCCTTTGTCAACAACAAATTGTCATTGTTTTTTGTGCTGAATATATGCTATATATGAATATATATGGTAATTTTGGGGAGCAGGCTAGCAGGCAGGGTCCATTACTTATACCATAGGAGCCTACACAACACAAAACACTGTTGTTTTGTGTAGGTTTTATTTTATTTGCTTTTTATCTTATATTTTGAAAATGTACATCCATGTTTTTTTCCTTTATTTTTTTTTTTGGCTTATACGTAAGTCTGACACTGGTCTAGGGGCTGGCACTGGGTGTCAGCTTCTTCTCCCTTAGTCTGAGTTTTGCCATTACAGAACTCAGTAGGGAGGAAGATGGGGTGAAAACCAGAATTAGTTGGCTGTGCTTGTCATTGGCTCTTACTCTACCTGCTGTTGTCTCCCTGCCTTACACATCACCACCAGTCTTGATGGCCACCAGTGAGTATTCATCTGCTTTTTCCCTGAGTGATGACCTTTCCACAGATTAAGTGGTACAGCCAAAATGGTTCCCCTCAGAATCAGGACTACTGACTCTTGTTTGCAGACTCTTAGATCCCATGATGCAGCAGCAGCAGCAGCTCTACCAAGATGGAATCATAGAAAACTTTGGGGAAGCTTTGAACATGTCCAGTGGCGTAGCGTGGGGGGTGCAGGGGGGGCCGGCCGCACCGGGCGCAACATCTGGGGTTAGGGCAAATCCACAGGTTAGGGGGTGCAAATCCACGGGTTAGGGGGCGCAAATTACTTGCCTTGCCCCGGGTGCTGACAACCCACGCTACGCCACTGAACATGTCCAAACAGATGCCCTAAGTAAGTTCTAACAGTTATGTTCTCTCTTTCTCTCCCAGTGGCTGTGTTGCACATTGGTTTAAGATGGCGTTTTGCAGGTCATTTGAGAGCTCCACAACTAGCACTTCTGCAGATAAGCTCCTACAAAGCAGTTGAAAGATATGAAGAAGGAAATCAATTTCTGCGCTTGGCAATACTTTTTGATGTAAACAGGTCATTCAGAAAAATAAACACATCTATTTGGAAACAATGAATTGCTATCATTCCCTCTGTTTCTGATGTTTAAATTGTGGGTGCTATTGCCTAGGTAGCCAAACTGGCTGCACCCTCACGCAAGAGGGAGTTAGCCTAATGAACAGAAGGGCTGGCTTACGATAAATAACTGAATACATGCACATGACCCATTCAAGGAACCCCTATCATAAGACCCGAGTCTGAAATTACCTTACTTCCCCACAGCTTGGGAAAGTTTGTAGAAGTAAAAATAATCTTTTGGGGATAAGCTCTAATTCCTCCCCCCAAAAAAACACACATCTCAATGAGGATTGAGTATATGCAACACATCAAGCTGCAACTTTTGGGCTGCAGGTCCCACTTGAAACGAAAGTATCATCATATTGTAGGATTCTCAAGCTTCAAAACAGTGATTTGATTCCAAATACATAGCATGGAAGGAAGTAAACAAATATGAGTTCAGTCAGGCTCCTTTCTTTCTGTCAGAACAGTCAGAAACTTGCGTCTTGCAAGGCTCTTCTTTACAGTTCATGCATTCCATACTTTTGTTTGTAGGTTCTGATATTACAACTGACCCCTTTTTGAGACATGACTCTACATGTTTTCAAAAGGTGAAAAAATGCAGCATCTATATCAAGCAGCTCTGAGACAGGCCATAGAGATGAAGGCAGAAAGCAAAATGGGGCAGTGAGAGATGAACTTGCTGTTCATGCAAGGCAGGAGATGGCTGAAGAAAAACTTTGCAGGAAAAAACCCCAGATATTCAGGAGGGATTGACAGACAATGGCCAGATGGTGGTCTGCTTCTTGGCACCAGCACCCTCAGAAGCAACAGACACCAAATCTTGGAGCTTTGAACAGCCAACAAACTCTGGACAAGTGTGTGGTCTCCAGCTCCATACAGCAAAATCATTTTGCTTCCTAGAGTGCCCTCTAGCCTGTTAGTCCAGTAGAGGGACTGGGATGGACCAGCTTGACCTCATATTGGGGTCTTCTGCAGTCCTGGACAGAATCAAGGAACGGATCCATCCTATGCACCACATATGGATAGCTCCTTTTAGAACAGGAAATTAAAAGTTATATATGGAAGTGTTGCACTGTAGGAAGGATACATGACTTGACTCTCCCAGCTTCACTTCTCCTTCTCGGTTGATTAAAAAATTGCTGCAACTTCACATTGTTTGTTTCCTTCATTTGTTGAGGAATGAGGACATCGTCATGCCTCCTTTCATCATAAATATTTCAGGGCACTATGCACATGAAATTTCCTTAACAACATAAAGTGCAATAAAATACAATCAGCACAAAAGCATCAATCACAGGGAAATAATAAAACTGATACACCATTTGGATCAGATTCTCAAGCTTTCGTTTAGTTATTGGACTTCGGTTCAACGTTATTGCTAACCCATTAAACAGCCTGGTGCGCTCTGTTTTACTTATATATTCACAATCTTACATTCTCAATCATCCCTTTGCTCCCTTGTCACCTTCCATCTTAAAAATAAATATGACTGAAAAACCCAATCAGGATGAGGTGGATCTTCCTCAAAGGGACTGTGCAATCAGCTTGTTTGATTTGTGGCTGTTGTATTTGGGTAAGGATGACGTAACGGGAAAGATGATAAAATGTGACAGCAAATCTGCAAGCAAATATGGGCTGGTGCAATCTAATCAAAAGAAATGAGAACTTGTTCAATGCGAATCTGATAATTAAATGCTGAGGAGGAGGTGCAAGAACAAGCATAGGCAGTTTAATCATACATCAACATTGCTGACAGGTCAGGACAGTGCTCCTCCAGCACACCTGAGAGTGGCAAAGCTAGCTTAGGAGGCCAAGCTATGCAGCACAAACAACTCTGTCCTCCACACCTTACCAACACCCCCAGCACCTGCCTCCTGGTGCAGCTGCCTCACTTTGCCTAATGCACACATGCACACAGAGTACACTGTAAACGGTGATATCAGAAGGAAATGAGACGGAATCTACCTGATTTGTGCTTCCCCAAACAATAAGTGACCCCAAACATAGCTAGCCTTCAAAATTTCCTCTTCTCTAAATTTGCACTGCAGTTTTCCAACCAAATAATGCTTACAAAAATGCATATATCAGGGGAAAGTGTGCATAAAGGCGATTTTGGTGAAAATAACACACAGAAATACACCGTATTGCATATGAAACTATAGATATTAGGCAAGATTGCATACAAATATTTGTAGAGACTAGGGTGATGTCTGCTCTTTCCAGGAACTCTTCTCATTGGGAGACTTTTGTGGGTGTGCTGAGAGTTTGTTTGGACCCTGGTTGAGAATCTAGAGGCTGAGAGGGAGGGTGTGTCAGAAGGAAAATGAATTGATACTGATTTTTATATATTAGTAATTGTGTTTTAATGTAACATATTTATATGCTGTGTATTTTTGTAATATTTTAGGTTGTTGCTTCTTTTTCATACACTGCTTAGAGATTTTTTTTAACATATTAAGAGGTATAGAAATTAAATAATCCACAATCAATCCATCCAATCTGCAGCCTGACGCTGACTGACTCAAGCTATTGACCTTCAGGTTAGTCCCTGCCTGTCTGGCTTTGTGTGCCTTGGATAAACAGTTTTGCCTGATTAAGAGAGGACACTGGCGATACGGCTGAGTTGGATTTCATGATGCCTGGGTGATAATCGTACTGCCCCAAGCACCTTATCATTGTTACCTCCACAAAGCAGGTATACAGTGGTACCTCGGGTTACAGACACTTCAGGTTACAGACTCTTCAGGTTACAGACTCTGCTAACCCAGAAATAGTACCTCGGGTTAAGAACTTTACCTCAGGATGAGAACAGAAATTGTGCGGCGGCAGCGCAGCGGCGGCAGCGGGAGGCCGCATTAGCTAAAGTGGTACCTCAGGTTAAGAATAGTTTCAGGTTAAGAACGGACCTCCAGAGCGAATTAAGGTCTTAACCCGAGGTACCACTGTACAGGGTTAATGGGACTAAGTGTCTGTTTTAGGCTGAGAAAACCGCAACGCCTTCACAACTTAAATCCAGGAATGTGTCATCGGCGGATGAGAGGAGCTCAACTCCAAAGGGGCCTGCAATTCCCCCATCAAGCCCTGCTTACCCCAGGAGTCTAATGATCTCCTTCCAGCTTTGCACCAGTTCCAGGAATTTCCTTGCCTCCCCCCTCCCCAACTCTGTAGCATAGTGAGCCACCAGCAGGCAGTTCCGCATTCTTTTTCTCCCTACACCTGCTGTTTGTAAAAGCTTATTCTCAGTCATGAAGGCACCTCGTAGCAGGTCTGAGAAGAGTCAAGCACATGCAAAATGGATGTTCCTATCCCTTTTCTCTTCATCAGGCAAGATATCCTAATTGCATTATTGCTTACACCCATCTCAGTAGCATCCTCTCCCCCACCTATTCCGGCAGAGCAGCATGTTGTACTCCATCGTCTTTTATCTTTGGAAGACAGGCCCTTCTGGAGGAAGCACAGCTCCTTTTGTTTGTGCTTTGAGCACAGAACTCAGGTAGCTTGTGTCAGACAGCCGCTGAAAAGCAAGGACTCTTCATGGCATCTGCTTTCCCTTTCCTCTCGAGGCTGCATCTGCAAGAAGCTGATTGAGGCTATCGTGCGTCTCTTCATCACACTACGAACTGAACTAGTCGGTGCTCATCAATCCCTCTTCTCTTTATAGTATTCATAACTTGCTTCCCCCAATGCCCTGCAAGCCACTTCAACACGACACCCAACAGAATGGGGCAAGCTTGGGTGAGGGAGCCAAGGATTTCCTAGGCCAGAGGTGGGGAACTTTAAGCCCGAGGGCCAAATGTGGTTGTAGAAACCTCTGCTGTTTGCATATCTGAAACGTGGCCTACTGTACAAAGGTAAGAAGCACATCTATTGCCCAACCCACTTTTGCCTCTGGCAACACCCACCACTCCAGCCTCCAGTGAGAGCTGGACCATCAAGAAGGCTGATCGCCGAAGAATTGATGCTTTTGAATTATGGTGCTGGAGGAGACTCTTGAGAGTCCCATGGACTGCAAGAAGATCAAACCTATCCATTCTTAAGGAAATCAGCCCTGAGTGCTCACTGGAAGGACAGATCGTGAAGCTGAGGCTCCAATACTTTGGCCACCTCATGAGAAGAGAAGACTACTTGGAAAAGACCCTGATGTTGGGAAATATTGAGGGCAGAAGGAGAAGGGGATGACAGAAGACAAGATGGTTGGACAGTGTTCTTGAAGCTATGAACATGAGTTTGACCAAACTGTGGGAGGCAGTGGAAGACAGGACTGCCTGGTGTGCTCTGGTCCATGGGGTCATGAAGAGTCGGACACGACTAAATGACTAAACAACAACAACACCCACCACTGGCATGTGGCTCCCAGAAGGTTGCCTTTGAGGGAATGTGGCCCTCGGGCTTTAAAAAGCACTCCACCTCTTGATCCTTCTTCTAGGATTGGGGCAGGGAGCTAGCAGCCGGGGGATTCAGCCGGCCCCCCAAGATCTTCCTACAGCCCATACTCCACTCATTATTATGCCACTTATGGCAACTTAGCCAGTACAAGATGGCCTCTGTTTTCTGTTGCTCCAGAGGGTAGGACTGAACCTGTTGGTTCAAATTACAAGATGGGATTTCGACTAAACCATTGTAGGAACTTCCTGGTGGTACAACCATTGATAGTAAAACCAAACTGCTTTGGAAGAGAGTGGATTCTCCTTCCCTAGAGGTTTAAAAGCAGAGGTTGGCTGGCCACCAGCCTGGGATGCTATAGCAGCCGATTTCCTGCAGTGGCAGCAAGTTGGACTAGACCTTTGAGGTACCTCCCAACCATATGATTGTAAGGTAAACAGCATGATCAACAAAGGCTTTAGCATTAAGTTCTCCCTTGGTGACCTCAATTGCTCTCCTTTGGTGGTAGTGTTAACTCTCTGTTGTTATTTCCTTAGTGGGATTTTAAGAGCCTGGGTCTCCATGTTGTTGCATCACAAAGGAGTGAGTCAGAAGGCAGAACCAATGCGGCAGGCCTTCCTTTCAGCCTTACTTCATTCAAAATAATGGTTAGTAGTGGCTCGCCAAGTACTTGAGAATTTGGCCTAATTTTTAAGGATACATAATAGCTAGGTATTCCTTTGAATTTCTATTTGATTCTTCTCTCCAGTATCTCTTTGCTAGCTTCTCATTGGTTCAGTCCAACATAATACAGGATTATCTGCTTGAGTGAGGTCTTCTGGCTGTTGCATGCCTCACTAAAGCACATAATTATACATTGTCAAAAACTAAGGCATGATTCTGGGATTGCACAAATGTTGCACTGGCATTACAAGCAGAAAAACCAGCATGACTGTTTAGGATAAGGGATTATCCTAGGGATAAAAGAGTTGGTGATGAGATACAAGGTTAACTCGCCATGCTGTGGTAAGGCCTTAAAGCGCACGCGCACACACACACACACCTTTAGATTCCACTGTTTTGGTTCATTATTGTGTAGTCCATATGCCAGCAGTACTCTTAAACTGCTAATCTGATTCTTCAATGTGTATGTAGCCCTGTCCAAAAATTCACCCACTGAGGAATCAGGTTAGCAGTTTGAGAGCACTCCTGAGTAGCTGTAGCCCGGACTATTCTTGCTCATTTTAGAATGATGCTAGCTGTGCCCTTTCCTGGAGAAAGAGAAACTGGCCACTGTCACTCATACCTTAGATCAGGGGTTGGCAACCTTTTTCAGCCATGGGCCGGTCCCTCAGACCATGTGGTGGGCCGGACTATATTTTGAAAAAAAATGTGAACAAATTCATGTGCCCCACAAATAACCCAGAGATGCATTTTAAATCAAAGGATACATTCTACTCATGTAAAAACACGCTGATTCCGGGACAGCCTGCAGGCCAGATTGAGAAGGCGATTGGGCTGGATCCAGCCCCGGGCCTTAGGTTGCCTACCCCTGCCTTAGATACACCCAGAGTGAATTACTGCAATGCATTCTTCATGGGCCTCCATTTCAAATGTTTTGAAAATGCTTGAAAATTCAGCTGGGGCAAAATGAAGCTATGAGAGTTCTAACCAGATTAAGTCTTTTAGATCACTTGACCACTGCTGCACCAACTTAGTTGGTTTATGTTCGTTTCTAAGTCCATATCAAAGTGTTGGTTATTACCTTCAAAGCCATCAATTAGCCACCTCCAACCTGGTGTCCTCCTGATGTTTTGGAGTTCAACTTTGGTAAACAAGTCCCCATCCCTTGTGTAGAGGAAGCTGCAGCCCGTCGTGGCTTCCTGTAGTATGTTTCTGTAGTGCACATTGGGTGGATAAATGCTTCTACCTCCCACACTAATGGGTATCTGTTCTGTGTTTGATGTATACCTGCTAAATCTGTAATGTGTGAAGCATCTCTGCCCCATCTTGATGTCCTTTGAAATTGTAGTTATGACACAACAACTAGAGGGCAAATCAGCCAGAGAGAGATCTCTCTCTCTACTCTGCTTGCTTTACTTATTCCATTTTCAAGAATTAATTCCTTATCTGCAGCAATTGGAGAGAATAGGGTGGTACACTGGCAACAGAGCTGTTCGTGGGGGATTAAAGATATGGCAACAAGCTGTGCACAGTGTTGCTCACAGCACATTCCCTTTTGGTTATTATTTAATTACACATAATACTTGCATTCTACTTCTTTGCAGCTCTTAATTTTCAGGGGAGCCAAGCAAGAGTGATTAGAATTAAAGCTTGGGGATTATTCAGGCGAGAGTGTTATGCTGTGCTTTTATTTAGCTTTAGATAATTGTGCACCAGCCCTGAAGCCACTCATTGAATTTTTACACATGCCCTCACTAGAGGGCAGTGATAACAATTCGGTTCAACCAAGTGGACCAGCTGTTATGCTGTATGTCTTGTAGGGCCCTTCAGATATTGCACTGTTCATGAGGTGACACATTTTGGCTGCTCAGAGAGAATCAAAGTGTCAATGCAAATGGAGGAGATTGATGGGGAAATATCTGTTTTAGAAGGAACCGGACTAGAGTAGATTAAGCCAAGAAAAGGAGATGAAAAGAGAAGAACTTGAGGAAATGATAAAGTACCAGCTTTCACTTTAATTTGTAAACACCATCCATCAAAGTATCTTTGAGCAGGTGTCCCAGGGAGATGTGCCCAAGAAACAGAACATGGGCACACCATTTAAATTAATAGCGTGAATTCAGGAAGCCTGAATATTTAATTAAGCAGTTGCTTTCCTAAAATGCAGTTTTCAAAAGCAGCTGGTTTCCTTGGGCATTAACTCTTGCCTTCCTTGCTGAATTGTTAGAATTCGGCTGAAATTCTAGCCATGCTTATGCCAAAAAATGTCCCAGGTAAGTGGGGATAGGTAAATTGGGATATGCATGCATGATAACTCACCTCGGGGATAAAAAAGTAAAACAACAACAACAGCATCTTAGTTTGCTTTCCTCATTTTTCATCAGTGGCACCAGTGCTATTTTTCTACAAAAAAGGTGCCAAAACTCACCATGAACACCTCCCTTGTTCTCTTATAATGGCAACTAGTGATTCTAGTTGGTGACCACTGCTACATCGAAGGCAGCAATCCTCTACACACATTCCGGGAAGCAAGCTCCCTTTTACATAGGAGCATAAGAACGTAAGAGGAGCCTGCTGGATCAGCCCAGTGGCCCATTTAGACCAGCATCCTGGTCTCACAGCAGCTAACCAGATGCCTGCAAGCTGGGCATGAGCACAACAGCATCCTGCTCACCTGTGATTCTCAGCAACTGGGATTCAGAAGCATGATGTCTGACAGTGGCAGCAATACACGGCCATGATGGATGCAGCCATTGATAGTTTTGTCCTTCACGAATTCGTCTAATCCTCTTTTAAAGCAACCCAAGCTGGTTCCATCACTGCCTTCTGTGGGAGTGAGTTCTGTACTTGAATGATAGGCAGTGTCAGGCAGTGCTTTCTTTTACCTGCCCTGAATGTTCCAACAGCAATTATACTAAATAAACTGCACCGATCTTTTCTTCTGAATATACCTTACATAGCATAGGATTGGGTTTCTCGTTTAGTTAAACATTGACAAACCATTTCTTAACAAAAGTTTCTGACACAAGAAAATTACAAGAAAACAAAATATATGGTAGAAATGAATGTATGCAGAGCAATTTAAAAACAAGCCTTTAGAAAACATTAAATTACACCAATTCAGTATATTTTACAATATCCTGAATTGGTGTAATTTAATGTTTTCAAGGCATGCTTTTAAATTGCTCTGTATTTATACCATAGATTTTGTTTTCTGGTATTTTACAGCCGAGTCTTACTTCAGGGAAGGCCCACTTGAAAATGTAAGCTTTCAGTAGCATCCTAAAAGCAAGAATGATAGGCATGTGCCCATTTTCAATCAGAAAATGACTCCAGAGAGCTGATTCTACTGACTATAAAGGTATAGGATTGGGGTTTAGCAGTGCAATCCTATATGTGCATAGCGAGAAGTTAGTCCCATTTAAGTGAGGATAGGCCTTGAATTACTAATCCTATTAATGAAGGCTATTTTTATTTTTCAAGAAGAGCTGCATCTTGGCTATATACTTTTTCAGGAATTCATAGGTCTGGTCCAAACTCACATGCATTCCTGCTGCTTCGAGTCCAACCGATGCTGCCAAGAATAGATTGTGAGGTTGGAAAGCAATTCTCAGTTGAGTGCATGTCTTGCCTTCTTGGATATCTGCTGCATCAAAGTGCAAAATGAGAAGTGGTAACTGATGGCGGGGGTGGGGGGAGGGAATGAAGGAGATGGCAGACAAGATTGCATTGTAGTATGACTTCAGCATCTACTCCCTAAATGTTCTATTAATTGATTTCCTTAATTATACCACAATGCCCTTGCTAATTACAAGGAAAATCACTCTAGTCTATTAAAAGGTCTTTATCTGCGATATGTATTACCACATACCTTTTAGTAGTAGATATTGCTGGCTCTATCCTAATACCATCCACACTGTGGTTTTTCAAAATTCTATCTGTAAAGATATATGGGTGGAAAACTTGATTCAAGCAGTGCTGCTATGAATAGCAACAGAGACGCAGACACCTTCCTCCATATGCCTAGAACTGGCCCAAGCCAGCCCAAGCTAAAGTCCAGTCCAATATTAATTTTAATGTGTATTATGTATACTTCCATGAACTTTCCTAGGCAAGAGCCTACTCAGTGGATGGTTCATCCCAGAGTGATTCCTTGCAGCAAATCCCACCTTTTGCCATGTGTTTATAGAATGCACAAAGCATTGCCCTTAGGTGTGTCCTGTTGGGTTAAAGGTAAAGGTAAAGGTACCCCTGCCCGTACGGGCCAGCCGTGTCCGACTCTAGGGTTGTGCGCCCATCTTACTTAAGAGGCTGGGGGCCAGCGCTGTCTGGAGACACTTCCGGGTCACGTGGCCAGCGTGACGAAGCTGCTCTGGCGAGCCAGCACCAGCGCAGCACACGGAAACGCCGTTTACCTTCCCGCTATAAAGCGGTACCTATTTATCTACTTGCACTTAGGGGTGCTTTCGAACTGCTAGGTGGGCAGGAGCTGGGACCGAACGATGGGAACTCACCCTGCCGCGGGGATTCGAACCGCCGACCATGCGATTGGCAAGTCCTAGGCACTGAGGTTTTACCCACAGCGCCACCCGCGTCCCACAATAACCTGTTGGGTTACCCTGGAATAAATTTTGATGTTTCAAAGTTTCCTGTTTGATCACTTGTTTTTCATAAGCACATTTTTTCAATCAAGCTCCCTTTCAAAATGGTTGACTCCATGATTCTGCTTTAGCATCCATCACAACGTAGCTGCTGCCCATTTAGAGATGACTGGATGGTCTAATCCAATGCTTATTTTTCTGGGAGTACTTAAGGGTACGCAGGACCGGCATCTTTTTTTCCTAGAAGAAAACCACTGGTCTCATGTGAGTTTTTGATTTCCTGGTTTTCTTTGGCATTCATCTGTGTACTGCATGGTTAGTTAATCAGCAATTTTAAATCGTGCATATTTAAATGAATGAACATATACAAATGAGGAACACCCTGGGGCAGTTGGAGAGGAGGCCATTCATTTTTCCATTTTGGAAATTTCAAGCCACTTAAATTCATCTCTGCTTTGATAATATCAAGGTAAGATAATGGAATTGCCATGCAGCACTGGTTGCTACTTACTATGGCAAGCGGAACTAATTTTCTTGAATCCCAATATTCAATGCAGCCCAGTTACAGCTCAGTTAATATTAAATCATTCAGATCTTGCTGTCTGGAGAAAAAAGCCTAATTGGTGTTGAGAAGAGTAAATATAGAATGAAAGATACAGAGGCTCAGTTCAGACATTTGCCCTAACTACACTTTAGAACTGAGAACTGAAATGTACAAACCATAGTTTAGAACTTCTAGTCTACTTCCATTTTCATCTGCTTGGCACTCTAGCTGCTAGAGACACAGCAACAGCCTTATGTTTATAATAATAACTATAATAGTAGTAATAATTTCTCGCAATACAGATATGATGCCAAATCAGTCACCACGAACTGGTTTGCAGGCCTGGTTCAAAGCTGTTGTTTGTGATTCCAATTTGGTGACCAATCATGAAACATGGCTTCACACTGAACCATACGTAAGATTCCTTAACCATTGTTTGGTGTGAAACTATGGTCTTTTAGCTGCTTTAGACATCACAGTAAACCATAGTTCATCATGACAAACATGAACCACATTGAACCTCAAGCTCAATGAGTTTTCCCCTCTCTATGCTACATCCAGACCTTTAATCTTAACTGGTTTGTTGAAACAATACAGCTTCATGGCCCATGGTTTGAAGTTGGCATGTTCCAGTAAATCATAGTTAGGTTTAATCACAGTTTAGTGCCATACATAAACCAAGACAACTTAAACATGGTTTACTGGAACACCAGCCTCAAACCATAGGTTATGAAGTTGACTCATTTCAACAAACCATAGTTAAGATAAATTGCAACTTGTCTGGTTTCAAACATACTGCAATGCTAAACTGCAGTTAGTTAAAAACAGAAGCCAAAGCTTCCAATCATCTCATTATGGCTGTGCCAGAAGGTCTGTGTGTGGCGGTAAGTGGGGGAGTACATGAACTCAAGGCTTATTCACACAATAATAAACCAATATCATTGCATCAGAGTGCAGTTTGTTACTTGCCTTGGGCATCTTTCTGCATAGGAAAGGGAGAATACAGAACAATATTAACAGTCACCCAGTGAAATTTCCAGCCCCCTCCCCTGCATAGTATTCCTATATTAGCATACTATATTAGCATACTATATTAGCATAATATTCCTATATTAGCAAGGCTCTCATTTGTCTCTGTTCTGATTATCCAAACACCTCGACTATCTCCAAGCCGTTTGTATAAAGGATATTGCACTAGAGGATCATTACAGATTACACATCTGTTGCTGTCTAAAATCTCCTCCTCTGCCATGACGTTTTCTTCAATAAAATTTAATTGTTGGGGAAATGGTCTAAATTTGAAGAGCTAATGCCAAGTCCTGATGTATGCTTGCATATAGTTGGGATCGCTAAAATACATTTTCTGATATCATCAAGGGATCAGTCATAGCCAATATAGCAAGCACCCTTTCTTAATCTAGTGCCCTCCAGACGTTGTTGAACTACATCTTCCATCAGCCCCAGGCAGCATGGCTGGTGGTCGGGGATGATGAGAATTGTAGTCCAACAGCACCACATTGGCTACCCCTTTCCTAGAGGATCTACAGCAAAAGAGCAATACCTGAGTCACATAGCTAAGTGACTAGGAGGGAGCTCAGTGCTGCTGAAGCTTAACTGGCTGAGTTGTTAACATGTTATTTGTGTACAGTGGTACCTCGGGTTACATACGCTTCAGGTTACATACACTTCAGGTTACAGACTCTGCTAACCCAGAAATACTACCTCGGGTTAAGAACTTTGCTTCAGGATGAGAACAGAAATCGTGCAGCGGCGGCGCAGTGGCAGCAGGAAGCCCCATTAGCTAAAGTGGTGCTTCAGGTTAAGAACAGTTTCAGGTTAAGAACAGACCTCCAGAACGAATTAAGTTCTTAACCCGAGGTACCACTGTAGTTACATATATATTCCATCCCTCCTTGAAGGAACACAGGGTGGACAAATAATTCTCTTCACCTTCTTTAGTCCTCACAACTACCCTGTGAGGTTGGCTGAGGAAGACTGATTGGCCCAGGTTTATCCACTGAGCTTCATAACTGAGACGGGATTTAAACCCTAGCCTTGCTGGTTTAAATGGCATAGTAGCCATTGTACCACACTGGTTTTAATGTTAGGTAGTTTGTTGTGTCTCTTGCTAATAAATGCATTTAGTAGTCCTCTTGTCTCCACCACTGCTGCCTGATCTAGAGGAAAGACCATAGCACACAAAAAAAGGTGGAAGTATATAAGTCTTCCAAACTGAAATGGATTTCCAGGGCAAAGCTTGGGAGCAGGAAAGGACGCTAGCAATGTGATGATACGGCTCACATCATTTCTGCCTCTTCAAATGGTGAAGAGTCTTTCTTGAAGGCTTTTCTTCCGACATGCCCTCAGAGAGTCCGGCTCAGCAAGGTTCCTTCTATGTAAGCGCAAAGCCTCCTGATGATAATGATGCCTAAAGCCTTCGGCTTGTTCAAACACTACCAGAGTAATTTTTCTTCTCCTAGAGAGAAATGCCTTAAAACTTCTGAGGTGAATAGATAGATAGATGATGATGATGTGTGTGTGTGTGTGTGTGTGTGTGTGTGAGAGAGAGAGAGAGAGAGAGAGAGAATGAGTGCGCTGTGTTTAACAAAAAGGTCCTTTGGGATTTCATCATATGCTTCAGCCTTAGTGCAGAAGACAGAAATGTGTGCTTGAGCCAGGCTTGAGGGACACTCAGCAAAAGTACCAACTGGTGCCCTTGGTCCCTGGAATGAGGTAAGCTCAGTTGAACCAAACTCACAGAACTAGTTCAGAAATCCCAGGACTACCCCTGGAATCTGTTCCTGTGACTGCCCTTCCCACAGCTTCAAAATCTGCTCCAGAGGGTGGAATGGGAACTTCCATTGTATAAACTGTTGTCTGTTTCATGAATGGAACTGCAGCAGTAGCCACAACCCACTGTGGCTCATCTGTTGCATTATAGTGTTGTTGTTGTTTTATATTATAGTGATGTCCTCCCATTTTCCAGATATGACTTCTTCTTTATTTTTACTAGTTCTTTAAAAACAGAAATTGCAGTGAAAGCTTTCCCAGTGTGGACTCACAAGCACTACTGTGCCTGTAATTAGGAGCTTATGTCTCTAATTTCTTCCTCCTCATTAAGAGCCCTCAGCTGGTCAACTTCTAGTTTCTTCCATTTTTCTTTTCTTTTGAATTTGTGAAATAATGCTAACTGGATAAATAAAAAGGCGGCAATTAAAGCTGTCACACATCCTTCCCCCTGTAGGGCATAGAAGCAAAATCTAATTGCCTTCTCGTGAGAGTCAGAGGAGTCTTTGTTGAATGGGACTTACTTCTAAGTAAACTTTATAGAGGCATCATTCCTCACCATGGCTTTGAGCACTGCTGGATAATACAGCAATGAAACGAACTCTACGGCCGCTCAACTGCATACCATGTGGAACCACTTCCCCCTCACCTTTGCAGTTCCAGGAAATTGATGACAAACTAAAGAGCTCTTTTCCAAGACACTTTGGGTCTTGGTGAATGTCAATGTTAACTGGCTTATGCAGCTGGACCAGGGGATGGGACTGTATTGAACTGTATTTCACAAATTCAATAGAAATAGTGGCTGCTGAAATTAAACCCCTATTAATACTGTACACAGCTGGGCATGAATGACTATGCCCTGACCTTTGATCACCAGGAGGATTCCCCTCTCCACCGCCATTGTACGTGCTTGAAATCATGTAAGCCAAAGAGCTGGCTGTGGAGTTTGTGTGGAGACTATTAATACGCATACATACATGCGCATGGCATACATAGGCTTGCAATGTAACTACAGCCCTCTTCTGCATCACACCCTCAGGCAGCGTAAAATTAATGGACCTGTCATCTAGTGAGATAACACAACACTGATCATTTACAATTCTACTAAATAAGCCATTCTGGAAATTTAATTATACAGCCTTCTAGTAAGATTAGCTCTGGTGCATTCTTTTTAACTCAGATTATCATGTCGGGGTGGGGCATATTTCATCAGGAGATCTTTTATTTAGTTTTCCCCAATTTCTCTCGTACCTATTGTCTGTACGTTCTAGGTGGCATACAGTAAAATCACTCTGATCATAACACTTCAATTAATAATAATTGCCAATTATTAAAACAATGGCTAAAACTTTTCAGCTAACTTAAAGTATGCTTGTCAGAATAATTTCTAATAACTTATAATCATCTGTTTTTATAAAGTTTTATATGAGCATTGGAGAGAGAGAGATTGAGAGAAAGAAAGAAAGAAAGAAAGAAAGAAAGAAAGAAAGAAAGAAAGAGTTGTGTCTGCCCTGATGTTGATACTTTCAATGCCTTTGTTTTCACAATATCTAAGCATCCAGACACCTGCATGAATGAACCCAATGTTCCATTTATCCAGTCTATCGATCGATATGGGAAGATCCATGGGTCCGGGTGTCTGTGGGTAAGCTCTGTGCATTTATTTGTTAAAAGGACTGTGAACTTGCCCTTGCTTATAAAATTCCCTCAATTGGTCGGTATATAAGGCTCCAGAACATGTGGAGATCAGTGTGTGCGTGTGATCAGAAGGAGGCTTGACCGCGACCCTCCCTTCAGCATCTACTCTTTCTGCATGGATGAATGGGGCAGTCTTCTAGATGTCTCTGAAGGTAGTTGAGGAAGAAGTGACCACTACACTACCGTTCATAAGTTCATAAAGTTCTGGGCCTCTTAGCCACACTCCATGAGATCATTAAGGACATAGGATGTTGAGTGAGACCACAGGTCCATCTATCTCAGTATTTCAGAGAAGCTTCTCTCGTAGCCCTACATGAAGTTGCTGAGGATGGAACCTGGAACCTTCTGCATGTTCTGTCACTGAGGTATTGCCCTTCCCCTGAGAATAAAGAAAGGGTTGTATTGTCCCAAAAGCCCCTCCCATGAGCTTGTGTAATGCATCATACTGGACCTTCAAGATCACTTAGCGAAACCTGCAAGAGCTGGGGACGTATGCATTCCTTTATGTGGCATGCAATGAAACTGACTTTTAAAATGTTTCCTTTCTGCATCACCATGACAGCGTTCTTGGTTGATGTTAAAGGTGGTTGCAGTGATGGAATAAAGATGTTCTGTGGTATTTGGTGCTGAGCTGTTACGGCTTCACAAGTCAAGGCCAACACCTCAGAATGTGTCTGGAAAGCAACGTGAGGCCATTAGGCTAACAACATGCCACAGTTCCTTCTTCATCTGCAAGGTTTTTGGGGGGCAGACCAGTAGGAAAGTAGAGCTTTTATCCATGCTCACCTAACTTAGCTTAGCCCAGCTGCCTTGTTTCTTGTTCTTGCCTCTCCTTGTGTCTCTTCCTTCTCAGTGACATGCCAATATTGTATATAGCATCAAAACAATCCATTGCAACTGCTTTCTGAGCTACGCAATTGTGTAAAGTTGTGGCTGGTCAGCAATGTCCATCATCCCTGACCATTGGCCATGCTGACTCAAGGCTTGATGGGGTTGTAGTCTAACAATGCCTGGAGGACAGTAGGTTGTAGAAGGCCTGCTTTAGTTGCTGATTACAGGATTGTATTTCTCTCTGCCCCCAGGCTATATATAGTATGCAAGTGTGGAGAGTAATGCTGCTCTATTGAAGTTGCTGCTTCAAGGTTTTCTGCACACTGCACAGGACACCTTGTAGCTGTTAAAAACCGGAGCGGGAAATACCTTAAGGGCTTCAGCTTCCATTCTTCACTTTCCTTTAAGAGAAGGAAACATTTTTTCTTTAGGGGTTTCGTTGGAAATTTGATGTGCCTCACCGAGACTTGCTTCTTGTTACTTTTAATTTTTCAAAATACAAGTGCAGGAGGGTTAAGAAAGAAATTAATTCCACTTCTCAGAGACTGGCAATGCTCTTTGGGCAAGGCTGTTCTTGCAGAGCCCCTTTTCAAATTCGAGAAATTGACAAATTTGTCCATCTCTAACTCCAGACATCTGTGTAATTTTCCAAAATTCTATTCACTGCATTTCCACAAGAGTTTGCATTTTTTAAATAAAAAAAACCAAGTCCACATAAAAACATGTACCTGTTTCTCATGCACATTTGACCAGATATATACATCTTTGTATGCGGTTTTCCCAAATGTATGCAGTTTTGCAAGCAATCCTTCCAAATGTAATGAATTTGTATATGTTATTCTCACTAATTTGCACATCTTTGTGGCTTTGTAGACTAGGTTCGCCTCTCGTCTCTGGATAGTTAACTGCTATACTGTGTTCATAAAGTGAGTGGCAAAATAAGAAGATTCCAAGGAAGAGTTTAAGATTACCCTGGCTTGCCTCACTGAGGCAAGACTGTCAAATAAGTTCTACAAGGAAACATTGAACATTATCTTCAGTGTAAACAAGTTAGTGCAATGGACCGTGGTGTTTTTCGAAAAATGGATGTAGAATTTTCAGTCATCTTAGGAAAACATGGCTGTAAGGGAGAAAATTTTAAAATTTTTGAAGCTTCTTAAATCTGCTACTTGCCTTGCAGAAACAGGGTGTGTGTTTCTCCTTAAACCTTGAGGGATATGCATAGAACAAACACTTCCACCTCAACCTGACTATTTGGATATAAGTGGGAAATGTTGGTTGCAGCTGCCTCTTTCTTGCCAGCTTATCTGTTTATGAGAGAGGTGGGGAACCAGATGTGAGACTCCAATTCACCTCAGTCCCCCTCACCCAACATGGCCAATGGCTGGGGATAATGGGAGTTGTAGTCCAGCAACATCTCAAGGGCCACAGGGTTCCCACCTCTGGTCTAATACATTTAATCCAAACACTTTATTTAATATGCTACAGTTCTAAAAACTCTCCAATTAGCTTGCTATACAGCATTGGGTCTGACCAAACTGCGGGAGGCAGTGGAAGACAGGAGTGCCTGGCATGCTCTGGTCCATGGGGTCACAAAGAGTCGGACACAACTAAACGACTAAACAACAACACGGCATTTTGGGAGACTATTAACTCTTAGTCACTATGTGGTCAAAATTAGTGTCTGAACTAACAATCTGCAATGCTTTACACCACATGTAACAATTTTAGAAGGCAAGGTCACAAATGCCTAGAGATTTGGGGTTTCTTCCTGTTTGTAAGATTTATTTTTTAACTTAAGGATTATCTTCAGGGATGAGGCCAAAGCTCATCTAAACCAGCATTCTGTTCCAACAGTAACTGACTAGTTGCTGTGACGTTAACATATGAGAGTGCTGGAGGTGAAATAGTTGAACAGGTTACTCAATCAGAACCCAGGGGGGTGGAGTCAGAGGGACTATAAAACCAGCTGGGAGGGGGCGAAGGGAGGAGTTTGTTGGGAGTTGGTTGGTTGGTTGGAGTGGGAGTGAATTGGGATAGAGTCTGTGGGTAGGTTGAGTTAGTGTAGCGAAATAAGCTGAGTCAGGAACAGTTAGGGGCTAGGAAGACAAGTAAATATCTGAAGAGGTGGTTTAGTGAGTGAGAGCAGGTAGCGGAAATTATAGGTCTGGATAGGCACCCCATGATTGTAATTGACCAATACTGTTTATGAAACCACATGCTTGTTAAACTGCAATAAATAAAGAGAAGTTTATGTTCCAATTTAACCCTGACTGGACTCAGTATTGTACCAGGTAGGACCTGGGTGGTGGCAGCGAGAAATAAAGTGGTGGCACAGGGATCAATAGATGGTGAAACGTCCGGGGACCCAGTGTGATTGTCACAGTTGCCTCTCAGAAGAGGGTCATGAGACCCCTGTTTCTGGCCTTCACCTGTTTTTCGGAGGTATTCTCCTTCAGACTGTGGATGCTCCATTTAGCTATCAAACCTAATAGCCATTGATAGAGAACATGCCAAAAACTGCCTTGCTGGACAAGGGTCCAACTACTCCAACATTCTGTCTTGAATAATAGCCAAGCAAATGTCTCTAGAGGACCACTTCCTCTTTGTCTCCCTGCCTCCAGCAACTTGTAAACATGGGGGAAAAATGTGTTTTTATATTGCGGTGCCTACTCCAGTTGAGTCAGCATACTGAGATTTATATCTGTGATGCTCTGGTATTAAAATAAGGAAATTTATGACCAAAGAACTTGTCCTACCGAGGGCAATGATCTTTGCTGCCGGGTAATACATAATCTTGACGCTGCTGGACAGCAAGTTCTAGTCAGGCAGTCTCTTTGCAACCTGAGGGCTTGAGCTTAAAATAAAGGGCTCAAGTGATGGAATGAAGACAGTTGCGCCTGGAAGAAAGGAACATAGTGGGAGCCTGAGAGTTACATAATGATCTGAGGAAATGTAGGGCATGTCAAAACTCTTCAGTGGATGAGTTTAGCTTCACTTTCAGGGTCTAATTGACCTGGGCTAGGAAGGAATTGCTCCCCAGGGATTTCTGCCCATATACTTTCTTTGTAGCAAGATATGTAGACAGATCTCTCCGTCTTTGAACCCATGTGCCTCACGCCAACGCAGTACCCAGGGGCATCTTAGACGTTAGTGGCGTGGGGCACCAGGGCGCCAGATTTTGGAGGACGCCACAGGCTGAGTGTCCAGGAAGGGGAGTCAGGGGGTGCTCCCTTCCCCGCTCTGGGGCAGCCCACTCCTCTCTTCTCAGCTGCCCATCGGAGTGGGTTGCATCCGACTCAGGGAAACCCCTTTGCGTCTCCTCCTGCCGGGACTGCCTGGGTGCCTGGCGGGTACAGTCGGGGGCGGGCATGGGACGGGCATGTCTCTCCTGCCCCTCTCTGGCCGGGTTGCTTCCTGCGCGCCTCCCTGCAGAGTCTGCGAGAGGAGCAGGGAAGCGCCCTGTGCAATCCCGGCGCGGAGCGAGGATGGCACAGACGGTGAGCCACCTGATCTGCTTGCTGGCCCTCCTGTCATGCGCACTTCCCCAGACGGGGGCAGGTAAGGGGCACTGGCCGCTTAGAGGGAAGCTTCGCAGAAGGCCGTCTGGGCTGCAATCCGGGTGCCTCTTACTTACATGCAGCGCTGAGCGCGCATTGGACCACATGATGTAAACCAGCCGGACTGAAGTCCCCCCCCTTAAAAAAAGGTCGACAACTCTGGGGTATGTGGGGGGGGGCGCACCAGAGAGATATTTGCACCCTGTGCCAGGTATGCTTAAGACGGCCCTGGCAGTACCTAGCCAGCATTGGGGGCAGAATATGTCTCTGAATAGCAGTTGCTGAGAATCACAACTGGGGAGAATGTCGATGTGCTCAGGTTCTGCTTGCAGGCGTGTGGTTGGCCACTGCGAGAACAGGATGCCGGACAAGATGGACCTTTGGTCTAATCCAGCAGAGTTCTTCTTATGTTCTCAACTTTCTTGGCATGCAAAGCCTCACCATGAACCTCCCAAAGTTCCACACTTCAAACTAACTGAAGTGGTGAATGATATGCTCTGATAGCACATGCAAATCAGTGGGACTTAAAATTGCTTAACTTTGATTAATAATCGTTAGATTGTGTATGTCCTCTTTAATGCTTTTTCCATCTCTCTCTCTCTTTCTCTTTCTAGAGTTCTATATATAATTTTTATTAAGTTTTCTGTTTTACAATTTAAAATACTCATTTTACACCCTTAAGATATCAAAGACTTCCCTTCTCTCTCCATGGTTCATTTTACATATCATAAATCCCTGCATATTTCACAAAAACTATACCATTCAGTATTCCATTATTGCATCCGTCAAAACTTGTTTACACTGTTGAATTTATCTTAATGCTGCCAATGGTTTCAGCTGTATTCAGTAAACGTTTTCCAATCTTCTTTAAACGTATGTTCTTCTTGTTCTCTTATTCTATATGTCAAGTCTGCAAGTTGTGCATATTCTGTCAACTTAAGTTGCCATTCTTCTTTTGTTGGGACCTTGCTCGTTTTCCATTTTGGGGCTCTCTAGAGTTCTATGTGCTTGCATCAGCCTATCATCTATATTATGACTATATCTTTCTCATTTTAGTTCTGCCTTAGCTGATGGTACTGCAGAATGGAAGATGGCCGGATCCCCAAGGACATGCTCTGTAGGGAGCTGGCTTCTGGCACCAGATCAATTGGCAGACCAATTCTGCAGCACAAAGATTTCCGCAATTGTGACATGAAGGCTGGCGGCATCAATCCTGTCATGTGGGAATCCCTTGCAGATGACCACAGTCAGGTCATGCATCCATAGCAGTGACTAGAGAAGAAATGACCGTTGGGAGGAGTGCAGAGAGAAGAAATGCCATGGTGCGTTTGCAACAGCACAACTGGACGCCTTCATCTGCCCCAACTGCAACAAAACATGTCTCTACAGCCACAGCAAGAACTGTAACCTCACCTCCAAAGGCTCCTCAGTTGTCTCCTGAGACAGACGGATGTCAACTTCAGGCCTTTTGAGCAATCTGCATATATCTCAGGACTTAAGACACTTTAAGTGGCACTTAAGTGACACTTTTCTGTCCCACTCATGAATATTGCCTATAATTTTATTTTGTCAGCAATTATTTTCCGGTTTCTGTTCCCACTCCTTGATGCTAGCTAGCAAATCTTGCTGGTTGGAAATGTTGGGGTGTCTTTCTTCAGTGCCGTAACAGTTGTGCTCTAGAAACAACTGGCTTTCTTCAGACTGAGCAATCAGACCTCTGCTAGCTTTACTCTGAGCTAATTAAATCATCTCCTGGAAGAATTCCCAGCCCAGCTGATCACCTCCAGAGCATGTTTAAATACTGCGCTTGTTGCTGTTGAGATGATGCGTGAAATCTCCATCTTGAGGCTTCTCGCCAAACACATCTTGCAAAAAAGAGAACATGTAAGACACTGGGCAAAACAATATGGAGATGTGATCCCTTACCTCCTCTCCCACGCTCTGAATTAAAATTCTGACTCATTTCATTTGGAGGCATACTTCCAGGTACTTGGATATAGCATCTGAAAAATAGATCCCATTGAAAGCAATTATTTCACAGTTACTTTGCTGTAAACATGGGTAGGATTGGGCTGCAGGAGCCCAATTGATGGGATGCAGAACAATTACATTTCAGTTATAATGCATAATAATAATAATAATAATAATAATAATAATAATAATAATAATTTATTTATACCCTGCCCATCTGGCTGAGTTTCCCCAGCCACTCTGGGCGGCTTCCAAAAAAAGATTAAAAATACATTAAAACATTAGTCATTAAAAACTTCCCTAAACAGGGCTGCCTTCATAAAGAGTTTTGGTGGGAGAAGTATACAGTGGACCCATGTTCTCTATCTAGAGTTAAAGGCACAGTAGAAATCTTGTTGCTGCCCTGCCTTGATGGATCTGAATTAATTGTGCTGTACGTAAGCTATGTGTATCCTGAGATGAGCCCATGATGCTCTTCCTCCTATCTTGAAAACAAGCGCAGCACAGATTATTCTGTCTGCATGACTGAAAGTACAGCATTATCACAAGGTCTTCCATAGTGAATCACATCTTCCCATTGGGAAAATTATTCTTGTATTTCTGATTTGGGCTAAATGAGAAAATTTCCAGACACAATTGCTCACTGTATACAAAACTGTGCTGGCTCTAGTTTTGAGCTATGTCTGCCTGTGTGACTCCTGGGGTTGCCTTTGGAAGTAGACAAATATAATTAGGTTAGTTTTACATTTTTAACACCTGATGCAGGGTGCTAAGACCTCATAGGATCAGACTGACAGTGCGGAACAGAAGCCTGAAATTAGCCATCCTATTAGTTAAAACTTTCTTCCGGAACTTAGACTTGAGTTAATGTGAAGTCCAACAAATTAGTCTTGCCTCTGTTTGTGCTGTAATTAGGGAAAATGTCCACTCCGGCCCATTTATCTTCTCCTCTGGTGTCCGTGATGTGTTCATGCTACTTGAATGCAAAAGATTTCTTATATTCATTTTGTCACACTTGTCAACCTTTGCCCGGGGAGACCTGATCTATGGCAAAGGCCTACAATAATGAGATTCCTGGCTGTTGGCATCTAAAATCATTATGATTCAGCACCACCGGCTCAGTGAAGCTTTATGGAGACTGAACGCTACTTCATTACACAAGTGTGAAGTAAAAATCTGTGACTGACTGATGTGGCCTCTTCCCATAATGGAAACAAATTAAAACATCATTGCACCGTCCTCTGCTATACTCCGCTAGTTGCCAAGCTGGGAAATTTGGAGCTTTGCTAATAGGGGGTAGAATTTCCCCCCCCCCTCCAATTTTCTTCAGGGTAAGGGATGGTCACTCTGTCATGCTGTGGTGTAGCACTGGGCCTCACCAAGGCAGCAGCAGAAAAGACCCTCACCTTTGCCACAGCCAAATGTGGGTTTGTGAACAGCGGGACGCAGGTGGTGCTTTGGTCTAAACCACTGAGCCTCTTGGGCTTGCTGAACGGAAGGTCAGTGGTTCGAATCCCTGCGATGGGGTGAGCTCCTGTTGTTCTGTCCCAGCTCCTGCCAACCTAGCAGTTTGAAAGCATGCCAGTACAAGTAGATAAATAGGTACTGCTGTGGCGGGAAGGTAAACGGCGTTTCTGTGTGCTCCGGTTTCCGTTGCAGTGTTCCGTTGCACCAGAAACAGTTTAGTCATGCTGGCCGCATGACCCGGAAAGCTGTCTGTGGACAAATGCTGGCTCCCTTGGCCTGGAAGTGAGATGAGCGCTGCAACCCCATAGTCACCTTTGACTGTACTTAACCATCCAGGGGTCTTTTACCTTTTCCCTTTTTTACCTTTTGTGAATAACAAATAGGACCTCTGTAGATTACCTTCATAAACTAGCAGCTGGTCCAGTCCTTCCTTAAGGCAAACTGAGGCAACTGCCCCAGGCAGGACTGAGCCCCCGCTGCCTTGACCTGCCAGCCAGCCCACTTATCCATTGCTGTCACCATCTGCTCAGCTCCTGTGCCCTTCCTTAGAGTAGGACTGTCAGGGAGAGACAGCCTGGGAGAAGGCATGCAGTGTTGCCCCTTTCCCACAGTAGTAGAAATCAAAGAAATCAACAGTGGCGTAGGTCCTCTCCTGGGCCACCTTGCCCAGAATGCCTTGCTTTGGTCCGACATTCTCAGAGTGAAACAGGGGGGAAGGGAGAGACTGCCAGCTCTGCTGCTACATTAGCAGCAGCTAAACACTTCAACTGGGAGAAAGGAAAAGCAGTGGCAGAGCCTCCCACCTTGGGCAAACAGGTTTACCGCGGAGAAAACAGGCCATCATATGCTCTGGCCCTAAACCATATACCGTACTTTTCTGTCTGTTTGACGAGGGTTTTTTACTCCAAAATAAAGTAAAAAATGGGGGGGTTTGTCATCTTATATATGGGTAGTGCAGAGGGGGACGGGCGATTGGTTGAATCTGTGAGCAGGATCTAGCGATTGGGTGGGTGAATGGTGTCTGCTGTGAGGGCTGCTGTGTATTGGCTGCTGCTTTGTGTGTTAAGATCCCAAGACCTCCCCCAATAAATAAAGACACAACTGACATGGAATTTAGTTTCAGGTTATTGGCATAATTTTGGCCACAACTTTATTGATTACCGATCATGAATAGTTGGCTTAGGCATTGGTTCCCGACTAGCTGCCCCTGACCTCAGCAGGGCAGCACTGACGCCTGGATTCCGGCAGACGTCAGTAAGGGAAAACATACTGGGGAAGCATTGGACCACGTTCAGACTCAAGCTCACCCCACATGCTCCCAGGGGCTCTGGCATGGCCCTAACCCCTGGAAGGGGATCAGCAAAAGCAAGGTGAGCCCCTGGATTCCTTTAACGGAATACCCTTTGTGCATGGGAGGGGCAGGTGCTCCAACCTCCCCCTCCACCACACCTTGAACCAATGCCTAGCCGCCAAACCTTACAAAGTTGTGACGATTTGCTACGCGGCAGGCAAAACCCAAGTGGCACTGGCCAATCAGCCAAATGGGAAAAATCCCTACCGGGCCCCTGTCCCAAGAACAGACAACCCACAACAGCATAGCAAGGTCATAATGAGCCCTAAATATAGGGAGGGTGGGTGGGTGATCCGGTGCCCGAGGCGAAAAAGAGGAAGCTCAACGCAACGTGCAGTGGTATGTATGGGTCTCTAGGTTAATGCATGAAACGATCCCATTGGCCAGATTTACCCCAGCAACCGAGGGACCACCAATCGGGTTGTTGTGGCTATCCAATCGCTCCCACCCACAACAGCAGTGAGGTCAGTCTTGATGATCGCATGCTGTCTGGGAAGAAGACATGATTTGTCAACTGGGTGGATTATTTGGGGATGCGGCAAGGACTGCTTTGGATTGGCTGCCGCTTCGGCAATTTGGCTTGCGTTGCTTGCAATTGTTAGCATTTTCCAGCTGGGTGAGTGATATTCGGTTCAGCATCCCCCCGAAAAATTACTCAACAACTCTGTGCCATCTCCCCCCATTTTCTTAAATTTTAGCCCCCCAAAATAGGGGGCATCTTATACATGGGGGTGTCTTATAGACAGAAAAGTACGGTATGTCTTTAAAGGTCATAGCTAGCATCTGGGACGGGGAAATAGGAAACCACTGTTTCAGTAATAAGGTCTGCGTCACCCGTCCCCAGGCAATAAGATGGCTATTGCAGTTTGAACAAGCTGAAGGTTCTGGGCCCTTTGCACAGGCAGCCCCACATAGAGCGCATTGCAGCAGTCCAGTTGTGATGTAACAAGGCAATGTGTCACCAGAGCCAGTTTCTCACAGCAGTCCTAGGAAAAAAATAATTAATATTGCCTTATCACAGTGAACTACAGGGATGGGGTGGGGACAGATATTTGCTTTAGGCCATCCCATAACTTAGTGATGGAACATGAGACTCTTGGCTCTGGGACTCTTGGCTACAGGTCTACCATGCTTGTTCTGGGCTCATACTAACATTTGTGCTGATTTTATGTTCCGCCAGGTAGATTCATCTCTCTTCCATCACAGGACAAAAAAGCAACGTTAATCAACAGGTCTTATTTGAGCAGCTTGGAATGTATATTTCCTAAGTTTAAAATAGTTTTTTTTTTTCCTACATGGGATTGTGGCGGAATTGGGTTGGAAAAAAAAACTTTGAAAATAGTTAAGAGCTAAAAGAATGCATTGATTAATGGACTGATTGCAGATGAAATGTAGAGCTGCCATTAATCAGATCCAGCCATCTGGCCTCTCACTGCCAGCACCAGGAAGCAGCAGGTTCGTCAGTGATGTGAAGAGCCCCATATATCCCTCCCTGTCGACAGATACGTCTGCCAAAAGATAACTGTGTGGCTGAATCTGATTGGTTCTCTGGGACAAGGAGAGATGCCAGGAACTGAGGAGAAATGCAAAGGAAATTTGCCAGAGTGATTCTCCTCCATGCAGCTGAGGCCGGTCCATTTGGGCGAATGGGGCACTGACCCACCAAATTGTCTGCCCTCAGCTCAGTGGCGTAGCGTGGGGGGTGCAGGGGGGGCCGGCCGCACCGGGCGCAACATCTGGGGGTTAGGGTTAGGGGTGCAAATCCACGGGTTAGGGGGGGCAAATCCACGGGTTAGGGGCGCAAATTACTTGCCTTGCCCCGGGTGCTGACAACCCACGCTACACCACTGCCTCAGCTCACACCCCCTGCTGCCTACCATACTCTTATAAACAACCCAGGGGGCAGCAATGCTAGTCCGTATCCATCTCAGTCTCCGTGTTGCCCTTGCAGAACTCAGCAGAGAGGAGGATGGAGAGAGGAGACTAAACTAGAATTATTCGGCTCTTCCTCAACAGCCACTGTGACCTAATCACTCAGGACTGATAACAACAATCATTTCTTATTTCTTTCTCACTCTTCTACTTTGGTGCTCGAAACAGCTTACAACAAACACATAAAACCAAATCAGTGATTAGAAAATGCAACGTGAAACGCCGGAATAATCAGCAGCAGTTATCTAGAACACCAAACACAGCTAATAATAGCTAGTGTAAAAATAAATAAATAGCTAAAATCATCAGTATATATAGAAATAAAAGCCTATAGAAATAAAAGAGTTGGCCATTTCTGGCAGGGGAAAAAAAAAAGACACTCAAAGAGTGACCTGGTACATCTCAAGTAGAAGGATGTTGCAAAATGGTAGCAAAGGAAAAGGAAAAAGGAAAAAGGTAAAGGATCCCTTGATAGTTAAGTCCAGTTAAAGGTGACTATGGGGTGTGGCGCTCATCTCACTTTTCAGGCCGAGGGAGCCAGTGTTTGTTCACCGACAGCTTTCCAGGTCATGTGGCCAGCATGACTAAACTGTTGCTGGCGCATGGAGGATGTGATGAGTTCCAGAGTGCATGGAAACACCATTTACTGTCCTGCTGCAGTGGTACCTATTTATCTACTCACACTGGCATGCTTTAAACTGCTAGGTTGCCAGAAGCTGAGACACAGCAACAGGAGCTCACCCTGTTGCATGGATTCGAACTGCCAACCTTCCAATCAGCAAGCCAAAGAGGCTCAGTGGCTTGGACCACAGCACCACCCGCGTCCCTAAAATAGTGGCACCACTACAGAAAAGACTGTTTCCTGTGCCCACCTATCAGACATCTCAAGCTGTCACTAAGAGCAGGATCGCTGCAGCCAATCTTAATGTCTAGATAGGTCTATATGGGAGTAAGCAGTCCCTAAGGCAATCAGATCCGAGGCCATTTCATACTGTAAAGAATGAGTAACCTGGGTAACTGTCATGTGGCTTGATCTGACTCTGCAACTTTGGGGCAATATTTATCACAGATTGCCTGTAACTCTTTGTTCAAGCTCAATGCACAATAAGACATCAGGATCTCCTTTATGTGCCTAACCTCCCTCTAGTTGGAACTAACACTTGGAAAACATGTGCAGAGATCACACTGAGTGGGTGCCAAATTTGTGCAAAGCAAATTCAAGGTGTGCAGAAAGCATGAGTTAGGCATCTGTGCTTCGGGCTCTAGCACATAGGACACCATGCGGATGAGTGAAGCCCGGGAGTGGGGCACAATCCTGACCCTTCGCTGCATGTGCATGTAGCAGTGCCAGGAACCTTTTTTTATTTGTTCGAACACTTTATGAAAATTGTCGCTCTCGGTCACTATTGCAATGCATCGAAGAGCAGCTTTTCAGTGGCAACAGAACTGGGCTTTGTGCCTGCTCGCCATCTGTAAAATGGAGAGTGGTACTGACTTAGCTAATGGCTGGATGATGCTTGTAAGATGCTTAAGAGCAAGTTGTTATGCAAATGCTGATATCATGCTGCAGCAAGAATTGAAACCAGCCGCGCCACAGGAAGGGGAGCACTGCACATCCCTTTTATGACCTTGACCAATTCTGTCGCTCCTAGAATAGATTCTTCAAAGGGGAGTGAAACCTCCACTGGTCCTCAGGGGGTCGTATGCTTCCCCCTAAATATTCACAATGAGGCTTCTGCTAATCTCAGATGTGAAAATGAATCCATATGTCTCTTTAATAACATTGCCCGGTGGGGAGGGAGGAGCCGGAGGACAACTGCTGGAGCACATAATTTATACTTGTGTGTTTTGTTTTGCTTTTACATTCTATGCTCCTTCCCTTCACATTTATCTTAAGTAAATCACTGCTATAGTACATTTCTTTTCTATCTGCACAGCAAAGCTCATCCCTAGATTTATCGATGAAAGGAACCTCCAGTGGCATGCCTAAGATAGGGCACTCTTGCCAGGGTGTTCCTCAGACACCAGCAAGTTCACAGCCAGACTGGGCTTAGGCAAAAACGCTGTTTGCACAAACCTGCACATACTTTTGTTATGGTTTTAGTCAGTGCTTTTTTTCTGGGGGGATGCAGGGGTCCGCATACCCCTAAACATTTTGTGAATCTAAGTTTGGCCTCATTGAGGGGCATTATTTCAATATGAGTAGGGAAATGAGAGTTTTAGTTATTTGATTTCATAGAATCATAGAATCATAGAGTTGGAAGAGACCACAAGGGCCATCGAGTCCAACCCCCTGCCAAGCAGGAAACACCATCAGAGCACTCCTGACATACGGTTGTCAAGCCTCTGCTTAAAGACCTCCAAAGAAGGAGACTCCACCACACTCCTTGGCAGCAAATTCCACTGTCGAACAGCTCTTACTGTCAGGAAGTTCTTCATAATGTTTAGGTGGAATCTTCTTTCTTGTAGTTTGGATCCATTGCTCCGTGTCCGCTTCTCTGGAGCAGCAGAAAACAACCTTTCTCCCTCCTCTATGTGACATCCTTTTATATATTTGAACATGGCTATCATATCACCCCTTAACCTCCTCTTCTCCAGGCTAAACATGCCCAGCTCCCTTAGCCGTTCCTCATAAGGCATCGTTTCCAGGCCTTTGACCATTTTGGTTGCCCTCCTCTGGACACGTTCCAGTTTGTCAGTGTCCTTCTTGAACTGTGGTGCCCAGAACTGGACACAGTACTCCAGGTGAGGACTGACCAGAGCAGAATACAGTGGCACTATTACTTCCCTTGATCTAGATGCTATACTCCTATTGATGCAGCCCAGAAATTTGAAATGCTGCATGCAGAAACCTGCACATACTTTTGTTATGGTTTTTAGTTACGTGTGTCGGAGAAGAATACACTGTGGCCAGAAATAATATATTTCGGAATCCCTATGTCTATACAGAAACAGGATGTACAACCATCTTGAAGCCTGCAAAATCAGACTGCTACCCACCAGAAGCAGCTTTCTGCTTCCTAAGAAGTTCTCCTTTACCCAAAACAAATTATTTCCATCTATCTAACAAAATATGCCTACAAGCAGGCATATTCATTCTGTCTCTGAGCACTTTGTTTGCTGTATTTAAAAAAACTGATCCTCATCCCTGCTGATCAGAGAACTGCTTCCATTGCTTTCTTCTAATAAGTTTCTTTTCCTATACAATAGGACTGACAATTAAGTTAAGCTTTCTCGTCACTGAACTTGCCAGATCAAAGCAAAACTATGCTGGAAGACAGCTCAGCCCCTATAAAAATTCGGCCATGTAGCTTAGATGATCTACAATCTTTGCAAGAACTCTAATCCTGTGCAGATTGCTGAAGGTGATTGAACTATAGAGGCAACAACAACAACAACAACAACAACAACAACAACAGAGAGAGAGTTTTCCAGCTTGCAGTCTTAAAATGTTGCACTATTTAATTATTTCATATACTGTATATCACTTAATACCAAAATAGGCTCTACATGGTTTTGAAGCATCACAGTACTGCTACAAGAAGTGATCTGGATGAATGTAGACACTGATATATTTATTTTGGCTTTCCTGGTGTCACTTGCAGCCTCCTATATGAACCTTCCCAGATACCTACTTCATTTTAGGAAATCCTTCTCCAGATGCTACAGTTCCTGAGAACTGGTGCACTTCTAGGTCATTGCTATTTTGGGGTGGGATTCAATCACATACTGGCAACTCATGGCAACGCATGGCCATAGTTTGATCCCTTCTGGGGACTGGGGGAGATGGTTCTCACTGAGATTTCTCTATCTCCTTGCTAGAAAAGCGGTAATTTGGAACGTGTGTTCATTTTCTAGGCATAATGAAGGCCAGATTTTGCCACAAAACCTACTGCTGTGCTAGAAATCCTATACAGGCTGTAGTAGAAAGGTCTGGACAAAAGCTATTCTGATCCTCAGAAATGGCCCAAGACATTTTGGCACCTGAGGCGGACCCTGAAATGGGATGAGGGAATGTCTACATCAGGATCAATGGGAGAAGAAAGATTGACATCAGGATTTGCTGTCCTGGTGAATTCTGCCACGAGGCAGTCACCTCACCTTGTCTCATGGGTGAGCTGGGCCTGCTGACCCTCCCAATGTGGAAGGAATTTTAATCCAACATTTTAGAACATGCTTAAAAATAGGGCTTTTTTTCAGCTGGAACTTGCTGGAATTCAGTTCTGGCACCTCTCTGGTGGGTGCCATAGCCACTTTAAGAGTACAAGGGAGGTGTTTGTGGCGAGCTCCAGCACCTCTTCTCCTAGGAAAATAGCACTGCTTAAAAATATATGTTTCCAGGTGAAACAGGATTTTTATTTTTTTGTAAATAAATGGGTTTAAATGGTGTTGCAAAACTGCATGTCCTTTCTGATCCCCCCACTCCCATTACTAAGAACCAGAACAATTCTTAAAGGTTTTATGTGCATATGTGCAATGGTACTAGTCTCAATGTGAGGTTTTTTTGGGGGAAAGCTAATACATGTGAATAAATTTACATCACTCACCATTGTGCTCTGTTTCTCCTGAAATCTTTTCAAATGCTAATCTTTGATTTTGTAAACCATACCTTTTGGCTATAAAGGAATAAAGGTAGTTCATTGGCGTGTCATACCACTTCGAAGCTGATATGGAAAGGAATTAATTACTGAGGCTCAGTAGCTATGAAAAAAGTAAAAAGGGCGGGGGGAATGGATGATTTAATGAAGTTATTCCTCTGATTTGCATTCATGGGTACTCTGCATGCAGAAAATATAAGATACAGAAAATTAAAATAGAGTGTGGTACAATAATTACCAGTGTTGCCATTCTGCCTGAGGAGTTTGCACTAAAGTACTTTAGTTTTCCAAATAAATCAAACTGCCAGAGGATAAATTTATCTTCTATATTAAGATGATTTATAAAGCTTTTGAAGGCTGTTGATCTTCCTTTTAGTGAAAGACTATACCATGATTTAAACTATGTAGTATAGATCAGCCTTGTCCAACCTGGAGCTGCCCAGGGCTTTGACTACAATTCCCATCAGTCACAGCCAGCTGATGGGAACTGTATTCTGAAACATCTGAAGGTCACCAGGTTGGAGAAGCTGAATACCTTAAATAAAATGATCTACAGTCAATCTTCTAGGCCTATATTTTCATTAAAATTATTTTGTAGTTCAGGTCAGGGTTACCAATGTGGCTTCCTCCAGATTCTACACCAAAGTTCCCGTGATTTCACCTTTGGCCATGCTAAGCTGGGCTGCTGGGAGTTGCACTTCAACAACAGCTGGATGACACCATGTTCACAACCCCTGGCCTAGATCTTGCCACCCACCATCCAAACATCTAAACCACAACGTGTTGTTTGAGATTCGGAACCAAACTTTGGATAACTAGATTTCTAGAAATACAGTATTTTGGATGTTCTGGGTTATAGCAAATTAATTGTTTGGGGGGAGGGGGAACAGTTTTGAGGCTTCCAGGCCTGCCTGCCTTAATGGAGGCAGCCACCATGACAGCGGGGGATCGTCGATGAACGAAAAACAAGGATGACAGAGGGTAAATCATCCTTATAAATTCCCCCCAGGGACGGGGGGGATGGGCTGCATTCGCAGTTCGTCTTGGTACTTGACTCTTGCTCCGGCATGGAATGTGGGAGGCAGGGAGGCGCTGAGTGCAAAAGCACTTTGCCTGTCGAAAACCCTCCTACGCTGCCATTAAGAAGCAGAGGTTCTCCATCTAATTGGGTCTTTAACTGGCTTTAAAGTACTGTTGTGTGATGGAAAAGGGATGCAACAACATACTGTGGAATATACCAGCTACATGGATCAAAGGTTTGAATTGAGATAAGATTTTCTTTGACGTGAGAGTCAGTTGAGGAGAGGGATGCCCACGGTTTATTTATTCTAAGCTTCTTTTATATATTTATGATTCGGCAACCTTCTCTGGACTACTGTATAAGATAAAAAGATATTTACAAGTGAGGAAGGGACGTTGGAGTAATAGTGATATTAGCAAACAAAAATGGAAACTGCATGTGATCTGAAATGAATAAAGGAGGGGGAGGGGAACCTCAATATGACTGTGTTGGAAAGACAGAGTAATTCCCCTCACCCCCATTTAAAAACAACAGACAAGGAAAAAGAGACTGGGATTTGTCTGTGCTCCTGACGGAATGTAATCTAAAATAAAGTTTAATTGGGCCATAAATCTCTTGTTGGAAGGAAAAGAATTGGGGGGCTGTGATAAGAACACTGCAGAGATTCTGGGAGTTCTTAAGGAGTATTAAATCTTTAGTGCATTCAAAAACTGCCCACCTTTTCCTAGGCTGAGGGAAAAATGGCGAAGATCTGCAACATGTTTTACTAATGAGACGGAATGGTTTCTAGCAGACTGTCGCCTGTTCAGAGACATCGAAGCAAGGGATGGAGAGATAAGACCTCTGAGAAACTTCGAGATTCAGTTCCGCTCCAAGCCACGATGGTAGAAAACAACAGCTAGGAAGTGAAAGAGACAACACCATGTATGGACAGATGGAATCTCCATGGATATAACAGTTTTCACGCACAGGGCGAAACAAAGATAATAGTTTGAGTTCCTCACTTGAATCTTTATAAATTTATATATTGTAACATCACGAATGGAAGTCATTACTTATGTAACTGTTGGACTAAGGGATTATTATTATAACTGAAATGTAACTGAGCTTAATTAAGGTTATGGAACACAGTGATATAAGATCAGAAATGCACCCAAACTATCATGCTAAATAACTAAAATGTATTAATTGGAAGTTGATTGGCATTTGGATAATTGTTTAATTTGGGAATTAATTGTTATTGTTATAATTTGGCTATTATTTGGGGTATATTGGAAAAGTAATAAAAAATATAACAAAGAAAAAATGTTTTGAGAAATGCAAATTTTTGAACTTAAAATCAAATATGTGGAGGATTTATAGATGGAAAAGTAAAATTCCACAACATTGGCCAAGAACGCATCCCAAAGTATGTTACTGCATATTCCAGGATTTGCCAAATTATTATTCGGTGTGGAGCAATTTGTCACAGCCCTAGCCTCAGGCTCATCTGTTCAAAGAAAACAATTTGCTTTGTGTTGCAAGCACACACAGTCCTATGAGGAGACATATAAAAGTGAAAAGAAAAATTGGCTTAATTTTGTTTCCTTCTTCTGTGATTAAATTCTTTCATTTAAAAGAAGATTCCATTTTCAGTGTAATATAAATATTTCACTCCTGACCACTAATTGTGAAGGGAAAGAATGGGCCTTTTATAAAACGAAATGAACTGCATAGCAAGAGAAGCCTCTTTTTGACAGTAATATGAAGCATTTCAGCTAGGACTGGAGGGACTTGCTTTTATGCTAGAAAGCCCAGGGAACTTGTGAATTTCTCTTCTTAAAAGACTGACACTTTGAGAAACATTGGAAAGGGCTGATTTCATGCCTATGGAGGTTCAAGTGAAATGTGTCTCTTTCCTCCTTAATGGACATGACACGATGAAATACTCTTCTATTTTCACGTTGGGTCTCAGGTCTGAGCACCAAAATCTACTCCCAGAACAAATCCAGAGGTCCACTCCCTTCTGTCCTTTTTGCCACTTCTGGTCCCCCTTTTGTTTTCTTCATTTTGGAAGATTTCTATGGCATGTTTCAATCCCCAAAGTTGCTTCCAGATTCTGAGGTCAGTGCTGCATAGTGCTTTATGCCTCCGATTACGCTGTGCGTGCATTTGCATGCGCTGCTGGAGAAAACAAATTATGCATGGAAACAAAACACGGCAAAGCTCTCCACACCTGCACAGATCAGTTTCAAACATGGGCCTGTAGAATCTCTTGAAAAGCACTGAGAACCTCAAGGTCCTTGAGGTATTAAATAAGAATTTGAGAGAGCTGCCAGAAATTAGAGGTATAAAGATTGGTGTAAAAGAGTACAAATTAAAAGCCTTTGCAGATGATTTGGTTTTAACAGCAGAAGATCCACAATCTAGTGTACAAGGAGCACTGGTGAAAATTGATGAATTTGGGCAAGTAGCAGGATTCAAGCTTAATAAAAGTAAAACTAAAATGCTAGTAAAGAATATGATTAGAGAAGAGACAGATGAATTGAAAAGCACTGAGAACAAAAGAAGGATGGTTGATGAAGGCATCAGTAAAAAAGGGCTGGGTTCCTAAATGTTGAATCAGCCCTGAATACTCACCAAGTTGTCATTAGAGAGCTCTTGTGCTCTGCCTTACCAGTTAACACTTTCTCACTTATAAGGTAAGAAAGCTAGACACTGAATTTCAGCTAAAGAATTTGCCTAAAAGCCTGGCATATATCTATACCCCAAAATATTTCGTACACATGGAAGTGTTTGATGGCTTCTCCAGGTGTTACCTCTCTGTAGTCTTGAAATCACCATACTCACCGTACACCTTACGTGAAATATGATTGATTATGGCTATGGATCAGTTTCCACACTGCCTGCCTGTGCAGGCTGGCAGCACATGGATTTTACTTGTAGTGGCATTTTTCAGGCTGCTGAGAACCCTCAGCAAGCTCAGTGGAGAGCTCAAACAATGTGTGGGGTTCTGGACATGCCAATGGTCAGCATAGTGCACATCTCTGCACATAGCACCTGCGTCTGGAAGTCAGAGCAGGCAGCAGCTATCATATATGTGACAAATGGGCCCATACTGGTCAGCGAGCAAGAAGCAGTTCTTGAGACATGAGAGACCATTGTTATAGGCAAAGAATGGTTTGGGTTGAGGAATTGCCTATAATGCCTTAGTTTAATTTTGGAGAGAATGAAGAATTGAGAAAAAAGCAATAATTGGAAACAACTGGGCTGAGAAAAGTGAAGAAACATGGTGGCTAAACATTGTGGGCATTGTTATTTTAATTGCAAACACAGACACTTAAAAAAAAATGCAGGACAGATCTTCCAGAAAAATCACATTTAATAATAATAATAATAATAATAATAATAATAATAATAATGAAATATACTCGGAGTCGCGTAGTGATTTCATGCTCTTTATTGCAGCTCGTCAAAACAGTGGATGAATTTCCCCTCAAACCACTGGCTTTATATACATTATTTATACAATAGGTCTCGTGTGATTGGCTGCTTCTGCTTCCCTCCTGGAGCCTGATTGGACTGCTTCTGGAGGCCAATCAGGTTGTTGCATTCTAGGATCCTACCTGCCTATTGTTCTAGGATCCAAGCTCAGTACATAACAAATACTTTCACCTCAAAAGTTAAAGATTTGATATTTTAGATGATATTCCCCCCCTGTTTTATTGACTTAAGAAAATTATACAGGCAGCAAAACGAAGAAGCCTAAATTAACATTGCCTTCTACCGATACGAAATAATAATAACTATTACAGTAATGAAATGACTAAAAATACATTTACTTCCCCTTTTGAACTTCTATTCTGGTTACAATACATTACTATTCTATAAGAATCTATTATATCCTTTGCTGTCCCATTTATTATTTTATTGGGAGATATTTTAGATGATATTATTTGGAAAACAATGTGTTCAGATGGGGCTGAAGGTAAATTCATTTTGCATAATATTTCTCTCTCTCAGCACTCTGAACTTAGTAATCAATTTCAGAAAGTGTGAGCAGGAAAAGCAGCATGCAAGTGAAAGGCACCGTATCCTATTTTATATCATCTGAAATACAATATCCCCTATGACTTCTGCCTTGCCCTAGAAATTTTAATCATAGACTCATACATGTTGCTCATGGCTTTCTTGTTCAGATAGGTGTTAAAAATTAATAAAGAATACCAAAGAGCTTAATTATTGCTCAAGGAATCTGTTTTTCCTCCTCTGAGACTATATAAGAAGAAAGTATTGGGCAACTATTCTTAGATATAATGTAGAGCACTGCTTGAAATTGGTAAAAATGAGGCTTCATTGTTGAGTGCACTGTGAACATTTTCTGCAGGAAATAGGGGCCTAAAGAGAGATTTTCATTTACTTACCTAAGTAAGGTTTCATTTTTTGCCCTTTCCAGAAGCATCCGGTTTGCCACTTTGGGGGTGCTAGATAATATGGTCTTTTGGTCTGGCCAGCAGGCTCTTCTGTGTTCTTTTAGAACATCTACAGTATGTATATAATGCTTTAAATAGTAACCTGAGCAAAAAGACAAGTCTCAAGGAGTGTACAGTCTAAATTTTGATGGGGAAGAAGTAGACCACGGAGACAATTGGTGGATGGAGGCCATGCAAGCTATGCTTTGTGTTCTTATGCTTTGTTTTTGTTGTTTTGAGTGTGGTGGAGCTACTAGATCAGGGAGACACAAGGAACAAATCCACAATGCTGACTGGGTGATCTTGGGCCAGTCACCTTTCCTCACCTTCACCTAACTCATGTGGGATGGAGCAGAAAATTCTGTATAGCCCCTTGATAGCCTTGGAGGAATTGTAGAATAGAAATGTAAAGAAGGATTAAACCAAACACTTGAAGGAGAGGTACATTCTGAAACCATACGCTATAGAACAGAACAGAAGGGAAGCACACTCTGACCACATCTATGAGCCAGAACTTTCAAGAACTGGCGCATAAATTTGCCTGCGCTCCTGGAATCATCCATACCTCTGCAGGAACGGGAATGGACACCGTGACAGTTGAAAAAGCATGAGAGTGGACCACAGAAAACACTGGAATGTAGTTTGGATGCTCTGTGCAAAATGAGTGAACCAGAGGAAAGGTCAAGTGTCAAAGCAAACTAGGATATCTTTGATGGTGCTAGGCTTGATATATCAGTTGGCTTGGTATGAGCCAGCTTCAAATGTCTGCAGAATACTTTTTTTAAAAAAAGGTTTCCCGAAGCTGATTTTGGCATCAACATATTTGAAACCAGCTTTTAAAAGTCAAATAATAATTTATATAGGTCACATTAGCCGAAGGGATGCGCAGGGTCAATCAGAGTTCTTCCTCTGCCTGCAGCCTTTTCAATAACACTTAATTAGCAGTAATTGGTAAAACTATAATAACTACATTTTACACTTGTGCTTGGAAGATCTGTTATGGTTGGGCTCTTGCCTGTAAGTGATAATGAATCCCCCTTCCTGATTTCATTCCTTTGATTCAACAAGCAAAAAGAAGGCAGAATACATATCCATTGTACAAGCAACACTATCTTCAGCCTGGAAGATGACACCGCTAAAAGCACTGTCTGCAAAACTTCATTTCTTTTATCCATTTGTACCATGCTTTTCCCATGACTGCAAGGCAGCTTATGAGGACAGTACACTGCATAAAAATAGTCCAGAATATCTGTTGGAAACCAGGGGCAGGATTCAGCTAATGAATCCTGTCAGTGGAAACCCTGCACAAGGACTTTGGCTTTCACAACAGGGCTCCCTGCCCCCTCTGCCTCTATGTCCCCCATGGCTCCTGAAATTAGCTTGGGGGTCGGAACCCCCAAACAGCACAAGGGGGAAGAAAGGGGGTTGTTCTGCCTGAAAAACTGAAACACCTGCCCTGATGGAATGATCGCCATAGCAGGCTGTTGCGTTGAATTGCTTCCCTGGTTGGAGAAGGCTGTCTTCATCTCTATACACGCTCTCATTTGGATTTTGTTCCACTCTGTTATCCTAACCCATTTGAGTGAATCTGACTCTAGATCTAAAAACTGGTAAAAGTCCCACAACACAAGTCAACTGCCTACAATTTTGAATCCCTTGCAGTGGTATTATCCTCGTGGAACTGTGTGACTTGTTTGGAGAGATAAACATTCCTGAAGTCCTCCCAGTTGTGGAAACTGCAATCACGGCCTTGAAACATTTCTGAGGTGTTACCATCCGAGGCAATTTTTCAAAATAGGACCTTATTCAGAAGCTCGTCTCCTGCAAGCTGCTTAAAGCATTCATCAATACAGTGGTACCTCAGGTTAATTCGTTCTGGAGGTCTGTTTTTAACCTGAAACTGTTCTTAACCTGAGGTACCACTTTAGCTAATGGGGCCTCCCGCTGATGCCGACGCCGAGCGATTTCTGTTCTCATCCTGAAGCAAAGTTCTTAACTTGAGGTACTACTTCTGGGTTAGCGGAGTCTGTAACCTGAAGCGTCTGTAACCCGAGGTACCACTGTACAGTAATCATTATTTTGTGCTATACTGTTCTTTGTAAGCCTTACTGAAAAGTACACTTTGCAACTGTAATGATATTTTGTCTACTTTATTGTAAGCTTCTTCTCATTAATATATTGTTGTTATACTCCTGTGCCTTCCAGCACTTCTTTGTGGTTGCCATAACACAAGTTACCATTAAAAAGCCCCACATGATACTGCTAAGAATATGTATACATGAAGCCCAATTTAGGTTGGGGTCAGTTGGAAGCAAAAGAAATGTGGCAGGGAAATGGATATGCATTCACTCCCCCCTTGCTGCTTTCAGCTAGCCTCTCTGTAAAGCAGTTTAAAATAAAGTAAAATAAAGACTGTCATGCTACCCTCAGGTGAACCTGAAATACATTTTTGAGCAACTTGGAGTTAGAAGGAGATACAGATGGAACAAATACAGAAAAACCTTCTTCAAAGGCAACCTGCAGCTTGCATCAGGCATGCAGAATCCCAGAGCATCTATCTTTGATAGCACTCTCCTAGCAGAGTCTCATTTTGAGGTTGTAGTTCCAGAGCAAAAGAGCCAGAGGGGTGCAAAAAGAGGCTAAGGCTGGAATTTTGCTCACCCTGCACGAATGTGTTTGAGCCAAACCCCCTTTCTCAATGAATATGGTTGCATGCAACCCCAATCTCTGAGCAGCGCAAGGTTCCCGGTGTTCCAGGTGCTTACTTAGGGTCACTGTGTTTCTCTGTGAAATTATGAACTCCATTATTGGGGAATGGGATACTCACACATGCTTGTGTGATCTCTTAGGTCCAAGCTACATGTAGTGCAGTTGTTTATTTTTGTAATGCTATAGTGCAGTACAGTGGTACCTCGGGTTACAGACACTTCAGGGTACAGACTCCGCTAACCCAGAAAGAGTACCTCAGGTTAAGAACTTTGCTTCAGGATGAGAACAAAAATCATGCGGCGGCGGTGCAGCGGCAGTGGGAGGCCCCATTAGCTAGAGTGGTACCTCAGGTTAAGAACAGTTTCATGTTAAGAACATACCTCCAGAACGAATTAAGTTCTTAACCCGAGGTACCACTGTATGTGCGTGTGCAGGGGGTGGGACCTTAAGCCTACGGGACAAAGATGTCCCTCCAGGCCACTCTGTCTGGACCTTGTGGAAATCCCCAGGCCACAGTACCTCCACAATCACACCCTCTGTCCCTGGGTCACACCTCTCACCAGCCTTGCTTTACACCCTCCTCGAACGTTCATTTGCCTGGCTAGAATGTGTTCTTAAACTCTAATAATGACTTGTGCTTATCTTGATGATGATAGAGAAAGGTGTGTGTGCACATAAACAAACCTACTGTACAAAAGTAAAATTTATATCCAATGCTCTGCTCGTTTTTGTTTCTGGCCTTGCCCACTACTAGAATGTAGGCCCCAGAAGGTTGTCTTGAGGGGATGCAGCCCTCATGCTAAAAAATTTTCCCTGCTCCTACTGTGGTGTGTCTAACAGTGCCGTGGGGGGATGGTTAACCCTTCACTTGCTGTTGGACTCTTGTCAGCCCCAGAGAGCCTGGCCAACGATAGAAGTTGCAGCATCTGGAGGGCTGCAGCTGCACCCTTCACTGCACGTTCCCTTTTTCACAACGTCTGAAGAGTTCGCACCAGAATGTAATTGAGTATCAGCTGACATTTCAGGAAATATCGACACCTTCAACTTGAGAGATACAGCTGGTGCTGCTAGTGGTAATTGTATTATCCTTCTGCAACTTGGCAGACTTGCTGTGGCTTGGCAGTGACTGATCTATTATGAGAGCATATTGATCTAAGCTGGACAGTTTAGCTGGATGCTGCACAAATGAAATGCCCATTCCATGGAATAAGTCTTTGGAAGTTGTGGTCAGTGTTTCCCACCACAGCTGTGAGAGCATGTGGCACACAAACTGCATACATTCTTGGTTGGGCATGTGTAGGAAAAACTATATTGTGTTGGCTGTGTTCACAAATAGAGTTAGGAAGACAAACAAGTAAATATGACTTCTCTTATGACATTTTCAAACACCAGGAGCACATCTCATCCCTGAGATCTGTTCCTGAGACTAGCAATGGCTACAATCAGGGTATATGTAATAATGTTGTTGACACTTAATCATTTGAAACAAGCTCTGTACATTTTGGAGAGACTTAAAAACAGGAGATGGGTCATCTACTATATATTTTGGAAAGTGATTTGCCTGTTAGTTATGCACTTGGACACCTCTTAAGATATTGTAACCAAATTTTGTATGATGGTTCACAAGAACAAGGAGCAGGTTTTCCTTTATGTTTGGATACAACTGGACAGCATTTTGAATCAAGATGGCAGGCTGAACCTTTCAAAATAGCACTGCTTGTTTTGTTTCTTAGAATCCCTGAGCAATGCCAGGTACAAGGCTGTTAACAGCTCATAATTCAGTGGTGAAGCACATAATTTACTTACAGCAGGTCACAGGTTCAATCCCTGCCATTTCCAGGTAGGGTCTAGAAAGATTCCTGCCTGGAACGCTCAGTCAGATAATTGAATTTTAATTTTACTGAGCTTTGAAGTTTTTGTTTTGTTTTGCTTCTTTTAACAAATTGCCCATGCAGGCCACATAACTGCAATGCTATTATCACTGCATGGCTAATCTCTTACAGTTACATGAGCAACGTGCTTGATTTCCTTTGCTGTGGATGCCATGTTGATTTGTGAATGACATTTGCCTACTCGTTGAAACCACACATTTTAATTACAAACCTAAAATTGTAAAGCAATTAACAAACTTAATAAACATAGCTTGGAAACCAAGCACTTCAGAATGAATAGGGTATGATTAACATGCAATAAATCTTATTACTAAAGCTGCTCACAAGGAGGACCGGCCTGATGTCAATGTGTTCTCAGGAGCCAAAACACTACGGTCGAGCCAAATTTCCACAAACCCTCCTAGTGACAAATTAATCTGCCACCTGCCACATCTGGGAGATTCAGTCCCTAAATCAGTCCTTGTGTTAATTAACTATACAAGGCCCGTGGCTTGGCGAACACTTTTGGGGGTCAGGGGATGGGGCTTGTAGGTTTGCAAATGCAGCTGGTTTCGTTTATGAAATTGCACTTTGTTTCCATGGAGCCAAACCAGCGTTTTTATTATGTTTAACTATATTTACGGGCGGTGGGGTTTTTCTTAGACCTAGCAGCCGACCACAGGCCAAAATCTCTGAACTTCCAACCGCGGGCGCGCGAGCCTAGATATACTATGCCGAAGCAAAGGTTGCAAACAGCGCCCCCAGCGGCCCCCTCCTGCAAATTGAAAATGGAGGCGAATTCGCATCCAGTTTACAATGTTAAAGCAAGTTATTAAATGCCAACCGCCTCCTTCGGCTTCCTTCTCCACCTCTCCGGGTGTCAGTTTTGGAAAATGGCCGCCACTTCAAAAGAGAGAGCTGCCACATAGGAGTTAGCTGCATGCCCCTTTAGTGTCGGTGGCGATCCATAAGGGATCGCGACCAACGTGCCCCTCGCCCCCAAGCACCACCCTCGCGCTTCGGCTCCAAAGGCGCGTTTCCCCTTCCTGAAGGGCGGGAGGGGAGCCCGGCAGCCCAGGCGCCTCCTTCTCCGAAATGCTCGCCGCTCTCGCAGCAGTCCCAGAGCAGGCTTGGTGACAGCCTCGGGAGCCACCGTAGTGCCGAGGATGGCTTCCACAGTTGCTGCTGCTGCCGCTGCCTCCTTCTCGCCCTCCTCCGCTCGCGCTCCTGGCGCCCGTCGTTCGTCACCGGGAAAACGCAGCGAGGGCCGCCGGCTCCGCGCGCCAGCCGGAGGGCCCCCCTCCCGGGAGCAGCAGCAGCAGCAGCAGCGTGGCAGGCGGCTCGTGCACTAAAGCAGGTGCACGCTCAGCCTCCTCATTGGTAGCAGCTGCGGCAGCCGGCGCCTCGCGGGTGTTTCTCTGCTCTTGCCTCCTTCTCCCTCGCTCCCCTCCTCCTCCTCCTCCTCCCCTGCAGACAGGTAGGATGAGCGCGAGCAGCGGCGCGCGCCGTGTGTCTCTCTCCGTCCTCCTCCTCCTCCTTCTCCGCTAGCAACTGAGGGGAGTGCGGACTCGAAGGCAGCAGCAGCGGCGGCGGCGAAGGGTCGCGTGCCTTCAGCGGTAGAGCTTGGCTAGGGGGGAAGGCAGCAAAGAGGCTCCCTCATGCAGGCGGGCAGCTCTCAGGTAAGGAAAGTGCGCACTGCGCCGCGGACGGGGAGGAGGAGGCGGGAAAGCCGAGAGGGGCTGGTGGCCACCGAGGGAGGGTTGCGGCGCTGGGGGAAGGTGAGAGACCCGAGGAGGTGAAAGAACTTCGCAGCTCTCTCTCTCCCGTTCGGCACCTTGCCAAAAAACCGCGCGGGGGACTCCGACGCGCGCCTCCCAAAGTGACCGGGAGCTCCTGAGAAGGGGCGGGTGGGTCGGTCAGAGGAAGACCCCCAGCGGCGGGACTTTAGAAGGGAATGGAGCCGCGGCGCTGAGGAACGGCGTATTCGTCGCCGGCGAGGGACCGGGGTGAGGGGAGAAGGGAGGGGACGGGAGTTCCCGCCGCCGGAGCGGGGCTTTTTTCTGGGTTCGGCTAAGGTGACGTTGGTAGGAGGGGGTGGCCGCCCCCCGGCGCGAAGCCTGGAGAGGGCAGGCCGGTTCTTGCATGCAAAAGCACCACTGCCATCCTGCCGCCAGGGAGCGCGCGACGGACGGGCAGCGCGCGGGGGGCGACCCGGCGTGGGATAGGTTTTCCTTTTTTGCAGGCGGAGGGCCAGAAAGTGCCTGAGCGAGGGGCGCCTCCTCCGGGAGGGGGCGGGAAGGTGTGCGGAGGGAACTGCCCGTGTGCTGCTGAAGCAAAGCTGCCTGTTCCTGTCGTTGCAGACCGTTGCAATCCCGATGCCCTTTGCGGATGAAAGATGTATCATGGAATGAACCCGAGCAGCGGGGATCCGTTCCTAGAGAAGCGGCGGCGGCAGGAGCAGCAGCCGCCACCGCCGCCGCCCCCACCACCTCCACCGCCCCCGCTGCTTCAGCGCTCGCAGTCCAGACTCTCCCTGGTGGTCCTGTGGTTCCAGCTGGCTCTGTGCTTTGGCCCCGCGCAGATCACAGGCGGTGAGTGAGCGGCGAACTCATGTGACAGGCAGAACCGGGAGGGAGGGAGCGAGCGAGGCTGGCAAGCTGCTGACGGGCAGGTTCCCCCTTCACGTAGGAGGAGACAGCCTCCGGCTATTGATCTCCTATGCACAAATGCTAAAACGGGGGAAATAATCATCCCACGGTCTTGCCCGGCTGCTTCTCAAACCACCCGATTCAAAAAAGGGGGAAAACCCAGCCATCCCATCTTGAAGGCAAAGTGGCCAGCCCCCTCCCCTCATTGCAAATGCTCAGGGGAATGACCTCTTAAATGACTGCTTCCTAAACGTACTGAAAATGAGGATTGCTTGTAAAGAGCAGAATAATCTGATTCTTCCTCTAAAGATGCTTCTGTCCCCCTAGATACATGGAAGGACCTTCTCCCACCCCGCTCAAACACGGAAGGTTCTTCTTCAGGAAAGCACATAGTCATCAATCTGTTCATGCTCTACTTCATGCTAAAGGGAGAACCACTGTGTGGTTTCCGCCTTCCAAGAAAAAGAGATATTAATCAGAGGAAGTCCAAGCACCCTTGCACTCCCAAATGTACATGAGGAAAGGCTGCACACAGATGCTCAGTGGGGAAAATACTTCCTCTCTGCCCTGATGATAAAAAAATTAAAATCCTCCTACAGTGATATGAGGCATCCACTCACATGGTTAGAAATCCCCCTGGGATACGCCAGGCATATATAAACAGTGATCTGAACAAATCAGTCCTTAAATATTGGGGAGTCTTGCACCCCCCTCTTCAGAGTAACAGGCTGAGATAAAACAATAGCTATTGGCTATTTGAAGGCTGATCTGATATAAGCAGAAACCCCACGCCCAGTGGCTAACCCCGAGACAAGACTGGCGGTGAGGGATTGTTGTAGCAGTGAGACTTCTTATGTAGCCAGAAAGGGCCAGTGAGATGAGGCAAAGATCTTAGTCAACCAACCCCAACTGGCTTTTCACAGTGACCCTTCTATGAAACTATGAGCTGTCCAGAGTACTAGCTGAGCTAAATGCCGCTGTTATAGCAAATTTGCATGTATCATTTTTGCAAATCCCCTCCCCACCCCTGCTCTTCTAAAGAGAAATTTTGTCTTCTTTTCAACTTTTGGGGCCAGCACCAGAAGAAAGTCCTTGCAGTGCTTTCAGAAGAGTACTGTTCCATTTGGGGATAATACTGGAAACTTTCAAATCTTTGTTTATTCCATCAACTTTGAAAACTCTTTACTTAGGATTTAAGGTTTTGGTTATTATTTCCAAACCAGCACTTAGTTTGTTTGTTTCTCCCTAATATTCTATGACTGTGATGTGTTTGGAGCAAGACAAACTATTACCACCAGTTCAAATAGGCTCTCCAGTTAATGTTGGACTGCAGCTTCAGCTGTCCCTGACTGTTGGCTATGCTGGCTGGGGCTGATGGGAGTTGGTGTCCAACAACATCTGGGGAGCCTACATCCTTGGTTTATGTAAAAGTGCTGTGTCCAGATGTGGCCATCAAATCCCTCACATTTACTGAAGGGAAGTCTGTATGTGAAATTACTGCTTGGATTTCTCATGTAGAGGTGGTTAAAAATGAGATGCCTTTCAAGGCTAGGTGCCAAGATGGGAATCAAATAGTATGTAATGCCTCTTGGTTTTAACTGGAGTCTGAAGGTTTTTGGTGGCCGTGAAGACAGTCATCATTGGTATGCACTCAGCTTAAGTTTGTATCTGTGGTCAGATGTTTTGTGCTATGCTTCTGTGTACGTTTACAAGGTTGGAGCTGCTTAATAGAGGAGATCCCATGGGAATGATCCAGGCACAATTCAACATAGGATTTAAGCTCATTGAAACCAATGGGTTTATACACATTTAACTCTGTTTAACTCTCTCTGCCTGAGAGTTTGCAGGAAGCTGTATGGGTACTTTGGCAGGAGATCCAAGGACACAAACAAGCTGATGTTTAAAAAATAAATAAATGAGGGTGTCTCATATAGAAAATAAAAACTAGATGGATATACTAATGTTTTGAAGTGCTGTGAAATGTGTGATAGTGTCACTCAGTTTTCTGTGGGCCAGCCAATGGCAGACAAACGAGGCAGCTCTTTCTGCAGATAAGGCTTTCCACAAAACCTGGCAGTGTAGGCTTGTGCATGCAATTCCCATATTTCCCCCATTTCTCAGATTTCAGTAAGTGGGGCTACTACCTGACCTAGGCACTATGGCATGATGTTAAGTGCTGTGCCAGATGGCCAAGATTTGAAACAGCTTTGTAACCACTGATGTTTTTACATATTTTCATCCCACTGTGGGCATTGCTTAATTACAAGAAAGCATCATTACTGCTGCCAGATTGCATTGTTTCTTTTGGTTTTGTTGAGGCTGCAGTCTTTCTTACCCAGGGCATCTCTCCTGTGCTTGCAATATTCAAACCAGAAAAGGGAAATGGAGTTCATTTTTTTTAAAAAAAAAACTTACCCCCAGGTTGTAATGACTGCCTTTGCAGGTGAACCATGGCAGCTATCCTTCTGACCTTTGTCAGGATTCATGCCCTGAGAATGAGTGAATTTCCCTGCTAATTTTAATCTAATTCTGCCACCAAATGAAATAGTTATAAATACTTCCTTATAAAAAAGAACATGCAGGGTTGACGTTACCCACAATAAAAGTCCCTGGACCTATATGTTTGTAAATCGGCAGGCTTTATCCACTGGGGGGGGGGGTAGTGTGCAATTTCATCAAGTTATTTCAGAAGGAATAAAAGTTAAAAATCTTTTTTTAAAAAATTCCAGTGGTGAATATGTAACAAACAGAGATAAATGGAGTAAATTTGGGTAGTCCCTGAGCAGAATCAGGCAGCCTGCAAAACTTGAGGTTGGTTGTTTTCTCAAGTGCCAAATTGGAATGAAATGAATCTTGTGGTCATTGCACCCCCCCAACATCTGTACTAATATAAGTGTTCTCTAGGTCTAATGGTATTAAAGTGTAGGTCTAATGGTATTAAAGTGTACATAATAAAGCTAAATGCGAAGAACTGAGCTTTTATAGAAATAAGCCTAGTTCAATTCAGTTTTATTGCTGTCAGCCACAGGCCACCATAGAATAGATGGAGAAAAGTACATAATTAACTCAATATGAACTCAATACAATACAAACCTTACAAACAATTTTAGCAGACATTTAACAGCAAGACACTATATATATATATAAATTCTGCCAAAGAGCAAAATAAAATATCAATAAAACAAATACAATCTGCACAAGATATTATTCCTGCAGAGAATAGAAACAGATTCATTTTTTAAAATGAAAGAATTGTGTTGAAAGCTGACCTCTCTCTCTCGACTCTAAAATGCTGAGAATAAAGTAAGCAATGGCAAACTGTTCCATGTAATAATGAAGTGCCTGGCTGTTTTAATGTTTGGTTCTGTAATGGATTCAATTAATGGTTGCCTGAGGACAGAATTTAACTTCTAAACTCCTTTTATTTTATATCTTCCTGCTCTGAAGGCTCTGTTGACAGCAAGGCTCTGCTGTTTTACCCCAAATCAATATAACATGCAAACGTTTTCTTTTTCTTGTCAGTAACTCTGTAAAGAATAATTCCGCTTCCATATTATTTTTGCTCCCAAAAACACAAACCTGAAAAGGATGCAGAATAAAATTATTTCCATAAGTAAATCTAAATGAAAAGCACCTAGGAAAGTTATACAGTACATTCTTTCCAGATCTTTATGTTCAGCCAGTGATACACTATTAAGGGTAACACATGATGTTTGCCTTGCTTCAGCAATAAATGAGGCAGTTGGTGTGTCTGTTCCTTGCTTGTGGAACTCTTTGTCCTTTAATATTAAGCATGCACCATCAGTACGGTAGTTTGTTTCAAACACCTGCTTAAGACTCTTCTGTTTACACAGATCTTTTCTGATGCATTGCTCAGCAATCAGCTATTGTGTATCCCTGTCTAGATGTTGACTAAGCATTTCTATCCTATTTTATGGATGTGTTATGTTCACCGCTGATATACTTTGTTTATTGTGCTGTATATAAGCCTACATACCAGACCAGATTCAAAGTGCTTACCCTTGTGTTTAAAGCTCTGAATAACCAGGTTCCTAAGTATCTGAGAGAACGCCTTCAACCACACAGACCTGCCTGCGCCTTGAGATCTTGGAGAAGTACATAGCGTAGTAGGGACACAGGGAAGGGCCTTTTTGAAGGCGACTCTGGGTTTTGTAATTCACTCTCTGCTGACATGTTCCTGGCCTCTTCATTACACTGTTGTAGAAAACGAGTCAAGATATACCTCTTTCAGTAGTTTCCTTTTTGAGGAGGGGTGGGGTGAAAAAAATTATGGATTCAATATAATGCTACTGTCTTTCTTCCCTGTGTTGGGACTTAATATAATTGTTTTTATTATATTTCATTGTAGGGTATTGTATATTTTTCTTGATGTAAACCAGGGTCTACTGGTGAAGAGTGTAATACAAAACCCTTAAATACATGGGGGGGGGGAAATTAAGAAAGTGATATAACTTGTTACCTACCTCTGATAGGAAAACGATTAACGGAATTTTAATTTGTGTTTGTGGTGAGTAACATATTTTGTTCGGTGCAACTGTTAATGTATTTTGTTCTGTCTACGAAACACTGGAGCGATGGAACTTGCCAACTGACGTGGAAAAGTTTAACACTGAAGAAACTACACAGACCATTTCTTCTAATAATCCTGCCAATCTGAAATTATCTGCTATCTTACTTTTCAATGTGTTTAGAGAGCCTGTTGCCTAATTTGTCCATAAATGATTCACAGCTACTCCTACACTCATAATAAAACAGCACATTTTATTGGGGAAGTTTGATGGTGGTGGATATGTTAATAAGTTACATATAAACTTGGACTTCTAAAAGAAAAGTATAGAGCTTATAAAACTCTGGATTTTCATGTTTAAGTTCCTTATTGGACTTTGCCACCTTTGCTCAGTTAAGAACATTGCAAAACTTAGTAGCAACAGCTTCTTCAGGCATAATGTAGTCCAAGTTAAGCACTTTAAGAGCATTTTCTCCCTGTCATGCCTCCACTGGAGGAATCCTTTTCAGAGGATGACCTAGAGCAGGCATAGGCAAACTCGGCCCTCCAGATGTTTTGGGACTACAGGTCCCATCATCCCTAGCTAACAGGACCAGTGGTCAGGGATGATGGGAGTTGTAGTCCAAAAACATCTGGAGGGCTGAGTTTGCCTATGTCTGACCTAGAGCTTCCGAAAGCAAACAACACAATGCAGCATCCCTCATCAAAGGACTGTGAGGCAGAGCAGAAGGATTCAGGGCCTTCGGGGTCACAGTAACCTAACCACCTCAAGACACAGAATATGAGGTGGAAACAGAGTGGCCACAAAGTCCTAAGGAGCACAGGCAACTAAAGTTGCAGGCTCCATCAGTCAGAAAGCTTGCCAGAGGAAAAAGGACCCCTTGGGACTTATGAGTTAGCTATTCCTTAGAAGTAAACCAAATTTGCAAGCAACATGGATGTCTTGCAGCTGCATTCTGGGTGTGGCACTGAAGGCTCCTGTTTAGAAGTCTTTCATTTGAGGCACAGATTGCTGGAACAGCAACTTTATACCAGATCCTTGACCACTGGTGGAGGAAGAGGAGTGTGGCCCCCTGCAGCGCGATCCCGGTGGGGTGCCATCGCTCCTGCCCGCGCTGGGCACCATGCCCCTGCAGGCAGCGTGCCACACCCCCAGGATGCACTCCAGCCCCCCCCCGCCTGCTCTCCACCCCCCCAGGTGCTGGAGCATGAAGCTCCGCCACTGTCCTTGACTTGCATCCCTGTTTGCTTGGGCCCCTTTTTTTGGACCTCCCCCTGTTTCTAGACCTTTTCAGTACCTGCTGAAAACCCATTTATATTCTGAGACCTTTGCCTAGCAAGCAATACCAGTTGGCTTCTGTTTGTTTTCCACTGACCTATTATTATTATTATTATTATTTTATTAACTGGCTTTATTTTTCTGTACACTGTCTTGTTGCTGCAGTGAAAGGTGATATAGAAATATCTTTAACTTTAGTTAATAATAAAATGGGTCTTGGGAAACTGTTTTCTAATACCTTGTCAAAAGGCTCAATTCATGCTGTTCATGGTCCCATTGATTTTTCATTGATACACTTATACATGCTGCAGTTATCCTAATAGGCTTAATGGGAGAGGGCTGCATATTTGAATTCACATCAGCATTTATTACAAATAGGTTCATATTCATTTTTAAAATGAATTTACCCTTCAAAGAGTGCATGAATGGATGCATTTAATTTGTAGGCATGCAGATAATTTGTTCTGTTTCTGAAGCTGGTTGGTTCGTATTGCTAACTTCTGCAATAAGCTCTGCGGCACCTTGCGAATAGATTCCATATTTTTCCACTGGGTTGTTGTAGTGGAGGACAAAACAGTTTCGCTTTCATGAGGTATTATGGGACAAAGAGCAGCCTTGTACTTTTAAAGACTTATCTGACTTGCAACACATATATTGTGCATCAAAGTCCATTAACAGCATGACTGGTGTTTTTGACATGGAGTTAGGAAGCCATGTCATAAAACCCATGTCATATTGTCTTACTTTATATGGAATGACTTGGCACATTACATGGATATTTCCCCCCCAGAAATAGGCATGTATATAAACCTTTCCCACCTAAGCACAGCAAAGACATGCAGGTTTGCTCCTGTGACTTAAATGTATAATTAGGAAAACCGATTTAAGCTTGCACACCAGAGAGAAAATTCAGACATATTAATGTTAGGTTTTTGCTACCACCTGCAAACTCCAACAACTAACTGAATCAAGTTCTGATCTCTGGAGTTCTGTATGAATACTACTTAATTGAACCAATAGATTAATTTTCTTTATGGGAAATGGTTTATATGAAATGGGTTGCACTTGTACAGGACTAGTTGTGTGAGATAGCTCTTCAAAGTGCACCCCAGCCTCAAACAGGGTTGTTTCTAAGGTAGGAGTGGACCCAGTGGCGTAGCGTGGGGGGTGCAGGGGGGGGCGGGCCGCACCGGGCGCAACATCTGGGGTTAGGGCAAATCCATGGGTTAGGGGGCGCAAATCCACGGGTTAGGGGGCGCAAATCCACGGGTTAGGGGGCGCAAATTACTTGCCTTGCTGACAACCGACGCTACGCCACTGAGTGGACCCATTGAAAGTACCCATTACCCATTGAAAGTAATGTACATAGGCTAGTCATATCCATTAATTTCAATGTCTACTTTGAGTAGACTGCTCTTTTCTTTTTTTTCTTTTTTTGCAATCTTCAGTAAGCCTCTATTTCTTAAAAATGTTTTATTAATTGTACTTATAGCCTCTCTACACCAAATGGTCCCAAGGTGGATTGCAAAAATTCTCACAATTACAGCAAGTGAATTTTACATAATAATAATAATAATAATAATAATATCACAAAAGTAACCAATAGCAAAGTTAACAACACAGCGGCAATGTACAGCAATGCAGTCCTGTGTTTATGGAGCTTTGCCAAGTTAACCTGTGCTATGTATGGAAAGCTGAGAAATGAAATTGACAAGATGTTCTTGTGCTCGTGGGAGACATGTCCTGCATAGCAGAAGGGGGTGTGGAGTTTCAATAATAATAATAATAATAATAATAATAATAATAATAAATTTAATAAAGAAACCAGAAGACCTGAAATAACTCTGGAGTTGCTGCAAAGGAGATAATTCTGCTGATGCTTGCTATTTCAGTTTAATGAGTCTCGTGGCAAGTGTTTGTGCACTCAAGCTAATTTATATATTAAAGCCATTAAAAAGGTATACCAAATAATGGGAGATGGAAAGGTGGGGTGGGGTGGTGAGGAGAGATTGTGCTACTTCTCATGGGCACTGTCCAAGGTACCCAATTAACTTACGGAACAATTGCATTGCACTTAAAATTTAACAATTGCAGTGAGTGGGTTTCTGCCACCAGACTATTGTGGTTTGGGTGCTGGCATCATGCGACTTTCCTGCAACAAAAGTGCTAGTTTGAGAAAAAGCACCTACATCTCCTGCAGCAAGTGCACTGGCTTCAGAAGAGAGAGCGCAATTAAGGTCCTCATCTATACTGCATTTATATCCCATCTTTTTCTTCAGGGAACTAAAGGTGGCATACAGGGTTTTCCTCCTCATTTAATCCCCATAACAAGTGTAGGTTAGGCTGAGAGGCAGTGACTGGCCCAAGGTCACCCAGTGAGCTTCAGGCCTAACTAAGTGAGGATTTGTACCCTGGTCTTCCAGGCCCTACAATAACCACTGCACCACGCTGGCTAATACAGTAGATCCAAACAATATGTGTAAGGATCTTCAATACAGAGCCATAGTGTGTTGTGACAGAGGACTGGTGCTTCTGCAAAGGGCCATGAACAATGAGACAGCAAGGAAGAGTTTATAGTACTCCTATATATGGTTTGTTCAAAAAATAAGAACTTAGTCAGAAAGAACTGGGAAGAATTTGGTTATATGTACAGAGGAGTTAAGGGATGCGGGTGGCACTGTGGGTTAAACCACAGGGCCTAGGACTTGCCGACCAGAAGGTCGGCGGTTCGAATCCCCGCGACAGGGTGAGCTCCCGTTGCTCGGTCCCAGCTCCTGCCAACCTTGCAGTTCGAAAGCACGTCAAAGTGCAAGTAGATAAATAGGTACCGCTCCGGCGGGAAGGTAAATGGCGTTTCCGTGCACTGCTCTGGTCCGCCAGAAGCGCTTAGTCATGCTGGCCACATGACTCGGTAGCTGTACGCTGGCTCCCTCGGCCAATAAAGCGAGATGAGCGCCGCAACCCCAGAGTCGGCCATGACTGGACCGAATGGTCAGGGGTCCCTTTACCTTTACCTTACAGAGGAGTTAATATACTGGGAACATAAGAACGTAGGAAATTGTCTTATACTGGCCTATCTAGCTAAGTATTGTCTGTACTGACTGGCAGTGGCTCTTTGGGATTTCAGACAAGGGCCGCTCCCAGCCCAACGTGGAGATGTGTGGAGCTGATGGTCTACCACTGTGTCACAGTCACCCTAATAGCAGCATAAGAAAGCTAAGAAAGTGCACAACTGCACTCGGAGGTGGCATGGCTCCTGTCCAGTGTGCTGGCCAGGGGCTACTGCCCATAAATTGCTAGGAACCAGTGGATGACAAACTGTGAGAACAGCAATTGGCACCATTGGGTTTGGCCTGGGTGATGTTGACAGTTTGATGATTGGGGTTTGTAGTGGAGCTAAATCCACCAGTTAATGAAATGAGGCATTAACTCAGAATAAAGAAGTAGGATCACACTATTTTGTCTACTTATTGGCATGCAGCGTATGAAGCAATGTGTTAGATGCCAATATAAAACATTCTCGTAACACTAATAATTAGTATTCAAGCAGCATAAGTACTTATGAAAGAGACAGACATTTTTCTCTGCATCACATCACACAAACAATGCTGCAATATTTTAAGACCCTGTGTGCACAATGTAAAACTGAAAAGACTCAGCCCACTCCAAAAGACAAATAAATAATGTAGTAATTAGGGGTGTTTTGGTTTGGTTTTTTTTTGCTAGCATAGCTTGAAATTCTAAGTGCCCTTTACGAACAGCATAATTGGGACTAATTTGCTTATTAACCTTAACCACAACAACCTGGGAACCAAATGACAAGGGAGGCAAAAGAAGGGCTTATCATTGTAGGCAAAATGTGCATGTGGGTGAAGTCTACACAGTCACTTCCGCTCTTCTTGTTCTGTGGGCAGTGTTGCACTATATAAGGTAATTTAGCGGAAAAAAACTTCTTTGCAGATGACTAAAAACGCCCGCTTATGGGGCATGTGGGGACAGGGAAAGGTATGCCAAATGGCACTTAATCGTAGGGAAACGTCTGGCTAAAAAGAAACTCCAAAAGGAGAAATGGAAGCAGTCTGCTGAGAGACACCCCTCTTTATGCTGGGCTTGAAGCAACTTGCAAAAATGCTTGAACCTGAAGTCCATTATGGTCTCCTGGTGGCATCTCAAGTGTGGTGCCTGTGGACACCCTTCCCAAATTTTTACCATTGTTTAAACCGAGGGTTGTTGTTGTTGTTTTGCAAAGGGTGGTTATTTGGAGGAAATGTCCTATTTTTGTGGGGAGAGTGTTTCTGCTTCTTTGTGTTTTATTCGCAGTGTCTATATGTATTCTGCCTGTTTGCTGGAGGGTTCTGGACATCACACTTTTTAAATTATTCTGTGAAATGTGTATTTTGTGGTGCCCACAACAGTTCCTTCAGTTTCCAGACATGCCCCTAGGCCCCAAAACGCTGGGGACCTTGGATCCACACTCTGTATGTGGGACAAAAAAAGTTCACTGAAAGGAGAAGGAGGTGAATACTGATGGTACAGAAAGACTTGGGAGTGAGATAGATGTGAGCTGGAACTGGAAGTACAGTAAGCAATAGGAACTGGCAACACAGGAGAGCAAGTGGATGCAAAATAACTACCTATTACCCTCCACTGCTCTGTTTTGGCTTGCATTAGAACTCCAGTGTGGATTCTCTCTCATCTTCTGGCTGCAAATAGAAAAAAAGGAAGGAAGAGTGCATGAGCAGGAGGCCCAGGGGTTCACTGTGTTTTTGATTTAGGGTGTGAAGGATCATCTATAGCTGTTGCTGGTATTTGTGTGCACTCTCTCTTAAAGGAGGATCAGTAAAGGCACAAGCAGGTAGGTGGCAGTAGAAGAACAGGTGAGCAGGCTAATGAGTCTTGCAATGTGATTTCCAAGAGCTCTGGGTAGATTCCTTGCCCCAGGAGAGCATAGTCATGCCTTCTAGCTCACGACTGATGAACATCATAGGGAGTTGACCTTGTTTTCAAGCATGTTTGCTGTGGTGACCTGATATTTGGGCTTGTACTACTTTGGCGTGGGCAACGTGGTGTCCTTTGGATGTTGCTGGACTACAGCTCCCATCCATCAGCCTTTGAGCATTACCAGTAGGAGTTGGAAGTCCAACAACATCTGGAGGGTTCCACGGCAGCTTTCCCTGTGTTACACGGTATGGGATAATCCAGTTGTGTATACATTGGGGTGGTTTTCTTCTTCCTTGATTTGGTTCAGCCATTGACTGAAGAGGTTAATTAATCCAACTATGAACATGTTGGAGACTGTAATGAATGATGTATTTCAACAGCTGCTAGTCACAGTGACTGTATGAGCTCCCAGGGTTCAGAAGCAGCATGCGGCTGAATAGCAGTTGATGAGAAATGAGAGTTGGGATGGCTATTGCTATCTTATTCTGCTCTTGTGTTTCACAGAGGCATCTGGTTAGCTACAGGAAAAAATTGGATGCAGGGCTGGATGATCCAGCAGGGCTGTAGTTATGCTCTTAATGAATTGGCCAATTTTTCAAGGACAGCTAGTCTTGTAAATGGGGTCAAAGGTGGCATTTTAGCTTGAGTTTGAATGGATTTGAAAAGCAAACCTCCCCCTCCCCATTTCAGTCTTGTTGAAATTCCTGCAGTTCCTTTGTAGTAGGCCAGGACTCACCTGTGAATTACTGAAACATCATGGCTGCTCTGCTGCCAGAAGTTTGTGTCATCCCAGCACTTCGAATCATGTGCAGGACCGAGAAGCTCAGAATTTATTGTTATTGGCAGCCCAGTTGGGTTCTCCTCACCCGCTGCTGTGGGAGTGCATATGAATAAAATTATATTCTAATTTATTATCACATTACAAGAGACACTTTAAATAATTTCCTTGATGCTTTCAATAGCAGGTATGCATGGCAGCACACTCTAGTGTATAGAATCTTCCGCATATACAGCCTTTTGGAGAAAACACTGCATATAAAGTGGTTGTCTTAAGGGAGGCCCAGCAAATTTAAGTAGATTTTTATTTAATTTTTTATGACCATTCAAATACCAATAGATAAGTAGGTCCCCCCACTTGTTGTTATCCTGTCTACTACCACCACAAGCTTTCAACTAAACTGTCAATCAACTTACATAGCAGGAGATAAAAAGAGAGGTGAGAAGTGGTATAGACATGAATATACAGGAATCTGCATGTCAAGTAGCCCCAGGAACTGTGACCAAATATTGTTAAAATCTACTCTTAATACACCTGTTAAATATTACCCACTCTTGGCAGACAAGTTAATATAAGAATAAATCTTGGCATGAGGAATATTTTCATTCCTTCATAACCATAACAAAAATTGAGGGTTATTCCCCAAACAACATGCAAAATAAACAACTAACTGTGTTGTACCTCCAAGCTGAAAAAGCAGTACCAAGATCAACAAGTTTGCCTTTTGGATGTGAATTTAAAGTAATATGCCAAGACAGAATAAGGGAAGGCGGGGAGAGATGTCAGATTAAAGGTGTTCTAAATGTACAGAGTTTTCTTTTCCTTTTGGCAATGAGAGAGATTTTTCAGGGTCATAATTTTCTAAAGGGTTTATTTGTATTTCAAACAAGACTAAAATTATAATACTAACGCAGCCAAGCTTTTGGGTTTTACTGCATCTAAATATATAATGCTTTTTTTAAAAAAGTAGGACAGATTAAATGATGCATTCCAGTCATCTGGTACCTGTTCTTACTGATTGTTTATAGTTCACAGGGCAGTGGCGGCGGTGATGCCCTGTGTCTAAATTCTAACATGTTTTCTGAGCAAGAGTTTTGATACTTTTAATCTGGGCTTGAAATGCTCCTGGTTATTTCATGCCAAGCCACATACTTAATGGACGTAGATACTTAATGATAGAACCATGACAAAATAATAGTAAAAAGAAATAGCATCTTTTTGTGTTTGCTTATAAAGGTTTTATATGCATGCTCTCCCCCCGCCCCCCTAAACATTGAAAACAGCAGAAGAGATTTGGAACACAAGAAGGCTAATAAATTGCACACACTTTTAAAGGGCAGAGTCGTGTCTTATTTCCTCCAAAGCTTGGCTTGTTATCCAGCTGCTCTGACCTTGTGTAGTTTCATCTGGAGTGGAGTGGCCAAACAAATCACAGTTAAATATGGCTGCTGGGTGCAGACATGGTGCCAAAACAAGCCATGGGTCATAGGCCAACAACAAACATGGCTTCACATCATAGTTAGTTATTGGAAAACAAACCATGATTGGTCTTCAGGGCTGGGTTTGAACATCCAAGCAAGCCGTGCTTATGATTTAGTGCTATATGTGAACCAGGCCAATGTTTCTTTCTGTTAACCATTTTTTATGTTGTCTGTGTGTCCATTTATCCACTTGTGTACAGACTAGTCTATCCTGACATATTGGGAACCACCCCAGAATCGTCATTATGTAAGGCAGCCTATTTGACCCACAGAAATGGTGTTATGGCATTGCTGGTAGATTGTGGCTTGTATCACTCTAGAAAATGTGTGTGAAGCTTCTGAAGGCGTTGTCGCAGTAGATATGGGGGTCAGATGTGGTTTGCCCAGTGAGGCAGAGCCACAAAGAAAGCATCCTTTCAGGTATGCCACTGTGCTTACCGGGATGGGAAGGAACAGTGTGGTGGGAAGGTTGGCATAGTGTGGTACAGCAGCAAGAGTACCAGATTGACTCAGCCTCTGTGTCGTGCCAATCACCCCACTCCCTCACCTCTCTCCCTCCTGGTAGGCACCAAACAAGCCACTTCTGATGGAGACAGAATTGGCACTGTAGCTGGTTGTTGTGGTTTTTTAATTGGGTCTGTGTTGTGATCATAGAAGTCTATATACATACAAAAGGCATCTGGAAAAGGCCAATACCATTGGGTGTTGGGCTAGAGACCTCTGTTTTAGAAAGTAGTGGGCAAAATAATAAATAAGAGAACTTGTAGAGGATGAGGACTGAGGAAAGTGCAATGTGTGAACTAGAAACTTCACTTTTAAGGGAGCAAGTGCTGGTATTAGGACATTTCATTGAATTCTTTCCTTCTGTCTGTCTCAACTTAACTCAGCCTTGTAATGGCTGATAACCTAAATCAGTGCTGACCTTGGCATTTGAAGAAGACGACAGCAACCTATTCTTGACAGTTTCTCCTGCAGAAACTGTTTGGCATTCTTTCAACATTGACTGTGGCAATCTTATTTTCAAGCAAAGACAGTTTCTGTAAACAATAGCTGGGTATAGTGTTTGTGCTTCAGCTCTGCTGCTTAAAACCCCAGGGTACTGTGCATTAGGGCACCTCATCTTTCATATTTTTAAAAATAGAGCTAGTGGTATAACATTTTGCTCTGTATACACATGGTATTCTGTCTTTTGGCTGTGCATATATTTGCTCCCTATCCTGCAGCATAAATCTCTGTTGATGCACACCTGTTTATTGTTTTTAAACTTGTACATCCACACTTCTTCTTGTCCTACTGCTTTCCCCCAGGGAAAGCCAGTCTTTAGCGCTCAATCGGAGCAAATAACAATTCGGATTTCCTCTGGATTGACGGTTGTTCCAATTCAGCACTAAAGAGCAGTTTTTCCCCGAGAAAGGAGTGGGGCAAGGGGAAACCCACTCAGACCCATGCTTTCTAGGCATGGTACAAGCAGAAGTGTGACAAGCCCTGATTGTGTGCACACATCTTTTACATACATGAGCAGTTTTCAAAGATTGGAAGTGGCAGCTTCAATTGCATCAGCACTGGGAGGCAAAGCTGAAGCAATCGAACCGCAACAGTGCTATTTTGAAGCCTCCACGGCATGGAGGAACCCTTCCTAATAGTGATTGTTACAGTGATTCAGCAGCTAAATATTCCAGGGTCTGTGGGTGTACTTTGTTGCCTCCTTGCTGCCTCAGTATAGTAGGTCTTCTTTGTTGTTGTTGTTTGTAGTTTACCCTCAAGGAAAAGCAACATTGTGGGAGTTGAACTTGCATAAACTCTCTGCAGAAGGATCACAATATCATCTAATTGCAGAGGAGCTCAGAAGTGATATTTGAGATCATATTTCACGTCAAATACATCCCACAATAATGTAAATTATGGATTATTTACTAGATAATTTTTTTTTAGAATTTGTGGAGAGGTGGTAGGTTTCTTTAGGCTATCAATAGTATTAATATTTAATTCCTCTGCTATGTATCTAATCTATAGGATTTGTAGGATGTTGCATTAGATATAGCTTTGGCATGCATGCATGCCAATTTGTCCATCTGTTCTTTCATCCCCACAGGGCAAAACTAGCATGGCATTTACTCATAATCTCTTCTGTTTTAGTACCTTATTTTCTGAGCTGTAGTGAAACATTGACATTATGAAAGTGACTCAGTGATTGTAGGTGGGGGACACTATCCCCATCTTTTCAGCTGTGTTTGTGTGTGAAGTCCATTCAAAGAGCTGTAATTTTAAAGTTCTTGAGTAAAACTTATCTTATAAATAAACTGTAATGTTGGCAGGAAAAGGAAAAGTGAAGTGTTTGTTTTGGATCTATTAAAGAGATGGTTCAAATTTAAAACTTATCATTGTACAGAAGGGCACACACACACACACCCATGCCTAATGGCTAGGGACACAGGAAGCTGCTGAAAACTATATCAGACTAGTTGTCCATTTAGCCCAATATTTTCTACTCATGCTGGCAGCAGTTCACCAAGGTCTCAAGCAGAGATTTCCCCCATTAACCTTTTAATTGGAGATTGAACTTGGAACCTTGTAAATGCGACATGTGTGCCCTCCATCTTAGGTTCAGGTCTTCATCTGTTATGACTCTGACCCTGAGCAGCAACCAGGACTCTGAATCAGCTGGTTTAGGAAGATAAGTGGTGCTCATTTTAGGTCGTAGCACTGATCTGGAGCTTGTCAGCTAAGAGCTTATTGAACTGGAACCCCTAGAGAAAGTACCCTGAGCCTTATTCCTCTGAGGAAATGGTCCCCCTTTGTACTCATTAGTGCCTATTCATTGCTGCCCAGTGACCAGCTCAGACAACTTAACAAGGCAGGAGCAGATTGAGAAGTGACAGAGTGCTATTCTCTAGGCTAGAAGACTATTCCTTTAAGACTTCCCTCTCTTCAAGAAGGAAGTGGAGCTTGAGAGTCTCTCATCTGTGAAGATCCAGTTGAAACCAATTGTCTGCTTGGAGCTGTCCAAGGTCCTGCAACTATTACCAGGTCCTACCTGCCCGTTCTAAGGTACACTTAGGCATCCATTGTCTATGGGCTCCTGCTCATGTTCAGAACAGGATACCCCTGTAATTCTTGGCCTGGCTTTCAATAGCCTTTTAAAACGATTACAAGGCAGCTGAATTACACAAAAATCTCATGGCACATACAACTTTCTGTCATGTCTGATAGATTATAATCAAAGAGTTGGTGTTGGGGAGGCAGATGAAGCAAATGGATGCTTATGTTGTACTGCTCAATATACTGCTTATTTATTATGTTGGTTCTTAGCTTATTCCAAAATAATATATCCAGGGATATCTCATGGAGATGTCTGTATGCTATATGCTATATTCATATTGGGCAAGTCCTTTATATTGACTGAGAAGAGACAAGTTACTCTGTACCCTTGGGAAATCTCTAGAGATATCTTAACAGTGAAAAAGAATGGATTATTGAGCTATTAACCTTCTCACAGTGTCTACTGGAACAGTGAATAATCTAATGGCATGGGTGCACACACAGACACAAGAAATCTATTTTTGAATTAGATGAATAAGTTTTGCTATTTGCTCTTTCCCCGTGTTAATTGGAGTTGTCCCAGGAGGACTACACAGCAAGGCTCTTACCTGCCCTGCCCAGTGCAGTCCTTTGTCCCCAACAAGAGCCTCAAGAATCCTGGACCCTCATATCTTAACAGAGGTTTTTTTTTTTAGCCCAGATTCCTTTTAAAGTGGGTCATGTTTTATCATACTTAGGTCAGGGGGGTTCGTGGATATTTTGTCATGATTGTAATCATTCAAAAGTTCTGTCATTAAGATTAAGAGGAAATCCTTAATTCTCAAAAGATTTAAGTTTAATGGACAAATAGTACTTGGAAATAACAGAGTTAACGAAGTCTAAGGATTGCTAAGTTCTGCTATGCAGCAAGGCCATCTGTATAGCAGGCCCCACAGACTGAGCACAGGTAGAGAGCAACTGTATTAAAGAAAGTGCTTGCAGAGGAAATAGCTTAAGAAGCCAGCCTTGATGTGCTTGCACTCTGTGCAGCAAGGAGAGAGCTAAACTGCTCTTTGTATTTACAACAAGGGTCTGTGGTGACTGCCAGTCTATTTTCTCCACCAGAAGAGAATGTAAAAGGCACAGCGAGAGTGCATATGCATACATCAGCGTATGACCGTAATGTTTGCTCATCTGTAACCACATCCATGCAATATTTTGCTACTATTGTAAGTGATGCTCCATGGTGGTGGTGCATGTAGTGCTCATGGTCTGTTTTGATACAGTGTAAGGTTGTTGATAAATGAACCATGCAAATTATTCAAGTAACAAGATTCAAAGGGCAAGTAATGAGTCCTTATGACACACACACACACACACACACACACACACACAATAGGAAGTGTGTGCTAAAAACGAATTGTTTGTGGCTGCAGATTCTCCCCAGTACTTATTGTTGGTTAGCTCAGTCTCAGGGTCATGAGCCCCATGTTGGGTGAAATATTCCTGCATGGCAGGGAGTTGGACTATGATTATGGTGGCCCCTTCCAACGCTTCTGTGATTTGAAAAATGATTCTCCCCAAAAAATAAAAATTGTTTCCTATTTAGATATCCATCTAATGACCATCTCATTAGTCAAAAGCAGGCCCATACTTCCCATTGAAATACTTATAAGTTTATGTTGATTAAAATGGTTCTTCATTCTAAAACTTTTTCCTGTTTTTTGTGCACCACAAATAAAATATGTGCAGTGTGCATAGGAATTTGTTCATATTTTTTTCAAACTATAGTCCGGCCCCCAACAGTGTCTGAGGGACAGTGAACCGGCCCCCTGTTTAAAAAGTTTGAGGACCCCTGCCATCTAGCATAAGGAAACTGTTATGTTTCAGTGCAAAATATGGGGTCCAATTTCCCTAAATAAATAATTCGACTCTCTAGTCTTTGCACTTGGGGTATGACCTTGAGTGACAAGCTTCAGCTCGTGGCATGTGTTCAACGGTAGTTTAAAACATACTGAAAATAAGAATGACCTCCTCCTTCAGGGAGTGGTTCAAGCAGCCAACTGATCACACAAGCTAGCAATTGAAAAGCAACACTAAAGAGACTTAAAAGCTTATCTCTTTATGTTTTGATGTTCCATTGCTGGATGTTTTAAGTTTGCATGCAATGAGTTCAGATAGGGGAGATATTGGCTTATTGCTACATAAAGAGCATTAAAGCATACTTTTGTAAAAGGCTGGCGACTTTAAATTATAAGCAAGCCAAGAAATCAGGTTAAATGTTTTATAATGTCATGTTTGCCCATAATCCCTTTCAACTTCTCTCAGAGTAATTACATCCAATTCTGGTGTAATTACTCTGGAGGAATTCAGATGTAATTACTTTGCCATCTTATCTGTGCCAACTTCAGTGCTTACTACTTTGTGTTCATTTTTTACGTATCGTCTTTTGTTTTGTGTCTGCCTTGCGCCAGGAGTGATGTAGTGAGCAAGCTAACAGCAGAAAGGGGCATTCTTTACCATTCAATGGTTTGCCCAGGGTCAACAAATGTATACTTAATGGTTGCCCCCACCCTAGATGACCAGACAAGGCAAAATGCATGCCTGAATTATAGATGCCTGTTGGAACTATTTGCAACACTGCAATACCAAAATGGGAATTTAAGAAACCAATCTTATGCCAAATATAGTGTAGGGCAGAAAGAATTATGGAAGGTTGACTTGCTCCATGAGATAAAAACTACATCTGGATTTAGTAATGGAAATATTCCTACAGAAATTTGAAACTCCAGACCATAGATTGGCATTTAAATACATAGCAGGCAAGTATGTGGATTATCCTTAATCCTGATATTTAACCATGCTGGCATCACCTTTGGCTTGTTTGTATTTAGGGGTCTATACTGTCTAAGCTTCATAGACAAGCTAACTTAGCATGACTAGGAGGCTGAAGGTAATGCACAGGCCAGCAACCAGCCATTTAAGATTGGACACAAGTGAGACTGTTTGTTCCAGAGAAATGCAAGTATTCAAGGGAAATTGGTTCAGGGCAATGCAACCTCTCAATCTTCAAGTGCAGCTTGTACTCAGGAACCAACCAGGTGGATACGTCAGTTTGTATAGGCTCACTGGTTTTGCAGCTAATGTGGGTTCTGGTACCTAGCAGTCAAAACTGATACAATAATCCAGAAACAGATTTACTGCCTCTTCTGCTTCTTTGAGAACTGAGTCCTAGTCTATATCAAAGGGAGATAAGCTGGATGATGGATCAGTTCTAAGATTGACATATCACTATTGAAAGCCGCAGAACTTTACTGAGCCCTATATTGATGTTCTGTCCTGGGCTGAAAGGTCCTGCACCCCCCGAAGCCTTGCTTCTCAGCTCAGCTCAATGCATAATGCAAGAATACACAGGGGAGTGTAGGGTTTGGATAATTGATGAGTAGATCTCCTGGAAGGCTTGAGCTGTTCACTCAAGGAAAGGAATGGAGAAGAAATTCGTTTGGTTTGTTAACCTACCTAATTTGCACTTCCTGAACCAATGGATTAACCAAAACAAAGGTATCATTTTGAAATCCACACTTCTTAAAATTCTCCAATCTAGAACAGATAAGGAAATGGGGAGAAGTATTGGAAAAATGAGAGGAAATGAAATTGAGAGATTTGTCTAACTCTAATCCAGTGGACGGCATTACTGATTTCAGTATCTGGATTTGATAGCATTTTGTCTTTCATGAACTCCTTCTCTACTAGAACTACATCTTTCCCTCAAGACATGTGAGTTCCTAATTCCTCTGGATCATGGGCAGACATCGCTGTATCTATAAAATGGTATAGTACCACCAATGGGAAGTGTAGGTGGGGTTTACAGGGAAGGAATATGCTGCTATTTCAGTTACATGTACTTAGGCCTGGTCCCAGGCTTGGTTACCATAAGACAGCCTTTGCCAATCTAATGCCCTTCATATGTTTTGGACAACAGCTCCCATAAGCCACAGTCAACAAAGGCTGCAGTAGGGCATGGGAACAGGCACAAACGTAATAAATATATATTTACATTGCAACAACAAAGAAATTGTATCTACACATACTTAGCAGCCATTTTCCTTTAGAAAAGCATACATTCTTAAAAAGTGATCTAAGTTTAATATAGTTGCTGCAGAGACAAACTCAGTGGCTTGCTGTTCAGTTTAAAGTGGTCAAGTGTGTTGAGCCTAATTATGAGAAATTTAAGCTGTTGAAGAAGAAACATTTTAATGTGTCTTTATTTTTGCTTTAGTCACTGACTTGAGCAAATAGCATAGTAAGTTTCCTTTTACCAAAAACCTCTGTTAAAGTCAAATGTATTCTGAATTAGCAAGTGCTTTCATGTTTGGCTGCAATCCTTATTTTCTCCCTGTCACTTAAATGATTGATCTTTCTATCAGACTCCATGGATTCTCTGTTGTGATTCCACCAATCATTAGTGCCTTAGTGCCTAATGCAGATAGATAGATTAGATAGATAGATAATGGAGGGAATCTGTGATGGCCGAAAATTCAGAATCAGAATAAAATATCTGGGTTAGGGGTAGAAGAATGTCACATGGCAGAAAAAGTGATGGCACCCAGGAATCTGTAGAATGCACAAAAGGTATCTACCTTTCCATGGATTTTCAGTGGATTTTGCTTTCTTTGCATCGTGAGTTATGGATCTTACAAATGGAGGAGTTCAGGCAAGATAAGATTGCATGAGAGGTGTTTTTTCTGGTTTCCCTCTCCCACCTTCAACCCTCTGAGGCCCTGAACCTCCAGAACAGTGTGGGAGGTGGCACCAAGGATAGCAGGAGTCTGTTTTCCCACCTATGTGAGCATCCAGTTCTCATAACAAGAGCCTCTGCTGCATCTGGCACACTCCTGCAAACTGAAGGGGTCTGTCTAATCATGGAACAACAGATCTGTATCCAACCCATAGATTTTAACTTTTTCAGTCCCTGGAAGTTGTATGGAAGGGAGTCGCCAAAAGGGATGCAGTACATAGTTTCTTCTGATATTGCCAATCTTTTTGCAACCTGCTAAAAATAGTTTGCTGAAAACATAGTATCTGGCTGTGTTCATGCATTTGCCCCTTTCAGTTTGTACAGTTCCATTGTGACTGTGCTGTGGTGGTTGGGTTGCATAAATTAATTCACAATAAGAGAAATGTGGTCATTTGAATCCCCTTAATTTGCGGCAAACTGTCATTTCAAAATCCTGCTACTCTCTTGCCTTTTTTTTTTTAACTTGGCATATGAAAGTCATTATCTGTAGAGCTGAAAAATTGCCTGTGACTGGTTGCCCAGGTCTTATAGCTTCTGTGCTATTACCTAATAATTTGTTTTGCTCTGTTTTCGCAGTATTGTTTGTGTAGAGCTATCAGCAAATCATTTGATTTTGGCTTACAAAAGTTTGTTGTTGGTGCCTAGGAATTGGAAACTTGAGCTACATTAATTAGCAACTAGGAATTGGAAACTTGAGCTACATTAATTAGCAACAACTGTTACTTCTAAAACACGTACGGTCCACCCTATTCTTATGCCTCTCCTTTGTAGAAGGTTCCCTTAACTTGTGCCCTGGATATGTTATTTGTTAAAAACTATGCCGCCTTTCATAATATCAGATTTCAGGATGATGGAAAGTATAATACACACCCCACAAGAAAACCCAAGAGAACAGAAGATAAAACCAGCAGACAAAATCTTACAAAAGACTAAAAGTACAATTATATGCATGCCTATATGAAAAGACATGGGTGGCGCTGTGGGTTAAACCACAGAGCCTAGGACTTGCCAATCGGAAGGTTGGCGGTTCGAATCCCCACGACGGGGTGAGCTCCCGTTGTTTGGTCCCAGCTCCTGCCAACCTAGCAGTTCGAAAGCATGTCAAAGTGCAAGTAGATAAATAGGTACCGCTCCGGCGGGAAGGTAAACGGCGTTTCCGTGCACTGCTCTGGTTTCTCCAGAAGCAGCTTAATCATGCTGGCCACATGACCGGCTGTACGCCGGCTCCCTCGGCCAATAAAGCAAGATGAGTGCCGCAACCCCAGAGTTGGTCACAAGTGGTCCCCTTTATCTTTTATATGAAAAGAAGATAGGTATGGGCTCGTCCACTTCCTTTTCTACTGTGAGTTCTAGGTTGGAGAGGCTTTTCTTTTGTCTCACCACTTTCCCCAGGAAAACCCACAGTTTACCACTGAATCAATCAAGTTTTCTGGGGATTAACGTTTGTTCTGATTCAGCAGTAAACAGTGGGTGATTTCCTGGGGAAAGTGGTGAGACAAAAAAAAACCCCTCTTGGACACATGCGTAGAAAACATGGGACAAACGGAAGTAAACATAGGACAAACAGAAATGTGGACAAGTCATAAATGTATAGGACTGCAGCTTAAAACTTGTTATAGTAAATCAATACAGTACTTTACAGTGTTTGGGTAAACAAAAATGCATTTGCCTGACAGTTAAATGATAGCAGCCCAAAACCTGCTTGATTAAATCAATAAAATAGTTTAAAATGCCTGGGTTAACAAAAGCATCTTTGCCTGGAGGCTGGGCGAGACATTCCATAATCAGAACATAGCTGCTGAGAAAGCTGTCTCCTGTGTAGGTGATCTTCATGCTTCATATGAAGGAAGTACATAGAGAAGGCTCTTGTGAGAAGTTCTTAAAGAACAGGCAAATTCATACAGATGCTCCTTCAGTTATTTGGGTCCCAAGTTGCTCAGGGTTTAGTATCACCAGAAATTGTGCCTGAAATGGCCAATGAAACTATGATGATGATGATTCACAACATCAAATTACAACATAAAAGCACAAAATACAAGATTAAAAACAAGAACGAAAAAAACCACAAACCAATAACTGTCCTCCCCGCCCATATAGATGAACCATATATGAATGAATCAGGCTGGTTTGTTGGGACCATTTTGGGATGATTTTGAGGCATTCATGGATAACACTATCAATTAGATTTCATTCTGGAGCCTATTAGTTGGTGCCACGCTCTGTACTTCCCCCAATTTCTTCTACTTATTATTGATGGGTAGGGGATTCTTTGAGCCAAACCGATGGGGATCTGTGCACTTTTCTACATAGACAATAGGTTGGTAAGCCAGCTTTATCTCCCCTTTGCATTATAAATGAACTGTAATGTTTTCCCAGCATTTGGACAAGGCATTGAGAGTAGCAAGAGATTTGAATTTGCCTGGAGTAAACAAGCAAAGAAAATACATTTCCCCTGGCCAGCAAACACTGGCTGCCCTGAAGTTCCTTCTTCATCTTAACTGGCACAATCAATTTGTAATAATGGTCCCTTTAAACACAAGATCCAGAGTGTTAGAAAAAGGGGATGTGCTGGAACAGCTATGACAGAATTCTGACTTGCCTGCGAAGCTCATTGTGAGATCTGCTCAGATTCTGCATTTAAAGCTAAGATCTGCTTCAAATGTAATGAATTCTCCTGTATGGAAAGCATTTCCATGTAGAAAAGAATAATGAAATGTGTGCATTTTGTTGCACAAAGCTGCAATAGGTAGCAATGATTAACTGCGGCTTCCTAGTAGCTTTTCTTTTACTGATCAGTCATTTAATGATTGCATTATACTGTTTTTATTGATGTTTTACATTTTACTGCTGTACACCACCCTGATTCTGCAGTATAAATGGCAGCATATTAATACTTTTGTAAGTATACTAAATAAATAAATGTGAGTAAGCACAGCCAAAGGGGGAATGTGTGTGCCTGTGATTGATAGATGTGACACATTTCCATGCAATTTTTTTTATTTTTACTCAAAAATGTCTGCATAGGAAATGCATAACATTTCATCTTGCTCTAGGTCTCTGGGAGAGAGGACTCTTAATATCAGTCCCACTGGCACCTTTGTCCTTCAACAACTAGGCACTGAAGCTCCTCCTTTAGCATTCAGTCCTTTGCAGACTAGATTAATTAAGTCATAACCAGACCCTGCTGCCCCAATCCTTGGCCAGACATGACTACAATTCATTGTGATGAGCTCTAATTATGTGTCCTCTTCCTTCCACTTTGGATGGAGGGATGCATGCTTTTAACTGGGATTCAAAAAGTGCACATCCATTCTGTCCTAATTATGAGAATTTTTCAACCTGCAAACCACAGACAGGGTGATTCATTGTGTAGCAGAGAATTGATAATGTAGAATTTCAGTAATGTGGTCATTTCGTTGTGACAAGAATAGTTCATTATCTCAAGAGAGATCCTGGATTCTTTTCTGTTTCCTCTCTTTCTGTTTTGTCAATCACGGAAGCAAGCAGGATGTTTCTCTAGTACCTGTTCTTAAAAACTTTGCCGAGGAAAGAAGACTGCAGTAGGATATGTCTTATATCTATGATAGCACATTTATTTTGTGCATTTCTTAATGAACCAGAATAATTATAGTGTGCAGTATTATGAAGAATACAATATTATGTCCGTTGGGTTTTAAAAATAAACATACACACACACACACACAGTCCCAGAACCCTGCAGCCCGTCTTTTTCCATAGAGAAGGTTGGCACATGGAGGGAGGAGAAAGAGCTGGAGCTTCCCCAAGAGGTTCTCTTGATATCAGCTTTGTCATTTTGGTGCCAGAAAAAGACCCTTTTAATTTGCACAGCATGTGCTGTTAACTTTCCTTGGTTGTGGTTTCACCAGTTCTACTGAAATATATGGCTTTCTTTTAAATGTTGGTTTTATTCCTACAGTATTAGATATATATTTACTGAGCACCTGATGGGTTTTTACTAAAGGGTGATAAAGAAAGGCTTTGGAGTTGGGAGAAATAATCAAAACTGAGAGACGTTTCTTGGGCACAGGTTGTTCCTGCTCTCAGTTCAGATGCTTGGTTTCATTTTGGTCATTCCATCTCAGAGGAGTGTTTAGCTGAAAAGAAAAGCTCTAGCACATCTCCAAAGAGCAACTATAAAGGTTGGGGCAAGATTTCTCATGTGACTAATGAAAGGGGGCTTGCCAGAAGTATAGAAAACAAGGAGCAGCATAAATCAAATGGATGTTATTGTAATATAAAACCAGATGAAAACCTTTAGAAATTTAAATGACAGCAAAGATAAATTTGATGGAAACTAGGAACTCTGCACAAATCAAAATTGTAGTGTTATAAGAAATATTACTGAAGCAAAAAAGTAAATAATATCATGCTTAGATGGCAAGGAATGAAGGCAGAATACCTGGTTTGGGGCCTCTTAGTACTCTCAATAAACCTTGAAGTGAGGCATAGTCACAATGCTGACCTTTTGGATTTGTTTGACACCTTGCTAGCAACTGAAGCCAAATAGTAATGGTCTCTTTGCTGAGCACCGGGAACCTGTGTGGCTTTCCCTGAATGAGCCCAGAGTGGTAGCATCCTCTGTTGCATGCCCAGAAATCTCACAAACTGAATCCAGTATCTGCCAAGACTATATTTTCAGTTACCTGCAAATGTAACTAGGGATAGAGAAAAAGTGGAATTCTTGTTAGCTGCTCTAAAACTGGTATACTACTTTCTGGAAGTCTCCCATAATTTGAGCATCAGCATTTTCAAGCAATGTGAAGTCCCCCTCGCACCTTTGAACTACCTGATTGCTCCTTTAAAAATAAATAAATAAATCACCTTTTCATGTTGCCATTCAAGACATGTTGCTGCCTGAGGCAATGAACAAGACAGCATCACTCACCCTCCAGTTTTCTTGGACTGGTAGCTTAATCTTACTTGAACACTGGTGGTTGTCTCCACTGCAGCTGAGAGCAGATGGGTAGTTTAGTGGGTACAGTGCAGGCCACATGGTGCCTACAACTGTGGGCATCAACAGCTCCCCACCAGTCCTCACCTCTGCACTTGTGTACCTGAGACAGCCATCTCATTCTGCCTAATGTAAGGACTGGACTTGCACGTGTAGCTTAGTTCACACTAACATATGACTGTATGGGGGAGTTATGACAATGATTTGGGACTGCTTTCATGTAGAGAACATGACTACATGGACTTGCTGTATAATGAATTATAAAACAGGGTTTGCAGTGAAGGTAATCCAAAATCTTGAAAAGGTCAGGTAGCTGCCTCGCAGGGTGTTAGCTGCAAAAAGGTACTACAGGAGGTCCTGTCCTTGTTAAGTTGTCAGTTCTTTCTGATTATTCAGAAACAGCAAGAAGACCTGAGTATGTTGAATCTGACCCAAACCATAATTTGCTTGTGGAAAGATATTCTTAATGTGGGATGATGCAGAATTTCTGGAAGTTCTTGTAGATATGCAAAATTGCTATTATGCCCAAAACAAAAAGAGAACAGTGAATTATGTACAACGGAGCTTTATAATAATTACACTTTAATGCTGTAACTTCAAGTGACACCTGTGTTTGATTCTAGAGCCTTGAAGAAACCAGGCCCTCTATTGAATGGAGTAAGTCCCATTTAATTACTCTGCGTTTTCTTTAATGTATACTTGTGCTATTGGCCTAGAAATAAAAACATATGAGTGGGGTCCACCTAACCAGCCCCATCAGCGGAAGCCATACACAAAGACCTATTGCAATGGGACTTCCTCTCCCTCTCCTTCTCCCTCTCCTTCTCCTACACTGCCTTCAAATTGGATTTGGGGATTGAGAGCCCTGAGACCAGAGAATGGTGGGGGGAGGAGAAGGGGGGAACCTTTCGTCTGGCTAGCAGGAATGCTTGCACAGATTAAATTATTAGAATAGTGTGATGTTGAATTCCAACACACAAACACACACAAACACACACTTCATTTCTAATGCTGCTTTGCTACATTTCCTAAGGGATACATGTGCAGTATAAAATTATTCAGACTAATGAATGGCAATAGTAATTAATTTTACCCCCTCCAGACTGCTCCAAAATGTGACAGATAAACTGCAAGTGCTTCAGCACTATAGTACTTCAAATGAACGCTAAATGCATTTTCTAAAATCAACACCCAGAAGTAACAATGCTGTTGACGTTATAATTCTGTTTCTTTCTTCATTAATTTTTAAGTTACATTTATTTTTATTGGTGGCATAACCAATAAAACTCATTTCGAGACTTGCAGGCCTGTTCCCTCCTGTCTGAAATTTTAAAAATTCCCTTGAGGGGAGGAAGTAGTATACACATACAGTAAACCATTTTTGACAGTTATAGCAATCTTTTCATAGGGAAACAAAAGTTATGCTAGTAAGAGCTAAATGCTCTGAAAGAAGTTTTGGCAGATTTGCTTTGTAAATTTTTTGCCTTTTGTTTAAGAACTAAATCCAGGGAATTGCTGAATAGTACATAACACCTATTTAACAAGCAATCATAAATTATGCAGTTGGCCTTGTCATGTTGTTTTCCTTTAAATGGCTGGAAGCATTAAAATCTGCCTTGTGTATATGAATAGCTCAATCCAAATCTCAGTTTTGAGTACTGCTGCTGCCTGGAGTCATTTTCCATCTTTTTATTCAAACTAAATGTTGTTGTTTATATACCACTTTTGATTTCTAGAAATACACCAAGGTGGTTCACAACAAATACAAGCCAATAGAAAAATAAGTAGTGTGAAACCAATTATAAAAATGGGGACTTCCGGGTTGGCGCCTCCGGCAATGGCGGAGCTCCTCCGATCGGGAGGAACTTGCTCCGTGGAAAGCAGGGTCTGACCGCCACAGCGAAGGCGGAGACCCATTGAAATCACAAGCGGGAGAAGCTTGTGAACCTGGGATTTGGCTGGCACCTTTTGCGCCTCCCCTACTCGCAGGGAAACCCTGTTTTGGGGATCCGGAGCGACGTGGGGTGAGTGGCGCGGTGCTTCGAATTGACTGCTTCTTTCACGGAGTGAAGCCGCATTGCTGTTGCCGGAGAGCGCTGACTTTTTCCTGTGGACAGTTGGACTTTAAACAACTACCCGTGAGTAGAACGGAAAATTGGATCCTTAAATATCTTAATTTGGCACCGAAACGGGAAGGTCTTAAACAGGAAGTCCGCCTTCCTCTTTTGTAAATAGATTGAAGCAAAGACGTTACAAGCTAAAGTCTTGGAAAGCCTTTGGTAAAGGATTAAATTTCCATCGGTTAAAATTACAAAACCGCCCTTGGAAGCAGGAGAAGAGGGGGGAAATTTTGGACCTAGCGAGCCTGCAGGAGAGAGTGAAAAATCAAATTACCACTGCTCTGAACCTGGATAAGGGCTGCCAGAAAGAGTGACGTTTTGGGAGAGTTCATTGACTGTGAACAGAAAGTATTTGACAGCTAGCTAAATAAGAGAAAGATACTGTTTCCATTGTCCTCTTCTGCGTTTAAAAAGGAGGAAAAGTAACTGAAAATTGAAACTATCTTTTATGGCTTGAGTTGTGTTTGAAAGGATTGATACAAGTGGAGACTGTTTCCCTCTAGAGGGAGCTTTTGAAACTGTTACAGGAGTGTAACTGGGGAATCTCCAGCTGCAAGATAAGAAATTGTGAGAACCAGAGATTGACCTTGGACCATTTAAAAATGTTGACAGGAGAAGCCATAGTGACTATATTATGCAAGATAAGCTATTTGCTGGAACAGCTTCATAAGAAGACGGATGACATGGCTTTTAAAATTGACAACTTGGGACAAAAAGTGACTAACATGAGACAAAAAGTGAGCACCAACACAGAAATAATTCAGGACTTGGTACAGGAATCTACTTTGGCAGGACAAATTGTGGAGGAGAAGGAGAAAGCTGTTGCTGTTGAACCTAAAGTAATACAAGCGGGATCCTCAATCTTACAGAAGAAAATTGAGGACTACAAGTTGAGGCCTTTTATGATCGAATCTAGAAAAAATCAGAATCTGAGGATCGGATCCCGGCCTGGACTGAAGAAGGAAAGTTGGAAAGATCCCTCTATGAAGGGATTAACTGACTTTTGGGACATGGACTTGGGTCTGGAGGAGATTGAAGTTCTGGGGGCCTTTGGATTTGGAGGAATCTTGAAACATGTCCTGAAACACTTTATGGATCCTAGCTTCAACTATGGAAATTCGGCTGACCTGTCCAGAAGGAATAAAAGTATTGTTAGATTGGCGTCTTCCCGAGATCTGCTCTTTAGCATTAAAGAATATGAAGAAGACCTGCAGAAGGGACCTGGAAAAGAGTTAATTTTTTTAAAAAATAATATTTATTAAATCAAATATCTTTAATACGGTCAGTGACCAGGAAGCAATTTATAAAAATATGACATTAAAAGTAGTATTGTGCTACAAATAACAGTAGAAATATGGCCAATTCACAGAATTGGTGCTTATATTTATAACCAGGTTTTGACTTTTAAAGTTTTAAAAATTCAATTCAGGTGTCGCTACTGTTTATTATCGTTCCTTCGATGTTTACAATTTGAACTCCGTTGTTGACATCATTGCTCGTCTTATTCTTGTTGCAATGTAACAGTACTTTGCCACGGACCTGTTAATTTCGGGCTCTTTGTCAGCTAAGAGGTGTCTGATATAGGTGTCGTCTGTGCTGCGAGGTATTTTCCTCAGAATCGGTTCGATCAGCTCTATAATATTTATTAAAGATTTTTTTTTAATTATAAAAAAGAAAAAACAGAAAAGAAGACAAAACAGAAAAATAGAAAGAAAAAAAAAAGAAATACATCCATCATTCTCAAATTTCTAACTTTCATTACCTTCTTTCTTTGACCTCCTCCTCCTCCCCTTTCTTGTATCCTGGTTAATAATTATCACAGCAAATCCTTTCCATAGTTCATAATATTTTGTCCTTTCATTATCTTAATCTATTTTCATCTTGTCTTATAGCAAACCTTAAAACTTAAAACTTAAATCTTATTTTTACCAACTTCTCATAACCATATCATTAACCTAATTCTTTAAACATTTTTACTAGAACCAAGTAGTTCCATTTCAACATTTTCCTAACATTCATCAATTATTTTAAAACAGTCCTAATGATAAAAAAAAGAAAAGTAAGACAATCCAATCTTCATCCAGCGTCCCTTCCTCCTGGTTCCGGATTTTGTCAGTCCTTTTTGTCCCATTTATCTAGCGCATTAACCTGGTGTCCTTATATCCGAGGCCCTCAAGTCTCTTCCATGTCCCTTCCGCGGCTCTTCTTCATATTTTCCTTTCACTCGTAGGAACTCCAGCTTAGTAATATCTTTGACCCTTTTCAACAGATCAGCCCCATTTCCATAGTCCAGACTAAACTCCATGTGATATTTAAACACCTGTTTCAGATTCCCTCCAAAATTAAAAGCCCCCACAGCTCCAAACATCTGACGGCCCATTACCAGACTCAGAAAGTCCAAACATCCCGGCATGGGAGGGTCATTCCAACCCCCCATTTCCAAACCAAACTGAACTTTATCTTTCCAAATCTGGTTTTTTCCAAATTCATTTATCAAATCCAGAGGCTCATGATCCTGCAGGGCCGCAACTCCCTCCATTTCTGACACCCAGGATTCAGCAGTATCCTCTTCTCTCATCTGTGCTGTCATAGCACACTCCTGTTTTAGTTCCTGGGTAGGCTCCATGTAGTTTCCTACTGCCTGTTCAAAATTTCTGGTCGCATTAGTCATCAAATCCGTCTTCTGGCTTAGCTGATCCAATAGGGCATTTATTTTACAGAAAGCACCCAACAGAGCTTCTGAAAACATTGTCCTGCAAGGTCACAAGTCCTTTCCCACGATTGTAATCTGTAACAGCTGCAAGCTCCTGAAGTTGGTTACAATTTCACAGTCTCCCTCTAGGGGGAAAACTTGTTTATTCTTTCTTTTAAGAACAATAGCAACAAAGTTTCTTTTTTAAGATATTCAGTCAATATTTGTTCCTTTGAAATGCGAAAGGAAACAATGAAGTCACTATGTTACTTTTCTTTTAGCTATCTGTCAAAAACATTTGTCTCTGGTCAATGAGCTTCAAACGTCAATCCTGACACTCCGCTCCAGGATCAGGACAGTGAAAAGTTACTTTACTTTAAACTCACTTCTGCAGGTTTAAACAGTCCAAAAAACAGTCCCCCTTCTTCTCCTGCTACCGAAGGGGGGTTCCACGATTTTAAATGATGAAAGCCAATCCTTTAAAAGTGAATTTCTATGCTCTAGTTACATTATCTTTGCTTTATTCTGACTACAAAGAAACGGAAGGCTGACTTCCTGTTTAGACCTTCCCGTTTCAGTACCAAATTGAAATAAATTTTAAGTCCAATTCCTCTCTACTGGCCAATCCTTATTTAAAGTCCAATTGTTCGAGTTTTAAGTACTCACGGGTGATTCTTTAGATGCCAAATTGTCCCAGGAAAAAGGCAGCGCTCTCCGGCAACGGCTATGCGGCTTTGCTCCACGGAAAAAGCAGTAGACTCACAGCACCGCGCCACTTCCCCCTCTTCGCTTCGGAGCCCATTCATGGGTTCCTTTGCGGGTTGGGGGGGCGCTAAAGGTGCCCGCTGAGTCCCATGGTCACAGGCTTCATCCGCCTGTGATTTTTTAAAGGGTCCCCGCTTCGCCGTAGCGGAAACGACCCATTTCGCGAGGAGCGAAATTAATGAGTGATAGAAAAATGGTAGAATGAAATTTTATGGCCTTAGCAGAAATGTTATAAGGAGTTAAGCATATATAAGTATTTTAGTCTTAATGGAAAATAAGGTTAAAAATATGTTGAGATGTTGAGATATTTATAATATGATAGAAAATAGAGAAAGATGGAAAGGATTTGCTGAAACAATTAATAGAAGTGGAATACAAAAAGGGAGGTGAGAGGAGGTCGAGGAAACAAGGGAATGAAAGATAGAGTGTGGAAAAGGTGTGATGTATGTTTTTAAATTGTTTTTGTTTTGTTTTATTTAGGGTTAGGGTTAGGATTTTGTTTAGTTTAGTTTAATGTGTTTAGTTTAATGTGTTTAGGTTGTGTTTTGTATTGTTTATATATTGTATTGTATTGCTTTTTTTCTCTTTTGTTTTTTTCCCTCTCTTGTCTTCTTTTCTTTTCTTTTCCTTTTTTGTAATCTTTAAAAGTAATAAATATTTTTTAAAAAGAAAGAAAGAAACCAATTATAAAAATGTAGCTACTCATAAAACTATTTTAGGGTCGCCATATTTCAAAAAGCAAAAACCAGGACACCCCAAAAATTGTTGAGCTTTTATTTGTTGTTGTTGTTTAGTTGTCTTAGTCATGTTCGACTCTCCGTGACCCCATGAACCAGAGCATGCCTTGGAAACTCACTTTCTTCTCAAAGCTTCTCCTTTTTTATGTCCATGGAGTTTTCTTGGCAAAATACTGGAGTGGTTTGCCAGTTCCTTCTCCAGGCGGATCACATTTAGTCTAAATTCTCGGCTATGACCTGTCCGTCTTGGGTGGCCCTGCATGGCATGGCTCATAGCTTCTTGGGGTTATTCAAGCCCCTTTGCCGCAACAAGGCAGTGATCCATGAAGGGGGAGCTTTTATAGGAAAGCCCAAAAGTTGAGCTTTTTAAAGACAAACCCCAAAGTTACAAAAAAAGGCCAAGAAAACACAATTTTTCAGTTTACTTGCTGAAAATCCAGGAAAAGCCGCCATAGACATCACGTCCACCTTTGAAATCCCAGTAATGTCTGGAAAATCCCAGGCGTATGGCAGCCGTATTTCATTAAAAAAAGAAAAGAAATTCTGATGCCCTCCAGATACTGTTGGACTACAACTTCCATTGCTCCCCAGCTGACATGGCTAATGGTCAAGGAGGATGGGAGTTTTAGTTCCACAGCTACATGGAGGGTGTAATGTTGGTTACTTCTGATTTATCTAGTTATTAAACCGTCACCAAACAGAAGTTTAACAATATGAAAGTAACATAAGGTAACATCAACAGAAGTTAACTCGGAGCCAATTAAATTACAGTATAAACTTAAAATGCTGACTACCTCTGGCAGTTCACAACATACCCCTTTAAAAAAGAAATGGTCCTCTTGTAACAAATATTAAAATAGAATATTAAAATATAATTGAATAAAACAAAACAAAACATCACAAATCTGAATAAAGTTATATAAAACCCAAGTGAATAAGGCATGAAGCAAACTTTGAATTCTGAATCTCCCAGTCAAGACACAGCATTCTTTATTAAGACTTTTCTCCTCCCATCAGTTACTACAGTTGTACAGAAAATGTGCAGTTTCCACAGTTGTATATTTATCTTGTCCACCAGAAGATTAATTACTGAGTCATGGTCAGACCTCATCTCCCCATCTCTCCCTACAATATGACCCAAGTATTGCCTTTTCAATACATTATATAAAGGACGGCATATGTACAAGCTGTCTTCAGTTGTGGGTAAATATAAAGTGGTCGGATTTGGAAGCTAGATATGTTGTATCAGGGATGATATTCCTGGTGGCTTATAGGGGTGTGTTGATTAAAGAGCCGCAACATCCATGGTCACTATGGTGGTATATTCTGGCAGACTGTCATTGTGCTGTAGTTTCATCAAGAAATCAGTAGAGTTCCACAAGTAACTTGGAGTATTGGTGGCATGTGGTCCAAAAATGGAGTTAATATAACCAGACAGTGATAACATGAATACACAACAATAGTTGCTGGCTTCTTTATTTTGGGTAGGAGATCCCCTGGCCAAGGCTCTCTGGATGTGTCAGTATAGGATTGCTTCTGCATATCTGTAGCAAGTTCCTTCATCAGGATATGTGATTCTTTCTGGTATTCTTCACTAGAGCCTGTAAAATATGACTGTGTTCTAGTCTGCTGCTGGATCCCATGGAGAAGGCAGCAAGGCAGGTCAGGAGTTGCAGGACCATGGATAGCTCTGAGTGAGCAGATTTGCTCCTGCAGAGGTTGAGAGCAGTCTGAGGGCTCTTAAACCTCAGCCTCCAGACAAGCTCCGCCTGGCTGAGAACTTCAGTTTCTTAAAGGGCCAACTCTCTGGGCCTGAAATTGAGCACTCCTCTGTTCCTTAGCTCTCCCACCTGGTGTGTGTCCTGCTCTGCTGGACTAGTGTGGTACTGAGAGAGGCATTTGCTTCCTCAAGCTCAGCAGAAGGCACCTGTGAGGATCGTGATCTGGCCGCAAAGAGCCTGATGGTAAAGGAGGTTATTCTGGGGGATCCTCTCGAACAGTCTCACGCACAGTGATCTGATCTGCAGCAGCTGGTTGTGAGCCCTGAACTGGGTCTGTTATCTTACATGTCACGGCAAATACGGTGCTGGATAATTGCCTCTCAGTCTTTTGTAATGTATTCCAACTTTTTCATGATGACAACAGCTTCTCCTTTTCCAGACTCTTTCATTAAGATGTCAGGACTGTTTCTGAGGCTGTGGATGACATCACATTCTGTTCTCCTGTGATTGTGTGGCAAATGATGCTGTTTGTTGATTGCCTCAGCTTGGGCTGATGCAGAGTGACTGGCTCAAGGTCACCCTGTAAGCTTCTCAGCTGAGGCAAGAATCTAAGCCCAGGTCCTATTTGACACTCATTTTGATGCATGGCTCTGGGGGCTCACAGTTTCTGACTCCCTGGCTAAGGGAGATGCCAGCTCCTTCCTTAAACCTCCTGAGCCTTTTTTCCTTTCTTGCTGGAGTGGTGGCAGGATTAAAAGAAGCCACTGGCATTCTATTCAATGGCTCTTGCCTACATTTCTCTAATAATAACCGACACCAAGCTTTGCAGCCTTATTCTTATTCCTTTGTTTCTCTTTGTTTATTCTCTGTTATTCACACTACCCTATAAACAGCCCTGTAGTTGTCCCAATCTTGCTGGATGGCTCATCCCACCTCAGTCTTGGTTTTCCTAACCGTAATATAGCCAAGGCTATCCTCCTTGTGCTTGCTAATGCCAGACCCATCCCAGAAAGTCATCTGACAAAAGAGGTAAGCAAGCTGCATCTTAAACAGGGTTATTGTATGCCTGCATCTTAAACAGGAAACAGTAGGTAACTGAAGCCCCTAAGGAATAGGTGTGGAAGACACACACACACATGTGCAATTGCAGAAGTTGCTTCTCTGATTAAATGGTAAGTGTGGCATTCAGTACCTAAGGAAAAGCTTGCTAATCTGTGCACGTCTGTCCTTTTTCTTGTCATAGCTGTAAGTGGGCACTTCAGCTAATGTCCCTAATGAGGGAGAAAACCACCCAGAGGCAGAGAGCTCTGCATCTGCATGCTTAAAAGAAGGGGCTCTTAGTGGTTGTGATTGTTCAGGAGGCTCTAATGGCTTCTTTCTCTTTTAGTGTGACACACGGCACATTTGTGCCCCTTCTGCTGTAGTCCCTCTGCAGCATTTTGTTCCAGGTTGATCTGAGGTAACCCTGCAGCTGCAGTGTACACTGAGTGAATATGAGAAGCATGAGCAGAAGATCATGTCCTGCTGTCAGCAGCAAAGCCTATGCTTCCTGACACAGCAGAGCAACAGAGAAAAAAGGCCAGGTGAATTTGGAAGCCCAAGAAATAAAATTGAATTGGTTTCAGAGAAAACTTGCTTGTGAAAAGTAGGTTCAACCAAGGCGAACCCTTGGCAAGTAGAAATATGGACAGTGCTCAGATCTACACAATTTTGTTCTTAAGGATGACAGAATTGCCTTGGATACATGTCTTTGCTTCCCATCTTTTTTTGAAAATGAGGATTGTCTCTTGGGGCTCTGACTATGACATCATAGCAGTCTCGCAATTCCTCTGTAGTCAGTCTCTAGAGACTTAAAGCTAATGTAACTCAACCCTCAAGCTTCTCTTCTCTGGGCTGTCAAAAAAAGTGAGTTTCACTCTTGATAAAGCCTTCACAAATATTTTTTACCACAAACACACTTAAATGTAGTCACCTTGCGGCTATATCTCATACATTGAGATAAATATTATTTTTATATGTATTTGGATAAAATACATATTTAGATCTGCATTTTCATACAGATTTTTAAAAACATTCACAGAGTAATATGGACATGGGATGGAACGGATTAATGAATGAATGAATGTGAAAATGACAAACACAGACATTCATGAGAAAGTTACTGGTGTGGACTGTACTCCCCCACCTTGTCTAACTTTAAGCCATTATTTTCCATCCTTTGCTGGGAGGGAAATGCTGTCAAGATGCTGCTGTGTGGCTGCTGGATCTGATATAGTATTTGGACATTGTTCAACTGTCGCTTTTTGTGGTTACATAGGGGTGGCGCTGTGTTCTAAACTACTGAGCCTAGGGCTTGCCAATCGGAAGGTCAGTGGTTCAAATCCATGTGATGGGGTGAGCTCCCATTGCTCTGTCCCAGCTCCTGCCAACCTAGCAGTTTGAAAGCACGTCAAAGTACAAGTAGATAAATAGGTACCGCTCCAGCAGGAAGGTAAATGGTGTTTCTGTGTACTGCTTTGGTTTCGCCAGAAGCGACTTAGTCATGCTAGCCATATGACCTGGAAAAACTGTCTGCAGACAAACGTCGGCTCCCTCGGCCAGTAAAGCGAGATGAGCGCCGCAACCCCAGAGTCGTTCACGACTGGATTTAACTGTCAAGGGTCCTTTACCTTTACCTTTTAGGGAAGAAAACTACTGCTCTTATTTAATTTTGCTGATTTTATATTTATTATCCTTAAGGGTTTTTGACATTACTTTTAACCTCTTTAGATTACAAGCATTGTAGCAGTAGATAAACAAACAGCAACCCAGTTCTAAGTTTATAATATTGTGAGGGCTTTTACAGTTGATATTGTGGGTTTTTATTCTGTTGGTAGGTCATGGGCTGTTCTGTACAGCAACAAGAAGGGTTCCAGAAAATAGAATAAAAACTTGTATTATTTCTCTATCAGTTTACAGAGAAATGGATTCAGACCTGGTTCTAAAGCAATTCTTGCCTAGCTGGATATAACCTTCCCTGCAAGATAAGGCTTTTCAGCTGGAACCAGCTCAATTAGTTTTCATGCTTACAACATTTCCATGGTTCTTTTCAAAGGCTTATCTCTGAAAATTCTCTTGGCTGGTTTAAAAATGTTCTATAGTGACCAGGGCAACAGATGTCAAGGCCTTTACACTAACACTGGAGTTAATTTAATATGTTTAATGTGAAAGAGCTGCTCAAACTTTAACTCTTCTGAATTTGCTGATGAGCAATAGCAGGAGGCTTTTGAATAGTCAGTGAAAAGCGCTAAATGTCATAACATTATATAAACTGATTACTGGGAGCACATTTTTCTGTTATGATTGGATAGAAAGAAGGTTATTGAGATGGTAAAAATGTGCTATTAAATAAAATAGAAGCCTGATATCTTGATACTATCATCATTCCAGGATATCTTTAGTAATAGGATGCCTGATATGTTGAAAAATTCTATCTTTCATCACACATGATAACTAGCTGCACCAGATAAATGCAGTAAGCAGTATGGGTGGGAAGCTAGTTTCTAATCCTCTATTTCACACCCAATGCTTCACATTATATTTTTCCTATGTAGTGGTAATCTCTGTGTACAGATAAGAGTATCTCACATATTCTGAAGTGCATCATGAGTGTTATTTTCACCAGTGCCGGTCCTACCCTTAGGCAGAGGGAGGTATCTGATTTTGGGTCTTATGAAAGGGCAGTCCATTTGCAACCATTTATTATTTTTTTGTTTCACCCCCAGGGAAAAGTTATTCTGCCCCAGATGCCAGAATAATTTGGTCAGCTGTGGGTACTATGCACCTTGATTTGCAGGTGAGAGGGGACCATTTGCTTGTCTACTTGAGGCGGCATAACATCTTGGGCTGGCCTGCTTTCATAGCAAGTATGTGGGTGTGTCATTCTTGCAAAATGGCCCTCGGTGTACACTGGATCAGGTGCTTATGCTTTCACTGTGGGAGGCATATCTAGGGTGGAATTTTGAAAAGAATACAAGACCTCCAGACCCTCTGCCAGTGAACTCTTTTATGTAAAAGCTAGCAAAGTAGCTAGGAATTCCATTTGGTGAGTGAGTGGACTGGTGGGGGAATGATAGAATCATATGGTTTCTGTTCTGGCTGTGAATGAAGGAAACATCCCTCAGCTCTTCCCTTTTCCACCAGCCTATTTGGTAGAGGGTTTTTTTCTATATCACTGTTTTGGTAAGATGCTATTATAGGGGAGAGAGCTTCCTCTTCTTTGAGGCCAGCATAAAAATACAGGCTACTAGCCTCTGAGTGGGCTAGGGTTTGGGTCCCCCCCCCCCAGTTAGTAACTTTTCTGAGATTATTTACAAAGGTGGTTTAAAGAGGCATCTGTTTGTGTTTTTCTCTGGATTAAGTTGGAGCAAAATGCACAAATCCTTTGGGTGCCTCATTTGAAAATTAAATATGCACCAAGTTAGATTGTTTAAGAATTTCCAGGAGTGTAGTCATGCTACTTATGCACCACAAGTACTAATACATTTATTATGGCATAAGCTTTCAGTGACTAGAGTCTGCTTCATCAGATATACAAAGTGTTATTTTGAGTTGGCAGGTAGAGCCGCATGGTTGTAGAGTGATAGGCAAATTGTAAGCAGTCATGTTAGAAGCAAAAAGTACAGAAACTGATAATTATATTAAAACTTAAAATATTGAGGGGGGGGGTAAACCAAAGTGACTACTCACAATGTTGTATTCTGCTAGAAGCACACTATCTCTTTCCTGAGCAGACTTTTAAGAATTGCAGCAGCCCATTTTATGTTACATTTCTTTAATGTAGTGCATGTTTAGTGGCCTTTAAGGGTTTGTTATGATAACTGACTTTAACGTTGGGACTACTTAGCAGCTTTAAAAGCATTTATATTTACATTTTATCTATGTTTTTTTGGTGAATTGCCTAACAGAACAGGGAGGCTTTATGTTTCAGAGGGAGAAAGAGGAGGAAGAAACACCCACGAGTGGATAACCTATCCAGGCAGTCTTAATAATACCTCCCCTTTTCTTTCCATTTAAAAATGTATTTCAAGATTGCTGAGGCATTTTTCTCTTCTGAATAGTAACTGGCCTTGCTAATACTGTTTCTTGGCAAGCTGAGGTTCTTTGAGTTTTAACTACTTTGTAAACTGTAAAAATATCTGTGTAAATATTGCCTTTATTCAAGTTCTATGAAGTCCAGCATGGTCATATTTCACATTTTGTTCAGAGGAGTCTACATATGAAAAACATTACAACATATACATACACAGCTATATGCTATTGGACACTTCTTCCTAAGGCTGACCTTTATATAAATGTGACACTATCTGCATTAATAAACTGTGACCTTGGATTATGAATTCACAAATAGGCTCTATCCCAGGGGTGGGGAACCTGTGGCTCTTCAAATGATGTTGGATTCCAGTTTTATACACCAGAGAATTTATGTGCCTAGGGCTAGGAAACATTATATCCTCATCCTGGTTAAAGTTAATTGTTTCAGCATCATTTGCACTTGGGGACATTGGGGAACCGATGTTCCTCTCTAAGCTGTTAGCCTGGTGTGGTGGTGGGATTTTCTGTTGTTGTTGATACTTGTACCATGCAATACAGACTTTTTTTTGGGGGGGGGGTGTCTGGGAGAAAATTGTTCTCTGTGTTGAGCCACTATGATATTTTTCTCCCTTGGCGTCTCTTGATGCTTAATGTTCAGAAAATAGCGAGCCCCTAAGATACATCTCATTCAAAACCAAAGCATTAAAAGTCAGAAGTTGGTAGCTTTCAAACTTTCCAGGTCTCCCCCCCCACTGGCATTAATTGCCCTCCTGCTGTGCCAGTTGTGAAGCTGTTTAGCATTCAGCACCTGCTTAGTTTGTCTGTCTCATTTTCTGGGGGTTTATTCGTTTCCTGTAAAGCTTCTTTGTAAACCTCCACGGTGTATGTTGATATAAGCTTCATAAAGCAGTTGTCACCTTATACTTTACAAAAGGTCGTCCCTTGGTAATTCATCTTAACATGTAAGTGGAAAACAAATCCTGGCAGTGAATCATGTCGCTGACCCTACCACACTACAGATATTACTCCCCTGATTGGTCTGCCACATCTTGCTTCCCTTTCCTTCTCACACGTAGTGCAGCTGCCTCATCTCTGAGGCCACTTGATGTCCATGCAGAGGAGTGACACTTGGAAAGAGGTTATATGAATGTGCATGAAATCCAGCATGTAAACCTGAGCAGCATGATCATTCTCCCAGCTTAAATCGGGGAATTTCCTATCTGATATGGGCATAGACACATTGGGATTTTCTTTTCTTTTTTTTAATGATATTTTATTAAGGTTTCAAAAAAAGATTACAAAGGTGATAAGAAAATAGAAAAAAGAAAACAAATAATACAAAATACAGAATAGAAAAAAGAATTAAAAAAACGGTTAAAAATAAATCCATCTTTCAATGTCTTGCCTTTCATTTACTTGTTTCCCTGACCTCCTCACACCTCCCTTTTTTGTATTCCATTTCGAATGGTTAATTCAGCAAATCCTTTCCCTCTTTGTTTTTATCTTAGTTCTTTATCTTAACATATTATAACCTTATATTTTCATCTATTAACAAGTCATTTTTACATACTCCTTTTTAACATTGTTGCTAAAACCGCTTCATTTCATTCCGACATCATTTTAACATTCATTAATTTTGCAGTGTTTCTGTAAATAGTCCTTAAATTTCTTCCAATCTTCTTCCACCGACTCTTCTCCCTGGTCTCGGATTCTGCCAGTCATTTCCGCCAATTCCATATAGTCCATCACTTTCATCTGCCATTCTTCCAGGGTGGGTAAATCTTGTGTCTTCCAATACTTTGCAATAGGTATTCTTGCTGCTGTTGTGGCGTACATAAAAAAGTTCTATCCTTCTTTAACACCAATTGGCCGACCATGCCCAGGAGAAAGGCCTCTGGTTTCTTCAAGAAGGTATATTTAAATACCTTTTTCATTTCATTATATATCATCTCCCAGAAAGCCTTAATCTTTGGGCACGTCCACCAAAGGTGAAAGAATGTACCTTCATTATCTTTACATTTCCAACATTTATTATCGGGCAAATGATAGATTTTTGCAAGCTTGACTGGTGTCATGTATATAATTTTCATAATTTTCATAATATTCTCTCTTAATGCATTACATGCCGTGAATTTCATACCTGTGGTCCACAACTGTTCCCAGTCAGCAAACATAATGTTATGTCCAACATCTTGTGCCCATTTAATCATAGCAGATTTAACCGTTTCATCCTGAGTATTCCATTTCAACAGCAAGTTATACATTCTTGAAAGTATCTTAGTTTTGGGATCTAGCAATTCTGTTTCCAATTTTGATTTTTCCACCTGGAAGCCAATTTTCTTGTCCAAATTGTAAGCCTCCCTTATTTGATAATAATGAAGCCAATCTCGCACTTTGTCTTTTAGTTTCTCAAAGCTCTGCAGTTTCAATTTATCTCCTTCTTGTTCCAGAATTTCCCAATATTTCGGCCATTTGGCCTCCATATTGAGCTTTTTCTGGGCCTTCGCTTCCATCGGTGACAACCACCTTGGGGTTTTATTTTCAAGTAGGTCCTTATATCTTATCCAGACTTTAAACAATGCTTTCCTGACAACATGGTTTTTAAATGCTTTACGTGCTTTAACCTTGTCATACCACAAATATGCATGCCACCCAAAAACGTTATTAAAACCTTCTAAATCCAAAATGTCTGTGTTCTCAAGAAGCAGCCATTCTTTCAACCAGCAGAATGCTGCTGATTCATAATAGAGTTTGAGGTCTGGCAGGGCAAATCCACCTCTTTCCTTTACATCAGTTAGTATTTTAAATTTTATTCTGGGCTTCTTGCCCTGCCAAACAAATCTAGAAATGTCTCTCTGCCACTTCTTGAAACAATCCATTTTGTCCAAAATTTGCAATGATTGAAACAAAAATAACATTCTTGGCAATACATTCAGACACATAGGGATTTTCACACACACACAGAATATTAATGGAATCTGGAATTATAGAGTTGGAAGGGACTCTGAGGGTCATCTAGCCCAACCCCCTGCAATGCAAGAATCTCAACTAGATCACAATAGAATCATAGAATTGTCAGCTTTAAAGGCAGTGGTCAGAGAGGCTACTGCAGAGGTATGTAGTTTCAGGCATTGGTGGGTCAATATTGTTGTTTAGTCGTTTAGTCGTGTCCGACTCTTCGTGACCCCATGGACCAGAGCATGCCAGGCATTCCTGTCTTCCACTGCCTCCCACAGTTTGGTCAGACTCATGCTGGTAGCTTCGAGAACACTATCCAACCATCTCGTCCTCTGTCGTCCCCTTCTCCTTGTGCCCTCCATCTTTCCCAACATCAGGGTCTTTTCCAGGGAGTCTTCTCTTCTCATGAGGTGGCCAAAGTATTGGAGCCTCTACTTCACAATCTGTCCTTCCAGTGAGCACTCAGGGCTGATTTCCTTCAGAATGGATACGTTTGATCTTCTTCCAGTCCATGGGACTCTCAAGAGTTTCCTCCAGCACCAAAATTCAAAAGCATCAATTCTTCGGCGATCAGCCTTCTTTATGGTCCAGCTCTCACTTCCATACATCACTACTGGGAAAACCATGGCTTTAACTATACGGACCTTTGTTGGCAAGGTGATGTCTCTGCTTTTTAAGATGCTGTCTAGGTTTGTCATCGCCTTTCTCCCAAGGAGCAGGCATCTTTTAATTTTGTGACTGCTGCCATCATCTGCAGTGATCATGGTGCCCAAGAAAGTAAAATCTCTCACTGCCTCCATTTCTTCCCCTTCTATTTGCCAGGAGGTGATGGGACCAGTGGCCATGATCTTAGTTTTTTTGATGTTGAGCTTCAGACCATATTTTGCGCTCTCCTCTTTCACCCTCATTAAAAGGTTCTTTAATTCCTCCTCACTTTCTGCCATCAAGGTTGTGTCATCTGCATATCTGAGGTTGTTGATATTTCTTCCGGCGATCTTAATTCCGGCTTAGGATTCATCCAGCCCAGCCTTTCGAATGATGAATTCTGCATATAAGTTAAATAAGTTAAATAAGTCAATCTTGGAGGCAAAACACACAATGCGCTGCAATCAGCTCCTTTTTGAATCACAGGGATTTAGTCTCTGTCACAACATTATATTTTGTGCATGAAATATGGGCCCACATGCAGGTCTTCTGACCTTTTTAGTTAAACAATTGAATTGCCAGTTTAACAATAGACAAGTTGGTAGCTGTGTCAGTTGGCCCTATCTGCACCTTTAACTGAGTTTTCCTCCTACAAAGGAAGTCGTTTTTCCTTGTTCTGGGCAGCAGTAAGAAAGATCAGTTTGAGAAGGGCTCTTCTTTTCTCTGCTTGAGAGTAAAAATGCAATTGGTTTTAAGCCTTCTAAGAAGCTGCTGTAACTCCAGCCGTCTTGCCTTGATATAGTTGTTCCTTACCTCCAGAGTTTAGCATGTCAACATACTGTTTTTATGGTTGTTTTTCTCACTTTCCTAATATTACATTAGGTTTCACAAATACAATTTTTTTGTTGTTTGCCTTTTCTTTGCTCAAAAACTCAGCCTGCCAGAGTCTGGAGTATTTCCAGCCCAGGTTTTAAATAAAGCTCAGGTAGCTGTAGAAACTAGGCTCTGAGACAGCTTAGCGGAGAGATCTCTGGTGAGCTGAGGATGGTGCCACGTTTGCCCTAATGGACCAGCTTCCATTGCAGCTTGGTAGAAGTCAGGCAGAAATCTGCTGTTGACAGGAAACCAAAACTGTACTGTAGAACAAAACACTTGGTTGAAATCAGGGTACCAGGATAAGTATGTAGGTAACAGTGTCTGCAGGATCCTATATGATGATAATTGCTGCTACTCTAAGATGTACATGGGAAGTCCACAAGCATTGCACACTGCTACCTCTGCTGGGGGGGGGGTTGTACATGTGTGCAAAGGTGGGGAGACTTCTAAAATGTAACTTTGGTGTTAAAAGTGATGTGGCAGAAGACAAAAAGTTAGGTCAGAATGGGGGTGGGTGCAGTAGAAACATGGAGTTGGAAACCTGGGAGAAAGTTCAACGGAGGGGTTATTGAGGTCAGGGGTTCAATGTCTGAGGATGAGAAAAAGCCTTTGAAAGGCAGCGGTATTTTATTGCAGACCCCACTTGTCACTTTATGAAACTAATATGACTGTAATACTGTATTGCCTTGGAATCTCACTTTGGCAGATGTTGGAGATGGGAAGAACACTGTCTACATTTCTGACCAAACATCACATATTTTGCCTCTTTGTTGACGTAGGTTTTGATGAACTCCATGCCTGTGCTGATCCTGGATTCCCTGAATATGGATATAAGATGCCTGGCGCAGGTGTTTTCTTTGAAAGTTCAGTAGTCCGGTTCCATTGCCAAGAAGGATACAGGCTTAAGGGCCCATCCAAAAAGCTTTGTGAGAGACATTTCAACGGCTCCCTAAGCTGGAAGCCAAGCGAGAAACCCGTGTGCCTCCAAGAAGGTAAGTCTATTTACTGCCAACAAACTTTGCTTGTGAAAACTCCATCTTTCTATCATATCTGTGTTTCCAGCTCACGGGATCATGCTCAAAAAAAAATTCTTTCTGAGAAGACTTTTTACAACAAATGGAAACTGGAGACCTAGCTGAATCCAGGCAATAAATGCAATATCATTTTCATTCCTACCAGTAGTATTCCAGGTTATCCTGGGTTCCCCAGGCAAAACCTTCAATTCCTCTTGAGCAAACAATCATTAGAGTTAAAATATTTATAAAGAATGTTGTGTGCTGACAAATTTGGTACATTCTTATCCCTCTGTGTTTGGTGAACTCTGAATTGGGGCAGAAGATTCGGGAGTCTCTTGATACATCTTAATGAACAGATGAAAAGTTCATCTGATGTTATTAGTTGTATTTAATTACTATTCTGACAAATGAATGCTCTTTGTAAAATTTTAATGTTATGTTTTACTGGGCATTATGGTTAAATTTATAATGATGATGAGGGTATGTGTTAAATGGAGTATTAAATCAGTTATGTATTGCGGGGGATGTTGTAAATTATTCATTTGGGTTCGGAAAAGAATGGCAGCCAGATTATAAAATGCAGTAATAATGCAATTTTACTTCTATATTTAGGAACACATCTGTGGGAATAAAAGAACTTGTTTTCTTTTGTATGTAATTAGTTCAATTTTCTTATGTTCATTTTCTGTTTCAGACATATTTGACAATTTTTGCTGGTCTAACTCTGGCTCTTGCCAGCAGTAGTCTTGGAAAAAATCTTTGTCCGTGGAAAAGCTTCACCATTTATTAAACAACATGCACTAAAACTCCAGCTCTTTGATTTATTGGGTGCTTGTCAATGATAATGTTGTGATCAATAAATTTAAAAATATGGGCTGTCTTTAGTGTGTTTGTGCATGAATGTGCAAACATGGATAAACACACCACTAAAAATGTTCAGATACCATTTTGCTGGAAGAATCAGCTTGCTATGTATTTTAATAGTGTTGATCAAGCCCTTGTCATGAGCAATACATGCATTTGCAGCAAATTAGATCAATTGAACACTGGGGGGGGGGGCAGAGAGGTGAGGAACCTGTTTTTCCTCCTCTGTGACACTTCAAGTATTGTCATGTTTTAAGTCTTCTCCTTGTGTTGCAGCTGCCAACAAGGTGGTATTGGCCTAACTGGAGTTGTGAACTGTTTATTTCATAAGTTGCCATTGGCTAAAGCAAAATTGGCATAGATATTTTGTATATTTGTGATGGTTCAAAAGAGGGGAATGACAAGGTATTGTCATCAGTAGCATGGAGTCCCAAACAATAGTGTATTATGAGAATAGTGAAATCATGAGGAGCACCAGCTCTTCAAAGAAGTCAATCAGAATCAGAAGCCTTCTGATCAGCTGAATAATGTGTAGAACCCAATGATTTTGGGATTGCAGGTGGTTCTATTTTCTTTGGGCCATGATCATTAGCTGCATGGCAGTGACACTATATTTGAGATTCTTTACCACACTTTACGCTTTATCTTTCTTGCTTCAGGTTAGCAAGCTTTGTGTGCATACTAAGTTTGTTTTCCACATTATTACATTCTGAAGGCAAAACAAAAAGGCATAAATTTGAAGCTTCTAGGACAACAGAATCAAATTTTCTTAGGCCTAGAAGACAATTTTTCTTTAGGATGATGGTTGTGCATTTTATGCTGTGGTAGTAATCTCATGAAAGGTATTTATTTATGTTTTGCTTTGCACTTGTGCACCGTTCTTCGTCCATGCCCACACACCTTTGCAGACACTGGCACTGAAGTCATATAGTATCAAGGTAAAGGATGAAGCGACATACAGTATATGCAGAAGCCTTAAATGGTTGGGGGCGGGGGCGGCAAATGATGTATCCGCATATTCACAATGTAAGATTGCATATTACAGCCTTGTAATTATGTTCTTGTTATTTTTAGCAAGTAAAAAAAACTGCTTCCAGCCTTCTAGGCGCCTAGATGTGGCCCCACTTACTCTCAGTGTGAGCATGTGCTGCCCCCTCCTGGCCTCCCACCAATGCTCTGATGTGATCTGGAATTGCTGTCAATGAGGAAACGTAAACATTTATACCCCGCCCATCTGGCTGGGTTTCCCCAGCCACTCTGGGCGGCTTTCAACAGAATATTAAAATACAATAGTCTATTAAACATTAAAAGCTTCCCTAAACAGGGCTGCCTTCAGATATCTTCTAAAAGTCTGGTAGTTGTTTTTCTCTTTGACATCTGGTGGGAGGGCGTTCCACAGGGCGGGTGCCACTACCGAGAAGGCCCTTTGCCTGGTTCCCTGTGACTTGGCTTCTCGCAGCGAGGGAACCGCCTTGGCACTGGACCTCAGTGTCCGGGCAGAACGATGGGGGTGGAGACGCTCCTTCAGGTATACTGGACCAAGGCTGTTTAGGCTGTTTAGGGCTTTAAAGGTCAGCACCAACACTTTGAATTGTGCTCAGAAATGTACTGGGAGCCAGTGTAGGTCTTTCAAGACTAGTGTTATGTGGTCTCGGCGGCCACCCCCAATCACCAGTCTAGCTGCCACATTCTGGATTAGTTGTAGTTGTCTGGATTAGATAACACATACAGGTCACGAGGTCTTACTCTTGGCTTGTAAATTTATGATCAAACCATATCCTCGGTTCGTTGGTAGAAGAATACCTAAAAAAACAAGCTGAGTTGCATTGATAGATTGCTAATAGATTTTAACGCTAACTATCAACCGAGGTATCTATATCAGGAATAAACACTTTTGAGCTTAACTCCTCCTTTTAGGAATAATCCTGCCATACATTTTCAGGGTGCATGGGTGTTAGGGGAGGGGCATTACTTTTGGCGGGGGTCACATTGTGCTTCTTCTGGGGTAGTTTGTACACCTTTGGTCCCCATCCTGCACTCAGTTCTCACCTGTGGCTCTTAGAAGCTGTCAGCATGCAGCAGCAGCCACACCTTGGGAAATTGCTTTGACTGGCCAGCTAAACCAGGTGAGGGTAGCCGCTGGGTCTCAAACCCTCGGTGAGTTAGGGACTTTGTCCTGCATGTGAAAATGCAGCCTCCAAAATGTCTTGGACCAACCCATGTCAATCTACCCTTGGGATGATTTGTGTGACTGTTCCATTATTCTTTTAAAAGTTGGATTTTCTTCTGTCGGGGGGTGGGGGGCAGAGTATGGAATGAGCATAGGGGAAACATCAGTGTGTCATATAGATGCCCTGTAAAAAGTGAGTGAACAAAGTGTGGAAACTGTGCACTAAATTCCTATTGTGGAAACAGTTCTGGTACTTGATATGTCAAGACTAGGTGGGACAACATTAGCTTTGCTACAATCCTTTCTGTATACAAAGAACCTAGGAAGGCAGTTGCACTGCACAAGCTCAGAAGCTTTTTTTTACGTTCTTAGCCAGAGAAAAATACTCCCAGAAAAGGAACTCAGTTTGGTATGCTGTCTCAAATTACAAACTGGAGCCAAAACCAGGCAAATAGGTGATTTGACAACATAGCAAACTAACATATGCTACCGCTTTTCAAGTCACAAACTTGGCTATGCTCCTGTTAAGACTAAAAGAAGCTGGGGATTTAGACTGCTTCTATTCACTGACAGAGAAACACACCTTTCTGAGCAGTTTCAAATGTAGAGGGGACAGGAGGTACAAGCATCTGTGTTGTGTAAATAGTTCAAGTGTGATCAATCTACAGGGAAACAGAAAACACAATATATTTGCACTTACTACTCTCGCAGCACTCATGTCCTGACTCAACTTATTATTTAGAGGGAGCAGAATGTGAATGTTTTGCTTTGCTTATGCCTCTCCTCTTCACTATCCCTATACATTGTGATGCTCTCTTTGCTGTTGCTTCCTCCCCCTTCTCTGGTTTTTGTATGTATGCATGTTATGGAACACAAGTAACTTGCATGAGGCAGCAGAGGATGGCTGAGTGGGCATATGAATGATGCACACAGACCTCTTATTCCCTAACAACCCTTGTGTTACTTATGTGCATAAGTGGGAGAAGGGGGCACAAAACAGGACGCTGTGCATGGCCACCATGGCCACAGTGGACTAGGTCATGTGCAAAATGTAATGTGCAAAGTACCTCTCAGGCTCGTTAACGTTGGATGTCTTAGTGCTATACTTCTGTCATAACAGAATATTACACTTGGGATTTCAGAGCTTGCATTTTCTCTGTTTATCTTTGTTAAAAGGTAAGCACCACATTGATCTGCTAAAGCTGGGTTTGTTTTGTTTTGCTTCTTGCATATCTTAAGGCACAGATATCATAGTTAAAAGAAATAGTCTAGAGAAAAGCATGTTAATATTCATTTCCATTGCCGCTTAGAGATTGTGTTTTGGGCTTTCAACAGTGTGTTTACTGAGAAAATAGAGGGGCTAAGCATCTTTTCAGCAAATGAGGAGTTTTAAATTTTCTGTTTTAACTTTGAGCTGTTCCATATAGAATATGTATTTACTTACCCCAGTTGCTAAAGTGGGAGCTAGTAGTTACAGGTTTTTCCCCCAAATATTTTAGAGTCTTGGGTAAAAAACAAACTGTACAGTTTCATCCTTTGTACATAAGTGTTCAGCAGATTTTCCTCCTTGAACAAGTCTCCTCTGGCTGAAGCTTTGAAGTTGGTTTAATAGCAGAAGCTATTTGCAGGGATGGCAGTCCACTAACAGCTCAGTGAAAGAAGCAGTGTTTCTGGCCAGCATCCACACAATTAAAATGGTGCAATCTACAAGCCATCATCTGAAATAAATGAGAGTGAAGTCATTGTATAACAGGATCAATGTTTCTTGCTTTTGAAAATGAAAATCTTATATTTCACCTCAGTTATGTTCCGTGTCTATTTGTGGAACAGCAAGACTCCAAGACAACAGCAAGCCACAAGTCAATGATGTATTCATTGATGTTTTTGCTCACAGTTGGTCTGTATATGTCACTCTTGAGATCAAAGATGCTGTGCTTTCTTCCTCTCTTAGTTTTGCTTCTTTGGTCTTGTGCCCCCTCCCCACTGCTTGCTGTGGATAGAGTCCGTGCCCTATATCCTCCCCACACTGCATAATGCAGTGGGATAGAGTGCTGGCATTGTGCGTGAGGAAATTGTGCTTCACAGTTTCCACTTGCCTAAGAAGACTGCTGAGTGGCCTTGGGCAAATTGTGTTACCTCTCAGTCTAAATAACCTTACTTGACTATTGTAGTTCTCAAAGGCTGATTTGGAGAAAGGAATGCAATAGAAATGTAACGTATAAAAAGAAATTGATAAAAAAAAACAGGCACAGTTCAGTAAGAGCCGACATAGAACACCTAGTATCCTTTATAACACTTGACATGCTGCAAGCCCTTCTTAAGTGGTTGTGTTATTATCTACTGTATTTAAAAATATTAGAGTACAAGCAAGTTGTGCTCTGCAACAAAATGTTGCTGTGTACTCCTGGTGTGTATGTGTCACCTGAGCCTAGGGAGGCTGAAAAAAAAAAGTTAGTAGAAAAGATAGGAATCTTTGCTCTACCTTGGTTTTCTTTCTGAAGAAAAAAAAAATTTTTGATTTCTTTTTAAGAGTTCTGGAACATTTCAAAGGACCAGCCTTCATGCAAGTCAATGGAACCTGAGGCTTATGTGTGCTTGATTTGGCCTAGGAAGAGGTCTGAGGGGGAGCAATTTAAATAAATTGACCTTTTTGCCACCTGAAAGGTATGGGGGATTCTAAACTGGGAATCCCAACCAAATTCAGCCTCAGCATTGACCTGCACAGTGGAACAGGATTCTCACACCCACAATTTAGTATTGATTCGTTCCGTTTATAGACAGCTCTGTACTATGATTGCAAGGCAGTCCGCAATAAATGAATGAAACTATAAAATGCAAATCAGTACAAACAGCACTCAGTACAATACCAAAATAAATTAATAAATCCATAAAATTTGTAACTGATTATTTCAGCAGACCGCTCACATCACCCAGCACAAACCAAACATCAGCATATCACAGATTTTCCTTGGTTTCCCAAAAAGGGAATTAGGAGGCCAACCAGAGTGCTGTCGGATGCAGTGCTGGGGGCTGCTGCTGAGATGGGAATCTGTGAAAATTGCCCTCCCCCGCCCCTTTTCCAGCTAAGAATGCAGGAGCCTCTGCTGCTATTAATCAACCGATACATACACTCTTTATGACTAATCTATAGGATAGATATAGAGCTGAGGTGGGGGTTGAGCTCCTGACCTTAAATGTCCTTTTGTGCTGCAGCTTGTAATAGACTCTTGTGTAAATCACAAAGGGGGGAAAAGGGAATGAGTAAACTAATCCATAGTAATGTGGAGCAGAAGGAAACTAAAGTATAAATATGCAAACACTCCTTTTAATGCCACTTGTGATGCAAAGAAGTAAATAGGGATTCAAATAATCTGATGCTGTGGAGGCGCTCTGAGGTTTGAAGATGACTGAGGATGGGGATGGATGTGACTGACGCATTATAAAATTATACATCATTTAAAAATACATTTCATAAAAGGGAAGACATATTACTAGCTTTCAGTTAGTCTAATACTGTAGCAGATATGTTTGGTATGTGAGCAGTGTTTTTTTTCAGCCAGAGTGCAGTTCCGGCACCTCTCAGGTAGGCACCATTGCTCCCCCCGGTAAATAATAATAATAATAATAATAATAATAATAATAATAATATAGTAATAATAATAATAATAATAATAATAATAATAATAATAATAAATCATTTCGAACTCTTCTTCATATACCTCCAGTTGTTATTTTTTTACTCTTTATAGTAATATTGTTGATGGAGTGGTTGTATTTTTATTTTGCTGTAAAGGTAGTTTAACTATACATACAATATTAAAGATTGTTGAGAACTTGCCTATAATTCACAGGATGTAATATCCTATAATAGTCTTGATGCTAATGGAAGTATGGTGTTAAATCAGCTTAGGCACAAAAGTTCGCAGATTCTTCTAAGAATAACTGCTATTGTGGGTTGACTTTGTGTAAGAGTGTTTTCACATAGCTGGTCAACATTTGACGTTTAAGTTAATAATATATAATTTCTTTATGAAGCCACAGATTGCCTTGCACCTGTTGTTGAAGATGCAGAGGTTCATAACAAGACATACGGGACTGGAGATAAATTAATAATCAGCTGTCATGAAGGATTCCAAATCCGTTACCCTGATTTAGACAACATGGTTTCAGTGTGTCAAGACGATGGAACGTGGGATAATCTGCCCATTTGTCAAGGTTTAGTACACCAGAACATCCTCTTTTATAGACCTTACGCCTTGTCTCAGTGTAACATGCCTATTTATCTTTCTTATTTCTTATTTCTTTTACTGCTGAAAGAGATAATGGTTACCTATAGTTCTTAGTACAGTAATACAGTACCTTTTGCCAAATGACTTTTTTTTCATTTAACATGGGCAAAAAACATATTTGCATGCCACTTGGTTTAGTACAAAGGTAGGGAACCTCAGCTCAGCACTCTGGCCACTCTGGCCAGTCTTCAGGACTCTGCCCAGGCCCTACCTCTCTCCCTGGGCATTCCTCAAATACTCTTGCCTGGCTGCAAGGTGTCCTTGAACTGTGGCAGTGTCTTCTGCTTGCCTGGATGAAGGATGCAGGGAGCGGGGCAGTGTGTGGATAGAAACCTCTGGCTTTTGAGTGGCTGAAATGTAGCTTTACTATACAAAGCAAAAAGTAACATCCATTACTTTGTCCATTTATGTCTCTGGCCACATCCATTTTTATGTCTTGCACCAACCACAGGTGTGGAAAAAAAATTCAACTTCTGTTTTAGGATGACCACTTGCACATCAAGTGGGTGGCGCTGTGGGTTAAACCACAGAGCCTAGGGCTTGCTGATCAGAAGGTTGGCGGTTCGAATCCCCGAGATGGGGTGAGCTCCCGTTGCTCGGTCCCAGCTCCTGCCAACCTAGCAGTTTGAAAGCACATCAAAGTTAGTAGATAAATAGGTATTGCTCTGACGGGAAGGTAAACGGCGTTTCCGTGTGCTGCACTGGTTCACCAGAAGCGGCTTAGTCATGCTGGCCACATGACCCGGAAGCTGTACGCTGGCTCCCTCGGCCAATAAAGTGAGATGAGCGCCGCAACCCCAGAGTCGTCCGTGACTGGACCTAATGGTCAGGGGTCCCTTTACCTTTACTGTACACTGAATAACTTTTCTGCATATATATTTAGAGAATAGTTCTAACTACATTTTAGTTGCCCCTGTTGCTAGACAGGGAAAGCTTTATTTTAAGGTGTGCACTGCTTTGTTTTAGGTTTTAAACTTTTTAAAAAGGTTTCAGATTTTTCTTTTGGTTGAGTTATGCAGTGTCTATTATGCTTTCCTGCCATAAGTGAAAATGAGCAGATATATTTTATTTTAAAAGTATTGGAGAGCAGGTAAGGAAAAAGTGAGCCCTAAGGCATGCTCCCATTCTCTTGTTCTTTTCCTAGAAGGGAGAGGTGTTTGTATTTTTGCTTATAAAATCTATTTATAGACTGCCTTTTTAGGTATAGCCCACTCAAGGCACCCTATGTATCATAAAAACACAATACAGTTTTAAAACACAGCTATATAATTAAAATGGCAACTGTACAAACTTTTTTGAAACACAGTTCGGTTAAAAATAAATAGCTGGGCAGATTCTCGCTGCTAAAGAGCTATACTTCTTAAAGTAGCTTTCTATTTTAAGCTTATAAAATAAAGATTTAAAAGAGGGGGGAAAGCTGCCTGAAATAAACCCTCCTATAAATTTGAGAAGTTGAGGCACTCTCCATTTCCACGGGGAGAGCGCTCCATAAACTGGGGCAACCACAAATAAGGCCTTCTCTCCCATGGCACTGACCAAGGAAACAAGATGAGCAAATATTCATGCTTGGGAAAGACCCATTTGGGTGTAAGTCCTTCCTTGGTCCCCAATTGTACTTTAGGTCAAAACCTACACTTTCAGTTGGTCCTGGAAACACAAAGCTGATGAAGAACAGGTTTTACATACTCTGATCACCAACACCAAGGTGGCAGCATTCCTTGGCAGTTAAGTTTCTGTACTTTAAATGTCCAGAAAAAGAAAGTTGCGTATTTCTGAAGCGGCCTGCAAGAATACCTTAGTGTCAGTTATAAGCATCTGCACAGTCGGGGTGGTGGTAAAAATGTATTCTTGGTGTTTAGGAAAATTTTGTAGCATAAGGAGGAGAGGCGGTTTCTGAGGTAAATCTGGAGCTTGTCTCATGCTGTGGAATTGGATGCCAGTGCAGATAGATGACTGACATTCCCATCCATGTCAGGTGGGGATCTGCCATGCCCTGTTAGCTAAAGTTTCCAAGCAGGGCAAATTACAATAAATGGGCTACGCTTGGCTGAGGGGGCACAAATTGCACTACGACTAGATGCAAAATAATAGACAAAGCCATGGTGCCTTTTGACACTGTAAGCAAACTTAAACCAAGTGTACTCCTCAAAACAGATAATACACTGTTGTGTGTGTTTAATGGCAAAGTCACAAAAGTCACAGAATTAAGTACCTTTTTGGTATGTTCACATAGGGTTGTATTGGATTAATTTCTACTCATAGTAGATCCACTGAAATGAATTGTCTATTAACTTCAGTGGAAATACTTTGACTATGATGGCTAACACTGGGTGCAACCTATAAGTTCCTATTTGAAATATCCTCATTGGGGATCTTTTGTTGCCAGCTAAAAATATGTTGGTGTATGGCTGTAAGAGTACATTAAATTTATTATATTAAATGAAGCTCAGAATAGGAGGCCCACAAAATGCACGTGGTGCTCATTGAGATCGTTTTACGAATTTTTGAGCCTGTTTTGATTGATGGAGAAAGTAAGAATAAAGTTTGCTGCCCACTACAAAGCTCTCCTTTCAAGCAGCATCCATTTGCTTGCCTAAATATTTTTGCAGCTAGTGGGTAACTGTGGAAGCTTCTTAGTGTGGATGTTCAGACCCATTGCAACTAGTTGGAACTAGCCAATATTCCTTTCTTAACTGCATTCACCGATTACAATACATATAAGATGCTGAGTATCACACCTTTGAAGTGAACAAGCAATTGTTTTGATAAGTATCAGTCTGAAAATGAAGGATTCCATGTGAAAAATAATAATTATTAAACTAGAAACTGAAGGGGAGGGGCAGAATGTATAAAAAGAGAAAATACTGCCATTTTTAATTAAACCTATGCTGATTTTGCAGACAGTATATTATAATTTGCTGCAGCTGTACACTAAACAATTAGGAGTAGTGATCTGGCACATTGCGGGGTGAATCTGAGAGTCAAGTCAGATGAGCAGGAGTAACATTCGCTGTGGGGAGAGAAGGGGAAATATATTTTAGCCTGATAGCTGTAATTGGGATGTTTTAAACATAAGCGTCTCATAATAAGATACCTCCTTCTTCTTAATTTGCAGGTTGCCTGAGGCCATTGGTTCTTCCTCATAGTTACATTAACATATCTGAGTTCGAGTCCTCCTTCCCAGTAGGAACTATGATATATTTTCAGTGCTTTCCTGGATATAAACTAGAGGGGACAGAGTTCCTTGAGTGCATGTATAACCTTATCTGGTCAGATAGCCCACCTAGGTGCCTTGATGTGGAAGGTAAAACATCTTATATCTTTTTAAAACATTTATAACTTGTCAGATAATATCTGGTATATTTTTTTACTTCATTTAATGACTTTCCACTTCACCTTTCTCTAGAGCCAAACTTAGATGTTCTATTCACACAATTAACTATTATGTGGAAGGTTTTTTTAAAAAATAAATTGCAGGTGTTGGGGTGAGGGACCCAAAAGTGGGCCCGGTCTGACATGGGAGGAAAAAAGCCCCTTAACGCTGCTGCAGGGCCAATTCAGGTCACCCCCCCCTCCATGCCTTCTATTTGCAGCAGCGGGAGGCCCCATTAGCTAAAGTAGTGCTTCAGGTTAAGTACAGTTTCAGATTAAGAACGGACCTCCGGAACGAATTAAGTACTTAACCCGAGGTACCACTGTATTTTCATTCTGAAGTGGTACAATTCCAAGGGGACTGGACACCACTTGATTCTTCTGAATATGACCCCCGCCCCGCGTTAACTATCCTGAATGTATTTATTGTCTCTATTCCCCCCACCCTGCCCGCATTTGTTCTCACCTGTTTTTTTATCAAAATGTGTGCCCATGACCCTCTCACATTCTTTGCAGTGCCTCATTGAAAACATGCCCATGAGAACAGACTGTTTCTGCTTTTCCTCTGTCCTTCAGTCTTTCCACCAATTGGCATTTCTTGACAAATCCAGCAAATATGAGTCCTTGTCTGAATAGTAATAACATTAATGTAGTTTATTCTGAGGTACAAACAAATGCCCTTAAAATACACTGCTTTTTTTGAAATTTAAATGTGAATGTATAAAAAAGAATGCTTCCATTTAAACTTTGCTGAGAATATGTCCTCCTCAGTCATGGCATCTGAAATAGTACTCCTGGTTTCCAGGATCATTTCTCAAGCCTATTCCAAGAATTTGTAGTGCATTATCTACTTCCTAACCTTCCAGTACATAGGCCAATGGGAGGGGGGTGTAGAGATTACATATCACTTCCAATCATTCAACAATTTCATACATCTAAGTTTCTTCAAAACCCTGGATGAAACAGTATCTGATCCTGGTGAATCATTGCTGTTGGACCTATTGATTTGCTCTGAAACCTTTTTCTGCAGGAACTTCTATTAGTGATAGTGTTCAGCACAACTAACCAACTGAAAAGAATTGCCCTATGTAGGTGCTCACTTTTGTGTGAAGATGGAGGGATCATGTTCATTGGCACTGTGTTGAACTGTATCACCTTCAGTCCTATAGAATGTGCACGACAGTCTTACAATGTAATATTTTGGTAATATGTCTTCAGTGTTGCTTTTCCTTGGTTTGTTGTCCTTCAGTTGTCCAAAGCCCCTATTGATTCTCTCACATCTTTCCTTCCTCTTCTTTCATAACTTTATTTTATTGGTTTTCAGAGAGTTTACAAAAAGCAAACAGTATAAACAACTCTGGAGTTCTACAGATAATGATAATACAAGTAGTAAAAAAAACTTGTCTTAAACTTATGCATTGTCGAATAGAAAAATGAGTACCTGTGACTGATTTTCTGTGTCCCAGTTGTCAAGCTTCGCCAAAAGATTTGAGCAAGCAGGGTGTGGAAATTAAAACTCTATTGATACTTCTTTCTAACTTAATACCCATGCAGTTTATTCTTGTTTGTGCACATAATACTAAGTTACAGTTTAGTGTGCTGTACAAACAACACACCTGTGAAATTTGTTCAGTGCCCCTGCTTGGCTTCTAAAAATGAATAGTGCGTCTGTGATAGAGGGGTGGGGTTGTTCTTTTCCTTTAGCCCCCTGGCTCCAGAAATTACATTTGTTATTTCCTTGTTATGTTCCTAAATATGGACAGATGGGGGAAAGTTGCTTCCTGTGGTTAGTGGTGAGAAGGGAGGATAAAGGCAGCAGGTTTAAATTGGAAGATGGATCAATTAAGGTTTTAATAACCAGGAAGAATTGTCTATCAAGAATGGTTTGGCAGAGGAACAAATATTCATGTGAACATGTAGATTTTCAACACTGGAGGCTTTTAAAAAAGGATAATTAGATGATCTGTCAGGAATGATTTGGATATAATTGGTATTGCTGAAGGTCAGGAAAATTGGTTTAGTTGGCCTTTACCGTGTCAATTTTTATCTTGATCTGTGCATTAATACTGGTGCAAATATTTATGGAATTACACCTGTATTGTATTGTTGCTTGTAGCTTGTATATACATACACAAATGTTCAGTATTAACAGATAAGTGCAAAGTATTTTGTATGTGGAATAAAAACACTAGAGATAAGAAGAATTTTCAAAATCTGCCTAGTTTATGTAGGATTCTTTCTTACTCTATAATAACACGTTTGCAAGGTTTGTCTTTTTCTTCTTTCGGAGACAGTTTTTCGCATTTCAACTGGTAATAAACCTAAATAAAATAATACTGTGTTAGTGTCGCATGAATAAAATGAAATTATATTATCAATTTTTGAAGGCTGTCATATCTGTGCATATAAACACCCGATTTGGTTGCCCCCCCCATCCACTCCATTATGGCATCCTGGAAAGCATATTACTGCTGAAATAATAGAAGTGTTTTGAAATATGCCATACTGTAGTAGGTTTGCAAACACATTTTTCCCCATCTGTGGACATTGTAGGCTTGTATAGGCAGGGGGCAGAGGCTGCAAAGTGACTCATTCCTGTTGCATATCCTTCTCCCCCTCCCCACCTCTCCATTGCTGAATGTTTATAATCTTGAAGCCATGCACACAATACAGTGCTAAGAGAACAAAATATTGGCTTGTTATCTGCGTCTCCTTTTTATGGCTTCTATTCCAGTTTGATAATAGGGTTGTCAAACTAAATCACTACTTTATTCCTACTGTCACCTGTGTGTTCTGTGTAGAAACCCCTTGGTACAGTTTCTAGTTAATCAAATCTCTAAGCATCTTTTTTTTTTTTAAGCTGCATTTTCTTCCCCAAAGTGTTGCAACATATATCTTTTGAAAAATCCATTTCCCCTCCTCCCTGGACTATCAAATTGTGCTAAAGGGTTAGGCAATAAGAGAGAAGAGCTGGTTACTCCCTGAGGCCTGCCTTTTAATATTGAACTTACATTTTATGTAAGGATAAGCATGCTTGCTTTTTGTCATGGAGGGAGAGCTGTATTACCGTTTTGTATCTTGGACCATATTAATTGATTGAGCACGAGGTCAGTGGATAGATCTTCTTTGCTTTATTCCCACTAAAGGTTTTGTACGTATTAGAACATGGGTAGGCAAACTAAGACCCAGGGCCCGGATCCAGTCCAATTGCCTTCTAAATCCAGCTCGCGGGCGGTCTAGGAATCAGCGTGTTTTTACATGAATAAAATGTGTCCTTTTATTTAAAATGTATCTCTGGGTTATTTGTGGGGCATAGGAATTCATTCATTCTTTTTTCAAAATATAGTCCGCCCCCCCATAAGGTCTGAGGGACAGTGGACTGACCCTTCTTGAAAAAGTTTGCTGACCCCTGTATTAGAAGCTATATTGTCAGTCAAAGCTTCAAACTCAGCTAACACAGAGATTTAAAAGTCAATATTATGCCGTTTATAGTTACTTTTGAATGATACTCAGATTATTTCATTTTCCAGACTGCTGCTGCTGTTACTACAGTGGTACCTCGGGTTAAGTACTTAATTCATTCCAGAGGTCCGTTCTTAACCTGAAACTGTTCTTAACCTGAAGCGCCACTTTAGCTAATGGGGCCTCCTGCTGCCGCTGCACCGCTGGAACATGATTTTTGTTCTCATCCTGAAGCAAAGTTCTTAACCTGAAGCACTATTTCTGGATTAGCGGAGTCTGTAACCTGAAGTGTATGTAACCCAAGATACCACTGTACTTTATTTATTGCCTTATACGATGGGATCTGAAGGCAATTTATATCATAGAACAGAAAACATAAGAATTGGTTCAATTAAATAAAACAACAAACTAAAAGTGATCATATATAAATCCAAAGCAATTTTAAACCTCCAACTGCCATTACAGATATTTGTATAATTAGCATTTTTTAAAAAACAGCTATTAAAAGAGCCATCAAGCCATGGAACATAAAAATTAACAGTAGGTGGTGGTTGCCTGAATTCACTCATTTTGGAGGTTATGATAGGGAGTGTGCCTGTCATAATCACCCACTTGGATAAATAATTATTCTCAAGCTTCCCTGCACCAACCCCATTTTACAGCTTTCTCTTTAGTTTTAGGTGTGTGGTTTGGTTTTTAATTATATTAAATGTTGCAAATGCTAGCAGTAAATAAGGCACAAAATCTAGTCAGATTAGCCTTCTCCCAGTCAGAGGTTTGAGAGACTAATCTTGGTACTTTGAAATCTCTATGGAAAGCTGAAGGGGAAATGTCTACTGTCCTTATATAACTTGTCTGTCAACATTAGCAATAGATCCCCTAATCAACTTTGATGCGTTATCTTTCCTTTCTATTTCCTTTCCCCTTCGTGCCCATTCTTTGAGAGAAATAGTGAGCCCCACCTAGTCTATATTTCAACAGGGCTATGATTTTTCTCACATAAATGTTGACAACATTGCTGTAAAAGAATAGTTTAGTACTGTATCTTTTGCTGCAGGATGTTTGCTTATTTTTAGAAGATTGGATTAAGTTCCACTTTATTTGGTATTACTGGATAAATTACATTATTGTTGTTTCAATGCCTACACAGGAATCTGCATTTCTTCTAACTCCCAAAGCCTCAACATTTTGGACTACTCTGCTGCTTACAAAGCCCATGGACCTAGAGAGACATAGATACCTAATTAAACAAAGTTATATGGCACGGAAAATTATTGTTACATGCCACCCCAGTCTCCATAGCAGGGTGAGATTCCAGGGGGTCCAGGGGCTTCCTCAGAGTTATAAATGATGTCCTTTGGAAATTTCTGGGTCCAGAGGGTAAAAGGTCTGTCACCCACAAATTCACAACAGTATACAAGTATAGCAACGAGTCTCTCTCTCTCTCTCTCTCTCTCTCTCTCTGTGTGTGTGTGTGTGTGTAGGGAGTACTGACATCACATTTAGACTTGGTAGAGATTACTGAATCTGCCTTATTCATCTTATTTATTCAGCTCACACACAGCCAGTACAGACTCTTATACCTCTATACAGTTGGTTAGTACTTCATCAAATAACAGAAAAGACCATGGCAGTAGTTTAGATTTTGCTACTGTTGTTATGTTTGTGCTAGAGGCAACTAAATATGGCAATGCGGTCATATCAATTCTTTAATTAGGGATGTTGTATTTCTTAGGACAGTCTGTGGAATAATATCTCTCTCCCACTCAGAGCATCAGTCTCACATGCAAGGATATTCCAACTTGCCTTGGCACACCTGAATGAGTATTCAGATGCAAATCTTGTACCCAGGTTGCTTGGAATATAAATTGAGATTTTAAATTGAGATTCCCATTTCATGGCTCTGGTAGCACTTTTTAATACAGAGATGTACAATTTTTTTTTTATTGTTCTGCTTTATTTCTTAATGAATAACAGCTTGCATGAATAACATTCTGCACTGCTTAGAAGGATAGAAAAAACTGATTAGAACACATTTTGACTTTATATACAGTACTTGCATTTTAAAATATGAATCTTTTTTTATTTTAGAGACAAATATATATTTAATTTTATTATGAAGCTCTGCTGCGTAAAGCTTTTTGTCCAGAAAACCATTATTTTAGATTATGATCAAAATACATCATTTGATGTTTTACATTTGTTATCCACTCCTGAGTATATTTGATTCAGTCTGACAGGTGTCAAGTACCAGCATCAACAAAACTTAGTGTTTGATGTGGGACATTTTGCCACACCCAGGCTGTGTACACACCATATATACAAAGCACATGAATAATGGGAACCTGTAGTTTACCCACCACACCACAGAGCTACAATTCCCAACACTCTTAACAAACTACAGTTCCCAAAAGTCTTTGAAGAAGTCATGTGCTTTAAATATATAGTTTGTACATAGCCCCAATTCCATACATCATTTGAAATAACAAGGTTCATGTTTTGAACCCATGTTTTGATATGTATTAATGGAAATATCACAGCAATTAATAATTCCATACATTTTGCTCCATAACCTTAACCTCTGTCTTTTTATCATTGCATTTTCTAAATCTGTAATATCCCATAATGGACCTTCGTTTTTATCAATTATATGTAACGAATATTCTATGGCATCACAACAATTGAGAAAAATGCGTTTGTCAAGGTTTTGGTCATAGTGAGTGTGTTTGCACTATAATCTTGGAGGCAAAAGGAATGGAACTGTAAACCTGATAAACCAGAATGAAGAATAAAATTCGGTATTAACTGCTGGATGCATCTGTCAGGAAGGCAAGATTCCCTCTGTTTGGGATAATAGGTTAGGCAGGACTTATTTTGAAAAGCATTCTATAATTTCCAGAGTATTTTGAACAGCAGTTTTCCAGTGCATTGTAATACAGCAGCTAATCTGGATTTGAGAGGAATGTAATGCCTTTTTATTCAAAGGCTCTAAAGCATTTTTGAAGGGTGATAAACCTCACGAAAGGAAGCAAAGGTTTAAGCAGCAAGGGCTCCTGTGCATTTCCTCGGCTAATAAAATAGATTATCTGGTTGGTTCTAAACCCATGCAGGCGGATCTCTTGCCGAATTTGAATTGCTTTTTCTGCTGCCATCTGCTTCTTTTGTACAGTGGAAAGATGCTTTTGGATCACAATGCCTGGTAAAATCAGAATGAAGACCAAAAGTGGCCCATTATCTCCTAGATACCTTCTCAAGAAGACAAAAAATATACATCCCTTTTTAATGGGTAATAGATTAGGCAAGTACCCTACAGTCTGTGGGACAGTAATATCAGTGGTGGTTTTTTCATAAGAACAACAAGGGCACTAGCTCACCAGCAGCAATCAGTCTCCCGCTTCCCTCCAGAGGAGGGGTCAGCAACCTCTTTCAGCCTCAGACCATGTGGTGGGCCGGACTATATTTTTTGGGGGGAAATGAACGAATTCCTATGCCCCACAAATGACCTAGAGATGCATTTTAAATAAAAGCATACATTCTACTCATGTAAAAACATGCTGATTCCCGGACCCTCTGTGGGCCAGATTGAGAAGGCAATTGGGCCATATCCGGTCCCCAGGCCTTAGGCTCCAGAGCTTACCAGAGCTTAAACTCTCCCCTTCTTCCATGTCATGATCACTCTCTGCATGTCTTTCTGCTTTGGAGTCTCTGTTGCTTGACCTGGCACTGCCCCATTACTCTCTAGGGAAAGGGAAGGATGTACTGTATTTCAGAAAAAATAGCGTTGTGATTCTTTCCTTGACGCTGGAAACACCTAGCCAGTCAGGATGACACAGTTATTTCCTTCCCACAACAGATCCACAGGAAGCTCTTCAAAAATATATCCACCTATCTTATTCTGATTGTGGCCTAGGACTAATCCTAAGAGGAGCCAGCTGGGTCAGGCCAGTGGCCCATTGATAAATCTACCATCCTGTTCTCCCTGTGGCCAACCAGATGCCTGTAGGAAGCCCCACAAGCAGGACCCAAGCACAAGAGCACTCTTTTCTCCTGCGGTTTCCAGCAACTGGTGTTCAGAAGCACTGCTGCCTCTGACCAAATTAGAATTCACGCAGAATGCCTCAACCGATCACTGCTGCATTTTAGTTGTGAAACTGATAGCCAACACTCCACTTCGGAGAGGCAGGTGGTGTTGAATTCATTGAAAGCAGGAGCAGGGGGGAACCACGACAAGATCATGTTGGTTTCAGTGCTGCACTGCAAGACAGCACCTTCCTTTCTTGCAGTGCAGCACAAAAAAGTCCCCAGCACCACCTTTTAGCCAATTTCTGCCACCTCCTAGCCCTTTGTCTTGCACTTCCTTCCCCCTCTCATCCCTTAAAAGCTGCTGCTTCTTTCCCTCCCCTTCCTCAACCTCTTTCTCACCACCACTTAAACTACTCTGTCCAGTGTGTTCTGCCTACCGCTGGCGCCACCTGCTGTAAGCTGTCCTGTCCTTTCTCCCACCAGCCCTAGCAGGCAGCAGCTTTCAATGTACAGTGGTACCTCGGGTTAAATACTTAATTCGTTCCGGAGGTCCGTTCTTAACCTGAAACTGTTCTTAACCTGAAGCACCACTTTAGCTAATGGGACCTCCTGCTGCTGCTGCGCCGCCGGAACACGATTTCTCTTCTCATCCTGAAGCAAAGTTCTTAACCTGAGGTACTATTTCTGGGTTAGCAGAGTCTGTAACCTGAAGCGTATGTAACCCAAGGTTGTTGTTGTTGTTTAGTCATGTCCGACCCCATGGACCAGAGCACGCCAGGCACTCCTGTCTTCCACTGCCTCCCGCAGTTTGGTCAGACTCATGCTGGTAGCTTCGAGAACACTGTCCAACCATCTCGTCCTCTGTTGTCCCCTTCTCCTTGTGCCCTCCATCTTTCCCAGCATCAGGGTCTTTTCCAGGAAGTCTTCTCTTCTCATGAGGTGGCCAAAGTATTGGAGCCTCAGCTTCACAATCTGTCCTTCCAGTGAGCACTCAGGGCTGATTTCGTTCAGAATGGATAGGTTTGATCTTCTTGCAGTCCATGGGACTCTCAAGAGTCTCCTCCAGCACCATAATTCAAAAGCATCAATTCTTCGGCGATCAGCCTTCTTTATGCTCCAGCTCTCACTTCCATACATCACTACTGGGAAAACCATGGCTTTAACTATACGGACCTTTGTTGGTAAACCGGAGGTACCACTGTATAATAATAAACGCTACTAATGAGCTCAGGGTTTTTGCAGGTTATGTAGCCAAAACAGGGCTAGGTTTGTAGAAGTTGAAAAATGCTTATGAATGCAGCCTAAGGGGCAGCCCCCCTCCCCCTGCTGCAAAAAAACAACAACAACAAACCTCAGCCCAATGGAGGATTCACTCCCCAAGGAAGCAGTGATGGCCACAAACTTAGATGGCTTAAAAGGCTCAGACCAACTCATGGAAGATAGCTATATTCTATCTCCACTGGGAATCATGGGAGGGCTTACCGCTGTGGCAACAGGATGCTGGTCTAGAAGGACCATTGGCCCAATCCAGTAGGCTCATCTTGCATTCTTGTGACTGAGCATGCTCAGTGTTACACAATACAAAGTGTCAGGGTGAATCAGAAGACTCAAGTGAGGGTGGAAATAAGTATTATGAAAGAAAGCATAGCTGACTAGAGCTCTGGGCAGAAGCACTCTGCACAGCAGGGCCCACTTCATTTGGTTAGGCTAGAAGTTTTGTAATGCACAGGACTATCTCAAAGGCATCGCCTAACCGGCTCTTTCTATTCTGAATTAATAGTCTGCAAAAGATTGGTCTTAACGCTAATAATGTTGAATGAAGCAGTAATGTTTTTAGTGGCTTTGACAGATGATGGCTCAGTCTTCTAGCATTATTGATGTACGGCGTATTGGGAAGAGAATTGGGAATATTACAGGCTGTTTGATGTCCAGCACCTGCTTGGATTTAAAAAGGTTTAGTCATAGAATTGCTCACTTGCTTGACTTCTTTTGAAAAGGCCTGTGCGAGCCTGCAGGTTATCAATTAAAATATCAATATCTCAATTTGTGAGCTTAAATATAACAATGTGTCTCTTAGTGCACACACAGATTTTTTGGAAAGCAAGAGACTGAATTTGCCTGCATTAGCATAAAATTCATTACTGAGTGAATGGAAAGCCTTTATTCCCATGAGTGTAACTACAATAAGAACGAAGTACAATTTGAATCAAGGATAACTTGGTTATTTTCAAACCTGCTCCATTATTCTTTCATCTGTGGTCCTTACTTGAGAGCAGTCCTTACTTGAGAGCAGCAGGCAAGAGGTTGTTGTTGTTTTTTAATAATAATAATAATAATAATAATAATAATAATAATAATAGAGAAATAGCATTTGCCTTACCTGTTTAAAATGTATATATTGTTATTTGTGTCTGTTTCCAATGCATTCTAGGTCCAAAATACACACATATCCTCTTTTCTCCAAAAGATAACAACACGCTAGCTAACATAATTGTTGCTTTTCATTACCACAGATAGAGAGTATTGTTCTTTCCACTCTAGTGTGTGCCTTGACTCTCCTCTTGTAGTCTTCTGAAGACATTTGGCTTGACAGTTGATCTGTGCTAGTAGGACTTCATTGGGAGGTGATTGTGGGAGCTCATCCCTGCACACTGCTGTTCTATAATCAAATATCTGGAAATGGTAATTCCTAATAGACAAACGAGCCCGTGTGGCATTGTTCATTTTACTTCCACTCTATTGTTTTTGGTTCCTTAATATTGTTGTTGTTTTTTTTAATTTTTGTGTGTTTTTTTTAAAAAAAGATTTTCTTGTGTTAGAAAACAAAAAAATAAGGAAAAGTATGTTTAGTGTCTTCACTTTCAATTCATGGAGTCTTTTTCACAGTTTGGTGAATGCGCTGGGCCTTTCTGAATGTCAGAAGAGGCAGCAGGTGGCATTGCTGCAGGCTTGAAATTTTGCTTCTTTAAAGTAGTTAATCTCTCTGGTGGAAAATCTTTTCATGTTTCCTGGCGTTGGATCACTGCTCTGTATTGACACATCTCTGACAGCCTGTTATCTATGCCAGACCCTTGCAAATCAACCCTATTGCAAAGATGTTTAGATAGAGAAGCAGAGAAATGGCTAGGGACAGCAGGTAATAGAGTGTCCCCTAATCAGCTAAGATTATTCTTGTCAGAGAGGTTTGCTCGTTGAGAGAGCTTATCAGCAGTTTCTTTCCCTTGGTTCCTTCCCATTTAGAGCCGTTGTTTTAAGCCAAACAAGGAAAGCGTTTCAGACCTTCTTAATGAATCATCTTGCATTCCGTTAGGTTGAGTCCAGCTTGGAAAAGATGTAGAATATTGCTTTCTGTGTGAATTATGTGCTCTAGTTTCCAGATATTATAATTTATAAAGCTTTGCCTAGTGAAAATGCAAACAAAGCCATGTCTCCAGGGCATGCAGAATAGAAAGTGTTGCACATTACAATCAGGCTCTTCTGTAGGTTCGTTTAATGTCTTGTTGTGCTTTTTTGGGTAGGTGGGGTAGGGAATTACTTTTGAAATACATTATTCATGTAAGTAGATGCATAGGGAGAAGTTACTGAATTGAGATTTCTGTGGGAAATCTACTGTTGTGAATTGATGCGTGCATTATTTATATCTATGCAGTAGGTCTTTACTGCATAATAGAGGCATGAAATCCAAACACAGCAGCCGTTGGAAGGAAACAGTGAACAAATTTGCTCTTTCCTGGAAAGGAGCCGAGCCTGACCCTTTTTAGGTAACCCAAATCTATCTCCAGTGCACTAGGCACCTGCTGCTGTTTAATAATAAATTAATATTCTGCAAGTTCAGCTATTGAAATGAAAATGCTAGGAGCAGGAATTCAGCATGCAGAGCTTGTGACACAAAGAGTGCAATCATGCACTTACTTGAGAGTAAGTCCTCTTGGAACTTATCTGAAGAGGGTGGTTCTGTTAACTATTTTGGCTTGAGGTAGCGGATTTGCTTTCTAGTCTCTAAAGATCCATTACACAAATGATGCTAAGACCAAAAAAAAAAAAAAAAAAGGTTCTTTTGAGTCTGTGTATATGGTTAATGCAGCATATAACATTGGCAACAGGTGATTCTTAAATTGTAAAAGGAAGGGCGCCAGGGCTGAATTCAGCCCATTAGTTTTATCCTCTTGCCTGGAAGCCCTAATCTAAGTGAGAGTGGTTGTGGTTACCTTTTATTTAGCAATGAGTAAATGGAGAGTTTCTGGAGTCTGTGTGGATACGGTATGGAGCTAAATTATCCAGTGCTTTCTAAACAGCTGCAAAACTGCTCCTAATGTTGCATGTACAACTATATTTAGTAAAAAGTACTATGAATTCAAATAATTGTATCTGTAAAATAGGAATGCCAGTTACCTGCCTTACTTGATGTGTTAGTGAATGTTTATATAATACTCTGCACACCAAAATGCCAATTTAGACACCTGTTGCTTGCTTCTTTTCTTTGTAAAACAACCCTCATAAAATAAACGAAATGCTGGTGGTGAAATATAAAACTGTTGATGTTTCTTTTCATATGTACCTTTTTGGTCAGTCCTTAACATCTGTTGCAGGTGTATAGTACAATTCATTGAAAGGTTTCCTTAACAAATCAGAAATCAGTGGGATGAGTATTTTGCTGTGTACTTCATTGATTTCGTCAATTTCAGTGAGTTTTACATATGCCGACCTTGTGCTGGATTGCACTCAGCATTCATCCCTTCCTGATGGTATTAGGAAGTGCTTCTGTATTCTGAACTTTTCTTTCTTTATGAGGTTCCAAGGAAGCATTTAATGTTTGGTGTATGTATATCTGCACCACAGACAAATAGCAAGTTCCAGTAGAGATGGAAACATTTATCGAAACCAATAAACTAATTGAACTACTATTCCCCTTCCTCCACCTGAAATAATTATTTGTGTACTTGTAGCTTTCTGTAGTCTTTAAGAGCTGGAGGTGATAAACCTCTGTCGCCTGAACTACGTTAGAGATGTCAAGGCTGAATTTTGAATGCCTAGGTAGTCCTCTTCTATTAAAAAACAACAACCCTCATTTTATTTACTTACTTATTTATGAAAATATTTATAGACTGCCCACTCGTATAAATTTTCAAGCTTGTGCCAAGCCATATACATAGGTGCAATAAAGCAAGATACCACAAAACCATTTCAAAATAATCATTATAATGACTGGGAGAATAGAGGCAGAAATTGCTCTGTAGTCTGCTGGGTTGTGTCTTGTTAGTTTTATTGCCTTGGTATGAAAATTATAATTGCCAATGCACAGGGCTCAGGCTTGTAGTTTGCTAATATATTGGTTTGTAAATGGCATAAATAAAGGGATGTGCACAAGCTTGTTTGTATATTGAGATTGCATGCAATCAGATGTCAAGGAAATAAGCAACTATCTTACTTTTAAAAGACATCTGAAGGCAGCCCTGTTTAGGGAAGTTTTTAATGTTTAATGCTGCACTGTGTTTTTAATATTCGGTTGGGAGCCGTCCAGAGTGGCTGGGGAAACCCAGCCAGATGGGCGGGGTATAAATTATGATTATGATTATCATCCAACATTGCATTCAGTTTATATTTATTGATGTCGGTCATGCAATGTTGTACCTCACTCATCCTCACATATGTTTGGTCTTTTTGTGTCCAAGTTTGTCCACTACCTCCTATGGTGACTCATGGAGATTACATTTGCCACCCGAGGCCTTGCGAGCGTTACAACCATGGGACTGTGGTTGAGTTCTATTGTGATCCTGGCTACACTCTCACCAATGATTACAAATATATCACCTGCCAGTATGGAGAATGGTTTCCGTCATATCAAGTATACTGTGTCAAAACAGGTAATAAACAACAACTTGAGAACCTGACATGTACATGAAAGTTTAGACCAGTGTAGTCAACCTTTTTATACCTAACGCCCACTATATGTATCTTTCTTGATGGTAAAATTTCCTTACCTCCCACCAGTGCTCGATGGAAGGAGGATTCAACTTGTGCCGTAGAACCCCCTACCGCCCACCTAGAATCCTGAAACGCCCACTAGTGGGCGGTAGGGACCAGGTTGACAACCCCTGGTTTAGACAATAAACATTCAGGCAAACAGAAGTAGAAAGGTGGGGTCCCCTATTTAACAGTGCACAATCTTACCAATGTAACATTTGTTTTGGCTTTGGTTGGTGTTATGTTGATGTGTATATATGTAGATAATTTTTAAAGGGCATATTACTGTATATACTCAAATATAAGCCCACTTTTTCAGCATATTTTTTGGGCTGAAAAAGCCTGCCTCGGCTTATACTCAAGTGAGGTGGGCAGCTGCGGAGGGACGAACAGTGAGAAAGGAGCCCTTTCTTGCCGCTTGTCCCTCCGCCGCTGCCCGCCTCTGACAAGGAAAGGCACAGGAGCCACGGCTGGGAGAGGTGCTGCGCTGTGACACTCTCAACCGGGCTCCTATGCTTGCTCTTGCGAGCGGCAGAGGCGGCGGCAGAGGAATGAGCGGCTGCTCCGCTGTCGGCAGAGAAGGAGGAGGAGCGAGCAGCAGCAGAGGAGGAACGAGCAGCCCGAAAGCAGCCTTTTTGGGCTGCTTGTTCTTCCTTCTCCGCTGCCGCCACCACCAGGTTTGTGGTTTGGTAAACTGGCTTATACTCGAGTCAATAAGTTTTCCCAGTTTTTTGTCCTAAAATTAGGTGCCTCGGCTTATATTTGGGTCGGCTTATACTCAGGTATATACGGTATATATACACAGTACTCCAGGTGTTGTCTGACCAAGGCAGAATAGAACACAACTATTACTTCCCTTGATTGGCGCACTATACTTCTGTTGATGCAACCCAGATTAGCATTGCCCTTCTTTTCCTCTTGCATCACACTGCTGACTCATGTTAAGCTGGTGGTATACTAAGACCCCTAGATCCTTTTCACATGTTCCACTGGCAATCCAAGTGTCCCCCATCTTATATGGGCTGGTTCTTCCTGCCTGAATGTAGAACCTGACATTTATCACTATTGAAATTCATTTTGTTAGTTTGGGCCCAGTTCTCCAATCTCTTAAGGTCATATCGAATCCCGATTGTGTTTTCTGAGGCATTAGCTACCCCTCCCAGTTTTGTGTCATCTGCATGATTGTAAAGTATTTGGGCCCTGGTCCTTTATGGCTCTAATGAAAAGTAAGTATTAAACCATTATTACCTAACATGACACTTTTTCATTATCGTTTGTGCCACAGAACAAACTTGGCCAAATACACAGGAAACTCTCCTGACAACATGGAAGATTGTGGCATTCACTGCTACCAGTGTTCTTCTGGTACTTCTGTTAGTTATCCTTGCCAGAATGTTCCAGACCAAATTTAAGGCACGCTTTCTTCCAAGGTTAGTAACACTTTTCTGTTATGTTCTCCTCCTTCCCCTTCTCCCAGTAGTTGGCAGTGTGGTACTGTATTTAATCCTTACCTGACTTTACTGAAAAAACAAAAAAAATTTTTTTCTTTCCAGTAGCACCTTGAAGACCAACTAAGTTAGTTCTTGGTATGAGCTTTCGTGTGCATGCACACTTCGTCAGATACACTGAAACAGAAGTTGCCAGATCCTTCTATATAGTGAGAAGGTGGGGAGGGGTATGGGTGGTTGGCAGATAGCTGAGATGAGCCTGTTGACGGCTCTTAACGACTGCAATAGGTCTTACAGGAAAAAGCAAGGGGTGAGACCTATTGCAGTCGTTAAGAGCCGTCAACAGGCTCATCTCAGCTATCTGCCAACCACCCATACCCCTCCCCACCTTCTCACTATATAGAAGGATCTGGCAACTTCTGTTTCAGTGTATCTGACGAAGTGTGCATGCACACGAAAGCTCATACCAAGAACTAACTTAGTTGGTCTTTAAGGTGCTACTGGAAAGAAATTTTTTTTTTTTGTTTTGACTATGGCAGACCAACACGGCTACCTATCTGTAACTGACTTTACTGCACTATATTCTTTTTTAATAAATATTTTGAACCACTCTCTTATATGCATCATCAAGGGTGGTAAACAAAAGCCCAGAATGAACAAGTAAATCAATAATGTACTTTCAACCCTCTTATCTTAAACTAGGGTGGCTGCCAGCGGTGGCTCCCTGTTTGTGGAATGCTCTCCCCAGGGAAATTCTCCTGGCACCATCATTATGTATCTGTAGGCAAAAACCTTCATCTATAACCAGGCCTTTGGCCTTTAACTATCTGTGACCTTTTAGAAGTGGGTGGGATGTTTTTAAAGTATTTCTCTTTCCTCTTGGTTTTAATGTACAGTGGTACCTCGGGTTACATACGCTTCAGGTTACATACGCTTCAGTTTACAGACTCCGCTAACCCATAAATAGTGCTTCAGGTTAAGAACTTTGCTTCAGGATGAGAACAGAAATCGTGCTCCGGCGGTGCGGCAACAGCAGGAGGCCCCATTAGCTAAAGTGGTGCTTCAGGTTAAGAACAGTTCCAGGTTAAGTACAGACCTCCGGAATAAATTAAGTACTTAACCCGAGGTACCACTGTATTCATGTGGGATTTATTGTCTATTTGTTTAGCTGTAGGTCACTTTGCGTTGCCCTGGGCAAAATAAAGCAATTGACAAATTTAATAAAAGTAAATAAAGTTGCTATTCGCAATTGATGTGTCCGTTGCCTTAATGTACAATACAGATGCAGTATACCATGAAAGTTAGCTGAGATTTTCTCACTGCCAACCTTGGATTTCCCAGCCTAACTTGTGATTCTGGGAATCTTAATGTAGGCTGATGTGCACAGTGCGGAATGAGGAATAAGAGAGTTCCTTATCTTTGCCACCCAGCTGCTTGCTTTCCTTCTCCCACCTCTTCCCTGGTTTGCTGGAGCTATTTAGCTTATTGTGACAAATTGCACATGGCTATCGGTCTGAACAGATACCTGGGCATATTTGAAGTAAATATTAATGATGCATTGCCTCAATTTCAGGTTATTAAAAACTTTCTAAGTGGTGAACCTCATACGTTGCTGGAAGATGATATTCTGACATTCACACTCTCTGACACACACACACACTCACGCACACTCTTTCTCTCCTTCCAATATAGAGGAGCTCAGGAGAATTGCAGCAGTGGCCCTGACTTCGTGGTGGTGGACGGTGTTCCTGTGATGCTACCTTCCTACGATGAAGCTGTGAGCAGTGGATTGAATGCCTTGGCACCTGGATGTGTGTCCCCTGCTGGCCAGGGGTATGTTTTACAGGCTGATGATCAGAACCCTCCAGCTTATCCGGGGCCAGATGACTTGGGCAGGTTGCCGGCGGAATTTGATACCTGTGACAGCATTTCAGGCTCATCGGAACTTCTTCAAAGTTTGTACACATCTTCTGTGTGTCAAGTGGGAGCACATCCTATCTCAGAGAGAACTGATGCTATCAATAGCACCACCGGGGAAGTAGCATCAACCAGCCCAAGCATTGACATTGCAGATGGTAATTTTGATTTTTGAACATTATGTGAGCTTGTTTTAGTGTCAGAGGTTTTTTTTTCCCCATATGAAGAAGCCATGAGATTGTGCTTTGGAGAAGGAACCTAACTGCATATTGGGTCTTTCTTTCTGTTCCAGCCTATGTCTCTTTTGCTTCTGACTTTTTTAAAAAAAAACAACAACACAACAACAGCAGCAGCAAATTCTTTACAACTCAAAGTTTCACCACCACCTTGCATCAGATTCTACCAAGGATTTGTGCCTAAAAATTCCTTTATGGCAGGAGAGGGTTAACGTGTTCCCCACTGCAAAAGACTGAACATTTGCTGGAGGTCAGGTTAGCTAGTTTTTTTGGGTACATGGCACATCTTTAAAAACATGTGGAGTTATAGTCTGGGCCTGGAGTATGAGAGTAGCCAAAAATGCCCTGTTTCATCAGCCTATGCGCTAGTTCTTTTTTTCTTGGTGTTTTTTTTTTTTTAGTAATGAGCGCACACACTACATTACAGTAAAATTCAACATAGTATCTACCTAGTCTTTTGTTACTCTGTCAGAAAGTCCAATCCAATTACCTTGTTGTAATATTGATTTTTCTCAACATCCAGCTGTGTATTTCAATGAGCTATGTATAGTTTACTGTGGTTTGTGTAATGCTCAAAGTTAGAGTCAGTGGCAAACTGGTGTTAGCGGCAGATTTTCATGGTCACCTACTCTAATGAAGACACACACTAAGTCATCTTTTATGCTGAGAGCAAATACTAATAGTAATAATAATAATTTCATTATTTATACCTTGCCCATCTGGCTGGGTTTCCCCAGCTAGTAAGATCACGCTTGGGATCCAACATTATTGAATAGGTTCCACAGCCAATGTGATTTTTGGCCATCTTTAAAATTTGGCTTGCTGAAGGTTTCATGGCCTCTTATTCCTCTGCACATGGAACTGCTTCGTGAAACATACTAATTAAATGACTCCAAATTAGTCATGAATGTGTGCCAGGCTTCAAGCACGCAAGCTGAACGGGTGGTGGTGGTGGGGAATTGAATCTTCATTTAATTCTCATTCTGAAAATTAGCCTGGCCTAAGAAAGAATAATCAGAGGACTACTTCACTGCACAGCCACCTGCAAAGTGCTTTGAACAATTAGCCTGATTTGTATGCAGCCACTTAGCATACTTTGTAATTGCACCAGGTCGCTATGTAGTAAAGTAAAAGAAAAAAATGGGTTGTCTGACTCAATGCATAAAGTGCCTTAACCTCTTAGCAGCAGTGGGCCTGTTAATGGCATGTTATAGCAAAATAACATTTCAGGTCCTCCCTTCACAGAGTTCACTATTAAAACCCAATTAACTCTTTCTTTTATTTTCTAGAAATTCCATTGATGGATGAAGACCCTTAATCTGCACAAATCTTGATCATTACCTGCTCACACCTCTTGGGGGGAGGAGGGCGTAAAAGAATCATGCACATATGTATACAAACATACCTATATATCTATATAAATCTCTATATAAAGACTGACTAAATATCGGGGGAGGGCATTTTCGGTTTTTATAAATCTTCCACATTATGATGTCACCAGATTTTTTTGTGCACATATCTTAATCAACTTTGGGGGTTGAGAGCATCAGCTATTCAACGGCAGCTTTACAAAAATGAATCCTGAGGATTTGATGAGACTAGTCACTGCAAAAGAACTATAGATTTATGGAATAGTGATGAGTGTATCTGCATCGCAGGAAGTCTTAACTGCTCTTTAGAAACACCAGTGAAAGTGGTTTGTGTTACAGGTACAAACTGCCTAAAGAAAGCATGTCAGATGATGTAAATTTTGCTTTATTGAAGCTGCTAAATATTTATGATGGACCACAATTTACAAAGGAATCCTAATTTATTGGGGTGCAGGGAAATAAACAGTGTTGAAATTAAAATTGGGGAAAGGTCATTCCTGAATGGTCTGTTTTAACCAAGCTTGTAGAGAGAAACTCTTGTGGTGATGTCATTTAAAGAGGCGGCTGCAGCAACAAAGCACCTGAGTTCAAGAAAGAACTTATTCTGGGTAAACGTATAATAAAAGGAAAGAAGAGGCTTGAGTCATGATCTAAAGGTTTTGTTTTTTGTTTAAAAAGAAAGATCTAAAATAGAAGTATTTATGAAACATTATCACAACTGCATTGCATTTGACCTGTTTTTTCTCATGAATGTTCCAAGTTATAAACAAAAGTAGCAAAGCCACACTTAGGCAAATGTTGAAATAGTAGTGTCTCACACCCATGTTTAATGAGGCCACTGAGAAACAAGAGGAAGGCAATGGCATTGGTTGGATCGCAACTCAAAGAGGAAGTCTCTGCTTAAATAGGTCAGTGAGGAATGAGCATGCTCAGTGGCATCTAAGAATCATGGGGTGTTGAATGTCTGCTGAAAAAGGAAAAGAGGAAACTGGTGAGGTGGGTGGGAGGGAGGGAGGTTAATTGACCTGTTCGAGCTACTTACAAGGAGAAACATCCTGGAGGAAGACCGGACTGGACTCTGTTGTGAGATATCAGTATTACTAGTTACTAGTGCTTTCACACCTAAGCTGAGGTTTGTACTAAGAACTTTATAGAGCCATACTGCACATGGTATGATCAGAAACGGTTATAGTTCAGTGTCAGAGCACATGTTCTGCATGCAGAAAGAAGCGTTGGGAAAGACTGAAACTCTGGAGCTAGGTGGATCAATGGTCTGATTTGGTATAAGACAGCTTCCTTTTTCTCATTAACACAAAATGCCAGACTGTATACAGTGGTGCCCCAGTCTACAAACAGCTCTGTTAATGAACTATTTGGTGAACAAACTCTGCAAAACCGGAAGTAGGTGTTCCGGTTAGCGAACTTTGCCTTGGAAACCGAACGGAATCAGAACGGTGGAAGGGCACCAGTAGCGGGAGGCCTCAGTAGGGAAAGTGCGCCTCGGTTTAAGAATGGACTTCCGGAACAAATTAAGTTTGTAAACCGAGGTACCTCTGTATCTGGAATTTTCTTCAACTTCTTCCTCACTCCCAATCCAGATCTCAACTGTGTTGATTAACCTTTTTCTTTTGTTCCATGGTCTTGATTGTTGTTGCTGTTCTTTTGACACAAAAGGGAAGCATGGATATCATTTCAGGGAGGGCAAGGGCAGATTTCTCCTCCCCACTCAGTACATCTAAGCTGTTACTTCAGCTACTGTTAAATCCAACACATTTAGGCTTCCTAGCTCCACATGCTCAAGTATTTGAAGATAAGTACAAAAATTATCTTCCATAATACAATGGCATTCATTTTACTTATTTAAAATATCTCTTAACCACACTTCTTCAAAAGATTCTAGCGATGAAATGCAAAAGTGTGACTAATTCACACAGCACTGCAACATAAATACAGCTTAAAATGAACAAATACATGGAACAAAATGCAACCCCCCCCCCAAAAAAATAGGTTTTTGCTCTGGATTTTCTGCTATCTAAAATGCTTGTGCAGATAGGGAGATATTTGCATGGTACACCTGTATCTTGACCTGTGACAATAACAATTTGTATATATCTAGACAAACAGTTAAATAAGACAATTTCCAAATGTGTGCACTTTTTACTTCTCTAGTGTATGTAATTTCTGAGACAAATTTTCTCGATAGCTTGATACTGGTTGGTTTAGGAAACAATACCTTTCCCCAACCGTACAAGCATTGCAGATTACAAATGCTATTGACATATTAGCTACAACTTGCCATTATATAGCCTCACAGTAAAGCACAGAGAAAATGCAACTAGGTTGCTTTTAGATTTTAAATCATGATTTTAAAAATAGTCCAGGAGGAGTACCACCTTTACTACCAATCCAGGTATATATGGTTCATTTTTCTATAGTAGAAGAAAGAGCTCATTGTAAACGCTCTTAAAGATCCTGAACCACTTCTTATTTTCAGTCTTAAGTGTATAATCATCCACATACACAATGAAAATGCTCTGAAGAGTCCACTTGTGTAGGTACGCAGTGATAAAAAAGATGAATACTATAGGGAAATGGGAAGGAGGGATTCTGTAGGTTGGCAGTGCAGCTATTGTGCCTTATGCTTTTATTTTACGGCTCATGATAATGAAAATAAGTAATGCTTGAAATAAGACAAAGCATCATGGAAATGTATTTGCAAGCTGGGGTATTTGAGTCAATTGCAATTGTCTGCTCAAGAACCATGCACTGAACAGTGTAAACAGCCTTGGGAAACTGTCGTGTAACAAACAGCATGTATTTTTGTCGATGTTCTATGGCTGCTGAGTAGTATCCAAATATTCCCAGAGTTTGTTGTGGGACTTAGAGAAAAGTGTTGCTGTAATTTATCAAAAATTTTCCATTTATTTTGCCTTCATGTCTGTTGATTTTGAGGAACGTTGGAGATAAAAACCTCATGAGAGTCCCATTTCAGGCGTATAATTCATAAACATTGCTCCCAATAAATGGGACCATCTCTCTCCTGCGGTACATCACAAACTCTTGCTATATCCATCCCCACTTGGTCCTCTGTTGCTGGTCCTGAGGCTAAGGAAAGTTCAGCACTTAAGCCCCACCTCCCAATTATAACTAGAAAAATCCAAAAGATGTGGTATAAATTCAAGTAAATGTATTTGCGGCATCATTTCATCCATGGAAGTTTTAGTCTCTACGCAACTCACCGTCCAATCCTATACATGTTTAATCAGGAGTAAATCCTGCTGAGTTTAATGATAATTAACTCCCAGTAAGGGAGTTTACAAATCTGATCTTAGACATTTTAGATAAAATACTACAAGTTTCTTAAATGTAGCAACAACAGTTTGTAGATAGTTCATCTGAACCTGTCTCATGACTGAATGGAGCAAAGAGCACCTGAGCACCTGAGCAAAAGTGGGAAAATATCAGGTAAGAGTTGTTTTTTGTTTAATACATCTCCTTAAGCCATTAAACCATCACCATTTTAGGCAACCAGAGTCTGCAGTGCACAGAAGTAGATATCAAAGTCTTCAATGGCCACATGTGCTACCCTTTTGAACTTACCCTGCTGATTCATTCTGTGGTTACTGAATCCTCAGGTATTGCAATAAAACAGTCAAGTGACGCCTCTGATGCTTAAAACACTAACCTTTTAAAAAATGTAACTCTACTGCAGGAAGGGAACAAAGGCTTTGGGGCATGATATATGTTATAGACAGCTATTTTGTAATGGAGAACTCCTAAAACTGGTTCTAGAAAATATTTTTAAAAGCTTTACATAGCAACCCCACACTCACATTGTGCTCATAGACTGTTTAATTATCCATTCAAAGAGTGCTCACTAATGGTTCATCATACTAGAAAAAAGTGGCAAGTGGGGTGCTGCAGAGATCTGTCTTTGACCCATTGTTGTTCAGCTTCTTTGTAAATGACTTGAAGAATTTGAGGGGATGCTCATCAAATTTGTCCATGACACCAAACTGGGAGGGGTAGCCAGTGCTGCTGAAGAAAGAATCAGGATGCAAGATGACCTTAACAGTTTGGAGAACTGGGCTCACACCAACAAAATAAATTTTTAATAGGGACAAATGTTAGGTTCTACACTTTGGCTGGAAGAACCAGCTGCACAAATATAAGATGAGGGACACTCAGATTGCCAGTAGTATATGTGAAAAATACCTAGGGGTCTTAGTAGACCACAAGTTTAACGTGAGTCAACAGTGTGATAAAAGCCCAAAAAAGGTTAATGCTATTATAGGCTGCATCAACAGACATACAGTGTCCCAGTCCAAGGAAGTAATAGTACCACTCTATTCTGCCTTGGTCAGAGCACACCTGGAATACTGTGTCCAGTTGTGGGCACCACAATTAAAGAAGGGTGTTGACAAGCTGGAACGTGTGGAGAGGAGGGTGACCAAGATGATCAAAGGGTCTGGAAACCAAGCCTTATGATGAATGGTTGAGGGAGCTGGTTTGTTTGGCCTGGAAAAGAGGAGACTGAGAAGAGATATGATAGCCACTTTAAAATTCCTAAAGGGCTGTCACATGGAAAATGGAGCACACTTGTTTTCTCCTGCTCCAGGGGGTAGGGCCCAAACCAATGGCTTCAAGTTACAGGAAAGGAGATTCTGACTAAACATCAGGAAGAACTTTCTGACAGGAAGAGCTGTTCCATGAGAGGTAGAAGTTTTTAAGCAAGGGTTGAATGGCCATTTGTCATGTATGATCTAGTTGAGATTCCATTGCAAGGGGGTAGACTAGATGATCCTCAGGATCCCTTCCAAGTCTACAATTCTATGATCTTGTACTGATGGACTGGCTCTACAATAAAGATCCCCAGGTTACAGAGTACAGCCAGTGTGGTGTAGTGGTTAAGAGCGGTGGACTCGTAATCTGGTGAACCGGGTTCGCTTCCCCGCTCCTCCACATGCAGCTGCTGGGTGACCTTGAGCTAATCACACTTCTCTGAAGTCTCTCAGCCTCACTCACCTCACAGAGTGTTTGTTGTGGGGAGGAAGGGAAAGGAGATTGTTAGCTGCTTTGAGACTCCTTAAGGGGTGTGAAAGGCGGGATATCAAGTCCAAACTCCTCCTCCTCCTCTTCTTCAGCATGGCCAAGGCAATTAAACACCTCTAACATTTTATTTTTTAAAAAAAATTCTTAAGAGTCCAGATCATTTTATGAATAACACTGGCTCCATTTCTTTGCTTACCGTTCTCTATTGTGAAAACTCCATTTGCTACACCGACTACTAAGCTGTTCAGAGAAGTAACTCTCCATTATTTGATGCACCTGCATGAATATTTTGTCTATCAATGTGCAAAATTATTGCTGAGCTGCCAGCTCAACAACAACCAACTACATTAAGCTAATGCATCAAAATCTGTCGAAATTCATTTTGCAGTGCTCTCTGCCATCCGCCCTGGAAGTGGGGGCAAAATGCAGCCTCTCAGGGGAAGCTTTGCTGCTTCTGACCTACCCAGGCATATAAGGCCCCCTATACCATGTTTGTGTGTTCCTTTGTGTAGTCTCTCACACACACACTTGCTTCTGAATTATCTAAGTGCATAAGCCCGTTTGCCATTTTTGTGGGTTTCACATCCTCATTCTCTCTCTCTTTCTCATTATGGTCTTTGGGATGCTTCCAGCTTTCATGTATTTCTTGTCCTCTCCAGTATGACAATATTGTGACTGTCTTGCAGTGATTTGATGCCTTGTATTTCCCCCTGCTAATTACCTTTTCTATGCCTGTGTCGTCATTGTCTGCCTGACAACTAGGGGCGTTAAGCAAAAACAGGTTCCCCGTGACGCTTTTATCTTCCCTCTGCTGACATGGGCATGCTGTCATTCAACAGTTTGCAAGGTCTGTACATGGGACATTAAAGTGGTTTGGAAATATGATCCCTTGGGGGCTCAAATGCATCAGACTCTGGAGGGAGAGAGACAGAGAGAGAGACCTCTGCATTGGCTTAATACTGTAATAGAAATGGCTGATGTGATATCTTCTGCAGTCTAAGCCAGTTAATGTGATTAGCTTTCTTTAGCACTACTATACCCTGCACTTCATAATCTGCATTTCATGGAAAGCAGCTAGGAATGCATTAAGGATAACTGTAGACTGATTTGATGCACTTGTCTCCACCTGGTGCTGAATAGATGAAACCTCGCAGCAGATGCCAGGAGCAATTCCTTTGTCAGCAACTAACTGAGAATCCTTTGGATTTGCTTATCTCTGGAGCCTGTTTCTCATATGAGGCATGCCAGTTAGAGGAGGGTTCCTGTAAATCACTCCCGCATTGGAAACATACTGTGGAAAGTGGGCCCGCTTCACCTTTGTGTCGCCCAGCTGCTTGCGGGTGCTATTGAAAGCTTGAACTTGTGAGAGTGAGCACTGAGCTGCTTAAACCCTACTCAACCAGACTTGCATGCGTCATGAACAAAACATGCCCACATGTTAGATTGGTGTGGGGAAAATCTTGGCAATGTAATGACACCAGTTTGTTTGGTGGTCAACTTGACCTAGAGAGAATTTCCCCAGAAAGGGATAATGATCAGGAAAGGCCATCTTCCATCTGAGTTGGATTTGGCTGGGATGCTAAACCAGGACCTTCTGTGGCCACAATCAACGCTCTAGAGCACGCTGGCCAAAGAGGTCTAGCTGACCCAAACACCCCACTCTTTTTAGCCTTCCATTGCTGCATGTAGGCATTTGACCTGTTGCATTTTTAACTTTAACCTGTGAATTTAAAATCAGCAAACAAAAACTTAAGAGACAGGCATCATTTATGAATTTATTATATTGTTATATTTTGTTTTGAGGCCCTTCAAGTAACAATTTTGTGAGTGGCTCACAAACCTAAAAGTGGTAAAATACAAGTAAAGTAAGAATAACATAAAATTACATATCTCTGCTTCTCTATTTGCTAGTAAGTAGCTTGCAAAAGATTTCTCTGCCTGCATTTCTTTCTTTCTTTCTTTCTTTCTTTCTTTCTTTCTTTCTTTCTTTCTTTCTTCTCTTTCTCACTAACACACATACACACACACACATACACACACACACACACACACACACACACACACACACACAGAGAGAGAGTAAGTCTTACCATACAATATATACTGTTCAGGAGGGCTCCCCATCTCTCTGGAAAGGGTTTAATTAATATTTTGTTTGTTAACTTTGCTGCATTAAACATGCATTCTGTAGCTGACCTCCTTTGTAATGTTCTGTTTTGAAATCTTTTAATATTTCAGTTTCCTTTTAATTATGTTGCTTTCGGTGTATACTTTATGTTTGACTTTCTTTAGCAAGGTTATATTCTGGATTGTTTTAGTGGATATTTTAATGTAGGTTGTGAAGCGCTTTGATTTTTTTCTGAAAAATATAAAGCAGTATAAAAATGAAATGAGGAAGATGAAGATGAAGATGAAGATGAAGAAGAAGAAGAAGAAGAAGAAGAAGAAGAAGAAGAAGAAGAAGAAAGGAGCCACTTTGGGTGGCTAACTCCTAAATATCTAAACAGCTGCATTCTATTTTTTTTTAATGAAGCATTATAAATTCTTCAAAACTATAGATTCGCAGATATTGAGTGCTTGTTCCACTATAGCACTTGTGTCTATCGCTTATGAACTATGTTCTAACACTAAATTTTTAATTTGCTGCCAGCACAGCATAGTTGGTGATTCATCTATCCTTTCAGTCTGTTCAGTCTGAGATAAGATCTGTGAGGTTTTTTTCCCCTTCCAGGCAAATAAATATTATTTACAAGTGGTGGTCTGATTTCAGCATGACAGCACCATATATCCTTCATATGAGGCAGAGAGTCAGACTTCCCCTAATTGTTTGTGACATTAATTAAACATGTTTACACTGGTTAAATACATAATTTAATTCCATAAATTATGAAAATCTGCCTTCCTTTCTTCTGTCACATGGGGCGCTTACAGGAGTAAACACTGTTCTAGAGCTGAAGTAAAATAGCAATCGGAAATTTTAAGTCATGAGGGACAGAGTGCAGGATGGGAGCTGCGGTTGAGTCATGAAACATATTTTGCATGCATGAAGCCTCAAGTAGAAATCCCTCACAAATCTAGTTAGCAAATATATGTTGGATGAAAGCCTGGGACCAGGGGAAACCTTTGCTTCAGAGATCAAGGAAAGCTGTTACAAATTATTGCTGATAGTACTTTGCCCTGACATAGTATAAGGCAGTTCCTTGTATCATTAGCATCCTGAGTAAAATCATCTCTCTCTCTCTCTCTCTCTGAATGCCTGAAGCATATCTGTGGTATTTGAGTGTTTTAGTTTATCTTGGGCTCCATGATCACTGCAGATGGTGACAGCAGTCACGAAATTAAAAGACGCCTGCTCCTTGGGAGAAAGGCGATGGCAAACCTAGACAGCATCTTAAAAAGCAGAGACATCACCTTGCCAACAAAGGTCCGTATAGTTAAAGCCATGGTTTTCCCAGTAGTGATGTATGGAAGTGACAACCATATGTCGGGAGTACTCTGATGGTGTTTCCTGCTTGGCAGGGGGTTGGACTCGATGGCCCTTGTGGTCTCTTCCAACTCTATGATTCTATGATTCTAAGTTCATTGCGTTTCGAGCCACTAATGTGATAGCCATAATGGGAATGGGATCCAATATTGTGCTGGCTGTGTTAGAATGTTACACAAAAATGTGTGTGTGTGCATATGTGTTAGTTACTGTCTGTATAACAGGAACAGGGGAAGATAGTGTGGTCTGCTTCAGGCTTGAAGGAATTTCTGTCCCTCAGATGACTTGTGCTGTGTGGATCTGGCCTGCTGTGCTGGCCTTAAAAAGGTATTTGTAACCTGAAGTGAAAAGTTGAAAGGCTCCTTTTCCTAGCTAATATTTAACTAGGGCAATGAGCTAGAGTTTGTATATATGGTGTTTCCTGAGGAATCTGTCTGCTAAAGTTACCGTTTCATGTTGAAGCTGTCAGTAAAGGAAAAGAGACGAAAATACCCAAGTCCCAAGTTCAGTACTGTCACTGGGGGCTCAGGTGGCCTGGATGGCTAAGAATACCCTTTTCCAGCTGCAGCTGGTTCACCAGTTCTGGTCCCTTTTGCGTGCCTGAACACACACACACACACACACTCCACACTCTATCCAGGCAAGCAAGAGATGTTATCACAAGTTAAGGACACATTCCAGCCAGATCAATGCACTCCTGGAGGGCTTGCAGTCCCGTGAAGGATGTGGCCTGGGGAAGAGTCCCAAGGTGCCTGGAGAACATGAGGTAACCCACTTTTAGTTTAGAGCAGGGTTTCCCAAACTTGGGTCTCCAGCTGGTTTTGGACTACAACTCCCATCATCCCTAGCCAGCAGGACCAGTAGTCAGGAATGATGGGAATTGTAGTCCAACAGCAACTGAAGACCCAAGTTTGGGAAACCCTGGTTTAGAGGAAAGAGAAAGGTGACAGTTTGCCCAAGAAAATTACAGTGGTACCTTGGGTTAAGTACTTAATTTGTTCCGGAGGTCCGTTCTTAACCTGAAACTGTTCTTAACCTGAAGCACCACTTTAGCTAATGGGGCCTCCTGCTGCTGCCACGCCACAATTTCTGTTCTCATCCTGAAGCAAAGTTCTTAACCCGAGGTACTATTTCTGGGTTAGCAGAGTCTGTAACCTGAAGCGTCTGTAACCCGAGGTACCACTATATGACAATTTACCAAGGGTCAAACTGAAAAGCAGCACGCTTCAAGCTAAATATGAGGAAATAACTTCCTCAGTAATAGTTTGGGGATTTTGTAACAAGATAACCAGTTCCACAAAACGTTGAGCACCTGAGGCTGGGGGTTTGTCTTAGGGGAATAAATGAGGATGTAGAAATAGTTAACAACAGAATGGGCAGAATTTCCCCCCTCGTATAATACCAGGATTCTGGGGAGTGTCACCCAATAAAACCTATCTGAGTTAAGGCAGGACAAACAAAAAGTACTTCCCTACAAAATACATCATTAACATTTTAAATTGATTTGCTAGCTTTGATAGTTTTACAGGGCTAGACAAGCTTGTGGAGAATAACCTTTAACCTTGGTTATGAAACAGAACCTCCATGGACAGAGATGGCAGGGTTCCTTCTATTTACTATGAGAGAGGCATCAGCTTATTTCCCTTTGGAGAGAAATAACCAAGAGGCAGGGACCTCAAAACAACCCAATGTGGAGAATCCTCCGTGACCATAGTGAAAACAGAAAATCGGGGAGGAGGAATAGAATGGAATGGCTGAGCTCTGAAAGGGCAGCGACTGAAAATCAGTTGCTGCATGCAAACAACTTGCTGTGGCTATCACCTCCCTCTGAGGTCCTCCCTGTTAATGTGACAGTTGCCAAAAAACAAACACACACTGGGGAACACTCTGGGGGGAAAACGCACACTCACAGACTTCAGACTACCGTACTGAGGATATTTACATTTGCCTGGAACCCCAAAGTGTGAGAGCAGATGCACTCACAAATAAAACATATAGTTCAGCCCAATGGATTACAAGGTGGGTGTGTTACGCATGACTATGCACAAACACATCACTGCGGACCAGATTCATTCAAGCCCTTGTGGGCTTTGCTATTTGTAGACAAAAATTACGTTGGAGGTTAGAGTTGTTGCTATTTTGGTACTGGAGAAAGAAAGACTCAGTATCTATTACGAATGATTTCTTTTTATTGGACGAACATCCAGTTAATAAAATATCAATGATCAGTTTTTATACCTGCTTTTTCGGAATGAGAGATTGAAAATATTATTTGCAAACTGTGTTGCTTTGAAATAGTCCTAGAGCAAGGTGTACTGCTTAGTCAAAGCTGGATAAATAATTCAGTGTTTGTTTTTTCTGACAGGGTTAACCCAAGCATGCCCCTCAAAGAAATAATATCCTTTTTTGTAAAACATCCAACAAAATGTCTTATCAACAAGTAAATGCAATTAGATATAAAGTAAATATAGAGTTGTCAGGGTGAATATAGAGGTGTCAAGTTCTTCTTTCATAGTCCACAGTGCATGCAAATTTCAGTGTTTTTATAAACTTCAGTAGTGAGATAAAGGGCAAGTTTAGAACTCTTTTTCTTCTTTTGGATTCCTCCAGAAGTAAAGCTCTTGTTATAAGAAAAATAAACTGCTCTTTTCCCCTTATGAGGTACCCAAGAGCCCATATAGAGTCCTCTTTTTAGGTTCTTTGTCGGTAGGAGGAAATAACAGAGACCAACCAGAGAATATTGAGAAGCAAAGCAGCTAGTAAGCCTGATCTTTATTAACTGTTGCAACAGGGTGCTCCCCCCCACACAGGAGAAAGGAGGAGGACCCAGAACAAAGGTGTGCCTGCCCTTATATAGACATTTTAAATTGCCCGTCCTGGAGTCCAAGACCACCCCCAGAAACATCATACATACATCACAGAAGGGGTGTAACCCAAGACCACCCCCCAGATACATCATACCTACATCACAGAAAAGGCGGTCTACAACAGACATCTGAGTATGCTGTTTATCTCTTGTTTGGCAAGTTACCTAATTGCATTATCTGGGTTCTGGCCACTCTTTTTTTATTATAACTACTTAATTCTTGAATCTAGGTAACAGGTCATAGGCTCACACCCTGTTCATATCTTGAATGTGCTCTTAAGACAGGATTTGTGAGGAAAGAGACAATGGGGAGGTTTCCCACTTTGACCTTGCAGAGAAATATTTGAGGTCAATTTGTTCAGGACCTAATCTGGGGGGGTTTCAGACATGTGGTTTATATATACAGTTATGAACATTTTTTTATATATAAATATGACCTTAAAATTCTTATAACACTCTGTATCAGATTGCTCAATATCTATGAAAACGCTACAGCCACCCCTTTCTTGGTCTGCTACAATACTGTCTCAGAAAAACTACACTACTGTTAACTGCAGAAGGTGAGGCTTATAATTATAGAATCATAAGAGTTGGAAGGGATCCCAGGGGTCATCTAGTCCAACCCCCTGCAATGCAGGAATCTCAACTAAAGCATGCATGACAGATGGCCATCCAGCCTCTGCTTAAAAACCTCCAAGGAAGGAGTCCATAACCTCCCAAAGGTGTTCCCTCCACTCTGACCAAATCACCGAAATCTCAGTCTCATTCTTTGAAAATCACTGGTTTAAATAGCTTCTCTACCTATATCAGCGGTAACCCATGTGGTGCCCTCCAGATATTGCTGCACTACAACTCCCAGCACCCATGACCATTGGCTGTGCTTGCTAGGGCTCATGGGAGTTGGAGTCAAATATCATCGAGGGCATCACTTTGGGAACCCCTGGCTATAAGGTAAGTGAATGTTTCCTCTCAAAGGGCAAACAGCTTTGTGAGATGGGTGGGAGTTTTAAATCTGGAAAACAGTATAGAAAAAAAAATGGGGCAGATGCCCACACCACTAGTCCCTGGTTCAGTCTCACCCCCACCCCCACCCATCTTCTTCTTTAAAATACCTTCTTTAAAAAGAAGGAAAGCCTGACTGCAGACTTTCCACATCAGTCTGACACTCAGCATATGACCTGGAAGAAGAAAATACGTGTGAGCCCCTATCAAGATTCAGCTTTTTAAGAACTAAATTAGTTTCTATCTGGAAGCTGACATCACCTTGCCAACAAAGGTCTGTATAATTAAAGCTATGGTTTTCCCAGTAGTAATGTATGGAAGTGAGAGCTGGACCATCAAGAAGGCTGATCGCCGAAGAATTGATGCTTTTGAATTATGGTGTTGGAGGAGGCTCTTGAGAGTCCCATGGACTGCAAGAAGATCAAACGTATCCATTCTTAAGGAAATCAGCCCTGAGTGCACATTGGAAGGACAGATCGTGAAGCTGAGGCTCCAATACTTTGGCCACCTCATGAGAAGAGAAGACTCCCTGGGAAAGACCCTGATGTTGGGAAAGATTGAGGGCACAAGGAGAAGGAGACGACAGAGGACGAGATGGTTGGACAGTGTACTCAAAGCTACCAGCTTGAGTTTGACCAAACTGCGGGAGGCAGTGGAAGACAGGAATGCCTGGCATGCTCTGGTCCATGGGGTCACGAAGAGTCAGACACAACTAAATGACTAAACAACAACAATCTGGAAGCTGGTTGGCGCGAATGTGGGTTACTATATTCTTCAGGGCCAGTCCTACCGTTAGACAGAGTGAGGCAACTGGCTCAGGCCAGATGCTGGAGTAAGAGACAAGTGGCAGCAAGGGGTTGGAGGATATATCTGTGTGTGCTACTCAGCTTTCCCTGCTTTCAAGTGTGGCATATATGGAAAAGTAGGGGTCACCATCTTGAAATGGATGGGGGGGGGTGCCATCTTTACCTCATGCAGCAAAATAGCTTAGGCCAGCCCTGGTCTTCCCTACTCTGTCCCCTTTTTTCCTTTCATGTGTAGAGTGTGCATTACTGGACTGGCTCTTCTATACCACTTAGAGGAGCATTTTACTGCTTAATGTCATATTAAATAATAATAAAGATGACAGATGAGTAAAGACCAAGCCAACTGGCATTATCAAAAGTACCTATTAGTAAAGGCTGGCATTTCAAAGGGAGAACCAGCTCTTTCTATAAATTAGCTCCTCTTCCAAGTAGTTTGCTTTTGCCATATTTATGCTTAGATTTTGAGGAAATAATTCATCCACATTAGTAGGAGCCTTTATACAGGGTCCTAAACATGCTTGATGCAAATGCATATACACCAACCTCTCTACGGATGTCAAACACGAATCCTTTTTTAAACATTCAGTTACTTTACAATGAATCATACATATTTTAGTTTTTTAGTTTATTTTGACATATTTAATAAGTCAAAAAAGTATAAGGGTTGAGTATTGCCTTAAAACTTGATATCCCAGAACATCCCCAACAGAAGCCATCTCTCTTAAAACAAATTCTGCTGTTTTTCATTACTTGTTCTTATGAATCTGGATTGTAGCTGTTTTAATTGTGCAACTTTAAAAGGACAGCAGATAAGATCTAGGGTCTAAATCTAGCAATGTTGCTCCATGTTTTCTTAAAGAGTTGTGGAGGAAGAAGGACATCGCAACCAATTGGGTGGTTATGCATGAATTGTTGTCAAAGTTCCATTTCCTTCTGCTGAGCGTGTTGCGTAGGTCTAGGGCCTTTTAATTTCCATATTCTGCCTTTGCTGATGCTGTTGTGTATACCATAAATGTAAAGCACTCCACACAAGAATCCTGCCAACTGTAGTTTACCCTTCAAAGAGCTACAATTCCCAACTGACTACAGCTGTCAGGATTCTTTGGGGAACACAAAGAGTTTTAAACATGCTCTTAAATGTATGGGGTGCATTTTTATAAGTAACGGTGCATTTTTGTATTATTTTGTTTAAGGTGTCTGTTGTTGCTTCACTTTTCTGTGCAATGCTTACAGATTTTTAAAAATATATTAAGCAGTATAAAAATTAAATAACCAATCCATCAAAACCCACCCCAGTGCAGGAATCACAGCTAATCAAATCCTTATATTGGCAGGTGTGTGAAATAATCCACCCTTGTTGGTAGAAGCCTATGCTGGGAGTTAAGAGTACTGTAGTTGCTTTGGAAGATGATAATCAGGTCCAGAATTGGCCTCCACAGTCACCTACGGACTCATTGTTAAAACCTTGTTTATGGAAGACAATCTCTCGGCTATGAGTGATCGCCAAAGAAGAAGAAGAAAGAAGAAGATGCTGGGAACATGTTAGAGATTTTATAGAGCATGCAATCCTTTGGATGCATACTCACTGGACTTTTAATAATACAGTGGTACCTCAGGTTACGTACGCTTCAGGTTACAGACTCCACTAACCCAGAAATAGTACCTTGGGTTAAGAACTTTGCTTCAGGATGAGAACAGAAATTGTGCTTCAGTGGTGCGGCGGCAGCTGCAGGCCCCATTAGCTAAAGTGGTGCTTCAGGTTAAGAACAGTTTCAGGTTAAGAACAGACCTCCAGAATGAATTAAGTACTTAACCCGAGGTACCACTGTATATTCGAAGCACAATCTTTCTCCTCAAATACTTCTGAGCGATGTAGTTCACACCTCTGAGTTACAGTTCCCAGCAACCCTTAAACTACAGTGCCCAGAATTCTTTGGGGGAAAGGAATGTGCTTGGAATGTGTTTTAAAGGTATACTGGGAGAATAGGCAATTTCAGTGGTCTCTAGCACGCTTCAGCTGGCCTTAGGCCGACTTTCTGCAGGAGCCCCAATAGCACCCCGATCTCGCCCTTTGGAATTTGTTGTTCCCTGACTGCCTGGAGAAGCGCGCACGATTTCCTGTCAGGGCTGCGCAGAGGATCCATTGCGAGGATCCTCGATGCAGTGTGGATATACAGAGAAAGCGCGGGCCGTTCACCCGGTCCGTCGCCTTCCTTAAAAGTTGGGGCAGTTCTTTTGTGGCAGTGTTAAGCCTTCGTGCCTTGTGCAAACCCACCAGGGTGGGGAGAGGGGCTTTCTTTTCCTGCGACGCCAACTATAAGCTCTCAGGGAGGATGGGCCCGGAAAGCGGCCGCGCAGTCGACGCGGCTCCCGGACAAGAAAAGAGCGTCTTCTCTGCTAAAAAAAAACAGAGTCCCCTACAGGCTCGAAAAACAGGCGCCTTTCCTATTTCTACACTTCCAGTTTGCTGAGCGGCGGAAGGATTAACGAGGGGAAGATTCGAGGAAGAGGGCGGCGCCTCTGCCCTGCATTGGCCCTGTGACGAAAGAGGGGACTGAATGCAGCAAGCGCACGTAGCTAGTCCTCAGGAGGGTCGAGGAGAAGCGACCATGCCTGGAGAGTTAGGCGCACAGGCACCATTTGGTCGCTCCTCTGAGGGGGCGCGCGGCTTTTGCCACCCTCTTGGGCGGAACTAGTTGGCCACGGGAAAGTGGGGGGTGGGAGGAAGCCCTACATTGTTCGTTAGGGAGGAGGGGTCTCTGCCTAGGCAGCTTCTGCCCCTCCCCCTGCTCAGTGGTAGCGTCGGGTGCCTGCTTTGCATCCAGGTGCGTCCAGGTAGGGCAGCGCGAGGCACCTGTTCCGTCGGACTCCTCGCTGGTCCTCGAAAGGTGTGCGGGTGGCAGTGGGTGGGCGAGGCGTAAGCTAGGAAACGTCTGGCTTGGAGGGACGCCTTCTCCCCGCCTCTGCCACAGAGTCTGCTTGCGGCCATGGTCACCTCCTCTTCACTTTTCTCCCTTCTGTCATGGGACGCAGAGCCCGGGAAGGAATATAGGAAGCAACCCAAGGTAAGCTGCTATTCCCTCCTCCTTGAGAGACAGCCTTAGTCTCGGGAGGGCCAAATGAGCTAGTGCCTCTGAGCATGTTTAAAGTGTACAGTGGTACCTCAGGTTACAGACACTTCAGGTTACAGACTCCGCTGACCCAGAAATAGTACCTCAGGTTTAGAACTTTGCTTCGGGATGAGAACAGAAATCACGCGGCGGCGGCAGCGGGAGGCCCCATTAGCTAAAGTGGTAACTCAGGTTAAGAACAGTTTCAGGTTAAGAACGGACCACCAGAACAAATTAAGTTCTTAACCAGAGGTACCACTGTATTTCCATGTGAAGTTTCACCACCAAAAGTGCTTCAGAGCATATGTGGCGGGAGAGCGAAAGAGCTTAACTCTGAGAGGAATGCATGAAGTGAAATGAAGAAAGCACCCCTGAATTGGCGCTCACCCCCCCCCCCAATCTGTCTGTGTGCTGGGCCACATATCTGGGATGGGAGCAAGATGCTGCATATTTCTTTAGCACTTAAGCCATACTTCACCTTTTGGTGCCCCTAGTTTGGGGAAGGAACATGGGGCGTAGTAAAATGCTGTTTAAGAACAGCCTGCTGTTTTAAGCAAGATTTGGTAACCGTACCTTGAAGGGAAATGGCCACAATGATTTAAGCAGAACACTTCTGCCTTAGATTGTAAAATGCCCATTGGTAAATATAAACTTAAGGATTTCGCAACACTCGAATCTTCCAGCGTTCAGCTTCATTGGATGGCCACGAGTTCTAGTGTTATACGAGAGAGAGTTATACTATCCCCCTTCTCCATGCCATGCATAATTTTGTAAAGCTCTAGGAAGTCACCTCTTACTTTCTCTCTTAACCTTTTCTCTTACCTTTTCTGAAAAACCCCAAACGCTCCAACCTTTCCTCACAGGGGAAGTTACTCCATCCTCTTGATCATTTGGGTTGCCCTTTTCTAACTCTACAATATCCTTTTCGAGGTGAGGGGGAAAGAAATGCTCACACTACACAGTATTCCAAATGTGGTTGCACTATAGGTTTGTATAGCGGCATTATGATAGCAACAGTTTTATTTTTCAGTTCCCTTCCTACTGATTCGTAGCATGGAATTTGCCTTTTTGTCATCTGCCATGTTAGCTTCTACATCAAGCTCTCTGCTACAACCCCAAGATCTTGTTCCTGGTCACTTGTTTACATTGAATTGAACCTGTCATTTTACCATCCAGTTGGGAGAGGTCCTTTTGGAGCTCTCCACAATCTCTTTTTGTTTTAACAACCCTGAGCAATTTAATATCATCAGCAAATTTGGCCACCTCACTGCTCACCCCTAACTTGTTTATGAATAAGTTAAAAAGCACAGGTCCCAATATTGATTCCACCTTCTACATCTCTTCATTCAGAGAACTGTCCATTTATTCCTACTTTGTTTTTCCTGCTGCTTAACCAATTCCTGACACACAAGAGGACTTGCCTCGTGCTCCATGACTGTTGGAACAGTGTCTTCAGAGTTGTTCTTTTAATATCTAATTTTGCTCCATCTTAAACAATACCATACATATCGACCAACCTGGATTGCTGGATGGACTTCAGGCCAAACACCAGTACTGTAGTTGTTTAAGTTACTGGTGATTTATTTTGGTTTTTTTAACCTACATCAGCTGCAAAAGGTGTGGATAGCTGATGAAATAGAGAAGTTTCTTAACAGACTTCCCTTTAAAATCAACTGTCACTACCCCAAGCTGCTCATTTTCCCCATTGAGTCAATCGCCCATCTCCTACTACCCTCCTTAGAAAAACCCCATCCCACTCTCCCACTATATATAAGGGTCTGATGACTTCTGTTTCAGTGTATCTTAAGAAGTGTGCATGCACATGAAAGCTTATACAAAGAACAAATCTAGTTGGTCTCTAAGGTGCTACTGGACAATTTTATTTTTTTATATATTTTGACTGCGTCAGACCAACGCGGCTACCTACCTGAATCTTTCCCCATGAGGAAAGTGATGCAAGGACCTGTTATCTTTTTCCTGCATAAGGGAAAAGGCGGGGAGGGTGGTGGTGTTTAGTGAGAGAAAATGTCAGAGGCAAGAAGCTGCTCCCTGCTCACCTGATGCCAGTTTCCCACTGAAGCAGATTGCAGACCCTGCAGCTGTTTGGGACAAAAAGAGAAAGAAAGAAAGAAAGAAAGAAAGAAAGAAAGAAAGAAAGAAAGAAAGAAGGAAGGAAGGCAGGCGTGTTAGAGTAAGCAAGGCACAAGGCAGAGTATGGTCTTTTTGGTGGTTGTCTGTTGCATTTGTTTATATAATGTTATTGGTAGAGGCTATTACACTGGTCGACAATAATTCATGTGCATGTAAATATTGGAAACCGTTTAATCTATTCTTGTGTTTACTTTAAGCTGTTTGTCTTTTTTATAGTTCTGTAGGTCTTATCATTTTGTAATTATTTGTCTGGTTTTACTTTTTCATATTTTTTCCCATTGCGTGCAGTATCTGTGCCCACACAGGGGAGGGTGGTCATATTGGCTTTCAAGGTTGAGAAACCTATGTCTCTCCATATGTCGTTGGAGCCTAATTCCCACCATTCCTGGTCCTTGGCCATGCTGGCTGGGTTTGATGAGACAACATCTGGAGTCCAACAACAGCTGGAAGGCCACAGGTTCCCTACCTCTGCTATATGGAAGTTTCTGATCAAAACATGAAAGGGAAGCGAATCTTATCTTGCTGGCTCATCACAGTAAACTGAGAATTGCAGAAGTTAAACTTGCTGGATTGTTCTTTCCTGCTGGCTTCTAAGAGAAGGATGATTTATGCAGCCTTTGGGAGTGTGGAAGAACGCATACGAATGGCTAGAGAACTGAATGTTCTTCTGTAGATGCAGCTTGATACTGAAAGGTCATATTTCAAACCTTTTTGGAGATTGGGAGCAGGGCGTTAATATATGCAACCCCAGCATCTCTACTGTATACTCTGACATCCAGTAGATTTTGTTTAAACCCATTATTCAAGCTTTTGACCAGTGGTTCTTCATGTCCCCTAAAATAGGAAAATATTAGCCTTCTCTTCTCTTATGCTGAGGACCTAAGTTACTAGCACAAGTTCAAGAGGTTAAGCAGGGTTCAGGCCCCTGAGCCACCTTCTCTTATGGACAGCCACCTGAGAGGCACTTGACAGAGGTGGGTGAGGCCAGAGTCAAATGTGGATGGGGGCATGAAAACACTACCTTTGTACAGTGTACTAGTTTCTACACACTCCTCTCTGTCTGCCATCCAAACTAGGCATGATCAGAGTTCAAGGACACATTCCATCCAGACAAAAAGACCAGGGTGCAAAGTGGGTCAGTGAGGAGTGTGGCCTGCAAAGAGTTCTGAGGACCAGACAGATATTTATTTATTATTTATATTTATTCATCTAATATATTTATATCCCACCTTTCTCCCACATGGGAATCCAAGGCAGCTCACAACATTTAAGAACAACATTGTAAAATACAAAGTTAATAAAAACACGCTACTGAAAAGCAATAATTAAAGCACACCAAAACACGTTAAAATGCTAGCAGTTAAAATGCAGTTTGCCCTAACGGCAGCCCAGTGAGCGGCATTATCTGCTCCTGAATTATCAAAGTCTTGTCTGAATAGGAAGTTGCTAGCCTGCTGGCAGAAGGACAGCAAAGACAGAGCCAATCCAGCCTCTCTTGGGTGGGAATTCCACTAAATGGGAACAGCCACAGAAAAGGCTCTCTCTCGTTTCACCACCAACTGTGCTTTTGATGCCTATGGATCCAAGAGAAGGTGCTCACCTGAGGATCTTAGCACCCAGGCAGGGAGATATAGCCCTTCAGGCAGCCTGGGCCCAAGCCATATGGGCCTTCATATGTCACGACCAGCACTTTGAATTGTGCCCAGAAACAGACCAGTAGCCAGTTAAGTTAACAAGGGAGAAATATGCTCCCTGTAAGTGGCCCCAGTCATCAGTCCGACTGCAGCAGTCTGGACCAGCTGAAGCATCTGAACATTTAAAAGTGTTCAGGCAGTCCCATGTAGAGTAGTCCAGCCAGGATATAGCTAAGACCCCTGGGCCTGAAGTTCCCCACTACAGAAATAAATGTATCCATTGCATCCAGATTTCAGTCTTAGCTAGGACCCCCAATCCAGTAGTGCAGATGTTCAGTGGCTGAGGCTGCGCATGCCTAATCTCATCAATTAATGATCAGCAGTAATGCTGTATCAGCCCCACCAGCTTTTTGATGTTACGAATGATTTTCAAATGTGTGCAATTCATGTATGTATCTTTTAGCTAGATTAGGGTGGGTACTACTGCTTTCTTTTTCTAAATCCCAGTGTGCATACATGGCTTTAGAAAGCTCAGGAGAGATGAGTAGTGTCCAAGTAATGAGTACCATTATAGGATTGTCTACAGACATCTCTGTTCCTTTCACTGCCCTGTACTACAGTACGTTATAGGATATTTCCATCACAGATGGTAAGATTCACTCAGGGTGAAATTTAACTTTGTGCTATGGTGAATGTCTCATCCTTGCAGCTTTCCAGGTGGAATGACCGTCTCTCCTCTGCATGCTGTTCTGGGGGTTCACCTAACTCCCTTGAATCCTATTTTAGGGTGCACCAGGTGTGTGCTGGGGAGGAGCGTGGAAAAGCCCTATAGCAGAAGTCTTTTCCTATGCTGACAGGAGTCCTTATGTGAATCCTTCCCTTGATCTCATGTTTCCTTGGTTTGTGTCCTAAAGTTATACCTTAGCTTACCTTGTATTGATGTGCTTTGCCAATGAATTTAGCTTAAGGGGAACACTTGGACAAGGAGCAGCTGTTGTTCCATTCTGCTTCCGTTACAGAGGAAACTGTAATTGAGGAATGTACAGAACGAACTTACTAACCAGAATTTCAACAAGTTACAATAATACAGGTAACACCTTTGCAGCTGATGAAAAAGAAAGACAGTAACTTGTTTCTTTTGGGTGTTCCATATTACATCCTTAAGACAACTTCCTAGTATTGTTCAACATGTTTATTAAAGGGGAAGTGTTCAGATGGGTTTGTCAGTGAGAACAAGGAACAATACAAATTCGGTGTCTGAGTAAACCATTCCAGATAGGTATCAGTGTCAGGCAATTTTTATTGCATTATCAATCGGTCAGAATTTTCTCATGCTTTCAAATCACTTCTGTGTTTGTTAGTCAAGGGAAGAGAAAGGATTTTGGTGAAGCCTTGGAATTTTACTCAGCCACATCCCTAGCACTTGGAAGTTCATTGCTGACTCATTTTCAAGCATATTTTCTCAACCTTAATGACTGCAATGTTGCTCCTTTAAAATAGAACAATTTTATTACTATTTGTAACATTTTCCCCCAGCCCTTCTTATTTTCATACACCACTTAGGGTGGTTTGCAACAATTTGAATGCTTTTCACTTGAAAACTAGTGTTTTACTCATATGAAAAAATAACTGGATATTTTGTATCACATCTTGTTGTTTGGTTGACCACAATTACTGTAATTGGGTGACAGCCCCTAAGTATAAAATACATGTAATCTGGAATAGCTAGACTACCATGAGAGTTCATTGTTGTGTGAGTGTTTTTAATCTCGTCAGCTATTACCTTTCGTGCCGCTAATCCTGAATCATCTTCCTTGCATAATATAAATATTTTCTTTTGCAAAGCTAGACAAAAACCTGCTGTATTCTTAGCTCTTGAAGGCATAGCAACTATGCGATTTCTTTAAACTGTTTAATTTAAGGCTTGGAGCTCAAATCACACCTGCACACAGAGACGGGGCATGTTTGGACTTTAAGTATTTAAAGCCCCAAATATGGGATGTTATCCAATGCAAGAGATGTGCACTAGCAGAACAGAACTTTTTCCTCCTCTCTTCTCCCTTTGCAGCCCCCCTATGTTCTGGTGAACTCTCAAAATCAGTTCTTGAATGACTTGTATGTACTGGGGGGGGGGGGGGAAAGTAAAACTGTGGTGTGCTGGATGCATTCTGACCCTATGTCCTTCAAACTAATCAAGTGTAGAAACATTGTTTCCCTTACAATGTATTGCATTTCCCTTTAATGCAGTTTTGACATGCCTTTACTAATAGTGCAGGATCCAGTCCTTTCCAATTCAAACCACCCTCACTCCCAAATCAAATCATCAGCTTGAAGTTTGCTAAATCTCTGGAATATTTTAGATAGGAAACCCATTTGACTCATATTGTGTGCATAAAGTGTCCCTATTGATAGATCCCTTTTAAACATGTCACATTCCTGTTAAAAAAAGAAAACTGTTCTCTGAGTGACACTGGATTTTATTTTTTTTAATCTCAGAAGGATGATAAGGTGCCTTTAATACAGGCATAGGCAAACTCCGGCCCTCCAGATGTTTGGGACTGCAATTCTCATCATCCTAGCTAACAGGACCAGTGGTCAGGGTTGATGGGAATTGTAGTCCCAAACATCTGGAGGGCTGGAGTTTGCCTATGCCTGCTTTAATACTTTCCTCTTTAGTGGGGAATGAGAACGTAGGGCCTGGCTGGACCTTGACTGTTGCAATGTGAGCTGTGTATTCTTGCCAATATTTGTGGGAGCAGGGCAAATGGTCCTCCTGTTTGCTAGGGGCAGATACAATCCACTGGCTGAAAGGTCACCTATTAACTGGGGGAACCTTAGCCCCACCCAAAGCAGTAGTAGCCGATTCCCTGTATGGAAACAGGAGCAGCAGTGGATCAACATCGGGGTGAGTAATCTTTTTTGGTTTCAGTACTGCATTCCTCTTCTGGGCAACTTTTCCATAGGCCACAAATCAGTAGTGGGCAGGGCCACAGGCAAAAGCGAGCAAAAAAATACACCTCTCTTCTCCAGTCAGGCAAAATTGTGAAGCAGAGCTGCTGAGGGGTGCAACTGGGGGAGGTAGTGTGGCTGGAGAGAGTCTGAAGGGCCAGATTGAGAGGCACAGAGGGCCACATTCATGTCACAAGCCTGGGATTCCCCACTTTGAACTACAGCATAGGATTGTTGTACAGATGGGTAAGATTAGTAGGGGGTGATATTTACCACACTCCTTAAGCCTTTAGATCAGGCTGGACTATATTTCTGGACAATTAAAAGGTTGCTCTCAGTGGATCTTTGAGATCAGGTTTCTGACTTCTACACTGGCTATTTCTCTTCAGCAAAAGTGCGCACTAATTTACTTGTTCTTTGTTTGAGATTCATTTATAAACACCTGAATCAAACAACTGCTAAGTGGCGTAGAAAGAGAGAGAGAGGGAGGGAGAAAAATCAGTTACATAGACCAGCAACCTTTAAAAACAAGTATATGTAGCTAAATTATGTGCCTGGAAAAGTTTCAGCAGGCATCTAAAACAGGATTGCAAGGGTGCTTGCCTAAGGTTAAAGTTATCACCATAAAACATGCTGTGATATAGCTAAACGGAACCTTTCCACTACTTAAGAATATGAGCTATATAACTGTATAAATTCTTAAATACTATATGACAGCTTTACTGTTTCAGAAAATAGTACAAGTTACATAGCTCATTTAATTGCTCAATTTGCTCATGATTTGTATGAAGCTATATTAGGAAGGATGGGGACTAAATGTTAATCAGATACAATAACACAAACTGGTGTGTTTGAATATGGCATTTAATTTCTCTACCTCTCCCTCCACCCCTTTTTCTGTCTCTGCATTTGCAAGTCACTGAGCAAGATCACGGGCATGTCCAGAACCCAGACCAATTTTAGTAACAAGATCAAGTAGTTATTAGGCAGAATGGTTTTAAATTGTTGTTAATTTTTCTTGCTGGTAATTTTTTTGTATTTTCTTTTTGGTAAACCACTTTGAATCTTACGGGGTGGGGGACAATAAATTCCCTTCCCCACCCCATGTTTCTTTTCTTTTTGGAATGGAAACAGTCTAACTTAGTCCGAGGCACCAAGAATATATGATAATGTTAAGTCTCATTACATCTTTGATATCGGAAAGGATGGCATCAATATATTGGTTTGGTTATAATATTGTCTTTTGGTTGCAAACAGTATTCTGTATTTGCTATAGTTTGTGGTGAGACTGTTTTAAGAATCAGGGACAAGTAATTACTAGTCTGAACCACCCTAAGACCTCTGGGTACAGGGCGGTATATAAATTCTAATAATAATAATAATAATAATAATAATAATAATAATAATAATGTTTTTGTTTTTTTTAACTGAAAAGCATGCTGGAAGGCAAAGATTTTGAAGAGAGTAATGACAGTGGGTTAAGGAGAAGGAGAGGAGGAATGCTTAACCCTTTCCCTACTAGCTGCTTTTCTGCTCAAAATTCCCTGCAGCTTCTTTTCCAGATGCACATTTACAAGTGTAATACAGGCAACTTCCTATTTACGCAGCGATTACATTCCGAGGCACAGGGTGCATTAGCAGGATGTGTGTAAGCCCACCCCACCTCGTTCTGCCCCTGCCCCGTCCCCTTGCGGTGCTGAAAACATCATACACATATCGATCATGCACAAATAGGGAGGCGCCTCTACACATCTCAGATCTGCAGGGGAACCAGCTGGGTAGGGAACTACGTATTTTGAGCCGAAGAGCTGTCAGGATAAGTCTTGGTGGGTGCACATGCACACATCCCCACACTATGCTGCCACTCCTTTGTTCAAAACCCAAACTCCTGAGGCTGCTTTTCTTTTCTTTTTTTACCCATCCCCATTCAGAATGCCTGTGCAAAAAGGACATGTTTGACTTCTGCTGTTGCTTAAGCCATGGAAGATAGAGTTGGTGAAATGGAAGGAACTGGGCAGACACCCAGTTGCACATGCTTCCCAGCTCTCCGGTGGGGGCAGGGAGGGGGTAAAGCTGAAGTCACTGTTGGCTTAGAACAGCTTGATTCTGGTTGTGTCTTGTGCAAGCAGTGCAGGTCAGTTTTTACAAGCTCAGCAGTATGCCCAAGTTCCTCTTTGTGTGCATCTGTGGTTTGTTCAGTGTCGCTAATTTATGGCACTGTAGAAATGCTTTCGACCACATCTAGCTCTTCAGCTTGATGCTTTTGAGCCAAGGTGATAATCCCACCACCACCACCAATGTTGTTGGACCATCAGGGATGATGGGAATTGTAATCCATCAACATCTGGAGGGCACTGTTGGCTCTGTTTGTTCTTTGAGGCTGTACTCCCACTAATAATATTTTCACTGGGGGACAAGGAATGTTGTATTTCAAGTCTGGTATGGAAGCCTTGCCAAGAACAGCATGTACATTAAGGATGTACATCAAAGGTGGTTGGGTGTTGATGGGCAGCCTCATTTCACACAGAGACTGCTGAATCTGTAGGTGGAGGCCTCCTACTTGCACAAGAAGAAGACACGTGGATGAGACCCCCATATATATTTGTAACTTGTATATTTGTAAATAAACACAAATATTGCAAAGCACCAATGACCTCCATCCAAAGAAAACCAAACACAGGTAGTGCTATCATTGGGCTATGCATAATATTAGGTAACAACCAGCATCTTGAATTGTAATTGGATGCACACCGGCAGCCAATGCAGATTTGACGCGACAATATAATATATTTGTCACAGCCTTCCCCACTGTCTTTGCTACTGCATTCTGCACTGGCTGAGGCTTCTGAACAGTCGTCGTGAGCAGCCCCGTGTTCAGTGTGTTGCAGTAGTCTGTCTTCCTTATTAACTAATAGTTCCTGAGTCACCATCATCTTCCAGTCAGGGTGGAAGAATAGCAGCCTTTACTGAGTTCATGTGTTCAACCTCCATTAACCCATCTGATATGCATCCAGAAATTGTAGTTGTCAGCGAATCACCTTGTCCATAGTTTCTTTTAAAAATGAGCTTGGGGCAGTAAACCCTTGGTTTTTTTTAATATGATGAGGTTGACAATTTATGCTTTTAAGGCTGTTGGGATATCCTCCTTTTACTTTGCAGCTGATAAGGAGAAAATGTGGCCTTTCAGGTGCCATCTGGGTTACATTTTCCATCATCACTGCATTGGCATGTTGACTGGGGATGAATGGAATTTGTGCATTGGAGAAATGGGAGTCCCTGTAAAAAAAAAAAAGGAGAGGGAACCTGCTGTCAGGTTTTTAATAGGCAAAATGGACAATGAAGTGACTGGTGTGCAATTGGTTTGCCCACACATTCCCCAAAACCCTTCTCCGTGCTGCTGGTGGCTTTGGATTAAACCTGATCTGGGGTTAGAGCCATTCCACTATGCCATCCAGATTAGCAGTAAAAAAGGCAGGTTGCTCTTTATTTTGTCACAAATATAAACTCTTAAGTGATATCTGTACCGCTTCAAAAGACTGCAAACGTTTCTAGTAATTAAACTACAACAACAACACAAGCATTTGCCCAGCAGAAAACCTTTTGCAAAAAGCAGTCTGTGCAAGATGCTGGCAGCCCATTCTGTGAATGCAGCAGTTCAGTTAATTCTGTATCAATAATTCATGGCACTGGCCTATTTGTTAATTACTGGCCCATGGCCCAGTTCTCCTCCCTGCTCCCCCTAAAAGCATACATTTATGGGATGGCTTGCAGGGATTTCGGTTCCACAGCAGTTTATGCTTATTAACTTTGAACACAATAATGCTGAAGGGGACAAAAAAAAATTCCTCTGGTTTTCAGTCGTTTATTCCAGCTATAATCTCAGTAAACTCTTAAAAAACAAAACTGGCTCTTCCTGTGCTGGAAAATGACAGTGTTCTGCACAAACGATAACATGCCCATTTACATGTTATGAGGCGCCTCTTTCTGTAGGTTCATCCCATGATAATGACTTTGATGTTTAAAGCAGAGGTTGTTGCCGTGGTGTCCTCCTGATGTTGTGAAGGACAACCCCCATCACCCACCTATGCTCAGATCCTGCTTTGGGCATAGGCATCTGATTGGCTATTGTGAGAACATAGCGCTGGACGTTTGCTATCCTTGGTTGAAAGGCCCACAACCACAGTGGTGTTTCTTCCACAATTCACATCCTTGGTGGGAAGCTTGTTTTAGTAGCAGGGTCCTCTTAGCCTTTAAACCACTAGCCCAAAGGGTCATCTTGAGCACTGCTGGAATGCTGAAAGCAGTGTTGCCCAACCTGGTGTCTTGCAGATAGCTTGAGCACAGTTGTCCATGCATTGGTGACATCATGACTGGATTATTGCAATGTGCTCAATGTGGGGCTACCCTTGAGGGTTGGTCAGGAGTTTTGCAGCTGGTGCAGAACATGACTAGGTTGCTTGTGGTGACAAACTAACACCAGCATATAAACATCCCGCTTGCATGATTTGCACTGGCTACCAAACTGCTACTGGGACAAGTTCAAGGTGTTGGTACTAACATACAAGGTCCAGGACCTCTGGAGTGCACAAGGTTGGGCAAGGCTGCTTTAAGCACTCCAGAAGTGTTGCAAGATCATCTCTCCGCAGCAATTTAAAGTGCTTCCATGATGCTTTAAGGGTATTTGGTGTGAATGTGGCCATAGCTGCCAATGATTCATTTACTCATCCTTCATTTTTTTTGATTAATATTCCACTTAATATATATTGGGCTTCTTCTGGCCCAGGCAGTATCACAGGGATAGGAAACATGAAAAGAAAAATTTCTCCCAGCAGATTAGGGAAGTAGTACATTGTTAAATCCATCTTTGCACAGTAAAAAGGGCAACCTTAATAGCAAAGGAGAGAAGCCTGTAACATTGTGTGGTAGCAGTGCTAATTATTTTCAGTCCTGTTTAAATATTCAGCTCTATATTATCTGTTGCTGGATTTATACCCTGCCATAAACATGTAGCTTGTGCAGGTGAGAAGCTTGTGCAAACAACTCATAATGAACTGAAAAGAGATAACAACTATCATGGGTGTGGGAAGCCCAGGATCCCAACCAACCCTTCCTTATCAGGAAGACATTGAGTCCTTCAGCCTCTTTGCTGTGTTCTGCCCCTCAGCCCAGCTACTGTGCAACAAACTACAGTGGTACCTCGGGTTAAGAACTTAATTCGTTCTGGAGGTCTGTTCTTAACCTGAAACCGTTCTTAACCTGAGGTACCACTTTGGCTAATGGGGCCTCCCACTGCCGCCATGCCACCGCCATGCGATTTCTGTTCTCATCTTGAAGCAAAGTTCTTAACCCAAGGTACTATTTCTGGGTTAGCGGAATCTGTAACCCGAAGTGTCTGTAACCTGAAGCGTCTGCAACGTGAGGTACCACTGTATTGCTACAACTGAAACTGGTAGAAAGAAGTTACTTGCTACTCATGGTCAAGGAACAGAGTCCTTGCAGGTCCTAAGCTAAAAAATGCATTCCAGCCAGGCAAAAGGGTGGCGTGGCTGGGGGGGGGGGCATGTGGGGTGTGTGGGAAACCAGTTGGATAGGCCTGGAGATCTGCATTTGGAACCTGGCCTGAGGTTCCCCATCCCTGATATATTGGACAGGTGGTCTCCAGCTGTTGATGGACCCCCAGCTCCATCATCTTAGACCACTGCCTTTGCTGGCTAGGAGTTGGGAGTCCAACAATATCTTGAAAGCCACTGGTTCCCCCAGCGCCTGAGTTATTGGCTATAGTGACTAAATAGAAGCTCCCATCTTGAGATCTCATCCCTCCGATCATCAACAGCAGAGAGTGCTCTATAAACTTTATACCCTGCTTATTCTGTTTAAATTGCACAGGAGCTTTGATGAGCAAGAACTGTACAAATCCCTTTAAATTAAATAATGAGCTCAGGGGCATGTGGGTGGCCTCTGTTGGAAATAGGCTTTTGAGCAAGAAGAGCCTTTGGTTAGTTCTGGTAAAGCAAACTCTGTGTGCTGTTTAGCCCAGCCTTCTGTAGTCCTGTGTGAATTACAATGCTGTTTTTCTCTCCTCTAGGACAAGAGCACAATGCTTCATGGCCACCTACTATTTCTCATTGGACTGACATTTGCATACAGAGGAATAAATGCAGATTCTCGGTGTGCCGTAACAGGCAGGCTTGTGAACTATGAGTGGTGCAACTTCACACAGGTTCCCCCTCTGCCTGAAGGCATTGTTTTACTCTCCCTAAATTTCAATTTCATCCAGCAAGTGAATGCCACATCCTTCCCACTGCTGGAGACATTGACGGTTCTCTCACTTGGAAGCCAGCTGGTCTCTCCTGTCACAGTAGGAGAAAATGCTTTTAGGAATTTGCCAAATCTTCATCAACTGGATTTAGCTTACAATAAAATGATTGTGCTGGATCCACAGGCTTTCAGGGGGCTGGGGAAGTTAAGTAACCTTCTGCTATACTATAATGATCTTAACGAATCCATTCTGGAAAAGGATTACTTTAAAGATTTGGTCTCTCTGGAATATCTGAACCTTGAATTCAATAAGATCACTAGGCTTCACCCTCACCCTTCATTGCGCAACATGCAAAAGTTAACACTTCTGACCTTGAAATTAAACAGCATTGAAACCATATGTGAGGGAGATCTCTACAGCTTTCAAGGAAAAGCTTTCACATTGTTGAATCTTAATTCTAATGGTTTGTTTAAAGGAGATTCTCAAGACTGGGCAACTTGTGGCAATCCTTTCAAAAACATTGTCTTCAATACACTGGATGTTGGTGGCAATGGCTGGGGTATAAGAACAACCCAGCAATTCTGTGCAGCTATTCAGGGAACACCACTTGTGGGTTTGAAGATATCGCCTCACACCATGGGCTCATCATTTGGCTTTAATAACATGCCAGACCCAAACAACAATACATTTGCAGGTCTGGCCCAGAGTGGCCTTCGCCTGCTTAATATTTCACGTGGCTTTATCTTTTCTCTTAACCCACGTGTATTTCAATATCTTGGTGATCTGGAATTGCTGGATCTCAACTCAAATAACATAAATAAAATTCAAAAAGAAGCATTCTTTGGTCTCTGGAGCCTACAACACCTAGACCTGTCGTACAATCTGCTGGGAGAACTCTTGGATTACACTTTTGAAGGTCTTCTAAATGTGCGTATTATAGCTCTGCAACACAATCATATTGGGGTGATTGATAGGGCTCCATTTAAAGGCTTGCCAAACCTTCACACTGTGGACCTCAGTGACAATGCTCTAAAAGTAATCCGAACACTCCCAAGTCTCAGCTATGCTTTTTTAGGTAGCAACCGGATACAGTCTGGAGACCACAGCAAAATAGTGGCTATAAATTCAACATATGTTGACATGGGAGGAAACAGGATGGACAATCTGGGAGACCTCTATGAACTTCTCCGATATCCAGATATCCAGTATATTTTGTTAAGAAATAATCGCTTCTCCTACTGCAACAGGTACAACAATATAGCAGAAGACAACCAGTTGCTCTACTTGGATCTTGGAGACAATATGTTGAAGCTTGTGTGGGAGAGAAGTTTGTGCTTGGATGTGTTCAAGGCGTTGTCCAAGCTTCAGGTCCTGCATCTCAATAATAACTACCTTAGTTTCCTTCCAGAGGGCATCTTTGATGGCCTGGTATCACTGGTTAGGCTTAACTTGGCTTCAAACCTCTTAACTTACATTTCTCACAGTGCTTTTCCTGTGAGCCTCAGGAAACTTGACTTATCCTCGAACCAGCTGCTTTATCCAGATCCTCAGCTCTTTGCAACTCTGGACAATCTGGATATCACCTATAACAGATTTTACTGTAACTGCCTCTTAAGTGACCTAATTGTGTGGCTGAACCAAACCAATGTCACCTTAGCTGGGTCACCAGATAAAAGGTTTTGTTTTGGACCCCCTGATCTTGCTGGCAAAAGCCTTCATGAGTTTAATGTTGATGATTGCAATGAAGACAAGATATTGGAGCCTCTGCAGTTGTCGCTCTTCATTTTTACCACCGTTGCTGTGACAATGTTCCTAACGGTGGTGATTGTTTTTGCTCGCTTTAGAGGAACCTGCTTCTTTTGGTATAAGACCGTGGTAAGAGTATTCTTGAAGGAGCAACAGCCAGCGTTGGAGGAAGAGACCTATAGATACGATGCCTACATGTGCTACAGCAGCAAGGATTTTGAGTGGGTCCAGAACTCCTTGATAAGGCACCTAGACCTCCAGTATTCTGATAAAAACAAATTTGCTCTCTGCTTTGAAGAGCGAGATTTCTTGCCAGGAGAGGATCACATCACCAACATTCGTGATGCCATTTGGAACTGTAGGAAAACAATTTGCATAGTGACAAAGCAGTTTCTCAAGGATGGCTGGTGCGTCGAAGCTTTTAATTTTGCTCAGAGTCGGTATTTTTGTGACCTGAAAGATGTCCTCATAATGGTGGTGGCTGGATCACTTTCGCAATATCAGCTTATGAAGTATCAACCAGTCAGAGTGTTTTTGCAAAGGGGTCAATACTTGAGGTGGCCCGAAGACCCCCAAGATGTGGAGTGGTTTCTAAATGCACTTTCTCACCAAATACTGAAGAAGAAGGAAGTAAAAAAGAAACAGAAGAAGAAGAAGAAGAAGAAACTCAAGAGGAGGAAATCAAAGACATTGGAAATGAAAGTTATTACCATCTCTTAGTTGGCAGTTCTAACTACCAGGCCATTGAAATGGCCGCCAGTCAGAGAAATGTGTCATGCAGTTCCTTAAACACATTGAGCCCTAATCTCTCTACATGAGCGAGGCAAATCCTGCACTGAGAAGACTGTGTGAGCACTCTGGAGATCTTCGTGCCATTTCCTCCTTCACTGCCAAGACTTTCCAAAGATCAGTATGCTGCACCTGATGAATCTTGCACATACCAGACTGAAATTGAAGGACGTTTACATTTTTATAGTAACAATTGTGTGAGCTCCAACTGTGTAAGCTTTTGTTGGTTGAAGGATTGTTAATCACTGAGTTACTTAGTTAAAGGGGGGCGGGATCCACTACTTTGCTCATAGACATGAAAACATATTGCCAATTGCATTACTGCCTTAGAGCACAGTGAAGTTCTCAAAGCTCTTTCCCGACTAGCTGTTCACATCAGCACAGCCTAATTAGTGTCCAGTCCATTTCTGTTTGTGTACACACCAGTGGGCATTCATGGAACGAGGATGTATTTACCCTAAAGAAAGGTGTTCACACCTTGGCTAGAGACGAATTAGAAATGGCTCAGGGACTCCAATCACTGTGAAGCTGGTTTGGAAAACGACGCATCAAACCATAGTATCTTATAACAAAAGTTGGGGATACATATGCATGTTGGATAACAATAATATGCATTAAAAACCTGGCACTGAAAAGCAGTGTGAGTGCACAGCCTTAAACTGAAACATGAGATAGCTATGTTTTCCATTGTGACCTTTTCATATCTTAGCAGAGGTGGTTACTCCTTCTTAAGCCTATCTCCTGTACAATATCAGTATTGAGTCAGTGAAAGATGGTGGCCTCTTTGGGCCTTCATTGCCCATCAAATGTGCAATGCGCGGACACCTCCAGTGGGGAAAGTGGCATTGTGGTGGCAAACTCCGCTCCTCACCTATGTATTTTCATTACAATGTCCATAGGGGAACCCCCCCCCCCCGATGCATTGTGGAGTTCATCTTGGATGAATCAGGGGTGGAGCCTAGCCTGCCCTGCCCCACATTGATGATTGTCATTCGTGGGGAAAAGCAACTAAACAACTCTATATTAGAACTATTTTTATATGTCAACTACCTCAAGGTTTGAACTGGTTTAGAAACCAAGTTCAGCACCTCTGTTAGTATATAGTGTACATAATACAGATTAAAACATACAGTGGTTACAAACACCTTGGGTTACAAACACTTCATGTTACAGACTCCGCTAACCCGGAAGTAGTACCTCGGGTTAAGAACTTTGCCCCAGGATGAGAACAGAAATCACGCTGTGGCCACGCGACGGCAGCGACATTAGCTAAAGTGGTACCTCAGGTTAAGAACAGTTTCAGGTTAAGAACGGACCTCCGGAACGAATTAAGTTCTTAACCAGAGGTACCACTGTAGTGACCATTTCAAATTCCAGTGCCTGCCTGAATGTATTTCAAACAAACTACCTAAGAGCTTGAAGGACTGCACAGCAGGCAGAGGGACCCCTGTGGCCTTCCAGATGTTGTTTGGCTGCAGCTCCCATCATCACTGACTATTGGCTGTGCAGGCTGGAGCTGAAAGTCCAGCAACATCTGTAGGGCCACAGGTTCCTCGCCCCTCATGCATACAGTAAGGGAATATTAAAGCAACGTCCTTAGACCTAAAGACATCAGGTTATTGTACATGTGCCCGAATGAATTTAAATATTTAGGTTTTTGGTTCAAGGCAGAAATCTTGGGACTGTTGCTTAATGTGAAGTTCTGAAATCGTAAGTGCATAACTGAGTTTAATGACTTCCGGAGGTGCTGTACATCTATAGCTGGTATTAGTTATGCGATTCACAGATGTTCATTACCAGCTTGAAAGGGAATGGAAACTCAGGCTATCAGTCTTCATTTAGTCTCTATGAGAACAAAGGCTTGTCGTGCAGTGGCACCAGTTATTTGGAACACCGTTCCTATTGAAATGAAGCTAGCACCCACGACTCTTGATATTCCATCGCTTGATGGAAACCTTTTTAAGAGACCTAATAACATTCACTGTTGGTAATTTGTTTTGTATTTTATGATCTTGCTTTTTTACGATGGTTTATTGATTTTATGGTACACCTTCCTTATATATGGTTTTAATGAGCTGCTGGCTTATGAATGTTATTGGAAGTAAATAAAATGGAATAAATCAGTCTTGCCCTCCTCATCAAGCCCTCCTCATATGGTCTCCATAGGTAACCTAGCATTTCTCCCAGGCAAGTGAGTGAGCTGGCAGATGACCCTCTTCTAGCAGTCCACTGTATTTCTGAGCTGGGCAGCAAGGAAACACAGACCCCCACCCCCAGCCTAGAAGTGGAGGCAGCATGGGGTGCTTCATTCCTCCTCTGGCAGCCCACTGCATCCCCATTATACTGGGCATAGAAGAGATAAACTTACACTCCTTCCCTGCACCACAGCAGCACCCTCTGCTGTGTTTCTATGCCAGATGTCCAGCACAGATATGCAGCACCAGACCATGGAGCCATCCAGGTCTCAGCCACAGGCCACTTGTTCTCTAAGCTGAGCATGCAGGTCGAGCCTTCACACAGAAGTGCAGTGGGCTGGTGGTGACCAAGGGCCAGAGCGACCCGGCCCTTCATCACCAGTCCTTTCCTGGATGGAGGAGTCAATGAAGCTCCACCCATCGCATCCAGCACGGAAGCCGAGCAACCAGAAGTGAGAGGCAAAGAGGTAAAATAATCTATGCAGTGCTGGAGGTGTAAAGGTTTTATACGTGGTTGGTGGTTGTAAGAAGGATTGGATGTTTGCTTGGGGAAGAACAAGCAATTCGAGAAGCCTTAGGGGAGAAAGGGTTTTCTGTCCGCTAAGCCGGTGTTGTTCAGTGATGCAAACAGATCAGCTGAAACAAAATCTGCTCACTCAGTAACTAAGATAAGCCTAGCAGCCAGGATATTTAATGCAATAAAGGAAGGAAGGAAGGAAGGAATTCTATTAGGGCCTCTTCTTTGAGAGAATAAGGTAAATGACCATGAATAAAATTGCAGCAAGTGCATAAAGCCTAGTGGGAACAATGGATGTAATTCAATTAATAATGATTAAACTTTGTTCCTCTGGAATTATGTGTGTGCAGGATGATGATAAATCTCAAGTACTGAGAATGTTGCACATCTTCTGAAATTTTACCAAAGGTCTTTTCCCTTAAAAACCAGAGGCAAGGAATGGTCAAATTTGGGCCAGTAGGCCTCCCCATTTGGCTCAAAAGGCTGTTTTGGACAAGTCATGCCCCTCTGACAATCAGTTGTAGGGAAAGTGAGGGCAGGGCTTGAAGGAAAAAGGCTTTGCATAGGACTTCCCAAGCATCCAGCAGGCAGCTGATTGTCAGGCATTTGAGAAGCGCTGCAGACAGAGCTCAGCAAGCCCCTTGAGCTATGGTGAAAGAAGGTAAAAGACCCCTGGAGGATTAAGTCCAGTCAAAGGCGACTATGGGGTTGCGGTGCTCATCTCGCTTTCAGGCCGAGGGAGCCGGCGTTTGTCCACAGACAGCTTTCCGGGTCATGTGGGCAGCATGACTAAATCACTTCTGGTGCAACAGAACACTGTGACAGAAGCCAGAGCTCACAGAAACGCCGTTTACCTTCCTGCCGCAGTGGTACCTATTTTTCTACTTGCACTGGCATGCTTTTGTACTGCTAGGTTGGCAGGAGCTGGGACAGAGCAACGGGAGCTCACCCCATTGTGGGGATTTGAACCACTGACCTTCCGTTCTGCAAGCCCAAGAGGCTCAGTGGTTTAGACCACAGTGCCACCCATGTCCCATCTTTGAGCTATACCCCCACCCCCGTAGACCAACTTTGATAGGTGTCAATCACATGACATTATGCCAGATGATTTCAGGTGGGTAGTCCTACCTAGCTGCCCAAACTGGCCCACGGGGGTGTGTGGAGTTAAGATCTGGCTAAAAAGGTTCACCATTGGGTGGTGGGGTGGAGACCTGCTGCCTAATTTCATGGAGTAGGGAGGAAACCAAATGGAGGGAAGCAGGAGGGGGAAACCGCTGGTGTGATGGAAGGTGGAGGAATAGAAAAGTCTCTCCAAGCAAACAGTTTGGCAAGAGTGATCTGTCCCTCTTCAGCAACCCAGTGGATGGGGAGGAAGAGAGAGAACGAGATGGGGAGAGAGAGAAGGGAATGGCAAACAAAGAGAAACGGGGTGGCCATGCGTACCTCTGGCATGTGGCCCTTGACATATCACCTCCTATGGAATGTCCTGTGCTTGTCTTATTTTTTTATGACATCTATTAGTGGGGGGAGGACTCTGCTTGTGTATTCATTTTTATAGTGATATTGACATATTTTGTATTTTTGTATAATTAAATGGATAAAAATAAAAGTTCTGCTGGATGTTCGCTCATACGAAAGCAATACTGTATATTCATTGAGGAGTGTTTATGGCATTTTGAATATGTTGCTTTTGTGTTCTTTTTAGCTGCTGCTTAATTGGAAAATCGCACACCGCTGTGAATCCATTCCTTTCAAAAGGCTGATATACTTACAAATATATTTAGAAATGAGAGTTACAAATACATCTTTACATTTCTTAAGATGCAGTCAACTCTTCTCAAGCTAACATTAAATGACTGATTTTGGGAAGAATTATATCATATGATTCTGTCCATAAAGGAAGTTGCTGTTGATTCTTTAATGAAAATTAGAAAGTGGTGGCACAGTCCTTGTCCTGCAGGTGGCGCTGTGGGATTTTAAAAGCCCTGCCAGTTGTGCCAAGTTTCCTGCTCACTGCATTTCAATAGGCAATTTTGTTAAGAAGACTTTTGCAAAAAAAAAGCTTCCTCCAGGGTTGTTTATCAGGCTGCACTTCATTTTTCACTAGACCCAGCTCTATCATTCCCATTTTAATCTCCAATGACAAATTATTGCAAAAAACAACAGCAAAGGCTCCTTGTAGGCTAAGAGATTTGTGATGGCATTAGCTTTTTACAAACAAGAGCCCACTTAAGCCAATGAATTTGACTCAGTAATTTAACAGATACAGTACACACACACCTGGTAATATGGGGGGGGGGGAGCTGCTAGCTGGGGGCAGAAAGCCATGAAATTCAAGAGACACAAATCTCTGATATGTCTCCAAAAAGCTGAAATGTAGCATTTTGACCATTCACAACAGCAAAAATGGGTAACACCATAATATTCATGGCATTATGGAAACTTAATACCTGTAGGAGAAGAGGGAGCATGGCTGTCGATTAAGCCCTGAACCATGGAAGTGTCTGCCCAGGGTTCAAATGTGGCCCTCCACACCTATCAGGACCTCAAAACTCTTTGTAGGCCACACTTCCTTCCCCAGGTCACACACCTCATACCCCAAGTGACTTTCCCCTGGCAGGAGTGTGTCACTGAAGCCTGGGGAGAGGGTAGACAGTGTGGTATAATGGCTAGAGTCCACATTTGGTCATGGGCTTGGGGCCCCCCATCTCCTGCTCTAGCGAAAGCAGTTCTTGGAGGGAAGCCATTTAATGTTTATTTTGTGTACGTACACAAGTCGATTCTGGCGTCCTTGGTGTACAGACTACAGATGCTGTGTGAAAAAGCACCTTCAGGAAAGGACCTGGTGGATTTCATGGTGCAAGCTGCAAGGGCTAGGCTGGTTGCTGTTGGTGGGAGGAGGAGGAGAGATTGTGGCTCTTGTACATTGCTGAACTATATAAAACATTGGTATATTTGACCCCCACACACAAAAGTCAGGCTGCACATCGTTGCTGAATCATAGAATTGAAAGGGACCACGAGGCTCATCTAAGACCTGCAATGCACAAATCTTTTGCCGAACACAGGGGTCGAACCCACTACCCTGAGATTAAGAGCCTCAAGCTCTCCCAACTGAGCTATGCTGCTCCCTTTGAGATCAGTGCAGCTATTAAACTGGTGCCCTCAATTCTGTCTCCTATTTTAGCAGTTTCCCAACAATGGAAGAAAGAAGCACTTGCACCAGGCTTCTCCCTGGGGGTGCGTGCTTTTTAACAGCTTGATTAATTGAGCCCATGTAAATTGAGACTTGGGCTCATAACTATCAGTTGGATTCCCTTTAGGCCCAGTGGGAACATTACAGCTTTATTAGAATTCTATGGCACCTGTTCAGGACGCCCTCCCTAGTTTTGCTCAGAAGATGAACGATGTTATCGTGCAGAGAAAGTAGCTTCCAACAGGGGCACAGAGTATGATAGAGCGATCCTCTGTTAAGTTTATTTGTCAACGTGACCTAGAAAAACTGATGTAGACCAGAGACTCAGTACCAGAAACCACAAGATGGTAAAGATGAGTTCAATGAGGGTGTCTTCTTCTGCCCTTCAGGATTCCATCTCCCCAAAGATCTACACTTCTGGGGCATTGTTTATCACCATTTCTTCCTCTCCCCCTAACAAGGGAAAGAGGATAACAGAGGAGAAGAATATCCAGTAGGATTGTCATTTCCTCTTTAAAATAAAATAAAATTATAACCCACCCTTTATCCAAAGATCTCAGGTTAGGAAACAATGCAAGCATCTAACTGTGTGTGGGGAATCCCTCTCAGGTCAAGGGCTGCATTTGCCCCCGGAAGCCACATGGCAGGGGTGGTGCCAGAGACAAAAGCAAGCAGAACAATTTTCCCTTTGTGGGATAGGCTAGTTTCCACATACACACACCTACATGCTCCTCTGCAGCCAGGCAAATTGAAAAAAACGGTATCAGCCTGCAAGGACACATTCCGTTCCAGCCCAGGCAAACACACCCAGATAAGCAGGCACAAAAACCAGGCATAATCAGACAATATCAAAGCTCGTCCCCACTTCCTAGTTCCTTGCTTGAAAGTTCAAAGCACTGGAAAAGAAGGAAAGTTCACCTGTCCCTGAACTGCTGGATAAATAAGCTTATGATTTGTCCGCAGGAATCTCTGGGTCAGGCAGGATCCAACGGTATCTTGTACAGAACATGCTTTCATATCTGTGGGTGGCCCAAAGCATAGTTTGAGGTGGGCATCACCAGTCACTTATTTTTCCTACATATTTTGGCTGTTTTTGGGTGTGCACAGAGACCTTTATTCATGCCCTGTGCCCACAGGAAGCTCCAGGGCAGGTGAGATGCCTTGGCATCTTGTATAAGACACTCTCCCCTTTGCTTGGGTGTATGATTTGTCCTGACGTGAAGCATATTTTGGAGTGGGCACCCCCAGTTACATTTTTCCCCCTACACCCTGCCTGTTATTGCTATGCATAGATTCCCTTTGACCATGCAGTGTGTCCCCATGTGTCTGGGCCAGATGGGATGCATAGTGGATTTGCTTGGGGGTACAATTCTTCTTGTGAAGCTGAGGCTCCAATACTTTGGCCACCTCATGAGAAGAGAAGACTCCCTAGAAAAGATCCTGATGTTGGGAAAGATAGAGGGCACAAGGAGAAGGGGACGACAGAGGACGAGATAGTTGGACAGTGTTCTCGAAGCTACCAGCATGAGTTGGTCCATGGGGTCACGAAGAGTCGGACACGACTAAACGACTAAAAGACAACAACAAATGATTCTTCTTGTCCCAAAGCATATTTGAGGGTGGGCACTCTCCATTACTTATTTTCCCCCTACATAAGTTAGCTATTTTTTTTCTTTTTTGTCTCTGCCATTGAGTGTGTGCCATGCACCCACAGGAACTAGTAAAAAAAGGTAAAGGTAAAGGACCCCTGGTTGGTTAAGTCCAGTTAAATGGGGGTTGTGGCACTCATCTCGGCTTTCAGGCTGAGGGAGCCAGTGTTTGTCCACAGACAGCTTTCCGGGTCATGTGGCCAGCATGACTAAACTGCTTCTGGCGCAACAGAACACTGTGACGAAAACCAGAGTGCACGGAAATGCCGTTTTTAGTACCTATTTATCTACTTGCACTGGTGTGCTTTCAAACAGCTAGGTTGGCAGGAGCTGGGACCAAGCAATGGGAGCTCACCCCATCGTGGGGATTTGAACCGCCGACCTTCTGATCAGCAAGCCCAAGGGGCTCAGTGCCACCCCTGTCCCTGCTACAGGAACTAGTGCACGCTAAGTTAGTAATTTTTTATGGTTTTGTGATGCCACCATGCACTTATGAGCATTTTGCAGTCATGTTAGTTTCAACTGATTATCTGCATTGTTGTGCTTCAAAGAGGGAGTCCTCTGATCCTGATATAAGACATGGGGCATCCCAGCATTTATTTGGGGTTTCAGGGATTACTATGGAGTTCAGGTGTCATGGGCTAGGAGTTAGCTTCACTACCAAAATGATGAAGGTTTTAAATGACAATTTTAGGTTATATTTTAGTGATCAAGATTTAATATATATTTTTAACTGACGCTGTATCTGAATTGTCTCTGTTATACCTAATTGCAATCCAGTATATTCCTGTTGTGTTTTATTATTTTTCTGATCTTGTAAGTGAGCTGGAACTGGTCTGTGACCATAATAATAAAATTAATTAAAAGTCAGCTTCACCTGCTGAACAACAGCTTGAAGGAGGAAAAGGAGGAATGACTCCACCTGCAACTGATCAGCCTTCAATGACACAAAGGAGAAGGGACTGATGAGAACCAGCTGGCTTCAGTCTGCCTAAACAGAGCTTCCAGTAGCTTTCAGTTGCTGGTAACAACGCCTGTAGCTCCTGGCCCTACCTAGCTGCTTCCTGCTCATCTTGACCCCATGATCATCGGGGCCCCTGACCCCTAAACCATCTGCCCTTGGGACTGGACCTGACTTTGGATGCTGACTCTGTCTCCAAGCAAGTACACCTCAGGGAGTCTTCTGGTTGGCTGGCCTCCCACTCCACTGAGCTCTGCACGTTGTCGCTCAACAACGAGACTACAACAACAGGAACAGATGGACTTTCCTTCCTTTGTAGTGTTTTGAGCTTTTGAGCAAATAGGAAGTAGGGAGCCAACTTGAACACCACCATAACCGGGCCCTGTACACTTGGATGCCAAGAGGCCTTCAACCTGCAGGGGGATGCTGCTAAGTCCCTGCACTGATTGCATTCTGAATTGCTATTATACCTGTTGCCACACAACTGTGCCACTATGAATGTGCAGAAATGGAGCTGGGTTGCAGCTATGGCAGACTGCGCAGCATCCCGCCGTTACTTGCGCTCAGCAGGAAGTTGCAGTAGTAGCTCCCCAGGAGTCCTTGAATTCAGAGACTGCAGTAAGCAAAAGCATTCAGCAGATATATGAACAGAATGCCAGAAGAACAAATCTCTGTCATCTCCTGCGATCGCTGCAATCACAAAATGGGCTCAATCAGGCCTCACTTTTGAGCTGATTGAGGGCTAATTTAAGTGATGCATGAAAGGACCCTTGGCTTCCTCAAATGCAGAAGGCGCTCCAGCTATAACCTAACTCATTTCGCTATGCAAAGGCCAATTATCTACTCACAGCAGAGACCGTGCTTCCTTCCTTCCTTCCAGGTAAGCCGTTGTTTGCTTTGCTATTCTATTAATAAGAACCTTTGAATACAGGCAGTAAGGATGGAAAACAGTCTGCAAGAAATGAACAATTAATGAACGGAAAGAATAGCTTTTCCTGTCTGGACACAGTGTCCCAAACCAATAATTTTTTTATTTTAAATTGCGGAAGTTTTAACAGCAGTCGTGCATAAGGATTGATATATTATCATGAATCACAGATATGAGTTCGTTAGTACAGATGTAACAGTCCCACACATTGCTAAAAACAAAGAGCCACATGTACTCCCTTTCCTTTGTGATACAGCGGCACCCTGATGTTAGCTGCAATTAACATGCTAACCAATAATCCCTTAGTTAGGAAAGAGGAGGGACTGAGGTGGTGAAAAAAATGTATAATCCCTGCTCCGGATCTCTTAACCATAGGTGGGAAGAGGATCTTCACGTTTCTGCTTTCTCTGAAATTTAAACTGGCAGACATGGTTTAGGGCTGATCTGTGCCTTTCCCTTTATGCAGCTGTGTCTTATTTATGTGGGAAGTGCAACAGCAGGGGTCATTTTGTTAGTGTTAAAAGTCACCTTGCCAAGAGGGGAGGGGTGGAGGTGTTGCTTAGGAACCAGGCAAAGTGCCATGATGTTCACTGAGGGAGTGTGTGCTCTGACTGGCTGCGCAGTTCTTGAGGGAGTTTTCCTCTGTATGTTTGGTTGCAGAGGTGCCAACTTAAATAAAATACTGTGTGTGGGGCAGGGAGGTAAAGCCCGCCCCTCATAATTGATCACAATACACGACACACACACCATTTGAATGGCAATGTCCAGCAACTTGGGGTGGGGGCAGCCCCCTCAAATATTTTATGGGAGTGTGAAGGGACCTCAGCCCCTAGGAGTTGGCTCCTATGTTTGGTTGAATGTCACCCTGTTATGCACAAGCCTGAAGGAAGCATGACAAAACCTTTCTGTTCCTTTCTCCTCAAATTATACACTGTTTCTGTTCAGTTTCCACAGTAAAGCACTTTCAAGACTTTTCTCTCAGGACTCTCTACATTAAATGATTAACAAAGTTACATAAATAAACATGTATATCCCACTTTCCCCGCATGAGCTCAATACAACTACCATTTTTACTTGAATCTAACGCTCACCGTTTTTGGCCAAATTACGTTGTGAAAATAAAGGTGTGCATTAGATTTGATGGCACGTTTACATTCGCTACAAATTCTTTTTTTGGCTTCAAGGTTCTGAAAAATTGAGGTGTGCATGAGATTCGATGGTTCATTAGACTCGAGTAAATACAGTAACAAAGTGAGTTAAAACAAAGTGAGTAACTTAATTCACAGAGATTCAAGCAAATTGTGAAACATGTGAAAGGTTAACACATTGCGTAAAGTGCTTCAGAACAATTTGAGGAACAAATACCCTCTACCAAGAATGGAACTATAGCTCACGACAACTGTTAAGTCCTGCAGGGTTGCTTAATATTGCATGCGCCATTTAATGCAGAAATACAAACACATTTTAAAAGCAAAGGCATTGCAATATGAGGCAGCAGTAGCTTTTCTCACCTTGTCCTGTTATCTGGCCTCCTCCCCTGTCTGTTGGACTACATGTCCCATTACCCCCAACCAGCAGGCTAGTCTGTTACCTCAAGTCTCTTCCCTATTACAGTGGTACCTCGGGTTATAGACGCTTCAGGTTACAGACTCCGCTAACCCAGAAATAGTACCTCGGGTTAAGAACTTAAGGATGAGAACAGAAATTGCATGGTGGCAGTGGGAGGCCCCATTAGCTAAAGTAGTACCTCAGATTAAGAACCGTTTCAGGTTAAGAATGGACCTCCAGAACGAATTAAGTTCTTAACCCGAGCTACCACTGTAATTATAGACACAAGACATGCCTGTTTCAACTTCCTTCAGGAAAGGACATTTTCCAATTCGCCAGGCCCAGAGACAACACGGTTCACTAAGAACCTGCGCAAATGTCGGAGCATGTGCTCTTGCTTCTGTGGTAATTTCTACTTAACAGTGTCCTTTTCATTGGTGTTCATCTCTGAAGAGTTTCATTCATCATATTCCTAGGTGGCAGAACACATGGGCCTCACAGATTTTTTATTTATTTTTAAGTCCACAGCTTTATTCAAATACTAAATGCACACTTATTTGACAACTTTTTTGGGGGTGGGGGGAACATCAAGGAAGTTTATTCAGAGATACACATTCTATTTTAAGCCTTGGGTTTGGCTAGAAGATCTGGCAGCTCATCTGTATTTCCCAACCACAACTTGTGCCTAGCCAGAACATGTACAGTACACCGTGTGAGGAAGACTGTTGCCTAAGCAAATTATGGGAGAGATTAAATGTTTTACGACATCCTGGGCCCAATGCCACCATAAACACGTGAAGAACCTCTACTGTAGGTGTAGCACAGTTTTATGATGTTATGAATCATACAGTCCTGCTGTAGAAAGCTCCCCTTTAGGCTAAGGATGTCTTAGGTCAGGGGTGGGGAACTGGATCCAGCCTGCTGAATTTCCCCAGCTCCTATAGGCCAGCTTTGAGGTGGGAGGGGCTGCCCATCGGTCCATCACCTGACATCATGGCCGATTCTCAGGGGTGATGGGCGCTGTGGTTAACGGTCCCTGGAGGGCTACAGGGTTACCCAGCCCTGCTCTAAGTGTTGCTTTCCTCAACCACCCACTAGCATAGCTCCTAAGGCCTTGTCCCAAGCATTTAGACTGTAAATCACGCCCAAGACAGACATTTCAGTGCAATCTTCTGCCATTTGTGAAGGCCTGTCCCCAGAGTGAAATTGGCATGCAACTAAGTGCCCTGAAAGCTTTTAATGCTCAAAAATGCTGGCAAATCCTGCCAGTTGAATGAGCTCCTCCATCAACATTCTGAAATTAGATGAATCTCCCTGAAAATGGGGAGAGTTGCAGGGATTGCTTTGTCAGCAAGAGACATGAATGGCATTTTAATAGTGTACTTAACAGTAATGAAACGGTAATTTATCCTAATTGGTAGAACACTGATTATACAGAAAACGTGATGTACTCACAGACACAGATGGCAGAGTGCAAAAAGAGAGAGAGAGAGAAGTAAAGGTTTCAGCATGGTAAGTAGGCGAGATCTCCTGGCAGGGCCACTTGCCTTTTATGCATTCTGTGTGGCTTTCCAAACCTGTTGGAACCTGGCACTAGCTGCAACTCAAGCCTTAAAAGTTAATTATGGCTATAAAAAATAAGACTTTTAGCTGAAGCATCTAAAGCTGCAATCATACACACTTCCCTGGGAGCAAGCCCCACCGAAATCCACAAGGCTTGCTTTTGCGTAAATATGCATTGGACCAGACTGCAAGAGGCTTAGACTACAGTGAAGGAGAATGAGCAGGAGACAAGAATAGCCATAGCTGCCCAAGAGAAATGTGGCTTCAGTCCACCACTCCTATTCCTTGGGAGCACTATAGAAGCACAGCAACATTGGTGGCCAAGTAATGTTTTCAGCCTCCTGGCTTGTACTGTAGCTGTATAGCTCCCCACCAGCCAGCCCAACAAACAGTCTTGTAGTGGCAAAAAAAGTACACACATCACCTAAAAGCAATCTCTGATGGTGGTAGGAAAAGGAGGAAGGTAATTATTATTATTATTATTATTATTATTATTATTATTATTATTATTATTTTATTTTATTTTATTTACTAAATTTATATACATCACAAGATCTCAGGACAGTTCACAGAATAAAATACAAGATAAAAACACAAGTGTTATGTACTGAGTTGAATAGGGACTCTGAGTATATTTCAACAAGGTTTAAAACAAAAACAACAAAACTATCTTTGGCAATCACTTGTAGCTGAGTAAGATTGCCTTCCATAAACACGGTCTTAACAGTGAATCCGTAAGTGACTGTGGAGGCCAATTCTGGATCCACATGTCCTTCCATAGTGGGGACGTACGTTTCGGGGCAGGAGTTGATCATGGTGAGGGTTTGTCAAGCGTGCCTTCCTCTTAACACATTTCTCCCTTTCGTCCTGAGTTTGAGTGTCTTCAAAGCCCTTGGTAAAGGCTGTTCTCCAACTGGAGCACTCACAGGCCAGTGTTTTCCAGTTGCTGGTGTTTATACTACATTTTTTAGATTTGCCTTGAGAGAATCTTTAAACCTCTTTTGTTGACCACATCAGCGTTACGCTTTCCATTTTTAAGTTCAGAATAGAGTAGTTGCTTTGGAAGACGATAATCGGGCATCCGCACAACATGACCCACTCCACCCACCACCTTCCTACAGACACATTTAAAAGGCTGTAGAATATTAATCAGCCCAAGGCCTTTTTGAAGAGGAACGTTTTCCCTGGGTGCCTAAAATATATAATGAAGGTGCCAGGCAAACCTTTATTCCACAAACAGGGAGCCATTATAGAAAAGACCTGTTCTCGTGTTGCCACCCTCTGGACCTCTTGTAGAGAGGCACACAAAGGGCCTCAGGTGATGAATGCAGAGTCCAGGACAGTTTATATGGGGATAATCGGGATGGTTTATGTGGGCAGAAGGTAACTTGCGGATGGTGGAGAACATAGCCCAGTCTATTTCTGGTTATCTCCAATAAAGTCTGCAATCCTAAACACACCAGAGAGTAAGCCTATTTAAACCAATGGAACTAAATTGCTGGAGCATGCCCTATACAGATATTTATTGTATGCTCAGTTGTAGGCAACTCACTTGGGGAAGCCGTGCCCGGTTTTAGCAGATCCTAAATATGGAACAGGCTTTCTATATACTATTCATCCATATTTATGGAGCAAGGATAAAATCTTGCCACCTATTTAAAAAGGAACCAAAAACAGAATTCAAGGGTTGTTGGTGAACAAACAGAACCAAGATCCTACTCATTAAAATGATGTCCTCAAAATGTGCTTCCATGGAGAGCATGTCATATTAAAACCCCAAAACATTTATTCTACAGCCACATTAGTTGAAGGCTTAAAATACTATCAGAACCGGCTGTGAGGAAAGCCACGCAAACAGAGCTGGTTTCTTTTTCTTTTTATGTTGTGAGAAGATGCCTATTAAATGCACAAACTCTATCCAAACAAGTACAGTACTGGAACCTCCTTTTTCTTCTAAAAAAGAATGTTTGGGATAAAATAGGATGTTGAGCCCAATTTTTTTCCTGCCAAACCCATAAAATAAACCATAGAACTATTGGTTTGGAAGTCCAAGTCCAAACCTTTGCCTCAGAGCACCTTTTGCCAGCTATCAGTCTCCCGCTTCTCGTGGGTGAGTCCAAATACCTGAAACCAGCAGGGAAAGGGGGGCGGGGAGAGGATGCCTAAAACTTTATCAAATGTGCCAGATCTCTGGAAGGCAAGTTCACACATGTAAGATCATACTTCTGTGACCGAACCTCAATCAGAGTGAAATATACTCAGAGTCAAGTGTGGATATCATGCTCTTCATTCAGCTCATAGTAGTGAGGAATGCAAGTTTCCCCGAAATGTCTGCTTTATATACATTGTTTACACAATGGGCCCCATATGATTGGCTAACTCTGGGATTCTCCTGTAGGTCAATCAGGTTGCGGATTAATTTCCACCAGGATTGGGTGGCTCCTGCAGACCAATCAGACTGCTGCATTCTGAATCCTATTCTTCTAGGACCAGTCAGACTGCTGCATTTTGGATCCTATTCAACTCAGTACATAACACTGAGCATGCATGTTGTTGAGTTCTGTGACCCTGGTGTAGTAAATGTGCCTAGAAGAGCCAGCCTTTGGACCTGGGGTTTGAAGCAAATCCTACATACTGAGATTCCTTACCCTCCTCAAAAAGTTTGAATTACATTTGTATGCATGTATATTGTGCTCCCCCCTCAACTGTTATTGTCTTGATAACCTTATGCAGTTTTGTTTAAGATTTAAGTGACCAAATAAACAGACTTGAAACAAACAAACTGAAGTGTCATTGGCCCAATCCTCTCGGCACATAAATCCACTCCACTCACCAACTCTGAAGTTTAACATGGATTTTTTTTTTTGTGGGGAGGGGGAATTAAAGAAGTAAAAGAGCACCATTGACTATTCAAAATAGACCATGGGAATTTCAAATTCAAATGTGTCTAATTAGATGGTGCACCTGATGTTCTAGTACGCATTTTATTCGTTTAGGTACGCATTTGGGGACTGGAGAGTGCAGATGGCCTATTAACTCCAAAATGACAACGCAGATCTGCACCCATGTCCATTGCACCGGCAGACTTTGCAAGATGGAGTAGGGAAATTAAAGCATGCCATGCGCCTTGGTCCAATTTCATATCATTTTTGCTGATGAACAAGAGTGTGTGAGGAAGAATCTTCTACACTGGTGTGAAATGCAACCAGAGTGAACTGGGTACTTCTTCAGAATGTGTGTTCAGATTGTGTCATGATTCTAACCCCTAAATGAACCAAAACAGCAACACAGGCAGATCCCTGAAGCCAAAATAATTTTCAAGACTCTTTTACATCCTGCCAATCATTGATGTATTATCCCCTGAAGCTGTTGCATCAGTGATTCAAATAGGAGGGGCCTCTGTCTCTCCCAAATCTTGTTAAGATTTGTTAGCATTTCAAAATTTAGCTTTTTTCTTTATTCTTTTTAAGCCAGAATCAAAACTTCATATTCTCTGAACACTGACTAAGGAAATTTATCCTGTTTTCTGCATTTTAGTGCCAAAAAGAATGATGATCTTTTAATGGATCGGTTTCAAGCAATTTGCACGGAATCTGAGTTTTGCAGATAAAAACATGTCTGTAGATGCGATAGATCAGGAACATATTAATTACTATCAGTCAGCTCTCGGTTCATGTTAGACAGATGATTGTTTTCTTTGGTTCTCCTCCCTGAGCTTCAGACCTTGTCATTGTCTTTAAATGTAGCAATAACATTCTGCTGTGGTTGAAAAACGGCAAGAGGGGAATGTTTTCAAGTAGCAGATATTTTTTAAACCCTCATCATTAATAAGAGCAATGAAGCAAGAACTTGCAGAATGAGTTGCTGTTTTCCCCTCACTTTACATTCCTGGTGGCTGAAAACTACTCTACTGGGGGAAAGGAATAACTGTGTTGATTTGAAATATGTTAAGGTGTCTAGATCTGAATCCTAGATTTGTTATAGCTGTCTTGGTAAATCATGTTGGCTAAATCATCTGGCACAAAAAGGATACTCCTGCACAGAGCTTTTGAAGTTGTTGGGTACAAATATTATATTTTTATTTGTACATGGCACCCGTGCATGTTGCCAGTGTCACAGTCCCATCTTATCTCAACAGTAGACGTGAGACATTCTGGACTATAGATACTGTTTAAGTGTGCGCTCATACACAATAATGCAGTATTCTGGCACGAACTAATGCACACCACCTTGGACCTAAAAATGGCTTGGGAATTGTTTGTTTATTTATGAAGCATTCAACAGCATGGAATGAGAGCATGGGAAAGAATTTTCCCATATAGATGAGCTCAAAGTCTACATCATGAGGAAGCTGCTCGCACATCATTTTCAGAACCATTCTGAGGTGACTTCTGAAGTCCCCTTCAGAAGTTACCTTAGCAGTGTGAGAGCCACTGCAACACATTGCTCTGATCCTGTCAGAAGCCTGAATTCACCTTGCAGGTGCCACATTCTCCAGCAGGGGTGGCACTTGTATGTAAAAGAGCCTTGGTGTGGACTCCTAATTTACCATATTTTTCGCTCTATAACACGCACCCGACCATAACACGCACGTAGTTTTTAGAGGAGGAAAATCCGTAGGAATGCCACCCGTAGGCATTCCCTCCATAACACGCACAGACATTTCCCCTTACTTTCTAGGAGGAGAAAAGTGAGTGTTATGGTGCAAAAAATACGGTAAGTATGGTCTAACACTGCTGCTGGTGCAGCACAAAAAAGACGCACACCACAACTGTTCCGACACTATTTAAAAAACAACAACTACCAATCATTTAGAAGAATGAGGGCAACTCACAAGAACAAGAATGACTTCTCCAAGGATAAGCCCTGTCTCAACTTTATGAAAAATAGAAGCGATCCAGTCAACAATGTGTACTTAAGACTTCCAAAGGGTTTTGGACAAAGTACGTGGCTCCTGAGTAAGCTAAACAATCATGTGAAAAGAGGACCAACATGATTAAGGGGATGAAACATCTCTCCTGTGACGGAAGCCTACAACATTTGGAGCCTTTAGTGTTGTTTTTGAATGCGAATCAGGGAGGATATGACTGAGTAGAAGATTATGTATGGTGTAGATCAGGGACGTCCAACTCCCAATAGACTGCGATCTACTCACAGTATTTAAAAAAACTGGCAGTGATCTACCCAAAGTTGTGGAGTTTTTTTTTTTAGGAAGCCAAAGTTGGGTTTTGTTTTGTTTTTGTTTTTTTGTAAAGAGATTGCTGAGGGGCCAGAGATCAACCAGGATCTACCAGGAGCTCCCCGCGATCTACCAGTAGATCGCGATCTACCTGTTGGACATACCTGATAAAGTAGACATAGAGCAGTTTTGTCTCTCATAATATTAGAACCCAGTGCCCTCCAATGAACTGAATACAGGATGAACAAATGACAGTATGTCTTCACACGGAAGATGGCTACACCGTGGAATTTGTTCCTATATGGAGTAGTGATGGCCACCAACTTGGTTGGCTTTAAAAGGGAGTTACACAAATTCATGGAGGATCAGCCTACTAGTGGCTACTGGCTCTGATGCCTATGTTCAGACTCCATTGTTTGTATGTCTAGAGATCAGTTGCTGAGAATCAGAAGTGGTGAGAGGACCATTGCAATGTGGTCCTGCTTACGGGCATCTGGTTAGCTGCTTTGAGAACAGAGTGCTGAACTAGATGGGTCCAGCAGGAGACTCTGTACATTCTTGCGAAAGGGTAACAAGGTCTGGAAAGTACCACTTTTGGCCCTCTGCAGATGTTAAAACCATGATGGCTGTAATGCCAATAGGCAGCATGCAGGCACGTACATATTTTTGTCATTCTGTCTTCCATCTGTAAATTGAGGAAGGGATGGATAACCCAGAGGTACTGCAACTGTAATAAAAAGCCTGCGAGATGATTGCTATGACAGAAAATCATAGGACTGTGGATCTGGAAGACAGATTATGGGTAATCTATTTCAATCGCCTGGAAGTTAATTGCTGCATTCAGTATGTGCCCATCGAGTCTTCTTAAAACCCTCCAGGAAAGGAAATTCCAGAGCATAGGCCTCACCTCACCGTCTGACATTTAGGAAGCAGTTTCTGATATCCAACGTAAATCTGCTTTGTCACTTCAACCAGTTGCTTTGTGTTCCTTCCTTAAGGGCTCAGAGGTATGCTGTGTGTGTCCCTGTCCCCCACCCCCAAGTGCAACACAGCTGCTTAGATATTGGTTGACTGCTGTTACCTGTGAGCATCCCCACCACTACTTACCTTATTTTGTTCAGGTCTGATTACCACGGATACTCAGAGGAAAATCGCCTCTCCTCTGGTATTTCCCATAGGCAGTATTAAAAGCACTGGAATGCTAGTTCAGCATTCACACATGCAGTTACTATGGGCATTCTGGCTTGCTTTTGATCCAACAACTCCAATATTGTATGATCTACTCTCTAGCTTCACCTTGTCCCTTTCTACATTGTTTGCCATTTTCACTGAGAAAAATGAAGGCAGGTTTTATTTTTGATACCATTATCCACACACCTGGTTGGCTGCTGGGAGAACAGGATGCTCAGCTTATCCAGAAGACTCTTCTTATGTTCTTACGATCCCACCTACAATGATTCAAATGCTGGCACAGCTTCATTTTCAAGTCAATGGTACTCTATGGATTTCTCTCAATTTGACAAGGTATATTGGTGGCTTACACAGAATGGTTCCTCAGCTCCTGTCCCCAAGTGCCTCTTCATGCTTCAGGAACACCAGCAATCCAAGATTCAGAAGCTGCATGACTGGGGCAAGACAACATGGTCCCCAAACCAATTTCCGCGGCAAGGATATAGCTACCTCTACCACACCTGAGGGCAGTAAACTAGCTTAGGAGGTGCAGGGCTGCGTAACTTAGGGGACTTGGGGAAAGTTGGAGGTTGTTGCCCCACCCACCAGTATTTGGTGTCTGAGGCAGATGCCTCACTTTGCCTAATAATAGGGTCTGGGCCCACATTGACTGAAGCCTAATTTGGTTCTGTGGGACTCAATCTAGAAAAGTATCCTTTCTGCAGCAGCTGAAGCCTCCGAGTTCCGTCCCAGCTTCTGTTCTCATCAGTAAAGAAAAACAGTCTTGTAATGGACTCTTTGCCAAAGTATCTGGGTGGAACAATTAGAACTTGGATGGTCTGAGATGCAGGATAGAGCATTTGGTAACTCAGATACTCAGTGAAAATACACTGGCAACAACAGGAGGAAGAACACATATGAATAAAACTCTAATAGCCCCTGCAAGCAGAGCTGAAGTTTGAAAAGCCCAAGACACAAGGTAATGCAAATGTGTTCCCAAGCAGAATGTAAACCAAAAAACATTTGGGATAATACATGAAGGTGCTTAAGCTTCACTTGAGTCCCATTCCAACCAGAGCATCAGTGAGTACTCTCTCTCTCTCTCTCTCTCTCTCTCTGTGTGTGTGTGTGTGTGTGTGCTGCCCTAGGAAAGCATTTCTGTATCAAGTTGTGCCGAAATGTCAAGCACAGCAGCTCTTGTCGAAGCAGCTCTGCTTACTGGTGGAATGATAATAATCAGTAATTATAAAGTAATTAGAAATTTCAAGCTGCTCTGCAAGCACAGGCATAGCCCTAGTGAGTCAGGCATTCTTGCCTCAATTTACAGAGATGAAGGATCCCTGAGGTGCTGAGGCAGAGATGGTGTTGGCAAGTTTCAGCTGGGGCAAGATATGTCAAGGGCAGAGCCTGGTAGATTCTGGTGGGTCTCAGGACAGAGTTCATAGCAAAGGAAGAAACTGTTGGGCTGCTTCTGGAATTCACTGGCCACTCAGATCCCAGTTCTAGTTGCCTGCCAGAATGCTGTTTTATTAGCTGGGCAAGTAAAATAATGGATGTTTGACATCCTGTGGAGGGCTACAGAACCATAGTGGGTTATTACTTATGCATGGTGATCTATTTGACTGTCCATGAAAATATATGGCCGCAAGCCCTGAACATTTTACTAGGCCATGTAAACTCACAAAGCTTGTCCAGGAGCACTGACAGCATTAAGATGAAACGAGAATGTAAGGGCTGATGGAAAGAGCACAGGAAGCTGCATAATACAGAGTTAGACCAGGACTGTCAACACAGATTGGCAATGGCTCTCTAGGGCTTCAGGCAGGCGTCTCTCCTAGCCCTATCTAGGGATGGACCCTGGGACCTTCTGCATGCAAAACACATTCTCTACAACTGCGCTATAGCCACATCAAGTGGCCCTCTGCAGCCAGAGCGCTCTCATGATCTCTGTGACACAAAATATCCTTACACATGTATCCCCCATCATCATAATCTTGCTCCTAAGCCACAGATAGCAATTCCCCAGAGGCAGACAGCTACAAGGTGCAGCTAACCTGGGATAAAATCCGATGCACAGTTGCTTATAATTGCAAGATCGCATATGCCATTGCTTTGAAACTGGCAGTGCCACATAGTGCTTGTTCTGCTTTTGTAAGATATTGATCTTTTAGTGTGGCAGGACTTACCCTTTGGAACTCCCTGCCTATTGACATCAGGAAGGCTCCATTGCTTTACTACTCTGTTTGGTGCCTGCTAAAAACATTTTTGTTTAGACAAGCCTATCCAGACATGTAGAATGTTGCTTTAATTTGGTTTTCAGGTTTTCATTGATTTTAATTATTTTCCTGAACATTTTCAGTAGTTGTTTTTTCCATTTGTAAACCACTTTGAGGTTTTATAGCACTCAAGTGGTATATAAATCTTGTGAAACAATAATCAAGTCCCTCTATCAGTGTGATGGATTGTGGCAGTGTTCATGGGAATTTAACCTTCAACTCTAGGTTTCCGTAAAGCTGAAAGGTGATTTCTCCTGCTCTAAGTCTTGAAGAGAACACTGCATTATAGTCTCTGGCAAAGAAGTTTTGTATTATTTCAAAAACCTACAATACATTTTTTAGCCAGAAACAAGAACGGGACAAAAAACAGTGTGCGTACGCCATGGAAAGGAAAACTCCTCTCAACTCAAATGTGATGCCTTGTGTGACACATTTGCAATTCTGGGTTCGCCATGAGAGTCTGATGATGTCTTGTTATAGTGAATCAAATTATCAACTGGTTTAGCTAAGCATTTTGCCATTGATGGTCCCCAATCAAATGCTCTTCGGGGTTTTTTAAAAAAATGCTTTTCCTAGCTGAAATGCACCATTCCAAACCTATTACTACTTCCCTTTGGACAGAAGTGTTTTGTTCGGACAAAATGTCAATAACTGGCCAATTAAGCTGCATGACTCCATCCCATCTTGAGAAAACAAAAACAAAAAGGCAGAGCCCTCAGAGGGTTATTTGACAAAGCAGAATGCCTTCATTAAAGGAGATCTTTGTGTAACAGAATGGAAAGAAGAGTGTTGTATAAAGAGCAGAAGTGGGTGACTCTCTCTTTCTTTCTCTCTCTCTCTCTTGAGCAGCTAAGGATTTATGCAGATGCAGGTTTAACTGAATAGCATTCAGTTTCTGGGGCAAGGCAGAGCTCCCTCCCCTCCAATTTAGGAAATTCCAAAGAGCCGATCATGAGTAAAACAGGAATCATCATTGCTTGGTTGATCCAACTAAAGCAAAAGATGTACATCAAATTGAACAATGTCTTTATTGGGCATGATTAGCACATTAAATGCTGGAAAAGCCTACTTTTTGGGTGACACAAAATTCTTCTTCAAAGCAAAGAAAGGAAATAACTAATGTTTCACCATGGCCTGCTGTGCAATCTTCTAAACTGTTAAATGCATGACACTGTTAAGGATATTACTTGGCCTTGCTGTTAAACGTCCAGTTATAAAAATCCTTTCCAGGAGCAAAGTAGTAAATGAAAAGTATATACTCCCTTTGCAACTATATCATTCGGAAGTAAGGTTCACCTAGACGACAACTGGAGTCTCCTTTGAGTCCTGGTAAGCAGGGCCAGGCCAAGCAAAAACAGAGCAGCAAAGCTAGAGAGTCATTTGGGAAACTCAATCAACAGAGTGTCAACTGGAGCAATGGTACTGCCTCACATAGAGCAATTGTTCTTGAGGTCTTCATTCAGAATCATAACAAAGTTATCCTCTGGTTTTTGCATTTCTCTGAATTTGATGATATAGTTTGCAGCTCAATTCATATACCGTGTGAAAATGCTTGCTTCGAATGCTATTTGGTAGCAACATTGCCTAAATAATGCAGATGGGGTCCAGAGAGAAAAGAAATCCTGATAACACTTCCCGAGTTACTAAGGAAACTGGACCAAAACAGTGTAGAATTTAAGGAAGAGGGAACAGAGAAGTTTTGTCTTCCTTCAGGCCTTCTATATTCAGCAAAGGCTTTCGACAGAACTACACATCCAATCGAGGCATGTACTATCTCAGGAAATACAGGTTTCTTCAGTGCTATTGCTTCCACTTTCAACCACAGTTTTCAAACAACAAAACTTCCTACAGAAGCCTTAGGGAATGTTTGTGCTGCTACTACTACTGAAGGCCATAACGTGAGCATGGCCAATCCCCATTTCAAGTTTGCTCTTTCCTTGCCATCAAGTCTCTGTATGTAGCATGGCAATCTTTTTCTTTTTGTTTTGAAGTGGTCAGGATTGGGCACAAATTCAACAGGGGAAGCTTACCCTCCCACTCACTCCACACTTCCAAACAGGAAGCTTCAGAGAGAAGGGGGAGTTTATTGCCTTTGCTTCTGACACTGTATCTCACCTGTTAAGAGGCAGAGAGTCAACTCTGTTAGGAAATGAAATCTTTGGCAATATCAATATAGGAATCATGGGATAAATTCCCTCATTCACCTCTTCTTCAGTCCACGTCAGTAGGTGCAGCCTCCAGGTCCTTTTCTTTTCACCCAGCTAATCCCTTCCCCACATCCATGCTGCACAGATGCTATTAGCCCAGAGATGGAAAGAAGATAAAGTCTCTACCAGGAGAAGAATGGCAAATCAAACTGTTGGACTATGCCGAAATGGCAAAACTGGCCAGGAAGCTCAGGAACCAAGAAGACCAAAACTTCAACAAAGAATGGGGAAAATTTACAATTTATCTTGGAGACCACTGTAAGCAGATGAAAACGTTAGCAGGATTGCAATAACATTTGTAATGCAGCAAGTACTATGGAGATAATGGATTTATATAAAATATGGACTATTGAAAAAGATGCAGTAGAAAAGGTTTAATAATAGGACCCACAGAGGGGAAGGTGGGAAGTCCAGAGATTCAGTAAAGGTAAAGGTACCCCTGACCGTCAGGTCCAGTCACGGACGACTCTGGGGTTGCGGCGCTCATCTCACTCTGTAGGCTGAGGGAGCTGACGTTTGTCTGCAAACATGGCCAGCATGACTAAGCCACTTCTGGAGAACCAGTGCAAGGAAATGCCATTTACCTTTCTGCTGGAGCAGTACCTATTTATCTACTTGCACTTGACGTGCTTTCGAACTGCTAGGTGGGCAGGAGCAGGGACCGAGCAACGGGAGCTCACCCCATCACGGGGATTCGAACCGCCAACCTTCTGATCGGCAAGCCCTAGGCTCGGTGGTTTAGACCACAGCGCCACCCGGGTCCCCCAGAGATTCAGAGGAATCTTTAAATTTGGATGTTTTTGGTTGTATTGTTATAATTTTATACTTTCAGAATAAAATAAAATTGTTATTTAAAAAAAAATCCTTCCCCACAGCAACATGCAGCAGAGGCAACAGGTAGAGCATGCACACCCACAAACGCACACCCATCAATTTATTTATAGAACATACATCCACTACTCCCTCCTGGCAGCCAAGAGGCATGATCACAGTTCAAGAATGCATTTCAGCCAGGCAAGCACCATCAAAGGAGGCTGGTGAGGGGAATGGCCAGGTAGAGGGGTGTGGAAGCCCACATTTACAATGTGCATCGGGATGTTCCCCATCCCTGCTATAACTAGCTAAGCTGTTTCAATGTCCTCATACAGCCCAGAGCATTGATGTTCATATTGGCAGGAGAGAATGAGAAGATAGCAGAGGGACACCAAAAAACAGTAGCACTCTTTTCAGTCGCACTCTAAGAACATCACAATGGCGCTCTAAAGATCCTGTACGGAATTTGCTGCACTCGCTGAATAGCTTTTTCAGACAAATTTGGGTTTTGGCAAGCACACAGAAGGAATTCCTAAACCACAATGGTTTGGGGGAAGACTTCGACTTCCTACCTCACTTGAACTGGAGTTGTTTGATCTGTGTTTTGATTGAGCACAACTTTGCTTTGGCAGCAGCACATGTAATTTCCTGAGGTCGTGTCAATATTTTGCAGCGGGGAGGCCCCAACTTCTCCGCAACACTATTATTATTAGGAACACACAAAAATATGAGAGGCTGATGCCAGATCTTCGGAGAGGCTGCAGGCGAAAGGAAGCAAAACCCTGAAGAAGGGAAAACCCGCAACTGCTAGCACACAAATTGACAAAACACTGTGCTCACCCAGCACCACAACTGCATCTCTGGCTTGTTCTCCCGTATTTCGCCTTTAGAGAGGCAGCTCGAAGAATACAAAGCCGGATTAGACAGCCTCTATAAAGAGCAGCAGCATCTGGCATTACACTAGATGGGATAAGTATTAGGATAGCTCCGCATTGTTGGAACTCAAAAGATTTAAGCTGATCCCCAGCTGAGGGCCAGAAGGAATCCATACCCTGCCATCGGAGAATATAATATGATTACACTACATACAGAAAGAGGATTTACACCTCCCTTGGAAAGAGACATTGATAGCAGCTTTGCTAACTCTCATATCTGATTGGATGAATCTCCAGTTTTTAAGGGGGGGAAACACAGCAAGAGATTCAGAGCATTAAGCTTAGGCGGGCAATTAATTTGATCACGCTAGTAATAGAACAGGTGGAGGATGCTCCAAAACATGTTTGTTATGAAGTTATTATCGAGAAAGATGCATCAGCCCTTGAGAAGTGGACATCAGCTCACAGGAGTTACCCATTAATGTGAGGAAGTCTGGAGTGTGTTCTCAGGTTCCTCTTTGCTCTTCCATCCTCTGCAAGCTACTGGCAAATGAAACCAAATACGCTGCTTAGAGGGGTTCAGCCCATTCATGCTACTCAAAGAGTAAATACCTTCCAGTCCTGGCAAAGGAGGATGCAAGCCTTCATCTGACAGTCCTTCATCAAGCACTAATCTCTCGCCAGAGCAGGGTGCCCCAAATTTCTGAGTTCATTAACCCCGCTATGAGCTTATAAAGTTGTCATTGACTCAAACCCAAGTTGTTAGAAATGTAAATGAAATCAAGTCAAGACATAGCTATATTTAAGAGGAGTATTGGAATTATTTTTTGCCAATGTAAACAAAAATAGTGCACCTGAATACAGTATTTTTTAAAAGCAAGAAAGCAGCACGGTCTGAGAATACTGTTGCATTATGATATCATCTTATTAAATAGAAAAGTTTCTCACTGGAGGCACACTTTTTATATACCCTTTATTTCTGAGGCCCATAGCTCCTAAGTAATTTTTTCACACTGTGCCTCATGAACTCCTTTTCTGTCACGTTTGACTCTGTTTCAATCCTTAGTCACCCTCTGGGCAGTCCCACTGACTTGTGGTGGGGTCAGTTTCAACTACTTTGGGAAACCCTGCACTAGAGAGAACACAAAGCTGATTATAAGTGTAGCTTCTGAGCCTCAAACCTTTTCTCTCCACCCTACAAATACCCCTTACAAAAAAGCCCCAAACCCTTAAAGCAAAGCCCAGCCCCTTCTCCCCCAAACCACAAAGGGCCTCCAGTTTTTTGGTTTCTGAATTTCCAAGGAAGAGTAGATGCACAGCAACAAAAAGTGCAAACAGGCAGGCAGGGAGGGAGGGAGGTCATGAGAAACATCTGATATCGATCTCTGTTCTCTTAATCCTAAATCATAACAGTGTGAAACCAGAGCAAGTACGAGAGCTGTGGCATCCATCTGGAATTCACACTGGTTCCTCTGCTTCATGTTGAATGAGGAAAGGGTGTATCATTCGTTACATGCAACAAGGGAAGAAATTACATGTTTGTGTAATCAGAATAGCCTCTGTGATGATGGCGCAGGCTCCGCCAGAGGTATTGACCAAGTCAACCGATTTCCCATCGAGATGTATTTGAACTCCCTGTTGTTGTTAACGAAAGAAACAAAGAGCTGCATTCAGCTGGGATGCCGTCCAAAGTGCAGGCCCTGTCAGCCTCCCTCCCCTTTGGCAAGCACTTCGGGGGCAACGCAGTGGCGTGAGCGTTTTGGAATGTGAACCAGGAAGGTGCCATGACGGACAAGAGCAGCTGCTGCCAGCTAAGGGGAAGGAGAGCGCCAAAAGCTTCGTTCTGTGTAATGAGGTGCGGCGATGATAAACACACTCTTAAGGGGATTCAGAGTGCAAATAACACTTGGTGGAGCGAGCAGAGAAGCCAAAGGACAGCAAGGAAAGGAAGAATTCAGACCAAATGTCAGGAAAATAAATTGCTGCAATACCCATTAGGCTGGAGCCTTAACTTTTCCCCCCAAGGGAAAGGAGGAGAAGCTTCATTTCTGTGCAATTAGGGCTGTATTCTTTTTCATGGCAATAGATTGTGCATTTCATGGTCCATTCGCTCCTCCCCTCCTCAGTTGCCAAGTCCTAAAATGGACCCTCATGCAAGTGTTTCAGGAACAAATATTTTTTCACAGGGAACTGATATTACACAGGCCTGGGGAGGATTTCACACAAATTATGAAATCCTTGATGCCTGTCGGGGAAAGAAAGAAAAAGATGACCCTGACTGCAAAATGTCAGGCTGTGATGTGTGAATCACTTGTTCCCTTTGCAAGGAATGTTGCATTTCTTTCAAAAGAAGACATGAAGAGAATCCAGGTCTGAAGGCTTTAAGTAGATCATCAAGCTGTCTTTGCCTACACTCACAGGGTTCAGTTTGTAGAGGGATCACTTTGTGACAGCCCACTGTCTAAGGGTATAATTTGGAACTGAAAACTGAAATACCTTGAATTGATGCATGCCAATTGGACCAAAAATAAAAATAATTATTCATCTTGTCTCAAGGCAGTAAGATCCCTTAGCAACAAGCATATCCTGTTAATCAAAAGCCTAAATCAGAACAAAGGCATGCCTACCGTTTCAACAAAGTGTTGGTAAAAATACAGGAAGGAAGCTGAAGATTAAAACAAACCAGGGAGATTCTTTTGAAGTTTGATAGCACCTCTTGACCATGCTGGCTTCTGTTGCTAGGGGCAGCAGACAGGACATGTGAAGAACGAAGGGTCAATTCAAACACTATGGCTGTCACATGAAAATGCTGCCACATGACAGAAGCTCTGCAAAGGCCATCCTGCTGGAAAGCTGCTCCTTGGCATGTGGATCACTCCATTACAGAAGACTTGCTTCCATCATAGGCAGAGCAGGTTCCAGCTACTCCGCCCAATTCCCTTGCTCAGAGGATCACGGTGGGTGAGGCAGCCTGGCAACACTTTCTTCTGTCATTAGCTGAGCAAGGTCTTGTTGCTGGGCCCTCTTCCCTCGCCTCAGAGGTTTTCAGTGGCTCTGCTGCCTACTAGGCAGGAGCCAAAGGGGGTCACTGAGGGGAGGGACATAGGAAGCTGCCTTATAGTGAGACGGACAATTGGGTCCATCTCATTCTGTTCTGTCTACACTGACTGGCAGGAGCTTCCAGGGGTTTCTCCTTCCCAGTCCTACCTGGTGACAGGATCAAGCCAGCAGTAAATTATACTGAGCAATTTGGAATTAACTCTTTATTAGCAAAAACACAAACAGTACAGGAGTGGCTGGTCTAATGAGCACAGCAACTCATCTCTGGCAGGTCTAAAGCAATTGCAGAGGCTGAAGGTCCCCACTTTCCCACAGCTGCCTAAGTTCCCTCCTTTCCAGGGTTTTTGCCAAGCAATCTGAGACTGTACCTGCATGAAGCTAACTGCTCCTCTGCCCTCTTCATGCCTCTCCCAGTTCTGGGAGAACAGGAGAGAGGGGAACTTGAAGCAGCAGGAGGGGGAGACACCTGTGCCTCTTCACCAACCATATTCATCTCCACCTCTTGGCTGTCCTCCTCTCCTCTCCTCTCTTGCTTCAGCTTCTTGCCTTTGATTCTGGACTGCTCTCTGCCACAGACTCTTCCTGCTCATTCAGCCCTGTTACCTCTTCAGCTTTTGACACCTCCGCCTCCCAGTCTACTCCTTCAGACCACTCATTGTTGTCCCACCACCAACCCCTGGACTCTGAGCCTTCTTCCCTTGGGGGCTCCTCACACCATTCCTCTGTGCCCAACCAGTTTGTGACATCTGGCGGTGCAAGGGATAGAACCTGGGACCTTCTGCATGCAAAGCTGATGGTCTGCCACTGAGCTATAATCCTTCCCCAAAGACCAAGGATGAGAATGGGAAAAGCTGCCTGTATAATCCCAGAACCATATGGACACAGTGTTATTCCTCTGTCCAATATTACATTTCATTGCAATTGTATTGCGATAACTTTTTGTAAGCTGCTTGGAGAGCATCTAGGAGCTATATAGTGGGGATAGAGTTCCAAGTAAGTTAGCAATCCAGTGGAAAGTTTTCAGTGCCAATGTGTTCACTGGGACAGCTGACATTCATGTTGAGAGCCTCCTTCCACACGGCCAGAGCAAAGCATGGGTGAACAGTTTTAAATGTTCTGGGCCCTGAACAGAAGCATTACTATGACAAAACTTCAAGCAAATTGGCAAGATCTGATTTGTAAATTTTAGTGCCACATCAAAAAGGTATCTCCTGTATTAGGTACAAATTCTGTGCACACCAATCAAATTCTAGGACACTTATGCAATGCATACACTGGAAAGTAAGCAGTATATGTTCTCACAAGATCTTCAGAGCATCCACAATTTCCCAGGCAACAGTTTTTTACTGGCATGTCCTAACACAATTCTTAAAGGGACCAGGCTCAGTTCAAATACAGGTCACAGCACTCATCCTGTTACAGGCCGGCAAAAACAACACAAGCTTCCTTAAACTAGCCTACAAGTAACCCTTTCACCTTGGAGTTACCTATAGGTGATCAACAGTTCAGGACATCCTGTGTCCTGAACTTTGACGATCGTGCTCTTTTGGATTGAGGTTTTGTTTTTGACATCACTGCTTTCAAAGAAAAGTCTTTTTGTAAACTACTCCATTATTTCTGTAAACCATTTTGAGATTTTATTATAATCGAGTGGTATATAAATGTTGTGAAATAAATACATTAAAAAATTAAGCTACTTTCTAGGCAATTAAGTTACTTTCTAGGCAATGCCTGTTTTGCCTTCAAAATTACAGAAAATAAGCATCACTTGTGAGAATGACTTTCGTCAACATGACTGTTTCTTTAAATTTTTAGTTGATTCAGAATATGAATTCTGTTTCCCCCACAGCCTGCATTCATTGCCTTCACCCAGACTAAACAGAGCTTAGCATTTTAATCACAGCCTTAAATGTACTCAAAGAGTTGCCATTTACCTGTATATTAAGATCTTCATGGTAAGAGCTCCTGCAGGTGCCTTTGCCTTCTGAGGTCAAACTGGAGGCTTCCAGAAAGAGGGCCTTTTCTGTGGTGGCATCCAAACTACATATCCAAACTACCCCAGCCTTTTAGTTCATTATATTTTGCTTGTGTTTACATTTTAAGTAGTTTATTCTTTCTTTTAAACCATCCTAATGTGCAAAAGCCTGTTCTTTACCTCTGGATAAAAATTGCACATCATGAATGTCCCCATTTAAGCCTCAAAATTCAAGTAAATATGTTTTACTTTAGAAAACACCATAAAACAATTCGGCAGTTATGTAGCAATTTAGAACATACTGATGTTTCAAAACAGTGAAGCCAAAGAGACAAAGCACACACACTTGGCCATTTTCCACCATTTCCAAGGCCACTTCCCATTTCATAGGGGCCGCAGTGGAGAGGAGAACTGGCACACAGTACATGGCTTTTGGATTTCAACCATCACCTCAAGAATCCTCACAAGAGCAATGGTCAGTTGAGCTTAGTTTCAACTGAAACCAGTGGGTCTTCTCTTAGCTATGACTACCTTTTCCCATTCATTTCAGTGGGACCTAAACACAATCAACTTACCTCTTAAAGGCAGGCAGCTGCTATTCCCATATTGCAAAGGGGCGTGGGCCGAAGTAAGATGGCTGGCCTAAGGCTCAGAGCTCATACCCTGAGATGCTTTTTAAGAAAACTGGAATTGGAGGAATTTAAAAAAAATGTGTTAAACTAAACTTCACCAGTATATTTTGACAAGCACTTGGGTTCTGGGGCACAGCTCTTTTGCTTTTTATTGGTCTAATAATTGAAGGCTGTAGATCCAAGCTGTCCAGGTCGCCCACTGTGCTGTCTCAAATTCTGGCTTCAGGGCTTATATATCTTGCCATTAAAATATCCTACTTCAAACCCCATGCCTCGATTTTTCTCTGCAAACAATGAGATCAACCAAGTAACACTTGAGAAATTGTCTTCATTAAGACGTCCCCCCCCCCCTTTGGCAAGATAGGTTCATTCAAAATGATTGAATTTACCCCAAATCTTTTCTGATAACTTTTATAGATGCCAAGGCTTGGCTTTTTGAATTTTCCAGCTTTTATAGAGGATTTGTGATCTGTGCCTACATAGCTATTCCTAGAGTCAAGTCTCTTAAAATATAAATAATTAGTTCCCTCCCAAGAAAGGATAAGGAAACTGTTTATTATGTGCAGATGGCTTCCCTTCACCCAGAGGAGAAAGAAAGAAAGGAAAAAAGGAGGGAGGAAAAAGAGAAAGCGGGGGGGAGGTAAGGAGAAAAGCCACTCATTCGCTTTACCATCATTATTTGATTTAATGAAAAGCAGGTGATTGTAATGGCATGAATGGGCTACACAGAAGAGGAATTGAAAGGAATCTTGGGCTCCTTGGCAAGGAATCAGGGAAAGAGACTAGGTAGGGACATCTGCTCACCAGCAGATGTGGGACCCTTGTAAGCCATTTCTGCGGTTCTTTGGCCTACTTTCACTGAGCACATGATTAATTATTATCATTATTTAATTGCCTTTGCTTTCCAGAAAGGAAAAATGACAGTGGATCATCATTCCCAATGTACAAAGGAAATCATCTTGAGAGCATGCACAGGAAAGAAATTAGATTTTGCCTACAGCTGCTCAAGGCCAGCCCAGGACATTTTGCTCCCTGAGACAAAGGATACCCTTCCACATACAAAAACCAGGCTATTTATTATATTTCATTTACTTAGCATTGTATAATGGTTTTGGTTCTTAAAATATTAGTTTTTAACAATCCAAATTGCATATCCATGTTTCGAGATTTCTCCAAATCTCAGGACTTCCCACCATCCCCTCCATGCTTCCTATTGTACAATATTTTATCTACTTAGAAAACCACTTATTAAGAAAATGACAATAGCTCTCCAAGCGGTTTACAGCTAAAAAATATAGATAAAACATGGCTTAAAGCCATAAATCAATTCAATGCAACTATACCCATAACCATCATCATTAAAAACTAAAGATATAAACAATAAAAAGTTAAAACTAACGCAAGTAACTAAATCATGTGTCTGGCTAGGCTTGATAATTTTGCAGCAGGTGTCTAAAATAATATATTGAGGGCACCTGCCTATTGTCAATAATGTCAAGATTAGGCTGGCTGTTGAATCTTACTTTGGGACCCCATCCTCCAGTCCAGCAGGCTACTTGAGAAGTGCAGGACAAGGCTACATGAGACACAGTCTTCCAACATTGGGGAAGAGCTGGAAGTCTCAGGAGTGGTGAGTGGATTGCCACCATTGCCCTTCCCATTTTCCACCTGAACCAACTGCTTCACTCGGCCTAAATGTAGGGGCGACCCTACAGTTGGTTCTCTACAACTCTCAGTCAAGGTGACACGTGAAATAAGAACTGTAGTGCTTGTTCCTGTATGCTAATGTAAAAGACGATGCCACACAACACTCAGGAGGTGCAGTAAAGTGCCTGGGCAATGTTGCTGCAGATCCCAGGATCAGGTCGATTTCTAAGCAAAAGGATAGAGCTACGTAAGATCATCATCACAGAGATAAGTGATTAAATAGGCTCAGAAAGCACTTGCGTGGCACTATAAACCAACCATAAAAGAATACTTTTTGTATCCACTCAGCAATAAAATAGCAAGTGATATTTACAGGGACTGTTGAAATGCAGAGTATATTTGAAAGTAAGCAGATGTGAATAACAATCATAAGTCCTGTCCAAAACTGCCCAAACACATAAGATTCTCATTGTTTAAAGCAGCTGTCTTCAGACCCATGAGTCATTTTATGGTAAAAAAAGAAGAAGAAAAAGAGGGGGGGAAATTAATGCATTTCTCTCCTCCCAGTTTCAGGTTTTTTTCTATTTATTTTCTCCTCTGAATTTAAAATAAAGTGAGATAAATTGTCACAGTGTGGCTTGGTTGTAGGTCATGATCTATCCAGTGAAAACATAAAATTACAATATTTATTCTAACACCAACTCAAAACCGACTTAATTTTGCATTCATAGCAGGTGATAAGGTGTCCTGAGCTCACCTTATCATATACTCTTTTATGTTTGCCTGTTCACAATCATACTTTAACAGAGGAGATATATTAGATCAGTGGCTCCCAATTAGCTAAAGGAACCCCTATTTTTCAAAAGGCAAGCCACGGACCCCCTACTTTTGAAAAATTTTATAACTCCATGGTAGTTACCTGTACAAAGCATTTTTTTTAAAGGAAATCTGAGGTAACCCCTAATAAGCGAAATTTTAGGATCATAAAATTTGTGATATTACTACACAAAATGCAAAGATTTAGTTGGGGGAGGGGACAAATTAAATGTTATTAACGCATAGTAAAGGTAAAGGGACCCCTGACCATTAGGTCCAGTCGCGGACGACTCTGGGGTTGCGGCGCTCATCTCGCTTTATTGGCCAAGGGAGCCGGCGTACAGCTTCCGGGTCATGTGACCAGCATGACTAAGCTGCTTCTGGTGAACCAGATCAGCACATGGAAACGCCATTTACCTTCCCGCCGGAGCGGTACCTATTTATCTACTTGCACTTTGACGTGCTTTCGAACGGCTAGATTGGCAGGAGCAGGGACCGAGCAACGGGAGCTCACCCTGTCACGGGGATTCGAACCGCCGACCTTCTGATCAGCAAGTTCTAGGCTCTGTGGTTTAACCCACAGGCCACCCACGTCCCCATTAACGCATAGTACAAGTGAACAAATTAGGACATGTCCAGCAGCTACTAAACCTAAATATATGCCACTCATCTGGCTGGGAGCCACTCTGGGTGGCTCACAACAAAATGTTAAAACACACTCAACCTAAATGTGATGGGAAAAACCATGCCTCTTTTTGTCCCTTCCACATCCGGTTCAATATTTCCTACTTTTATTCTCCAGTCTGGTTCAACAGTAAGTCATTTTCTATGCTTGTTCTTCATATAACAAAATGTTGACAATGTGTTTTCACAATGATATGTGGAACAAAAAGGAACTAGGCATTTCAAAGCTTTTTCAGCAAAAACCTCTGCCCAGAATTGGTCCAGTCTACATTCTTTGAAAAATGATTTCAATGAACCCTCACAAGTCACGTCAACAGGTACATCTTGCTCTTCCTTAGATAGTTGTTAGTTGTACATGACCACATTCAAAAGGATTCCTTACCCATGAGTTTTCACGATTTGGTGCCAGGAAGTAATCTCTGAAGCTAGTCACTAAATTACGCAGGTACTCAGTGAGGTAATGTTTTACTTCTGGTATCAATTCTTTGTCAGTGGTATCAATTCTTTGTCAGTGGCCCCCAGAAATGTCTCCAGTGTTGGGATGTTAGTGAGGCTGCCACCTTCTACTCAGCTTGCCCATAACCACCATTTTTTAAATCACTGCCTCAATCTTATCTTCAACATAAAAAATATTCACATCACTACCTTGAAGGCTTGTGTTGAGAGAGCTCAAGTATGTGACCACATCTGTTAAGAAGGCTACCATACACAACCATGCAAAGTTGTTCACCTGATTGCATGAAATTTTGAATCTGTCAGGAAAAAAACATTGTGTCAGACCACTGATCCATTTGGCTCAGTGTTGTCTCTACAGTGACTGGCAGTAAATAGTTCTCCAGGATTTCAGATAGGGATGCCAGGGCATGTGCAAAACAGATGCTCTACTGCTAAGCTCTACTTATCCCCAGACAGTAGGAAAAACTTGTCTTCATTGCTCCTCTACAACTGAATAAAAAAAAGAAACTGTGTCCCTAGCTTGCAAGTGTTCTATATGCAGAAGGCTTTTTATATGAGAGAGTATTCAAACATGCTATTCCTTACTTGTAATCTGAGATGGTACATTTTAGCAAAGCTTTGCAGCTAACTGAGGGATCTTGCACCTTCAAGACATAGGTGAAGGCTCGGTCAGGGCTTGATAAAGTATTGGTGAGGACCGAGTAGAAAACAGCTGGAATTATATAATGTTGGTAATAGTAGCAGCAGCAGCAGCAGTAGTAGTAGTAGTAGTAATTTATAATAATACAGTCCTTCTGTGCCCAGGTTTCATCCCTGGCTTAAAGAGATTAATTAGTTAAATACAGCACTTATTTGGAGTGAGGTTTTTATTCTTGCTGATTACCCAATAGGAACTACCAACTTTTTAATTTATTAGGATTCTGCCGTACATCTGTTTCCTCCCACCCCCAAATGTAGCTGCATAGCTTCACACAGAAAACAAAATCTACACAGGCTGCCTTTTGCACTAAACTAAAATATTAAAGGGTAGCCATTTGCTTAGCTATTTTCCCTGTTGGACTTCCAAGCTGAGACATGAATCCCAAACTCAAAAGGCAAGATTCATTGAAAACGCTACTCACAAGCAGTGGGAGAGTACTCTAAACCTGATAGTCCTTGAAAGCAATTAGAACTTCTTTGCAGTTAAAAAGTAGAGAGCAAGGGGAAAGGAGCCCTTACTTTTTAAAAATATAGGCATGTGAACCCGCCCTGTGGAGCAAGCCATTTGCTCCCCGCCCCAAATGCAAGAGCCCTAAGAAACTGTGTCAGTGGTTTTTCTCTCAATACCAGCTCACTTGCCATCCAACAACTCTTTCACAAGTTTTTTCCCTGGCTAGCAAGCAGGCGTTGGTCCGGAGCAGAGGCTGGATGATCTTTCAAAAGCTTTCAGTGTACACTTAACAAGATAAGTGAGTCCCCTGGCAGGAGATGGTGCTACGGACACCCTGGGTATGTTCTGTGGACCCCAGACACCCATTTGGGAACCACTGTCTTAGAACATTGAAGTTTGCCTTTCTTTAGGTTTTCTGAGATCTCATTGCCACATTCTCCATTATAAATGTTAATATTACATTTCAGACTTAAATCAGTGTATTTTAACATTTTGTACTGCTTCCTTGACCACTGAAAATTGAATCATTGTTCCATCTTTAATCAGCTCTCTGTAACTAGATAAATCCCTTCTCCCCATCCAAATATTAAAGCCATAGTCCTGTTCAATTTCACACACAGATTTTTCTTGGACTGACTGCTCCATTTCCATCTGGCAGAAAGCAATGTGCTCCAAATGTATTTTCAAGGGAACATCCTCATTCTAATTTAATCAAGTGCAAGTTAGAGTCTATGCCAGATGTCCCGCGATGAGTTCAGAACTGGACTGGGGATGGAGGATACTGGAAAGAGAAGAAAGTAAACAAACATTTGGCTACATCCCCCTTTGTTTTATTTTAAGTTCTACACAGAATCACAGAACTAAATTTAGAATGCTTTTATTTCAGCTGTGACAGGGTAATGAAGTGTTTAATAACGGGAGTGCAACTGACCGTTTTCTGTAGTTTGATGTCCATAAACTAAATGTTCTAGGACTAGGTGCTGTATTAAACCACTGGGATATGCTGAATATTTTATCGAAGGTGCTTAGTAGCTGGTACTATGAAACAAGTGTAACTCCCCCCCCCCTTATCAGGTACTGTGAACTTCATCCTAGATCCTGTCACCAGACTTAACTGTACTGGGTTCTCCTCTGAGCAGAACAAAAATCCTAATTCCTTTGTCATTTTGTTGTTGTTTTTATCTCACACTGAGTCCCACTTCACTTTCTATCCTGATCAAAGATTGGTCTGGGACTGGAGAGCCCCCATGTTAGTGCTCTCTGCAGTACTAGCTCAAATGGAAACACTTGAGATGGATTTTGGCTGCTATTACGCTTTTCTGTTCTGGTTTCAATCCTGAATGTGTTTAAATGGATATAAAAAGATAATAAAATTAAACTTTTTAAACCATTTTGATTATAGGTAGTAAATAGTGTTCTCCATTCTCCTCTCTACCTTCTCCTCATGCATTTATGTTGTAAGAGTGTTCAGTTGTTTTTAATTTTAATTGATCAGCATTAAATTTTGTTCAGGTTTTTTTTTCCAATCGCTTTTTAAACCAGCTCTCCTCAGTATGGCTGCTCACTACTAAAATGTTTTGTCTGTCAAAGGTTTGGCTGTTTTATACTGCAAAATAGTGAAATCTGAACTCCAAAGGTGAGAAGAGCAGGCATGGTTATGTCCATGAATAAGCTGGCTGCATATTCTTTCTGTTCCAAAATAAATTAATAAAATGTGGCATTGCTTGCCTTACTTTATTTTGGAGTAGACAGAAACTAAATGAAAAGGTAAGACGTAAGCACTTTTCATTGAAAAACAATAACAGTGTGAGATCAGTCGTGGATTGGGGCCCTGAGGTTGCTTTTTCTCTGAAAGGTTAAGCACACTTGTTTAAACACATGACTAATAACACATGTAATTTGGCCCTAACACAGCTACTCTTCTAAACTCTTCACTTACATTGCTTGGGGCTAGTCTTTAAAAGAACAAAAATAAACACTAGTGAGATATGAACCAGCAATGTGTGACTTGCCTTTTCCTTTGCAGAAAATGATTGTCAGTCACTTCACTACGGGAGTTAGTGACTACAGATGCCGGCCAACAGAGATCCCTTATTTGAGTCATATAAGACCCACTCAGTGCTCAGTTCTGCTTAAAGACGTGAGCAAAATTACGAGATTTTCACAATAGAATTCTTAAAGTACCTGCTCTCTCTCTCTCTCTCTCTCTCTCACACACACACACACACTCTGACCCAAGGCTGAAAAACACTTTTTGTACTTCAAAGATAGATAAAAGGTAAAGGACCCCTGGATGGTTAAGTCTAGTGAAAGACTGGAGATAACTGGTTTACCACCATGTTGAATTTAATGCAACGTGTTGAATTAAGAGAAAGTTGTTCTTGAACACTGTGACAAATTTCCTGGTAATCGTTTAATTGCACTAATGTGCTCTATAGGGGGCTCCCCTAGAAGGTTGTTCATAAATTGCAATTAGTTCAGAATGCAGCGGCAAAAAGTTTTTTTTTTTATGTGAGCCAAAGGAACGATGTGCAGACTTCACTTGTTGCCGATTTGTTTCTGGGCTGTGGTGATGCTTATCTTTATGGTCTGGGTCAGGGATGCCTTCTCACTCGGAGAACCTTTCACTGGTCCCAGGCTGGAGAACACTGCTGAACCATCTTTTTCAGGCCTGGCTCTAAGATTCTGGAACCATGAGCCTGCCCTTTTTAAACAGGTGGCTAAAATGTTATTTAGGCAGCCTCTCCATGTTTTAGCATTTGTTTTTATTTGTGTCAACTCACGAGGGCTTTGATTTGGCCCTGATTTACTCTAGTATTTTAGCGCTTTCAGAATTGCATCCCAAGAGAGTAAAAAGTTTTTGATTTGAGTTCCTACTGAAATGAGGCTGCATTTTAATGTTGTATTTTAATCTTGGTTTTAAGTTGCATTTCAATCAATTGTTTTAATACCTGGTGGAGGGCAGGGTATAAATAACATTTATTATTATTGTTGTTGTTGTTGTTGTTATTTTTAAATCTTCTAAATAAAGACTCCCTGGGCATTAAAGCAGGCAACAACAGGCAAGTCACAATTATTATTTTTTTAGGATGGCTATGGGTGATAAGGATCTCAAACAAGTGACAGGATTTAGTTTCCAATTGTGCCTTTCTACCTTGCTGACATACTGGAAGCAATCTGTATAACGGGAGAGTTGTATTTACGGCAACACTTTAACAATTGTAACGGCTTTCTATTTCAGGCACAGTTCAATATATTGATAGTCCTCTTTAAATGCTGTTGTGTGGTGTGCTCCTGCTCAGGGTGCCTGCCAGTGGACCACATCCCTTTCCAGGATACTCCATTCCATTCCAGTGAGTATGCTGTCCTTATTGATATATCTTTTGGATGGAGGGTACCCCACCTAGGCTCCTCACAAAATATAATAATAATAATAATAATAATAATAATAATAATAATAATAATAAATTTTATTTATATCCCGCCCTCCCCAGCCGAAGCCGGCTCAGGGCGGCTAACAACATTCAAATAATCAAACAATCAAATAAAACAACATTCTAAAAATATTTCACTATAAAAATTAATTAAAATCAAGTTGATGGCAACCATTAAGCAAAACTCTGTGCAGGTTACCAAAGGAGGGAGTCAGGCTGCGCCCTGACCAAAGGCCTGGTGGAACAACTCTGTCTTGCAGGCCCTGCGGAAAGATGTCAGGTCCCGCAGGGCCCTAGTCTCTTGTGACAGAGCGTTCCACCAGATTGGAGCCGCAGCCGAGAAGGCCCTGGCTCTAGTTGAGGCCAGCCTAACCTCTCTGAGGCCTGGGACCTTCAGGATGTTTTTATTTGCAGACCGTAGGTTTCTTTGTGGGGCATACCAGAAAAATAAATATCATTTATTTTTCTACAAATCTTGGTTTCCCAGAGCCTTCTGATACCTCCTCCTGTGTGTAGATCGATGCCAGTTCAACCACATAAAATAGTCAGATGGGGTGGGCGTGGGCAGGAGGAAGGTGAAAAAGAAGTAGCAGCACTTATCCTGTTTGGGATGTAGCCAAGTAGGGCAAACATCCTACTCCTTGTCTTCCTTCCCCTATGGGAAAACAGATATGGACTGTCATTGTGCTGGTGATGAAGCAGTATTGGAGGCACGCATGCACGCTGCTCTCCAGAAGAGAGCAATGATAATCATGACTTTAGATCCAATTTTGCATGGCAAGACTGGAATGTAGCAAATAATTAATTCTTCCCGAATTCTCCAGAAGAGTACAGGATATTTGCAACCTGGTAATTTTTCCATAATGTTTGGCATCATCTTGATTTTATGGAATAACTGGCCACAATATAGATTTGCACTATGTGCTCAAAGCATCCAGCCCCAGAGAGCAACCTGGCCACTGAACTCTGCACCAGCTGAAGTTTCTGAACAGTCTTCAGAGGCAGCCCTACATATGATGTGTTGCAGTAATCTAACCTAGAGGTTACCAGAGCATAATCGACAGAACTTAGGCTACCTGTGTCCAGATAGGGGTGTAGCTGGGACATGAGCCGAAGCTGATCGAAGGCACTTTGTGTCACACCAAAGCCACCTGAGCCTCAAGCAACAGCAGTGGGTCCAGAAGTATCCCCAAGTTGCATACCTGCTCCTTCAGAGGGAGTGTAACTCATGAAGAGCGGGCTATTTTTAACTGCTATTCAAATAGGTGCCCATGACATTCTTTTATGCCAAAAGAGAAGGAGGAAAGTGCTTTTTCGGTTGGAACACTTGGGGAATGTAAAGTGAGAAGCACATAAAAATTCAAGCATTTGTTTGAACTAATTTACCCAACGGTACTATTCCGTGAGTTGTGAAACAGATTGGTAACATTTAGAGTCTGTACAATTTGTGCTTCTGATTAGGTTCAGTCTTCCTTGCGAATGTTATACAAGCAATAAATTTAGACAGATCTCATTTATGACATCATGCCAATAGCTAATGTGTGTTGGTGCCATTTTAAACCTGTAATCTCTTTAGATCCAAGTCAACGTGCAACATGATACATATGGTAGAAGCAGATTATTTTTACAATGTTAAAAGCAGATGAGAAAATCTGTGTGCAGGGAATTTTGTCGTTTTATTAGCCTCCCTGATCCTTTAAGAGATGTCTCTAGCTGACCCAATGTAAATAGATAGATAATAGAAGAGAATAGTAAGAATAATACAGCACATTGGTTCACAAACTCCACACCTACACCCACACCACTTGCAAACTGCTGAGAGTCTTGGCAGACCAGGAAATGTTTTTCCCACCTGTTGTTTAGGAACTGTAATGCATTCTCTTAGCTTCCTCCTCTTTTTCTTGCTGCTTCCTTCATTCCCACACATTGATTCTCTGCTCAAGTACCTTGTCTGTCTCTTTCCTCTGCTTGGGACCTTCCTGTTTCCCTGCCAGCTGCCACTTTATTCCTCTGGGGAAGGCGGAGCCTCCATCACTTATGCTGACCACAGCGCAAGAACCCCTCAGCAGCATAATTATAACCTCAATGACTAATCCTCTCTTGCCAAAAGGTGATTAGTAATGTTTTATTTTTCAGCTTGTGTGGATGCATTGCTGTTTTTTTCCACCAAGACCTAAATTAAACATGGCTCCATATTCTTGAGAACAATACCTAATTAACTTGTATGAGTTAAGAGAACTAACACACATACACCTTTCTTTTTAAGGAAGCATTTAATTCGAGAGTGTTAACTTTAATGTCTTTGTGTTTGGCCAGGTTGGAATATTCTTACTTTTAAAAAGAGAAAAGATCTCCCCACAAAAAAAGACAGAACCAACAAGTTTAAGATTTATTATAGTTTTTTTTATTAGCAAACTTTCATGGGAAAGTTCTGGGTGTGCTAACAACAGCAGGCACATGGGCTTCACTGTTTGGCATATGACACTCAACAAAATTGCACTTTATTGTTATGGTTCTGTTACAATACCAGGAATTTTCAGGCCACAACTCAAAACCAAGCCTTTGTTGATGTACTGTTTTCTGTATATTTCCATTTATTCTGGTTAGCCCTCACACCTGAAGCAGTTTGTCGTAAGTTCTGGAGGCACTCAGTTTCAGTTTGCGGATTTTGCTTTGATTTAGATGTTCTGTTTTTGTTCCCATTTACTTCACTGACTCTTACAACCCATTTGTCTCTGCAGTTATCACAAGAGTCCCTTCTGATTATTAGATACGTTTTTCTCCATTTCACAACAAGAGTGAACCAACACCCTTGAAGATAAACAGAGAAGAACTTGCTTCCTTTGGAGGAGTTCTCAAGTTCTCCTTGGCATTTGGAAGACTTTGGGATTGAAACAGTTGCTGTAAGTGGAGAAAAAATATTTCAGGGGCTATCTTAACCTGCTCTGTAGACAGTTACAGTGCAGAACTTGCTGGGACAGTAGTCACATATCTATCGAAAGAATGATGCAAAGCAGTTGCGCAAACTACAGAACTCTGGCTATGCACATTCCCAGACAAAGGAGAAGAGAGGTAGCATGAAGTTTCATTTGACCCCAAATTTTAACTGCTGACATGAGTGGGGGCTCCATTTCATGCTCACATGCTTATAATCAACTGAGCAACTACACTGCTGGTTTTGACATAAGAGCTGGCAAGTGGTGTCCTGCTCACCAGAAGACAACATGCCTATCCTGAATTCATTTTTGCTGCTTACGTTCAGGTCGCTGTTATACGCTGACTGGGGAAGGACGTGCTCATTTGCAAGCCTGCCATCTAAGAGCTCCGCGCACATGTGCGTTTCTTCATAGGTTCTCTTCTCTAACGCGCTGCAGTTGTTGGCATGGCATGCCAAAGGCTCCAATTCGTAATGCTCGTGTTCCATGCCCGTTTTTTGACCTCTAGAGTCCAACTGATACTTACTGGCAGGCTGAGCTTTGTTTTGTTCCCCGTCCCCTTTGTTCCCCGACAACGCCTGGGAAAAGGCGCTGCACTGCAGCCTTTTCGGCAGAGGAATCTGACCAAAAGTACCTTGGGGCCCAAGGCAACGGCACATGCACTGGAAGAAGAAGGTCGCAAAGCCCCAACTAATGCACATTATAAGCATCATGAAGGTACCAAGCTGAGTATATGCCAGAACGGTGGAAGGCATCATCATGGCGCCGGCTACAAATGTGGTCAGCGCAGCCATAGCAATTGCCGAGCCCATGCGGCTGAGGGAGAAGACGACTTTCCCTTCTCGGTCAGGATCGGGAGCTAAGCGATAAGCAACGCCATAATGCACCGCGAAGTCTACCGATAAGCCGACAGCAACAGAAATGGTGACAGACTCCAAAACATTTAGCTCCCAGCCAAGGAGGACCAACGATCCAACTGTGACAAAAATGGTTCCTGCTATCGAAACTATTGCATAAAGGCTCAGTATGATATTCCACGTTGTGAGCAGCATTACGCTGAACGCAACAGCCACCGAAAGACCCATGGCAATCAAAGTGCCATCAGAGAGACTGTCCTGGAGATCATAGAACTCTAGGTTGCTCACAAACCAGCCACTGCTTAGACCCTCAGGGGCAGTGCTCAGCTCATCCGCAATCCAGGTATCTACCTCTTTGTAGAACTGATGCATCTTCTCGTAAGCCAAGGTGAAGAGGTAGGTGCTCTGGAACTCCAGTACTACTGCTCTGATGGTATCGTTGATGTCAAAGCGAGGCCCCGGGGTTTTGCTGTCTAAATGGTACCCTGTGCTTATTTCAAGTTCCATGATGGCCCTCTTGATGCATAACTCAAAAACCTCCTGTTTATAGGGGAAGCTCCAGTGACTGCAGCACGGATAGAGAGCCGGCTCGTCGCAGTCCTGATTTTCCATCCACTGCTTAAACGTCTCAATGAAGCAGCTCGTGAAGTCCTGCTCTTCTGTTTGGTAGAAAAAGGTCTGATTTCTCAGCCTCTGGCAAAACTTCAGAATCCAGAGCTGTGAATCTGGGCTTGCAATATTGAAAGTGCTGTCCAGTTTCAGCTTCCCTTTGCTTTTGGGATTTAGGGGATCCCCGTTATCCTCAGGAGAGACCCCCCAGATAATAGTGATTGGCATATGAAGCTCTTCTCCGTGATGGACACGTTCAAACATGAACAGCTTTTTGTACTCTGCGTCATAGCGTTCAAACGGATGGGAGGACCTGAACACTTGAAACTCGGAGAGTTCCAGGGATGGCAGCTTCATCTTTGGATTCACACAGACGATATATGCTCCCCCAACAGTTAAGGCCAGGAACCAGACCAACCAGATGTAGCGAAACCTGATAACTATGTGTGGCAACACTTTCTCGAAAAAGATCCGGGATGCTTCCGAGGCTGTGAAAGCAACCTTGCGGAACATTTGGCACAGCACTGTCCAGCAGCTTTTGTTATTGTACACACTTGCCTGAGGCTTTCTGAAGCAACTAAATATATTGAGTAGATACCGTTCGTGTAACACGACGACTGCAGGTAACCAGGTTACCATTAATACATAGTTCACCAATATGGCGGTGCCAGCATAAACACCAAAACATCTGATTGCTGTGATATTGCTGACATAATTGGCATAGAAGGCAGCGGCGGTGGTAAAACTGGTGACAAACATGGAAAGGGCAGCATGTTGCAGGGTGATGCTCACCGTCTCCGAAGTGGCAGCTTGAGACTTGTCAAATTTTGTGTAGTTCCACACATCGCACAATACGAAAGCATCATCCGCCCCAATCCCGACGAGAATAATCAGTGCAGTGAGGTTCATAAAGGGGAAAAATTCAAAATTAAATACTACCCGATAAAGAAAATAAGAAACGATCAAGGAGCTAATTATTGCAAACATAGTCATCAGTGTGATAAACATGGACTTGGTATATATGCACATGACTAAGAGAACAATCACAATGGCTATAGCAGGATACACAGTATCCATTAAAAGGTAATCTTGGAATAAACTATGCTTTATTCCAAACTCAATCCCTGTGATGGTGGTTATTCCATCTGAAGAGTTCCAGTTCTCAAAGTTATCCAGATAGATATTCATCATGCTCTCCCCTTTTTCAGTAGGTGAAAAGAGCATGCTGTACTTTAAAGCTGGTAAGACATAGTCTGTAGTCTTTGGGCTTAGAAAATCTTTGTCTACTAGGTAGTGGAGAATCTGGTAAACAGCATTGTACTTTGTACATTTACGAGGCACATTTGTACACTTGAGTTGGTCCTTCCTTCTGGCTGCCATATCCCAGCAATCTGGTCCCAGGGTCCCATTATAGTAGTATTTGGCACATGTACGGAGCTGCTTCAGAGTGTGAGAAACATCTTTCTCCACGAGCTTTTGACAGGATGATCTGTTGTTTAAAATGGCAATGTAATTGCCTAGCGTCCAGCTGGGGCAGCACGAAGCAGCAGTGGTCCTCTGGCAGAGATCACCAAACTGAGCATGGGATCGTATCTGCGTAAAGAAAGACAGAAAGAATTATAATAAGAAGCAGAAGTGCAAAGCTCAAACACCATTTTAACATTTTCGCTGCCCACAAAAAAATCTTCTTACCATCTCTAAAAATATTAGTTCCAACTGTGGGATTTCTCAAGAAGCATTTGAGTGATTTGGAACCAATTCTTTGTGATCACTAATTGCACACACTTTTGAGCTCTGTCCTTCCCTTATGCACATTTAGCAAGAGCAATTTATACTAAGCAATCAGTGGTTTTGATAGCAAATGATGAGCTAATGAGATGTAATTTTAAAGGTAACATATTTCGGAGACTAAATTTACTGCTCGTAGGTTCATACCAAAAAAGTCAATATACTCCATCAGAATTATTATTTTTTTTTTTTGTATACTGAAGGCAAAGGAAAATACAGGCACCGGGAATTCTCAACTGAGCATGCTGCTGTAGCTACATTTATACAAATGTGAGTGCAAATTGGTTAAAACTGGTCACCTGGAAGTCTTGAGTGTATCTTTAACTACAGCCAAGAACAGAAAAATCAACTGATATAAAACAGACTGACTTGTGTGGACAAAACTATAATTAAATTTTGCTTCTTTCCTCGGTTCTCAGTCAGGACTATGAATCCTTTCTTCACCAGATCAAGAAAAGGCAACAATGCAGGCAGACAGGTAAGAGGCTTGGTTAAGCGTTTATGTGGTACCTGAATTTCTCAATCACTTGACACGGCTGCCATTTCACAATGTTTCTAGGGTTATCACACATCTATTAAAGTTGCTGATGACCACAGGAAAGTCATTTTCCTAGACACATTTAGAAGTTAACTGGCACAAACTGTGGCAAGGCTTCAATATGCATGTAAAGACCTTTTCAGACTAGTCTTTTGAACTGGTTCCCATGCTATCTTTTTGCATAGGGAATGTTGGAAGATATCTGTGTCAGGATCCGCCCTACTCTCAAGTAGGACCCTGGCGGAGACACATGCCCGACTGGCATGTTCTCTCCCGCCTGGTTGATCGTTCGGGAGCTTCAAAAGCTTTCTTCTGCCTGAACATCACAGCGACTGATGCCAGCAGACATTGGCACATTTAGGGAGCCGCAGAGTTTGCACAGTCGGCGTAACAGAACTCAGTAGCTCAGCATTTGGCTAATCTACATTTATTTACATATAAAGCACTCGGAGCATTCTGACTTTGCTGTCTGATGAGAAAGAGGAAGGAGCTAAGAGAAAGAACAGAGGACAATAGTCCCACTTCACAGAACACAGTAACACAAACATTCTGTCTCCCTCACTTCCCACTCTGTGGAGTCAAAACATACAGAGTCATGTGATAGACAACAATCCCATGACTGCAGACACAGAGAATGAATCTGAGAGAGTTCCTTGGACAAGTTTAACAACTGCAACATGATGCGACAAAGAGGGTATGTACATACTATATCCCACAAGGGCAACAAACCTGTAACACCCCCCCCCCCCAAAAATCCCCAGTGTTACCTTTTCCTAACTGGTCAATGCATTCAGAGAATATATTGCTATGTAGACTCCTTCCATCACTCCCAGAAATCAGAATATATATATTTATGGAAATACAGGAGGGATAGGCTCCTTAATTTGTGTTGGCACACCTACTGAGGTGTGGGGATCTTTGTGACACTGCTATTCAAAGGGCCAGGATACTCATTAGTTAGGCCTGCAAAGCTTCAGAATTAAGTTGTGCCTAATGTACATCTGGACTCACTAGTCAAATTTCCTACTTGGAATGCATAACAAAGGACCAATCCTGGATACACTTATGTACTTTCCCAATATTATCAGAGGATTAGTCTTACTAAGTCACTTACACATGTGCTTAAGCTTTTTGAAAGCCAGGCACATTTCAGACATCCAAATATTCTGGTTTTGAGTCATATTGAAATTGCTTTGGCTGATTATGTGCAATCCTTTTATAGCAGAGGGAAAAAAGAACAGGATTTAGGAATTCTCCTGATCGTTATAAAAGATTTAATATGGCCTTAATTTTGTCAAACAATTTCAGAACAATAATGACCTAGCATTCCATAAAAACAGGATAATTCACATTTGATTGTTTCCAGATAAAAACACTCACACATGTAAGCTCAGGAAAAAACGAACAACCTAATAAATAAAAGGAAGCACTGGAATGCCATCTCTTTATTTTTCATGGCCCATGTCAGGGAGGATACAACATGAAAGCCCTTCAGGTCAGCCAGACAAGCTGGGAGGAAAAAACTATCATCCACTTTACTTATTCAAGTTCAATCTGAAACTGAGAGTTTGCTTGCTATTTCTCAACACACTGCAGACCTTACATATTTGCTGTTAAAGTAAGCCTCACAAAAGATAAAGATAAATTGGCTGTTAGAACTTGGAAAGGGAGACTTAGCCTGGAACTTATCAAAATACCTCATGAAAACATTGTTTTAGAAATACTGCTAACACATGCAAGGGTTAGGGGTCTGTTTTGTTGCTACATCAAAAGGTGTTGCCAAGGCCACTTTGTGTGTGCGAGATTAGATGTATCATTGTGATGTTTTCCACTTGTTCTGCAACCATCTAAAGAAAATATTGTGCTTAAATTATCTCTCTGTGGTTTTCAGATTTCTTACACTCCCAATGTGACCATGTGCTCTAGAACCCACACATTTCTTAGTAATACTATATTGTACAGCAGGAGGAACTTACCGTATTTTTCCGTGTATAAGACAAGGTTTCCCCCCTAAAAAACAATGTCCAAAATTTCAGGGAGTCTTATACACGGATAGATCTCCCCCCATTTTCTTAAATTGGAGTCCCCCAAATAAGGGGCGTATTATACACAGAAAAATACGGTACCTCTGCTCCTCCAGATGTTGCTGGACTGCAACGTCCATCATCTTCCATTACTTATGGTGGCTAGGGCTGGTGGGAGTTGAAGCCCAACAATATCAGAAGGATAGCAGTTTAGCCATCTCTGTTTTAAGGGAAGACTGGTAATGGCAGACGACCTGTCTTTTAGGGGGCTTTATCTATGTTTCACACTGGAGAATGAGGACACGCTTCCAAGAAACCCCAGAGTTCCTCAGAAAACAGTTTGAAAGCAGTTGCTACGTGTTTGTTTATTAATCTATGACTTGGCTTTCACATAAATTTCAAGGTGATTAACAATCATACAATAGAAAGATGTGGGCAGTGGCAGTAAAAGCCCTGCTGTGGACGGGGGCTTCTGATAGTTTAGAGACTTCACAGAGGGGTTCTTTTGCAGAACAAAGCGACCTCCTGGGTATATAAGAGGTAAGACCTCAAACCACCTGGTCCCCAAACTGTTTCAAGCCATGTATGTTAGTACCAAAACCTTGAACTTGACCTAGCAGCAATTAGCAAGCATTGTAGATCCTGCAGACAAGGTGTTGTGTGCTGGCTGCAGTTCGCTCCCCACAGGCAGCCTAGCTGCCATATTCTGCACCAGCTACAGCAGGGGTAGGCAACCTAAGGCCTGGATGTGGCCCAATCGCCTTCTCAATCTGGCCCGAGGACGGTCCAGGAATCAGCGTGTTTTTACATGAGTAGAATGTGTCCTTTTATTTAAAATGCATCTCTGGGTTATTTGTGGGGCCTGCCTGGTGTTTTTACATGAGTAGAATGTGTGCTTTTATTTAAAATGCATCTCTGGGTTATTTGTGGGGCATAGGAATTCGTTCATTTCCCCCCCCAAAATATAGTCCGGCCCACCACATGGTCTGCGGGACGGTGGATCGGACCACGCCTGAAAAAGGTTGCTGACCCCTGAGCTACAGCTTCCAGAACTATGTCAAGGGTTGCCACCTCAGGGAGAACACTGCAGCAATTCAAACTTGAGGCTACCACTGCATGGTCAAGCTGTCCTGATTGAGAAACTGCTGTAGAAGTCTGTAGAAGGCACTCCAAGACCATCAGTAACAGAGCTGCATCTAGGGCAGGCATGTCAAAACTCCGTTTTGGGGGCTTAATTTGGCCCGCTGGAACCCTGTGGCAGTATATGTCTGGGGGTAAAATCCTAAAAAGCAACTCAGTACAGTGGTACCTCGGGTTAAGAACTTAATTTGTTCTGGAGGTCCGTTCTTAAGCTGAGGTACCACTTTAACTAATGGGGCCTCCCGCTGCGCGATTTCTGTTCTCATCCTGAAGCAAAGTTCTTAATCCAAAGTACTATTTCTGGGTTAGCGGAAGCGTCTGTAACCCAAGGTACCACTGTAACTTCAATCCTAAAAAAAGCTCAACAACTTGGGTTTGCCCTCACGCATGGTCACTTCATCAAACCTGGCCCTCTTTGAAAAAAGTTTGGGCACCCCCAGATGTAGGGGAACCCCCAGACCATGCACCTGCTTCTTCAAGGATAGTGCAACATCATACAGGGCAAGCAACTGTCTGACTTCCCTAACCGGGGAACTGCGCACTCACAGAGCTTCCTGCTTGCCAGGATTCACACGCAGGTTATTAGCCCTCGCCCAGCCCACCAGTGCATCCAGACATTGATTCAGTGCTCACTTAGCCAGTTCCAGTTCTCTGTTACAGTGACACAGAGTTGGGTACCAGCAATGAATGGATGACACCTCACCCCATATCTCCTAACGACCAATCCCATTAACTTCATATAGATGTTCAATAGCACTGGAAGCTAATACATTGCCCTGCAGCACTACATAACTCAAAAGCCAGGAAACTGAGAAACACCCATCCAATACTATCTTCTGGAACCTTTCCTGGAGATAAGACCAGAACCATGGCAGAACAGTGCCCCCAGTGCCAATCTCCCAAGGTTGGTCCAAGAGGATACCATGGCTGATATGAGCCAATGAGAGATCAACCAGAAGCAGCAGGGTCACATTCCCCCTCTCCCTCTCCAGGCCAATTTAGTCCCAAACCCTCTTCTAAACCCAGACTGAAATAGTTCTAGACAAATCTATACATCTACTTGCAGCAGGATTTTCCTATACTGGAATCTCACTTGTGAGTCTGTTTTTGGGAAGCACCCTAGAGAAGATTTCTAGGTCAGTTAAAATCTAAAAGCATATGATCAATTTTTAAAAGGGCTTAAACGTTAGCAATATACAAACTGGGGGCTGAATCCTGTAGCCATTCTGCATATGGCATTAACATTAAGATTATGTGGGTGCAATGTGTGAAGAATTATAGGATCTTTTCCCAAGCATAAGTAAGCCAGATGGCTAAAGCTGATACTGCATGCCCAAGACAATTTGTGTATGACTGGTACACAGCTGGCAATACAATTTATAATATCCCGCCCCCTCTTATGGAAATGCTGGGAATTTAATCAAAGTTTCCATTAAAACACATAATGGCACAGAAAGGAAATATGGCAGACCTTAAACTTTCAAAACACCAAACAAGTTGGATTTGCTTCCACATGAGTTAATGGCATTGACTTGAGCACAGACGGAGTCAGGCCTTTAAAGGAACATGAACTGGAAAGAGATACGGATAGCAGGCAACAAGAGAGAGACATTAATAAAGATGAAAGACCACAGAAGACATCAATGCCTCATTACTGGGCAAGACAGCCTCAGTTCAAAGATCCAGAGGTTTGTAGGAGCTGTTTTCTAAATACAACACACACTTAAAAACACCACCTATTTCCATATGGCTTGAACAGCCAATGAAACTTAAAAAAATAATTCCGTTAGAATAACTATATGCAGTTCCCATTCCCCTAGCTCATTCAGTATTGAAAGCTTTTCTAACCAGAAGCCATCATTTTAATATCTGGGTAATACAGTGGTACCTCGGGTTACAGACGCTTTAGGTTACAGATTTCGCTAACCCAGAAATAGTACCTCGGGTTAAGAGCTTTGCTTCAGGATGAGAACAGAAATCGCGCGGCAGCAGCGGGAGGCCCCATTAGCTAAAGTGGTACCTCAGGTTAAGAACGGACCTCCAGAACAAATTAAGTTCTTAACCCGAGGTACCACTGTATTGCTACTTCTCCAAATTCTCATGATAGCATCTACAAGCATAGCAAATAACTTGAGAAGCTATCATCTGGTTTAAAAGTAGCCCACGATTTCAACTCAACCCCAGTTGGGATTATGCTAGACATCGTCCTCGTCATCATAATGATAATAAAAATTATTCAAGTGCCTCTAAAGTAAACATCCATGCAAGTGTGCTGCAAAGCTGTAAAGCTGCTTGAATAAAATTATGTTATAAAATAAATGGCTTGTTTGCTTTATTATAATCACGTAGAACTGGAAAATATTTTAAAAGCACTATTACAAGCTCTTCATGTTGAATTCAGTGTTCTTTTGTAATTTTGTGGTGCTTCAAAAGCAGGTTTTTCTTCATTCTTTTTTCAAAAGCAGATATTAGTATTAAGCAGTAACTGAAACATTTCCCCTTATATCTAGCGTGCAGGTTGGGTTGCGAAAGCCTTGCGACAATGAATGATTACGTGAACCCTAAATAAGTTATTACCCATTCATTCCTGCACACACATCCCACAACTGAGTGCTCATACTTCCACTTGCATGGATTCTTGCATTGTTGGACATAACAATCTGATAACCCACAAAAATCTAGTTTTCCATTTCCCTACCAGCCCGCCAAGCAGCACTGGGAGGGGCAAAGTACACGTGGCACCAATCATGTGGTTTGTCTGTGGCTTTTCTTTCGGAAATAGCCAGCACAGGACACCAGGCCCAGATTGGGACCATGGTGAGAGGAGCAGGGGGGCACCAGCCCTTTTCTCTCCTGCTACAGTCCCAATCTGGACTGGACACCAGCACATGCAGTTTGCATGGTGACCCAATCCGGATCAGGACCATGAACCAACCATATTTTGAGGCTCCAGCACCTGTCAAAGTATACCAACTACTGTAGATTCAGAGAGTGACAAGCTCACATATCATAGATATACAATATGAACATACTCTCTTCACTTTACCAAAGACCTTGCATCAGTTAAGGTCCATTAGTTAAAACCAGACTTCATTCTCAACTATATGCAACGTTAACTTCTAACACATGCAGGAGGAACTCACAAAGTCCCTGAGGCTGCCTGTTACTTTTTACATTTTGGTTCCTTGGGGGAATAAAAAAAGGCCCTAACTATTTTGATGATGGAAAACATTCTCTCCTGATCAGAGCAGTCAAGACCAAAGTGTCTTCTTTCATCCCTCTGTGCTCTGAAGAGGAAGCAAACTTTGCTTTCTCAGAATACCACGATCTGGATTGAATTATTTTGGGGGGCTGCAGGGGGGTATTTACGCAAGTTACTGTATATATGTCTGCGTTCCCTATTGCCAACCTATTCCCTTTTGGACTTACAAACCTAAGCAACCCACGGAATCACACACAAGAAAACTACTTTAAGGAGTATTGTAAACGGGCAAAAAATACTTCCTCGCCAAGATGACAAAACAATCAATGAGAAAGACAAAGTCTTATTCTGAAAAATGCATACTAAATCCTGCTCCTCTCCTCAGACAAAGTATTCAGAATAGGAATGGGTAGGAAAAAATGAAGCAGACAGCACTGTTAACCTTGAGAAGGGGTCATAAAGAAATGTTGGGCAGCATTATCATCACCAGTGTAAAAGGCAAAGTTTCTTTTGTCCTAATGGTTGCCTGCCAATAAGTACCCTGTGACAAGCAAGACTTTAGTAATTATCAAAGACAAGAACACGGCGTTTCACATTTAGTCATATGAAAATTTGATATCTGTACTTACTCTCATATTATCCACATTGCACATTGATTTTATTGCAGGTAAGTTCCACAAGTTATTTCCATCTGCTGATGTAAATACCACTCGGGAATAGCGATCACCTGAAATAAGATTGACATATTAAGGAGGTTTCTGATGTTACAGACCTTGAGAGTTAAAGTGTAGGGTATGTTCTAGTTCAGTAGCATCCTGGGACACTCTCTTAGTCTAACCCACCTCAAAAGGTTGTTGTGGGAATAGGATGGGTGTGGAGAAGCATTTACGCAGTCTTGAACTTCATGGAGGAAAGGCGGAATTATAATGTAATGAATAAAATATATAGCCTACCTAAATTGGTGTGCCTAAACCACCTTCTGTACTATATTAACATATAGAAACTAATTGCCAAGAAAAGCAGCACATAGAAACTGGGGGATGTTTTATAAAGTTAACATTCATTTTCAGAAATGTTGAGTTTGTAATCATCAGTTGCTAGAGTCAAGTGTCTTATTTTAGTGCATACACTTTCAGTATCAATATACTTTGAAAAATAGCGCCAAAGGGACCAATGTGTTATTGGTGTGAGTGGGTTGGGCTGAAAGGAGGAGGAGGATTTACACCTCTCCCATTTGTTCTAGCACCAAGGAGAAGCAAGCATTCAGCTATCCATTTACTTCCAGTGGTGAGAAAGGAGGACATGCAAAATGCCCTTTCTTCCCACACCACAAACTTCACAAAGCTGCAGCTACTAAGGAAGTAAAAAGTTCATTTCCTGGAAATATCGTGCAGGATTCATCTAATGAACCCCGATAGCAGAAGCCATGTGCAGGACTTCTGTTTGTGTGACGTCTCCTTCCCCGTGTGCCCCCCACAATGGGCTTCAGGTGTGTGTATCTAGAGACTCCTCAGACAGTGACCGCAGAGGGGAGAGAGGATTGTTCTGTCTGATATGCTTGTGTAGACCCACTCTTTCTAGTGCCAGGACACTGAATTCCACCCATGCACATTTTCGTATCACTAGTGGGGGGGGGGGAGAACAAGTGCATGTTAAATGCCACTACTATGGTGATAATCTCTAAATGTAGTAAAGAACTTGTAGCTTGGTAATCATCCCTTGCTTTTCAACAACTGAAAAGAACATTTCCTAGGAAATTGGAAAGGTCAATAGATAGCACCAACTGTACGTAAAATATTAGTTAATCTTCCTCACATGCTTTAGATCAGGCATAGGCAAACTCGGCCCTCCAGATGTTTTGGGACTACAACTCCCATCATCCCTAGCTAACAGGACCAGTTGCAGTCCCAAAACATCTGGAGGGCCGAGTTTGCCTATGCCTGCTTTAGATTCATTTCCTAACATTTTTGCACACTTAACACTCACTTGGAATGTCGCAGAAAAAGCTGTCCTTGTGGAAATTCCAGTCTGCTTCTCTCTTCTCTCTTTCATAGTGATCATCTGAATATCGGTTATCTCGATGGCTAAGAGAGAACAAATTTTCATCTTTGAAAATATAGCATTCGAACAGCTTACACTTTTAACAGTTATCTTTGTTTCAATAGTAACTGCACAAAAAGGCAGCAGCGGAGGGGGGAGTGCCATGAAGATACATGTACTCCAGTTTTGTTGGGTGCTAAAGACATACCTCTTTACTCAGATGTTTGGAGCTTCTTGGGGGTGTCACTGGTTAGGGTCAGGAAAATCTGGTTGGCAGAACAGTTTTTGGCAGGGATGGGGAACTTATGTCTCCCACTACCTGCAGGATAACTCTGACAGGTGGGTGGAGCAACCCGCCCATGAATCACTTAGAAATAAATTAATTAAAAGATAGCTGAATGCGGGAGGGACGGGGGATGAATACCTATCCACAACCAAACAAAGAACAAGCTGCTCCTACCATGATTTTCAAGAACAGTTCTATCCTTAAAAGAACACTAACATAAAACAGGGTCAACAACATCATTACTCTGTGTTCTCTGCTTTTTATACTAATATGGGCATACTGCCTCATTACACATTTTCGGCTGTGGCCGCCGGATAAAGTAAGAATTCCCTAAGAAAATAAATCAAGTTTCACATGACTTCCAGGCTTTAAGAATTCAAATATTCAAAATAGTTTTTTATATCACTGTAAATGCTTGTTAGCATGCCACCTTGTTATTAACACTGACCAGGGTTTATGATTAAGAGAGCCAGATGTTAAAAAGTGTGCAGTGCTATTTTTGTTGTATGGTGTGTGGGGGGGGGGGAGGAGAGGTTTAAAATAAGTTCCCACATTTCGTTTCATATGATACATAAGTGGAAAACAACAGCAGAAGAGAACATGGTTGAAAAGCTCTTACCTCTTAGCCTGCTCATCTGCATATTTGAAAGGATAGTTTGCTAAGGTTGCTTTGTAGCCTGTGTTTTTCACCATATTATTCCAGGTAACCAGCCGCTGTCCTATTGCAGTTCCTCTTGGCTCAAAACCCTATGGCAAAACATTAGAGAGCTTTTTTAGTGCATGCCATCCTTTTATTTGAAAAGGATGTTAGCAAGTCCAATTGATGAGAAACCTTCATTAGAAAGCCCTTTCTCCGCAGTCCTATGCAACGAATTCCTATATAACAAATTCACTACCACCAAGTCTTGCTCTTCCATAGGCCAAGGTAGACACAGATTGAGCATTCTGGGGACCAATGGATAGAAATGTTTAATTACCCTCCCCTCTTCCCTCTCCATCCCCACCATGGGCCTTGCAAAGGTCACCTTTGGGAAGCTGCTATTTCCATTGAAAGGGAAGCTCCCATAGGTGACAATGGAGATTTCACTTGAAACTTCAGAGGGATTAGTTTTGTTGGGATTGTGGCAGAGAGAGCGCGAATACGAGAGTGAAACTTCTCCAGTCCAAGGTCCCCAGGCTGCTCGTTAACACCATTCATGCAATTAATGGTGTGCCTAGCGTGGTTCTTAGTTGTTTGAGAGTTGTCCTACAATGTATTCAATCCCTATGGTAGTTCAAGAGGGAAAATATAGCTGCTCAAGTAATAAGCCTACAAACTGTGATGTCTAGACCCTGACTGAAATATAGCTTTAGGTGTGCCTGCAATAAAATGAAATTGTCTAAAGCTTGCCAACGGTTGTTTCTTTAAAAATAAGATAAAATTAGAGGGCTTGGACTCATATCCTTGCCTTGTTTAACCATTTATGGATTCTTATGTTTATGCCAACAGTGGCACATTTAATGTCTAATGAGGAGCACACTACAGCCGACTTCACCTAAATAGTTCAACCAGATGGTTCTGCGACAACTTTTAATAGTGTAGTTATTCTCTCCCCCTGCCCCCCAGCCCAGAAGACTCTCCGTACCTTTGATGGCTTGTTTTTTATTGTTAGCAAAGCCGATTACTAACCAAATATTCCTCTTTCATCTTCATGCTGCCATTGTTTGCATGCTCTGTTGTCTCTGTCTTGAGAGACCACACATTTCCCATATTGCTCACACTGGGCTTTGAAATGTATGAAGCTGTTCTTCAATAACCTAAGCATGTGTAGACGTGCTCCACATGAAAAAAACACCCCTGAGACTCTGCAAAGCCACCTCCATAATAGTTGCTACATGCAGCGATCCATCAGTACGAAGTGCCTCACTACTGGCGGCCATCATCTGGTTTGTCTCCATGTGACTGTAAAAACACCCTATCAGAGTTTCTTTGCAGTACAGAGAGAAACTGACAGCATTCAATACACGTGCAAAAATCTGCACCCAGTAGTTTGCTGCATGAGCAGCTAAGTTATGCAGTCATGGGGATTGCGTTAAGCAGGCTGTGATTTCCATAACCCCTTGATCATTGTTGTATTGCCACTGTTATCCTCTTTACTGTCTCTGATTACCAAAATGCCTGACCACTGAGGCTAAATGCCAGGCAAGAACGGAAGACTGCAACAATTTCATTGTGGTGTAGTAGTAGTAGTAGTAGTAGTAGTAGTAGTAGTAGTGGAGTTTGGATTTGATATTCCGCTTTATCACTATCGGAAGGAGTCTCAAAGTGGCTAACATTCTCCTTTCCCTTCCTCCACCACAACAAACACTCTGTGAGGTGAGTGGGGCTGAGAGACTTCAGAGAAGTGTGACTAGCCCAAGGTCACCCAGCAGCTGCATGTGGAGGAGCGGAGATGCGAACCTGGTTCAACAGACTACGAGTCCACCACTCTTAACCACTTTGACCTGAGACCAGGGATCAAATCCCCACCCAGCCGTGAAGCTCACTGGGTGATCTTGGGCCTGTTTCGCCTGACCTACCTCACAGGGTTGTTGTGAAGAGAAAATGTGGGGGAAGAGACATGTGTACCTTATTGGAGTAAAAGTGGAGGGATATAAATGTAACATAAAAAACCCCCACTGGGTGATGACCCCAAGGGTCATCTAGTTCACCCCACTGCAACGCAGGAATCTCAACTAAATATGTTATTGTCCCAGAGTTGGAAAGATGACAAAGTCCCTACCAGAGAAGAATGGCAAGCCAAGTTGATGGACTATGCCGAGATGGCAAAGCTGACTAGAAAACTCAGAAACCAAGAGGATTTAAACTTTATAAAAGAATGGGAAAAACTTACAAGTTACTTAGGAGGCCATTGCACGCTGATGGAAACAAGAGCAGGATTTTGACACACTTGTAGTGTAAAAAAACATTGAGGATAATATGGTTTGAAACTGGAGTACAGATTAATATGCACAGTTGCAGATGTTCAAAATAAGACTCCGTGGACGGGATTGGGGGAAGTCGCAAGATTCAGAGAATCTCCACATACAGTATTACTCTACTGATTTGAGTTTATTTGTACTTTTTATTTGTAAAATTAATTAAATGTCTTTTAAAAAAGCCCAAAACTAAAGATACTCAGAAGTTCTTCACAAAGCGCCCCCCCCCCCCCGCTTAAACTGCATCCTCCCAAAATTGCCTCAGGAGGGGCCAGCAAGCAGGAGGATTGGAAGAGGATTGTTCCATTGGGTGAGCTGTTATGCTTACACAGACAGAATGTTTCTAATAGTGTAATGTTGAACTCCACCCATTGACTTCAATGCGTCTACTCTAAATATGATTACACAATACTTTTGGTAAACTCATTTTAAAATTTAACAGGATAGATATTCCATGTACCATTTCATAACACTGATGGTGTTATACTCTATAATCTAGTCATTACCATTTAATAAACCCATAATCTTCCTTTTACTGGAGTTGCCTTCTATACAGCACATTCAAAACTGAAATTATTTTCAGAGGTGGTGCTGGAAGAAATCTTTTCAATTTGTGTGTTATTGATTAAAAGGTTCAGCAGCTGCGCAGACATATTTGAAGACATCTGGGCTCAACTACCAATTTCATAAATATTCAGATTTGGCGTTTTGATTTGCGCACATCTGTATTTGAAAGCAATATAATACATTTGCTGAGAATTCTTACAGCTCTCTGCTTACCATTACTGCTGGAAATAACACGACGATTTGACAGCACAAGATGATAATGTTTACTTACCAATAATGGATCAGAGAAGTCTGGAAGATCTGGGACTAGTATTCCAACCAACGCACACACCACAATTAACACAGTACACAGGCCTAAAACCACCACCGGCCAGTCAGCTATCAGAGCTGCATAGCTAGAAGAAAATGGAAAATAACTATTTAAAAGGGGAAGGTTCGTATGTGTGTGTGTGTGTGTGTGTGTGTGTGTGTAGAACCAAGGAGAAGATAAATTTTACTTTAAATCTGTTTTTAATTCATGAAGGTAATTTAAAAAAGAAAAACAATTACCACAATGTTTGTGGCAATTTAGAAGTGGCACTTCCAAAATACATCAGGCTGATAACCAATGTTACACGAGTGCAACAGGACTACTGCTTCCTCTCATTCTACTTGCAGTCTCCCCTGTGTCCCCGAAATCTGCTCCAGAGTATTGCGAGATTTTTTAAACTTCTTCCTCAAGTTCATGTTTTTGGTTTGGTCAGAATATTTCCAAATTCAATACCAAAAGTAAACCCCATACAATGTTAGAACATGAGAAGGGCTAGGCTCCAGCTTCTCTGTAAAGGGTTTCAGGGATTTAATGTAATTATATTGCAAAACATGGAAATGTAATTTTGGGCCCAGTTAACTCAAACACGGTGGCTCGGACATAAAAGGAAACAGTACTGTATTACTCCGTGCTTGAAGAGTTATATCCAGTTTTAAGGCTAGCACCAACAAACTGAAGAAGATTTATCTGGTATGCAAGACACAATTAAAAGGTAAAAGACTGGCCATATTTACTTAAAGGAAAGAAGACTGAAGAGGGCCAAATAAGTAGACCATTGCCATGACAAAGAGGTCACATGCTTACCAGATGTACAAAAAAAAAAAAAGGATGAAAAACATGGATTCAAATTGCAGCATAGCAAATTTAAGCTGGATATCAGAAAGGATTTTCCAACTACAAGAATTTTAGGGCAGTTACCCAGAGACGTTGCAGCGAGTTCTTCCATAAAGATTATTAGAATACCGATCAGATGTTGGTTCTGTCTAAGGAATCTTGCATTTATTGGGACTGGTGTGGGTCCATGCTGGGAGTTAATTCCAACAATATGTTCTGACAATATTGAGTTGATGCGAGATTTCAACTGCTCTTTTGTAACCTGGAACATTCCAACTTGCAAGGGGGCAATCTTAGAAGAATGAGCTGCTGTGTTGCACTGCTCACAAAAGTAGGCAACTCAGACGAACCTTTATTTTATTTAACACAAAAAATATGCCAACAGTGTATTGTTGGACATCAGTATGACTGTTTTGGGCAACTTGGGCAATGTTTAGGGCAATGTCCGGCAAGTTTCTCTTTTCACTTAACAGATTTCTCTTTAACATAAGCTGTAAGGCAGAATGCTTTAACTGTCTTTGCAGGCAGTGATCCTCCTCAACTAAGGAAATGTGAATTCAGCAAAAGGGGAAGAGATGCCAACTGCTCCTCTCAGGAAAAGTTTGCTGCCTAAGGACATAAGCATGTGTTGTTTTGTGTCCGCTAACAACTCTTATGGCTTCTTGTTTTTGTTTTTCTTATTAACAAACTGGGAACAAAAAGCGAATGTTTTGAATGGTCTTCATTAGTGAATGACTACAAAGATGCACAATCAATTTCACCAGAAAAAGGAGAGAAACTAGGAAGGATTAGAAACAGGGACAATACCACCCCCTTTACAAATGAGCTGAATCTATTCTTCAGGCTGCTTCTGATAATGTTTGCTACAAAAAATAAAAAATAAAACAAAACATTTAAACAAAAACTGATAAAAGGTGGTGACGTCAACCTTTCTCTAGCATGTGTGTGAGACGAGCAGATTTGTGTATTATATAACCAAGGCAGGGAAAATTAACAGTGGGAAAGGTAACAACAATAAAACACTCTAGTCACTCTTGTCGGCGGTCCATCCCTACCTACACTGTTTGATGCAAACTTTGTTTAGATTTTTTAAATAAAAAAAAAACACATTTATTCAAGAGTTACAATATAGCTTTGTCCACTGCCATAATATCACAGAATGATCACTCCAAACTTTGTTTCGATGAGCATTGTGGGTTGAGAGATTGTTTGATAGAAATTTAGTCTTCAGCTTAATACAATGAAGGTGTTACTTTCCCGCCTCTGTCTCTTGTTTTCGATTAATTTTGTATTCTTATGATCATTCGTCACCCTGCACACCAAATTTATATATAAATTAGTCACATCAGGTGGTGATGTGGTCAAGTCTATGAAGGTATCGTCCGGAGTGCCCCTCAGCCCCCAGGATTCTTGCCACACCAGATCGCAGTATTTATACTTATTTGGCTTCCTCATTACTTGAGTCCTGAGGTGGTTTGGACTAGTACACAAAAGATGTTTCCATGAATAAAAACCACAGAAGAGAATATAAAGCATGGAAATAATTCACATCTTACCTTTTTGGCCACGTTAATGTTCTGGCTGGCCTGAAAATCAAAAGAAAAAGAATCTTAGATAGATAACAGATATACCAATGCCCAATAATTTCCCTCTCCTCAACATGTTTATAGAGATCAGCAAGAGGCAGTGAAGGGATTAAACTAGTAAGTTTGCTTTTCAAGGATCTACACTGTGCTAGTATTTTGATGCAGATATATCAGATGTACTTTGTCATTAAGAGCTTGCAAAACCAAGGCAAATTTTACAAGTTAAATAGAAAATGGGGGGTGGGCGGGGCGATGATCCACAGCACTTCCTTCCCTTTCTACAGAATGTATTCTGGAAACGTTTCCCAAGTCAATTTCCAAAGTCAAGCTCATACCTAAGACACTCTATACAACACTGATTTTCTTGGCTAACAGGAAAGAAACAAATAGGAAATTACAAACCTCTATTCTTAGATCGTTTAAAAGCAGTTTGCTTTTAAACTGCTATGCATTAAATATGAAAATATTTCATGTACACACCAAAATGCAATACACATTATCTTTCTTGGATCCCTAAGTACAAATATGCTAATATTATTTTAGTAAGAGAACGTGGCCAAGAGTTCTGAGCTGTTTGCTCCCTTCAAACAAACAAACAAGAGGTCATGCTCTGATTTAGAAAAAGCAATTCAAGTTTTGGTTTCCAAACTCTAATCAGATGACTAAAAAAGGGCCTCCTGGGAAAGCTGAAAATCCTCTGAAAAATGCCAGATATATGGACATGACAAACATAACAAACAGATGTTCAGAAATAACTTAAGCTAAGCTTCAGGTAAAAAAAAAAAGAAAAGTTACTTCACATTGAAGGTCAATTCTAAAAGGTGCTTCTGTTTGCTCCTAAGCTACTGAGTTGGTGGATAGTTTTTTTCAAGAAAAGTTCATTCGTAGAAAGGTATAATGTTTCTAGTTTTGAAAGAAGAGAGTTTTCAAAATTGCTATATGATAATGCTATTGATGAAACCATGAAAAGCAACTGTGAATTCAAAGACCATCACAATCAACATAGTGGCCCACTTTTGACAATGCAACCAACAGCAGTGTGTTCTTAAACACATGAGCCTCAGTCTTATGCACTCCATCTTCTTCAGTCCTTAATATACACATTTCTCCAATATGTAACAGAAAATGCCTACACTTGGATCTAGGGCAAAGCATGTGGGGACCTAGTTGTGCTTTATCACTGCTTTAATTAGGCATTCTATAGAATTCATTATACTGCTATGTTGTACCAAGCCCTGCTTGGAATGCACTTTTTTATAACATTTGGATAATGCATGGATAAATTACATTAATCCACAATTCTCTCGTGGGGAGTCAGGAGTGTTTGCCCTTCTCCACAAAGCAGTTGGGGAAGGTGTTCTTGACAAACCAAACTGGAGCATAAAAAAGACCTTTTAAAACTGTGCATATCATCCATTAACGCAGCGGGAAAATTCTATTTTGCTATGCCTTTCTACGTTTAAGCATAACAGAAAAGACTGTTGAAGTCAAAGATGGATAATGTTCCTAACCAACATAATAAAGTCGTCATAAAACAGCTGCAACGTATTGGTTACAGTGCAGGGCTTCATTTTGGTGCACAGCTTTTTTAATGCATACTTTTGGAAACAAAACAGTTTGATAGCAGGTGTGACCTTTAACATTTCAGACTTGAAGGACTTAATCATCGCTTTTGTGCAGCTCAAATATGCTTAAAGCCACTGAGTTGGTAGAAAAGGGAACATAGATGCAAGCTGGGATCTCTCCAGAACAATTTTGGGCATATCCACTGGCCTGCACAGATCGTGTCTCTCTCTCTCTCTCTCTCTCTCTCTCTCTCTCTCTCTCTCTCTGTGTGTGTGTGTGTGTGTGTGTTTGTTTGTGTGTGTGTTAAACACTTTCAGCATGCCATGTCACCAAAAGCTTTTCAAACTCCTTAAACTTTTTTTTTTTAAAAGAGTGGCCTGCTTTGAAGTATTGCTGGGGAAAGGTAAGGGTGGTTCCTGCTTTTTGAAAACAAAATGCTGCGCTGCAATTATTTGGATTCATGTCCTTTTTCCCCAGAAAGATGTTGTGTGAATTATTTTTAAACGCTATCTCAAATAAAGTCATACTCAGCATAGGCCCATTGAAATCAGCGGACTTAAGTCCATTCGTTTCAGAGAGTCTCCTCCAAGTATGACATAAGAAATAAATACTGGCATAGATACTCACTGATAGCTTATGGTCTCTGAAGAAATTAATTTGTTTTGCTCAAGAACAGAATTCGGGTCTCTGGGCTCTGCTTAATAAACTAACTCTCTAAATCGTATACTATGGAGAGAGTTCAAGGCTAAGTTAGTAAACCAACTCAACATTCAGAATGATGAGAGAGAAGACTGCTTTGACAAAACTACTGCCATCATTTTCAAGATGAAGTAAAAGGGGAAATTGTATTATTTCCAGAGCAGCCATTTCCTGATCAACTTAGATGTTGGTGAAAATGAATTCGGGAGGGGGGGGTTGGGGGGGGAGGGAGAGGCTTCATATTTAAACACTTGTATTCAGACAAACCTAACTGTCTGCCCTGTAGCAGATGTAAGCAAACTGACCGATAAACTCTTGGAAAAGGAAAGCAGGGCATGCCAACATAGAAATGCACCATGTCACAGATCTGAAAAGAATACCATATTGTATTCATCCTTTATAAATAACCCTACAGGACATTTATGAAAACAGGAACAATCGGTATTTACTGTTCATTATTTCCATTTGCAGATACTGAACTGACTTGCCCGGGACAGTCGGCGTAAAAAAAAGGTTGCTGCCATTTTGGTACCACGCAAGATCCTTTTAGTTTCCCAGGCTTTTAAATCCTGTTACATTGCTTTTATACTGCTTGGTGTTTGCTTTTAATCCCGACTGCCTTTATACTGCTCTTTTGTATCATGGTGTTTTAATCATGCTTTTGTTTTAAAATTGTATTGTTGCAATGTTAACTTATTGAAAGCTGCTCAGAGAAGCTCCTCAAGGTGGGGTATAAATCTAATACACAAGAAAAAAAGTAAGATAAAGGTCTTCGTTGCAAACTGTTGGATAAACATTGCTTTAATTGCTGCATTACTTTTTACTGTTGCATTACTTTAAAAAAAATAGTAATAATCCGCCACCACTCTGAGAACAATTATGGTTGAAAAGCAGTATACGTATATTGTAAATAAAGGGGACATGAAAGCGACTATAAACACTTACCTGGGATACTATAAACATGATAATGTTTAATGAGGCTTTCTTCCCTACAAACCCTTACCTTCCAACTTTTGAGAATACACATTCATGGGTTCAAGTGTTATTTTATATGCCTCCACTACTATATATATAATTTAAGTCATGAGTGCATATTAAGCTGATCCCTGAACTTACAGTTCAATACAGATGATGATTTCAGGATGCTGGCATTCTGACAAATGCAGAACAAATCTCTCTAAATGCATACAGTGCCACAGTTAAAGCTTCATATGCTTGGCTAGTAGTTCTGAGAAAAAGCATCCAATTGTATTTCGCCCCTCGGCTCTGCCTAAAAGATGGACATGACTTTTCTTCTCATGTTGTGTCTCGTCACTCATAAATAGGCCTTCAAGGTTCTATTGCTTAGGTTCAAGTATACATAGAGCACAAAATTGGTACAGGATGCTGTAGTTTGCTTAATAATGGGTGATTGGGGTGCATATTAACAGAAGCTTTCCTGTCAGTCATGTTGGCTTCAAATGATTTCTAACTTTGTCTTTTGCTCCAGTATATTGAAGTCAGTGAAAGTAATAATTGAAGCTTAATATTTAGATGGGAAGGGGGTTTTTGCAGCCTAATTACGGTCTCGTGTTGGAAAGAGGTGGTTTGGGGAGTGCCAACGCTATTATATTCCATCATTAACAGTGGCATTCTGTAATAGTTGCAAGTTATTTTACATTTCCCTAAGCACAACACTGTGATTCACATTGCACCAGTGTTCATGAATATGATTAACTGGTTCAAAATAAGTTTCTAGCTAAGAGGCAGCATATCAAGACAAACCTTTTAGTTCATGGAAGGTGAACACATAGCCTTCAAGATGTTAATGAGCTCCAACTCCCCATAAGACCCAGACAGCATGGCCAATGGAGAGGGAAAATGGGAGTTGTAGCCCAATAATATGCAAGGAGGCGGGAGGTACTTCATCCCTGCTTGAGCAGAATGTGAAAAATCCCAGTATTTGCAGGTCTTTGGATATAGGTAGGTAAACATAAAGGACTCCTTGATGGCTACGTCCAGTCTAAGGCGACTATGGGGATGCAGTGCTCATCTCACTTTCAGGTCGAGGGAGCCAGTGTTTGTCCACAGACAGCTTTCCAGGTCATGTGGCCAGCATGAATAAACCGCTTCTGGCACAACGTAACACCGTGACGGAAACCAGAGCGCACGGAAACGCTGTTTACCTTCCTACCACAGCGATACCTATTTATCTACTTGCACTGGTGTGCTTTAGAACTGCTAGTTAGGCAGGAGCTGGGACACAGCAACAGGAGCTCACCCCATTGTGCAGATTCGAACTGCCAACCTTCTGATCGGCAAGCCGAAGAGGCTCAGTGGTTTAGACCACAGTGCCACAGCATGGAAGAGGGAAATCTTGCTGTAATTAAAGAAAAGTAGCTCTCATTATGACTGTAACTTTTAGAGCAGAGAGAGCCTGACTTGCACCAAATGGGCAATATAGATCGTCAACTGCAGGAAAGTTACAGGGAAAAGGCATACTGAACAGCACTCTCATTTTCACCCAATAAAAACAATTGAAAAACTCAAGACAAATGTGTATCAAAGTTGTCACGCCACCATCAAGTGCCTTTCATTGTCAATTTGATCCTGCCACTCTGTCTTTCAATATCATTGCAAAGTCCCTGATTTTCATGTTATTTCTTACAATTTGCCTGCCACTATGCTAACAGAAAACCACCAGAGCAGTCAAATATATAGTGAAACGTGACTACAGTAGCTTAATCTAGGAACTGGTACATTGGTTGTGCTAGTGAAAATGCTGTCCCCATATGCTGGGATTTGTATCTTAGAACAGCTTGCATTGCCTTTAGCCTTACCTAAGATTTTACTAATGTTCCCTTCCCTGTATCATATTTGGGTAATGGGTCTGCATTCTTTACTCTCTTAAGAGACTGATGGTTAAACCAGATCCCCTTTCCGCACCCCCTCCCTAGCACTGAAGCTAAATGTTTTGAGATCTATGCATTACTTTATCATCCAAATAGACTGTTACAAAGTCCTGGCAGCCTTTGAACACTAGGGCTATTCGTCTCTGGCATGAAAATCAAAGGAACTGACTATAAATGGATGAGGTCTTGCTGGGATCCAAAATGGTGCTTAAGCTTTGGATTTTGGAACAAATGGAATTTACTAGAAATGATTTACAGATCGTCGTTTTTCCAGCTGTCACTACCTTTCATTTAAAAAGAAGAAGGCAAAAATGAGATACTGCATTTCATAGGATTGTGCATCTTTATTTTTCCTTGAGCATCGCCCACTGCAATTATTTTTTCTGACATTCTCTGTCTTCAGTTTTGGAACCAGCAGGAACATTTCAAACATTACCTTTTCCTACACAAAGACGCAAAGGGCATTACTTTGGCATGGATGCATAATGCCCTGAATGTCCAGAATTGGCCTCCACAGTCACTTACCGGCCCATTGTTAAAACTGTGTTTATGAAAGACAATCTTACTTGGCTACAAGTGATCGCCAAAGAAGAAGGTGATTTTATTTTTATTTATTATATATATATATATATATATATATATATATATATATATATATATGGTATTTCAAGATAGGTAACAACTATTTAAAATAATGTAAGGCCAGGTAAAAGTAATTAGAAGATAGAACAGCCAATATCCCTCACATCTATTCCAGCACAGGACTTATACGTCAAATGCTTGGCAGAAGAGGAAGGTGTTCATCTTTTTACTTGCAACTTTTCCACCTCCTCAACTGCTTTTCCCTCTAGCAATTACAGGTGCACATTTGTGAGAGTAAATGCACACATCTGGAAGTCTACAGGAGGGAAGCAGCCAGAAAGGGCCCTCTTGGCTCTTCTCTCCTCCAAATCAACCCTGCCCAAATCTGCTTTACCCTAACAGACATGGCAAAAACACTTTTTGGTGCACACATTTCTGCATATAATGTCCTCCCCCCAACCCCACTTTCAGGCCTCTCATGAAAAGATACAGTTTGCTGGGTTAGCTAAATAAAAGGTTCTGAAATATTCAAAGACAATAAAAGTTTAATATCACTGTGAGTCACAATTTGAGAACAGGCCAACATCTAATTTGGAGCAGGCATTTTACTACTAAATACTTCGTAAGATGAAATTCTTTTGTGCTGCCTTCTCCACATCCCTTCCATAACCGAAATGAAATTGAATAATAGTTGGCCTAAATGATGACCAAGTGGCTTTCAGCAGCATTTTTGGCACATAGTTGCTTCCATAACAGACTTTATTTGTATGCTTTCATTACACCTCCTATTTCAAGCAGCATCACAAGGTCAAGGTCAAGGTCACTAATATCTTTGAGAGGAAACTGAAACGATTCAGCAAAAATCACACGAGACATCAGACTCCTCCAAAACTGCACAAGAGGAGAGACACGAAGGGTGAATATTGACAGTTATATGCATGATTATAGTTGCTCATTAAAAATACTAATTCTCTCTTTACTGTATCCAAACTACAGTTTTGAAAACTCAACGCAAGCTGTGTGTTTCCTAGTATCCCTTAAAAGTTTTTCTTATGATGCAGAGACCTTCCAAAAGATAACACATGCACTTACACAGAAATCCTCAAGATATTTGTGAAAACATGCCAAATATTACAAATGTTTGTCATAGCATCTAAGGCTTTCAAAAGGCTACTCATGCATTATGGATCAGCGAGGGGTGGTTTGATGTATTTATACACATATTTTTATCCAATATTTTTCTAGTGCGCATGCACCTAACAATTAAAAACACAATATAAAACCCGAGGCAATATAACAAAGCAGATAGGTACACAGGAGACAAACCAAAAGCATCAGATAAAAAAGGTACTGAATTAAAAAAAAGCGCCTGCTTAAACAGAAAGATTTTGACCATAGAGTAAACCACCCCAGAGGAGACCAACCAAGCCTTATGGAGCAAAGAGTTCACATATTTTAGATGCAGCCACAAAGAAGGTCTTTCTTCCATCCCCACCAGTCGAGGTTCCATAGTTGGAACATAGAGAAGGGGCCCCTCTGTAGGAGCTTAGGGAATGGAAAGGGTCGTGTTGGATATGGTGATTTGCAAGGCCACCTGGATCCAAGGCAGGGGTCGCCAACCTTTTTGGATCATTTTGAGAGAGTGCTTGGGGCACCAGTCACATAACAGCTGTTGGTGTGTGTGTGTGAGAGAGAGTGTTATGTGTGTGGTGCAACACAAAATTAGAGAGGCAGCCACCCCGGCAGCCTTATGTGAAACCATAGGAAGTTAGCTATGCCCTACTGGTCCCAATTGTGGAGATATACAATCACACTCACTCACTGTTATTATTGCTATCTAATAGCAACAGGCCACATTCCTAAGTACCAGGAAAAATATACAAGGTGGCCACACTACTCACTCTCATTTTCACAGAAATCAGTTAAATGACTTTTTGCCCCACAACTTTCTTTTTCCAAGGGCTAGAAAATTTTTCAAAAAGAAAAATTAAAGCTTAAGAGTCTGCGGCATCTGCCCAGGGGCACCAGTAAAAGCCTTTGCAGCTGTCTATGGCACCAGGCTTGCAACCCCTGACATCAGCCATTTTATAGTTTGCTGCTTTGCCTTGTCTTGGATTTTAAAAATGAATCAAGTAGTTCAGCTTTGGAACATTGCTATTTAAGAGATGGAATTTAGAAACAGCCTGAAGGGTGTTAGCTAAATCTGTACCTTGTACAAAGCAACTCCCCTACAAACACACACACACACATACACGCCTTCAAAAGAGTTTGCAATCCTAATTTTGGACGTTTTACTCTTTGGGCCTAAGTCAACAAAACCATCGTAAAGTAGTATTCCTGCTCTCCAAACATATCTGAATGACTTAGATGTCACCTAGGTCATTTGGAAAATTTGGGTTGTGCTGTATTTGCTCATATAATTATACATTCCTCCCTCTTTTTCTACTGCTATTTCTCTCTCAGTTTTCATAGGAACTGGGAGCCCAGCATCAACATTAAGGAGATCTAGATTCTACTAGTAGTTTTCACCAAGCAAGTGCAATGCTTAGCCACAAGCGGTATAAAACAAGTCTCTTGCTTATACATCCAGTAATGGGGGTTGACTCACTCCTGACACACCTAGTTATTAAATTTCTTTAGCTAGTTTAGACACTTACTTTCTTTGCTTAGGGAAAAAAAACCCCTCTATTTCCTTTAATCTGGTGTCTTCATTAAGAGAAAAGTGAAAGAAAGATTTGAGGCTACGTCCAAAGAAAATGCCAGTTAGTTCAGCATTTGATTTTATGTGTGGGGAAAGAACCAAAATAAAATAAAATAAAAATAAAAATACAGAGAGTAACTGAACGGAAGTGGGATAAAATTTAATAGAATTTGCAGCATTAAAGTGCTTACAGTACTGAGCAGTGAAATGGAAGGGAGATTCGCGTACAGAATTGTTTTTAATCTTTTAAAGCAAAAGTTAAAAGATTTAGAGAATTTAACTACCAGATACAAAACACAGTAGTGCTTATTTACATTTCTGTGCCATTCCAAAAGGCTTGGGACAAAGAGAACTAGAGTAGATTGGCATTATCATGTCATATAGCGCATATACTCTTGTGGGAAAGGAGTACCATGTTTTGGGGGTAGATACTAAGAACACATCTCCACATGTACTTACACCCAAAATTTGGGCCTGCTTCTCAGATGATAAATCTGTGTATAGGCAGAATCACTTGAAAACAGAAGTGGAGGCTCACGGGACGGATAGATGTGACAAGTTCTTGCACACAGATGTCAGGGAAAACGGCGCTAGCCTGCCTCCCCACCTCCAGTATGATTTCTATGTATAGCAAACTCAAGGTAGCACTGTGCAAATCTAACTGCTGCAGTGTGAGTAACAAGCCAACTGCATGTTTGAGTAGCAAACACTAACGTTTCAAACTGTGATGCTGCTGTAAAGTTTGTACGTACTTGCTCGGTACAATACAGTGGTACCTCGGGTTAAGTACTTAATTCGTTCCGGAGGTCTGTACTTAACCTGAAACTGTTCTTAACCTGAAGCACCACTTTAGCTAATGGGGCCTCCTGCTGCTGCTGCACCGCCGGAGCATGATTTCTGTTCTCATCCTGAAGCAACGTTCTTAACCTGAAGCACTATTTCTGGGTTAGCGGAGTCTGTAACCTGAAGCGTATGTAACCCGAGGTACCACTGTATACAGATTTGTCCACCTTACAGTACTCAAATGCTGTTATCCATCTGTCTCGGAAGACAATGGAGACAATTTCGGGAGACAATGGACAACTCTCTTTGGGAGTGAGGTCAAGCTGTTGGAAGGTTGCAGCGCTCAAATGTATAACAAATCAAAATGTTGCTTCCCTGAGAAATTATTCCGTGACTCAGAATGTCAGATAAGGCTACTCATATGTACAAGGTATGCTTTTAGTAGAGTTGTTTATTTTCATCCACAGAAAAGAACTAAGAAAATGCCCCCAAAGGATTTTTAACTACTCCAGGGACATGCTAGAAGCGCCCCCAAGTCAATAGAGCTGGGTAATATTAGCTTTTCAACATCGTGGTATTATCACCAGCCAAACATCGCCGTCTGGCGATGATGTTGAAAAAAAAGCTGCATTGGCACCAGCTTGTGAGGCACCAGGGGAAATTGCTGAAGCTCTCACCATGGGAGCTGAGGTAGTTTTGCAGGCACCTAGTGGGAGCCTGGGACAAGGCAACTTGCTTGTATGGTTCAGCTGGGGCACGGGAGGGTGGAAAGAAAACAAGGCCATGTTTGACTTGATAGAAAGGGAGTGAATGAGTTGCGTTACAGATAAGAATGCATATTGGAGCCATCAGGAGTTGGGAGAACGCAACAAATCATGCTACAGAAGCTTCAAAGAGAATGGAAGATTGAGCACTTATGCATAGCTGGTGGTGTAAAACAGGGTAGTAACAAAGGGGACTAACAGCATATCTAATTAAGTCAGCATGGCTGAAGTAATGCTTTAATTAGTCAGTGTTGCTGAAATGATGCTTTGAGGCTGTGCTGAAACAACAGTAAAGAGAGGGGTGGTTTGGTGATTTTACGTTGCTGTTACCTATGCTTGCATTGTGTTTGAATCCTTTGCAGCGACTTCTGCATTGGAGTTGCCACCTTGCACGTGCAAAATGAATGTTTTTGATTTACTACTGTGTTATTATTGACCTCCAGCAAGGAAACCTAGTTATTTCCCTACAGTGGAACATTTGGATCATGTCAAATCCCTATAAAGTAGGGTCTGTGATTTAATGTGCAGTAGGGAGGGATGGAAAAGGGATGCTGGTGGTGCTGTGGGTTAAACCACAGAGCCTAGGACTTGCCGATCAGAAGGTCGGCGGTTCGAATCCCCGCGACGGGGTGAGCTCCCGTTGCTCGGTCCCTGCTCCTGTCAACCTAGCAGTTCGAAAGCACCTTAAAGTGCAAGTAGATAAATAGGTACCGCTCCGGCGGGAAGATAAATGGCGTTTCCGTGTGCTGCTCTGGTTCGTGAGAAGCGGCTTAGTCATGCTGGCCACATGACCCGGAAGCTGTACGCCGGCTCCCTTGGCCAATAAAGCGAGATGAGTGCCGCAACCCCAGAGTTGGCCACGACTGGACCTAATGGTCAGGGGTCACTTTACCTTTTAGGGAGGGATGGAAAAGGTTCCCAAACCTTTCCCCACCAGTGTTCCTTTGTCTCCCAACATCACTTCTCCCCAGCCATTTTTCTCCTGGTTTGGGTTGCTTCTGGAGTCCCAGAAGAATTGTAGTTGGCGAATTGTGGAGTGAAATGTAGTACGAGAGAGGAGTGGAGTGTTCAGCTTTCAGCTCAACTGACTCCCACCAAGTTCAAATCTCCTACATACATATACATTACATGTATATCCCACTTTTCGTCCAAGAAGCCCCCCCTTCATTTTATCCCTGAGTAATCCTTTGAGGTAGGTTAGTCTGGGAGACTGCAAATGGCACAAAGTTGCCCCACAAGCTTCACAGATGAGTGGGGATTCAAACTCTGGCCTGCTGCCACCATGTCTATTTTGTCCTGAAGGCAGACCCTTGTATTTTTTTAAACTAGAACAAGCCAACAACAGTGGCTGGGTCCTGGCATGTTCTACTCACATTTATAGTGGACCATGATTATTTCAAGCATCATAGGAACAAATTTCATAGCGCCACTGTGTTAGAAGTTCCTTTGGTAAAATGCAATTGATTTGTGATTAGTTGAAAAATTAACATGTAAACTTCTAAAATTATATGCGGTCATACTAAGAGCGTTTAAGTAAAGGAGGGCGATCAGAGAAAGTCTGGGAAGACTTGTAGATAATCCAATAGAAAGAGAAATCCAAGATCTACAGTAAAGTAATGCCTCTATTAGAACCAACCAAAATGTCATGAAGTCATGACATTTCTAATTCCCAATATATATCTGAAACTATGCAAATATTTGACATTCACGTTCCATAAATAAACTTCAGAAAAATAAAAAGTCTAGCACTTGCACACATTCAAGAATGTTGAAAAGCAGACGCCCTTGTTGAGTCTGGTCTCCCCCTAATTATCCTGATTCTTTTAAAGAATTAGGGCCTTGCTGCTTAAGTGTTTTGAAAGCTATTCATCTATCGTCCCAAAATAACTCAGCCTTTTTGTCCTTGAATTAAGATGCTCACAGTTCATTCAGTGTACATTTTGAGCACTATCAAGCATAGCTTGTTCATAACTTGCTACAAGCTTTAAAATGGACTGAAATAATACTTTTCATAATTAACAGTGGGACAGAGGTATATTCTTGTTATATTAATTATCTCATTTGCACGCTACAGTTCAAAGGACTAATAGATCACTAGGTTAAGTACTGAATATTCTTCTGTTTCTTAGAAGGTGAGGGATGAAGGGCATGGGAAATGAGTTTTCAAACACTTTGTTGCTACCATTTGCAAATGCCAGATTCTAAAAGTCAAAAGACGTAACTACTCCGGGATTGTGGAGCAGAGGCGAAAGCGAGAATTTACAAAACCCTTTTGGAAACTGCAAAGAACTCTGGTTCTAAAAAGACAGTAATTACAACAAGGCCTTAGGTTGACTATGTAATGTGCTATCTTATTAAACTAAGAAAATTTAGCCTCTACAGACTGTATGTAGACATTAACTTGCCAGACATTAACTTTGAAATGGTTTTCAATACAGTGTGGTATATTTGCATAGAACCTAAGGCAATGGGGAACGCTTTAATGAAACTACAGCATATTGCTTTCATATGCACACTAAATAAGCAAAATGGGATCTGTGGAAAGATATTAATAAAGCCTGAACAAACTTTCTAAATTAATGTTGGCTGTGACTAATTTATTTGAGCAAAGAGCTAGGCAGGCCTAGCAAGTGTCGCTGGTGCACTGACATTCCAGAGAACCCATAGATCATAAGTTTCTGGAGTACAAAATGTGTCATTCTGAAGGCATCAGATACTGGAAAACCTTTTCCAATTTTGTGCGGACAAGGGGAAACGTAGGATTGTATCCAGTGTTGCCATTACACCTGTGCAATGGAACTTCCCTCTCATCTCTCTGCTGAAACTCCTTGTGCACCCTCAAAATCTGCTGCAGAGGGTTGCAGGATTCTCTGGGGTGATTTTGGGGCACATGTGGAGACGAGAGAGGAGAGGAGAAGTAGTCCTCTTGTACAAGCAAAAACACTGCATACAAACAACCCACAGCTTTTATGGGCATTAGTTTCTTGGGCAGTCCCCTTTTTACTTTGTCCGTAGAGGGGGAGGGGATGACAAGACAATGTTAAATGAGAGTGGGTGTAGAAACAAATTCTATTTTGCAGAACACTATGCTTCCATTCCAAAACAAGCAGCTTTTCCACTTCTTTGAATAGCACTCATGCAGTGATGTACATACAAAAACAGTGGTCAGGCTACCACAGTCCTGAAACTGCCATAGCTGTCTCACCAGCCAAATATGGTAAAAGACACTCATGGCAACTGAGGTCACCTGGGCCTCTAGCAAGAGCAAGAGCATGCAGGAGCACGCCCAGACTATCACCACAAGGCAATTGGCCAGTTGAATGGCCTTGAGAACCACTCACATACTCCATCTTGTCAGGATTCAGAATCAGTTTGGGTTTCTATAGCCTTTCCCGCTTCAAATGTTACAGAGAAATAGAAGTTCTGTTGATTACATGCTGATGACACCTCGCCAGAACCCCCAAATGACCATTCCCAACACTGCAAGCTGCGTGTGAAGTTAGTACAATTCTTTTATGACTCGAGTAACAGCTGAGGCTGTTTGGGAGTGCAGATGTGAGCTCTAAAGTTTCTTTTGTTCCTGTTTGGGGGCCATTGTACCAAAGGGATTATAAGCAGACTTTTGGGGAAAATATATGGCCAGCTTCAATGTCATGCCAGCGGATACAAAGGGACTCCCTTACCCCAATTCCCCTTGTGCCTCCCCAGTCTGCTCTGTAGGGTCCTCCAACTATCTAGAGCAGATTTGGGGGGCATGGGGGGAGGAGAGGAAGGAAAAGTTCCCTTGTGCAAGTGGAAGTCTGTTGCAAAAGTAGAATGCCACAATTGTTGCTAGAGCCATTGTTTTATTACAGGAACAAACAAATACAATTTAAAAGGGTCCCAAATCCATTACATCAATTGTTTAGCCCTTTTGTGAACTTATCAAGTTTGAGCTTCTGGTTAAACACAACTAAATTACAAGGGGAGAAGGTATCCTTGGAGGAGGCCTCAAGCAATTGTGCCGGAAGTTCTGTAGGCGAGGCGATAACCCTCAGGAACCTAGGACTCAATATGGTGTGTGTGTGTGTGTGTGTGTGTGTGTGTGTGTGTGTGTGTGTGTTTTGCACACATGGGCAAGAACTGCAGCCCCTTCTCCTTCTAAAAAAATCTCATCTGGGGGACTGGTTGGAAAGCCTGAAGTGCCTATAGGATGGGGAACAAAATCCCTGCGCTTCTCGCTTCTGAAGGCTATCTTAACATCTCACTTTCTTCCCCCTCTCCTTCAGGTTCTGTGTGTTTGTTTGTTCTGAAAGTGTGGTGTTTTAATAAGGTATATTCCCAGCCCTGATCTGCCGGAACCTGAAGGATAAGTAACATGCAGTAATCAACAACAACAACACGATCATTGAAAGTGAGGTGAAGAAAAAGAGAGGAAGGGGGGTATTTTCATTTTTTCATTTGGGGAAAAAAATCCACCCTTCCACCAGGGGTTGCCTTTTTTCAAAAAACAAAGCAAAGACAAAGTTTTTTTTCTTTTGGCAAGCTGCTAGGACCTGATAAATCGAGCTGGCCAGGGGAATGTGAGCTCTGGCCGGCGGGCTGTAGAAGCAACAGTGGGTGCTTCGCATGTTGGGAAGTCTGCCCCTCTCTGATGCTGAGATCGGCCACAGCTCTGGGAGCCCCTCTCCAATCGGATGCAGGTTGTCCAGGGGCAGAGCTGCAGGCGATCGCAGCACTGGAGAGGGGCACTGCCACCTCTCCAATGCTTCTGTCCTGGAACTGCGGTTGATCACAGCATCATCCACAGCAGGGGTAGGCAACCTAAGGCCCGTGGACTGGATGCAGCCCAATCGCCTTCTCAATCCGGCCCACAGACGGTCCGGGAATCAGCGTGTTTTTACATGAGTAGAATGTGCTTTTATTTAAAATGCATCTCTGGGTTATTTGTGGGGCCTGCCTGGTGTTTTTACGTGAGTAGAATGTGTCCTTTTATTTAAAATGCATTTCTGGGTTATTTGTGGGGTGTAGGAATATTTTCCTTTTTAAAAAAAAAAAAAGAGTACGGCCCACCACATGGTCTGAGGGACGGTGGACCGGCCCGCAGCTGAAAAGTGTTCCTGACCCCTGATCCACAGCATCATTGGAGAGGGGCACCGGCACCTGGGCTCCAGTGGGTGAGCCCGCCCTGCCCCCAGCAACCCATTCCCCTGGCGTGCGTGCCCACCCAGGGCAGCAAACAGGGACACAATGTCCCTGCTGTCTACTACTCCATAATATAAGCAAAAAAGTAAGTGAGTTATTGATATCAAGCTCTATAGTGTCAGCTTTACTTTTAGAAACAAAACCGACTACATTTATTTGAAATGTTGAAACCAATCTGAGTGTACACAGTTATTTCAAATTCATCAGAGTTTCTGTAATTCAAAGGTAAATACTATGCCGAATGCAATTCAGCTGAAAAACAGCAAAAGCAATTCTTCACTTTTTAAAAAATGATTTAGAACACGAAGAATCAACACTTCATTCTTTTAATGTTAGGTCACTGACAAATGCTAAGCTCTAGGCGGCTTGAAAAACCTGCTATGACCTGCTGTGCCAAACTGGTTACTTGCCAAGTCTCAATTTTTCGTTAAATTTGTAGAGAGATCTTTCCTCTGTAATAATATTGGTTCCCCCCTACCTTTTCCAATTCCCAATTAAAGTTAACAATGTGGAGATATACAGTAATGAAAGCTGCTTTCATTATACACTAAATTTAATTAATGTGTCATACAAAAATGGAAGGACACCTACATTTAATATTACACTGTCAGAACATGCACACTGCAGTGCTGAACGACTTCCAACTAGGGCTGTTTTACACACTTTCTTTTAATTGCCTTCCCAGCTTTTGGACAAAACCGAGGTCCATATGCTCTGTGCGGGGCAATGTGCACATTTAAAATTAGAAATAAACAAAAAACCCTTACATTATTTCTAAGTAAGAATATCATTTTTGTGTGTGGAATAGATCTAATGCAATAGGGAAAAGTCAATTTCATGTCCATTTTTGGAAAATAGCACCATTTAATAAATTTGAGGTTTAAAAATAAGAGAAGATAAGGATATTTATAGAACAACACACAATGTTCAACTTCCAAACCAAGGATGCTTAATTTAACTTTAACTTGCACCGGGGGGTGGGGGGGCTACCAGAAAAGTAGATTTGATTCCGTCTTCATACTAAAAGAAAGCCAAGCAGGCTGGGTATAGAGAAGAAGAACAGAAATTGAGATATAGGAGAGCTTGCCAAAGTGTCAGAGAAAGTTTGAAAAGGCTATGCCAGCACCCAATTATGAAATACCTAAGCAGGTGGCACAGCCAGGTGCTACAGTGTAATGTTGGTTTGGGCTGGACCACTAAAAGAATTGGGCAGATGGATCAGAGCCTGCTGCTCAGTCCTGGTGCACCATCTAAAGAACTTTCCAGTAATGTCCACAATGGAGATAAAATTATGACATTACGTATTTCATGTATATTTTCTTACAGAGCTCATTCCAAAAACACCCTATACCTAGTTCATGTGGGGATCAATGTGCTGTCCATTTTGGTTATGAAAATGCCATTTCCTACCAATACCAAGTGTTTGTTTGTTTTGTTTTGAAACCTCTTTAGGATCATCATACTGAAGAGTACAAAGAATCAAAAAGCCCAAGTTAAAATCCACAGATCACAATCCTTGTAAACACTGATCTAACTGCATTTAGTTTAGCTCAACTGTTGGGATTCGAAAAGGGTTTGACGTGACAGATGTTGCTGAAGAACAACAATTCTCATTACAATTTTATATTCTGTGTATTTTAACCAACGCCAAGAGATCATATGAGACAACTAATTGTAAGCTAGTCAAGAGAAAAACCTCCACCTTGCAGTAATCTGAAAGATACATATATGCAGAGAGACACAGCTTGCCTACTGTCCTGGTCAGATGTTCAACTTGATTTGTCTTCAGCCACACTATAAGATATTACATATATATGATTAACAATGAAATACTGTGTGTCTACTCAGAAGCAAGTCCCACTGAGTTACCCAAGTTGGTACAGAACTGCATCCTACCACTGTTTTTCTACCAAATAATGTACCCCCTAGGAAATGTGTGGTAAAGATGAGTGCTTTCCAAGAACCAAGGTTTTGGGTACCTAGGTTCCCGAATGGCTTGGCTCCTGAACAAATTGGCTCCTGCACGTCGCAGACCTGGAAATAAGTGTTCCAGTTTGCGAATGTTTTTTGGAAGCCAAACGTCTATTTTAGCTGTTGGTATTGTTTCCGGGGCCAATCAGAAGCTGTGCCTTGGTTTGCAAACGTTTTGGAAGTCAAACGGACTTCAAGAACGGATTGAGTTCGGGAAACAAGGCACCACATGAAGGAGACATCAAAAACTATTTGTAATAACAAGTCACAAAATGGCATGTCTTAATGTGAAAATATTTAAGATAGAAATAGTTTTAGATCAGAAGGGCACCAACAATCCCAACCAACTAACTTGTGTCAATTTGGAATTCTGCTACCCCTAACAATCAATCATTAATACTTACAATTTTTGGATATGCCATGCCTTATGTAAGGTATATAAAATAACCAAACCTTCTTTATCTTTAATTCAACATGGGCTACTGGAGCATAAGTTTGCACATACTTCTAGATGAAACATGTCTGATGCACTAGGACTATAGTGGGAATGATTTAGCTTACTATAGGCTTGCTTTAAAACCTTTTATCTACATTGTTAAACAAGTAAAGTAGAAAGCATATAAAAATAACAATTCAGACACTATAGGAAAGAGCCACTGTCCTCCTAGTGGTGCAGCAATAAAACTGCTAGCACATTTGCAAAGCTAAGTAGGGTGCGGTATGGTTTCAAATTGGATGGGGGACCATATGTTGAGATTCCTGCATTGCAGGGGGTTGGACTAGATGACCCTTGTAATCCCTTCCAACTCTACAATTCAAATATACTTACCGTATATTGGCTATATGTTGTTGCACAGGCTGATGCTGAAAATGTTCAGGCCACTGATGATGTAGGCAGAATGAGGGCGAGGACTGAAGACAGCAGGCAGTCTGATACAAGGGTGTATGTTTTTGGCAAGCGGATGCTGAATATTCTGTATGAAGGTTTGGGCAGCAGGAAGTTAATGGAGATGGCGCCGCATTGCCAGACAGTGAAAGGCATTCTTGCTGATTACAATGGTGATTTAGAGGCTGATGATGGTATGGGCAAGGGCGACAACACTGTGATAATACCTGTGGAGTTCTTTGGTCATCTACAGGCAGAAACGATGGTTTTAGCATGCCATTAAGTTGAAGGCACCCATTTGCACTCACTTTTCTTCTTGTGGTTTCCTTAGATGGGAGGTTTTGAACGGCAACATTGCCATCACTGGTCGCAAGAAGATCAGGACTAGTTGCATTGGTCGGGATGTTACCATTGCTCAGAACGACAAAGTCATTGCTCCCATTGCTTGTAGCCATGCTCCAAAGTTCTGGTGGTCTGCAATGCTTCTAGAAGGGAGGAAAAGAAAGAAAAAGTTAAAAATGAAAAAGGCACAATCTGCTGAATAAAAAGAAACCTGGATTAAGGATGCACCAAGTATCTGTACAGTTACAATTAGGGCTGGGCAATAGTTGGATTTCATCATCATGATATATTGCCAGCTAAACATTGCGGTATACCAATATATCACAATGTCTAAAATAAGGATGGAACTAAGTACAGTATAGGGACGCAGGTGGAGGTCTATGGTCTAAACCACTGAGCCTAGGGCTTGCCGATCGGAAGGTCAGTGGTTCGAATCCACGCGATGGGGGAAGCTCCCGTTGCTCGGTCCCAGCTCCTGCCAACCTAGCAGTTTGAAAGCACATCAAAGTGCAAGTAGATAAATAGGTACTGCTCCGGCGGGAAGGTAAATGGGGTTTCCGTGCGCTGCTCTGGTTTTGCCAGAAGCGACTTAGTCATGCTGGCCACATGACCCAGAAAAACTGTCTGCATACAAACGTCGGCTCCCTCAACCAGTAAAGCGAGATGAGCGCCACAACTCCAGAGTTGTTCGCGACTGGACTTAACTGCCAGGGGTCCTTTACCTTTTTCAGTACAGTATAGACACTGGCTGGCTTCACGTTTCCCCCCGCATCATGACTTCTGCATTGTCCTTGACCACTGACCAAGCTAACTACAAATGAATTTGAGTCCAACACCACCACTGGGGTAAGTGTGGGCGCAAAGGTTAGTCACCCTGATCTAGAAGAAGAGACTGCTATCACTGATCTAACATCTTTAGAATGTACATAACATTAAAGCTTTGTGATTGTTAATAGCTTGCTAAGATTCTGCTTGCTCTATAGGGACCCATAAACGTTAATTTTCTCTTTCTTCTCTACTACTGAGCTGTTGAGAGTGCCTGAAACTGTACAGCCAGCCAAGCTATCTAATTGGTTCATCACTAATATCAAACAGAAGGTGCTATGCACAATGGAAGGCTGCCCAGAGCAACCCTGGATGCTGATTCTCAGAGCCATTTGGGTTTGGAATCCTCAATGCCTAAAGCTAAAGGAGGTGGGGGAGAAAGAGCCCTGAATAATGTAACTTAAAACTATTTGTTCTATGTTACACTCAGACACTCTGCAAAGTTAATACCAAACGGCAACCAGTCAAAACTTGACAGCGTTTTCAAGACAGGAATATTTTCCTTCAGAATCCAATTCCTTGCATTCCTATGTTTAATATTCTTTCCCGACCCACTGCACCCTAAACCAGTAGACCCCATTAAAAAGTTACTGAACACACACTTGCCAAGTTTAAATTTAAGCAGTTGAATGAAGCTGGTTGCTGTCTGAAAACATTTAATTTTTAAAATACTGTATGGCTGAAGTAGAGTAGTTTTCTCATGGATTGTATGGCAATTTCAGATGGCTACAGAAAGGGATGTAACAATAAGCACACAATTAAAAAGAAGAATATTTTTTCCTTTAAAGAGACATCTGTACACTTTTCCTTTTGTGCAATAGATTCAGAAGCACACTGACACGCTGGAGAATCACTATCTTCTGAACAGGAAATTCAAGCATCCAAGTCAACCAATAGCTTCTTCCATATTTTCATTAGGATTTCTAAAGCAGTAGGTATAAACATTTATTGATCTGAACTCTGGGCAACCCAAAAAGGTCATGACTGGGACGAGACAGACCAATTCCTTTGCTGTTAGGATGCAAATACACAAAAAGGCAGCTGAAAAATGACTTTATGACCTACCAAGTCTACAGAGAACGTTTTGTGGTTTCTTTGTTCTCTATGATGAGAGGGCAAAGATGAGCAGGTTCCCGGCTGCTCATGATAAGAGACAAGAGCCACACCAGACACACACAAATCAGCAATAAAAGAGCAGCAAGCTAGCAACAAAAAGCACAGTGAAACCCATGTGTTTTAACCTGCTTGCAAAATGCTGAAAGGGAAGGTGTCAAACTGTGGGAGGCTATTCCATGGAAAATGGTGGCGAAAGAGGTCCTGCTTCTCATGGGGCTCCTTCAGCAAGCTGTTGTCCCAAAGAGAAGAACAGACTGCGGGGAAGGTTGAAAATTGTAGTTCTGATGTTAAGAATGGAGAGGGGGCTGCCAGGGTATCATTTGGAGAACTGGTTTACCAGGCTTCAGCAGGCTTGTCTGAATTTGTTCTGAGCCTGGCACTATGACCAAAATAAAAGAAGCAAAGGTGTATATGGCTATGGTAGCAGTTTATTACAGAACTCCAGAAGGGAAAAAAGCTCTGTTCCTTCTCTTTTTAATCCTACAACTGATTCTCCACTCTGGGGGGTTCTCTTTCTGCTAAGACAACCACTCAAGTACAGGATTTACCTTGGTATGGGATGGTTAGTACACCAGCCATGGCAGTATCTTTCTATTTTCACCCCCCCCCTTTTTTTCTTTCCTTTGGTGTCCTCTGCTCAGGGCCAATTTTGGGGTCCAAGGATTACACACACATGAAGGCAGTAGATGAATGGAAGGACCCTGAGTGAGTGGTAGGGAAAGGAAGACCTCCCAGGGTGAAAGATTGGGAGAAGAAAGGAAAGTTCCCAGGTGAGAGCTGGGAGGGTCCACCACTTTCTGTGTGAGACAAGGGTTAAGGGCTACCTTTGAGACAGGACTCTGTGATTTCTTCTCTGTGTGTTTTTATTTATACCAATCTCTTTTATCTTATTGTATTATGAAAAAGCTTTAATAATATTTTTTTTTAAAATTTATCTGTAAAAATGATTCTGATACAGTGGTGCCTCGCAAGACGAAATTAATTCGTTCCGCAAGTTTTTTCTTCTTGCGAGTTTTTCGTCTTGCGAAGCACGGTTTCCCATAGGAATGCATTGAAAATCAATTAATGCGTTCCTATGGAGACCGCTTGCCAGGCTGGCCTTCAGGACAGGTACGGGAACAGAGGGGAAGGCGCGCAGCGCTTCTCCTCTGTTCCCGGGGCTTGCGGTGGGAGGAGGGTTTTTCCTCCCCACCGCCAACATTCAGAACAGCATTCTGAATGTTGGCGGTGGGAAGGAAAACCCTCCTCCCACCGCAAGTCTTCAGGACAGCCATCCGAAGGCTGGCGCGGGGAGAAGGTCTCTCCGCCCCACCGCCAGCCTTCGGAGGAGCCTTCCGAAGGCTGCCGGTGGGAGGAGGTCTCTCCGCCCCACCGCCAGCCTTCCGAGCAGCCTTCCGAAGGCTGGCGGCGGCGGGAGGTCTCTCCGCCCCACCGCCAGCCTTCCGAGGAGGTCCGAGGACAGTGGGGAAGACGCGCTGCGCTTCCCCGCTGTCCTGGAGATTTCCCTATGGGCTTTCGTCTTGCGAAGGAAGCCCATAGGGAAATTCGTCTTGCGAAGCGCATCGAAAAACGGAAAACCCTTTCGTCTAGCGGGTTTTTCGTCTTGCGAGGCGTTCGTCTTGCGGGGCACCACTGTATTATGTTGAGGTGCAGGAATATCTTTCATCTGAGTTTTGAGACTACAGACAGAAAACTCATGACCATCAGGTTTAATTTCAACACCATCAGTAATGTACTTTGGACTCGGCATTAAACATCAAACTGCAAAAAACAAACTTCAATGTCTACCCACAGTTGCACAGAAGGCAAAGCGACTCCCAAAAGTTCCTCTAGATCAGGCATAGGCAAACTCAGCCTTACAGAAGTTTTGTAACTACAATTCCCATCATCCCTGACCATTGGTCCTGTTAGCTAGGGATGATGGGAGTTGTAGTCCCCAAAAAATCTGGAGGGCCGAGTTTGCCTATGCCTGCTCTAGATAGTCAGAACCCATGCCCATATCCTCAGGCCAAACCAAGTGAAAGTGATCCCACAAACCTGGACCAGATGGTACTCAAGGAGCCTCCCCGAGATCAGCTTCAACAGTAATATCAAATTAGGAATGGAAATTAGTGACTTTGCCCTCAAGTGCTTCACAAAACTACTACAGTGGGCTACTCAGTGATCTGTTGCTACATCTGCTGGGCTGATACTAACCAGACCCTTCAGCGTTAGGAAAAGGTCCCCTAGGTAGTTCACCGAGTATGCAATTGTGGCTATAAAGTGAGCCGTCTCTGATGCCATCACCTCCACATAGACTCTCACCTGTGTTTGGTCCAAGACTTTAAGGAAGAACTGTAATGCTGTACTGCACTCAGACATGTGTGCAGGATTTTGTGTTCACTCAAGTGAATATTAATTTTAGATGTGGGTAAACCTCTCCCATTCCTTCAGGCCAAGATGACGTATTTCATTACTCTGAAGAGGTTTTTTTATGTTATTATTAAGAAAGGGTGTGGGGGTGGGAGAAGGAGGCTTGAAAAAACATTGGTTCAAGAAAAGCCATCTGGACTAACACCACTTACTATTGAAAAAGACAAGTGCAAAATCAGGTGGGAATGAAGTACTGGAAATGTGGTTTCATTTGCTATTTAGTGCAGAGCATTATAAATCTTTAGACGGCCTTAGGAACCAGCTAATTAGCTGCTGAACCATTCATCCCCAGCCTCTCCTAAATCCAACAAAAACTCAACTTAAAAAACCGACGACAACTGTTCTATAACATTTAACCTAGATTCCACTTGCACATGAAATTATTTCATATATAAGCTGCAAAAGAAAGCTCCCAAGCAAACAATCCTGGTTTAGAGGGGTTGTGCTGTTTAAACCAGGTATAGGCAAACTTGGCTCTCTAGATGTTTTGGCACTACAACTCCCATCATCCCTGACCACTAGCTAGGGATGATGGGAGTTGTAGTCCCAAAACATCTAGAGGGCCGAGTTTGCCTATGCCTGGTTTAAATCATTGAATTCCTGCCAGATAAAGAGATTGCAGCATGCTAGCTGATGGAAATATGTCTTCTCATTCTAAAGTCTTCATTAAGGTGTTTTCCTTAAATGCTGCAAGACAGACAAACTGAGCAATATGCAACAGAGTGATATGCAACAACCTGTATAATTATTAAAATAAATTCTATGATTTTCTACAGAATGTTTATACAGCAAGCCTGCACCCTTCCACTACTCTCGTTTTACAACAAAATTATGTGGGTGTGGGTGAGAGAGAAGTGACAGACGGCCCTTGATATTTGGATTTTCTATCTGTCTCTCAAGCCAGTATTCCTAAGGCAATTAAGAAAATGCTTAATGTCATTGATCTTAACCAGTGCTTTTTTTCTAAAAAAAAGTTTTAAGGGTACGCTCATATTCCTACTTATACTGATATACTGCCCCTCAATGAGGTCAAACTTAGATTCACAAAATGTTTAGGGGTATGCGTCCCCGTCCCCCCCAAAAAGCACTGATCTTAGCTTCCGGCTCTCAGCTAGACATTTTTGAAATTCCCTAGTGCCTTTGCTATTCACAGGCCAAGGGAGTCTCCCACAGTTTCCTGGCATTGCTTTTTATTTTGTTTATAGGCCGCTAGCTATACACTGAACACTCGTCTTTAACTATGATAACTTACTCCTCGAGGAAGCTCTGTTTCTGCAGAATGCCATTCCCTAATCAAAGTAGTTTAGGTCTACTTTAATGTGTACAAAGAAAATGTGTGTGTTTGTTAAATCCAACAAGCTTGCTGTAGTAAGTATTAATAAGTAAAGTTCAACATGGTTAAAATGAAGTATTTTAACTCCTTTCCTTCAAACAAGGGTGGAGGTATATGCTTGCAAAGTCCTCTTCCCTCGATCACCACCTGAGCAGAGTCCTTTTCTGTCTCCTCCTAATAGGAACTTAGAGCTAAGAGCTCTCATTATGTGTTAAGTAGGATGCCCATTATCTGATTCTTCACCCCTGAAGCTTGGATGTGAATGTTTCCTCAGCCATTTTTTGCACAGGCCATGGGTTTTAATTATGTACAGGTGTAAGTATATGTCATTGCAGATGCTACTTAAAATTTACATCCTTCTTAAACCTAAATCAATCATTAATGCATAGCGTTTGCTCACAATACATGAATTCAGAGGTACTGGGGTCACTCAGCTGATTGCTGCAAATATTCATTTGCTAAAATCCTCTTATGTATGTGTCACAGAAACACTGAACTTTTATACTGCCTTTCATCATTCTTGACCCCAGGGTGTGTTATAAACATATAAAGCAGATAAAACCAATTCTCAAATGAATTATTTTTTTAAAATTCTATGGACGTATTATATAGTCTCAACACCTATGAAGGCTGGGGAAGTATGAAATCCACCAAAAGAATGGCTGGGGAAACCCAGCCAGATGGGCAGGGTATAATAATAATAATAACAATAATAATTATAATTATAACACTGTAGGTGCCACTAGCCAAACATCCAAGGGGAGGGGGTTTCACCCTCTGGGCCTCTACTGTCCTATTCTTCTTTGGCGATAATTCGTAGCAGAGTAAGACTGTCTTCCATGAACACAGTCTTAAAGAGAAAGCTGGTTCTTGTGTCACAACATAATCCACCAGTCCTTCATAAAAAGCTAAATTGATCCATCACATTATTCACCACCTTCCAAGTCACGAAACATTTTTAGGATTAATCTTCTCTCGTATTTAAGTGTTTTGTTGCATTACTGCCAATCCACATCCCAAAAAACTTGATGTGTCTGCCCTGACCTTGAGAAATTATTTCATTTCCTGGGCTGAAGGCTGGGCTAGGAATTGCAATTCCACTGGCAGGGATTTTCCAAATATCACCATGCCAAGGTAATAAAAATTGCTTTACAGATAGGCACAGAAAATGCACATTAATTCAGCACTGGCAACAATGAAGGAATGACTGCTGGGAATACAAGTAAGGATGGAGAGATGCAATTAAAAGCCATATTTTTTTAAATCTATCAACAGGTTAACTTACCTAGAAGAAGCTAAAGGTAAAGATTAAATCCAAGTGTAAGAACAACCCACATAATGGGTTCTTGCCTTCATTGGGATGATGCCAAACAAACTAGAAGGGACTTTAATATACAATTGTAGTTTCTGTTTAGAATCACATATTGTACAACTTAAAGTAAATAGAGATGAAATAATTAAATGTATTAGGTAACTTGAGGAACTGGCAGAACTCTTAGTTAAATATGTCAATAGCTTTTTCACCTCACCAAACAGCAAAAGAGCCATTTTTAAGAGTTAGGTAAATTTACAAGTAACATTTTAGACTAGAAATTATATGTTTGCAAGACATCCCTGTATCAAGCAAGGAAAGCTGTGCACTCTTAGCACAATGCAACAGGCTTCTAAGAATCCTTACGCAAGAAGTTTAAATCATACACCCTACAATTTTAAGCACCGTCATTACACTAAATCTTATATACATGGCTTAATGACTTTTCATTGGTATGTAAAGGCAAGTTTTCATTATGATAAATCCTTTATGCTTACAATAATGCTACACACACACACACACACACACACACACACACACAGTGATATGCTCTTTTTCAGCTTAAAAAGGAAGTAACTTGTACTGAAAATGAACTGAAACATGTACGGGAATCCACAATAAATTATGTAAACAGGGAATGTCAATATTTAGAATAACTCACAGCAGTAGAAAATCCTGTTAAGATAATGCACAACTGGAAAAGAATTGTTCTGCTACATGCATTTGAAAGGCACATAACACAGTAAGTTTGAAACCAATTTTGGATAATATGTATTATCTAGAACCTTCCAGTGTGCTCTGCTAACAAAAGTTGCAAAGCTGAATTAAATTAAACTGGCTTTTGACACACAGGAATCATTAAGGACAGCTGAGCTATGATTTTAGCATATAACTGGTTAAATGTTTTTGTATCTAAACACGTGCACACTTTTCAAAGTGACAATATATTTAGAATACTTTTCGACTTCTGCACTTAATAGCTGTGTTTTTTCGTAAAAAAAAGTCATAAAACCATACAATATTTTAGTATGCTAAATAGACATACGATGAATATGTTTTAAATGACATTCAGTGCAGGTTTCCTAATCTCAGTTTATCAGATGAGAAAATTGCTTGTCGTACATGCATATCCCCAAGTAAATTTAAGATACCAATCAAGTTTAATTGCTGAATGCCTTCTGCCAGTTTTGCAGGCACATTCTGCTTCCTTAAAAACAATACCTACTTGCATTTGTTCTCTTCAATCACTATAAAAGCATTTTGCCTCCTGTTGGGTCTGAACAAAACCAGGAAATCTCTTACTTTAGACGCGTTCCCTGGCAGCCCCTTAAGTTTCGCCAGCCACACTTATTCTCAGGCTTTTTAAGTCTCCCCCTTCAACTGCAGTCTCATTCTAAGTCAACAATCATATGCATACTTAACACAGCTTTGCAAAAACAAACAAACAAACAAACCCATAAGTTCTTAATACTTGCATTAACTCACCCAATTATTCTGAAATTCCTGGCTTAAGCCGCATCAAAAAATGTAGTGCAGAAACTAGAGATAAATATTTGGGGAGGATATCTCTCCTTGATTGCCAAATACGAACAGTGCTGAAGAATTAAAATCGCTATCTTGAAATGAGCTAAAGAAAACTCAAAGCTATATGCACGATCTTTCATGAAGTCTTCACGGCAAAAGCTGTTGGTTAACTGCTCAGAACAGCAGAGACAAAATAGCTGGTTGAGGCTGCTCTGCAATACTGCAGAGAGGAGTCTGTATGACACGCACATGCAAATTGCCTTAAATCAGGCTTGCTGGGGGCTGGAATTTCTAGCTCTCTTTCTCCTATTGGACAGCCGAATTTCTCTCCTAATGAGCCTCAAGGGGCAAGGGCTCAGTGGTAACAGCTGGTATGGCAAAGGCTTGATTTCCATGCAAGGTTAGAAAGGCAGGATATTACCATTAACATGGCTAACCCCCCCCCCCCGTTTCTGCAGGAGAAGCTCATAATATTGCTGCTAAACATATCTGTATTTTTCCTTTTAAACTGAACTAGTTGCTAGATTAAGACCCTTTCAGATGGCCTTATTTGGTTTGCTATTTTAGAGAAACTTTAAACTCCAGCGTCCAGGTACCTCATTTGTAAGATCTATCACGTTTAAGGGTTTTTCACTACACTTTGTAAAACATAGTCCCACTCTACACTAAGAACAGCAGAGAAGCACGGCTGAGTCAGTCCATAAAAGTCTACCAATTCCAACATTCAGCTACCAACAGAGGCCAGGCTAGTCAAATGCATCTGGGAAGTTCACAAGCAGGGAATAAAGGCAATAATCCTCTCCCATTGTTCTCCAGATCCCAGCAACTGGTATGCAGAGGCATCCGTCTCTGAACCTGGAAGGTTCTATTTAGGTATCATGTCGAATAGATCTATCCTCCACAAACTTGTCTACCCTTTTAAAAGACATTTAAGTCTGGAGATGCCAATGCCCCCAAATCTTGTGGCAGTGGGTTTAATAAACGAATCACCTTCTTTTATGTCTCCTGAATCTGCGGTCAAACAATTTATGTGTCCGGAATCTGAGGTAAAAAGGTGTGCAAAAGGAGGAAATCATAGAATTGGAGAGTTGGAAGGGATCCGTAGGATCATCTAGTCCACACCCTGCAACGCAGGAATATGCAACTGTCCCATCCAGGGATTGAACCTGCAATCTTGGTGTTATCAGCACTACGCTCTAAACAACAAAAGCTGAATGAATTTGTTGCATCTTTACTGAAGAAGATGCAGGACAGAGCCCAGTCCCTGAACTAACTTTCTCAGGAAGGAAGTTTGAGAAACTGAGGTAAACAGTTGTGACAAGAGATGGAAATCTAGGTCTTGCTGACAAAATAAAAAGCAGTACATCATCAGTTCCAGATGGCATCGACCCAAGAGATTTCAAATGTGAAATTGCTTATCTTCTAACAAAAAAATTTAACTTGTAAGATCAGCCTCCATTACGGAAGGCTGAAAATTGGACAGTGTAACAGCTATTTTTATAAAGGGATAGAGGGCAGGAAGATCTAGAAAATTACATGTCCGTTCTGGGAAAACTGAAAGAAAGCAATACTGATGATAAAGCTAGAATTACCAAGCACTTAGAACAGGGGTCAGCAACCTTTTTCAGCCGTCGGCCAGTCCACCATCCCTCAGACCAGGTGGTGGGCCAGACTATATTTTGAAGGGGGAAAAAAATGAACGAAATCTTATGCCCCACAAATAACCCAGAGACGCCTTTTAAATAAAAGCACACATTCTACTCATGTAAAAACACCAGACAGGCCCCACAAATAACCCAGAGATGCATTTTAAATAAAAGCACACATTCTACTCATGTAAAAACACGCTGATTCCCGGACCGTCCGCGGGCCGGATTGAGAAGGCGATTGGGGCGCATCCAGCCCCCAGGCCTTAGTTTGCCTACCCCTGACTTAGAAGAATAAGTCTTTGTGAAAAGAAACCCTGTACGACCTTTTTAGCGTTTATTTATTTGGATTATTTTTATAGACCATTTATATTTAAACAAATCCACTTGAAGCTGTTTTGTTCTTCGAGAGTCAAAAAGCACGTGGATGGGGTGATCTAGATGGCACTGCATACTCTGACTTGCAAAAAGCTCTTGGAAAAGTCCCTCATCAAAGAGGAAGCAAACCAAGCTTACTCATGAGGTAAGAGGGCAGGCCCTCTTATGGATCAGTAGTGGGTTAAAGAACAGGAAGCAGACGGTAAAAAAATAAAACAAAGGCAGTTCTCACAATGTAAGGATGTAAGAAGCAGGGTCCCTCAGGATCTATATTGGGACCTGAGCTTTTAAACTTGTTCATAAGTGATCTAGAGTTAGAAGTGAATAGTGAGAGAGCAAAGTTTGCTGGTGACAACAAATGGTCAAAACAAAAAGGCACTGAGAGGAGTTTGAAAAGGATCTACCCAAATGTGGTAAATGGGCAATAATATTGCAACGGCAAAACAAACAAGCGGAAAGTGATGCATGTTGGGGCAAAAATTAAAAATAAATAAAAATCTAACCTCACATATATAGTGCCTGAACTGGCAGTAACTGACAAGGAAAGAAATCCTGTGGATGGTTGGTTTAAGATGCTGACCCAGCTATGGCCAAAGCACATTGCATGTTAGGGAGCAGAAATAGGAAGAATCATAGGATTGTAGAGTTGGAAGAGACCCTGATGATCATCTAGTCCAATCCCCTGCAATGCAGGAACATGCAACTGGGGATCGAACCTGCAACCTTGGCGCTATCAGCACCACGCTCTAATCAACTGAGTTATCCATCTACATATTGTGCTCATGCAGACTTCCCATAGCATCACTGTGAGAACATGATGCTGGCCTAGATGGCCAGCTGCTCTGATCCACAGGGCTCTTCTTATGTTCTTAAATCAGCCTTTTAACTTGTTGATTTAAATCACTGAAATAAAATCTTCCTTCACTGCGATTCAGAGCACTGCAGTAATTAATCCAGAAAGGAACATACCACAGTGCCCAAATCACCGTCTTCCAGGAAGGCATATTACATATTACATTACTTTTTTTATTACACTATTTCAGAAGAGGTGAATGACACTCATGGGTACAACTGTCAACTAAGCATCCGGGAGCAAAGGTGAGACAGGAATAATAATAATAATAATAATAATAATAATAATAATAATAATAATAATAATAATATCCGGCCCATCTGGCTGGGTTTCCCCAGCCACTCTGGGCGGCTTCCAACAAAAGATTAAAAATACATTAAAACATCAGTCATTAAAAACTTCCCTAAACAGGGCAGCAAGAATTCCCAAGTTATGCAATTGCTCCTTTAAAGGTAACTGGAACCACACTCTTCCACAAATGACATGCACCATTGTCCTGGGAAAGCTACAATAGTCAAGGGCTGCGAAAAAGATTCTATGCACCTCAGTGGAACATCATTCCTTAGGTTTTATATGCAATACTTTGGCCATTACCTCCTTGAAGACGTTATTAATGAGCAAGGGCTCATGCAAAAGGGTTAAGTTGTATTTGTTGTTGTTGTTTAGTCGTTTAGTCGTGTCCGACTCTTCGTGACCCCATGGACCAGAGCACGCCAGGCACTTCTGTCTACCACTGCCTCCAGCAGTTTGGTCAGACTCATGTTTGTAGCTTCGAAGACGCTATCCAACCATCTCGTCCTCTGTCGTCCCCTTCTTCTTGTGCCCTCCATCTTTCCCAACATCAGGGTCTTTTCCAGGGAGTCTTCTCTTCTCATGAGGTGGCCAAAGTATTGGAGCCTCAGCTTCACGATCTGTCCTTCCAGTGAGCACTTTCCTTAAGAATGGATAGGTTTGATCTTCTTGCAGTCCATGGGACTCTCAAGAGTCTCCTCCAGCACCATAATTCAAAAGCATCAATTCTTCGACGATCAGCCTTCTTTATGGTCCAGCTCTCACTTCCATACATCACTACTGGGAAAACCATAGCTTTTACTATACGGACCTTTGTTGGCAAGGTGATGTCTCTACTTTTTAAGATGCTGTCTAGGTTGGTCATTGCTTTCCTCCCAAGAAGCAGGCGTCTCTTAATTTCGTGGCTGCTGTCACCATCTGCAGTGATCATGGAGCCCAAGAAAGTAAAATCTCTCAATATAATTCTAGCCCTAGGACTACTGTCTGGAGACTAGAGCAGCCCTTGACAATACAGACCCAGACATGAATTACTGTCAAATCAGAGACTTGCACATATTACTCAGCTTAGCATTATGCAGCATCCTAGTAACCAGAGAAATGTTGAAGAAAGATGTAGCCAAACTCTCAAAAATAAGAACAAGCATTTTGTTAACATGTGAAGACAGGCTGAAAACCAATGGAAGACTATAGAAATGCAACTGGCCTCTATGGCAGCCACTTCTTATTAAACATGTATGAAAAGAAGTAAGATGCCTAGTTCAGCTGTGAAGTCACAATTCATGAGCAGTAGAAATCTGTCTGTTTTGCTTCTATGACTAGTGATGATCATTTCCATAAGCATAATTTTATCGGCCAATTTTCTGCTACCTACTGCATTTCAGACATAAGAATCTTCTCTTTCTATAAATAAATAGGTGTGGTTGTGATAGAGACGTGTAGTGAAGACAGGCATTTAAGTAAAGAAACCAAAAGGGTTTCATACAATAGAGGCCGACTAATAACCTCAGCAGGCATGCTTTAATTTCAATTCTTTATGGATAAGCTAACCAACAATATAAGCTCTTGAGTTCAAAAGGAACACTACACACACCTGTGGAGTTTCAATCAAACCACAAAATCTGTTAAACAGGCTGATCTCCGCTACACACAGTCAGCTGGTTATAAGCAAAGGAATGTGTGACATTGGTGGAGTTGGGTCATATGTATCTTACCTTAGCAGCTTAAAAGCTCTGGTGGCGTATTATGAGGTATGATAGCTGGCCCTATGCCAACCTTAATAGCACTTATGGACCTATAAACATAAGAATGCATACATGCATATTATATTCTGCAAATATGCAGGAACAAGTCCAAAGAAATTAAATAAGTACAGTCTGACTTGCTTTTTCCCTGCTGGCTAATTCAATCATTTGTTTCGTAATGTACCCCAAGGTCCAGTTATTCTGACAACTAAGAGACAACCTCATCTGATCTTGGAATAACAGCATGCACTATGGTGTGTTGTTGTTGTTTAGTCGTTTAGTCGTGTCCGACTCTTCGTGACCCCATGGACCAGAGCACGCCAGGCACTCCTGTTTTCCACTGCTTCCTGCAGTTTGGTCAAACTCATGCTGGTAGCTTCGAGAACACTGTCCAACCATCTCGTCCTCTGTTGTCCCCTTCTCCTTGTGCCCTCCATCTATCCCAACATCAGGGTCTTTTCCAGGGAGTCTTCTCTTCTCATGAGGTAGCCAAAGTATTGGAGCCTCAGCTTCACGATCTGTCCTTCCAGTGAGCATTCTTCCTTAAGAATGGATAGGTCTGGTGTGTACTATGACTTAAGTTGTCGCTTTGAGGCAGCTGATGGTATGGTATCTTTCAAGATCACATTGTCCTATGTACAGTGAAAAATTACTACTAGCAACTACTATTACTACATCACTGTGCCCATTTTCCTTCCCCCAGATGATAAAACCCTTGGACACGTCATTTTTTAAACCGAGCAAGATCCACAAGAGGAGGAAGATGGCTAGAGGACTGCATTATTCTGTTAAAAATAAGAAAATATCTATGGTACCCAAGCATTAAGCAGGGCGTGGACACTATGCTTATCCCTTCTCACATGTGCAACAGTGCACACATGGGGAGGAATAATGCCTTCAACAATTTCTAGTTGTTTGTGAATATGGTCTCATTTTGACACATTTCCTGTGTATTTGGCTACTCATAACAGCAACTTGCCATGCATTTGCAGGACCCATAAAGTAACTGCAAGTGATCTCAGAATAAGTATAAAAATGTAAATATTAAAATTTATGTTACGATTTTAAAAGTCACAACACAAACAAATCATGCAGATCAGTTCAGCCCCCCCCCATCATATACCATAAAGGCTTGTTAAACAACTGGTGTAAACCAAATTTATTGAAAGAAATCAAACTACAGCGTATGGTTTAAAATATTAAAAGGTGCAAAAATTTGCATGTTTCAAATAACATTCAAAATGTGTAGCTTTCTCAAAATGTATAAAATTGGATGAGGAAATTAAATTGTTTCAACCGTCATAGAAGCTTGACTTTCTAAAGTAGAGTTTAACACGCCTGTTTGTAACTTCAAGCAAGTTGCCTGATCTGACAAACATGCACCAATAATAAATGACTTACACTGGAGTGCAGCTGTACTAACATTTATACAAAGTTACACAGTCATATGCATTCCATTATCACAGGTGTTGGCTTTCCACTATGAGTTACAACTAATAGGAAACTTGAACAAGTATACGCAAACCCCCAGACTGGGCTATTTTTACAAGCAGCCAAGGCGGGAGATGATATGAGTCCATCACCCGTAAACATAATAAATGATGCAAAAAGCCACATGCAGCACTTCATAAATTGGACAAGGTTGGTACTTTAGAAATCCCACCATCTTGATGTTATACACTGATTACATTGCTTGGCAGGCATCTAGAGAAGACATCACCTGTCCATTTATGTACAATGCTGTTAGAACAAAAAGGAAGTATTCTCAATTCTACCTCGTGAGAATTAAGACAAGGTGAAAAGCACAACCACCATATCGGAGCTAGCTGTCTAACTGCACCCACCCACACCCTGGTCAACTCTTACAAGTTTGGAAGCCGCACTGTATTCAAGGGAAACCATACAAGGGAAACCCAGCCAGAAGGGTGGGGTATGTATTTATTAATTACTATTAGTATCATGAAGAGTCCTGGGAATCTCTATTGTTACTAGTTTCAGGAGAACTAGTAACAATAGATCTCTCAGCAGCTTTCCGTATCATCAGTCATGGAATTCTGGAGCAGTGGTCCAAGCTGGGTGGAGACAACACTGGGTTGTAGTGATTCTGCTTATATGTGGGTAGCTGGTTCCAGGTGATGCTGGATCACATAGCATCTACGCCTCAGGGTCTTGCAGCAGTGTTCAAATTTCCCCCAGTTCCAGGAGTGTTTTGCTACTGGCGCAGGTCCAATTATTGTTCTTATTCATTTCATGTCTATATCGCTTTACATTTTAAAGGAAAAAAAAACCCTCAAATGTTTACAAGACATTTAAACATCAAATACCGGTACATCAAATACAACAACACAGAATAAAACAGATTCAAGCTTCAAGGAAAATATTTCAGATCCTTTTCTATGTGACATTTTGCTTCTCAACCTAACCTACCTCACAAGGGTGTTATGTGGATTAACTGAGCAGTGGAAGAACCATGTACTCCTTGTAGAAAAAGGTGTATAAATATATATAATTATAAGTACAATAAATAAGCTCTTCTGCTTGCCTGCTTAAGAAAACTGGAGAGGCCAGCTAGATGGAGACGTCCATTGCCAACCTAGCATCCAGAGGTTTCCACATGGTTGCCAGTGGCAAAACTCACCCAGCTAATTTAGAACACTACCTTTCATTATTAACTAGCATTATGCAAGACTGTTATTGATGTTTTATGTTTGTTTTCATCATGGCTATGTTTTTAAGCTTTATGAGATGATATCAACTCTTTACATGGCTAGATGAATTGGAGTGCAGCCATTAATAAATATATATATATATATATATATAAATCTCTGCTGCTTTGCATCTTATGATGGCTCGTTTGGTTTACTCGATTTGCGTTTTTTGGCATTTAACAAATGAATATTCTATAACACTGTATTACATTCTCTGCAGGCTTCTGGAATCTGCCTGTGCTAAAGTTTTTCCATACACAAAGGGGGAGGCTGTGAATGTTCAATTAGGGACAACTTAAGCTATGTATATGGCTCTCATAAATGTTTCTTTTATCAAATGAACAGTTATGGCATCAACCTGGGAGGTTGATGCTTAAGTCAGAGAACTGTAACACCATGGACTCTAATAGCTGCCTTTATTCAGCACCTACACTTTTTCCTGCTTAGGGTAATGAAATAAGTATTAAGACTACAGGAGTTTTTTTCTTTACAAAAGAGGTCCAAGTGATTTGAGTAAACGGACATTGCAACAGCTCATACAGAAGGTTTTATCTGATCTGAGATTTGCTGACACACTAATGAAGGCTGAAGCAGACAAGGCAAGAGAAAATGTTGTTTGAGCACAAATTTAAATGTTTATTCACTAGGCTGCTTGGGTTTGAGAGCACTGCCCAAACGCAGCTCTTCCAATGCGGAGACAATATTTTCTAGTTGTCTCTTGGCAAAGAGATGGGAGCCTCTGGGAATTCCTTTTGCATGCAGATAAATCAATGGCCGGGCTTTGAGAGAGCTAACCTTCAGTGCCTTCAGAAGCATGTGTTAAATGTCTCTGGGACACTCCAGTTTTGCATAGCGCACACTAAACGAAAACCACCAGCTCTAATTATAAGCTGGTAACTTTTAAAAATGGATTAGTTCAACAAATATATGAGATAATTTTTATTTTTATTTGAAAACAATGCATAAATTCAACTATTTTCTTCAAAACAGAAGCCCAAATTCAACATTTTTTTGACTGTCAGTGCAAGGGCTGTTGCAGTAGCATTAAGCACAAGAATAATGGCTGCACAATAAGAAATCCATCGCAACACTAGCGGAAATTTGTTATGCAACAAGTATCAGGGATACCATAATCTGCTTCACAACCAGCAGCAATAACTGTGCTGCCTTCCTGGCCGTCTCCTGTGCAAGCCATTCCACTAGCAGAACTAAGGGACTTTAACTTACTGTGACTTATTTAATAAAGTTATCATTAATTTCAAGGCAATAAGTCATAGAAATCGCTAATCATCATGCGCATTTAAGATTATTTGCACATGTGTTGGCTCACTCTTGCAAGTACTGGGAAACCCAGCCAGATGGGTGGGATATAATAATAATAATAATAATAATAATAATAATAATAATAATAATAATTTAAAATTTTAATTAAGTACCCTCATATCTTCATTTTTTTAAAAAAAGCACTGACATTACATAGATCTGACAGTCTCTGAAGAGACAGAAGGAAATAATCCATCGTGCCTCCTTGCCACAAATTTATCAGGGCTCCTTTCCAAACTCACCAAGGCTATGGGAAACGTTCAACCTATTTACAGTTGCACCAGCTTAACATTCAAAAAACCTAAACCTTGAGCAATGAAGGAGGTATATGCTCCCACTGCACAGCTTTCCGTAGCCCTTAAACTAATGCAGGATTTGTCAGCCTCCTCACTGTTATTCACAAGTAAGAAAATATAGTTGAATGATGATCAATTATATAACTACAATATATATCATAGCTGTTTTTGGAAGCTCTATATGGGAAGGCGCTTCAGGCTCCATCTTCTCCAACAGCAATGAGTGAAGAGCTGTACTTGCAGAAAAGCTAATATTACGCATATGAAACTGGTTCTCTCCCCGCACCCATGACAACCAAGTTGGGGGGGGGGAGAGGAAACCCACCTGTAATTCTCAGTGTTATTTTACTTTTAAAAGTGTGTTGTAATGCTGATAAGTGTTTTAACACTTAGTTCCAAATTAACTTTGTCAGCCTTTGCATTCTACAGGCTCTCAGTTTCCTTTCAAAAACTTTTTCAACATCTGTAATACCAGTGAAAAGGGTATTCCAAAAAGGGTTTGGAAAAGGGTTCCAAAAAATACTGATGATGGGGACAAATTTCACACAACATATGAGCCTGCTAATTAATTCCATGCCAACCACAGCACAGAGGCAGACAGACAGACAGACAGACAGACAGACAGACAGTGCAAGCCTCAGACTCCATCTTCAACAGTCTAAAACAACTTTCTTTCTTCTCACATTCCCAAGTCCCTAAAACCTGTAGCCAGGCCAGAAAGTTATGAGGACAGAGCCCACATACTGTATATGGCTGGGCAAATTGGAACTGTTGTAATACTAGAACTATGTAAAACTTTGGAAGTACACCGATATTCCAATAGCGTTCATATTAATTTGTGTATAGTTTCATGGTAAGGAACAGAAAGTTAAGAATCAAGGGTTATTATATAACTGATTTATACCAAGAGTGTTCTTAAAAAGAGAACACTTTTATAGTTTTGCGAAAGCTTAACTCCTCTTCAAAGTACAAAATCTCCTAACCCCTGTTTAAATACACTACACATGCACCTTGACCCTTCAAAAACGTTTTTTTTAAAAAAAAAAATCTTCCCTGGGGGGAAAGAGGCCTAGCTCATAATTTCTGTATTAAACTCTGTACTATTAGCTAAGGAATGGAATTATTAGTGACAGGTTCACTGAATTACCTGAGAGGTCACTAGAGCTTCCTCAAAATCTAAAACTGCCACCATAAATTTAACTAATGACAAATGATTTTTTTAAGCTACCAGAAGGAGATGTGCACAGGATAAGAACTCTTCCAAACACCAAGTTAGGCACTGCACAACAGTCTTCTACAGCAGTGACAGAGGCAAACAAACTGATATGCATCAATGCTAGTTTAGATGCTGCTTTCACAATTGCGCTATATGTATAACTTTTACAATCCACACCGTAAGAATAAGAAGCCAAGGACGAAAATATAATTGATGATGGCAATCCCATGCACTTAAACATGAACTTCCCCAATCAATCAAGAACATTTGCGGGGAAAGGTCTGATTCTGAAGCCAAAAAGAGTTCGCAGATGCAAAGTACAAAACTACCCCATCACTTACAGCTTTTCTCCCCAAAGTGTTTTGCCGATGCACAGCAGAAGAGTGGGGGCTGCAGGTAAGGAGGCTTTGAATTTCATCTGTATGCCCCTTTTTGTCTTAAAACTTGGACCCTGCTCTAAGTTCCCAGGACAATTCTTGTTTAAGCACATGGAAGTGCCATAATCAAAGCTAGTTTGGAATCAAATCAGAAGCTGATTCCTGATCGATACACTTGAGGGCAATTTCGTTTCCCCATAAGTCAACCTGTGTAAAGTAACTAACCATGAAACAGTCATCAATTTTGAGAAAACAGAAAGACTATTCACCTGGTGCTGATACAAACATATCAAATATGAAATGAAGGCGCTGCTCTCAAACAGAAAGTTTTGTCACGAGCTAAATATTTGTTTAGCACCAATTAGGTGCTGGTCTGATCTCTCTCTCTTACACACACACACACACACACACACACACACACACACACAAAATTAGCCAACCAGGGGCATCTCTGCCTTGAAGTGAAAATTATCTGAAAGCTACAGGGATGAGTGTGCACTACAAAGAAGCAGCCAACTTCTCAAGTGGGTAAGAAGTCCATCTCTATTTTGAAACAACCCATCTGCAAAACCGAACTTCTCCCTTGAGCCTTCCCCAATGGTAGGGAAACAAAGGCCGATATAATGATTCTATAGTAGGACCCTGAAAACTGTCAAAATGAAGAAACCCAGAGCATAATCCTACAATATCTGGAAGGGCATTCCAGGGGCTGCAAGTTAGGTCAAATCTACCCCTCCAATGTAAGACATCTGATGTCACAGACTCCCTCCCTATGGCTGGTTCCTTCAAAGCCAACAGATGTTAGAGTTCCATAATCTGAAGAAGCAGAAGGGGGCTATCTTGAGATGTGGCTTGGGTCCAAAGTCCTCTTGGCACTGTGACAGGCCACAAACCAGAGAGAAATTTAAAGCATGTCTAAATCTCTCCTTCCCTTTTCCTCTACCTCATGGTAGACCACATGTTTTGTATGGAAAAGGTCCCAGGATCAATCTTTGGTATCTCCAGGTAGGGATGAGAAAGACTCCTGTCTGAAAAGCCACTGCCAGTCAAAGGGCAAGGGAAAGCGTTAAGAGTACAGTTGTTGTCGGAAACTTGCATATAGGCCCAGCCAGGTGCAGGATAAAGCAGTTCAAATGCCTTCAGTTCCTCTCCCTTGCAACCTTAGGAATACAGTCTTAATATTAAAATAAATGCATGTTTGAGTTGTAGGATCTTAATCAAAGTGATCTCAAATAACCTTAGTAAAAGTGGAGTAACTATATATAAAAAGTAACAACCAACGGTACATAAAATGCAAAATAACAAAGTTTCACATTTTCCTTTGGACAGACCCTTCCTTTTCCCTCTCTCCAAGATATACTTGTTAAAGTGTCATCATGTCCAATCTCAGGGCTGAACTGCACAAGGCCTTTTTTGTATATTTGCCCCCTTGTAAAAGCAACGTGTGCAATGATCATGACATCACCCTCCAAAACCAAAGGTTTCTGACAAGCATTCTCAGTAATCTGAAGGCTAATGAAAACAGTGTTTAGATTGGCTCCACCCCTATAATTTCTCAGAAGGGTTGGTGTGCTGTATCACACTTCTACCCAACAATACAGGCTACAGTTCAGGTCAGGGGAAATTATGCACAATACACTGAGAGTACCATCAGCGCTCGTTCACACTCGGCTCATCATCAGTTGCTCATGAAGATCAGAAACAAAAGCACTTTAAAGCAGGCAAGTACGGAAAAAGAAAAAGAAGGCAAGCAGACACTGACATTGCTAGCTACCAAACTGTTCTGCCAAAAAACAACAACTTTCATTTGGTCTAATTGAATGCAAAATGTTAAGCAATTTAGAATGTGACAAACCCATGGACCAGTAATTTTAATGTGATTTTTAATGTGGTTGTTCTTTTAACATTCACAGATATGTTAAATAAGCAGCCAGCCATACAACAGGCTCTGCTAAAATATACTAAGAGCAGAACCATGACTTTGTACTGCTTCTCATCATTAAATAATCTGGCTAAACCTTATAGCAAATTTGTGCTTTTCCATGTACAGTAATGAGAAGGAAATAAAACATAAAACTTGCCAGCTCAAACCCCCCCCCCAAAAAAAAAACAGTGTGTCTTCATAGAGCTATAGTAGAAACAGAATATTTTTGTTATGGCAGAGAAATTGTGTGGCTCCTTGCCTGGCTGGAAGGTAGGGGTTGAAAGAGATGTAGTGTATGAGGACTGGACTTCAAACTATTTGCTCAAGAGGCATTTTCCTAAATTCAAGTACTGTACATAAAAGATCTCAGGTTCAATACCTTGCACTTAACTGTTTGTGTGTATTTAATGTGTCCAACCACCATTATTAGAGCGACAAGAATAAAGCAGAATCGAGTCCAGATAGAAAATGAAATTCTGATAATACTTTAATGCTAACCAACTGAACAAGAACAGCATATAATATGATGAGAAATGAAGGGTGGGGGTTGTCTTTGTTACGTCAAGCCTAAAAAGGGAGGAAACTGCCTGCAGAACCACTTTCCCCTCCAATTCCTCCATTACTCAAATTTCAATCTTCCTCTTCACTCACAGCCAAAACCCAACAGACTAGAACCTCCAGCCAATTAAGTTTGCTGTCAGTTAGACCAATAACAGAATTAACCTCTTAAGATCCTGATAGCTCGGTTGGTCGAGCATGAGACTCTTAACCTCAGAGTTGTGGGTTTGAGCCCCGTGTTGGGCAAAAAGATTCCTGCATTGCAAGGGGTTGGACCAGATGACCCTTGTTGTCCCTTCTAACTCTATGATTCTATAAGTCACACACTGAATGTTCTCTGCAGCTGTAGTTCCAACAAAGACTACTAAGCAAAAATCAGTTTTTCGCTTGCTACAGCTGGAGATTTGAGCTACAAGGAACTAGAAATATTTGGATGCCTAAAATCAGCAGGCAGAAGGTCCTGCTGTATTTCCCCTGCTGGATCAAAAGGTCAGGCTCTTAGGTATTTAAGCCAGGCATGGCCAATCTACTTGTTTCACTTTCCCCTTGTTGGCATCCATCTGCCTCAGGATCCACTGACTTCGTAAAGTCTGCCTGTTACAAAGAACAACCTTTCACAACTCCCTCTCTTTGTGCCTGAAGTAGGCTCTAAAACCTTCAGAGAACCAAGTCAGGTCACTCACAATTTAATAATTTTATATCACTCCTCTCTACAACAACTATAAATCAGGCCTCAGAGTCCCCAGTTCAGATACTGGGCAGAACGACAGGGCCTCAGAGTTTTCACTTTATTATGGTGTCTTTTTTACTGCACATTTAATTATTTTATTCTGAAGCATATTTATGTCAGGTGGAGCAGGTTTCTGATCATGTGCAGAATATACACAAATACTCCACAATATTGCAGTGCTGCAATATTATACTGAGAGTTTTATTTGCTAATTCCTAATTTTACATGTTCACCGTGATCTCTAAAGCTCAACAGAGGATAAATGTTTTAAGTACATTAAATAAAGGTGCAACAGCCAAGACAAATAAAACCATTTCTCAACTGATCTGAATTATAAAATAAAGCTTGTGCTACACCAATGTATTTTTTTAAAAATCAAATTAAAAGGAGACACTATTTTAAAAACAACAAAGCAAATGCTTATTTTTGCTTTCTTGGGATGCTCTAGTTCCTCCTCCCATTTAAAAAACTAAACCAAAGAAGGCATTTTTCTCCTTCTTGAACTTCAAGTCAAATACAATTTAGGACAAGATCCCAGCACACTTTAATTTACTTCTCCTTTTGCTATTGTTACACAGCCGTTTCTAAATATTTGTCCTTCCCAGATTACCAAAATGGACTGAGATGTGATTCCTTTGTAGTGCAGATGATTTGCACAGACCTCAAGCAGTAGAGAAATTCTCACGCCTTCAAGGCACAAACCGGATTTAGGAGGTGCTCTGCTCACATGGCAGGGTAAACTAATAATTAAAGTCAAAGAGAGCTTTCTAACTAACTTGCCCAAAGAAAAGGGTCGCAATATTGATATTACTGCACTATGGAAGGGCTCTGGTTTCTAATCCCCGCCCCACAAAAGCCAGAGGCCATCACAAAACACAGCTATCGCAAGTCAGTGTCTCATAATGAATCTCTAGCTTTACAACAGGTTCTCCATGAGAGGCAAAGCTTACATATTCTCTGACACCCCTACACAAAACCAGAATTCTTTATAACCTTCCTTGAATATTATACATAACTTGTTGTTGTTTAGTCGTTTAGTCGTGTCCGACTCTTCATGACCCCATGGACCAGAGCACGCCAGGCACTCCTGTCTTCCACTGCCGCCCGCAGTTTGGTCAAACTCATGCTGGTAGCTTCGAGAACACTGTCCAACCATCTCGTCCTCTGTCATCCCCTTCTCCTTGTGCCCTCAATCTTTCCCAACATCAGGGTCTTTTCCAGGGAGTCTTCTCTTCTCATGAGGTGGCCAAAGTATTGGAGCCTCAGCTTCACGATCTGTCCTTCCAGTGAGCACACACCCAGTCATAACTTAAAGGTAAAGGACCCCTGACCATTAAGTCCAGTCGTGACCGACTCTGGGGTTGCGGCGCTCATCTCGCTTTACTGGCTGAGGGAACTGGCGTACAGCTTCCGGGTCATGTGGCCAGCATCCCCGCCCCACAAAAGCCAGAGGCCATCACAAAACACAGCTATCGCAAGTCAGTGTCTCATAATGAATCTCTAGCTTTACAACAGGTTCTCCATGAGAGGCAAAGCTTACATATTCTCTGACACCCCTACACAAAACCAGAATTCTTTATAACCTTCCTTGAATATTATACATAACTTGTTGTTGTTTAGTCGTTTAGTCGTGTCCGACTCTTCATGACCCCATGGACCAGAGCACGCCAGGCACTCCTGTCTTCCACTGCCGCCCGCAGTTTGGTCAAACTCATGCTGGTAGCTTCGAGAACACTGTCCAACCATCTCGTCCTCTGTCATCCCCTTCTCCTTGTGCCCTCAATCTTTCCCAACATCAGGGTCTTTTCCAGGGAGTCTTCTCTTCTCATGAGGTGGCCAAAGTATTGGAGCCTCAGCTTCACGATCTGTCCTTCCAGTGAGCACACACCCAGTCATAACTTAAAGGTAAAGGACCCCTGACCATTAAGTCCAGTCGTGACCGACTCTGGGGTTGCGGCGCTCATCTCACTTTACTGGCTGAGGGAACTGGCGTACAGCTTCCGGGTCATGTGGCCAGCATGATTAAGCCACTTCTGGAGAACCAGAGCAGCGCACGGAAACGCTGTTTACCTTCCCACCGGAGCGGTACCTATTTATCTGCTTGCACTTTGACGTTCTTTCGAACTGCTAGGTTGGCAGGAGCAGGGACCGAGCAATGGGAGTTCACCCCGTCGTGGGGATTCAAACCGCCGACCTTCTGATCGGCAAGTCCTAGGCTCTGTGGTTTAGACCACAGCACCACCCGCATCCAGTCATAATTTACTCAAGACTAAAAGAGATACATGCACATAATAGAAGCAGCGGTGAAACTAGCCTTTATTTCACCAGGGTCAAAGATCCAGTTTGGCACCCTCTACCAGCATTTGCATAAATATACACACACACAGGCAGAGAACCTCAGGCAAATCGGGTCCTCCCTTAAAGAGGGCATGTATTGCGGTGAGACCTGGACAACTGACACCCTGTGTTGTGGGTGGGTACAATTGGTTAGCCACAACACCCGATTGGTAGGTCCCTCGAAGCTGGGTACAGTCTGGCCAATGGGACGCAGTCTAAACAGTTCGAGGGACCTATTTATGCCCATGCACATGACCCAGAGCTTCCTCTTTTGATGTGTGCATTCGGAACACCCGCCCACCTCTCCCTACTTTCAGGGCTTGTTGCGCTTGACCTTACTATGTCGTTGTGTGTCGTCTGTCGTTAGGACAGGGGCACTGCAGGAATTTTCCCCACTTGGCTGATAGGCTGTTGCCATTTGGGTTTTGCCTGCTGCGTAGTTGCGGATAGGCTCTGGTTCAGGTGATAGGGATGGAAGAACGCTCTCGTCATCCCTATGTGAAGGGTATTCCATTAAAGGAATCCAGGGACTCAATGGTTTGGTCAACCCCTGAGAGGGGGTTGTGCCCATGCCTGAGTCCAGGGGGACATTTGGATGGCAGAGCTAGCCCGTTCCCGGCTTTCCACTTATCCAGGTGTTCACCCTTGGCTGACCTATGCTGGTGCCCTGGGTCAGCGCTACCTGCATGGCAGGGAGCTAGTCGAACCAGAGCCTATGCAACCAGTCACTTTCTGTAATCAATAAAGTTGTGGCCTGAATTCTGCCAAAAACCAAACCAAAAATTTGAGTGTGAATTTATTGGGGGGGGGGGAGGTTTCTGGGACTGAACATGCAAAGAAATGCCACCACAAAAGGGAAGTCAGGCAGGGTCCACAGACAGCCACATGGGTGGGCTCTCGCTCCTCCAAGGCAGACTACCCATTGTCACCTGAGGTGGATCCTCAAAACTCACCGGCGCAACCAGCCTTGCTACTCTTTTCATCACCATTTGAGGGCGACCACCTATGGGAACCCCAATTGGAGGAAGTAGGGCAGGGAGAGGGAGGGGACAGGTGGATAGCTATCTTTACTTAGCACTTTTAAACATGGTTCCCTCCCCCCATAAGGGGTGTGTGTGTGGAAGTGGTGGAGTCTTGGTTACAGGGCTTCCTTTCCACTAGATGCAAACCTCCTCACCCTGGAGGACCTTGCTGCAGGATTTGTGCCTAGGGCTTTCCCGCCCAAAATTCAAGATAGTTTGTACTGGCTAATCAGTATCAAGTTTAAAGCATGCATTAAAATTCCATTTAGAAGATGTTACAACAATGTGAAAAACATATTTAAGGGAGATGACAAGGTATGCCATAAATCCTTCATGGGGCTTAATTAGTTTCAGACTAACCACTTAATGACTGCCAAAAGACCAAAGCTGCTGTATATACATGCATTAATTTCCAAAGTCACTGTCCGCTTATGCAACTAAAATTGATTCAGATCCATGCGCACATCTCCGCATAGTCCTGATTCAGCAACCGCCCCTGTGATGCAAATACCTTGATGCTCAAAGTTTAGAATATCCTTCACACTTTACATGTGTCGTGTTTTTAAGTGAGGAGCACAATTATCACCTGAAGTATGAAGCCACACCAGTTATAACATGCGATTTTTGTTATGGAAAAGTCTTTCCTAGAGAAGGGCCAACTGCAATATTATTTTTTCCTACCTCAGTCTTAAAGCAGGTAGAAAAGGTTCAAAAAGGCATTAATAATAATAATAATAATAATAATAATAATAATAATAATAATAATATTTATTTATTTATACATACCCCACCCATCTCGCTGGGTTTCCCCAGCCACTCTGGGTGGCTCTCAACAGAACACCAATAACAATAATAAAAAAGCAACATCATCAAGCATTAAAAACTTCCCTAAACATATATTTCAAAGAGGTTAGATATAACTAATACTAAATGAGCAGATCAGTTTTAAGGTGTAAGTGTAAGAACATACCCCAACAAAGATCCAGGAAAATATAAATAAAAGTTAACTTCTACATCAACTGGGGAAAGGCCATAAGCAGTGTATGGCTATCATATTCAAGCACAAAACATTTATAAAGACCTGTGTGCATCCTCCTCAGAAGTCTGGACCAATCAGGGGTTTCAGTGGACATTTTAAGTTGTGTACATGTATGCATACTGCTGTTGAAAGAGACTGGTGTAACACCACACAAAAAAAATCACGTTTGCCATGTTCTGTGATTATGAATCTCCCAAAACAGGAAATCTCTTACCACCCTGTTCATTATCATAATACAGCTATGTCAAGAAAGCAAATATCCACACAGGAATATAGTCAAACATGATAAAATCCTACACCTGCCCTGCCCCACACAGTCTGTAGCATAGTAATAGCTGGTAAAAACAAAAACACTGATTTAATCCCGTTAAAGAATCAACTCTCATGTAGTCTTTTTACAAAGCCATCTCTAGAGATGATGACCAGAACTTCAAAGCATTTTTAAAAAATTACTACCTCAAAAAATAAACACTGCTTTAAAGTCAAGTAGCTACGTGTACATACTATTGTGGTTCTTCAAAGTTCTCCAGCTGCTGCATTTTACAATGGAAATTGATGAAAGGGAAACATTAACTGAACCTCTATTTTACTAGCACACATCAATCTGTTTGATGCAACGGTTAACCCAGCTGTTAACTTGATGTAGAAAATTAAAAATGGGGTTTAAACAAAAATGCTCTAAACAAAGAAACACAAAAATCTAAGATGCATTTTACTGTGTCTTTATGACATAATAAATAGCCAACATTTCTTACTGGAAGTGAAAACTGATTCAGCCTTCCACAAAACGTTTGATCTACCTGAAGACAAGATCTGCTTGTCAGAACTTCAAACTTAGTGCTTCAGCAGCTCGCAGATCTGAGGCAAACATTGTGAATTAAAGCAGCACACTGAAATACATTTACAATATAAAATTGCAAGCTTATGCAAATACAATCCATATCTACCAAGCACTGTTTGCTTTTGGCTAAGATGGTCAAAGATCACTTTAACTCAGTGTCCATAATTTATCATCACTACTATCAGAGTTATATGGAAGATGGTTTTGGCAAGTAACAAACACATCTAAGTTGCACTGGAGAAAACTCCCTTAGATATCCCATGTACAGTGGTACCTCAGGTTACATACGCTTCAGGTTACATACGTTTCAGGTTACAGACCCCGCTAACCCAGAAATAGTACTTCAGGTTAAGAACTTTGCTTCAGGATGAAAACAGAAATTGTGCTCCGGCGGCGCGGCAGTAGCAGGAGGCCCCATTAGCTAAAGTGGTGCTTCAGGTTAAGAACAGTTTCAGGTTAAGTACGGACCTCTGGAACGAATTAAGTACTTAACCCGAGGTACCACTGTATTCAAAAGTAGGCCCTAGAAAAGTAATCCATAATGTGATTTCACATACTGTTAGGCTGTTGCTGATTTGATCATATTGGACCACCTTGTTTGCTGGGTATATCTTGTTTATAGAAGAACTTGCCAATGTTCAATGCACTATTTGAATATATAACAACTGTAAAATTGAGTTTCATTTATCTAAAATATCTGGAACTGACGTTATTATGGCATTATGTATGCATCATTCTTCATGATTCCTGGACTAGAGTCCTTGTTAAGAGGTGGGTTTTCTACTATCTCCTTTCTTTGGGTTGTTTGCAATACTATGCAGAGTTTCAATTGTATAATGGGCCTTTCATTTCTCCTCCCCAGCTCTGGATGCCCTCCCTATAGTGTCCATGGTTTGCAAAGCAGTCTAGATTGCTGCAACACAACGCCTGCTACTTGGAGGAAAGTGTCTCAATTCTGCCCACTGCTGGGTCTACTCTCTAGATCAGTGATGGCCAAACTTGGCCCGCCAGCTGTTTTGGGACTACAACTCCCATCATCCCTAGCTAACAGGACCAGTGGTCAGGGATGATGGAAATTGTAGTCCCAAAACAGCTGGAGGGCCAAGTTTGGCCATCACTGCTCTAGATGGAATGTGTCTCCCACCCACCCCTTCCCACCAGGCATGCTCTACTCAGGGAGCCCACTTAGTCTGAGAACCACTGATCCAAAATCGAAATATGGCTAAAGTTAAAGAGGATGGTCATAAAGAAAGATTATGGGTCTGACACCAAGGTGGGCAGACATGACTAGCGAAGGCTAGAAGCAAATCTGATCAGGGGGTTGCAGGACCGCAGCTAGGTTCGAGTGAGCAACTTGATCCAACGAAGACTGAGAGCAGACCAAACCTTTTTAAGCTCCTGCTCTCAAGACTACCTCTCTCTCGTGCTCCATTCCCTTGTGACCAGATGTAGATTCTCAAAGAGCCAGCCTCCTGAACTGGAGTCGGGCACTCCATTCCCTTAGTCTTCTGGCTAGTGGACAGGCAAGGTCCTCTTAAAGAGCCGTGCTGATGGGTTGAACACAGGCACTCCATTCCCTGGTCTCTTGGCTGGTGCATTCCTTGCACAGCTGCACTGGTGAGGTCCTGGGAAGGCATTTATTTGGCATCTCAGACTCAGAGGATGGTGTCCAGAAGGGTTCAGGTTCTGGCCCTACAGATATAGGAGGCTTTTCTGGGGCTCATGGCCAACCAGTCTTAATTCACATCAGAAATATTCCATCCTTCCCATTCATGGCCCAGTACCACCCCAAAGACCAGCTATTTAAGCAGCGGCAACTAGTTGATTCATGGGAAACAATTCATTCCATGCACAGCAAATTTCTCCCAGAAGTTCTTCCACATGTGCTATAGTGGAACCTCGGTTGCCAAACGTAATCCATGCTGGAAGACCGTTCGACTTTCGAAATGTTTGACAACCGAGGATCAATTGCCAGTCGGCAAAATCAATTGAGAAAATGGAGAAACGCGCCTCGGAAGCCGTTCGACTTCCGAGGCGCGTTTGAAAATGGAAGCATTCACTTCCAGGTTGTCGGCGTTCGGAAGCCGAAACGTTTGACTTCTGAAGTGATCAACAACCGAGGTTCCACTGTAAATACAATGCACTTCAATTAAATGAAAAAACAAAACTTCCTTACTGCATACCTGACAGTTTTCTAGCAAAAGGGACCCAGTGAATCAGGGTAATAATGAGATAGTTGTGCTTTCTGATACAGTGAAAGCTAACAGGGAAGAACTTCCTTGGATTTTTAAAAAATGCATTTCAAGAGCTATTACAACAATAACAACTCCTGGTTGTAAAAATATGTGGAGTGTAAGAGCAAAGAAACTCCACTGCTCCCTCCTCTCCCCCAGTGGATTATGCATAGTTTTAATAGGATCAATTGGACTAAGCCATGAGGTTATCAGAAATTTCTAGCCGTATGCCAATAACTTTCTCTGCAACAGCTTAACAATCTGGAACAGTGAAGCAGAAATAATTCTGCCGGCTAATAGGAAAGTTGAGACAGAAGGCAGTAACAGCCTACTTTAATCTTTTCAGATAAAAAATAACATTAACAGGCTCTTGGAAACTTTATTTGAATTCAAAATGTACACAATATCCCTAGTCCAAAAGATTATTTCTTATCAAAACTGAATATTCGACTACAGTAGAATTAAATTCTGTGTCCTTAAATGTGTTCTTTGGCTAAACCACTTCCTTCTATAGAGACATGGAAAGGAAATCCAGTTTCAAGAAAAATACCATCTATTAGGATTTAGTCACAAGACTATAGATGCTTGCAAAAGGATTTAACCCACTATGAGCATTCCGTCCTACTGTGCTGAGGTTTAAACCATGAGAGTATAATGTGGTCTCCATATAGCTGATTATTTTCCATTCTGCCTGATGCAGAGTTCAAACTACCATTTAGTAGCCCAAACTGGACCAGAAAGTATTTATTGCACCAAACAGAATCAGCAATAAGAAAAAAGAAAATACACCACCTTTACAATTCCCTCATATTGCAGTCTGTAGATTTACATTCAGGTAGGTAGGCGTGTTGGTCTGACGCAGTCGAAATAAATTAAAAAATTAAAAAATTGTCCATTAGCACCTGAGAGACCAACTAAGTTTGTTCTGGGTATAAGGTTTTGTGTGAATGCACACTTCTTCGGATACACTGAAACAGAAGTCACCAGACCCTTATATACAGTGGGAGGGTAGGGTGAGGTTTTTCTCAGAAGGGTAGTAGGGGATGAGTGATTAACTCAATGGGTATGGTAAACCTATTGACGACTGTTAACGAATGTGATTAGTCCTACAGTAGTCCCACCCTCCCACTATATACAGTGGTACCTCTGGATGCGAATGGGATCCGTTCCGGAGCCCCGTTTGCATCCTGAAGAGAACGCAACCAGTGTCTGCACGTGCGCGGGTCGCGATTCACCACGTCTGCGCATGTGCGTGATGTCATTTTGAGCGGTAAAACCCGGAAACGCTCAACCTGAAGCTACTTTAACCTGAGGTATGACTGTATAAGGGTCTGGTACTACTGGACAGTATGTTAGAGTCACTCTCTTCAGACTCTATGAAACTTTTTACTTTGACTTTTCCTTGGTTGGCTAATTTTGTGTGCTTTTGGAGATAATGTAATTTGGTAATTAACCCTCAATCAGCTGCAATGTTATGCATATTGATAAATCTTTAACATTTATTCCTCGCCCTTTGCAAATATGTTTTCACAGCTCCATTCTCACCCAGGACTGAAATATTCTCTCAGCTTTTTATGATAGCTTTATGATACCTCTGCTTTGTCTGGAGACATCAAAATAAAATACCTTGGATACCATAGCTCAAGGGGCATTGCTAGCCTTATGTTCAGCACTTTAAGAAGCTCTGAGCAACGCGCTGGCAAATCACTTTTTTCTCCATTCCACAACAGCTGAAGCCTGCATACCGCAAGCATCACCTGATTGACAGGTGGGCAAGGTTTGGGGAAAATGGCATGTGCCAACTGGACCCCTTGACAGGCCAGAACAGGCCCACAGGCTGGAAGTTTCCTACCCTAAAGCAGGGTTTCCCAAACTTGGGTCTCCAGATATTTTTGCATTACAATTCCCATCATCCATGACATCAGCTACAGATGAGGGGAGTTGTAGTCCAAAAACAGCTGGAGACCCAAGTTTGAGAAACCCTGCTCTAAAGTAAGGCAACATCCAAGCCCACAATCGAGTAGCGTTGTTCTGTTCTGTTTTCTAAAAACCGGACTGGATGAGTACCGGTAAGTTTTCTGTTGTAGAAGAAAAGGTAAGAGGTGTTTTCTTAATGGTTCCCTAATGAAATCCATTGGCTCAGCACTGCTGAGGTAATAAAGAATACATTTTAACTAGCACTGGATGGGCACACTGGAGGTACATCAAGGAAACATAGATCATCATTGTGCTGAAGCAACAGAAAATCCCCCAAATGAAACAGAATATTACGTTTACTGGAAAAAGTATGGTAGAAGCCATTACAACTATATACTGAACTTTGTTGGCTCTTCCCACAATGTATTTGTTAAGGTAAAGGGACCCCTGACCATTAGGTCCAGTCGTGACAGACTCTGGGGTTGCGGTGCTCATTTCACTTTATTGGCCGAGGGAGCCGTTGTACAGCTTCCGGGTCATGTGGCCAGCATGACTAAGCCGCTTCTGGCAAACCAGAGCAGCACACAGAAACGCCGTTTACCTTCCCGCCGGAGCGGTATCTATTAATCTACTTGCACTTTGACGTGCTTTCGAACTGCTAGGTTGTCAGGAGCAGGGACCGAGCAACGGGAGTTCACCCCGTTGCAGGGATTCGAACCGCCGACCTTCTGATTGGCAAGTCCTAGGCTCTGTGGTTTAACCCACAGCGCCACCCGCGTCCCTTATGTATTTGTTAAAATGTAGTAAATACACACAAAATCTAATATTACAGTTCAGATACGTGTAATTTTTGACATTCTTTCTTTCTTAGGGTGAGTTATAATAAAACGCTTTTGTACCACCCATCTCCAAAACTGGAGTTTTGATTTTTAAAAGGAAGTGCAAATAAGTTGCATAACAGAAAGAGCCACAAGAAATTCAGAAATGTATCTGAATAAATCAAAGATCTGCAATGTACTGAACTATCAAATGACCCCCCCCCAAAAAAAGAGGAATGGTGCATTGACATCAGCAGTCTTTCCTGCAGTAAAAGAGAACAGTATCTGAAGCAGAGCCTGAGGGACCTGACAGTGTGAAGATTTTAATAGGCAGCTCTTCGGCAAAGGTACTCTGACCACTTCTACATTAGCTTTGGAAGACCATTTGCCCTATTTTAGCTGGCAAACTTGCATTAGAAGCAAAACTGGATTATTTCCATCTTGAGCATCCTTAATCTGACTTCTTAAAGAAAAATAAAAAGCTTCAAGTTAATATTACAACCTTTTAAAGGTTGTCAGTTCCAATTTGCTACCTTAAAGAGACACCAATATACATCTTTTAAATTCTTCAGGCTTTCACATTCCTAAAAATTATTAAGCACATTACAGTTCAAAGGAAACGGAGTAAGCAAGTGGAAATCAAAGGATGGTTCAAGCATGCATGAAAATAATGAAACGACATGGAGAACAGATGGCTGTTTCTGCCTGGCAGTTACGGTCAGAACTTTGCCATTAAGGCCCAATTATTTGAAGACATTTTGACATATATTGTACTTTTAAACATCAAACTGGTATGTTCACCATGAACTTTCCAAACCTAACCTTAAATCTACGAACAGTTTTGAAAGGATCCTGGCCCTTTTCCTGAATGTTAAAGAAATACACCCCCCCCCTCGAGAAAACTCTTGTTCAAGTCAAGATAGCCAATGAGCCGCTATAAAGAAGAACAGGGGGTATCTGATGCTGTTGCCCTTTGCTGATAGAAGACATCAGTCAGGTGAAAGAGCAGGGAGATTTTCTCTCTCCTCTGAAGCACCCTGCACCCCCAAAATCTGCTCTGGGCTCCACAACCTCCAGAGCAAATTTAGGGAAGTTCAGGGACTAGGTGGGGGGCAGTCACTAAAAATCGCATCCCTCTCTGTTCTGCTCACACCTTCCATCAGCAAAGCAACAGCACTGGATACTACACAATATATAAGACAGGTCCATGTTAAAATTATCATTCTTCTTCTTCTTCTTCTTCTTCAGGCTAAACTATTCCCTCCAAGGCATAAAAGACCACTTACATAGCAGTTCATGTGACACCAAAATAACTTATGTGATGTGAAGAGAAGAATTTGAAACCTTTGCAACAAAGCAAAGGGGTCGCTGACTCTTAAGATGTTTTCGAAATGTGCTGTGTTTCTTGCCTTCGGGCAGGAGGGGAGATTTTACTGATTTATCTCGTATTGCAGTATTTTAGTTTCATTGTTTGTATATACATACACAGACACAATTCTTTTTGTAAACTGCTTAGACTGTCCTGGTATTGAGCGATATATAAATGTATTCAAACAAACAAACAAACAAACAACCAGGGTAAGGAAATATGAATAATTCAATTAGGATAGTACCTCAAAAATCAGTTACTTTGTCAAGCTTGCAAAAATTTACCATTTGCCCGATAATAAATGTTGGAAATGTAAAGAAACTGAAGGTACTTTTTTTCACCTTTGGTGGACGTGCCCTAGGATTAAGGCTTTCTGGGAAATGATTTATAATGAATTGAAAAAGGTATTTAAATATACCTTCCTGAAGAAACCAGAGGCCTTTCTCCTGGGCATGGTCGGCCAATTGGTGTTAAAAAAGGATAGAACTTTCTTTATGTATGCTACAACAGCAGCAAGAATACTCATTGCAAAGTATTGGAAGACGCAAGACCTACCCACTCTGGAAGAATGGCAGACAAAATTGATTGACTTTATGGGACTGGCAGAATTGACTGGCAGAATCCGTGACCAGGGAGAAGAAACGGCAGAAGAAGAATGGAAGAAATTTAAAGACTATTTGCAAAAATATTGTAATATTAAGGAACACTGAGTGATGTTGGATTGAAATTAAGGGGTTATTAGCTGTAATGATACAAAAGAATATGAAAAAATAGTTCTTTTTTGTACATAAGTAAAAGTATAAGTTACAATAATTTAAGAAGATGGATTGAAAATAAGGTTTATAGCTGTAATGCTAGGAGATAAGGATTTGCTGGATGAATAATTTGAACTGGAATACAAGAAGGGGAGGTATGAGGAGGTCAAGGAAATATGTTATTGGAAAATATGACATGAAAATTATGTGTTTTTTAAATTTTTCCTTTTTAATCTCTCTTTTTTTCTTTTTCTTTTTTCTTTTTTCCCCTTTCCTTTTGACATGTATAAAATGGAAAATCTCAATAACAAAACAAAAACAAAAATCAGTTACTTTGGCCACCTCATGAGAAGAGAAGACTCCCTGGAAAAGACCCTGATGTTGGGAAAGATGGAGGGCACAAGGAGAAGGGGACGACAGAGGACGAGATGGTTGGACAGAGTTCCCGAAGCTACAAACATGAGTTTGATCATACTGCGGGAGGCAGTGGAAGACAGGAGTGCCTGGCGTGCTCTGGTCCATGGGGTCACAAAGAGTCGGACACGACTAAATGACTAATCAACAACAAAAAACACATTGTGCAGTCACTCTATACTTTTCTATCAGTAACATATACTATCCCTTAAGCAAAATAAGAAACTGGGTAGAAAACATTCATAATAATGCCGAGGTTGCAGGTTTGATCCCCGTAAGGGACGAATGTATAATCCTCCATTCCAGGGGATTGGGTGAGATGATTCGCAGGGTCCCTTTCAGCTCTAACATTCTACGATTCAATAATTACGATGATGTCATAATTTACACTGAGAGCAGTTCTCAGATGAATAGCTGGCAGGCTCTATAAGCTCTTAGAAACTATTTTGGCATATAAGCAGTATATAAATGAGTAACAATAAATAGTATTTTACATGATAATTGCCCATAATAGCATGCTCCTTCAATCCAAACATCCTGTATCAGCACATTGTGTAGTCCTGTCGATACATTTTTCCATTTCTTTGGTCATATGTCGCATCCTGTCCTGGGATCTCTCATTCTCATCACTTCTCCATTATGCCCCTGTTTATGTTCCACAAACTTTGTCCACAATGGTTCTTTGTAGATCTGCAGGGCTGGGTAGATTGATTGTCAGGGTGCTTTTTTGGAATTTTAAGAAACGTTTCCCAGATTTTTTCAAAAGAAAAAATAATCTTTAACACAGGTATTTATGAAAATTGCAGGAGGTGGGCACCATCTTGGAAAATGCATGATCTTTCCCTCCCCCTGACACTGTTATACAGGAGGCCTCTTCTAAGCGGTTGCCTGCTATAACACACATATCCATCGCCATAACAAAAAACTCTCCCCCCACAAATAAGGTATATTTTCCCTTGTTTTTAATTCATTTGCCAATTCTTGCAGATTTAATTAAAACTTTTTATCCAGCTAAGATTTCCTTAGTGAGACGACAGTCCTAGTTCCTTTCATTTCCAACTAAATACTCCCAAGTAGAATAGCAAGGGCAAATCTTTTCCTGAGCACATCCAGTCCCCTGCAAGGAGGACATGCAATTGGAAGTTTAGTTCTTTATTGGCAAAGCACTTGAATACATCAGCTCCTAAGTGAAAGAATCTCAAGCACCGCTCTTGCTAAATAGCTAGCTGGACATCTCCTTCCTCTGACCTGTGCTCCATCCCAGCAGTTGGAGCATTTCATTATCAGTTGCTTTTTTCACCAGTTGCTTTTGTTCTCAAGCCTCCCTTGCACCTCACCCAAATCTCTTCATACCACTACACCACACAAATGTAATCTTGTGCACGTTAAAAGTAATTTAACATCTTGCTCAGTGACAGTTTTGAGACATTGGCATGTGGCCGACTTGCAACTGATACCACGGTTTAAATACCTTCCCAGCAAAGTTGCACATTAACTTCAAAATACTCTGGGATTAAATATGTTTTTGTTTCAGTTACAAAGCTAATGAAAACCAAATGTCTGAATTTGTTTTAGCTCATGTAATGCACCAGGGATTTCACTTAAAAGGGAAAGGTTTGAATAAACTTCCATTTGCTCAGATGAACACATAGAGCCAGCACTACACTATGCACAGATACGAGTCATTATTGACCAAGTTTAACACAGGGAGAAATATTTGATGTTTAAGTTCCTGGCTGAAATTGCTTCAGACACACAATATTTGAATATAAGTTTTACTGAATTGTACATGTATTTCAAAACTGCAAGTTGCTCACTGCAGTAAGATTCAGAGTGCAATCCTATATACATGTATCATCCGAGGCGAAACCCACTGAGTTCACTGGGTCTTACTCCAGTGTAAATGTGTACAATATAGACAAGTCAGTTTATTAACATCCTAGAGAAAACACTCCTCATCATGCTGACACAACTTTATTAATTCCGGTTTTAAGATGTTTAATTTTAAAATGTTTTGAGTGTGTTCCACTTGTCTTTAAGAAGTCAGCAAGAGCTGTTGAGAACAATAAAATCAAAGTACATGCGACTGGACATTTCAAAAGTCTTGTTCTAAGGAAGATATGTGAGGAATCTTTTATTTCAACATTTGTATCCCACTTTTCTACATCAAAAGATCTACAAAGCAGCCTATAAAAAAATTGAAATGTACCATTAGAGAGAAAAATAAAAAAACAGCAGCATAACCAGTGAAACTCAAACAAAATTAAACCATTTAGTCAGAAACAGTAAGGAAGCAGAGCTGTTAAGACAGCAAATCCTGAAGTAACCACATATTGATAAAAGTAAGTTTTAACTCTGTGCCGAACAGTAAAATCCTATACATCATTCTACTCAAAAATAAGTCATATTGGGTTCAATGGGGTTTACTCTTAAGTAAGTAGGTACAGTCACTGTTACCTTTGTCAGTGTTAAGTGCCCTCCCCTCTTGTCTAAGGAAGGCATTTCACAGACATGATGCTATGAACGAAGATGCCTTCACTGGTTATGTACTACAGTGGTACCTCTGGTTACGTACTTAATTCGTTCCAGAGGTCCGTTCTTAACCTGAAACTGTTCTTAACCTGAAGCACCACTTTAGCTAATGGGGCCTCCTGCTGCTGCCGCGCCGCAGCCGCACAATTTCGGTTCTCATCCTGAAGCAAAGTTCTTAACCCAAGGTACTATTTCTGGGTTAGCAGAGTCTGTAACCTGAAGCGTATGTAACATGAAGCGTATGTAACCCGAGGTACCACTGTACAGTACTTCCAGTAACAGAGGCTGCATACTTCTCAATATCAGTTGCTGGGAAGCACATGTTCTCTCTCAGGTACCTAGAGATGTACCTCTTCTCTCTAAGATTTTTTTTTTAAATCCATCACGCATTCATATGGGAAACAGCAGTCCTTCAAATAACCAGGTCTCAAATGTTTTGGGGTTTTAACATCAGAACTTTGAAATGTGTCCAGGAACAATTTGGTGCATTGCAGATCTTGCAAGAGTGACAAGATATGCTCAAACTGGCAAATTTAAACTCAGGAACCCCGGCAGAATAGCATAATATATAGCACAATGGCTCGGCAGGGGAGGAAATCAATAAAAATCTTTAGCTCGCCAAATAACTTGCTCTAAAGTTCGCTTGGAATCTCAAAGCTGAAATAGATTAACCATAGGACATGTCACTGAAAAACTCACGCAAAAGGGTTTTGCCAGGTTTAGTTCCTGCAATAAAATTCTGCCTTCCACAGCGTTTTAGGATTGGCACAGCATTCCAGGCAGCTGTTGAAGATATGGAGCAGTACGTATTTGGCTCATGATCTAAGGTGATGAAGACACGCATTACGGGTTTTATCCAATTCTGATGTGTTTCCAGCCTAAGTGTCTTTCAGAGCTATGGCCAACATTGGTTGTGAAGGATGATTTATAATTTTACACATGCTCTTCCACAGCAATGCTTTTATCAGTTTATACAGCATTTCACAATTAACCACTTGTTGTCTGAGGTTTTGGAGATAAGCAGCGCTCCGATAACTGAAGCAGTTCATCTGGTGCTTGAAATATATACACCCGTAGAAGTAATTTGTGCAGATTTGACTTTACCTCTGAGTAGATAGATTGTTCTGATTTTCTTCCTGTACATTAAAGCAATGTATATAGGTATAGTGTACTACTGAACAATAGCAAGCACTGGTTTTCAAATGGGTAAAAAGCAGCAGAATACAAGTACCTTATTAAGTATTGATGAAATTTCAAAATATTTGAAAAAATTAAAAATTCAATTGAGGATATTTTATTATTGCCTTTTAGCTGGTACTGGTAAAGAGGCTAAGACACAATCCCACAGTTAACCACTGAAGAAATAAAGCCTGTAGCTCTGGTATGGAGTGCATAAAAACAGGTATGACTTTCCAACTTTAGATAAGAAGCCACCACCTCCAGAGCCAACACAAAACTGAAATAAAGAAGACTGGGGTAAGGGTGAACACTGCAGAAAAGGGAAAGGGAAAAGCAAGCACCACATGTGTTTTCTTCAGAACTGATCCAAAATAGTTTTCTTTACATCTTGCTAGTCACTTTCTAGAAGGCCATAAATAAATCACAGACATTTTTTAAGTAGTGCTTGAAGCCAGCTATTTTTGGGGGGGGGCAGCTTTCAAGCCATAAAAAGCACTAGAGGCAAAACAATATTCAGATGTGAATGTATGCCAAAGTGAAAACCTATATTTTAAGAACCCTTTTGGACAAAGAAGCATGCATGATGTGCAGGCATGTCTGAAGCCAATGTGACACATTAGAAAGCAAGCAGGAACAAGTTTCTCAGACATAGCAGTCTACTTCATCAGTGGCTGGTTCCAAAAACTGTAAAGCTGCAATCTTAGGGATATTTACTAGCAAGCAAGCCCCCCACTGAACTTGGGGAGGCTTACTTCCAAGTAGTGCAAGGCTCTAAGCATCTACATAAAACTGTCAATGGGACATTACATTCAACTGCAACAGAATACCTGCATTCGGTTTTTTTTACAGACATCTTTTAGTTACCAATAGTAAAATTTCAGAGGACTATTGTTTACGATAATGACAAACCTTGGGATAGCTTATCTTCTTATGTAATTAAAGTGTTGCGTAATCTAGCTAAATCTTTTCTCCTGCAATTAAACTTCAACAATACGAATTTTTAAATTCCTGGCAGTCTCAAGCAAAGCTCACATAGCTATTCATTAAGATACTATGGTGATGCTGAGTTTTAGATGTGCAGATATTAAATCACCCTTTCCATCTCCTAGGCTGCAATCCTAGATGTACACTTATCTGAACAGATATACAGTACTTCCAAATAAACAAACCTGCTGATGATGGGGTGTGTGTGTGTATTTACTCTCTTTTTCTTCTCATTTCCTCAGAAAGAAGCTACAAATTGTGAGAACATTATACCACACCATATCATGAAAAAATGGGATGTTGCTATGTTGTTTGCTAATACCACAATTCTTGATTAAATATGCAGTTATCTGAAGTTACACATAAAAGGTAAAGGTAAAAGACCCCTGACAGTTAAGTCCAGTAACGAACGCCTCTGGGCTCATCATCTCGCTTTACTGGCCGAGGGAGCCGATGTTTGTCCGCAGACAGTATTTCCGGGTCATGTGGCCAGCATGACTAAGCCGCTTCTGGTGAAACCAGAGCAGTGCATGGAAACACCGTTTACCTTCCTGCTGGAGCGGTACCTATTTATCTACTTGCACTTTGACATGCTTTCGAACTGCTTGGTTGGCAGGAGCTGGGACCGAGCAATGGCAGTTCACCCTGTCGCGGGGATTCGAACCGCCGACCTTCTGATCAGCAAGCCCTAGGCCCAGTGGTTTAGACCACAGAGCCACCCGAGTCCCACATAAAACCCACTAAATGAGGTGTGGGGTAAAAGATCTGGCTGGCTGACTGGGCTGCCCCACCCTGTGCGTCGTTTTGACAGGTGAGCAGACCCACCCATCACTCAACCACCTCATCTCACCTTTTTTTTTTTTCTCATCTCACCTTTTAACAAAACAACAACCCAACCCTCTTATAATGCTAGTATCATTAGCAAAAAAGGAACCCAGAATAATCCCTCACTGGAGCAAGCTCATGCATATACAGTCATACCTCGGGTTACAGACGCTTCAGGTTGCATTTTTTCAGGTTAAGGACCGGCCGAAACCCGGAAGTACAGAACGGGTTACTTCCGGTTTTCGGGGGTTGTGCACACACAGAAGCGCTAAACCATGCTTTGCACATGCACAGAAGAGCCGAATGCCAGCCTGTGCATGCGCAGATGTGCCGCTGTGGGTTGCGAACGCTGCGGGTTGCGAACGTGCATCCCGCATGGATCACGTTTGCAACCCAAGCGTCCACTGTATGCTCTAACCTAGATAGACAAATTTGTATGGTATTATTTTTAGGCCACTTTTCCAAAAAAGAAACCCTAAAAAACCCTGAATGTCCCAACATAATTGCTTCCTCTCTCCCATCTATAATTGATTATGCTGTTTCGCCACAAGAGTAGAAGGAACACACAGTTCAGTCCTGAGAGTCACAGAATTTCTTAAAAATCCACTACCCAATTAATATGGGGCACTCTTTAAAAATTGATTAACCTAACCCATCAATCAATACACTGCAGGATATAAATGATAGTGGTGAAGGAGACCAAGAAATGGCAAGATTTTCGAATAGAAGTTTACATGGCCTTTTTGATGTGGGGAATGGCACACAGTAAACAAACATGGATTAAGAAGTGCTGTATTTTAATTCTGAGACAGTAGAGAGTTCTGAGACAATGTTGGCCACAGTTAGGAGCATCTTTTGCCAGAAGAAGGGGATATCTACCAAGCAATTTTGCAGCCTATGGCAAAGTCTTAACTAGCAACTTTGTTTGAATAGACTAGTAAGCATTTTCTTTGTTCAGACTTAAAGACACACACCCATGCAGTGAACAGTAATTTATGGTTGAGAAATAAAAGGTTTCCAATGAAGCATTCTTAGTTCACACCTTTAAATCAGCCATTAACCCTGAAGCACAACTGTAATGTGAGAAATATCATTCTTTAGCATTCCAGCTAAACCGAGGTGTGTGAATTGTTCCCACAGTTAATCCTTTTTATTTTTTTAGCCCCCCAACAGAGCTTTGAATTTTAAAGTAAGTTTACTCTAGGACTAAATACACCTAACTTAAAAAGGAACAGAAGAATTGACTTCTCTTATTTCTCAAGGTGCAAATATTTTACCATTTTAAGTGGTTACGGTTTTAAAATTGTGGATTTGTAACTAGAATGTGCAATGCAATGCAGTAAGCTCACAACTTGCACAACCTGTGTGCATTCAGCAAAAAATAAAATATAAATAAAAAGGGGCCGGAAAGAGGATGAAGTTCTGGGGGAAATTACTTTGGCAATCCCACCCGCCATTGAACCCAATGTGTTTTGACTATACACAATTTTGGCTTTAGGTGTGTAAGTTGCGGGCTTACTGTACTACTTAACATTTTCACAATGTTCAAGCAGTTTTCTATATTTCTTTTATTTAAAGCAATTTATATCCCATCCTCCACCCCGTGGTCACAAGACAGGTTATAATTTGTACAAATACACATAACACAAAGCCAAATTACACAAAAACAGAAACTTAGTTAAAATTAGAAGTACAGAATTCAATCAGAATTCAATCCTTTATCTAATAACAATTCAATCCTAAGTCACTAATGATGTTCAAAGTCAGCATGAAACAGAAATGCCTTAACCTGTCAGAATCCACCCAATGTAGGAGTCTGCCTGTTATTGGGAGAGGGAGAACAGGGAAGAAGAGTGTTTCAGAGCCAGGGTGCCACAGTCAAGAAGACCCTGTTCCAGGTTCCCACCAAGTATAATGACAGGACAACCAACAAGGTCTTCTCAGCAGATCCCAACTCACAATATCAGGAGAGGCATTCTTTCACCTAACTGGCCCCAAACAGTCCAGAGCTTAACATCAAAGTTAACCCCTTGAATTGGACTCAGTGATGAACAGGTAGCCAGTGCAAATGTTTCCAAATTGTGTATGTCACTGAATATGTCAGTACCCATACAGCATTTTGCCCAAGTTGCAGCCTCCAAACCACCCTCAAGGGCATCTCCACAGAGAGCATCTTACAGTGGGCAAGCTGGGAAGCTACTAGGGCATGGATTACTGTGACTAAGCTATCTCTGTCCAGGAACACAGAGCATGACAGTTCCCATCAGCCCCAGCCACAATGGCCTATGGTCAGGGATGATGAAAGGTGTAGTCCAACAGCATATGGAGGGCCACACATTCCCTATTCCTGCTTTAGGGAGAGTGCAACCTCACCCAAAACAATCTGTGAACCCAATTCCTAAACCCAGGAACCCCAGTCTGCAGCAACTCCATCTTGTCAAGGTTTAACCTTAGTTTGTATAGAAATACAGTACTAAATGTTTGCAACACATTTTCAGAGGGGAAAAAATTCTGTACTATAGTGAAGAAATTACATTGATTTAAAGGATTTCATAACAACAGTCATAGGTTTTTCAGACACAACATTTTAAATAAGCCTTCATCTGATGAAAGTAACTTATTTAAAAATGGTTCTGTGTAGGAAGGCCTTGGGACACGGGTGGCGCTGTGGTCTAAACCACTGGGCCTAGGGCTTGCTGATCGGAAGGTTGGCGGTTCAAATCCCCGCGACAGGGTGAGCTCCCGTTGCTCGGTCCCAGCTCCTGCCCACCTAGCAGTTTGAAAGCACATCAAAGTGCAAGTAGAATAAATAGGTACCGCTCCGGCGGGAAGGTAAACATCGTTTCTGTGCGTTGCTCTGGTTTTGACAGAAGCGACTTAGTCATGCTGGCCACATGACCCGTAAAAACTGTCTGCGGACAAACGTTGGCTCCCTCAGCCAGTAAAGCGAGATGAGTGCCGCAACCCCAGAGTCGTTTGCAATGGGACTTAACTGTCAGGGGTCCTTTACCTTTTAGGAAGGCCTTACTGGGCAAGACACTAGCAAATTTAAAATGTAAATGCAGCTCAACTACACACGCTTACTATGGTCCACTTTCAAGACTGATTTCAGATTCAGAACAGTTCCAAACCACTAGTTCTGAGAAGTAATACAAACTTGAGTGAAATATCTTCTAAAAAGAAGCTCAGCAGTCAGTCGGCACAAAGAGAAAAGTCACAGTCAGAAAATGTTGTGAGAGAAGCTTCTTCAATACTATACAATACATGCAAATAAGTGCTTAGCCTCACATGGTTTCAGCATTAATTAAAAACACCCACACATAATGGAGAAGGAAGAATTTCTAATACTACTTATATTGCAAAAAGTTACTAACACACTTTTAAGAGCGCAAGAGCACATTAAGTCACTGTCCATCAGTTCTGCTCCTCAATTTCCCCCTCCCCAGGGATTCCTCCAAAGTAGCATGTGAGCATCTTCTGGAAATGCTATTAAGGCTTTTAAAAAAAAATTAGTCTGGCTTTTGGTGTCTGGTATGGTGGAAGAGTTTTAATAGTAGGTTTTATTTTCACTGATTAGGCTTTTTAATGCTTTTAAAACACTGTTAAGCTGCCACAAATCTTCAGGATAGAGTTTTGTGTACAAGCCATTAACATCTGAAGAGGATTCCAGAAAAATGAAAAATATTTATTGAAATTTTATGAACTGAGCAGTTTGGGGGGAGGGTTTCAAAACTTAGTTGTGCTTAGGCTTTTTTCCCATTGATTTTACAACTCTAGCCCTATTTGGGTGGTTGCTGGGGGAAAAAGAACACTCAGATGATCCCAATCATGCAGGCTTGACAACAGATTTGAAATATTCCAAGATGTTGTCACCTGACATCTGTCTCTCTTATACACACACAAACACACACATGCTCATTCATACACCCCTTGGCTAACACCTAGTGGAATTATCTGAAATGTTCCAAAACGTAGCTAAAAATTCAGTACAACTCATTAGACATTGCATGTGAGTGACAAACTGTATCCTTCCAGAATACCTACCCCACCTGTTTCCCATCACTTTGTGACTTTAGGATTTAAGCTACCAGGAAAAAGAACAAAAAACCTTAACTCTGGTCTGTTAGCCAACTTTAAGAGGGTGACTAATCTCAAAGAAGAATACTGTACATAGCATTTGAAAAGAGATGCTTTATGTGGGAAACTGACACATACTGCTGTAAAATATGAAGATTTAGGAGTCAGCATTGTAAGAACTCTGATTTCTTTCCTGGAAAACCCTTTAAAACATATTCCGAGTTCCAATGTTTGACACTGTCTACATCTCCAGTGCAGAAGCAGGGGGTGTGGGGGAAGAAGAAATGTTCATACTTATTCTGGGATGACCACCTTCTCTCTTTTGCCACAGATAACCCAATATCTGAAATAGTAACAGGCCAAAATATGGCTGAAGGCCGCTTCCATTTCACTAACAAAAAATCCTTGAGGCACAACAGAGAAGTTAGAGCATCTTTCTCCAAGCTTCCAAATATTTTTGGACTACAACTCCCATCAACCAATGTTCAGTAATGATGTTCAAAGCATCTGAAAGGTACTAGGCTGGGGAAGGCTGAGTTTAAAGGGTTGCTTCTTTCCCCTCTTCCTCCACCAGATGTGCTGGAAAGTATCCAGAATTCTACATCCCATTCCAAACAGGAAACCTAAGCAACTACTAAAATCAGCTGGATAGCCGATGAGGTGCGAAGGTTTACATTACTACTGAATAATTGTTTTGTTTCTAATTTAGGCATGCTCTACCTTAAAAATTCATCAACTCAGGAAATTCACATGATTGTAGGTTTGCTGAGGAGCACCGATATGTAAAAAGGTTCACCTTATAACATTTTTATGATGGTCCTACTATGCTGTTGATATACATGTAATGAAATCCTATACAAGTTTACTCAGACCTAAATCCCGCTTATGTTCAGTGGGACTTACTCCCAAATACAGTAAGTATGCCAAGGGTTCATTTCACTTTATTGGCCGAGGGAGCCGTTGTACAGCTTCCGGGTCATGTGGCCAGCATGACTAAGCCGCTTCTGGCAAACCAGAGCAGCACACAGAAACGCCGTTTACCTTCCCGCCGGAGCAGTACCTATTTATCTACTTGCACTTTGACGTGCTTTCGAACTGCTAGGTTGGCAGGAGCAGGGACCGAGCAACAGGAGCTCACCCTGTCGCGGGGATTTGAACCGCCGACCTTCTGATCGGCAGGTCCTAGGCTCTGTGGTTTAACCCACAGCACCACCCGCGTCCCTAATAAAAATAAGTTACCTTTATTTCTCTTGTATTCATTTGTATCAATGAGCTATGTCTGAGTTCTTTTATGATGGGCGGGGACTGAAAGGGGAAATTAAGGGGGAAACCAAATGTTGTCAATGTGTTTATTTTTTAAAAAAACTACACAAACACACAAACAGTGGAAAATGACGTTCTAACCCACCTCAATGATAAAAGAAATACTGTCAAGCCTTGATATATTTGGAAGAGGGGAGATGAACATAAGCCTTAGCTTCCAGTACTTTAAAAATGCAATCCCTGTTGCAAACTCAAACTAAATTCTGCCCCCTCTGAGGTAAAAAATAAATAAGTGGAATAATATCTGGAGCCTCTCTTTCTACTACAGGGTAATAAAACGACCAGAGCCTTTATTAATTCTGAACAATCCAAGACAAGCAGCAGTCGTTTTATAAATGTTATGGCTAAAGTTAAAAGAGCTTTCTTTGCTTTGAATATGTGCTTAGCACAGGAATGTAAATATTCTGATGTAGCAGATTCTTGTACACCAGATAATTAACCAAAGGATTATTGGGACTGCGGCTCACTGAACCAGCACAGAAGGTCCCATGTACACTCTCAGACACCTCCAATTAAAGGCTCTCAGATGCCAGGACTGAGAAACAAATGAGACCTTGAGTCTGCTGCTAGGCGAAGTAAACAATACTTAACTAAATGGATGAATGGTCTGACCCAGCATACAGAAACTTTATATGATAATGCATTCAAATATAATTTCAATTAACCCCAAAAGGCAGTGAAATTCCCTACTGTCTCTGACTTAAGTGTCAGAGATGGCTTTGGAATTGGATCCAATTTTAGGGCAGGCAGGCGACACTAGGTTAAAATGGCCAAAAGTCATAATGATGGAAACTGAAGTCTAACAAGAACTGGAGGGCACCATATTGACTAGCCTTGGACTAGACAAACCATGTGGTCCTTTCCCTCAAATTCCACCTTCCATGTTTGACCTTCAGTCAACATGTATCTTTTATCTGTAAAAGCCCCTTTAGAAAGATACCGTATGTGTGCATAAGCATCCTCTTAATACCCAATTCAAACACACACGAATAAAAATCCTGCATCACAGAAAATAACTAATTAAAGGAGTCTTATTCGAATCAAAGAATGAGCCATCAGTGGAACATTTCCCATCTCCCTGCGAAGTAGAACAGGGTTCTGTCAGATGATGTTTCTAATAATAACATGACCAGACAGCTCTATTTGTGGAGATCACAAAGCACCTTTTCAGCAATTCCGATCCCCAGAGTCCAGTCCTCAACCAGCAACATAGGAAGTGGCCATATGCTGAGACCATTGGTCCATTTAGCTCTATGATGACTGGCAACATCTCTGCAGGCTCTCAAGACAGTGGCCTTTTCCAATCCTTCCTACAGATGCAAGGGAGAGAACCTGGGACCTTTTCTGTGCAAGGTATGTGTGCTTTACAACTGAGCTATACGAAAGTCCCCATACACAGATGGAGAACAGCACAGACTGTGTTGCCTTCCTAGCTCTTTTCACATATTTAGCTGAATAAAAGATCCCTTAAATTCCCCACGTCACCTCCAATGCTCCTTGTGCAATTTAGAATCCAAAAGGAAGCACATCATACTCAACACAGCAGTAGCCAGAGTAGTGTCTTCCAGATGTTGTGGACTACAACTCCCATCAGCCCCAACCAGAAAGTGATCAAGCGTGATAGCTAAATCAACATCACTACCTTGACTATGCCTGCCAGAACTTGAGTCAAGTTTCCTCCCCAAAATATGCAGAACACCACATACAAAGGGCATGTTTGCATGTGAAGAGTGCAGGGAAACAAAGCCGTTCTGGTGATGAAACCTAAATTTGGGGTGAAACCTGAGGAAAGCAACAGTCTACCTAAGGAAATCCTCCTCCGTTCCAGAAGATGGATACAGTACTAACAAAGAGTCGGATGTGAAGCTCATTTTGGGTATGCTGGACCTTATGCACCACTGGAAAGGGGTTTGTGAGGCGGGTAAGAGACAGGAAAATTCTACACACTTTGCAAACAATTGCATACGAGAGTTGTCACTGAGACCCGAGAGAGAAGATGCTTAAGCTCTTCAAGAGGGAGGCGGTTGTAAGTAAAAAATCGCAACTCTTCACTTTTAGCATTATTTAGGAGGAAGGGTACTGCAGCCAACCGCAGAGCCAGGCTTGGAGAGATGCAAGCCCCCAGTTTGCTGGGCCAAGCGCGGCTTCACGAGCAGCGGGGCCCCCTCCTCCTCCTCCTTTCCCCAGCGGGTCCTCGCGGCTCCCCCCGCAGTCGCGCGCTCACCTCCCCAGTCCGCACAGACAAGGCTGGGCCTCTCTGCAACCGAGGCGCTGGCTACCTGTGCAAATCCCCGGGGCAGAAGCCCCCTGCCCGCCCCCCACCCCGCGGAGCGCAGGACCAATTCCTACCTGGGTCCTTGCGAGGGGGCGGTCCCTGCCCGGCTTGCTGCTGAGGGGGCGCGTGTGGAGCTCGTCGCCCTCGTCCTCCTCCTCGTCCTCTCCCTTTCTCTCCGCGCCGCGTCTCTCTGCGGGGCAGGAAGTGAGCAGCCCCTCTGGCGTCCCCCGCCGTGGCCCTGTTACCATGGGACGGAATCCCTCTCGCTCCGGAAATCACTGCCGGGAAGAGGTCTGGGCCAGGGAGAGAGGGAGAGGGGAGGGGAGCAGCCGCCCATCTTGAGCGTGGCGCGCAGGCGACCCCGCCATCTTGAGCGTGGCGCCACCCCGACGCGGTCTAGGCTCGCTGCAGCCGCGGCTGGTATAGGGCGGCGGGTTTTCCAGGAGCAGGGAAAGGTGGAAAAGCTTGGAGGGTAGTGCGCGTGCCCTTGCTCCTTTCTAATACGTTTACCCCTTTGAGGAGGGGAGGGATATACTACCATTTTTTGACTCAGGATCTCTTAAAAACCTAGATCGAACTGCGAAATGCCACTTGGGACGGTTAGATTATATATACTTGAAATGCATGGTTTGAATGTGGTTTGAATGAATGCCGGATTCCGGGGGTGGGATAGGCATCTAGTCTTGTCGCCCTTGTGTTGAATTTTAGATTGGAAGCCCCTCGGGGCAGGGATCTGCTCCTTTTGTACTCTGCAAAGGGCTGTGCACGCTGATGGTTTCATATGAATAACAACGCAGGGTGCTCTTGCCCTTCTGGTAAACTTCCAGAGCCTCCCCATATGAACCAACCCCGACCCTGCAATCACCACCTGAATCCCTTTTCTGGCTGCCCTCCCCCTGGGTTTCCATCCAGAAGGTGGAAACAAAGAAGGGGTCTTTTCTGTGGTGGCTCCTCACTTGTGGAATGCTCTCCCCAGGGAGGCTCCCTGCTGGTGCCAACTTTTTCCATTTTAAGCACCAGGCAAAAGAAATTCCTTATTACATGGGGTTTTGCCTATGATTTGAATGGCTTAAAGTACTTGCTGCCTGTCTTGTGCAGCAGGATCTGCAAGTCCTGCCTTTTATTGGTATAGATGTGTTGTTTAAATTTTTATTGGTGGTTTGCTATAATTGGTTCTAGACTAGAGTTTATATTTTGTTTGCTTTGAGTCACCTGGGAAGAAAGTGAACGATGATGATGCACAGCAAAGGCAAAAAATAATGAGTGGGGGGACGACAAAGTAGAATATGGAAGGAAGGAAATGGTAGATTTGAATGAGACTGAGGAAACACACATACACAAGTTGACCATAGGGAGTATGCTGGATGTTACTGCAAATGAATTTTTCCTAAGTCTTAGCATCCAGTTGGAGTCTGAAAGACGTTCCATGAAAAGATGGATTCACATGGCTGTGGAAGAATGATAAAGTAGCATTGCCATTTGGATTACATAGACAGTTCACATGTCTGTCATGCTAGGAGGTGATCCTGCTTGTAGAAACGGATAGGGGAATAAGGGTCAAATTTTGTCAATTTCCCCTTCAGCCTCCTTCATTCTGAAGCATCCCCAATACTCCTGAAGCATATTTGTGGAAGGGCCTTTACAGGGAAGGAGATGCCAGTAAAAAAACACTCTTAGTAACTTCTGCTAGCTGCAATTCCATTGTTGTTGTTGTTGTTGTTGTTTAGTCGTTTCCGACTCTTCGTGACCCCATGGACCAGAGCACGCAAGGCATTCCTATCTTTCACTGCCTCCCACAGTTTGGTCAAACTCATGTTGGTAGCTTCGACAACACTATCCAACCATCTCGTCCTCTGTCGTCCCCTTCTTGTGCCTTCCATCTTGAGAGCCAGTGTAGTGTAGTGGTTAAGAGCAGTGGACTCGTAACCTGGTGAACTGGGTTCGCTTCCCCGCTCCTCCACATGCAGCTGCTGGGTGACCTTGGGCCATTCACACTTTTCTGAAGTCTCTCAGGCCCACTCACCTCACAGAGTGTTTGTTGTGGGGGAGGAAGGGAAAGGAGAATGTTAGCCGCTTTGAGACTCCTTCGGGTAGTGATAAAGCGGGATATCAAATCCAAACTCTTCTTCTTCTTCTTTCCCAACATCAGGGTCTTTTCCAGGGAGTCTTCTCTTCTCATGAGGTGGCCAAAGTTTTGGAGCCTCAGCTTCAGGATCTGTCCTTCCAGTGAGCACTCAGGGCTGATTTCCTTAAGAATGGATAGGTTTGATCTTCTTGCAGTCCATGGGACTCTCAAGAGTCTCCTCCAGCACCATAATTCAAAAGCATCAATTCTTCGGCAATCAGCCTTCTTTATGGTCCAGCTCTCACTTCCATAGACATTGCCAAATCCAGGAGAATCCCCATGCTGCTATCGTGGTCCTTTGAGACCAAGTCCAAGACAGGTTGCAAGCCTGCATCCAGATCAGCCTGCTGCCCTGTCCTGACTTTGCCTGAAGAAGCAAAGACATGTCTCTCTGTGTGAAGGAATAATGCCTTTGTGGTGCTCTGCAGTTTATATAAGCACTTGTTTTTTAAAGTCTGCTTCCCAGTTTATTGGGGTCACATTAACAAAAGGTGGGTTTTTTCATTGATTATTGGTTAATTAATTAAGGATTTAAGCCCTAATTTTCATCCATTACATAAATGCTGGAAAGGTGAAATGCTCAAGGAAAGAATATAGCTGGGGCACCTGCATGTACTTGAAGAAAAGCATGCTGTTTTCAACCACAGGCAGTCAGACCTGGGGAGCAATTTGGCATATAATTGCTACCACCTCCTAAGGCACAGGACGTCTGACTTTGTTTCCTTTAGCAATGAATTATGGGGGGGAAGATACTGAAGTGTTTTCAATTGTGTAACTTTTAAATTATGAAACTTTTGAATGGTTTTTTTTAAAAAATAGGAAGGTGCCATTAATAACAATGTACTGTTGATATACTTACATTATTTTCATGCTTTACTGTGAATCTCTCTGAGTATCCAGAGATGAGATATGCCCACGAAGCGATTATGACTAATAGCTGAGGACTGTAAAACTGAAGTATAAACAAAGCAGGAAATAATCGCAGCTAGACTGCTTTTTCACCATTTAAGTGAAGTATTCAAGAGTGGGGCTTAGAGTGGCTGGGGAAACACAGCCAGATGGGCAGGGTATAAATAATAAATTATTATTATTATTATTATTATTATTATTATTATTATTATTATATAGACCTTGCTGGCTATGAAAATCTGAAACGGTGGCCCTGACATAAAGCTCTTGTCATGGTACAGATAATCCTTCCCAGGGATACCAGGTTGTTTCTGTACTCTCACGTCTTCTCAGAGAAGGGGAAAGAGTTGAAAGGGATGATAAGAATATTTCTGACTCAAGCCTTAACACTGTTAAAAATTCACTCTCTTGCTCTGCATAACAAACATAATCCCCTCAGGAACTGGATAACCTGTCAGTTGCCAGATTCCCATACTTACATAAATATGTTCTTATATATGGGGTTTTATGCTCAGGGAGGCTCCAATCCCCTATAACCTTTGAGTCCCAAAAACATTTTCTTTGCAGACAGCTGTGCCTTACACTAGAACTGACATCTTTTTTCTGGCAAGGTTCCTATGGGTTTGGTGGGGAGGGGGCTAACACGTGAGCTTCCAAATGTCATTGGAAATACAATTCCCATCACCCCTGACCATAGCCCTTGCTGCCTTGGGCTGCCAGGAGTTAGAATCCAACATCTGGGGGTGGGGCACAGATTAGCTACCCCTGCTTTCATAACTGCTGTAATAGGAGAAAGCTGCACCTGTTGAATTTAAATTAGTAGGCAGATTTTAAAGCCACAGAGTCTCCAGCATGAAGAAAAGGCAGCAGCCTAATTGGAGACCTTTATTCCATCTGAAATAGCAAATGTTTTCCCTGTGATAATATTCAGCTATGTTCGATGGTCACACATACTTAGCTGAATAAAAAAGGCTCTGGCAACTGTTGCATCTTTATAGTGGGAACTTAGGCAATAAACTGGTGTTCATCTCTGTAGGATACATTTGAACTTACTGCCTCTGAGCATTTGTGAAGTCTGCTCCTTTAGTATTGTATCTCCAGATGGAGATTCTGGGAAGATTTGAGGCCCAGTGTGTAACTTTAAAAAAAACAGCAACACCTTTTTCATCCTAGTGTCAAATATATCTGAAAGTGACATTATGAGAATCACACTAATTCTGGTTTATCAAATAATCCCCAAATAATCTCCTGAGACAACCAGGAAATTGTGTAGAATGTACGATATACATTGAATGATGCAAGCAAGAGTCATACAGTGAGATCAATTTCATATAAGTGTAACTTTAAATATGCTATCAGATTCTGTTTGACTGGTTTAGCATGATGACCACATCTTTGATTGGAGATGGAAGAAGGCACTGGTGTCTCATTTTGTCCCGTTGATAAATCACTTGGCCTGGAAACCAACTATAGCAATGGTGGAATACCTATGGTCCTCTAGATGTTGCTGGACTACAACCCAGCATTCCTACTGGTTACGCTGGCTGGGGCAGATGAAAGCTGGAGTCTGCATCTGGAGAGCTAAGAGTTGTCCCACCACTGTTGCAGAGACTCCCCACTTCTCTCTTTGTCACTTATACCCATAGAAAATGATATGACTACAGTTCAAGACTAGGTGCAATTTTATTTTGGATGTCTGGTCATTTTGGGGAGACCCGGAGGTGCTTTGAAAAGCCATCATGGTACTTCGCATGCTGTGCCACAATATTTGGTAAAACAGGGTGTGCAAGTTTCATAGAGCTGCACACTGTGGTTCCGCTCCTTTCTCCTGGGCCATGTCCAGAAAGTGGTGGTGGGGGATGAGTGTTCAGACCCCTGGGCTCTCACTTGTGGGGTGCCTCAGGGTTCTGTCCTCTCTCCCATGCTTTTTAACATCTATATGAAGCCGCTGGGAGAAATCATCAGGGGGTTTGGGCTGGGTGTTCATCAGTATGTGGATGACACCCAGCTCTACCTCTCTTTTAAATCAGAACCAGTGAAGGCGGTGAAGGTCCTGTGTGAGTGTCTGGAGGCGGTTGGAGGATGGATGGCGGCTAACAGATTGAGGTTGAATCCTCACAAGAGAGAAGTACTGTTTCTGGCGGGCGGGCAGGTGTGGGGGATTCCCTGGTCCCGAATGGGGTAACTGTGCCCCTGAAGGACCAGGTGCACAGGACGGGTGCCACTACCGAGAAGGCCCTCTGTCTGGTTCCCTGTAGCCTCACTTCTCACAATGAGGGAACCGCCAGAAGGCCCTCAGTGCTGGATCTCAGTGTCCGGGCTGAACGATGGGGATGGAGACGCTCCTTCAGGTATACAGGACCGAGGCCGTTTAGGGCTTTAAAGGTCAGCACCAACACTTTGAATTGTGCTCGGAAACGTACTGGGAGCCAATGCAGATCTCTTATAAGCGGTGTTATGTGGTCCCGGCGACCACTCCCTTCTGAAAAGACATCTGAAGGCAATCCTGCTTAGGGAAGTTTTTCATATTTAATATTTAATGAACCCTTGAGTCACATTTGGCAATGATATCTCATGGGGCATCTCATAGAGGACAGACAGCCAGCCAAACGAACACAAGCCACTTTCCAAAATATATAGTAGATTCTTCCTTGAATAAAACAAACACTTTGTGTCAATAAACCAAATAATTACTCCCGACATGGTGGGCTGCTAAAGTGCCAATTCAAACCCAGATTACAACCACCAGGAACCATTTTCAAGCTGAATGAATTTGTTGTGAAAACAAAAGCAGCCATGTCTCTTTTTACTGGAAATCTGTTGTCTTGGGACAACCTGAAAAGTCATACTCAAAATTAGAGATTGTCATGCAGTGCCACCTTGTGGTGAAATATAATGAGACTACCCCCCAATTAAAATTGACAAGTTTATATTCTGGGCATGAATGGGTCCGTTCAGCATGAAGTTCCAGTGACAAGGCCAAGCTGTGTGGTTTTTTTATTCAAAGCATTCCATATTTAGATGTGCATCAAGTGCTTATTTACAAACTTGACAGTGGCTAAAGTTCATTTTGGACTGGGGAGGCTACCTTCTTCAAGTTCATTGACCACTGCAACAGTGTTTTCCGGAGAATATGCAGGTGTCTCTTTAGAATCAATGGACCCATATCCAAAGCTCTGCCTCTCCAGGTGCTCTTTTTCATTTGATGCAACAGTCCCCTCCATCTCCTGCATCTCTTCTCCATCTTCATCACTTTCACTTTCCTGAAACGAACCCCGAAACAATAGCAAATTCAGGGCACAAAACCAAAACAATTTGGATGTCTTAAGGGAGGCATGTGACAACAGCTAAACAAATGTTTTCTTATTTAACACAAGAGCCTACTGGATCAAGACAGTGGTCCAGGATGTCCACAGGAATCTCACATTCTCCTGTCCTGCGGTTTCCAGCTGACAAGTCAAGTGTCCCCATCTTATATTGGTGCAGCTTGTACTTTCTGCCCAAATGTATAACCTTACATTTGTCCCTACTGAAATTCATTTTGTTAGCTTGCGCCCAGTTCTCTAATCTGTCCTTAGCTTTAGCTACCCCTCCCAGTTTGGTGTCGCCTGCAAATTTGAAGAGCATCCCCTCAATTCCTTCATCCAAGTCATTTATAAAGATGTTGAACAACAACAGGCCCAGGACAGAACCCTGCAGCACCCCACTTGTCATTTTTTTCCAGGATGATGAGGAACCTTTACTGACCACTCTTTGGGTTCAGTCAGTCAACCAGCGTTCAACAGTGGAAAAGACTGAAGATGGTGGACCCTCCTTCATTGGAGATTTCAAAGCAGAGGTTGGATGGCCATCTGTCATGGATGCTTTAGTTGAGATTTGTGCATTACAGGGAGTTGGACTAAATGACCCCAGGGGGTCTCTTCCAGCTCTACAATTCTATGATTCTATGACCGTGGAGGCAAAGCACAGCCATCATGGTTAATAGCGATTAATAGCCTTTACCAATTTTTTTATAATCAAGTGGTACTTAAATTTTGTGAAATAAATAACATAAGTATTAAAAGTAAAGGGACCCCTGACCGTAAGGTCCAGTCGCGGATGACTCTGGGGTTGCGGCGCTCATCTCGCTTTATTGGCCGAGGGAGCCAGCGTACAGCTTCCGGGTCATGTGGCCAGCATGACTAAGCCGCTTCTGGTGAACCAGAGCAGCGCAAGGAAATGCCGTTTACCTTCCCGCCGGAGCGGTACCTATTGATCTACTTGCACTTTGATGTGCTTTTGAACTGCTAGGTTGGCAGAAGCAGGGACCGAGCAACGGGAGCTCACCCCATCGCGGGGATTCAAACCACCGACCTTCTGATCGGCAAGTCCTAGGCTCTGTGGTTTAACCCACAACGCCACCCGTGTCCCTTAACGTAAGTATTAGTGGAAGCTGAAACGTAGCAGAATGGAAACAGCACTGATTGTGATAAACGCAGAACAGGACAGCCTCCCCATATTCCTAAGCCACAGCCCGCCCTATTCAGCCAAAGGAAAAGCTTTTGGGAGCCCTCAGGAAGACACCATGGGGGAGAAGGAGAGAGTGAAGAAGTCACCTTTCCTCCCATCTCCTTTGCTGGTGTTTCTCTGGATCCAACAACATTAGAATTTAGGTATATCATCAGTTGTAAAGGCAGACCTCAGACATTTTGAAGAAAAATAAGTGTTGTTGCTTCCACGGTCAGCCTCAGCACAGCTGGAAACCACTTTTAGGTTTCTGCATCAGAGGCTGACTTCTCACAAAACAGCAGGTGAAATGGTAAACCTGTACCTCACTCGCCTGCTGTTTTGAGAAAAATTGGCCTATGATGCAAAGTCTATAAGCAGTTTCCAGCTGTGCTGGGGCAGGAGAAAAAGAAGTCTTCCATAGGACTCAAAATTGCATAAATTCAGGCTGGAGGTGTGAGAGAGCGCTATCTTAAGAAATGCTCCCCCATCCAACACTAAATTAGGTGTCAGGGAAAGGGACTGCAAGTTTTCTAGGAAAAGATGAAGTCTTGTGGAGTCCCACCTGCTACAAGTAATTCTTATCAGCTGTTTTGGAGACTTGCTTGCAGAAACACTTAAAAGGGACCAGCAGGAAAACAAGATGTTTATTTTGGGAAATGAGTGCTAACATGCCTTTAATATTCCCATGTAACCCAATTTCAAAAGGACCCTCCTTTGCTATTTCCTGCCAAACTTCACAGCCAGGCCCATTTCTCTTTGCTTTTCAGAGATCCCCACATCCAAAGCTGATTGCATTCCAGCTTCATCTTTATTGTCACTCAGCAGACTCACAAGAAAACAGTAGGGCTTATCCCTAGCAGCTTCTTAGCCTCCAATGAAACAGCCAGATAACCCGGCAATCGGTAAACAAACAGATTTGCTCTGAATTCTCTGAAGAGTTGCCAGAGAAAAGGAAGTCGTTCCTTGGAGATAAATTCAATAGGATCGGTGCTGTGGGCCTGAGCCATAATAAAGCAACCCTAATTAACCAAACACAAACAATCCCAATGATCTTAATTCCTGTTGCTTTTGTTCCACTTGGAGCTAGACTACACTTACCTTGTTCTGTGTCCTGTAGTATTCATCTATTGCATATTGATATTTGGATTCATTGAGTCCAAACAGTGCGGCGAACTTCCCACCAAGAAATTCGCAAGCTGTAAAGATATTGAAGAAAAACAGCAATTGGGACCTTCATCTTAAGGAGAATAGAAAATGGATAGAAGGGAAGTGGGAAATCACCAGTGTATCCCAACAGATACAACAAGCCACATCCCACCTGAGTTGAGCTCATGTTGATCTCTAACTTGTGAGCAGAATATATGGAGACCAAAAGATGGGCCATAGTGCAACTTGGTTTATGTGGATTATGGATGCACATTAATCCTCCCACACCATATGCACCACATTTTAACTTCCATTAAAATGGCCTTCTTCAACCTGGTGCCCCTCCAGATGTTGTTGGACTACAACTCCCATCAACCCCAGCCAGCATGGTTACTAGTCAGGGATGATGGGAGTTGTAGTCCAATAACATCTGTTGAGCCCTAAGCTGGGGGTGGCTATAGTAAGATAGGCCTTGTTCCTGGTTTGCTGGATGAAGATGAAGACAGACAGACCTTCTCACCCAGGAGCAGAAGACTTAACCAATGTCCACAGACCCAACATGGGCATTTTTTTAAAGCAATTGTGAATTGATGTGGTGACTGTTCTCACACCATCAATTTGATAATCCTATTGAAAAGAAAAACGCTTACTAAAAAAAGTTGTTGCTGCTATTCGAAGGACCCAAAATCGCAGGTAACTAGCCCAGGAGAGGCCAACCTATGAAACAAAAGCAACATTTTACCAATGACAGTACAGAAACTCATTTGCTACTCCATTAACAGCAGGATTATATATTTGAGATCAGGGCTGTGGATGTCTCTTTTGACCTCAGAAAACAAAATGTCTTCCTTACAACTCAAAAACCTCTTTCTTGCCCTTACAAGTGAAACTATAGAGAGCCTTCTATTATCAAGGGTGTTTAAAATTTGGTAGGGCCTTCACATCCAATTATATGTCTCCTCCGATATTTGTAATTTCTTGTAGAAAACACCTCTCATTCAAGAAATAAAGATGCAGATTCGGCAGGAGTTGAGATGGGGAGAGGAACACTTGGACGTTTGCTGTTTAGGTGACTCTCCATGACTAGAATTAAATAATCTTGTCCTTGTTCCTCTCCCTCATTACAAACTCCTATAATCCAAACCAAATGAAGTAGACTCGCCATTCTAAGGCAGAAGTGGGAAAACTCAAGACTCTCTCTCTCTCTCTCTCTCTCTCTCTCTCTCTCTCTCTGTGTGTGTGTGTGTGTGTGTAGGCTAAATTGAGGCCCTCCAGACCTTGTTCTCTGGTCCTTAGGGTTAGGGTTAGGGCTCCTCAGGCCACACCTCTTCCCAGCTGTGTGCCAACCAATCTGGGTGCTACTGCTTGCATATGAGAGTATTGAAAGACCTTTACATGGCTGGAATGTTATATGTGGTAGAAAATAACAGTCACACTGTTGCTTCACTTACTCTTGGCCTCTGGCCACATCCGCCACTTTTACATGGTCCCTGGAAGGTTGCCCTTGAGGAACTGTGGCCCTGAAAAGGGGTTCACACCCCTGCTAAGGAGAGTTATCTCACAAGAGCGTACTCAAACAAACTTGTCAGAAGGCCTCCTCAAAACCCATCCTTCTAAAATTTGGCAGGTGGAGAAGAGGGCCTTTTTTGTCGTGGCACCCAGCACATTCAAATGACCTCTTTAGCAAAGCTTGCTTAGACCCCAGTCATTGCCAGGTATATATATTAATGCTTAGGTCTTCCAGCACATTAAGACTGCTACCAACTGATGGTCATTATCGGCTCTACTGAGATTTTAAATTACCTGATGTCATATGCTGTGCACGTATATTGCTTTTCAAGCACATTCAAAGTACATTATTTCTGTCAAGAATTATGGGCGCTGTTGTTACAATTCTCAACCACCTTGAACAAACTAGTGCCCAGAATTCTTTGTGGGAGTGTGTGGATTGTGCTTTAAAGATATAGTGTGCATGCAGTGGGGAATTAGATACATTAATTGCTTTTTGTTTTGTGTTATTAGCTGACCTGGGAGTATATTTTTTAAAATGTAAGGTTATATACAAATTTGAGGTTTTTCAAAACATTCTCACAGTGTCAGGAAGTGGATTGTGGTCGCTTTCCTCCATATCTTCTTCCTCTGTGCTGTATTCTTCCATCGTTTCACCACTTGTAAAATGAATAATCCTCCTTGGAGGTTTTCCCCCCTTTGAACCTTCATCTCCTGGCTGTTTGCCACCATTTTCTTCATTCTGCTCATCAGAAAGATGGTGATCAGCTGAGACAATTTTAGGAAAATTGTGGGAGCATCCCTATGCATCATTATTCTTATTTCACTCAGGGTGAGTTGGTAATAAGGTTGTGCGCTGCACATATCCTCTGTGTATATATCATATACAAATATGGAAGCTACTTAACATTACATTGCACTCTTTGCAACTTTTGGCCACACTTTTAGAGTGACCAAGAAACTAAAAACCAAGCAGAGCTATGAAGACAAGAGCAGGCTAGATTCTAGGGTACGAGTCCTCCAGATGTTGAACTACAACTGCCATCATCCCTGACTACCAGCTACACTGGCTGAGGATGATGGGAGTTGGAGTCCAACAATATCTAGAGGACACCATGTTGGCTACCCCTATTCTAGGATAACAGGGAAGAAGTTCAGGACATACAAACACACACCCCATGACGTGCCTGAGTTGTTTTAAATTTGTGCTTAGCTAGAGGGAAAGTGTTTGTCTTCTCAGGCAGATAAAGTACAAAATATGAGAGTCTATATGTGTTGATTATGAAGAGCTCAGGGCTTCAGCACAGCCCATAAAATCATATTGTGCACTTAAAATATTTTGCACACATATTTTACAATGCATCGGGGGATCGTGCGAAAAACATATCTAGCTCTGGAGCAGAAAATTTTGTTTACCGCTCCATTATCTCCCAGCTACTGTGACAAACAGCAGGGGAGTTAAAAGCAGGTTCAAAGGATTTTCTCTGCTGCCGTGTGCGAGGAATTATAATAGGCAGCTATTGCTAAAGATCTATTAAAAACCCACAATAGTCACTCACCTTCAGAATCCCTTGGCTCCCTTCCATCACAGAAATGAAAATCTGACTAAAATGCTGAAGAAGTTGGGAGGAAAACAAGAAAACATAACTGGGCCTCCTCCTCTTTTGGGAACATTAGCAGCTCATAACTGAAGACACCAGCCAGGAAAAGCAGAACTGCTTCAGGAGGGAATTGCGCTCATAAAAGGGCTGGCTGTATTTGAATTGTGGGCTGGGCTTTTTTCTTCCTTTTTCTGCCATGCAGATCTAAATGATTGCAACAGAGAGGTGGAGAGCCAAGAGGAACGAGTACCTGCAAAAATGATACATTAGGAGGCTGCCAAATCTGTAATTTCTTTGTTCCAAATCTAGTTTTAGGGCTCCATTTTCAACACCTCCTTTTGATGCCCTCCCTCCCTCAAAATGTTTAACAAGGTTAAAAGTCACAGTGGTATTTGCTCTTTCCCAGCAGCTGACCAGCCAGAATCAACGCCACACCTTTGTTGAATGGAGAGAAGCCGCTTGTGACCTGGGATGCTGCGCCACCTACTGCTTGTTTTGCGAAAGTGCCACGTGTTAGGAAGTTACACGTAGCAATCGCAGGTCTTCTAGCTATGCTGCGGATTCCCGACAGAACCGACTTGAACAAGCCATTATCTCATTTTTTAATCAGAAGCTTTTGTCGTATGCATAGCAAAGAATAAGGCATAATCAGACATGGTAAAGGGATGTATATTTTGAGTTTAACTGCTCCGAAGCTTGAATGATTCTGTCCGACACGGATTCAGTCTGGTAATAGGTTTTAATTTATAGTGTACCAAGGTATTCAAAATTATTCATAGTCAGTCACTGTCAGTAGTCCTAACAACAGTCCTATAAGGACTTTGGGTCCCCAAATGCTGTTGGACTACAACTCCCATCATCCCTAGAGAAAAGGGCCAGCAGTCAGGGATGATGGGAGTTGTAGTTCATCAACATCTGGTTGGGGGCAAGGCTGAGAAAAGCAGAGGTAGGTGATTCTTTGCATATCGCAAAGGGGCAGAGGTTAAGAGATGGGGCAGCCAGCTGGAAATAAGACTTGTCCTGCATGGGAAACTGTGAAGGCACATTATGGGATGTGTGGGTGGGACAAGTTGCTATTGCTGCTGATATTCCAGTTTCCACGATTGCTTAGCCTCTGACCACCCTACTGAAAGATACGGGCTTGCCTAAGTCATGTAGGGAGCTCATAGGCGAGACGAATTTAACCTGGGAGATGTCCCAGCTCAAGCTTGTGTAATAAACAAAAAATCTGCCCTTATTCCCTTATGGGGAACACAAGAGCCCTTATAGAGTCCTTTGTAGGTTCTCCATCGGTTGGAGAAAATAACAGAGGCCAACCAGAGAATATTGAGAAGCAAAGCAGCTAGTAAGCCTGATCTTTATTGATCTGTTACAACAGGGTGCCCCCTTCACACGCAGGAAGAGGAGGACCCCAAACAAAGGTGTGCCTGCCCTTATATAGACTTTTTAAATTGCCCGCCCTGGAGTCCAAGACCACCCCCAGAAACATCATACATACATCACAGAAAGGGCGGTCTACAACAGAAATCTGAGTGTGTTGTTTATCTCCTGTCTGGCAGGTTAACTGTTAATGGTTACTTGATTGGATATCCTGGGGAGCCTGGCCAGTCTTTTGTAATGACAAATACTTAGTTCCTGAGCCAGGTCACAGGCTCACCCTATTTATACACAGACATACCCTTAAGACATGATTTGTGAAGGAGGAGACAATGGGGAGGCGTTTCCATTTTCCTTCAACCTTGCAGAGAAATGTTGAGGTCAGTTTGGGAGGGACAAAATGGTTTCAGGACTTTCTGTGGGGTTTCAGACATGTGGTTTATATATCGATGTACGTGCTTGGTTGGTGCATTTATGAACATTTATTTTACACACACACACACACACACACACACACACGACCTTCAATTTTTTATTTCACTTGTAGTCTTAAGACACTATAATATACAGGGAAGCGCCTTAGTTTAATAGCACAAGAAAAGCCTGCTGGATCAGGCCAGTGGCCTCTCTAGTCCACCATCCTATTATCACAAGCAGGACCCAAGCACAAGAACAGTCCCGTCTCCTGCGGCTTCCAGCAACTGGTATTCAGAAGCACTGCTGCCTCTGATAGTTGAGATTGAACATACGGTAGACATCAGGGCTAGTAGTATCCTTCGACAACCTTATCACCCATGAATTTGTCTCCTGCTTTTTAAAAGCCATTTGAATTGGCAACCATTAACAGCTGCTACACCATGGTTGAACTATGGGGTTGCAACATTGGTACTTGGGTTGGCGCTGGGCTCCTGGGATGTCATCAAGCGTTTCCAAAGGATGAATGACAGAAGAGCCTTTGCATGAAAGCTACTTGCTTATTTCACAAGGACACTTTTGACATATAAACTTTTAGGCGCCAAAAAGAGCGAGCATCAGAAGGATATGGAAGAATTCACACACACAACCCCACAACAGCTTGCCGTAAAAAAGCCTGTCATTTCCCCCGCCTGGGGTTACACCTTGAGATAAACAGAGGCTAACAGAGACTGCGAACCAATCAGGTAATAGGCGACCATGCAGGAATAATTCAACATTGGTTTGTAATCTGGCCTAGCACGAGTAATCAGGTAGGTTACAGTAGTCAAACTTCTACTTATAGTATCTTGACCAGTACAAGTAGCATGTGATAATTCACAAAATTATAAGCAGCATCACAATTCTTAAGTGCAGAGTTGTCTTTGCAACAATACTTTAATATCCAGCTGTGTGTAAGGCTGTATCACAGGACTCATTGGGACACAAGCAGATTTTTTGAATTAAAGGAATCAAGTACCTTTGGCCTCAGTACAGGTTCTCACATGCTTAGACAAAGATGCTTAGCTATGATACATACTAATCTTTTGAGCTTGAGCACTGCACGCTCAATGAAAACTTGGGTGTAACACATGCTGCTTTAGTGTTTCTTCATTGAAAACCAATAATCCTACTGATTTGTCTGAGATATCCAAAGGGGAAATTAAGCTTTTAGGGTGGCGCGTCTCTAACAAAGCCAGCTATTTCCTGTGAGCTAAAATAAAACAGAAAAACAGTCAGAGGAGATTTCAGGCATACCGTTTATCATAGCATATTGTTTGCTGAAACTGCAGCTTATGCAGTTCTTTTTTATTAAAGGCCATATCATGCTGACAAATTTATATATCTGGTTTAATAAAAATGGTTTTAACACTAGTATCCCAAGTTCTGTAAAGTCTCTTAAACCTTGCATTACTCTCAGTTCATGTAAAAGTATATATAATTTGTATAGTCCACTTTAACGCCCAGAGCATATCTAAAAGTGGTTTACAAGAAAATAGTGTCACATTCAAAATCTGGCACAGGAAAAGAATTTACATAGCATAGTGGATAATGTTGGACTAGGACATGGAAGACCAGGGTATAATTCCCACTCACCTGGGTCACCTTGGGTCACTTACTGACTCTCAGCCTATCCTACCTCACAGGGACGTTGCAAGGATAAAATGGGGAGGGGAGAGCTACGTACACCACCTTGAACTCCTTGGAGGAAAGGTGGGATGGAAATGTAAGAACAGTAAGGAAAAGCAATTATCCAGGCTGTATTTCCTGCCATCATAATAATAATAATAATTACTTATACCCCGCCAATTTGATTGGGTTGCCCCAACCACTCTGGGTGGCTTCCCAGAAAATATAAAGGGACAAAACAAAATATCAAACATTAAAAGCTTCTCCCTACAGGGCTCCCTTCAGAAGGTTGTATAGTTGTTTATCTGTTTGTCATCTGCAGGGTGGGTGCCACTACTGAGAAGGCCCTCTGCGTGGTTCCCTGTAACTTTGCTTCTCACAGTGAGGGAACTGCCAGAAAGCCCTTGGAGCAGGACCTGAATGATGGGGTGGAGACACTCCTTTGGCTTTAGTGGGTCTCTGTTGTCATACCAGGCAGCAGCTCCCACCAAAATTTCCTTGAGGCTGGGGAGCCTTCCCAGTGCAGCAGCAACATCAGAGCAGCTAAGCCAAAAGGTATTCAGAGGGGTTACGCGGTCCCACTGCGGCATCAGGGATCTGCTGAAGAATTAACACTCGCAGCCTACAAGCTGTGAACATGCTAGGCATTTTATTATTCCTACAGCTCCATCAACATACATGGTGCTTTACAGAGCAGTGTTTTAAAATCAATTGCTACATTTTCCACCAGATACATTTTAATTATGAGTGCATAAGGAAAAGCAGCCCAACATTCAGAAAATAATATGAAAATGTTCAGTTTGCATGTTAAGTAATTCATTCATCCATAAAATCCCAACCAGCTTCTCTTAAGAATGTTATGGCAAGCAGAGGAGCAAACCAAAGAGGCAAATCAGAAGTATTAAATGTAGGGAATGCATACTGTTACTGAATAGCTTATCCTTCATGAGAAAAATGTCACAATTACAAAAGAGAAATCTATATACACTGGAGTGTAAAAAGATCATGCCTTGTTTTCATTAATTATATACATAATTATATATACTACATGACATCTGAGTCAAAATAATGGGAAAAGGCAAACAGAAATCCAAGAGCATGTTGATTCATTTCCATTCATACCACATTCTTGATATGCAGTCAAAGGCCACCCAAGCTTGGGAAAGGGACCAGGAAGATCTGTTAATTCCCTCTTGATACAGATCTCAACCAGCATTCCAGTAATGGCAAGATGTAAAGAGTAAAGTTTCCCCAACTCCAAAAAAGCAATCAGGAATTTTCAGCATGTGTTTTTGTATGCGAGTGTGCAAACATGTACACTAGGAAACCTTAAATACATAAACACAGCTGTTCTAAAAATAAACGGAATTTTTTTTACTGCCAAGGATAATTTTGGAATCCCAAATCTGCAAATACGCTCACTAACATGCTGCCTCATTAGTGACCAGTACAAAAATCAGTATATTCTTCAAAGCATCTTGCAGCGCCAGCTAACATTTCTATAGATTTGAAGCAGTGCCTTTTCACCATCAGAAACACACCAACAAGTCAGAGGGTTTAGCCAACCTTACATTTTGTCCTGCTCTTTCCAGGCACAGGAATACACTTAAAAGCCCCATGTCTAAGCATTGGTTGTTGGGAGCTTTTTGCCCCACTAAAACATCAGTTCAGATTTTCTGTGGATTACTGTTTGCTCCGACTGAGCTTTAAAGAACAGATTTTCACAGGGAAAACCCTGGAGGCACAAGAAAGGATGCTCAGACATAGAGTCTTAAAGTGTGGGCTGTGCCTGGAAAGAGCAAAAGAGAGGACAGTGCCAATATGCCCACTGGAATCACACATTTCTATTTAATTTAAAACTGGCTTGTGTGCTGAAGACTTTTAACCCGTCATGTCACACCTATTCCTCCAATAGCTTCAGGAAGATCTTACCAGTCAGGAATGTGTGATCAGAAAGGGAGCGAGGGCAGCAGGAAAGAAGCAGAGTTGAAAGAAAAACTCAAGAGATGGAAAAGTGATGTACATACTAATGTATGTAACATACAAGGGCATCCACTACAAGCTGGAGTACTGGGCTGGGAATCACAACCCTGACCACACAAAGCGCTTTGTGCAGTAGTTAGTGGCAGCTTCAGAGCAACCAAAGATAAGGGGCTGAACAAGAATAAGAACATGCAGCCAAAACTTCTTACACTGCTGGTTGAGAACTACAGGTGGCTGAACCTGCAGGCATGTGGTCGGGGGGGGGGGGGACCCACCTGATGCAACAGAAAGGAAAAGAAGGCTATGGAATAAATAAGAGCATGAGAAGTATGGGTGGTAAGTGAAAGCACCAAAGGCAGCACTGATATGTGAGTTAAGCTCCACTGAAATAACTGACTGTTTACCTCTGAATACATACAACCAGGACTGAGCTATGAAACTTATTTTCTATGCTAAGCCTGGGGGCAGGTTGTTTGCCAACTCCTAACTGTTCATTAACTATATTTTACAAACTGGTTAATTTAAGGTTACTGACCAGAACCCCTAATAAGAACATAATCTACAGTTCCTTAGCACAATACATTCCAAAGATTTGTTAAGCCGTTCAGGCTTATCTGATCCCTACTAATCCCTGGCTGGACACGCTCCCAGTCTTTTACATATGCCATGAGCTTCTCAGTGCATATTCATATATGTTTCCATACATCAGAACACTATTCTTTCATCCAGTGTGGTGTAAGGCAGCAAGAAGACATCCTAAACCACAACCACTGCATGATTGTAAATTTTGATGGAAATGAAGGGTCCGGACCTGTACTGGCACAGCTGGCACAAATAATAAAAGGAGCCCTGCTGGATCCAGAAAAAAGTCCATTCAGTCTAGTGTTCCATTCTTACCAGGTGAATATGGGAAGCCCTCAAGGAGGGCATGAGCACAGTAGCAGGTCACATCTTAAAGGTGTTTTTAGGCTTTGGTGAGTCCAGCCAAGCTGATACCACACTGCATTAAATAACCTTACTTTCTCCAAATACAAGTAGCGAGCCAGAGTAATCTACTGAGGATGCTGTTTATACAAATATATACAAATTCAATTGTAGGCTGGAGCAGCAATTTTTCCAATCATGTGTTAACGGTAGTTGTTTTTACAGGACATTTTTCTTTCAAAGCAATGTTCTGCAAACCAGATTCTACTAGTTTCCCATAGCGTAATCCAAGTAGCTCACATACAGCAACATTCTTTTGCCTTGGCTCTCAAGAGTCAACACTTCTTTGTTTTCCAGGTCACCATTCTAGATCTTTGAAATCTGCTGGTTATCCACAACCAGGGACTCAGATTGGTAACAAAAAGGCGATTTATATGCGTTGTATATGCGATATAACATTGTGCCACCAGATGGCGATGTGGAGTCTCATTTTTCTCTACCTGTTTTCCCTGTTTAAATTTACAACTCATTTAACTGAAACACTTTTTTGATGTGTCTAGGCGCAGCCCAGGTTTCTGAACGGAATCAGTATAGCCACTCTATTCCACAAACATCATCTCCATCCTCCATGACATGTTTTGATTTTGCTTTTCCATTCTATTAGTCTTATCTCGTTGCAACTCCCATAACTCCACAATTTTGTTTCTCCTTCATCCTTTCTCTACACTTACAATAACCTTTTAAATTGATTTTACCCCATTTCTGATAAAAGCAGTTGGCACAAATACCGAATACTTAACATGAATCCTTTTCATATTTACTACACAGATCCGCCATTATCTTCAGGCCTTCACCATAATGTGTTATTTACTAGACTCTGGAGTGGGTAGATATTTTTTTTTAACACAACAGAGCAGCTTGATATTTATCCATGGCAGCTCTGCGTTCAGTTAAGAGTTGCATAGTCCTTCTGTAAAAGTTTTGCTTCTGTTTAGCCCTTTTGGTGCAAAGGCTAAATCTTGCTTAACATGTTCCTATAATCTCTCTTCCCCAAGCATGACCAAAATAAGACATTTTGTTTCTGTCAAAGGACTTCAAGGTAAAATACCTTCCAAAGGCATATTTTACATGTATTTCACTTGCTGTATTTGAAGTGCCAACATGGCATCAGTTGTATTCCTGCCAGGGTAAAAATTATATGAGCTAAAACGTTCTATTTCCTTAGCAAGGTGAGGCATTATATTTCCATACCATTTCTTTAAATAGATTATTACTTTGATTCTCCTAAAAGTCTCCATTGCCTCAACTTAACATCCTTGCTCTTAAAATTCAATACTATGAATTTATCCTACCTTTTAAAAATGTTCCTTGACTTTTGTATTTTCAGTCAGTTCTTTTACATGCCACCTTAAAGCTTCTACAAAATTTCCTCCTGTTCAGTCTTCCTCCTTCGCAAAATACTGCCTCTCCCAAGACTCACCTGCTTCTGTTTCATCTCTTGTATTCACTATCATTTATTCCACATTCTAGTGCAAATTCATCTAAACACTCACTTTCTATGCTGAGAAGGGTACATTTATGACAATTCCAATTTTAATCGCTTAATTCTTCTGAAAGAGAGCTTAAAAGAAAAGTATCTATAAAAACTCGAAAAGCAGTGAATTCCTTTGTAGGATGAGAAAGTCCAGAAAACAAGGTAGATGATAAAAAACCCAGAGTTCACAAAATGCAGCTCACAAGAGCTATTTCAAAGCATTTAAGAGATCTGGCACCCAGTGTCTTTTTGAGGTTTTATATCTGGTTCTTTCACAGGTTTCACTTCCTCCTCTGGTTTTGGTTTAGCCTACAAACAGAAAGGAGAAAATGGTGTTACTGGAGAGCATTTTTTTTTGTTTTTCTTTTAAATACAGATTTAAGCAATGTGGCTTTCAGAATCAAGAGACAAATAAGCCCCATTTGTGCATTTATATTCACCACATGAAAACAGCCACAGGATGTACTATCAACGCCTGTTGCCTCTAATGAGTCAGCTCCAGTCTATAAATTTGAGGGTAAAGGTTTGAAGTGGGGAGCCTCCACTTCTTGTGGATCTTCATTCTCCAACTTGTGTAGGGCTGTAAACAGACAACAGGACTTGATAGAGCCCCAGCCTTTCCCCTCCTCTTTTCACATGAGCAACACAAATGCCAAAACAGGGCTAGATTACTCAAGTTTTTGTTTTTTGAATTTGGTACACAAGAATGCAGAAGGCACTTTAAATTTAGGCCAGTTCTTCAGGTACTATAAAACTGCAGCTGCATATTATTCAATAGTGGTTTCAACCAAGGCATATTTTGAAAGCTTTTCAAGGGAGTAACATTTCGTGCAGGGCCCTTGGAACAAGGCAAAGATATCCAAGACACCGAAATCCAACGCTTTCACAGCACTAATCTCTATCAACACCATTCTTCCTCTACAAAGCAAGAAAGCAAGGTGATGCTGATGCAAAAGGTAACTCAAGTTGGAAAAAGCAGCAAGAATTGCTTACACTGTCCTCCTTTGGCCTTTTGGTGAGATCAAACGCAGAAAGGGCTTCTGAAGTCCAGTGTGCATGCAAATCAGGGAACTCAAAAGCAATTGGCTCAACCAGACCATAGTTTGCCTTCAGCTCCAGCTGGGGAGCCTCTGGGGGAATCTTCTGGAAGTAACTGGAAAAAAACACCATGTTGGATTTTAGCAACCTCCTCATTCTTGACTCAGGATTCGTGCCACAAGGCTGTGGGCACAATTTAAACAAACACACCTCACAGTCTGCACATTCATTCCTATATCAGGGGTGGGGAACCTCTGGCCCAGAGGAATAATTAGGCCTGTGCGGCATCCTTTGGCCCACCAAGCCATTTCTGCCAAGCTATGCCTACTGACCTACATCTGACACCATAAATGTCAGGTGTGGGGCAAGTATAAATCTGGCTCAGCTGAATGGTTTGCAGGCACTGCCAATCAGCTATGCTGTAAAGCACTATGCAAAGCACCGAGTGAGGCAGCACTCTGAAAGGGGCTCTTGAAGATCCAATCATCGGCTGGATGCCAGATCTTCACAAGTCCCTTTCAAAGCACTGGGCAAGGCAGTACAGTGGTACCTCGGGTTACAAACTTAATTTGTTCCAGAGATCCGTTCTTAACTCGAAACCGTTCTTAACTTGAGGCGTGCTTTCGCTAATGGGGCCTCCCGCTGCCACCAGCGCGCAATTTCCGTTCTCATCCTGGGGCAAAGTTCTCAACCCGAGGTACTACTTCCAGGTTAGCGGAGTTTGTAACCTGAAGTGTTTGTAACCAGAGGTACCACTGTACTTTGAAAAGGGGCTTCTGAATACTCCTGTGGGTCAAAAAGGTCAACTGGCATCACTGTGACATCAAGTGATTGACAGATGGGCTGCTCTGCCTACTTGTCAAATGTGGCCTGTGAGGAGCAGGGGAGATAATGATCTCGCCCACTGGCCAGATCCAGTTTTTCACTGGCTGTCCTGTATTTAAGGTCTTCAACACAGGAGCACAACCCAAAAAGAATCCTGGAATGAAGATTTCCCAAACACTTCAGGCTGCTTATTTTATTGCTGAAGTTTTGCTATAATTGGGAAATAGATAAAGGTCATGCCCTGCCAATTCCTTCTTTAACTAGAGAATGAAGTATGAAAGAATATCATCTGCTAGTGGCCTTTAACATCATTACTCTCAGCCATACAAAATGGCTGCCGATCTTCACACGTTCATGTGCACCAATTAGTACTAATTATTTCCCACAGAACTCAGCAAGATTGACTTCTTAGTTAATATGTTTATGGCTTATTTGGCTGTTACTGTATTTCAAAAAACAACAAGCAAGACCACTTAAAAACCATGCAAGTATTTGTTGAAAACACGGAAGAGACGTAACAAACTTACATGAATCCATTCTCTCGCTGGCATTTCTCTAAGGTATTTTTCACCAGAGTTCCCAGTTTCCGAAAGAAGAGGTGGCCGGAAGGCTTAGCTGTAGTTCCAGGACCTTTGGTTTCACCATATTCTTTGCACAAAGCTTCAGCCTTGGCAAAAACTGAACAAGAAAACAACAAGTGAGACCATGCTCTTTCATTATTCCTCTTTGTAAAAGCTGGACAATCTACTGTTTTCACCTGAAAGGAGATTTGAAATACTGAGAACACAATCATGGACTTATCCTTTACACTTTATAGAATGATGACATGTACTTGGAAACTGACAACAAGCTGAACAGTCACAAAGTGAGACTGTTGCTTTTTTACTTTTGCTGATTGTTCTACATTGGCAAAAACCAGACTACAACAAGCACTGCATTTTCCCCTATGTAAATCGTTCTAGGCTTTTTAAAAGCAGAATCTCATATAGACGATTAGTAGATACAAAATCTGACTATCATATCTTTGTAGAAAATACTTTCGGCAACACTTATCTTACAATTTTGCTCAGGTACAGTGCAGTCTTTCCTAGACTAATGATTTCTCCGCACCTATCAGTTTGGCACAGGAATATTTACCATAGCAAGTCCCAGACCTATTAAGAATGTTCTGAGGGCGATTTAGGTGACACTCTGATTCTCTGCATTTATGAGCAAGACTTTGGATGTTTTGATGTGTGGTAAATAGAAGGTAAAATCCCATATTTTCCGGAAGGGAGGAACAAGGTACAAAAGAATGTAAGAGCAGACCTGCTTGATCTGACCCAAGGCTACACCTTGTCTAACATTCCATTTCTCAGTGGCCAACCAGATGCCAGGAGGACAAGAGCTCTCTCCCACGATTGTCACCAGTAGCCATTTCCTCCATTTCCAATTTGTCTAAGCTTATTTTAAAGTCATCAGAAGTGGTGACCATCACATGTTGTAGAAACAAATTCCATAGTTTAACTGTGTGCTGTATAAAATAGTCATTTCTTTAGTCAGTCCTGAAATCTTCAATATTCAGCATCATTGAATGGCTCCCAGCTTTAGTATTACAACAGAAGGAGAACATCATCTCTCTATCTGCTTTCTCCTCACCATGCCTAACTTTATAACCTCTATTATGTCCCCTCATGTTAAGACACATTCTTGAACCAGCAGCGCCAAACATTGTAATCACTGCTCCTGCTGCTCTTTTTGGTTGCCCTGTTTGGGACCTTTCCCACCTCTAACACATCTTTTGGAGGTGAGTGATCAGAATAGGAAACAATATTCCAAGTGTAGTCACACCAAACATTTGTATGCAGGCATTATTATGTTAGCAGCTTTGTTTCCTAATGATCCCCAACAGGGAATCTGCGTTTCTCACAGATGCCAAACCCTGTGCTGACACTTTCATGGAGCTAAATGCTAACAATGCATTTTACCATTTTAATGTCCATTCACCCAGCTTGGAGAAAACTTTTTGGAGCTCTTCCCAAGATTTGTTTTTACCACCTGAATAATTTGGCATCATCTGTGAAAGCTTGGCCACTTCATTATTGTTCACCCTTAACTCCAGATTATTTATGAACAAGTTTAAAAGAATTTTTAAAAACTGCCATACATACATTTTTCTGATTCCTGCAAAGACCTAATAGCTTCTCCACATTTATCACCGGCCAGGAGTGTTTGACCATGGTAGCAGTAGGCCTGGTGAAAGAATACATTTGTTAAACAATTATGACATGGGTAGGCAAGCTAAGGCCTGGGTGCTGGATCCGGTCCAATCGCCTTCTAAATCCAGCCCGCGGACGGTCCAGGAATCAGCATGTTTTTACATGAGTAGAATGTGCCCTTTTATTTAAAATGCATCTCTGGGTTATTTGTGGGCCATAGGAATTCGTTCATTTCCCCCCCTCCAAAATATAGTCCGGCCCCCCACAATGTCTGAGAGACAGTGGACCAGCCCCCTGCTGAAAAAGTTTGCTGACCCCTGAATTACGACATTCTGTGGAGCAACATTAAAATGCCACTTGCTTCTAGGGTTGAGGCAGAAGAGCAGCAGAATCATGACCTGGGAAGCATCACCAACAATCCAACCAGGGAGCAAAAAGGGAGAATATGTACAAAGTGCATTTCTGCTCTCGTTCACAACACACATCTTCATTTGAGACAGTACGCAATTGTCACTGTCCGTTGCAGCAGAATCGTACAGGTAATGGATTACTGCTGTGGGAACAAGATGCTGGGCCTGATATATTATAGGAAATTTAAGAGCATCCTATCAAAAATATACTCTTCCTGAAAAGTACTGCTTTAAATAGAACACAAAGCTTTGATTGCATTCTATGCTAGTATTTTATGGCCCTTTGGAAATCTTCTTGAAATGTTTATAAACAATGACAGAGCACTCACATAGGCCATATAGAAACATGACTTCAGCTGAAGGTATTTTCGCCACTTGGTTGTATATGCTGGGTCCAGACTGGATAACATTTGATCTGGAAGGTGAAGACAGCATTACATTTACAATAGCCATCCTCTTACTGTGACTGCTGAGACACTAATTTGGTATGAAAGCTCTAGTAACTCTGGAAACTGTCTTTAATATGTATGGTTGCAAGATACACCTCACTTATTTGGAGAGAACTACAGCAAGTCAATTAAGTTCTTAACCTAAGTTTCTTTCTTGCCCCAGTTAGCTATAAAGAGGGAAAGGTAAACATTATCAAGTCAGTCTACTTTCTGGAATCATGGTTAACCCAAACCAAGGCCCTTCTTAGCTAAATCTGAAAGCCATGCAAATCATTTACTGTCCATAATATTTCCTTGGTATTCTTTCAACGCTTAGGAGCCTGTACTTTAGGACTTGCTTAAGAAGCTATCAAGAATTCATACAGCAATGCTTTTTGACATACCTGCTCTTTGATAGAAATTAGCTGTTTCATAGGCCAGAGCAGCTATTAGACCAGGATTGTGTTTCAGTTCAATAGCTCGGGCAATAGTCACTGAAACAAAAAATAGATATGCTGAAGCTATTTCCTGTAGTTGATGGTGATTAAAAGTATAAGTGAAAAATTGGCCACAGAAGTCCTGTTCAGAAATAAATAAATAAAATGTTTCTCACAATTGAGCTGCACTGAATGAACACAGAAGCCCCCTGCAGGAACAGACTAAAAGGCACATTTAGCCCAGCATCTTGTGCTCACAGTGGCCAACCAGATGCCTCTGGGAAGCCCACAAACAACAGCACTCTCCACACTTGCAATTCCCAGCATATGGTATACAGAGATACACTGCCTCTGACAAAGGAGATAGAACACAGCCATTGCGGCTACTAGCCACTCAGAGCCTTACCCTCTTTTTAAAAAACCACCAAAATTGGTAGTGATCACTACATCTTGTAGGAGCAAATCCCACAATTTAACCATACACTTTGTAAATACTTTGAGACCCTGAGACCCCTGCCCCAATTATTGAAGGAAATCGCTCAAATACCAGGCCCTGCTATCTTAAAGTTAAACTGAATTATTCATAGCTGCTGGTAGAAACAGGAAAGGTCAGATTTCACGATGAAAAAAGGTACAAACATTGCTCATGGCTGAATGTAGCTAATTAAATTAGCAAAAGTGATATAATGAGTAATAGAACTGGACAGATGCCCCAAAGCTAATAACACGGGCATTATACCAAAGATCACAATAATGTTCTAGTATAGTTGTGTCAGGATGAAAAGGATGGGGACACAGGTGTTCAAGCCAGAATAGAAAATTGAAATTGCCATGTCAAGAGCAATGTCAGAACATGAGGATGTCAGCAGTAAACCTGTCAACCTCTCCTCTTATCCTATTACTGCTCTGCTTACTCAGGAGCATTCGGCGATATACTTTATCAAATACTCTTGGAGGTCTTAAGTACATGACGCTGACTGGCTCACCTCTATCTATATGCTTGTTGACACTCTCAAAAGACTCCAAAGTACAGAATTTACCCTCACAGAAGCCATGCTGGCTACTTCAGCAAGACTTGTTCTTCTATATGCTTGGTAATCCTATATTTCCAGCAGTTTTTCCAGAAAAGACATTAAGCTAACCAGATCCTCTCTGGATCCTGTTTTTTAAATATTCCAGTAATTGAGTATTTCCATTTCCAAGGATCAGAAATAGAAATATTCCTTAATTAACTTGATACAAAGGGAGAAAACCAGTTAAATAAATAATCTACTGAGTTTCATAACCAATGTTTTCAAATCCATTATGAGAAAGGACATTAGTCCTGCATGGAGGTTACAGGTTTGATTGTCGATGTCTCCAATTATTGGGATCAGGTAGCAGGTGATGAGAAACATCTCTAAATCACTGGGAGCTGCTACCAGTCAGAGTAGTAGACTACATTCAGCTAGGTGGACAAATACTGGCCGGGGGCATCTTCCTATGCCCCTCAAATATCTGGATTTTGCATTATTACTATATAAAAGCAGCCCCACTGCATCAGGCCAAAGGCCCATCTAGTCTAGCATCCTGTCCTCACAGCAGCCAACTAAAGGCTTACAGGCAGCCCACAAGTATGAGGTAAAATGCCAAACCACATTCCACCCTAGAGTTCCCCAGGAGAGAAAATACAAAGAAATCCAGAGAGAGCCCTTAAAAATTTAAGGAGTACCTTCTTGTGCTTCAGCTTGGCACTGGATAACATAGGAATCTATCAGTCGAGCTTCTAAATCTCTTCCCTTTTCTACAGGAGTGATCAGCTTAGGGATGTGGCTTTCCTAAAGGGGGGAAAATGTAATTTAAGATATGTTTGAAGCGCTATAACCAAACACAGGTAACATCTGAAGGAAATGACCAAGGAGTAATGAGATCACAGGTATAACCCTGGACTGGTTCTGGGATGGGCATTGGTGGCACTGTACTTCAGTGCTTCTGTTCCAACCTTCTGTATTATTAACAGAGTGGCTTTCAGATACTATTTGGCTGCCCCCTGGCACTTCTGCTATGGGGTTCCCCAAGGTACCATCTTTCCCCCCAATGCTTTTAACAAACCACTGAGAGTAGTTCTTAGGAGACCAGGGACCTGATGACACTCAGCTCTACTTCTCTGTTACATCTAAATGAAAGGAGTCTGTGCAAGTCCTGGATCAGTGTCTGGAGTCAGTGATGGGATGGATGTGGGCAAATAAATAGAAGCTGAATCATGAAAAGATTCCTGAAGGAGCAGGCACATGATTGCTACATATTATTATTTTTATTTATTAATCCCGGTTTCTACGCAAACGAGACTTTTAGCATCGTGGCACCACTATTTTAGAATACGCTTCTATTGAAATCAAACAGGCACCTACAGTTTTTATATTTCATTACCTGTTGTTGAAAACATTATTGTTTTGACACAGCTTTTTATAGAATTAATTTGATCCAGTGCTGGGTCAACTGTTCTGTACTTAATATGTTTATAATATTATGGTGTTTTAATGAATTCATTGCACATTGCCATATTTTTCACATGTATTGTGGGTTTATAAATAGTCTTGCAAATAAATAAAAGTATTGTGCCATTCTACTTCCAGGCATAGGAATGAATTCTCCAACTTTGTGAAGTGTATGGAGCACTTATGGCTACCATGGAATTCCAGCGGTATGTGGATCAACAAAAGACAGTTGCTATTAGATTAGGCCCCACTAGTCAATAAGTCATTCCAAAATTGAGCAACAGCATGTGGTATAGTCTCCCTAGGGCTTGATTGCTTGCTTGAATGCACCCTCACATCAAAATCTCCTTGCATTAGGAAGATTTGCCCTATAAGCTACAAAAAGAAAAAGAAAAAAGACAAGCTTCCAAGAGATTTGGAGTGCATTTTTGAAAGTCCACACGAGTAATATCTACACAACTAGAAGAAGTGGGAAGCACAATGCAGGGATAAAACCCTCTCCAGTTTAACAGTTTTTAATTTGAGATTCAATCAGAGCAGTGGCACTCATTTATCCTAACCTTTTTCTGAGCATGTGAGCCTGAACAATGAAATGAGGGCAGGCTGGGAAAAATTGGGCAGGGGTGGTTGTGGGAGGGAATAAGAGACTGTTCTGTTTTACTGTAATAAGGTCAAAACCCTAATAACCATCTTCCCCCTGCCCCCCATTGTTTAGCTAGTTTTCCATGCATACAAATATGGTGATATTGGAATGCCTTCAAGCAATTCCCTCATAAAAATCCTGATGTGCAACTATCCCATGGTGGGTATTCCACAGACTTTTCATAAACATCTGAAGTTGTTCTTCGTTCTCTAAATTAAGTTACTGTAGAAAAGGAGGGGAATCAGAACATCCCCCAAAACAAGAGCTATACTGACCAAAAACAAAGCAAGAATGAAAACAGGATCTTCATAAGAGGATATACGGTGTGTGTGTATGTGTGTTGTTTTTGTTATTTAAATAAAATGGGTTTGTACCTTTAAGTGTTTGAAAATCCCAGCTGCTATTTTCATACTCCTGTGGACATCTTTTGCTTCATCTTCGGTTATGCTAAAGGAGGAGCAACAAATTAGTACTGCAGCTCTCCAAGGATATTAAACACCACCCGGGTTTACTTCCATTTAACCTCATCAAATTTTCCAGAATTATCATTGGCCAGGTTTATTTCTAATTTCTATTATCTCACCCCATTTCAGGAGGGGTTGCTGTAAATAACCTTTGTTTTAAATGTCTGATACAGCTGAGACAGTCAGAAGGAAAAAGCTGTCTTATACCAGATCAAAATAGTTGTGCTGTGCATCTAGCTCAGCATTGTCTGTGGTGTAGTGGTTAAGAGCGGTAGTCTCGTAATCTGGTGAACTGGGTTCGCATCTCCGCTCCTCCACATGCAGCTGCTGGGTGACCTTGGGCCAGTCACACTTCTCTGAAGTCTCTCAGCCCCACTCACCTCACAGAGTGTTTGTTGTGGGGGAGGAAGGGAAAGGAGAATGTTAGCCGCTTTGAGACTCCTTCGGGTAGTGATAAAGCGGGATATCAAATCCAAACTCCTCCTCCTCCTCCTCTTCTTCTTCTTCTTCTTCTGACAGACAGGCAGGGTCTCAAACAGATGCCCTTCCCATTTCTCACACACTGATTTCTTTCACTAAGTATGTCAGGGATGGAACTTGGAACCTTCTGCATGTAATGTGTGTTCTGTCACCAATTATAAACGTCAGTCAACACAGCCCAACAACTGCAGCTCCAGTATTTATCTGTTTCACCACAAATACCCTTTGGACCAGGCACCTCCAAACTTGGCCCTCCAGATGTTTTAGGACTACAACTCCCATCATCCCTAGCTAACAGGACCAGTGGTAAGGGATGATGGGAGTTGTAGTCGCAAAACAGCTGGAGGGCCGAGTTTGGGGATGCCTGCTTTGGACCCTGGCCTATGTTTCCATACCTAAAACATAATCCTCAAATGGAAAGCAGAAGAACAGAAGATGCAACATATATATCCCATGAAAAACAAGACTGTCTTCACTTGCTACCTTATGGCTAGGAAGGCAAGTGCCAACAGAGCATTCCATAACCAGAGTGCCATCATTGAAGAACGTAAGAGCCCTGCTGGATGGAATGAAAGCCCCATCTAGTCCAGCATCCTGTTTCCACAGGGACCGGCCAGATGTTTATGGAAAACCTACACACAGGACATGGGCACAACAGCACTCTTTCATTGTCTATGGGAGGAAAAGAACGGAGAAGGGCCTATATCGGGTCACCAAGTACCAAAAACTCTGAAGGAAGGGGAACCTGGAGCAGGGGCTCTGATGAGAATATCAGAGAAGGGCAGGCTCAGATAACAATAGGCAGTCCTTCAGATATGCTGGTCCAAAGCCATATATGTGCTTTATATAACCATTATATATGCTACTTCACAGTTTCGTCTGTTGGCTTAATTGATGTTTCAATGGGCTTAAGCACAACTAATGCTGCACAGGAAAAGAGGTAGATAGTTTAGAAGCCTATTACTATAGTGAGAATACTTACTCTTCTTTCCCTGCCAACCTTGATGCATATTTTGTGTACCACAAAGCCACATTAAATCCCATGGAAATTAATTCAAACACAGCATCTTGTTGGGCACTATGGGACAAGAGAAGAGAAAGAAAGAAAAATATAAACTCAAATGGTTTTTTGCATCAACTACAACACACTGTTAAGTACTCCACCTCTCTTTTAGAGACTTCTAAGGCGAACAAACAATCTTATGTTTAGTTCCTTCCTCACCCTCCCATCCCAAATCATGTGAGCAAACCCGAGAGTATTCAAATGTACGCTCCTCACATAGATTTCAGACAACTTGAAAAGAATAATTGTTTAGTCAGAAACAATTTATGCTTTGTTTTAAACTGGATTAAGAATAGTTGATGCATAACTCTTGTGCAAAATCCAAGTCTCCATCAACCCCTCCAAACAAAGCACAGAATAGCAGTCAGAACCTTTATAGTTCCCTATAAAGAGCAACTGAGAATGTACTAGTTGGTGTTTTAAATGGAACATTTATCTTAAGCAGAATTATTCACATGCCCTGTAAAGATAAATTTCATATCAACTAATCTTCTTCTCTCTGGGGTTCTATAATAATAATTTATAATAATAAACTATTATTTACACCCTGCACATCTGGCTGGGTTTCTCCATCCATTCTAGGCAGGTATGATACAGAAGGGTTTGCAATTCGGGGGGGGGGCTGCAATTATCCATACAAATACCCTAAATGTGCAGGTATTGTGGAAGACCAAATCATAGGAGAATATTTATAAATATATATTTGTTTCCAGGCACCAACAACTTGCCTAATCATAGTGGCCTGGTTTAATGTGAATGAGCAGTGTGCTCCAGCATTCTGCTGAAAACGCAAGCGCTTTCTGCCCCTCATCCCTGCTAAGCCAGAAAGGAAGCAAGTCACTGTGCGGCTTGTCATTAGTATTCATTTATAAAAATATTTATATACCACTAATTCATAAAGAAAATATCTAAGCAGTGTAGAACAACTGTACAATCCAGCCTCTCAAAATATGGACTATTTGAGAACCCAGGCTCACAGGTTTTTTTTCTTGGAACAAAGGATAAGTGGAAGCCAATCAGCTGATAGGATGCAATTGTTTTTAATCATTTATACAATGTTTTAAATGATATTTTTACCACTGGGCCTTGAAAAAAAGGGCATGACATAAACAGAAGTAATAAAAATAGTTACAAGAGGCACTGAAAACCACACTACATGTAAGTAAGTAAGTACCTTGGTACTTGTCCTTGCAAGGTGTCTGTCCACTTAAAATTCTGAATATATCTCAGCTTGCTGTCCTGTGAAGAGTCATCCAATGAAACTATAAAGCCTGTTAAAACAAACAAACTCCTCTAAAATTCAAAGTAATTTTCAAAATGATGATCTTGATCTTCAGCAATTGTTCCAGAGTCTACTACTTATACGTAATTTGTTTATATGTGCAGTTTCACTATTTAATAGCCCCCAAGATCTACTCCACTGGGCTAACTGGGTGCTAGTTTTAATGCTTCATATTGTACTGTACATCTTCTACAGGCTCATTGCATAAACCGACTAATAAATATATTAAATAAAATTGTTTCATTATTAGGTGGGAAAGCAGAATTAAGAAAGCTATAGAAGTACAGCAGTTTCCTACTGGTTTCAAATATGTCAAGTACATCCACTAGACATATGAATCTCTGGGCCACTGATCTACATATCATGCCCATTAGGCTAGTGTCCCATTTCTATCTTTTATTGGCACAGCTGAGAATTTGTGCTCTCTAGTGCCAAGCACAGAGATTTATTTACTGAAACTACTAGTAACCCAGAACAACTATGCCAGCTGCACTGATATCTTACCTTTCAAGAGTGAAAAATAGGAATCAGTTGCGTTTTTCATCATATCTGGATTACAACTAAGATCTGTAAAAAGCTCCAAGAGTCGGCTTCGTGATAATCTTAGATCACTGCATTAAGAAACACACCAAAAACACAGTTCAAAGACAGATACTTTGGAGAGATTCAGTGTTGGATTGTCTCTTATTTCAGTACTTGCAAATGCATGTTGTATGTTGAGAAGCCTCACAGAGTTTTTAGAACCACTTACTTGCAAATCTTTGTTGCAGCTGGAGTGGTGGCTACCCCATAGTAATTGAATGAGACAGGAGCTGTAGCCTTTAAAGGGTTTCGATGAAACCAGTGAGTCATTTCTGAGTGTCTCCTGCAGGTTTAGAACTACAGCAAGCCTGAAACAGCGAAGAGAAGGGAAGAAACTGGAGATTATACACATAAATACCAATCTTCAGCAAAAAAATAATGATAAAGTATCTAATTACTTAGAAATAATTCTTCATTGCAGGAAAGACTTAAAGGTACAATCCTAGACACATTACTACAGCGCAAATCTCCCTTACAATTTATTTACTGTATTAAAATTATTTGTATACAGTACTGTCTTGCATATCCAAACACAATAAAGGTGTACAGGGCAATAAAAACAGCAACATCTAACAAAATGTAACAATAAAAGCTGTATCAGTAAAACATCAATTACAGTTACAGTGGCCAAATATGCCAAGAGTTAGTATTAACAGTCAAAAAGAGCTTGGGTAAAAGGAATGTTTTTAGTGGCTGGGGGAAGCATCTAATAGTTGGTGCCTGCCTGATCTCCAGAGCACTTACTTCTGAGAAAGGACTGCACTATATGAAACATCTACTGTATTTTTTAAAGTCAGTATGGCAGCACGGAAATGCTTAACCCTTTCGCACCCAGTTTAATATGACTAGTGCAGCAGAGATATACTACATAGCAATCATTCATTTATCACATAATACACTTTTGCAGAAGGATAAATCTCTTTTATGTTATCTTTTCCAGTTTTCATAAGCTAGGCATTGTTCTGGAATAAACAATAACCAGAGCTTCAAGAATATTTTAAGAGGCAAGAAGTACAGAGCACTTATACAACTGCATCAACTAGATATGCTACTCAGAATTTCTATCAATGGGGCCATTATTAACTTGTCTTTTGTATCTGTGAGTTCACGCTAGTCCATAGGATGCCTTTGCTTTAGTGTCAGAAATACAGTATTTGCTAGAACTAGTTAAACTTGACTGTTCAGAGCAGATATCCATTTGGTTTTTGTTGTAAGCCCACTCCTGCATTAGTAGATTTGTTAAACTGTGAGGCTTACATGCATTTAAAAAAGCATCCAACCCTTTCACAAGCTTAGCCTACATTAAAGCAGAAGAAAGTCTGGAGCAGCTGCTTTTGGAACAAACCAATATTTCTGAGCGGAATGGACTCATAGTACAATTAAATATTAAAAGCAAGTAGATTGTGATTAGGATAGTTAAAGCAACACTTTGAACAATCTAATTACTGTAATTTCACCCCCATTGTTTTTCAAGAACTGAAAAATGGGATACCTTTTACAATAGTTGCCCCAGACAAACTATATTTACAGAAAGCACTTCTATATAATTAGAAGTTGCTTGTGCTCTCTTGATTAATGACTATCACTTTAGAGCATTAAGAAACTTCTGCTTGAGTCTATTGACTGAGATGCTGCACAACCACTAAATTTATACTGTACAACATAAATGCTGATGTTCATCTGATATTTCTTAGCAAGCTTCTTTAGAGCAAAACCCTCAGTGCAGGCTTCCTTTACAAATAACATTACTGAATCTTTACCCATCTATAAATGGCATAAACATGGGCTGTGATCCAATGTGCATGTGAGGCTATGTACATGCATAGTGAGAACACATACAGCTGGAATATATTGTAGGCACTTGCACAGCTCAAGAAGCAAACTGATTTTAAACTGAAAAGCACCTTGTCTGATCCGTCATGCCAGAGGCTCCAGCAAAAAATATAAAAGACACCCCCAATTCTGCATGTAGTTTTCTACCATAACAGCACAAAGGTTTAAAATCACAGCCCAGGTTCTACTCTAACACCATTTTGCATCTAACATCTATTTTATTAAAACATTTCTTAAAAATAACTATTGTCCTTCTCAAATTGGTTACAGTACTTCAGTCCACCATTACAGCTTAATGCATAAGTGGATTTTTTGACAAGAAGTCATGCTTATAAGGTCAGGACTGGTTAACTGAACTATTAACCAATATTCATAAAAACACCCAAATAATAGCTTAACAAGGCCTAAGCCACTACACTGACCTCTGTTTCATGCCAGAGAATCATAGCTGTCAACCTTCCCTTTTCTTTGCAGGAAATTCCCTTATTCCAGCGCCATTTCCCACTGCTTCCCGCTGCTATCCCAGATTGTTACATATCCCATAGACTGTCCCTGGGACAGGTGAGGCTGCTGATCCCTTATTTTCGAGGCTGCTGATCCTTTATTTTCAAATCTAAAAGTTGACAGCTATGCGGAGAATCTTGCAAGTCCTCAGTCTGCTGGATGACCATTAGGCTAAACCAGTGGTTTTCAACCAGTGTGCCGTGGCACCCTGGGGTGCTTTGAATGATGGTCAGGGGTGCTGCGGGCAACACTGGCCTCTGTCCTTCTTGCCTCCCCTTCCTCCTCTGATGCCCTCACATCTCTGCCTCCCAAAGGCTTTCACAGCTGTTTATTGCAGTCGCCCTGGCTATCTTTATGAAAGGTGGGCAGCTCAGAGACCAGGGATGACTTTAGCAGCTGCCCAGAGAACTCCCAAGGAGATGGGAGAGGAGAGGAGGCTGAAGGAACACTCCACAAGGGGGGGTGTTTGAAAAGGGTGAGGCACTGTCAGCTCTGCAGGCAAGGGGTGACATAACTGGGTTCCTGAGCCCCACAGGGTGCCACAGAAAGAATGTAGTTGGTTAAGGGAGCCATAGACTCAAAAAGCTAGAAAACCTCTGGGCTAAACAAACGAGGATTACTGCATGCTTCCCCTCAGTCTGGGACTAATGGGAGAAGGGAAGCAAATTGGGGTTGAAGAGGTGTTCCTGATAGCACATATACCCCTCAAGGATCTTTTAAGCTGTTAGATGTCTGTCCCTTCACAATGCAGTATAAAGAATCCATTGGGATACTTAATTTGGAGCCTCTGACCTAAATCAATCACTTCACAGAACTATTTAAGCCATGAACAGGAAAGAGCCTCCCCCAGGTTAATAGGGTAGATCGTTAATGGAGAAGGACTATGTATCATCAGAGATGTTTTCCCCGAAATCTCCCGTTTACCACACACACACTTTCCATGCAGTGTCTCGGAGGAGTCAAGGATGGCCATCATCTGCCCCAGCTTCACACCAGAGCACTATAGTGACCAAGCAGATTTCCCCCATCGCTTATCCCCACCTCACCCCCATACTGATGTTTGCCCTGAATCAATACTTTTCTATCCCAGGGCAGCAATCCTTTACCTCCCTACTGGGCAGCAGGCCCCAGTAAACTCAATGTGACTTACTTCTGAGTAGGCATACGGCATGAAGGATTGCACATACCTCCCTCAAATCCCTGTCAAAACTTAGCAGATTGAGAAAGGCAAAGTAGTGCAGGGCGTTGTCATCTTTTGCTTATAAACATTACTTCACTCGTCGCAGGCCCTGCCGAGGGGAATCTCTTCCCAGTCTGGCCTCACCAACACACAACCGGGCCAAGCACCAGAGTATTAAAAAGGGCACGAAGTCGCGCCCCGCCAACCCTCCCGCGTGTGTGTTTGTGTGTCCCCCACCACCGGCCACCTTTCTCGGCCTTTCCTCCCCAGGGCGGGGCTGCTCTGTTTACCTTCTCTCCGCCAAGCTCTTCCTGCTGCGCCGCTGCTACGGCAACCACTTCCTGCTTGTGGGTGCGGGAGGAAAAGAGACCGAGATATAATAAGAAGGATCCCGGGCGGAGCAGCTCCTCCACTTCCGGCGCCGGCTTCTCCTCCCGCCGGTCTCTATGGTGCCGCGCGTATCCGGGAAGCAGGCGCGAAATGGCCGCGCCGCGAAAGCCCAGGGAGTCGCTCGCGCAGCGGAGCGGCCTCCTCGCAGTAGCCCGAGCGCATCGATACCTCTCAAGCCTGCGAAGGAGGAAGGGGGGAAGCGGATCCCCACGCCTCGCCCCTGTCTCTTATTGCTCCCAGCCGGAAAGAGACGGGACTACGGGGGAGTAAAGCCCACGGAGCCCAATGGGATTTTGAGCCAGCCTGCACCCGATGGCCTTGCCAGTCTGTTCCTCAGACAGGCTGCCATGGGCTCAATGCAAGACACATAGGTTCCAGTCTTGCTTGGATGCAAACCCTGCCGATTAATGGGTGATCTACTTCCCAAAAAGTGTACAGGCTTAATCAGTTTCCTGCTTTGGTATCTGCCACCCGCGTGCATTCTGAGGGACTTATCCTGCACAGTTTTTTCCTCTCCTCTCAACCCCTGATAAGGAGCCAAGATCCTATCAGCGGGGAAAGGTTATCCATGGCCTGCTCATCGGTTTGCTCCAGGACACTTCTTATATTAACTAACTGCGTTGTAAATTATGGATGTCAAAGTTGCTCACTGTTAGAGACCGCAATAGGGGGGTGGGTGAGAGGCTTTGCACAACTGCAGTATCTAGCGCGGTTGCGGCAGTCCATAATAAACGGCTTGCTCCGAAGTAGTCCCGTTGACTACAGCAAGACCACTTTGATCTGGACTAAAAAGTTGTAGATTGCGATCTCTCTCACGCGAGCTAATGGCCACCACGAGCTATCAATTGAAAGAGACAGTAGGAGGACCTTATTGTTCCATCCTTCCCTTTTGTTAGTGCAACTGCCTTAGGCAGGCATAATAGGGAATAAAGGGGGGTCTAATTTTTCGCGCGATTCAGGCTACAATCCTATGCCAATTTACTGAAGAGTAAGCGCCACTGAACGTAGTGGGGTTTGCTTCTAAGTAATCATATATTGCATCAGGCTGCGGACTACCGTGTTAATACGAATCTTTGTCCACGAGCTTTGTTGCCAACTGTCTTCGGCTGCGGTCATCAGTGAATTTACCTTTAAGGTAATCCTACCTGAAACCAATGGGATTCACTTCCTAGGTAACTAAGTTGCTAAAACTCTTAGAATTATCACATGGAAGGTAAGAACTTGGGTTTAACTGAAGATGCAATCCGTGCCCATTGAAATCAGTTCAGTTTGCTTTGGAGACAGCGCTGAGATTGTACTTGCTATCGAAAGGATTGTAATAGCAAAGCAGGCAATGGATTGTTTAGTGAGGGGAGAAGGGGGGGGGGACGCAGCCTGAAAAACAGAACAAGCCTTCGAGAAGTGAGGTCTATGCTTAGCTAGGCAATAATATACATACTGTACAAGAGTAGACAAAATAAAGCCAAGGAGGTGGCATTAGAAGGAAACTCCCCAGTGTACAGAAGTTCTCCTATGTCCACATCCACAAATATCCCCTACACAATATAAGGATGAAAACATGCCTTCTTAGCACCCTGTGTCTAATTCTACATGAAAGCATCGGGCTGTCGCGGTGTTTTGAGCCCTACCTGAATGCAATGGCACTTCCGTGTAAACATTTTAAAGGATTGAGCCGTTGAAACACTACAATCGGCAAAGAGAGGAAGGAGACAGGGTACATACCGTTGTCTTTTAGTTCGGATGCTGGAGTGGAGGGGTTGAAACGCAAGATAAACACACATTTTTAGATAATATAAATAAAGTCTGTCTGTAGCACTCACCTCTACCCACGACGGATTCGTTAGCCCACTTATGTAGATCCAGATGTGATGGTAAGCGGGAGCGTGATGACAGGTTTGATCCAAGACCTTGGCAATAAATGCGCTAAGAGAGACCCTAAACTCCCGAGATAGATCTACTAGCCGAAGATCACGTGTCCTCCCTTGCCCTGGCAAGAATCAGGTAACGAGGCGGAAGTGCTTCGGCTGGTGCCATCGTAGAAATTGGGCGGGGCGGCTGCTTCAGTAGCAACGACGCCTGAAGAGCCATACGCAGGGTTAGGTGCTCCTTGGGGAGGTAACGGCTAAGATCGGGAAGCAGAGAGTGCACGCAGGCTTTTTACTAAGGGAGCTCGCCTCCCGATTCCCTCTGAACGCCGCAGGGCAGAGTCGTAATGCAGAAACGGGACAGTCAGTCTAACATCCATGTCTCTGTGTTGCCCTGGCCTTTTTTCTTTGCATTGGTTGCCCGGCACGTTGCCCACAGGAGGAGGTAGCCACGCCCACGCGCCCCTCCTCTGCCTCCGGGTTTGAATTTGAGTTTCCATGCGCGCTGTGGAGGGGTGCAAGCACCAACGCGTCCGGCGAAGTGCGTGTAAGGCAAGGCACCTTGAGCCCCAGCTGAGCGCTGCGTATTGGTGGAGAGGACAACTCGATTACATTTTTCCTATAATCTATGGATTTTGTATGTGTTTGCGTGTGTGTATGCGAATATCTATATAGCCCTAAATATAAAGTGACATGTAGGGAGCGTATAACTTCTATTGCAGGGCCTACCTTTAAACTCCGCTAAAATATAATCCCCGGGGGGAATTCCGTCGGGCTGCTACTGCCTATTGTTCTACAAAAGGAGGGCGACGGTGCATTAGATGCGCAATTATGCTAAGCCTGATGCTAAGCCTGGACTACACTGCTGGGTTATGGTCTCATGCGCTTACTCAACTGCTCACCTGCCAGTATGGGGAAAGGGACACCAGACTACACTGGAGGGCTGTCCTAAAAGCCACCCTCTCCCAATTTTTGACATGGAGTAACAATGATCGCTTGCGTGCGCACATAGAAATGAATAAATATTTCCCGTAAGAAATGCTCGAGCTCCATCACGAGCCCTGTCTTGCTTCTGCCTGGCTTCCTTGGGAAAGCCCAGCGAGCACGTAAACCCAGCAGGGCCTTCTTTAGGCTGCCGTCTTTATATGCTCACTGACCAGGGAGTTAAGCCCCGTTGACCTCAAGGCGGCTTTACTCTGGAGTGGGAACAACGGACTGGCGGGAGGCCCCGGCGCATCCAAAGCCGACGCTCGCTCGCCAGTGTCACCGCGGCTCTAAATGCGCCCGAGAGCAGAGCAAGGAAGGCGGGTCGGGCACAACCGAGCATGATGGCGGGGAGGCGGAGCCGGTCCAGAGGCAGCCGCCAGGTTTGGTTGCGGTGGCAGATGGGCTTGGTCGGTGACTGAGTAGCGGTGCTGCAGGCTTTGGACGGAGCGGCGGTTGCCCGGCGCGAGCCCTCCTCCTCCTCCTCCTCCCCCCCCCCCGCGCGGCCCGGGGGGTGAAAATGGTGCCCTAGCAGCGCTGGGACCATGTCGGAAGCGGCCCGGAGCCTCCTGCAGCGCTGGGGCGCCAGTTTCAGGAAAGGCACCGACTTCGACTCCTGGGGGCAGCTCGTGGAGGCGATAGACGAGTATCAGATGTGAGTGCGGGGTGGGCGGCGGCGCCTGGGGCTGCTGAGGCGAGGCGGCTCCGAAGGGCTGGGCAGCCCGGCGGCGGCGGCGGCGGGTGAGAGGCGGCGGGCGGCACTGGGTGGGGCAAAGAAGTTGAGGCTGGGGCGAAGGCACTTGGAGGGCTGAGGGCGCCTGGGTGGGTCTGGCGCTTCTGGGCGGAGGCCGAGGGTGGTGACCCGAAGGGCATAAGCATCGAAAAAGCTCTGGGTGGGGCTGAGGAGCTGAGAGGCTCCGGTTCCTCAGGAGACGAAGGCGGTGGAGGCGGGGGGGTCTGAAGGCTGCAAGAGGTTCTGCCTGCTTGGAGCCCATGTGTCGATGCTTCATTTCAGGAGGATTGTTGTGGGTTTTTTTTGGGGGGGTAGGGCCACGAAGGTCCCAGGGGGGGTTGCCTGTGGGTGAAGATGAGGCCGTCTTCAGTTGAGGCGTTGGGGAGCCGTGGGAAGGGCTGCTGAACTAGATCACTCCTATCTCTATTTCTAAATATTTGCCTCCAACATTGAGCTTTGAAGCCTTAAGGAAGGATGGGGAGATACCTCCGCCTCGGTGTCCTTGCCCTGGGTCTCTCTCTCTCTCTCTCTCTCTCTCTCTCTCTCTGTGTGTGTGTGTGTGTGTGTGTGTGTTCTGCAATGGGTTTCATTGCAGATGAATGATTTTGTTAACGTTGTCTTGCTTCCCCAGGCACATCTATGTGTTTGCCAGTTGTGTGGTGTCTGGCGAAAGTTTTGCCTTTGGGAGCCACCTGTTGTTGTCCACATTGTTAATCTGGATGCTGACTATCTCTCAGCCCTCGCTGGAGCTGCCAGATGTGCTGTGGCACAGGGTTTCTTGCAACTCTAGAAACCATCTGTGGAAGAAGGGTTTCTGCAGGTGCAGGTGCTTTGGATGCCTTGCCGTGGAGATTCGTGTTTGCCAATTAGATACCTACCCTCCATAAAAATTGGATAAACCCACCTTTTCTTTCCTGCCAAGCTTTCATGTTTCGCCGATCAGCACCCAGCTGGCACTTGGGGACTGCTGCATAATATTAATAGCTTGCTGGGAAGCAATTATGACTGCTGTTCTTGACTTGAATCAAATCTGCAAAAAGCCAGAAGACAGGCTGAGATCCAAGAGAGCTGCTTAAGCCTTAAACTCATGCAAGGGGCTTTCAGTTAAATTTGTTCCTATTCAAACAGCTGACATCCTCCCTGCCATACCGCAAACAGCTTTTAAAGCGCCTTGGTGACTTCCAGTCAGTATGGCATGGGGAGGGCTCCAGTTCAAGAAAAAGAAGTCTAAAAACCCATTGACCTCACAGAATGAGATTAATAATTCTTTGGCATCTTGTCCTAGAGCATGTGCTCTTCATCTTTCAAATAGTTATTCACTGTGCTTTACAAGTTACTTCAGAATCTTTTTCTCTCCCTCCCACAACATAGGATTATCCCTTTTTGAGTGCCATGTAGGTGTGAAGTGTAGAATCAGTTATATGCCCTCTGTTGACATATGCTGAAGCTTGTTCTAGGCCTCCCCTTGTTAGTATATGCCATGTCACCACATCATCGTTAATCAGAGTACGGTGACCCAGTTATTATTATTTATTAAATTTCTATACCACCCTTCATCTGAGAATACCAGGGCAGTTTACAATATTAAAAAACCCACACAACATAGCAAAAAACAAAACAATAGCACCCCCTACACACAGTTTAAAAAGCCATAAAAAGGTAAAGGTACCCCTGACAGTTAAGTCCAGTCACGAACGACTCTGGGGCTGCGGTGCTCATCTCGCTTTACAGGCCATAAATTGTTTAATTAGCCAAAGGCCTGGGAGAAGAGGAATGTGTTCGCTTGACACCTAAATATATGTAATAAAGGCATCAAGTGAGCCTCCCTGGAGGGAGCATTCTACAAACCACCTTAGAAAAGGCCCATTCCTGTGTTGCCACTCTCTGAACCTCTCATGGAGGGGGTGCATGGGCAGGGTATAAACTACTACTACTACTACTACTACTAATAATAATAATTTAGAACAAACTGACCCTCGGAACATTCCCTTCTGGGCCTTCAGGCTGAACACAGTTCCCCACTGCTGCTCTGAGGAGCTCAAGGTGGCATTCATGGGTCTCAGTTTCCCCATTTTGTACCCACAACCCTGAGAGCTTGGTTAGGCTAAGAGAAAGTGATTGGCCAGAGGAGGGGAATAGTCTCTCCATAGTTCTGGAAATTTATGGGGTCCCTAGTTAACAGTCCTTTGTGGCACTTTTTAAAAAAGTCTTACCAATTCATACTGCAATCCCAATGGAATTCAGTGGGGCTTATTTCTAAGTAATGTATGTTTATTGTGGCATGAACCCACAGCAGACATTGTCACAGCAGGCATATCTTTTGAACCAAGGTTTGCACTGGTCTTTTTGAACCTGAGATTCTTCGCCAACCAGCTTTTACTGAGGTGCCTCAAGTTGTTACTATTTTTATTCTAGAGTTGTGCTTTTAAGTTGTAGCTGCTTGTAACATATGAAAGTGTGGTATATAAATAATTAAATAATTTTAAAAGTAAGGCATTTAGTTAGGTACTAAATATCGTGCTCTGGTCCATGGGGTCATGAAGAGTCGGACACGACTAAACGACTAAACAACAACAACAAAGTATTTATACAACTAAAACGAGAACCAGAACAGATGGAGGCCATGCAACTTTTCTTCTAAGATAAAAGCAACTGTGACTGCTTCTGAACCTAAAGTATGACACTTTTCAGGTTAGTTAGGCACTAAGTAGTTAGTTGTACAAAGGCAATACTGTACTTAAATGTCCACTATATCCTTGCAAGGGAGGAGGATAGAGAGAAAACCAGTGCAACTTGGCTATGTCCCCATGGCCTTATTGGCCACCCCACTGTGACTTCCTTGCAGTCCCACTGGTTTCAGCTACCTTTGGCTGCCACTGATTTGCAGTTGGTGTTACTGATTTATGAGCATGTATCACTTTTTATATATCATGCAGGTTGTCAAGTAAGAAGACACTTAAATACCTGCTGTTGACATTTGCTGGAGCTGTTCTAGGTCTCCACTGGAATTGCCTGTAAAATGTTAATACAGAGGACAATTCACTCAAGGAGATGCCAAGTACAGTACTGCATCAGATGGTCTGTGCAAATAAAGGTTCATTTCTATGTTTGCAATGGAACTTAATATAGATTTTACATGGAAAATGCTGTAGGGTTTCATGGTAGGCTTGTGGAACTCCAATATTTTTTTCTTGTTAAATTGATTTGGTTTGTGCAGTATGCATTAGTTTCAGACTTTCCTGGAAAACCATGCACATGGTTCTGCGATAGGAATTTAGCCGTTTTGCCTTGCCTCTTAAAACTTTCACAGGTTTTTGAAGGAGGGGATAAACCAGGCAGCAGAAGTGATGAACCTCATCACTAATGTCTCGTCAGAAAGCAGTAGTAACAGTGTGACTCTCTTTTCCCCTGGCAGATGCTTAAGTGGTGGAGCATAACATTCCTTTTCATTGAACTGTATTTCAGGGCTTTCTACTGCACTACTTTCACTCGATATGAGTGTGCAAACCTGCCCTAAGAGATGTAATGGTGAAATCTAGAAATGGTAAATGTGGTCCTGTATTTCTAGGACAAAAATAGGGCAGAGTAATCCTGTGGGCGGATTTGGATTTGCATCCAAATCTCATGCACTCAGAGTTGCAGTTTTGCCAGTTTGACTCATGGTGTGCCTTTGGATAACTTGCCAGCTCCCAACTTAGCTTCCCATCTTTAAAATATTGAAAATGGTGCCTCAATAACTGTTAGGTTCTTTGACAGATTTGAGCAACCTTTTGCGTACCAAGGGCTTCATTCTGTGATGATGGTAGATGGAGCTGGAGCAAAAAGTAGATGGGACCATTCTTCCATTCTCCTTTTTCATACTGCCAAGGACTTGCTCAGCTGAGCAGGCCACAGCACTCTTGCTAGAAGTGTGAACTTGCAGGGACCTTTTGAAATTAGACTGAGGGCCACAGATTGCCCATCCCTGTTCTGCAGCAATATGGAGGCCTGGGAATATTGAGGGACAAAACTTTTTTCCTGTTTTCAGCCCTACATGGGAAAATTGAAAATTTCAGGTAAATGGGGAAAACATTAAGTACTTATCTCTTTTAGGATATTGGATGGGATGCTTTTAAAGGCACTGTTTTAAATTATTGGTGTTCACTGAACTTCATTCCCTTAAAATGGTTTCTAAGAGCAATCAACTTTGCTAGATTTTATTTTATTTTTACGTTTACATTCTGCACTTCATCATAAAAAGTTCTCAGAGTGAGTCACAAAACATACAAATGCATAATATCAAAGATGAGAATAAGACACGCATATAACCCACCTTGAGAATTGTTCCTTTGCTATCCTTCCTAAAAATGTCAGGTTTCACCTCTTCATATTATATATTTTTTGTAGCTTTATAGATGGGTAGGGACTGTCTTTGCTGTTCTGCCTTAACATCATTTATGTTTAAGATGAGCAAATTCAATCTTCGAAATGAAATCACAAATCTCATACTTCAGAAAGGCAAAAGAGGGTGTGCTGGACAGAAATCATTGTATGCTTGTATAGAAATCTTGCAAAATTGACAGTTTATAGCACATGTACAGAATTAGCAAGTTATATATATAGTTCAGACTGTTCCACTTAGATTTGTGGAGTTGTTTGGCAACATCAACTGGGTGCAGCTTTCTTTGTCTCTTTCCAGGTAGGTAAGTATGAGTTTCCATTTGCAAGTTTAGATCATTTCACTGTTTTTCTTGCTGTTAAATTGATAGCCCTTGTCACTTTACAGGGTTGTATAACCCTGCAAAGGGATTTATTGTCTCTTTCAAATGTATGCTGTATGCTATGCATTTAATTTATATAAGCAAAGTAGTACTACTTAAATGAAGTCATATTTTTCCATGTACCTAAGATCAGGCTTCCTCAACCTATGTTTTTGGCCTACAACTCAGATGATCCCTAGCTAGCAGCACAGTGGTCAGGGATGATAGGAATTGTAGTCTCAAAACATCTGGAGGGCTGAGGTTGAGGAAGCCTGCATAAGATCTTCAAACACCTTTTTGCCTTCTCAACTACATACCTCCAAAATCTCTAGCATTTCCCCACTTTGCTTTTTTTTTGGTCTCCCATCTCTTATTCCATTACACAAGAGGTTTATAAGCTTGACACTCAGGAGGAACCGGAGCCTATAGCTCCTGGCAAAATTAGTACTGCAACTCGGGCCATGAGGAAAAGTGGACTGAACTCTTGGTCCATCTACTTCTTCAAGCACCTGAGAAAAGAGGTGCTTCCACTGCAGCATTTACATCTCTTGGCTTTGTGCATTGCTGGAAGCAGCATATAGGTAACATAAATACCAAATGGTCTGATGGTTGATCTGGAAAAACTCTACTAGCTGAAATCATGTGTTACAAGCCATGTGCTGTGTAGGCTTACATTTCCCCCATAATTTGAATGATTTCTTATGAAGGGGTATGCAGTTGTGAGGAGAGAGGCAAGCCTTTTCTGATATTTTTTTCACACCACCTTTTTGGTTGGCCTGCATAATGGTTATAAAAGCTTTCCCCTGTCTTTTGTTTGTTGTTGTTTTTTAAAGTGGAAAATTGATGTCCTGTTTCCCTTTACTGCAGGGCTAGGGGAACTTTTTCAGTCTGAGGTCCACATCCCCTTTCAGGTGACCTGGAGGCCACATGCCAGTGATGAGCAGGCCAGAGGGAAGAGTGGGAGGAGCAGTAATTGTAAATTTTACCTTAATGCACCAGCCTAGTTTCTATACACACACATACCCAATTCTATATCCTCCATCCAGGCAAGCAAGAATCTTTATCAGAGTTCAAGGGCACATTCCAGCCGGGCAAAGGCACTCAAGGAGGGTGGGAAAGCAAGGCTGTTAGGGTATGTAGCTTTGGGGACAGGGTATGTAACTGGAGAGAGTCAGATTGAGAGGCCCAGAGGGCTACATTTGGCCCCTGGGCCTGAGTATCCCTACCCTTAACTTAGTGTGTTGAACAAATCTGCGGGTGACCAGTCAAAACAACCTGTTTTCTGCATTTTCTTGGGCTTCTTTGCTGGGGGACTTGGGGCATGCCACATACTTTGCTGTTTGCCACTGACCTGCATGGCCCATTCCCTGAGGCAAGCATTAGCTCTGTCTTTGTTGCCACACAGGCAGAGGTGCAATCTTACTTATTTTAGACCTGGGAGAATATTGGTACATTAATTTTCAGAATCCCTGTAAGCTGTGGCAACCATTTTCAAGCTTTCTGTGCTTGCCCTGTGCACATTGGTTTGCCTGCTGGGGAGCTGTTGTGTGTTGCAAAGGTTTCTAGGGTACACAGTTCATAAAGGTGGTTAGCCAGATATATAATAATTGCTTTTCTACCCTGGAACACAGCCAGTGAGGTCATGTAAGGAAAGATCAGTAAAAATAAGAGGGGTTTCTGATGGCTCCTGCTCCTAGGTAGATTCCTGCTAAATGAATTTTGTCTCATCGTGACCCTTTCTCATTAATAATAATGAACTTTTTCAGTGAAGTTCCACATGTTACCAGCTAACTGATTACTAAACAGAATTGCCAACAGCCTGCTTCTGTATGAGTATTTTTTGGAAGCAAGTATAAATTGTTTAGCTTTGATTGAAATAGTGGTAGAAATGGATTGTATAAATTCAATGTCTAGATTGGGATGAACTTATTGCTCTCGATCATTATTCCAAGGAATCTCCAATAACCTGATGTTCAGCAGGCTCCAGCAAGACCTTTAGGCACACCTCCAACAGGTTGTTGCTGCCTGCTGCTCTACTACACTAGTACCTTAGCTGTCGTGAAGCTTTCCAGTTCTGGGTGCAGCTTTTGGGGCATTGCCAACAAGGGTGGGTAGCTGCTGTTGGGAGGCAGAGATTCGGAAGCACTATTGGGCGTACTTTTGTTTATATCCTAGCCTTAATTCCTGCCACTTGTGTGAACTTGGATTAAGTTGCCTGGAGTCTGCATTATCTGTTATATGAAACAGCATAACTTCAGTTCCCTGTATGTTACGTAACTCCTTGGTTTGATTGCATCTGCTTAGAAAGTGCATTGGAAGTTGTATATCTGCTTCAAACTCAACTTTCCTGCAAGTCAGATTATAGATTTAAAAAATGATAGGAACAGGGATCTTGTTTTGAGAGTGTTTTGGTGCCCTTGATCACATAAATGCTTCCTCAAATATAAAGCAATTTCTGTCATTCTCTGATAAGGACTTGACCTACAGAGATGCTAAATGGTATGGATATACTATGGCTTTTTATAGAGAATAGTAACAGGTGTTGTTAGGGGCTTGGTTGAGATGTACAGTAGTAGTTTTACTATTTCTTATTTACTCAGAATTTACATCATAGGTGGGAGTTGCGTTAATGACAGTAAGAATTTCCATGTAGAATGTAATGATGGAGGCAACATAGACCAACATAATTGTGTTTTCCAAGCATAAACATAAGAAACATTGGGTGGCTAATTAATGTATGTCTCTATTAGTTCTAGGTGAAAATGTTTGCAGAAGTGCATGTTTTTAAATCTTGGTTTGATTGTCCTTATTTTAATTCTTGTATACCTTCCTAACATATATAATATACATGCTGTTTCATTACAATATATAATATACATGCTGTTTCATTACTGAGAACACTGTCTGCCTCTTAACATAAAAAATGCAGGTTCCTGTTTAAACCTGTTTTTAAGAATTTTAAGAGCACAGTTACCCTTTTTATGACCCTAAATTTCACTATGTGTCTCCCCTCTTTCCAGATTAGCAAGGCATCTACAGAAAGAGGCCCAGTCTCAACCGAACAACTCAGAATTCACAGAAGATCAAAAGGTACATGATGATGGTGTATGTTCATTGGTGGTGGAATATTCTTTAAAATAGTTTTTAACCCTTTCCTTGCAGTCTTTGGGTGGAGGTAAAGAGAAAAGAGGAAGTACTATCTGGGTAGCCATTTAAAAATATTGGGTTTTGTGTGGCAGTGAATATCTGAAAACTGCCTTGTCATTATCTGCCCTCTAAAGCTTTGGGCATTCAGCTTTCAGGGGAAGAAATTTTGTTCAAAGAAACTTAACATAGATTACCATAGATAGAAAGTACTCTCACTGCTAAGCAGGAGATCCCTGCTTCAACAAGTTGCTTCAACCATGCACCAACAAGTTAGCCAGGCCATTGAAAATTCATTCATTTTATTATACAGGTGACATTTTGGCTTTAAACCAAATATTTCCATTCACAATTTGTTAATGAGAAGGCCAACCTGGCTGCCTCCATTGCATCATTCAGCAGAGCTTTTCTGTGTAGTACAGGGCGTTTTATACTCTAGCCTGATGGAGGTGGTAAAACTAATGGTGTCTCACCATGACTTGTTTGTGAAACATTTTGAGCATAAAATTACTTGCATCTGCTGGACCTTGACTCCATTATTATAGCAGGTGAATCTCGAGAGGGATCCAGAACACTGCTTTGTCTTGTTTTGTTGGATGAACTTTAGTTGGTATGGTTTGAGGATGTGAACAAGGTGCTTGGATTGGTGTGGGTCTGGACCTTTGGTCTTCATTGCTGATAAAAACTAATAAAGAGGGTAAGGCTAGATGGGCCAGATGTGATTCATGCCTCTTTACTAGAAAGAACGGTCCTTGTCTGCTTAAAGGATGCAGTGATAAAACCACTCCTTAAGCCTTCCCTGGATCCACAAAATTTAAACAGCTGCCAGCCAGTTACTAATGTCCCCTTCTTGTACATAGTTCTTGAGCAAGTGGTTGCTAACCAAAGCCAGGCTCTCTTGGATGAAACAGATTTTCTAAATCAATACCAATCAGGGTTTATCATAGCCTTGGGGCTATGATGTGTGATAGAAGTGAATGTGTATGGGTAACTTGTCCACTGAGATTTGGAGCTTGAATCACTTAATAGGTAAATGCTTCCAGACCTAAATTAGGAAAAAATGTATGCTAAAATAGTTTTGATTGAGTCTCCATATTGCTTAACTGACTCTGCCTGGCCTTAAGTACAGCAGACAAAATTTTGCTCTTGAACAGAACTCCTCTCTTCTTCCTACTGCAGTCCCCCCTGCAAATTTTTTTTTAAAATTGCTTCTCAGAACACCATGAAATATGAGGACTATAGCTGAAGGAAGGATCAGCAGATTGGCGGTCTCCCTTTGCATGAATGGAAATGTCTTCTACTCTAGGGCTCTGTTGAATCCCTGCCATTGTGTAGTAGAGCCTTCAAATGGATCTTAAATAAGAGTATGCATGGTGAGGATTCGGAGATTAATTCCTTTCAAGGCACGTTCTAGGATAGCATTGAAGTATAATCTTCACAATAGGGAAGCCAATGTGCACTCTGAAAAGTTTTGGTTAGATCTATGGTCCATCTTAATCAAAAGAGTGATGGGTGGATAAAGGCAGAACAAGCAGGTGTTAATGCCAAGGACATTTCTTCATTTCTTCACAGCTATATGTTTATATCTGCTGTGACGATTGTACAACTATCATTGCAAAATGATGAGATTTAAATGTCAAGATACAATCTCTGAAAGAATAACCAGCTTTGTTTTGGACTATTTTTTAATGTAAAGAGAGTCTTCTTCCTATCTAGAGTAGCAAATTGCTACATGGCAATTAGAAGGGTGTCTTCCCTGGACACTGTGTCTTCCCTGGACACTGCCATCTCAGTGCATAAATTTCTGATGTTCGGGGGGGGGGGGGAACAGGAGCAAAGAAAGCATTCAGGTTCTGATGTTCTAAGAAGGAAGGGTCAGGAAGCAAATGAATGATGTGTTTCTTTAGGGAGAAGTGGATAGGTGACTAAATGGAATGGAGTTGGGTTTTGATTTAGACTGAGAACTTTTCAGCCACATCACTCTCTTTTATAAATATGCAAGTGCCAAAAACATTTGGAGAGAGAAACTGTGTTCAGTCATTAATACTAGAATCCACACAACCAAGATGGGTGAGCTAAAGTGCATGGTTTTGAAGGCAAGCATAGATAGAATCGGCATAACAGAAACCTGGTGTAATGGAGAGAACCAGTGTGACATGGTTATCTCTAGGTACAAACTCTATAGGAAGGACAGGTGTGGGCATAATGGACATTGTGTCATTCTATGCATCATAGAGGACATAAAGTCAAATGAGATAGAAATTTCACTAGTTTAACCCCTTTGTTGTTTAATTCCTTCTTACTGGTCACACCTCTCTTCCCATGGTGAGTTCTTGGCTCTTGTGAAAGGGGGGTTGTGTCTTGATCTTTCTGTTACATTTAGCAGTATGAAGTCATGAAAATCCTGTTTCATTGCAAACTATCACTGTGTTGAAACATACCGTACTTATAGCTGATTACTAGCAAATAGACTTAAAGCTCTAACAAAGCAAAATTCAATTTGGATGAAAAACATGTGCAGTAGCACAAACATTACTTGCACAGCAGAGCTAATGGTTAACATATCCAATAGTGCGCTCTTAAGATTCAGTTTTAACATAAATTGTGGACAAAGATTCTCACTTGCAAGGACATTACAACTTTAATGCTTTTAATGTGATAAATGTTTTCCCTGCTGAAAAATGAAGCATCTTGTTGGGGAAAGCAACACTTGGAAAAACATTAGCTGTATCTAGCTGTAGTGTTTTGGATTTGGGTTTTTTTTTCTTTTAAAAAAAGTTAGTGTTGGGTGTGGTTCCTGAGAAATAGCTATGAATAATGCTTGCTGGTATCTTGCCACCATTCAATAGATCTCAGTTTCTTTCTTTAAAAAATAACAAACCAGACCTATTCCTTGTGGCTCTAAATCTCTCCCAAGCAAATCTGAGTGCATTATCATTCTTCAACTCTCAAGTGCCTTCTAACACATCTCAAAGCTTTCTGCTCCACAACAAAGTGCAGCTGGCAAGTTCAAGCAGCTGTAATGCTCTAATTTGGGGAGAAGAACTAGGGCTGTAAGCCTAGCTGTTAAGCCAGGAAAGGAAAGCAGACTGATACCTCAGTTGCCTCTGGCTCGGTGCAGGGGGTGAGTGGGAAGGAATGTGGGTGGAGGAAAAAGAAGAGAACATCTTTAGCCCTCTTGTTTACAACACTGTATTTGGGAAGAGTCTCATATTAGAATTTAATATATTCTGATTTGCGTTCATCTATGAAGATGTGGTCTCTTGTAGCTCAGTCTGGAAGTTGGTTGTCATTCTGCTTTCAAACTACATGTGTTGCACAGCTGAACTTGCATAATAAAATGTATATCTTTGTGCAGGAGTGTGGCTGCATATGGGAAACAGCTCTTAGGAACACAGAACAATATTCTTGCCCGCTATTTCTGCCTCTACACTTAGATAGGCACTTTGCCGTCTCTTCCATCTTTTACACACACAACTGAATTGCTGCTGCTTTAGTACATGAGCTTGAAAAGAAATATTCTGTTAGTAAAAAAAAAAGTTAACTTTCTCCTCTCACTTACAGAAAACTTTAGCAAAGATCGCAACATGTTTGGAACTCAGGAGTGCAGCTTTGCAGGTACAGTTAATTCAGTTTTCACCTTGTGACTTCCAGTTTCTTTGTGGGTCTCAATGAATGTTAAATAAAAGACACTATCTATGGAAAGATGGCTTGTTACATATATTGTATTCTATTCCTGTTAGCCACTTATTACAGGGAATCAGAAGCAGAAGGAGAGATAAAATTAAGCGGTGGTTGAGAATAGAATCATAGAATTGTAGAGACTGTTTGAGGTCTTCTGGTCGAACCTCCTGCTCAATTTAGAATGGAGCTACAGCATTCCTGACAATCCTATGCTTAAATACCTCCAGCAGAGATGCCATCACTCCTAGGGCAGTCTGTTCCATTGACAAACTGCTTTTTGTTAGCAAGTTTCTCCTAATGCTTAGCTGAAGTCTTCTTTGCAATTTGCATTCTTTGTCTCTAGCCCTCTGGAACATCAAAGCTCTTTAGATATTTGAAGATTGCTATCACGTATTTCCTTAATATTATCTTCTCCAGGCTCAACACACTCAGCTCTCTTTCTGTCAGTCTTCGTAAAACTTAGTTTCCAAACCCCTCACTGTTCTGACTACCCTCCTCTGGTTGGTCAATGTTCTTCTTAAAACAACTTCTGAATATTGAAGGTGGTGACTTTCTGCCTGTATTTTCAAGCCTTCCATGTTAATCTCACCGAAGTGTTCCTAAATATCACTGAAGTGCTTAGGGGGCTACTCACAAAGGTGCTCTTGTCCCATGAACAACAAAGTAAAGTAGACTGATCACTTCACTAGCAGTGATGTATTTTGGAGTTGGTCTAGGATGAGAATGACGTCTAGTTTTATTTGTTGCTTTTCTTCACCTTTTAAGTTTTCTCCTATAGATACTCTGCAAGAAAAAGTAACAACATCACTCATATATATACTTCAGATAAACTTTAGTTCCTTTCCTACTGACATGTTAGATCACAATAGAAAGTAGTGCAAACTGAAACCTGTTTCATAATCATTTTACTACAACCAGTACAGGAGTGAAGCCCTTTGGGCTTATGCTGAAATTCTCAATGTGAAACTGCCCTCTACTGAACCAGACCATGCAACTGTCTATAGTCTACTTTTCTGTGACTGGTTGAATTTCTCCAAGCAGAGGTCTCAACCCTGGTATCAGAGATCCTCTTAACTAGAGACACCAGGGACTGAACTTTGGACCTTCTGCACGCAAAGCATATGTATGCTTTACTGCTGGAGCAGAAAAAATAGAACTGAGAAGTGTGATACATGGCAGTATGTTTCCTTTGCCATAAGAAAAGCAGCCAGGTTCTAGTCATTGAGATTTCTGAAGACTTCCTCCCCGTAGTCAAGAGGAGCTGGAGGTGCTTGCCTTGATATCACACTGAGAGGTGAAGAAATGCTGCTGGCCAACAGGCAGACTTCTATCTCTGGTTATCTTGCTCAGTTAATCTCTCATAGCTGTTAAAAAGAAAAGTAGAGATGATAAGCCTGCTGCCTGTGGATTTCTCTCCCTTCAGTTTGACATCAGGACAAGCTCCTTCAGCTTTCCTATTGAGGGAGCCTTTAGACCATGGCTTATATTTTTCTCACAGTGAGTATAATGTTTCACTGGGCTCTGACTTTAATCAAATCAACCCAAAGTCTACAGTGTCATTTCTTTCTTTTAAGTACATATTACTAAATTGCATGCTGTTTCAACATGCCAATACTTCAGTCTTAAGCAAATGTGTCATTATCTGCCTTCAGTACCAGCATAATTACTTCTTTGATATCTATATATATTGCCAACAGGTCTCCATGCAATATAATATGTGAACATCACCAGGATGTTTAATTAATTAAATGCAGTGACTAGTAAGCTAGTAGTTGCTGCTGTTCTGTGTTCACTGCAGCCTTTATTTCTTCCTGGTCTATAACTTACTTTGCCCTCCAGTCTTGATCTATGCTATCTTCTCCTTGTAAAGTTATTTTGGCAGAAGGCCCCACCTTAGTTCTGCCCGATCAGACCTAAGTTTCTTCACCTCTTCCCTGGTTTCTTCACCTCTGGCCTGGTCGGACCACATGAGCAATTAAAATACATCCATAATCCTTAATGTTTTTTGTCGTGTTTCTAGTCCTGTAACCTGCAGTTCTCCATATCACGTTTGAATCCAACTCCCATCATCTGAAAGGCCACAGTTTAGTCCTGTAAACCCTGCCCTGAATTTTGGTGGTCTTAACACATACAAAAATTCCCACCCTGTGGTTTAATTATAATATATAAGGGACCAGTGTGTGTGTGATAAAGTGGATCTAATATGGAAAATGATTGGACATTAGTGCCATATTCAATTTTTGAAAAGAGAGCAAATATTGCTTAAGACTCACGAGGGAAATTATTTTTTCTATTTCTAATGCCTTAATGAATCTTCAAGAAGCTGGAGAGAATGCTGTCTTTTTTGATGCATTAAAGACATGCTGATAATTCAACATGTTTTCCAGTCAGTTTTTTACATCAGCAGGATTTTGTGTCTCAATAACTTTTTCCCTTTAGGTAAACGATGAAGTTCAAAGGTACCCAAAGAACTAACAGTTAGTTTCTCTTTGAAATACAGGGCCCTTTCAGGAAACAAGAGGTAGAACAAAATGCAAAACCAGCACTACTTTTACCATTGTAACTGGCTGTAGCAATGGATAGTAGATACAGATATGTAATACTACTTTCCTTTTAGTCTACACAGTCCCAGGAAGAATTTAAGCTAGAGGATCTGAAGAAACTAGAACCAAGTAAGTATCTTTTAATTTCAAGAATAATTTAAAAGCAGTGTCAGTGTGGGATGGTGTTCAGTCAGCTGTGCTATTGTGATATTCTGGTTTCTCTTACTATGCACCACAAAGAACAACTTGGAGGGCCCACAAGGTAGTCTTGGTTTTCATATCTAGGTGCTTGGGCTCCTGATTGCTATAAATGTATTCCAAACAGTTCTATAAAGATTCTATTGGTAAGCAGCTAGGAGCTGATTGGTTTTCTCCAGGAAAATAATCTTCCAAGCATGCTGTTCCGTCAAGCAAGTGGTGAAGCAACTCTCTAGACCAGAATTTCCTAAAACGAATGCTGTGAAAAAGATGTTAATGCATCATGAGAAATTAATTAAACGAGAAGTTACCTTTGAACTGAACATATCAGCACAGATTTCCATTGCATCTGTGCATGATTCATTGGCTGTTTACCCTTCCAGCACAATTGGCTTCGCTTGGAAGAGGGGTGTGTGTATGGATCATTCAATCACTGTTGATGTAAAGATAGATTATCCCTCCTCTGAGACAGCTGCCCTTTATGTGCCTACATGAGCCATTCACAGTGCATGTCCAGAACAGTGACTATTGCAGACACATAATGGGTTTTAGTCAAGAAATGTCTATGCGGTGTAGACTCATTGAAACGAATGACCATGATTAACCTAGGTCCATTAATTTAATATTTCTGCTCTGAGTAGAAGTAAGTTGATTACACACCAGTGCACAGGTTCCACTTTGGCAGGTAGCTTTCTTTGATCCAAAGGGTTTATTTTAATGTAAGGTCTGGCCAACGGTCTGTCTAGTCCAGGCATAGGCAAACTTGGCCCTCCAGATGTTTTGGGACTACAGCTCCCATCATCCCTGACCACTGGTCCTGTTAGCTAGGGATGATGGGAGTTCTAGTCCTAAAACATCTGGAGGGCCGAGTTTGCCTATGCCTGGTCTAGTCCAACATCTTGTTCTCAAAATTGCCAACCATATGCCTGTGGGAAACCTGCAAGCACTCTACCCTCCAGTGTTTTCTGGCCATTGGTATTTAGAAGCCTACTGCCTAGTAGCCTTTGATAACCACCAACTTGGATGGCTTTAAAAGGAAGTTACGCAATTCATGGAGGGTAGGGCTTTCACAGCCTCCTATGTGAGTGAACTACCTGGAACATTTTAAAATAAAGGATGGCATGTGAGTATTTTAAATAAATCAATATAAGCAAACTTCATGAGTGAAACATTCCATACTTTTAACCTTCTTGTGAACTTTTGACATTCCTATGCAGGAGAGAGCTGCGAGAGCAAGTATTTTACAACCCAAATTTTCTAACCAATACCCAAATGCAGCATGATTGAAAATCCTATTTCTTCACACATGGAAAGCTTGAAAACAGTAGTGTCATATTTTGATTTGGGCAAAGGGGACTGAATTGATGTTGCTCTGAATCTGGTACTTACTTTTTTCTCCACTCGTAACACTTAAGGACACGATCCTATGCAAGTCTGAACCCCTCTTTGCTCATTGTGGTTTATTCCCAGGAACGTGTACATAACACTGCAGCCTTAGTCACTAGTGTGCTCTTTCACAAAAGAGAGAGCTGCCCTGAATTTTTTCATTCTTGAACAGGAGAGTGGTGAAATTGGATTCTTCTGTAGTAAAGCATTGAAAGCAAAGTGCTTTCCTTAACTTCTCAGTGTGTTGGGTAAATCACAGGTAAACCATTAAAAGCAAAGAACCTGTATGTGTAAATCCAAAACCACAATATGAAACATTACTTTGAAATGAAAGGTCTTGTCCATCTGTAGCCAGGGCTACGATTAATTGTACTTTATGAAGTTCAGCAACCTTATAGAACTTCCTCATATTATCAGGACTGGATATTCCATCTTATTCTGGAGAAGAGTTCTATGTATACAATGCCTTATTCTCTCCCCCCACCCCCTTTAATTTACATGATGGTAGTAGATATTGCTCTATTAAAAAAATACATACTGTGTGTGATTGCGTGGGAACAAATGATAAAAGTACCATCACCAATTCTTCATACTATTTCCGAGAGATTATTGTTTGAGCCTTACTAGGAATGAAAGGAAACACTATTGGTTCTCAGTGTTTGCAAGTTGCTATTTTTTCTGAGAAGAGAGCAAGCTATTTCAACATGAAAAGACAAAAAGTATGGTTCTCACATTGACATTGATTTAAAATACGATTGGATGTAATTTTTCTCACCATGCATTTGACCCTTTTTCTTTCATTCTTTGCTTTTCTTGCATGAATTAGGTTGTAGGAAATGCTACTTACTTAAAACTCATGATTTTTTTGGGGGGGGGGTGACTGTGAAAATGACAATTACAGTGACCCTGTTGTTATGTTGTATGTAAGGAGCCTCTGTTTCTTTCAGGTGTCTTCTGGGAGGGCACAAGAATGAAACCCTCTGCCTATTTATTTCATTTATACACTAATTAGGCTTTTTGATAGTTGATGGTGACTGTCTGTCTTCCCTTACAGTCTTAAAGAATATTCTTTCGTATAATAAAGAATTCCCCTTTGATGTTCAGCCTGTTCCGCCAAGGTAAGCAACCAATAAATTAGAAGTATATATGGAGAGGGCTTTAGGAAGCTATACCAGAGATTGGAGTATAGTGTTTAACAGGGAATTGTTATAGGTCAATTCTAACTTCCTACCCCCTGGAAGGCTACGGATATTTCCTCAAGCCATACTGTTCATTGCAGGCACATTGATCTGAAAATAATTGAGTGATGAAGGTGCATAATCACCCCTCAGTTGTGGTGTGTGTGTTTTTAAAGGAAGATCTTAGCACCTGGTGAAGAGGAAGATTTGGAATTTGAAGAAGATGAGGAGGAGGGTGGAGCTGGAGCAGGATCTCCAGACGCGTTTCCTGCCAGAATTCCAGGTAGTAGGGGCATCATTTTCTTCAAATGTCATTTACTAGGATGAGGGTGATGATGCGGGAGTTAAGATTTGTTGCAGAAGTGTTTAGGTGCACACTTGGATGGTCATTAGTTAATGGATGGATACCAGTTGGTACATCTTCTGTACCAGTCTGTGCATAGAAGCTTTGCTAAAGTTCTTTTCACATAGTTTACATATAGTAATAAAGTATTGGTTACTAGTTGCATATGAAATAGGTTTGCTAACTTTGGATAATTCTTTATACTAGGCCAAAAAGGGGAAACATTTTACAGATGTCAACAAGGTATCTGCTTTTCTTCAGCAGCTAAATTACTGTATCTATTGTAGGAATTTATATTCCGCGCTTCAAGTAAATTCCTAGGGTGGCTTACAATACGAAATAAAAGATCCTATAAAAACACTACCCCAGAGGCTGATGGATCCAGTGGGTTTCCAGATGGCTCTGGAGGATTTTCTGGCTGATATGACTGGCGCTCCTGTCAAACCCCTGGCTGACCTCTGAAACATCCAAGTGGCTCACACTGTTGACACGATCGTCCCGAGTGCTCTCTCCCGCTTTGTGGAGCCCATTTGACTCCCTGGTATGTTTCAGAGGAAACAAGCTAGGAGACGGCTCAAACATGAGTGGAGGAAAATTGCAATCGAATGCAGTCGAACACTCATTAAGCCTACCTAGTGGCAGTGAAGGCAGTAAAGAGGGCATACTTTGCTGCTTCCTTTGCATCCTCATTGTGCTGTCCAGCAGAACTTTTCCGGGTAGTGCGGGGCCTTTTATAGTCTGTTATAAAAGAGATGATAGAACCAACAGTAGCTCGCTGTGACTTATTTGCAAAGCATTTTGAGTATAAAATCACTTGCATCCATTGGGATCTTGACTCCGCTCCTATAGCTGATGAATCTCTAGAGGTGTCCAGGGTACCTGATAGTTGTGCTTCCTGTTCCCTGGCAAATTGCCATGTCTGAAATGGCTGTTAGACCACCAGCACTCACTTTCATTTTTGTCTTCTATGTCTGGACAAAAGTTGTAGGTAGATATGTGTAAACATAGTGTTGAAATACTTTTTACAGAAGGGCTTAAATGTGAAAGGCTTAAGGTGACTCATGCAACCTAGATTTTGGGAGGCATTATATACTGCTATTCTCAATCAGCTGCTTTGCTGAATTTGTACTGATCATTGTACTTGCTTTGCCTGTACAATCTGCTTGTTTCCATGGATCCCCTATTGCATTATTGTGCTGCCTAACTGTACGTGGTCTTGTCTTCTACATGCATGGCTCCATCGTGTAACCATATACTACATAATTCATCTAACGCAGGAGCCAATGAAGGTATGATAATATCTTAATGTGAGCAGCTATTAATTGTGAATGTGTTCATATTGGCCAGAGCACTGGCCTTGTGCTTCCACTTGGATGTGAAAACTCTTGTATGTAAAATCATCCTGCCCACAGCAACAAATGCCAGATGTTGCAGAGCTCTTTGCCCATGCCACCACACAATTACACCCAAAGTCAGAACATCTCCAAGTGTCCATATTGCTTTATATGACCAAGGTCACATGAAGAAAGTAATTCCATTTTGGGGGGGGGTGGCAGAGGGAGGTTGTAATTTGAAGAGTAGATCCGGCAGATTAATACCTGGTACCATCTCTTTCAAAAGGAGGAAATTTATGCTGATATTTATTTCTGAACTCAAACATATAATAATATTCATTGGTTACCTTTGATCAGACCTTTGTGAAACTCTGCTTGCCAGTTGCTGTTTTGTTAGTATCCTTTATCTAAGGTGACTCAAATGTAGATTTGTACTTATATATACACAGGTTTATCACCATATAGAGCTGCGAGTACAGTTGTTAATTGGCCCTGAGCCGCCATTTTGCATCTGGCTCTGCCATTTCCCTGATCCACTATTTTATACCTGGTTCCAATTACTGGACCTCAGAGTTCCAGTTAAACAGCAATGAAGTTGACCTCAGAGCTGACCTCAACCCCCTGAAGTCTGCCCACCTCAATTGAATCAAGGTCTTTGGGTACAGAGGTGAATCTTTTGTCTTCCCACAATGGGTGTATCTGTTTGGTGCTTATTTGGGGGATTAGATGTACTAATATAATATATCTGATCCTTGTAATCCAAGTGTACTGGATTACTGGTGGCTGGTACCTTGCTTCCCCATATGGTGAACTTCGAAAAGGACCTGCAGACTTCTTACTCATGAGACTTGCTGCCAGATCCAAATGAATAGCTGTTTGTTTGTGGCTCAAGCCTTTGACATTAGGCAGCCCCGTTTTTCCTTGAATACAGTCAGTGGATTGAATCCTCCAGGTTCAGAATGCAGATAAAAACAGCGGTAGAAACTGTGCTGAAGCGCTATAATTCTGTTTCTTTAACACCCCCTTGTCTTATTTTCTTGCCAGGTACATTATTACCCAGATTGCCATCTGAACCTGGGATGACGTTGCTTACTATCAAAATAGAGAAAATTGGTCTTAAAGATGCTGGGCAGTGCATCGATCCCTATATCACAGTTAGTGTGAAAGGTAGTTGTTGTGTTAGTTGCGTTGGCGAGGCAATTAAGTCAGGCTTTGTTCCTTTGACACTTCTGATCTACTCCCGGTTGCCAGCAGACTTGGCAGTAATTGCTTAAGACTCCCACAGCAAATAGGTAGTTTTCCCCCTCAACATGTACAATTTTCTGACTCAATCAGTGTTTATGGAAGGCTGAAAAATGACACATTTGTGTCATGCCAGTACCCCAAGATACTGGTTTTGAGCGACATCCTGCATCTATTAGGAGTTGTGCATTATCCAGACTTCTTCCAAGTCCTCAACATCGTAGCTCCTCTTTTCACTTTGAAATGAATGCTCACTTTCAAGTCATAAGTGTTTGAATATTTCTTGGCTTTTAACATTCAGCAAGTCATGACAGATTTCTATTAGATTAACTTCTTCTGACGATGAAAGTGTGTTCAAATATATATAAGCCTCGTCTACCTTTGTATCTTTCTGTTTCGTAAAAAATGCTAATGACAAAGTATTCCTAAAAGAATAAATAGAGCAACATCTTTTGTGGATTTCTTGAAAATCTTCAAGTGACGTTTGAGGTATGAAAGTATTGAACCTTATAAAAAAAAAGGTGGATTATGTGTTTGGAAAGTTCCCTTCACAGTATTGAATTTATGTTATGCCTACTGTTACTGTTACTGGTGGGTGATAGTTTACTGGACAATATCCTGCAATATACACTGCAAATACATTCAGATCTAACATGTCAGATTTTCTGTAGCAAAATCACCCCTGGGTAGGAAATAGCATATACCTTGAGCTTACTACTAGGGAGGGTGGTATCCTAGTTATGCAATGGCCTCACCTGGAACCACCTCACGTTATTTTCAGTGCCAGGTGAAAGTATTTGTATTTATCCAGGCCTTTTAAACTACTTGAGTTTTTTTAAACATGAAATTCCAGTCTTAATCTGCAAGAAAGGAAATGATTAATGCTGTTTTTATTTTGTGAGTTTACAAGAACTTACACTATAAGAAAATATATTTTACCGAGTAGCCGTACAACCATAATGAACAACACTGCAATTCTACTTACAGAAATGTTTTTGATCCCATGGAGCTGTCTGCTAATGTTAGAAAAGAGGCATTCTTTAACCAATTCCCCTTCAGTCTGGACCACCGTCCATGCTGTACTGGAGGGTCCCTCAGCTATCTGGAGTAGAAGGCGGGGTGCAGGATACTGCAACAGGGAGTAGGAAAAATCGTCTTCCTCTTTTTTTTTATGTTAGTCAATGCTTCTGCTGGATTAAAAAGATTCCTTAAGCAGAATGGCAACATTGGATTTCACCCTAAATAAATATGTTGTCATATGCACGTGTTTCTCTTGCAACAAGTGATACACAATGAGAATTCCTAATAGGTGTGATAGGTCAGTTCCTTGTGGTATTATGTACACAATTTTGGATTGGACGTGATAGTCATGTAAGATACTCGCCTTGTCTAAAGGTGATTCTTGCGCTGTTCCCAAAAACAAATGCTTTTTTCACTAGTAACATGTATAATTCTGTTGTTACATTTTCAGAAATGGAGGCTTCCAAAATTTTATGCAGTGGTCCTTGTATTTTTCTAAGAATTGAAACAGCTCTCTCTTCTGATAAAAACATCATATTTTGCCCCTAACAGATTTGAATGGGATAGACTTGACCCCTGTGCAGGACACACCAGTTGCTTCAAGGAAGGAGGACACATACGTTCATTTTAATGTGGACATCGAGATTCAGAAACATGTTGAAAAATTAACAAAAGGTTTGTTGCATTGAAATATGACCAGCTGATCAAAGCTGAATTTAGAACCACTTCAGAAGTCAAAAATCTAGGGTGGGGAGGAAGAACATTTCCATGTTTTGCTTTCGTGACAGATTGACAACAGTATTTCTGATAATTGCTCAGTACCTTTTATATCGTAAAGCAAAAAATGTTGTTTAATGGGAGGCAGCTTTGTGCCAAGCCTATGAAAAGAAGCACTCTGCCATGTAACATACAGCTCTACATCATCTCTACATGGCTCAGTCGGGTCGTGGGTTCAAGCCCCACGTTGTGCAAAAGATTTCTGCATTGCAGGGGGTTGGACGAGATGACCCTCATGGTCCCTTCCAACTCTACAATTCTATGAGTCTATGTGGTTGGGGGTCTTCACCCTCTGTATCCTAGATTCCTCCTATCAAGGAATGATTCTTTTCCCTTCTGTTCAGGTGCAGCTATTTTCTTTGAATTTAAACACTATAAGCCTAAGAAAAGGTTCACCAGCACCAAGTGCTTTGCCTTCATGGAGATGGATGAAATTAAACCTGGACCAATTGTTATAGAACTGTAAGTGACCTTGGGCACATGCTGTACACTCAGATCCTATCAATTGCTTGCATGTTGAAGAACATAACTACTTGTGCTATGCTGGATTGGCAATTGCTGCTCAAAGTCTGCTAGACTGATAAAGATGTTGAGCATCCTCTATCAAAGTATTAAAGCTTTTAGTAGGTAAGATAGCAGGGGAGTGATAATCAAAACCTAATACACCTTGACATGGGATGCTGCAGCGCACAGAGGCAGGTTCATCGTAACTGTGTGCATGCACATGTCCTAAGGATCATTAAACTGAAGAGTCTGACAGTTCTTTATGTAATTATAGGTACAAAAAACCCACTGACTTCAAGAGGAAGAAACTCCAGTTGTTGACCAAGAAGCCACTTTATCTTCACCTCCATCAAACACTGCACAAAGAGTGACTTTTGTGAACTGAACCACTTGCCACAAAACCATAGCAGCTGCCTTATGTAGCACTCATCCTTCAGGACGCAGGGAAATGGCTGCATTTTACCCAGCTAGTCAAATGGGACCATCACCTGCCGCACATCGAGTGGATCAGCAGCCAAGCCCTGCCACCTAGGTGCAGTTTTCTTTGGAATGTATATTTTTATCACAGATGTTCCAAAGCGTGTTGTGAATTTTCCTAATTGGGCTGGTTGTAAGAGTTCAGTTTTGTAATTTGGTTTCTACACCCATATAAGAACACCCCAACTAAGGCGGTTGGGAAGTCCTCATCCGCCAGACCTGATACAGCAATAAAGATGTGCCAGTATCAACAAGATTATTATCGTGATGGTTGCTGCAACTCTTCAAGTATGCATCTCTCTCTAGTCAATGGATTGATTTTATGAAGGTGACCCCCCACAAAAAAGCACTTGAATTTACTTGATACAAAAAGATACTTGGTCATGAGTAAGACTCCAAAGTAGGATGCTGTGCCCTTGATTGCCTTCATCTTTTCATATGCCTGTTTTTCTTCAGTTTGAGGACAAAAGTAGCTACAAATGAATCATGGTGCTTCAGAATTCCTGAAAATAAATAGGTAATTTACACTTGCTACGGCAAATTAGGAATAATTTGCTGATCACAAGAAAGGCTGTTTGATTTTATATATATATATATATATATATATATATATATATATATATATATATATTCAATCAGTCAGCTGGTTTGCCTACTGACTTGAATTTTCTACATTGATCATTAAAGGAAATTAAGCCACCCCAATTACCTTGTTATATGAAAAACAAATTGTATAACAACCTTAAAAGAGAAACAACTGTTGTTACCAGAGGAACTGAGCTCTTTGCCAGCCTCCATACAAAATTCCCTGTGACATTTACCTTATCTTTAAGAGAATGGAAATATGCAAAATAATTTTGAGATCATGGACTTGCATGGATACTTAACTAGTTAAGGGGGTGTGCATCAACTCTGTGGAGAGGCCAAATAATGAGACCAACTGGGGTGATAGCTATATGCTTTATAATCTCCATTTCTTAGGGCCCTAGGCTCTGCAAGAAGTAGGGCTGTCCAAATGTTGCCTGAAGAGCTCTGGACTGTTTGATCAGCAGAGGGTTTTAAAAAAACATTAAATTAAAAGCTTCATTTACTTTTTTTTAAAAAAGAAACTATATTGCTCTGCTTTAACAGAAACAAACGGGGAGCTTTTCAGAAATCCATAAGCACCATTCTGGGCATCTTCATGTTATAAGGCCTTTTGGAGATGGGTTAGTGTGCAAAGGTTTTTTTAAAAGACAACAAAAAATAGATGAGCAACACTACACACCACTTAACGTAAAAGAGAATACTCCCCCCCCCACTTGCTGGATTGTGGAATAAAATGTATCCCTTTACTTCCAATCACTTAAAGCCCTTGTACTTATAATTTGGCAGGCCTAATCCTCTCTGGATTAATTACAGATCAAAGATGAGAATGCACAAAATGCTTTTTTTAAAGTGCAGATATAAAGCAATACATCACTAAACTAGGTCACATGAGAGTCACAGCAGTCCTAACCGTGTCTACTCTGAAGGAAATCCTACTGAATTCAGTGTTTGTTCCCAGCCAAGTGTTTTCACTTACCTATTACTTGCTGCACATTAACTAGTTACTGATCCATAAGAGGAAAGGAACCATTTTCTTGCAAGTTTACTCAAGAGCCTTGGTAAGCAAGGACCAGTTCTTTGAGGTGGCCAAGTCACAAACCCAGAGCTTGCTTATATATCTCCAACAATCCTGCTACAGCCGGCTAGTTTACTTTCTAATGTAAAACCTGTTTTAACCCAGCAGTAGGGGGGAAAGAAAAGCCACAGCTGGATTGTTTCTTCTTGTTGGCAGGCACATGACTTAAGTCTTAACACCAAGAACCATTCTGAAAATATTCTTAGTCAAGACGAGTAGTTCCTACTACATTGGTACCTCAGGTTACAAACGCTTTGGGTTACAAACGCTTTAGGTTACAGACACTGCTAACCTGGAAGTAGTACCTCGGGTTAAGAACTTTACCTCAAGATGTGAATAGAAATCGCACAGCAGTGAGAGACCCCATTAGCTAAAGTAGTGCCTCAGGTTAAGAACAGTTTCAGGTTAAGAACAGACCTCCAGAACGAATTAAGTTCTTAACCAGAGGTACCACTGTATGCTACCTAGCAAAAGTATTTATTCTCCCCCAGAATGCCTTAAGTGATTATCACAAATGGAACTGTTATTTGAAGTGTGAATTGTCTCTTTACATAATACTCAAAGCATTTTCTGATCCTTTAGAAAGCTTCCAAAAGACCAACATTAAATGATGAGAACACTGAAGCCTATGTTTAATGATGGGGCTAATTCTCCTAGAAATGCCCTTTCATACATACCAGCACATTCATAGAAAGCTGTGTGTTGTACTCCAAAGAAGGAAAGTTTGTATTTGTTTTAGAAGAGATTGAAGGCTCTCCAAGGTAAAGCAGCAGCCTATAGAAGCCTCTTTCCATGTGCTTCAAGTCTGGAATAAGTTTTGTTCACTCTTAAACCAATTACATATTGAGATTACCGTTCTAAACATCTACATACTCAGCAGTAAGCCCCACTGAAGTCACTTCTGAGTAGACATGTTTAAGGCTGGGTTGTAAGGTAGTCTTATCTGAGCTATCTTCTTGACTGATGTAGTTTTGAAACAAGATCTGGCCTACTACAGAGCCAAACATGACATGCAAAAAGTACAGTAAAAGCACAAGGGAAGGGTGAGCTTCTGAGCCCCTCTTCAGCAGCCCTCTGTGTTGGACTCTCTAGAGAATCCTCAACAGTACTGCTCATGGAAGCTGCATCTGCCCAAAGACCCCTTCCCCACTGCAGCACCATAGCCCATACTGCTCAGGAGGGTCAAATGACTATAGTGAAGTCAACAGGGGTGGGGTAATGAAAGGAGTCCTGGGCAAGGAGCCACCAGCTCACATCCCCCTCAGATTCAACTCAAATGTGCTGTTTTATAACAATTACCAAGTGATAAATGGCACCATTTCAACTCATAATTTTTTGAATCTGCACTCAACATGGGAAATTTGACCTGAATTTTCCTGGGCCGCTAGGGCTCTAAATTGTGGGGTTTTTGTGCTTTATGGAGGCATGACACTGGGTGGTCATCAACTAAGTTTTACTCAGCGTACGCTGACTTAAATCCATGACTCTTACTAAGTTAGGCCTATTAATTGCAATGGGTCTAAAACTTAGCTGAATATCACCCACTAGCTGGAAGAGTTTGTTCTATTCTTTCATCTTAAGCCATCTCCTGACTAGTACTATTCATTACTGCAAAGGAAAATGCATTTGTACAAAATTCATTCTTCTAAATGTAGCAAAAAAAGAGAAAGAGATCTTGCTCACTTTATTAGTAGATTTGTCCTTCCAGTACAGAGTAGTTTGTTTCTGGTCTTTTATACCAGGCAGTTTAAAAATATCTGCATTAGAATCCTTATGTAAACCACTTGTCTACAGTCACTGTAGGCTATATGTGAAGGGGTAGCATTTCTTACCAAAGGTATTTCCACAGGAAATGTTCAAATTATCATTTTGAAATCATTCACCAACTTATTACATAGGCTACATTAATTAAAAACTAACCACACAGGTACTTTCATATATTGCACGTTGAGAGCTGCAGATCAGCCACAGCTGTAGAAGCAGGCTTCAGGTTCATCACAGAAAAATTATATGTGCATCCCAAGTGGATGAACAAGTCCTCATTTAAAGGTGATCGAATGCGCGATGCTAGAGAAATTATTTCTGCAAAGGAGAAAGAAAGAAAAAAGCTACATAGAAACCAAGTCCAGAGGAGGAAAGAAGAGTTGGTTCTGAAGCCAATGAAATCCTCCCCACATGAAACGTGATGGAGATCAGTCCAGAAATCCAAAGTCATGGTTTCTCTTCAGCATGATGTGCAGAGTCCCGTGAGCTAGCTGGGGATGGGGGACCAGAAGGACCTCCTTGGTAGTCATTGGGTCCTGAAGGTGGCAAGTCTCTGGCAGGAGGAGGGGGGTAGTCCCTTAATCCTTGCGGAGGTAGCCGTGGAGGGCCTGGAGGATAATCTCTTGGGTATGGAGGCCGGAAAGGAGGAGGTCCACGCTGATATACTCTCTGATCAGGAGGTGGTAGTGGACCATGTGGAAAGTCTCTCATTCCAAATGGAGGGACAGGTGGATAGTCTCTTGGAAGAGGTGGTGGAGGGGCTCCACGTACTGGAAGGAAAAGCAGTACAGTGAATTATTCACTGGCAGGAAGTACATGCAATCTCACCCCAGAAATTTGGCAGAAACCAAACAGCAGGCACAGAATCCCAAGTTTACTAACTTCCATTTTAAAGAAGCATATTTGAAGCCTTTATGCCTGGCAGATAATATGTGAACAGACAACAAAATGTTCCTCTTCTCAGAAAAGGAACCATCTGTATTTTGCATGCCTCTCTTGTCACTTCCAGTCCTTTCCCCACATAGTTACAACTGTGCTTTGCTATCAATAGACTCACCAAATCTATCAAGGCAATATTCAGATGAAATACTTCAGCCAAATATTCAAAGCAGGTTATGGCTCTCAAATTAGTATTGCTAACATTGCTCAGCTCTCACAAATTCACCATGAGGCACCCCTGCCCACTCACTCATTGCCGCAAAGATAACTTTGTTCTGCAACAGGTTGTGAGAAAGATTCTTGAACCTGTAATGCCAATTCAAATAAACACCTTTTTTTTATATTAAAAAAGCACAATGGAAAAACAACCATACCCAAGGGAAGAGGTCGAGGTCCATAGGGTAGCCGGGGTGGAAGTCCAACACGAACTGGAGGTGGTGGCAAATGTCCAGCTGCTGGCGGTCCCATTACAGGGGCCCCTGGGTAAGGTGGTGGGCCTTTAGGACCCATGTTAACCTGTGTAAGACAGAAAAGTTAGTCTTCTACTATATACACCAGCGAAATATAAAACTGATCTTCCACCAAAAATGTTAAGTGTTTGAAAGCTATGTATTTTCAAACTCATTTTCACTGCATACTACCAAACAGGGGTGAGGAATTTCAGGCCAGGGGACCAGTTGCAGCCCTCCAGACCTCTCTAAATGAGCCTCAGACTAAACTCCTCCTTGCACAGCCTTTTCAGTGCCCATCAAGTACTTTTGCCTGGTTAAGACTATGCCTGTTCCTTGCCTGAATGGAGAATGTAGAGTCTTGTGCGTGTAAGTAAAGGAACCCGTGACCATTAGGTCCAGTCGTGGCCGACTCGGGGGTTGCAGCGCTCATCTCGCTTTACTGGCTGAGGGAGCCGGCGTACAGCTTCCGGGTCATGTGGCCAGCATGACTAAGCCGCTTCTGGCGAACCAGAGCAGCGCACGGAAACGCCGTTTACCTTCCCACCGGAGTGGTACCTATTTATCTACTTGCACTTTGATGTGCTTTCGATCTGCTAGGTTGGCAGGAGCTGGGACCGAGCAACAGGAGCTCACCCCTTTGCGGGGATTCGAACCGCCAACCTTCTGATCGGCAAGTCCTAAGCTCTGTGGTTTAACCCACAGCACCACCCGTGTCCCCTCTTGTGTGTGTAGCCGTCTTCAAATTTTGACTGGAATGTAGCCTGCTGTACAAAGGCAAGACTCTCATCCATTGCCCAAATTACTTTTGCCTCTGGCTCCACCCATGATTGGGATGCAGACTGCACAAGGCAATGCTGCTCCTGAACTGGAAAAGGTTCCCCACCCCTGCTATGGGGATTTTCCTTTTCCTGAATACTCTGGCTATACAAAAAATAGATGTTTCAACTAAGTTACAATCCTGAATATATTTAACCACCTAAAACCCATCATCCATGTAGTTAGTATTTCTTAAAGCACCAGCAAACCCAAATAAACAGTTAATTTAAACACAAAGAAATCCAGGAAGTACCCAAGGGATAAAAAAAAAGCCTCAAATATCTGCTATATTAGATTTCTAGAAAATAACTCAGGACCAAAGCATAGCTTTTACAAATGTAGTATATGTTAGCTGCCCTCACCAATGTATGCAACCTTAGGAAGTCAAGAAGCCCCAGAAGAGTTGTAGCCTAAAATGAGTCTCGCGGGGCTCATTTTGTCATGCTGAGATATGAAGCATCATGCTCCTCTCCATCAAACCAGGGGAAAGCAAAAGCACCAATCCCAGCCTCTTGGTACTCACTGCAGTTGCTTCAACAGATGAAGGTGGAGCAGTAGAAACACAGGGGGCTTCAGGCTCTTTAGGAGGGTTTGGCTTTATTTCCCCCCCAGCAACATAAAGACAGTAAGATGATAGACAAAATAAGAACATGATATGTAAGAGGTGATGTGACCCATACAGTGGGGTTCTTCCCAAAATGCCATCTCAGGAAAAAATTTAAAACCTCCCTGCCCCTTGCTTACCATTCCATCCACTACTGCAGCAGGAGAGGATGTCCTTGGCCCACAGGTCATTAGGGATGCTACAGCAGGGCCAAGCTCTAAAGACAAAGACCACATATTTTTTACCATTTTGAAAAGAAATGCACTTTCTCAATTGTGGACACCCACTTGTTGCTTGTCTACAACTAGAGATCTTTTGTTCTTCTAAGTGGTATGTACATTTTGTTAAAAATTATTTCTCAATTTATATACCACTTACATGCCCTAATGGCTTCTGAGCACCAGCCAGCACAGCCAATTGTCAGACAGGATGGGAGTTGTAGCTCAGCAACATCTGAAGGAGCACATATTCCCTACTTCTGGTTTAGAGACCTGGGCTATGCACTCCCTTCCTCCCTGAACAGTAACACGTACAGTGGTTTGAGCATTGGACTAGGACCAGGGAGACCCAGTTTCAAACACTCACACAGCCAGGAAGCTCATTGAGCAACCTTAGCCAATGACTTTCAGCCTAAACTACCTCTCAGGTTTGAGAGGATAAAAATGTGGAGGGAGAAAACCTTGCACACCATTCTGAACTCCTTGGAGAAAGGGCAGAATGAAATTAGCATAGTGCTGTTGCATTAAGGATTACTCCAATTACAAACTATGCACATATGCTAGCAAAAAATAAGGTGCTTTATTTTCCTATTAAGGTCAACAGGACAGAAAAGGCTTAAAATTAACTGGATTATAACCCAACATCTTTAAACACAGTGTGCCATTCTGGCTAATTTAGGACTGCTTTGTTATTTTTACTATTTTCATTCTTAAACCAAAGAAGGAAAAGTGAATTCCGTAAAAATAAAAAATTGGCCCTTTATAAAAGTTTAAAGTGTTCAGTGATAATAAAGAAGGCTTCTATAGCAAGACAACCTAAGGAAGAAAGAAAAAAGGATTGATTTATTGCCATCTTCACCTCTTGAACCTTCTCTTGGATTGGCAGAAAGGGGCCGCCCAAGGGGTTCCATCATCAGCGGTGGGGAAGGAGCTCCCCCGCTCACAGGTGAGGGCCCAAAGGATCCATCTCGACTTAATGGACCTGTAATAAAGCATGGTCACTGGTGTCAACTTTTTATTTCCTTTTTCTGAAAGGTTAGGCTTGACATTTCAGATCCTTAGCAAAAGGTGAACAGAGCATTTACCTCTGCGAGGGGGGGCTTGATGGTCTGGTCGGCCTGCAGTTGGTTTCACAATTAGTGGTCTCTGAAGCGCAGCTATTTTCTGATCCATCTCTATTAATCTATTAAAGGGGGGGGAATCAAAAGTTAATCTCAAAGTGCATTCATGCTTGTACGATATAGCACTGAAGCAGGTGCGCCAGGTGGTTGGGGGCTGAGGGGTCTTCAGCCCCCAACATTTTTTCAAGGAGGGGGCTGGGCTCCCCCAAGATCCTGTAGCCCCTGCTCCACTTCCTAATCCTCACCGATGTCGTGTGGGGAAGAGCTTGAGCACGGAGCTCTGCTCTGCGCTCCCCATTCTCCACCACACAAGCGCTGGCATCACAGCGGCAGGATGCTTGAGCGTCTCGGCATGGCGCGCGAGCGCTAGGTGGGGCAGGACATGTCACATGATGTGTAACATAACACATCACATGATGCACCCCCACAATGTGGGGGGGCAAGTCGGCACCTTTGCGCTGAAGGAATTTGCCATTAAATAATATGCACTTTCACCAAGAAACCTGCAGTTGTGAATAGCTTAGTATTAGTGGCAGTCTATAAAACCAATCACCTTTCGCAGTTACCAAATAGAGAACATACTTACTTGAGCCTTAAGTTGGAATTTTCCCTTTTTTCTTCAGCTAATGCCCTTTCGGCAGAACGTGCTATGAGCTGCAATAGGAAAAAAAATAGTGAAAATCATGTTCTGCTAGGAAAACACACATTAAAGGCTAATTGCTGCTGCTCTGCAAAAAACATTAACTGCCCTGCTCAACTAAATGAAAAGGTTTTTTATATGCTTTAATAAAATCCTTACCCAGTTCTCATGGGCCTTCTTCTCATGGATGTCAATCTTAAAACATTAAGGAAGGAAGGAAGAAAAGTTTATTTGAGTCTGCACATTGGCTTATATCCTACATCTACTGCTTCAGAAAGATTTATTGGGATAGCATCACACCTGATTCTTGTAAGATCGCTCTGTTTGCTGCAGTTCTTCAACAATTTCGTCAATTCTCTTTCTGTCAAAGAATTTGAGAGATTACTTCTGCTCACTGTCTGAAAATATGAGACATTACATTCATCAATCAATCTATTTACTTGTATTTTTTCACGTCTTCAACTGCCAGGACTGCTTTTTCATCTGCAGCAGAGAGCTTCTGATCCTTCTCTTGACGCTCATACTCTTCTTGTGACAACTTCCTAAAGCAGAAATTTAGGTATAATTAACCCTCTGTGGCCAGACACAACCTGACAGCATTGGAAAAAGTTCTAAAGCTTTTGTATCACTCTTACACAACTCCATATTTCAGGTAGTCCTCAACCATGACAAATTGTCAATTGGCGTTTCAGCCTCTCCTTGATTCAATGGTGGGGTAAAATAAATTTTTTAAAAATTATTTTCAGCTATGGGGATCAATTCTAGCCCTATTGTAATGGCTGAAAAAACAGAAGCTGGGTATGTTTAGCCTGGAAAAGAGGAGACTGAGAGGAGATATGATAGCCATCTTCAAATATCTTAAGGGCTATCACATGGCGGAGGGAACATGCTTGTTTTCCCCTGCTCTTCAGGGTTAAGACTCAAGGCTATGGCTTCAAGTTACAAGAAAGGATATTCCGATTAAACATTTGGAAAAACTTTCTGATGGCAAGAGCTGTTCAGCAGTGCAACAGACTCCCATGAGAGGTGGTGAACTCTCCTTCCTTGGAGTTTTTTAAGCAGATGTTGGATAGCCATCTGTCATGGATGCTTTAGCTGAGATTCCTGCATTGCAGGGGGTTGGACTAGATGACCCTTGGGTCCCTTCCAAGATTCTATGAAAGGTAAACAGAAAAGGAGCAAAATGATATAGCTTACACAAGCTTTCCAGAACCTTAAAGGTAAAGGTAATGGGACCCCTGAGCATTAGGTCCAGTCGTGACCAACTCTGGGGTTGCGGCGCTCATCTCGCTTTATTGGCCGAGGGCACCGGTGTACAGCTTCTGGGTCATGTGGCCAGCATGACTAAGCCGCTTCTGGTGAACCAGAGCAGTGCACGGAAACGCCGTTTACCTTCCTGCCAGAGCGGTACCTATTTATCTACTTGCACTTTGAACTGCTAGGTTGGCAGGAGCTGGGACCGAGCAATGGGAGCTCACTCCATCGTGGGGATTTGAACCGCCGACCTTCTGATCGGCAAGTCCTAGGCTCTGTGGTTTAACCCACAGCGCCAACCACGTCCAGTACCTTATTCCTTCCAAATACTGTTGGACTACAATTCCTATCATCTCTTGACAACTGGCCATGCTGGTTGGGTTGATGAGAGGTCATCCAAAACATATGAAGGGTGCCAGATTGGGGTAAACTGGTTTATACCATGTTTTGGGGTATTTTTATCATCTTTTAAAAGCCCAGTACTTACTTCTGAAGTGCCATTTCCTTCTGCTGATAAAGCTCATTGAGAATCTCCACTTTCTGTTGCAGAGTTTTACATTCACTTTCTAGCTGAGATTTTGCTCTCTGCAAGGAACAAGAATCATGTTCCAGCTTCTTGATTTGCTCTGCAATAAGACAAACCTATTTAGTACAACATTTGTAAGAGCTAAGATACAGTGACACAGAACATTCAGTTGCTCAGGAAACAAGACAGTTTTCACTCCAGGGTCTTTGACAGAAGGAAAAACTGCAAATTTGGGTGGAAATAAGCTTCACACAGAGGCAGGCCAGTGACTTGGAAGAGGTCCCAACATAAAGAGGAGGACCGAAACATGGAGCCCTGAAGTAAGGAGGCTAAAAGAAGGGTAGGTGGAAAAAGGCAGAAATAAGACCATGAATTAAGCAAAATGCAGTCTATCAAAGAAAGGGCTGTAAAGAAATTCCGCAGAGCTTAAGATAAGGAGATGCTGTAAGCACTAGGGGAAGTAAGATAGCTTAAAGTAGTAGTCAGCAGCCAAAAACCAGGAATCTGCAAACACAACAGGGAGTGGAAAAAGTGAAACAGGGCTAGACTATGCACAACTGCTCCCTTTTTCTAGGCCCTATGTTCTCTTGGCCTCTTCTTGAAGGAAATGAGCAGACAAAGAATGTCTAGAAGGCTGATGAATGCCAGCCAATGGGGAATGCAGCTGCTGGATCTAGAGCTGAGACTGTGAGAGGTCTCTATTGTCACCACATCATTACACACTGGCAAGGGAAGTATTAGGGACAAAAAGCAGGGTGAAGCAGATGGATTTCATTGACTGATTTGAACTAACCAACCATTCTTGTGCCCCAAGGTTTCTATCAACGAATGGAAATGGGAACCCCCTTAACTGATGAGTTACTGCAGTGGTTTTAAAAAAAACAACAACAAAAACTTGTCATTCCAAATTATATATTTGCTGAACACACCTTCCAACTCATGCCTTGCTGCTACTTCATCATTAAGTTTGGACCGCATGTGATCTCTTTCTTCTTCAATGATAGATAATGTTGTTTTTACCTGCAAAAAGCAACAAATGGCCAGTGAAACACTCTCCTGGAATACAAACTTAGGCCATATTGATTACACAAAACAATGTTTTCATGGGGTTACTTCATGTACCAAACTGCCCCCAGATTCTCTCACAGCACCTTTGAGGCCTGCTATAACTAGTGGAATATTACTGAAGGCGTTTCAGATTTTTGTGAGCTTCTACACTATGGTGGGTAAGGGGAAGGGATCTGTGTTAACATGGGTTCAAAAGAATTTTGTATTTTGGGGCTCTGCTTGGACTCAGATCCTTGGGATAGTTATATTTCAGCCTACCCAGTTTGTGTTATGTGAAATGGGTGTTTTGTGCTTGGGCATGCCCACACAGTAGCCATTTTATGAATGTACATGCCCCCATGGCAGCAATTTTGTGAAACTGCTGTGACACTTCAAGAATCCCAAATGTGCCCACTGGCCCAAAAAGATTGGAAGCATCTGTGTTATACCCTTGAAACATCCATCATCTGTTTAATCTGATTCTTCATCTTTTCATTCCTGGTATCTAGAAGGGAGAAAAATTATTTTCATTGTGTTTGTTTAAGCAAAAATTTCAAAATCTGGCAAGAGGAAATCTCCATAGATAATTTTCTAGAAGTGTACAGATGAAAGCAACGCATTTCAACATGAAGCAGGAAAATATTTCAATTATAGGAGTTAAAAGCTACTGATGTTCACAATTGACTCAAGAAAGGGCAGATCCCAATGGCAATCCAATCCAGTTATTTATCTGATGAATTGCTCACATTATAGATATAATTCATCAGAGTTGAGAAATTTACTTCTCAGTGATATAGCCAGTATGTTAGATGGACATCATCTTAATTTCTGGTCTTTTGTATTAGGAGTATCTGTTCCTATTTGATACATAACAGATGTTAATTATTCACTATTGTGTACCATTGCCCCTAGGAGACTTCAGCTATTGCTTCCTCAAGATTAGCTGCTTGAATGGACTACCAGGTTATCTAAGATTTTAGTACCTGAGAGCTCTCCATTGGCCAGATCATTTCCATCATCCCTCTTGCCTTCTGACTCAGATTCTGCATCAAGCTGCTTCAGCTGCATAATGCAGTTAGTCAAAACCTAAAGCAGAAGCAAAAAGCCAAATTTTAAACTATAAGACCACAACATTAGGTGTAGTAGTTCAATCACAGAGTCATGAACACAGAAGAAAGTTGTTCTTCAAGAGAGCTTACTTCAATTTCATTTTCTTTATAGGCAAGTGCTTCTTCCATATCATTCTGAGATTTCTGATACAACTTGATCTGTTCACCGAGCTCACTGTGCCTCTCACTCCAGCCTTCTGCTTGTTGCAGCAGCTGAAAGAACACAAATACAATATTAACAATATTACTGGGATGACAAACAGCATGTAACTCAGGCCATCAGGTTTTAAAACTACACCAGAGTGGCTAAATATGTCAAAGTTAAAGTTGTGCCAAAACAAAAAAGAACATGCCACCCCTTAAAAAAATAATGCTGGCTCATAATGAGGGGAGGCACAGGCAAAAGAACGATCATCTGCAGCCATGCACAAAATCCTTTAAAATGAAAGCACAGCTTTAACTGATATATTTAGATATCATCTTATAATAAAACCAGAAAACAGGAGGGGTGGGTGGATTTCACAGAGGATCACCATTTTAAGATTCTCCCTGGAGCAATAACATTTCTAAACCTGCCACAAGGCACCCACCCGATACATAAAGGAATTCAGGATGGGATTCACCTAACCATAACATGCATCTTCAGCATCTGTCTAACCATCTATATTTCTTTTAGAATTCATTGTTGAACATTTCCACCTTCTCGAATTTTTCATTATACTGAGAAAGTGTATTGTATGTGGTCTATTCCCTTGCCTCAAATGACCTCAGGAGGAGCTTCTGCCCATCAGTGTCAACTGTCAGCAAGGGGAGACTTGCCTTCATCATAACCTGAGCACAATCTAGCTGTTCATCCCCACTCCACTGTGTCAGAGAACCACAGAGAGTTCCCAAAACCAGATGGGGACATCATTTTGGGTGAGAATTTTTTTCTATAAGCTACTGTTGAGAGCTTCTCAGGAATATAAATGAAGACGTAGGTATTCTACACGAGTAAATATTGTAGCTAGCAGCTCCTATGGTGGAGCTTCCTAACCACTTATTTTCCCACAATTGTGCATTCATGTTTCACTTCTACCAAGGTTCCATCTTCTCTAGCTCCAATATCATCAATGTAACAAAAGGTTAACATATTGCCAGAAGTCATGGGAAGAGAAGGTCTGATAACTACAGCTGATACAGCTATGGTAATTTCTTCAACAGTCTAGGAATCATCAACCAAGGAAGTTTGACCTGGACTTCTCATCAGCTTTCCTTTTTTCTCTCTCTCAAGGTCAAAAAGTATTTCTTGTTCAATGTGCTTTCACCTTGTCACTTATGTTCTGGCATCATATGGATGTAACTTTAAGTTAGGAAGACACTGAAGAGCATGGCCAGAAATGACCTTCCGGACACTACGAATCTGCACAGGAACAACATTGAGCATGGCTGTGGGGGGTGGGGTGGGCAGCTGTTCTTGCCAGTCACAGGAACTAGAGGCACCGTCATCAGGTTTCATTCTCTCACAGAGCAATGAAAATCAGCCTCCTAGCACTAGGGCTCCAGACTGTCTTTGCAATGACCAGCTCTAAACAGAACAGCAAGTATAATTCACTGTAAAGAACTGTACTTGTCATATAAGCAAAGGATTTAATAAAAGAGTGAAGCTCAATATGGTCAAATATGGTCAAAATGTTTAGGGGTGCTCTCATTTTGACTCAGGAAAATCACCATTTTATATTTCAAATCGGGAAAAATAAATACAGTAAACAGACAAAAGTACAAAGATTCACAAAATGTTTAGGGGTATGCGTACCCCCAGAAAAAAGCACTGGTCAAATTTATCTAGGGTCAAATACATCTACAAAGACTGCTGCTGCTCCTTAACTTCTGTGCACAGATGGGGACGCAAAACAATACCATCTCAGCTAACACAGAAGCATGACACTTGCATTACAGATATATTCTTTTTGCTGAGAATCTCCAAAGAAATTCACCATCCCTGATTGCAACAATCCATTAGCTTAGGGTTGGACAATGTGTATTCCAGAGGCCGGATGAAACCTTCAGCCAGTTTTATGTCCCCAGAGTTATCAGACTCTTGTTCCTTTCCTTCTCTAGTATTGCATTCCTCCCACATTGTTCTGCTAAAGGAGGAAGATATTAAGCAATGCCTTTATGATGGCAACAGAACTGGCAAAAAATGTTCCCAATACTGCTTTTCCAAGGAAAAATATTAAAAACGGCTTTTACTAAATAAGGAACCATCCCATGAAAGGAGTTACACAAGCCTGGCTTGCCCACCATTGGTTTTGGTTTTGCCCACTGCTGTCAGGCAGCCCTCAATAGGAAAAAGGTTCCCCATCCCTGCTTTAGCTCCTGGGGGTCAACTGTTTTCCCAAGGCTTCCTCACACTCACAGCAGCACCTAGCTATCTTCATTGTCCTTTGTCTCCTTCCCCAGTGCTGCCCAGGTACTGCCCAATCCCTGACTGCACGAGACCAATAGTGGGTCCAACAGTGAAGAAGGTGGTTTCTGCACATGCTGTAGGGGGAAGTAAGGGGCAGATGGGGTTTATAAACCTGAGAAGGTAGCCCATCTAGGAGAAGGAAAACTCTTGAGCCTAAACTTCTGCTGCCTTGTGGGATATCTTCAGGAGAGGAAAAGGCTAAGGAGTAAACCCTACACAAAATCTGAGCAGAGTCACTAAGATGGTTGGATTGCACCTTGTACGCCTCCTTCCGGCAACTCCAGCCAAGCTGGTGCCAAACATATTGCTCTGTTTTCCTTTGGACCACATCAGTGAGGCTGAGAGGGGGGTCTTGTTGTCTAGATGGTCCAGGACCTCCATATATACTATCCAGGCTTACATCCCGGAGAGGTCACTTCGGTGCTGCAAACAGTGTTTAGACTTCACCTATGGAGGTGCACTCCATTGTCTCTCGAGACAGATGGATGTCAACAACTACTCATGCCCCTCAATATTTTAAAATGAGCAAACTTTTCAAGCAGAATTAACTTGGTCTGATATGTACACAAAGCAAAGCCTAATTAATGAAGAACAGCAGTTTAACAAAAACGGCACACTCACTTGCTCCTTACTCTTCTTAAGTCTCGTATTCTCTTCTTGAATACGACTCAATTCAGACTTCACTTTTTCTTCACTTAGTTTAGCTTCATTAAGTGCTATCTGCACCTAAAAATTCCAATAATTTCAAGTTTAATATGCAAATCACATAAAAATGCCAGCTTACACCAAAAAAGCACAGAATAATTCAATAACCCGCAACATTCAGAATTTAGATTCTTCTATTCTTCTTGGGAGACCATACCTCCCATTAAACCATGGTTAAAAACGAATTATGGTTTAATACAAATGCACAAGCTGTATGTGCATGTAGCTAAAAAATTCCTGCTGCATTCCTCCCCCCACTTCTGTTGCACCACCTTGAAACATGAGAGATTCTCACTTGTCATGATGTTCAAACCTAGGCTCATGGTATTAACCCTGAACAAACTACAAGCAGTAAGCCAAGACAAAACTTTTGTTTAATGCTCATAGATTTGTTTATTTGAACATCAGGACAAGCCAGACACTTAATTGGTCCTGGGAGCACAGCAGGAGTGCGAAGAGCAGAATGAGAACTTTTCAGCAGCATGCACCAGCAAGTTGTGCATTCACATTGAACAGTAATTTGTTTTTAACTGTGGTTTAAAGTGATGCTGATATCAAGTCAAAGATTTACTTGAATTCAAAATCCAGATGTGTTACCTCAGAGAGCTCTACAGAATGCAATGTGATGACTTCTTGGAAGTTCTCCAAAGACTTCTGCGCTTCTGTGAGCTGTGAATAGAAACAAAAGTGGCATACATATTGGACTTGAAAACAAAAGATTTATACTGACATTACATTTACTGAGATGTATAAGTACGTAAACTAGTTAAGCTGGCTTTCAGGTTACCGGCAACCTAATATAATTTATTTCAAGTTCTGTAATGAAACCCAGTTACAAAGATAGGTTCCTTACCCCCTAAAGAAAGGAGCAGCATACCATAGATACCTAAACACATTTACTAGTCTCAGAATAAGAAAGGATACATATTGAGCTGGAATACTGGCTCATATTGCGTCAGGAGCACATTCATAAATAGCCTTAGACAAACAAGTCACTATTTCTCAGTCTCACCAACACAGTATGTGAATACTACTAGCCTACCTTATAGCACTGTTGCAAGGACTGAAATAAGCTCTATGAAGTACTCTGAATGCTGCAATGTGCTAAATAAATGTTAAGCGTTATCAGTATGCTTAAGTCAAAACAAAAAAAAAAATTTCCTTCCAGTAGCACCTTAAAGACCAACTAAGTTAGTTCTTGGTATGAGCTTTCGTGTGCATGCACACTCGCCTGGGGTCCACCAGCACCCACCATCGCACTGCGTGGCCAAGGAGAGGTGGCCAGGGAAGGGTTGTGCCTGGCTGATTGGCCTGCTCTCTGCCACCCTCCTCCTAGGCCTGCTGCAGCTGTGGCTCCAGCACTGCTGGGATGCTGCCAGGTCCGCCAAAGAGTGCCAGCCGCAGGTCCCACTGGGAGCTCACTGAGCTGAGAGGGCAAACAGAGTAACCAGCAGGCAAACTCTGTAAGAAGCAGCCACCACAAGGGTGCAGGGAAGGCCACCTGTTGCCTCTCGCACAACGCCCACAAGGTGGGTAGTGGGCGCAATCCTTGCCTTGCCCCAGGTGCTGGCAACGCATGCTATGCCACTGTCTAAAGGGCTGTCACATGGAAGATGGAGCAAGCTCGTTTTCTCCTTCTCCAGAGGCTAGGACCCAAACAATGGATTCAAGCTATAAGGAAGGAGATTCTGACAGTAACAGCTGTTCGACAGTGTAAAGGACTTTTCAGAAGGTAGTGGGCTTTCCTTCTTTGGAGGTTTTTAAGCAGAGCTTGGATGGCTATCTCTCATAGATTCTTTAGCTGAGATTCCTACATTGCAGGGGGTTGAACTAGATAGCCCTGGGGGTCCCGTCCAACACTACAATTCTATAAATGTTGTAAGATTATTTACTTAAAAGTTACCATTAATTCTCCTGACTATTTTACCTTCAGAACATAGGAGAAATATTGAAAATAAAGCTTGGAGGCATGAGTGTAGATAGAACATTCCAGGGAAAATTCTAAGGATGTGTGGCTGACGAGAACCATTTGTGTGGATTCCAAAGCAGTGAGGGCCCACATCACACAAAAATGGTCAGGTTTCCAAAACCCAATGGAAAATATGAGTTACTGGACTTTTCAATCGTAAGTGCTGACATTTAAATATTAAACAGATTACAGAATTTAATGTCAAATTGAAGTAAAAAAAAGTTCATCTCTTCAAGTGTTCATGAAGTTCTCAACCACCACCACCTTTCCAAGGAGCTTAACCACACTCTCACAGCCAGTAGCAAAGTAGGAGAATTTGCTTACTTGTTTCTGTTTCTCTGAGTAGTGCTCTTTCTCAGTTTCTAGCATGGTGTGCAATTTTTTCACTCGCTCGTCTAACAGATGGTTTGTTTCTTTAAGCCCCCTGATTGTGTCCTGTTAACAGCAATGGAAAGATATGTTTATTTTGTTTAAATATTTTAAACATCTGTCATAAGAATAAAATCCTTGTTTCATACCTTAAGCCCTGTAGCCTCATCTGAGAGATTTGTGTTTTGTTTCTGGGCCTCGTTCACAGCTTCTTTTGCTGCTTTTATCTTTTTAAAAGAAAACAAACAAACATGGAAAGTAGAAACTTAATATTAATTTCATTTTTGATATCCCAAATTATGATCTTCCCAATTATACCACTAAAAGAGAGTAGAGGACACGCACATTTTAGATTATCCAAACACTGATATTAAATTTTTAACTTCAGAATAATAAAGACATGCAGACAGCACAATACCTTTTGATCATATTCCGACATCTTTTCTAAGATTTCTGTCTTTTCTTTTAAGAGAGTTTTAATTTTTTCTACAAGTTGTTTTTCTGTCACTAGAAAAAAGAAAATTAGGGACAAATGTGGAGCATTTTTCTGTAGAACTGGGCTACTCTGCTAACCCTTACACATCACATGTACCTCAACAATTACAAACAAAAAATGCCCCAACATGGCTCCCACCCCACAACACTGATGTCAGCTGCTGAAAATGGTAAGCTTAGACATCACAATATATCATGGATCTATCATTCAACTTAGATTCAGTTTCCCTGAACTGGGGCTGCCAACTCCAGTGTGCATGCAGTTCACTGGAAAAAGGGCTCTTTCCCCACCCTGGAGATCTTCTATTAGGCTTCAGTGTGAAGCTCCTGCATTTTATGCTAACGGACACACTGCATTATGACCCTTTTGGGGGACTCAAGGGGAAGGTATTCTTCATACTGAAACCTATTATGTCAAAGCTCCAGTGAGGTAGTGTGGAAAGACACATTCAAGATGCACTGGAAAGAGTTAGGCAGACAGTACAAAGGGGGCTATGGGAAACAGGCAGGATTCAAAGGCCTGTATACGCACCAAAGCTTCTCAAGCCTTCCTTTCTCACTGCTTTCCCTACCCTCTCAAAACAAAAACCAAACCACCCTTGGGAGATTCTCCTAAGTAGAATCCAGCACAGCACAAAGGTGTAGAGACAGACGTGGTAGTTCCCATGAGTCCAGGAAAACACCTGAGGGACAGGTACATGTAATCTTTGGATTACAACCTGATCTCCCCAGACCAACAGAGTAAAGAGCAGCCAGAATACTGAAGTGTCCAAATGGCTCTTTATACATGTGGTATTAAATAATAAATTCTGATACTAAGTGCTCAAAGTTATATTAAGCAATAAAGCAATCCTGCCATACAATCGGCAATATCGCAAGGAGAAAATATTCCTACCTTGATACATTCTACTCTTTACCTACAAAAGGAATGGATAAAAGACAGCATTATGAGAAAGATTATGCCATTTTATTAATGCCATCAACAATGAAAAGTAAATGGTTGTCAATAACCACTCCAATAAATATCAACACAAGCATGGTTTCCATTGCAAGTATCAATTTACATTATGCAAGCAAGCTTCTAATAAAAGCTTTTAGGTTCTGCTTCAAAGTCAGGCCAAAGTTCTGGTTATGTAACTACTGTGTGGGTACAATTAAAAGCATTTGATTTTGAAACTAAAATAAAAGAACAACAAGTACCAGTTTGAAGCTTGCCTGTCAAGCCTTCTATCATTGATGTTGTAATTTGAGGCAATAATAAACTTGCCATACAAATTATTATAGAAACTTCTCCCTTTATTTTGAGAATGTTGACCACTGTCCATATTATCAGTACTGAAACTGTCTAGCAAGGATCCATCTTTGACATTACTATTTATTGTTCAATTTTAACATTGGATTTAGCAACTGCAGAACAGTACGTTTCCAGTAAGTGTCAATGTGGCACTTTTGACACAAATGTTCAGCACTGACTTGTTTTCTGTTAAAACACTTCATTAAAAAGTATTTAAAATAAATTTATGTGCTTTACTGTTGAAGGTAGAAATATTTGACACCAAATATTGAAGCCTGAAAGACTTCATAATCATAACTGTCAAAGCTCGGCCAGATAACTAAACATCAGTATACTGTATCCAACCTTGAAAATAAACTTACGGATAGACAAGTTCTCCACAAGAAAATGGCAAGTGTAGCAAATCCCACAAAGGCAGTAATAATAATGGGCTCCCAAGGAAGTCCATGGAAGTCAGGACCAGGCTGCATGTCTTCAGGTAGTGTTGAAACCAACTAAGAAAAAAGTTGGCAAATTTTATTTTTCTTAAAAGCTGTCAAGTGAGTACATATTTAGAAAATGCACCAAACTCATAGGAAAGTTTACACAGAAGAATGTCCACTAATTTCAATGGGGTCAACTCCCAATTGTGTCTCATATGCCTGTCAAGCTTCATCCTTACAACCAAAAATTATAGCCTAATCATATGCACACAGACCAGAACAGAAAGGACTTAATGTAAAGTATGACAAAATCTAAGGGGTTCTCTCACCAAAGATAAGGCAGCTTGAGCTGGGTTGTGGGAAAGGAATTCACAAGCACTTCCCTCTGTTCTGAATTTGCTTAAAGAAATTCTAATTTTTGATTCTTCCAACAACAACAAAATCAATATTCCCTGTTACTGTTAACTTTTGGATTTATTCTTCTTCTTCAACAACAACATCCTACACATTTAAATTTAGCCAAGTTAAACCTAACATTATCTTAAGTCTAAATCCCTGATGACTTTCAAGTTGTTGGTTTTCTTAAATTATTCCTCATTAGAATTTCAATGTATATATATACTTAAAAATTCAGAAAGTAAATTTCAGAACCCATACTTTACTAAGTTTTGAAGTTGTGTGTTGAATCAAAGGTATGTATGTTGAATTAAAGCTGTTGGATCCTTGATAGCCTGCTATTACACCACACATTTACAACATCTTGTTATTGAGAGTTACACAAGCTTTCAGTTTCATTCCCAGAAACCTTTGCATCACTAGGTGTACTGATACGCAGAAAACAGGGGGTGGAGTGGAGAAACTAGGACTCTGTTCACACAGAACTCAAAACACAATTATTCCAGGTTCCTATGTCACTATAGATCTTTCCACACAAGAAGAATTAGGTATTTGTCATACTGAAACCTATGACACATATAGCAATACAGGATCTATGTGATCTCTCTCCCAAAACATATAGACACAAACAAGAAAACTTTACTGAAATGTGCATAATTCTAATTTATGTTTTCTAGAATCGTTTGCAAAGTGGAAGGGAAGGATGCCCTATTTATTTCCCGGAAGAGTCTGAGGTTACATGATACAGGAGCATGAGGCTTCAGAGCCACAAACATTTACAAACAACTCACTGTAAAATGGGGGGCTGGGACGAGAGAAAGCAGTCAAGATTCAACTTTAGGGCCATTTACTGAACCCTCGAAAACTGTCTGATCTCCTTTATGCTCCTAGCTCCTGTGAGCCCACGAACTTGCAAGAACCACGAAAGCTGATCTAAACAGGTTTATCCCCACTGGAACTCTGCATTCTGCAAAAGCCATTTCAGGGCACAACTTGTTTGTGGGCTGTGCACGCGTTTTAAAAACGGCATTACATTCCCCACCCCCAGCACCGGACCGGCGTTTGTTAAATCTTTCTGCCGATCCACATCTGCCCTGCGAAAGTGGGTGGAGAGAGAGAGGCAAGGAGTAAACAAAATCCTCCTCTGTCGTTTCCTCGGTCGCATGGAAACCCACGTTTCCCCTTCTCCCTGTGTCATCTCTAGCACTAGTTTCACCTAGTTTCTCCTCGCAATGTCTCTAAAGGCCCATCGGGTTACTTTCACCTCCACCCGCCTCCCTCGGCCGCCGCCACGGTCCTTTCCCCAGGTGCGACGGAAGCCCCCAACGGGTGCTCGGAGCCGTTAAAATATGAAGAGCCCTGGAAGGCGGACCCCCTGCGAGAAGGGGGCGACCAGAACCCCTGCGACTACAACCCCTCCCCCTCCTGGGACCCCGCCGAGATTCGCCCCTTGCCTGGCCGCCAGCCCCCGGCTCACCTCCAGCAGGCGGCCCGTGAGGGAAGCGTAGCCGCGGGACAGCGGCCCCAGGAGAAGCGCTGCGCCGCCACCGGGGGCGCCGGGAGGACTGACGGACTCCATATGGGGAGAGGTGGGCGGGGAGAGACGCTTGCCACTATCTGAACGGGAAGGAGGCGGCGGCGGCGGCGGCGAACTTGGCCCGTTTCTCCCTGGCCGTTGATACGGCGCCTGTGTTCCCCGCAGGGACACGTCACCTCGCGCTGACCCTCGAGCGACCCCGTGACGTCATCGGCCCGTGCCGGCAGGTCAGGGGGAAGGAGATTCCGGAAGGGAAGGTGGCCGCGCCGGGTCCTTGCCGGAAGTCGGTGAGGGCGGGCAGGGCGGGAGCAGCGGTGACAGACCGGGACGGGTGCTGTTGGCTTGGCAATGGGGTGGCAGCACGTTCCCGCGGACTCTGACTCCCGAAGGAAAGCGCTGTAGCCGTTCACTTGATACGGGGAGCGGGAGTTACAGCGAGAGCACGGCTGGAGGCGACCACAGGCCTCAGCTCCTCAAACGGCACTGGTTTAAGTTACTTTGGAGGCAAAACTGTTTGGCTTCAAGAGCAAGCGCGTACCTTTTACGTTCAGGTGTGTGCAAAAGGGGCGGGGGGAACCACCTATTTGTATATAACGGGTAGTCTAGAAGAACAGGCAATGAAGGCTCTTTTTTTGAGCAGGAGAGCAGCATGGGTGTTCCTACTGCTGGTTTTAAACAACTAAAAATCATCGCCATGCATGCTGCTTTTCTCATAATGGGTTCCAGGTGTGTGTTTGCTGAAATCTTTTAAACATGCTTGAACAGCAGTCAACTATCACTGAAATTACAGTGGTACCTTGGTTTTTGAACATAATCCGTTCCGGAAAGTTCTGAAAGGTTTGAAAACCGAAGCCTCAATACAGAAGCTGTGTGACATGTTTGACTTCTGAGGCGTGTTTGAAAACTGAAGCATTTACTTCTGGGTTTACGGCGTTTGAAAACTGAAATGTTCATCAATGGAGACATTTGAAAACCAAGGTACCACTGTCTTTGAACATGCTTCTGTGTGAACGTGGTTCGGACTCGGTTGCAAGCACACTTGGGTGCATAAGGCTGCAATCCTTTGTATTTCTACATGGGAGGGATCTCAACCGAACCACAGTGGGACTCACATATGCACAAGATCAGGCAGCTGCATACCCTTCGACTTGCTTAAACTTCTTTACAAATTTTAAATTAAACATGTATTTAGACATTAACACCACACTGATTATATACACCATTACATAGGTACTCACAAGCTCTGTGAAGGGGCGCATATTTTCCTTTGCTGATAAGATAGCACTATCCAAGGCAGCAGGTAAATGTGGAGCGGTAGAGTCTGCATCTGATGGATTACTACTCTCTTCTGTGGCATCATCCTTAGCATTAATTATACCTTAGGTTAAAAAAAGTTCCATATATTATTTTCACTAAATGTCTTCAGCAAAAAAAAGCATCTTAAAGACAAATACATTTCTTTTGGCATAATTATTAACACATTTATCTTCTGTTGTACATCACCCACATTCCTTCAGAAGAAGGGAGAGTCATAAATACATAAATAAAAGCAATAAAAACTGGTCACAATTCAGACTAGTTCCTTATATTTCACAAGGATATGATCTCACCATTTACATTTATTTTACATTGTGTGTGCATTACACATTGAGGAAGACACTTCATGCAAGTAGGGTCTAGTCCAAAAATATGCAGGAAGAGGCAATCAAAATTTATCAATTACTGTATATTTGTTCAGAGGCCCTACTTAAGTCTTAATTTAAGTGTATCCCAGGACACAGCTACATTAGTGAAGAAAAAGCGTTTTATATGTGTTATAACACTGTGACACCAGATGGCACTGTGGAGTTCCGTCTTTCCCCAACGTGATTTCCCGCTATGAGGTTTACAATGCATTTTGCTGAAACTTTTTTTTTTTATGTGTCTAGATCGAGCCCCAGACCTGTACATCTCAATATTGCAGCTTGTTTACTCATTAGTCAATCTGAGTAAGTCTTGAAATCCATGGGACTTACTTTTGAGTAAATATATGCTGGCTTGTGCTGTAAGTGCACATACTATTGCAACCTAACAACATGATCCTAAGCATACAGTGGTGCCCCGCAAGACAAATGCCTCGCAAGACGCAAAACCCGCTAGACGAAAGGGTTTTCCGTTTTGGAGGTGCTTCGCAAAACGAATTTCCTATGGGCTTGCTTCGCAAGACGAAAATGTCTTGCGAGTTCCTGCGGGGGTTTTTTCCTCCCCCCCCCCCTTTTTCCCAAGCCGCTAAGCCGCTTAACAGCTGATCCGCTAAGACGCTTATCAGCTGATCTGCTAAGCCGCTAATAGCGCTAATCCGCTAAGGCGCTAATGGGCTTGCTTCGCAAGAAGAAAAAACCGCAAGACGAAGAGACTCGCGGAACGGATTCTTTTCGTCTTGCGAGGCACCACTGTATTCACTAATTAGTAATTCTTATGTCCCAGTAAATGTCTTTAGAATTGCAGCCTAGTGGGTTAAGTCAGTTCAAATACACTACTGATTCACTCATAATCCAATACTGTCATCATACCACAATTTAGAGAAAACTTTCTAAATCTAAAGAGATTTGTCTGTAGAACCTTACTTATATGCAGATACATTTTCTCTGTTGATGACCATAATTTTAGAAGATCTTGTCTGCTGAATTGTTGACTTGAAAATGGTGAAAAAAATGGTGAAAAAATCACCACTGATTATCTTACACTAGCATATCAAGGTAGGATTTCTATAACACAGGTTCAAATTCTGAGCCCTCTGTGCATCTCTTGTTTAAATGGAGAAAATGGCATATGTACAGAGGGATCTGTCATTTCTACAGAAATGAGCAGGAGCTCATCTGGATGGGAGAACTCCACATGCACCAGAAGCTTCAATCATAGTAAGTTGCTTAATTAAGGTGTTGACTTTAATTTCATAAGTAATTTCATTCATGGCTGAGTCGGAAGAACATGAGACTCTTAATCTCAGGGTTGCAGGTTCAAGCCCCAGCTTGGACAAAATATTCTTGCATTGCAGTGGGTTGGACTAGATGACCCTTGTGGTCCCTTTCCAACTCTACAATTCTATGAGAAGTTTTTATATTTTTCTTTGTAAATATGCCTTTGGGCATTAAAGGTAAAGGTACCCCTGCCCGTACGGGCCAGTCGTGACTGACTCTGGGGTTGTGCGCCCATCTCGCTTAAGAGGCCGAGGGCCAGCGCTGTCCGAAGACACTTCCGGGTCACGTGGCCAGCGTGACAAAGCTGCTCTGGCGAGCCAGCACCAGCGCAGCACACGGAAACGCCGTTTACCTTCCCCCTATAAAGCGGTACCTATTTATCTACTTGCACTTAAGGGTACTTTTGAACTGCTAGGTGGGCAGGAGCTGGGACCGAAAGATGGGAGCTCACCCCGCCGTGGGGATTCGAACCGCCGACCATACGATCAGCAAGTCCTAGGCGCTGAGTTTTTACCCACAGCGCCACCTGCCTTTGGGCATTGGAAATCTTTAAAAACCTAGACAATAATGTCACCAGCAAAATATACCATTTTGAATATAAATATGCCTACTTTATAGACTTCATTTGGTATGCTTCCTTTAAAAACTACATTGCTTTTTGTTAAGAGAAAGAAGTTAAATAACAACAGTTATCAAAAAGGTTACCTGGAATGATGTCCGTCTCCATTCCTGAATCAATTGATATAAGAGTCGTATCCGCAATTGGCAATATTTTGTCACTGTCAAGGACACCCTTGATTTCTGTTTCATCCGAAGGTCCAGTCTTTTCCAAAATATCCCTATGTTCTTTTGGTTCATCTGGGTGAATAATGTCTTCCTTTGCTGTTGACATCTGTTCCAAATCTCGTGGTAACTCTTGATCAGGGTTCTCTACAGGGCTTTCTATAGAATGTCTGTCATGCTCAGTTTCCTTTGCATTAGCTACAGTGAACAGAAGTATATATTTTAGTTAGGTTATACACCTGCCAGCACCTTGCCTACTTCTTAAATTAAATTTCACATTTTTCTTTGTTTGCAAATACATTACTTTCATTTCAGTAACTCTGAATTAGGAATTTCTATAAACATTTTTTCAGAATACAAATATTAGTAATATGAAACACTTTTTTTCATAGGAATGGCCACTATCCCCTGCAGGACTTGTGAACTTTTGTTAATTTATTCTGTTTTTTATCCTGCCTTTCTTACATCATAGAACTCAAGGGACATATACACTTTCTTCTGTGCAGGCCAACTGACCAGCTTAGCTTCAGCAACATTGCTGCATATTGTTGTTTCAGATTGACCATTTTGAATAATTCTAGCTTCCGTTTTAAATAAATTTCCAACTAGAGAGATAAGCTTAAATGTTTAAGAACTGACCAACAAACAGCCAGCATATATTCAGCCTTAGGATTTTTACAGGCCGTTGTCAGGACTTGCCAACTCAAAATATTTCCGCTGTTTAACATTTGTTCCTCAAAAGGAACAAGTGAAACATTTCCAATGGTTATGGATTAGCAACCAAAACTTCAACATGGATATGCAGATTATATGAAGCTGGAAATGCAGTCCATTTTCAGTGGGGCTTTCAAGACTGATCAAACTTTCAATCTTTATTTATTGTCTTAGTAGCACAGAATACAAATTACAATTGTCTATCCCAAGGTTGGTAAACTAGTGGTGAAACAAATATATGGTAAAACTTTTTGTCATCAAGTTCATTCTTAAGAGTTTGAAATTTTAATAAATCATGATATTCCACAAATTAATGCTTCATCTTTCATGTTCATTTTGAATGTAGTAAATATATAATAATCAAACATTTTAAGAACATATGCTCTATAATTATTAAGTTCTTACTGCCAGATAGTGCCAGCTGAGCAATTGTGAAGGTGGTCAATTTGTGTGGCAAAATATGCATGCAGGCCCCAGACCACTGTCTGGGGAACAGAATGACCTCATTGCTAATATGACAAGCTGGCTTATCCTATTAGAGACTTTCTAGGTAAAAATGAAGTTCTCACACTTGGCCTTCACAAGCCTCAAGCCAAAACAAAAAAACAGGCTAGTTCTAGGTGTGGTATTTTTATTTATTTTTTTATGTCCCACTTGTCACACTAAAGTCCTTGTGAGTGGTATTCAGCTAAAGTTTTGCTCAGAGTAGACTAATTAAAATTAATTGACCTAATTTTGTCATGTTTATTAATTTCAGTGGGCCTTCTCTAAGTAAAGCTCAGTTGCATACTATTCTGTATCCCTTCAGACTGCAGGTGGGGTGTCACATTTGAATGCAAAATAAGCTCCCTCTGCGTAGGTACACAGGGTATTTCCATCAAGGCTTTCAACATAAAGCACATTCAACTCCATTCTAAGTAAAACACCATGATTTAAATCTGGAAATAGTTTGTTAAATTCACTGAGCAATTAATCATTTTGATTCAGAGTTCATCAGCTGTCTTAAAAAGTTTCCTCAGCAATTATCCTAGACAAGGGTTCGAGAAACACTTTAAATAAGTTCAGCATCAAGTTTGCAGGTGCCTATGCGTCAAGGGTTTCTGGCATATTTTGTAGCCCTGTCAATAACTCAAAATATAGCACAATCCTACACAAATCTTCTCAGAAGTAAGTTCCACCAAGTCCAGTGGGTCTTATTCCTAGGAATGCATAGGACTGCAGACTCAAGACTTACCTGTAATGGATTCACTAGAGTCCATCCCAGATTCCGGAAGAGAGGCAAGTGGAGCACTCTCGCTAACTGGAGAGTATTTTTGCCTTAATGAATACATTAGTTCCTGGATGTCATCCATTAAGGCAGCTTCGTCATCAAACAAATCAATTTCCTTGATCACTTCCTCTTTATTTTCTTCCTCCCTGGAATCTAAAACTTTGTTCAGAACATCCAGAATATTAGACTCTGAAGATTCAAGGATCCGGTCCAATGCCTCTTCAGTGTCTGCATGGTTATCAGTGTGTTTCTGAGCAAACATCAGCTCCAACTCCATGTCATGAAACAAAGATTCTATCCTGAAGATATGTTGCGGTCCAAGATACTTTTGGATACGTGCAATACGTTTTTCATCAAGAAATTCTTTCATTATATTGAGCTGCCTCACAGACTCACTGTACTCTGGCTCTGCAGCTTCATTTGTTTTTTCTGAGACCTCTTGAGGCCCAAAGTCATCACTGGAACGCTGGTGCTCTGTTGAGGTCTGTAACTCTTCATGAAAGTCATTCTTGTGTTCTAACTCAGAAGTATTTATTTTATTTGACATTATTTTATCATGTATATACTGGGTTTTTTCCTGAAGCAGAGAATTTTTCACTTGAGGCTCCACTTCCTCCTGATTTACCTTTTTGATTTCCTTCCTCTCGCTCAGCTGAGAATCTTTATTTATTTGTATTCCTTCCTGTGCCTCATTCCAATCTTCCGTGCCATCTTTCTTGGCCTGCTCAAGTGTTGTTATTGCATCTTCTCCTCTTGCATCAACAGGATTAGCAGCTCTTGAAATAGCACCATTTGGCATTTGCAACTGAGTGGTACCACTTTCAGCCTCTGACGTGAAACTTTGTTCATCTGCAAGTCTCTCTTTAGACAGTTTTGCGCTCGCTGCATTTTCATCCTGTAGTAACTCCTCTTCTAGTACTTCAAGGAAATCATCTTCTTCAGCATCTAACTCCACAGGCTTAAGTTCTTCCGTGTTTTGCTGAGTAAGGTTTCTATGTTGTGTAACTTGCGGGGATTTTTCTATAATCAATTTCTTCTCTTCTTCCTCCTTTTTTAAATCCTGGGTTACAGTTTCTTGTTCAGATTGGACAACAGGCACTTCAGCATCTTCCTCTGTGGGAATGCTTTTCATAGCAGAGTCATTTGACTGCTTCGTATTACTGAGCACCTTCCCAAGTTCAAGATCTTCTCCATCTTGCTTTGTTTTGCCTTCCAAAAGGTCAGAAGCGCCCAGTTCAGGTTGAGATTCATTTGTTAGTTCTTCCACCAAGTGTGGTACAATGTTCATTGGCTGTTTACCATCGCCATCTTTTTTGCCTATTTTTTCCCATAAAGTTTTGTGTTTTGTATCATTTTCTAAGCTATCTTCAATGTGACCATCTCTTGTTTCCTTTTCTTTTATTTTATGAAGAGAAAGGCCTTCTGGGTCATCTTTGATATCACCTAGGGGTGGTTTTAAATGTTTTTCCTTAGCTCCCATGGATGCTTTAGGCTGCCGGCCACCTCCATAATTAGAAAAGGCACCAAAATCATGTGTAGAAGTGCTTTGCAGTTCTTCTATGGTGGGTTCAACTTCAGCTTTTGAATACTCTTCTTCGTAGTCCTGAGTTTCATGTTTTTCCCCCTTAGGGTCCCCAACATCTACATTATGTATCTTCTTTGTAATCAAATCATTTTCTGGTATGATGCTATCATCTTCTGCTGAAGATTTTGAATCAGCTAACACATCTGTATTTTCCTTCTTGCTGATTAGGACCACTTCATCATTATCTTCATCATCTTCCTCCTCCTCCTCCTCCTTGTCTCCATCAGTTTCATCAACTGTTCTTTCACCTCCACTGACAATTGCAAAAAATTTATCGCCTAAATTTGTTAGTAAACTAGAGTCATCTTTTTTCTCATGAACAAATCTTCCTGCAGCTTCCGCAATGCCATCGTCAAGGTCACTAGTTGCTGATTCATAAACCCCATCAGATGGCATCTCTTCAGCTTCTGGGTCTTCTGATGATTTTGTTTCTTCTGTAAAAGACAGCAAAGGGATTTCTTCAGACTGCTCCTCAGGTTCTTCAAGCTTCTCTGTATCGTAAGAGTCAATGCCCAGATCTTCGCTGAAATCATCATCTAGAGGTGTAACAAGGCTAGTCGTCTCATCATCAGACACAAGGGCATCTGCAGTTGAGCCAAGTGTTGTTTTCAAGTCTTCCAATACTTCGTGTTGGCGTAGATGTGTGTCAGTGCCATCATCTTCGCCTCCATTATCTGATTGTTTAGCTTTGCCCTGAGATACACTAAAGTTTTTGGCACTTTCATATTTTGGCACTTTTAATGTTTCTTGCAGCATTTCTTCTGAAGGCTGATGTGCACTTTGGTCTCCCTGAGGATTGTCTGTGTTACTATTTACAGTGAGGTCCTTGCTCTTGGAATCAAGAGCTCCCTCTACATTCTCGTTATTTTCAAAAATAAAATTGTCTTTTTGACCCATTTTTACATGGTCTTCACTGTCGACTTCCGAGCCCACTTCAGAACCATCAGTCTCTGGTTCTACTGACACTGTATGCTCATCACCTTCTGTTTCCTCTTCCTTTTCAGTTTCTAGCTGAGCTTCAGCATCACTAGCCACCATGTCCTCTGATAATTTTAAAAGCTCTTCTGCGTTATAATTGTCAAAATCATCCTTGCCTCCATTAAAGCAAACAAAGTCTGTTTCCTGAAAGAAAATAAATAATCTTAGTTACTTAAAGAAATAATTTATCTTCTAAAATTTACTACTATATTGTCATCTTGCTTTAACCTAGCTGAAATTTAGATTTTAATTGTTCCTACTAAGATCCACAAGGGAGTCATCTATTTAAAATGGATAGTAAGAACTCCTTTAGATTTTGAACAAGTTTAGTGCTACAATCCTGTGCCTGCTTCCTTGGAAAGAAGGCTTTATGGACACAGGCATAGGATCAGGTTGTACAGAACAGAAACCCTGATAAATTGTGATGTACCAATTGCACAATGGATTTTGCTTATGCAACCAGGACTTCCCCTTCCTCTACTCCCCACTCCGCAGCCTCCCACAAAATCTGCTCCAGAAGACTGGGGGCCCTCCAGAGCAGGGTTGTTGTTGCTGCTGCTGCTGCTGTTGTTTTAGTGTGTGGGAGGCTGCAGAGGGGAAGGGGGAGAAGTTTTGTCACTTGTGCTGGTGTGATCCTGGATCTCAAACAGAGGAATTTATTGGTCTAAAATACAGAGAATTTTGTTGCTGGAGAAAATATTTTAAAGAACAGCTTTTCTTCTTTTTCTATCTCAATCTGCCCTTTCCCCTTCTTCTCCTGGGTTCATTTATATGGTCTGTTTTTAAAGTGAGCCCTTTAAAAGACATGGATTTATCCATGCATATTCCTGAGCCTTGAGAATTGAATAGTGTGTAGATCAAAAGAAACTTGCAAATAACTTACATCTGTTGGCAATTCTAGTTCTTCATAGGTATAAATGTGATTTATCTCAAGTAAATCCTTTGGGAAATATCCAAATTCATTTCCAACCTGAGAGGAAAACAAGGAAATAGAAGGGTCAGTATAAGAAATGGTTTGGTTTCGTTTTAAGAATTTGTGCCTGTTTAGAGGCAACTTTGCTGCGAATGCATAGGAGTGGCATTTGCAGTGCATCAGAAGAACTGGTCATGATACTTGGCACGTCAGTTTCCGGCGCTGTGGGTTAAACCACAGAGCCTAGGACTTGCCGAGCAGAAGGTTGGCAGTTCAAATCCCCACAACAGAGTGAGCTCCCGTTGCTCTGTCCCTGCTCCTGCCAACCTAGCAGTTCGAAAGCATGTCAAATTGGAGTAGATAAATAGGTACCGCTCTGGCGGGAAGGTAAACGGCGTTTCCGTGCGCTGCTCTGGTTCGCCAGAAGTGGCTTAGTCATGCTGGCCACATGACCTGGAAGCTGTACGCTGGCTCCCTCGGCCAATAAAGCGAGATGAGCACCGCAACCCCAGAGTCAGCCACGAATGGACCTAATGGTCAGAGGTGCCTTTACCTTTTTACCATGGCCCCCTTAAACCATGGGTACGCAAACTAAGGCCCCGGGGCTGGATCTGGCCCAATAGCCTTCTCAATCTGGCCCACGGACGGTCCCGGAATCAGCGTGTTTTTACATGAGTAGAATGTGTCTTTTTATTTAAAATGCATCTCTCGGTTATTTGTGGGGCATAGGAATTTGTTCATTCCCCCCCCCCAAAAAAATATAGTCTGGCCCCCCCACAAGGTCTGAGGGAAAGTGGATTGGCCCCCTGCTGGAAAAGTTTGCTAACCCCTGCCTTAAACCCTAATATAATGGGGGTCAGGAATACAGAATAAAACAAGTTTTTATCTATTTGAAATAATACAATAAGTTTAAATGTCAGCTACTATTAAAAAGGCATTATTTGAAATTCATCCAAATAGGCACAGTCATAGGCCACATACCCTAAAGTTTGAAACCATCAAGCATTAGGGGTCAATAATAGTTTGAGGCATCTGGTATATGCAAATGCTTTGCCTCAGCTTCACTGGGAATGTGAAGGAAATATATGGTTAGCAAAGCAGTGAAACATCAACGCCTAGATACAGAATTTCGCCACTTCAGCTTAGAGCACTGCAGAAAGGTATACAGTAGTACCTTGGTTTACGAGCTTAATGCATTCCAGAAGTCCATTCTTAAACCAAAGCGTTCTTAAACCAAGGTGTGCTTTCCCATAGCAGCGGGAGACTCAACTTACACTCAACAGGAAGCAGAACATGTTCTGCTTCCCAGGCAAAGTTCACAAACAAAAACACCTACTTCCATGTTTGCAGCATTCTTAATCCAAGTTGTTCATAAACTAAGCTGTTCTTAAACCAAGGTACCACTGTATTAGATTATTAGTCAAACTCCAGAAAAAAATAGTTCTAAGTCTTGCTGAAATATGGGAATGGCACTCTCACTAGTGCATATTTATTTGGAGGTTCCTTTAATGGAACTTGCTTTCAACTTATGGAATTTACTGGGACCTTTGATCCACATTTGAAGCATACTGTGGGCATAGGTGTGCCCAACTTCATCTAGATTGCATTCTTCTTGCCTGGCTCAAAAGCTGATGTTTGTCTTTATTTCTTGTACTTGATTATTCTGTATTTAACAGTGTATATTCAGCACCATACTCTTCAGAAATTAAATGTAAAAACCAACAGGCATTGTGGTGTGATGTTTAAAGCATCTTTGCACTTTTACATTTGATAGCAGCCAATGGAAAATAATTGGGATCACAATCACAGGTGGAGAGAGGGGTTAAATCTTCCTTCCCCTGGTGCAGTCTTCTCCCCTGAAGCTGCAATTTACATTGGCAGGAAAGCTCTAATTTGGTTCTGAGAGACAGGCCTCAGAGGTAGAAGCCATTCTTACGTTGTCTAAAACTGGGAGAGCATCAATTGGGAGAGTATGGCTGGAATTTCCAGCTTCTATACAAGCAAAGAGAAAATATGAATTTTGCATAAACAAAGCAGGTTTTTTCCTCCCATCCTACTTTGCTCTCCTTGAAATCCATTTTCTACCATTAAATATAACAATAATGAGATGTTTTCATTGTTCTTAAACCTAGCATGAAATAAGTTACTTCCTAACAAATAGCATATTTGCAGAATAAGTTATGGTTTGTAGGCCAACATCACATTCAAAATGCCCTTGTGATATTCTCTTATTTTCAAATACTCCACCACCACTCTGCAAACATTTCCCAGTATTTTAAAGTCTATACTTTAAAATTTGACTCCTTGCTATTGTTTAAATTATTCACACTCAACACGTATTTCAGTAAAAATCATTAATTCCACACAAGATGCTACTCTAGTAAAATGCAAACTATGGAAGGAAGCTAAATCTCTCATCCTAAACGTGGTGACTAGAGAGTAAGTCCCACTGAACACAGAGGTGCTTATTTCTGAGTAAACATGCATAGGCATGCACTTTCTGATTTTATCCCAGCTTACTGCTTTCTAGAAAAGATTCACACTTCTGCTCTCATTCACTTCTTACAACTGTTATCAGGAAGCCAATATTAACAGCGGAGAATTGCTACAGAGATTAGATAACTGAGGCATTTAGAAACTGGCAGAACACATTAAGTAAACAAACGCTAAAGATAATGTGCTCAGTTAGAATGCACTCCATGAGTGTTGCCCCTTTCCTAAATATCCTGGTGGTTTTATTGCCAGGAAAACATCCCAGATATTTACTAATATAATTAAATGGACCACTTCCTGGCTTCAAATAAGTTAGTAAAAGTTGAGAGCAGGTGATTCAGATGTCTTTTCATAGCGCTTGAGAAATATATTTCCAATTTCTCGATGCCAGATTCATGTTTTTATTATTACAGTGGTACCTCGGGTTAAGAACTTAATTCGTTCTGGAGGTCTGTTCTTAACCTGAAACTGTTCTTAACCTGAAGCACCACTTTAGCTAATGGGGCCTCCCACTGCCGCTGCACCGCCGGAGCATGATTTCTGTTCTTATCCTGAAGCAAAGTTCTTAACCCAAGGTAATATTTCTGGGTTAGCGGAGTCTGTAACCTGAAGCGTATGTAACCTGAAGCATATGTAGCCCGAGGTACCACTGTATTATTAAGGAGTCTGCATCAAACTCTTAGATGCCAGGCCTACGAAGAGATGGAAAAACAATGCCACACAGTTCTTGGCTGAAAGCATCAGCATCATTTTTGCATGCAGTTAAACCAGGGATTCATCTGGTTATCTGGCTTATAGGATGGTACAGTAAAATAAACATCTGTCTAGTATATAATACTCTTCTATGAACAAACAGAATGCTAGCTGGATATGTTATTCCCTTTGTTCAATATTTATTCTTAAATATTAGTGCAAACTAACATCCAAAGTCAAGGTTGCACAATAGGTGTTCTTGACATGGACTGCATCTTTTTTGTAGCCGGAATGGACAATTTTTCCGTATTAACTTTGTAATCAGTTACAAAGGATTTAAGATATTGTACTGTACTCTCACCTTGACCTTTGCTGAGTTACCTTAAACTTATTATTGTATACAGCTGTTTGCATGCACATTAATTTGGCTAATGTGGGGGTGAACTTTTTAATTATTTCTTTTGTTTAAAAACTTGAGGCTCTAATTACCCAGCCTTTTGTTTCAGAGCCAGCCCTCTCAAGTCTTCATATTTTGTGTTTATAAAGCGCTGGCAAGCCTGGAAACAGATGCCTCCTAATTATCCAGGTTATTTGTGGCACAGTAATGTCAGAGGGGAATTACTGGAAGAACACAATGATTCCATTCTGCCACTTTCACTGCATGCAGTGCTTTTCCTGTTTCAACTGTGCAACTTTAATTGGACTCTATTGCCGGCTGAGAGTCTGTTGTGCCATAATCCCACTTGTGTATTCCAGTGAAAGCAGCACCTCCTGGTAGCTCATGGTGTTGTAATGGCTCATAGTGGCAGACTTTCCTTTACAAAGGGAAAAAAATTATGCTCAGCATGCTACGAGGAATTCGTTCAACCAGACAAGTCTGTGTAAGGGGTGGGGGACAGCCAGGTACACTTTTCCTTGGCCTCGGAGGGCTAAGTTGCCTGCAGGAGCCCACCAGGGCCCTGCCAGATTTTTGCTGTCCTGCCAACATCCTAGGCCTCTGACAAGCTCTGCACAGGCCTGCAGTCAGAATACCCAACTTTAAGGGACTGTTCATTTGTTATTTAGCAGTGACAAATTATAGCCTAGTAGGTATCTATAAGTCTATCTTACTTCTCCTCTGACATCTCATTGCAAAGAGGAAGTAAGATTTGAAGTAAGGTCTATCATGTTTACTGAAAGCCACCATCACCTTAACAGAGGCCCCAATCTAGTGAGTAGTACTTAAGATCCATTGGTTATTGTTAGTTGCTGTTAACTTGTCCCATTCATTTCAATAGAAACCTAGGAAGCAGCCTTATACCGAGTAATGCAAAAACAAAACAAAACGTTCCTCAATGGAAGCTACTGACATTAAATGTTCTTCTGAAAGGGAAATTTACCCACAAGAATGGGATTCAAGACCAGTGCTCCTCATGGTATAGGAGTAGGAAAGAAAGTAACTAGAGCTTACTAAATTGGGAGCACAGAGAGAGTTGTGAGTTTAGCTGAACTGGAAGCATCTTGGTGATTGTGATATGTGTCTACACTGTTGCTATCTAGGAATCTAATGCAAATAGTTTTGTTGCCTCACTTGCTTCCAATAGGCTTTGCTTGTAGAATTAAAAAATAACAAGTCTCTGATGCTCTCTCATGCAGAGGAAACTTAAAGGCTGTAGGAGTACCCTTTGAATTCTCAGCAAAGTGTGGAGTACTTAATGAATATGTTTTAAAATGCACAGAGCAATGTCAATGAAAATACCTTTAAACGTCTCTGCAGGAAGCAGGGAAAGAAAGAAAGAGTAATTAAAATGTTAGTTGAATACCACCACATATCTCTTCTGGTAAGTTTTACTCAGAGTAGACTCCCTGAAAATAATGGACCTAACTTAGTGATGTTCATTAATCTCAGTGGGCTTATTTGTGAAAAAATCTTAGTTGAATGTCACCCATACAGTTTTTCCCCATTTGTGTTAGATGTGGAGATTGAACCTGGGCTCTTCAGCATTCAAAGCAGTTGATCTGCCACTGAGCTAGGGCCCTTAAATAGGATTAAAGTGTGTATGCCCCTGTATCCAAGCCATTGTTAGTTCTTTTGTGTTGTTAGTGTACCACATTTTTAGAAAGCACAATTTATGCTCCCAATATGAAACAGATGAGATCCTTTATCAGGCTCCAGAATGCAATTAAAATATTTCTCTTGTGCAATACTGCCTTTGCGGTATATCCTTCAAATTTTTTCAGGACCAAATTGCAGATTTTGTAGTTGTAAGATTCACCCCAAACTGCTCTCCATTTCCCGATCATGGGGTAGGGGAGAAATTACAGGGTCCCAAAATCTGTTCCTCCCATGGAGACACAATTCTGAATGGACAAATGGCAGAGTAAGAGAGGGTTAAGCAGTACACAATGCTTTTCAGCAAAAGTTGATGGCAGAAACAGATAGGTAAAAGTAACATGCAATTGTGGGCAATATATACTTAGTGGCTCAAGTCATTTTCAAAATAAATGCTACCATTAAACAAAAACAAAAAAAACCCTTGCAAATGTGGTACAGTAATACACGCCACAAAAGAAGCATTTTTTCAATTGCAAATGATAATTTACCAATGGACTCTCCTTCCTTGGAGGTTTTTAAGCAGAGGTTGGATGGCCATCTGTCATGGATGCTTTAGCTGAGATTCCTGAATTTAACAGTTACCATTAACCCCCTGACTATTTACCTTCTGAACAAAGGAGAAATATTTAAAATAAAACTTGGAGGCATGAGTGTAGATAGACCATTCCAGAGAAATCTCTGGGACTGAGAAGAGTCATATGTGTGGATTCCAAAGCAGTGAAGGCCCACATCATGCAAAAATGGTTCCAAATACCCAGTGGAAAATATGAGTTACTGGACTTTTCAATCATAGGTGCTGACATTTAAATATTAAACAGAATTTTAAGTCAAGTTGAAGCAAAACAACAACAACAACAACAACAAAAAACACCTCATCTGTTCAAGGGTTTGTGAAGTTCTCAACCAAAACCACCTTTCCAGGGAACTTAATCACACTCTCAAACATGCAGCTCTACAATTCTATTATAAGTAAGAGGAATCTGCTGTCTCGCTTGAGTGATCTGGTAGATTTGCATTTACTCAAAGTTTTCTGAGTCAAGGCAGAATCTCTTCTGCATTAGAAGCTGATGGTGTGCTATTTCTAGTGCAAAAAAACAACAACTGCAGAGGTGGTGAGTTTAGCTGGATTGGAAGCAGCTTGGTGATTGCATTGCCTCTTTGTAAGCATTCATTTACTTCCAATAGGCTTTGCTTGTAGAATTCAAAGTTAACAAGTCTCTTATGCTCTCTCATGCAGAGGAAACTAAAAGGCTGTAGCAGTATCCCTTGACTTCTTGGCAAAGTGGGGATTATTTAATGAATATGTAAGATAACATACTGTAACACAATGTGAAAATACCTGTGAACATCTCTGGGGGAAGCAGCGAAAGAAAGAAAAGAAAAATTAAAATGTTAGTTGAATACCACCCCATGTCACTTCTAATAAGTTTTACTCAGAGTACTGTAGACCCACTGAAATTAATGGACCTAACTTAGTCATGCTCATTAATTTCAGTGCGCCTTCTCTGAGTAAAGCTTCACTGAATACCACCCATACTGCTTTTTCCAATTTGTGTTAAACCATATAAAGTACTTAAAAACTTACACTTCCAGCCCAAAGCTCATGTGTTCTCCCGGTTAATTTATAATACACGTACACCGATTCACCTTCTTTAAAATCTACAAAACGGCAATCTGGGCCTTTAAAATCCTTCACTGCTTTCCCTCGACACATTAGCACTGTTGAAAGAAAATGAGAAAAAAATGGCAAAGTAAATAAAGAGCCGTTTTCTCAACAGAAAAGGAAACCTGTCTATAACTTGCAGTCCATGTGTATGAAACAATGTAGCCCAGGAATGAGAATTTATGGCTGGTGAAAATCTGGTATCGAACTTACTTTGTGTCTTAAAATGTTGGTTAAGGCAATGAAAGGACATAATGAGGTTTCAATGTACATTTTATTGAAGACGTTTCTCCTGGAAAAATGTAATAGACTCCATTAATATATCCCAGTATCACAATCCTTCACTATGCCCCAAAGGCATGTAGTCATATGCATTATGTACCAGGGTGCTATTTGTTTATTTATTAAATATGTCTGTTATTAGCTTTATGCGAAAAAGAAATCTCAAACCAACAAAGTAAACATAAAATCAATTTAAAACTAAGCTTAAAACAAAATACAATACAAAGTTCCTAAAAAGTTCATCCAGTAATACAATAAGAGGAACAAGTCCTGTACCAGCCACTCCACTAAAATATGAGCACAACACTAGATGTTAATTTAACCACAAAAACTGAGTGTTTCCTAAACATTGACAATGAGGATGCTAAGTGTGTTGCCCTGTGAAGAGCATACTGGGTTGATTTTGTTAAAAAAATAAAACCTTGATATTGCACATTTGTTTCAATTTAAGTTAAATTAATTTATTTGGGAAAGAAAGGCAGAACAAATATATTTTAATAAATAAACAAAATCAATGGAAAGGATTCCAAATTCTATTTTATAATTCACAAAAGCTTATCTTTGAAAGGTGATGTAGGTCCTTCTACACATGCATGAGCACACACAACTGTATAGTTAGTTTAACTGAATAGTAAAGTCTACATTTTTAGTCTAGGAATGTCAAACCAACAGCACAAATGTATGCATGCTTACTTGAAAATAAGTGTCACTAAGTTTAATGGGGGATAGGATCACAGTTTATAGCTGCAATCTTATACTCAAATGTCACACCATTGAACTCAGTGGGACTAACTACCAAGTAAGCCTGCATAGCTACAGGTGAAATCCCTATGCACATTTAACAAGACATAAGGAAGTCATCCTTGCAGTAAACAAGTTGAGGAGTGGGCTGTCAGTAACAAAAATTAAACGCACTGTATCTGAACCCACAAATCTGAAACATCTGAGATATTCTTACAATGAGTTCTGGATCAGAACAATACATTTTAAACAAACAAATGCAGTCATCTAATTAGCTACGAACCACTCAAATAGATGAATATTTCCAAGAAAGTGAATTTCCTATATCAGATTTCTTTGAGTAATTTGATACAGGACAATGAAATGAGAAGAAGAGGAGAATGAGGTCAAGAATTTGCTTCTCCTAAAAAAACAGCTTCTAAAGGATGCAGGTTTGTTTACAAGCAGAAAGGAAGACAAATACTTGATGCTTATTAAAAGCAAATCTTCCTGGTGACAACAGCAGTAGTACAGAGACAGCAGTAAGAGAAACAGGTCCAGCAATAAGTTTTTACTGGGTGATGAATCAGAACCTCCTCTGGGTTAGCCCAAACAAACAAAAACAGCCCATGAAATCATTTGGGGCAACAATTTTTTAGGGTGACAACCACCAAAGTCATGGGCAACAAGAGATGCAGCCTAAGACCCTTCGACACCGTGGGACATCTCAGACTGCGTGGTGGAGCTGTTTCGGTGGGTGGGAGGGATAAAATGTAAAAGGATCGCCCCCCCCCCACGGGCTTCCAGTTAAAGTCAGCAATGTATAAGAAAGAGTAATAATGGTGATCGGGATGATAATTATCGCCGTCTCCACATAGGGAAGGAATAAAGCACGCGCTACTTTACAAAGTAGAAGACAGGTAGCAACCTGCAAGAGCACATTTGACGGGGGGGGGGGTGAGACACTGAGGCAACACTTCCCAGTTTTAGCTCCGCTCCTAAACACCTCATTCACACCCAAAACCCCTCCCCCTCAAAAATAAATCCCACTGTGTTCAATTAAGCTCGGGTGGTGTTTTTTGTTGTTGTTGCAAGTTTCGCTCTGGCACAAGCTAAGAAACCGTGGCAAGTGGGGGCCACCCTGCCAGGAGCAGCGGGCCCAAGGCAACGTGGACGGATATTTAAAATGACAAGGGTGTAAAATGACAGGGGGAGAGATGGAGATCCCCGCCGTCCCTCCAGGGACGTGGGAAGAGCGGTGGGGCAGAAGCACCCTCGCGGCTCTCCCCCCCCCAACCCACCCCACCCTGCGAGGGAGGAGGCGGCCCCCATCCAGAGCCTCTTCTCTGACGCGGCCTCGGAGATGCCGCCGCCGCCGCCGGCTCCTGCTCGGCCCCCTTTGCAAGGGCAGACAGTCGCAGGGACCCGGCGGATACCCGGTCGCCTGCCTCTTCCCTCCCCGCCACTTACTGCTGCACTCGGGGTCGGCGCACCGCTTCCATTCGGCGAAACGGCGGTCCGGGGCCCCGCCGGACTGGGCGGAGGGGGGCAGCTGGGCGCACAGCAAGAGCAGCAGCGGCGGCAGCAGCATCCGCTGAGGCGGCAGGGCAAGGGGCCGCCGCCGCGCCACAGCAGCCATGTTGGGAGTTCGCGAGGCTGCCGGGCTGGCGCCGAAAAAAAAGAAGCGGCGCGTGGGGCGGCCGGGCGGGGGGAAGCCGGAGCAAGACACGTCAGCAGCAGCAAGCAGAGCCCGGCTGGAGAAGGATATGGGGAGGAGGAAGAAGAAGAGGAGGAGACTCGCCCGCTGCCCCAAAGGAGCAGCAGCAGGAGGAGGAGGAGGAAAGGATGGGGGAGAACCACACCCTGCGCGGCGGTGCTTGTCCACAGGGAGGAGGAGGACCAAGAATAGGCTCGCGCGCCCCACTCCTGAGGCAAATGCACCTCTCTCTCCCTTTGCTCGCCTCTCCCGCCACCCCGACTGTATTTTTGTGTGTATGTGTGTGTTCACTTTGCACTCCCCCGTTCTGTATCCGGCAGCACTGCCCGCCCCGCCCCCCGCCGTCAGTGGCGGACAGGCGGAGAAAGACAACAGGTCGGACTTGGGGGACCTTCCCCTGTCAGTGGGGAAACACAACTTCGCTTCCGGCCTTCCTTCAGCGGCTCGCGAAGCCGCCCCGTCTGTTCTCACTAGAGCAGGGTGGGCGCGTGGAGCGAGAGAGCTCCCGTCAGGCCCAGCCTGCCCGCCCGGTGACGAGGGGCCGACGGGAGTTGTAGTCCGCAGGGCCCCGGGATTTTGACGCTTTTGAAGCAGAGGCGCTCGTCTCTTGCGCGCGATATAAATAGTTGGGATTTGTTTACTCTTCCCCCCCACCCCCAGCGCGCCCTCACTCCGCAGTAAGGGTCGTTAGGGTTGCAGTTTTAAAGGCGCAGGAAAATTTAAATTGAAGAAAGGGGGTACGGGGATATGGCGAGTCCTGAGCGTGGGCGTAGCCAGGGGAGGCACTTGCCCCCCAGATCAAGTAAATCAATAAAAATATTTAACTGAGGTCCCCCCCCCCAATATAAATCTGGGCTATGTCCATGGTCCTGAGGTGGAAAAACAGGAAGTGTCATTTCGGACTGCAGAAGGATAAAATCACATCTAACCATAGGAGCCAACTCCTAGGGGCCGAGGTCCCTTTGGTACCCCCAAAATAAAATATTTGAGGGGCTCCCCCCAAGTTAATAGGCATTGCCACTCAAATGGTGTGTGCGTGCTGCATCTTGTAAATCGATTATGCAGGGTGGGGCTTACCTCGGCCTCCCCAATATTTTATTCAAGTTGGCCCCCTGCATCTCACATAATTCCTCCCTATGTACAAAAATCTTCCTGCAAGTAGAAATCTAGCACATAAGGAAGAAGGATAATCCAGAATTGGTGGGGAACTTTTGGCCCCCCAGATGTTGCTGAAGTAAGCAAGTATGGGCAATGACCAGAGATGACAGGACGTGTAGTTTTGCCCGAAGCTTCGTCTACCACCTCATTCTTTCAGCAAGTCATGGACTGTTCCACTTCACCCTGATGTGGAATCTGAATGGCTTCCTTGTGCATTTCACATGAAAAATCACACAGGGTCATTCACTTAAGCTAAATGGTGGGAGATTAAGTACAGACTGTGCTTCTTCACACAGTGTATAGTTCACTTCCATAAGATGTGGTGATGGCTACTAACTTGGATGACTTCAAAAGAGGATGAGACAAATTCATGAATGATAAGACTATCAGTGGTCACTATTAATGATGGCTATATGCTGCCTCCAGGAACAGAGGCACTATGTCTCTTATTACCAGATTAATTTTATTTCTTAAACATTTCTTATTTATCCCAAAGGATTCAATCACATACCAGCAAATTCAGGTTGCACAAATATAGTTGATAAGGGATCTTGTGCAACAAACCCACTTGCCCAAAATACCAGACTTTTTGCAATAAGTAAAGTGATGGGGAAATGCATTGGAAAGCATAGATTAACATTTGTTTTGATGCAACACCATCTAACCACCTCTCAAACAAATCAGGCTGAATGTTCAATAAACAGATAGTCTGGAAGCACCGTCTGTTGCTGTTATTCCTATATTATCTATAGGGAACTAGTTCAAAGTTAGTACTGTACTCCTATATTTCATCCATGTGCGGCAATCTACATGGCTTGAAAAATGTTCAAAACCCCCTTACCATGCATGTGTTTGGCTGTGTTATGTGCAGTATCTGACACCAGTGCCAGTCATCACTGCAGATATATAGTGCAGCTGCATGACGTTTGACTGGGCCAGGACACCTGGTGAAGAACATTCAGATGATGCAGAGAGTTGTTATGTCAGCTTTTTTGGCTAAGACATAGATACAGTATGGTAGCATTGAACACTCCTCTATGTTTTCAGTTTGTTTGCATTAAGGTTATTGCTGGTTTATACATTCACTTTGCATTTGTGCTTAGATTACATTGCACCAGTTGACTGGTTCAATGTGAAACAAGCGTGCTATACAGGAAAATGTATGTTCATCCAGGATTCTAACAAAAAGAAGCCAAGGTTTGCTAGAACTTAACTTGTATCTTAATATGAAAAGGAACATAACAGAATAGGCTAATGATTGCAGTGTAAATGCTTTCATCTCTGCACATTTGGCAGTATGCAGAAGTGGTCTTTTAAGATAATTAAAATATGTAAAGCACACAGTGTCCCTTGTACCAAGCAGCACAGAAAGAATAATAATGATGAACTAGTTGGCTCGCTGAGTGACTACATCAGTAGCCGTCTGTTGTGCTCTTCCAGTTATTGCTACTTTGATATCTGAAATTGCTAACAGTAATCTTTGCCACTAATTACATCAGAAGTGAAGCCGATGTTCTTATCATATACTCACAATTATTGATTTTCATTGCATACTATTCTCTTGTGTACTATCTCACTTTGAGCAAAATAATCAGTGACTATTGCGTGGCTGCTGGAAAACAGAACTGTTCTACTGTTTTTCTTCACCCAATCAGAGGAATTTGAAAGTATGTTAACATGAAAGACTTAAAAAACAACAACCCGCACACACTGATATTTGCTCCCAAATTTTCACTTCTAAATGTGAAAGTAACTTTTGTTGCGATCAGCTTATTTCCACAAACATTTTTATGACTAGGACCTGCCCAACTTTCATCATTTTGAGATGTATGACCTGGTTGCTTGTTACGTGTCCCATAGATAGCAGGGTCTGCTTTACAGTACCTTTACTACCCACAGTAAGGGGAAGCAGGAACATGCAAATCCTAAATTTGCTCCAGATCTCACCCTGAGTACAATTCCAGTAGCAAAGTAAAAAAAGAGAACAAACCAATTTAAATGGAATGGATGCCATGAGCAGAGTTCTAGAGCTTTAATCAGCAGGGGGGGGTTTTTGCACACTTAATGTCAAGCGATAATAAAACTTCTGACTCTCTCCTCCAAACTGCAGTTGCTTGCGTTCTTGGATGACAGGTCAGCTACAGTCTTGGATGACATGGATTATTTAGATCTATTCCAGTCTGGGTTCAGTCCTGGCTGCAGGACTTGAGTCACCCTTGGTCATCCTGATGGATGACCTTTACAGAGAGTCGGACAAGATGAGTGTGACTTTGCACCTGCTTCTCAATAACTCCACAGCTTTTGGTACCATTGACCATGGCATCTTCCTGCACTGGCATTTAACTGGAATTGTAGGCACTGTGTTACAGTGGTTTGGGTCCTACCTATGAGTGCAAAGAGTAGCATTGGGAGGGTATTTCTTTTTGGCCCCCTGGAAGCTATGCTATTTTATCCGCAAAGCTACTTACTATCTATATGAAGCCACTGGAAGTGGTCTTTACGAGTTTTACAGCAAGGTGCCACCAGTAAACTGCTGACACTCGGCTCTATTTCTCCATGATATGTTATTCAGGAGGGCCATGCAGCTCTGGGATGATGCCTGGACAGATGCCTAGGCTGGATAAGGAAAAATAAGCCGAGCCTGAATTCTGACAAGATGGAGACATTGGGAGTGAGTGGTTCCCATGTCCAAAAAATTGGTCAGTTGCATGCCCTGAAAATTGGTTGCACTACCCCCAAAGGAACAAGTATACATTCTGGGAGTGATTCTGTATCCAGCTTTGTGACTAGAGCCCTAGGTAGCCTCAGTGGCTTTCCTTGTGCTTGATCAAGAAACCGTAGCTTGTGCAGAATGCTGCAACACACTTGCTGGCAGGAGCAAGACCCTGTTAGCATATAAGTCCTCTGCACAGAGATTTGCACTACCTGCCAATCGCTCATTGTGGCAGCACTTACACTCTCTGCCTACTAACATCAGCCAAGTGCCTTCTTCTAAGCCCTCTATTTAGTGCTAAATAGCATCCTGAGATGGAGAAGGGAGGTCCTCCCCTTGTGATTCTAAATGAAAGATAGGGGAAGCAGATCTGCTCGCTCTTTCCTCTGTCCCTCCAGTGCAGGGAAGGAATGAACAGGAGGTGGTGGTGGAGCTGGAGGCTGAGGGGGAGGATATAGTCCTGTTGCCAAGATCCAGGTGCTGCCTTTGTTGCAGGGATCTGATACACTCATCCAAACAAGAGCACATGCGGAGCAGACTCACAGGTTGAGTTTCATGACTGAAATATGTAAAATGAAATAAAAAACAAACTTGCAACTATTTGTGCATTTAGGAAAAATAGACCCTAGTAAGCCAACGGTTTAGCTCTGGGTATGAATATTTAGGATTTGCAGCTATGCTGCTGCAGCACAATCCCAAGCATGTTTACTCAGAGCCAAGTGCCAAGGTGGTTACCCGCTTCCTTGCAGAAATGCAGCTGTTGGGATTTAGCTTGGCCCTATGTATGGCTCACTGGTTTAAGTGGGTCTTAATTCCGTGTCAGCATGTAAGATTGTAATCGCTTTTTTTGTACTGTAGGTGAAATAGAAGGCTATGACAGTGAGCAGTTAAGTATTTCCTTTGGTATAATCACTACTATAAGAAAGCTTTACTTCCAAATAGAGATTCCCAGGGCTTTATATGGTAAAGAGATGAGGTGCCAGTACTTGTATCTTGAGAAAATTGCCATGGGTGCCAGAACAAAACAGCTACCAATGGCAGCAAAGAGAGGAAGAAAGAGAGAAGTGTGCTGGTACTCACTACAAAAAAAAAAAGGTGGGGGGAGCACTGGATATTTCCCTACAGTCCTATAAACAGCACTTGACATTCTGGTTGAAATTGTGCGGTTTTTTCCTTGGTGGGGCTCAAGTTTTTGTTCGCTCTCAGGGATTTGGGAACTTCTGTGCATAATTTTAGCCACCTAAAATTAAGCTTCGAAAAACGAAGACGTTTTGCATTTTTAAAATTATATCCTGCTCTTCATTAGAGATGACCAGCAAGGTTCAGACACCTCGCGCGTACAAGTAGCGTCTACCCTGGCGCGGCGACGACCACAAAGCCTCAAAAGTTTTTGCGCATGCGCATATAGCCGCAAAATCCTTTGCGGCCTCCAGCCCCGCCCCTAACTAAAAAAAAATAGAAGACCGGCTGTTACGTAGTACGAACAGGGAGTCGCGATATGCCATGGTCAAAGATGGCGGCGAGGAACCCGTCGGCGTGCTGGAAGGAACTCAAAATGGCCTTTTAGACATTCCGTACCCTCGTAGGGAGCGCGCTTCTCCTGCCGTTAAGCGCGAGACCGGGCCCTATCAGGAGAGGTTACCGAGAGACAGAAGGAAGCTCCGCATCCAGGTAGGTTGGCCGGCGAAGGCTCCTCTCGGAGCTCACGTCGCTTGTATCTGGGAGCCAATAGATTCCCGTGGGAGACAACACGTGGTAGCCAACCGATATCTATAGAGATAGGAAAAGGATAGATTGGCACCTCACTTTTCTGAAGTTAAGGAAGAGAGTTCTGGCAGCCTCTTGTTGCTGGAAAAACAGCGAAGGCACCTGTGACGCTTCATATGTTCATTACGGCATAAGATTTCGTGGGCTACGAAATCAGATGCAGTTTCCTGGCTCCTGTTGAGGAGACACGCAGGTTGGACTGGATTGCGCTTGGGTCCTTTTGGAGTTCTGCGAATGAGGGCTGACCATAGTAAGCAGTGGAGGAACTGGAAATTTGAGTGTAGCTGTGATTAGGAAGCACCACTTTCGTCCTGGAACAAAACGTAATAGAAAGCAGTTCGTAGCCTTAGTGCTTTTATTTGGAAAGGCCACTTGTTTGTTGAACATTCATCCTGATTTGTTAGAAAGGGATGCAAGGGGGCATCACGTCAACACAAGCATTACTTGTATTTCCCAGTGCATTTTCTTGTCACTTACCTCATTGCAGAAAGCCCAAAACATTCCCATCATGTTTACTTTTCAAGCTAGGACTTTGCAGCAGCATTGCTTCATTATCGTAACACAAACTTCAGGGGGAAATGGGTTTGTTGAGCAAGAGTTCCAAAGCAGTTTTAACTGTCCACCCTGAATTTGCCAGTACAGTGGTACCTCGGGTTAAGTACTTAATTCGTTCCGGAGGTCCGTAATTAACCTGAAACTGTTCTTAACCTGAAGCACCACTTTACCTAATGGGGCCTCCTGCTGCTGCTGCGCCACCAGAACGCAATTTCTGTTCTCATCCTGAAGCAAAGTTCTTAACCTGAAGCACTATTTCTGGGTTAGCGGAGTCTGTAACCTGAAGCGTATGTAACCCGAGGTACCACTGTATATGATTGTATCCCACCTGAAAGTAATGACAGTCTGGAAGCCTGCTGATTATATTTTGCCACAGGTTCACTAAAATATTGGATTTCTCACTTCTGATGAATAGGAAGGGAAAGGAAGGGAAAGGGGGGGGAAGCATTTAGCGTCAACCTATAATTTGGGCTTTTTGTCTAATTGTTATAAGTTTATGCCACTAATTGTTATAAGTTTATGCCACTGCAGACCAGGATGGGAAGTGTCAGGGAAATGTAAGTTATCTGATGCCATCTAGTGGTTTCATTGGAGTATAGAAAACTCAAGAGATCACTGCATTGGCCCCTTAGAAAGAAATGACACAAAAGTTGCAATCCATTTTAGGCACTAAACTCCAGGCACCCTTTCTCAACCTGTGGGTCCCCAAGTGTTGTTGAACTACAACTCCCATCACTCCTAGCTAGCAAGGCCAGAGCTCAGGGATGATGGGAGTTGTAGTCCAACAACATCTGGGGACCCACAGGTTGAGAACCACTGCTCCAGGGGATGCTGTTGAATGGCATGCTGGTGCCGCCTCCGCAGGGGCTGTGGGGCGACACAACACTCCAGGGACTAGGTTAAGTATCCTCACCAGGAGTTGGCTGACTGCGTTGCCTATTCATGGTGTGAGTCTGTATGTTTATTCCGAAGTAAGGCCCATTGAATTCAATGGAACTCACTCCCATGTAAGTGTGTGTAGGATTACAGCCTAATAACTTAATTAATGTGTGGGGTTAACAAATTAATTAAAAATAAGTCCCCTGCTCTTCTACAGTGCAGTGTAATATTTATTTGTGGTGCTTGCATGCTGGCCCATGCTGTAATGTTCTCTCAGCTGCTTACAATAAATAAGTATGAAAGTAACTTTAATACAGCCTAAAACATAAAATGAAAAGCAACATGAATGCAAGAATAAAGCACAACTCCAAGGTTAAAACCAATCTGAAACACTGAGAGGACCAAGACTATGTGAGTTGTTGTCATGCCCCACTTCTGAAAAATGGGTGACATAGGAGCCAACTCCTAGGGGCTGTGAGGGCTTTGGCTCCACAATAAAATATTTGAGGGGGCCGACCCCCCACAAAGTTGATGGGCATTCCCATTCAAATGGCGTGTGCGCACTGTTCCATGTTCCATTTAGTTTTTTATTACTATCCCATTAAATATTGCCCTTTACAGACATGAAATGGAAGCAGGGTGCCTGATACAAAAGTAGGGAATAGAGCACCTTGCTGAAATTTCAGTCAACATTGCCCACATTGATTATGTGGGATGGAGCTTACAAGGGCTCCCACAATATTTTATTCAAGTTGGCACCCCGGTGGTGATATAACATCCTTTCCAATTCTGATTCTGCATAAGGCAAGGAATAAGAATGGTGTGGGGAGCAAAGAAGGCTTTTCCAGCCCTGCAGTGGCCTGCTTTGTCTGTCTGTCTGTCTCTCTCTCCACCTTCTTCTAAGATGCACACTTTAACCTTCACATCACTGTAGCTACGGCAATGTTGACTGAAATTTCAGCAAGGTGCTCTATTCCCTACTTTTGTATCAGGCACCCTGCTTCCATTTCATGTCTGTAAAGGGCAATATTTAATGGGAAATAGTAATAAAAAACTAAATTTATGCTTCCTTGTACAGCTGTTTTTAAAGACATTGAAAGTGTCTCTTTCCCCCTGCTTCATTTCTTATTTTGATTTGCCTGACCTGCAAGCATAAATATTTTCCCATCTTCCTTTCCCAGAAATGGATACTTTTGTTGAAGAACTGAGAAGAAAAAGAGGGCAGGTAAATTTGGAAGGAGAAACACAGGATGTGCATTCAGCCACAACAACGACAGCTCCCATCCCAGGAATTTATTTACCTTTGCTCCCGAGATATTTTCACTACACAAGTAAGTTCTTGATTGCTGGTTGGTAAGATTCCTTATTGCTTTGCATGGTATGATAGGACTATCAACACTGGAAGCAAGAAGCAAAAATGGTGGAAAACTTTTTCCTCATTTATGCCCTCATCAGCCTACAGTGAGTGGTAGCAGCATGTTTTGTTTGCATGAAGTATGTTTGCATGAAGCTATGAAGGAAGTTAGACAGTTTAGTAGTATGGTATTGGATTTTATGTTCCAAAGATGAAATGCAGGATGGATTCCTGTATTTACTTGCCAAATGCAACGAAGAATGTATGGGCTTTTGTGTTTTCCTCTAAATTGCAATTTAAGTCTTTAACCGCATTAGAAACACATCAAAATTATTCTCCTGTCTGTTACCAAAATTATTCTTGTGTTGTAGCATCTAGGGTCGGAATGCACTCGGAATTTCAGAAGGCAAAAGAAGGTTGCTTAAACTGCATCCAGAATTCCCTTTTGCAAGGCCAGTTGCAGAGGGCTGCAGAATTAATCATAAGCTACATAGAAATGTTGGAGCATTACAGTAAAGACAAACTGCGGGCTGCTCCTGAAGTAAGTAGACGAGCTAATTCCCTGATTCTGAGCAGGAAAGACGGAAAAGGATCTCTGTGATTCCTGTGTCCTATGCTTCCATCAGGTAATATGTTTAGGAATAGGGTAGAATAATTTTTGGACCAAGGGTGGGCTGCCTTTCTTCTATTGATGGCTCTGTTGTCTTGGGGATAGCCTGTTGTTGAAGTACATGCCAGTGGTGGAAAGGGCAAAACCTAAAGTGGTTTCTCCTTTCTGACATCTCATAGAATTATTATAATTATTAAATTTATATACTGCCCTATATCCATAGATCTGAGGGCGGTTCACAACATTAAATTGCAATTATATAATTGTAGAGTTGGAATAGACCATGAGGGTCATCTGTTGTTTGTTTGTTTATTTTGTATACCGCCCTTCTTCTGAAGATCCCGACAGAAAAATACAAAATGATAATAAACAAACAAACAAAAACAAGCTGAAAAAGCCCCACCAACAAACACATTTTAAAAGCCATCAGCCAAACACCTGATTGAAGAGGAATGTTGATTGAGTTCAATCCATTAGTGAGGCAAGACAACGGTCCAGAACTTTCATTGCCTCACCTGCAGATGTAAAGGAGAAGTAGAGCTGTTTGTCATCAGCATATTGCTGACCACGTGCTCCAAAACACTGGATGACCCCACTCAGTAGTTTCATGTAGATGTTAAACACCATAAGGGGTAACACTGAACCCTCAGGAACCCCACACTGAAGGCTCTGTGGGGCCAAAGAACACTGCCTCTGGGAACGACCAGCCAAGTAGGTCGCTCCAGAAGGATACCACAGTCAATGGTTATCGAAAGTTATTGAGAGTTTGGGTTCAGCCCCCTGCAAGACGAATCTTTCGCCCAACATGGGGCTCGAACCCACAACCATGAGGTAAAGATTCTCATGCTCTATCAACTGAGCTTATCGGACTAAGCTATACTCCTCCTGTCCGTCTTTCCCTCTCCAGCCAGTGGGCTGCTGGGATAGGGATAGATTGTGCTTGCCAGAGATATAACCTGATTGCTTGCAGAAGGCTTTTGAAACAGTGTTGAGGGCCACATGAAATTAGACCAAGGGCCACAGGTTGCTTATCCCCAATTTAGGGTGTTTTGTTGTGCATTTCATTCTGTGTCACGATGGCTGCAAATTTTTGCATTATGCAATCAGAAGTGCTCTTTGTGCCTGTTGTTAAGTGACCGCATACTTCAAAGCTGTGCTTATGTTCACTTTTTGTAGCTGTCGTTTGCTTCTGTGTTCTGAATGTGTGTTCTCTGTGCTAGGAGATCTGGAGAATAGGAACAGAGATCTTGCAGCGGCATCCACGGAGCAATATTCAAGAGACCAACCACTTTGCAGATCAGATGAAAAATTTAGGAGTAAAAGGATATTTAAAGGTGAGGAAAGTTCCAAAGGATCCTTAAGATCATAATACTTATTTTTCATAGAAAACATTATTAACATTATTATTGCTGTTATTAAGAGTGCTGCTCATTCTTCCACGTATAGCAGGGATGGTGAACTTTTAAGTTCACCACAGCGATTTTGGGTGGCAACTCCTTTGAAGTACATTTCAAAGTGGTTTATTTTGAACGTAATTCAGTGTGCAGGCTTCCTCTCCCCTGGTTGGGGTGTGGCGGGTGGGCATGGTTTGAGGAAGATGGTCTCACAAACATAATTAGGATCTCTGCAGCGTTAGGCCCATGAGCCGGAGCTTCCCCACCCTTTCTATTTCTTGTTGTGGGGATTTGTAGCAATGTCCATTACTCCTAGTAGAAGTTTCTTTGGTAAAACATATGCTTAATTACAGCATAGAGTTATTGTTTTGCTGTTTTCTTTTAATTATTTACTTGTTTTTATCCTGCATTTTATTCTGTGAACCACCCTGAGACCTTTTGCCGAAAGGCAGTATATAAATCTAATAATAATAATGATAAAAAATAATGTAGAGCAACGAATGCTGATGTAGTTCATGCGACTTTGGGTTGTATTTGATGCTCTTGGAATGTGTGATTTCCGCTTCCTCTCCTCCTCCCACACTTCGCCTAAATCTGGTCCTTCAACCATATGAAGCACAGAGCAGGGGGCACAGCAGATGACAGGAGAGGAAGGGGAAGTACCATTGCGCACAAGGTAGCCTCTTGCGCACATGGCACTGCAGCACTGGATGCAACCCTTTGAACTGGATATTATTATTTTTGTGTGTGTGTATATATATATATGTATATATATGCACAGTTCTGCACCTTGATCTCCAGTAAATTGACCCCATGTACATGCAAAAAAGTGTACCATTTGTATACTTGTAGAGTTCAAACTGGGAGTCCCTAAAAAATTTACCTGATTTTGTGTTAATTCCTTTATATTCAGTTTTCTACTCATTTATAATTATATTTAATATCATTTGCATTTTTTTAAAAAAATGTTAAGCTTTGTATATCAGTAAATGGAGTAATTCCATTTTGGTTTACATTCAGAAGTCTAGTTCTTTTTCTTTCTTTCTTGGTGTACAGGAGCTTTAGTCCCTGTTCCACTGGGTTGCTACTGAGCCAGTTTGAACCTTGACGAGGATCCAGTGAGCGTTAGATTGAATGGCGTGTGCTGATGTTAATTGCATCGCCAGTTTGACAGTGGTCCCCCATTTATTTCCAAGTCCAGCATCATTCAAACAGCATATCCCTGTTGCTTTTGCAAAGCTGCCAAATTTTTCACTGAAAGTAGTGGGGAAACCTCCAGATGTAGGAGGTCTCTGAGCCCACTGGGTTTGCATTGTAGCATTTTATTCAGAGCTGCTGCTGCGGATTGTAAGCTAGGTTGAAATTGTTGTAGGTTTCTTTAGAGCACGCCTTCCACCTCCTGTGCAACGGGTTTGAGGATGAGGCTTATCAGAACCTGGTCCTGGCAGAAAGCTGGAAGTACGGAGAACAAACAGTCATTCAGAACAAAGAACTGAAACTCATTCAAGGTTACAGGGGGCTGCTGGACTATTCTAAGTGGTTGAAAAAGAAGACGGACATGTTGGGGCTTGGTGAGTATGCGCCTTAGGGAAAATCGGTGCAGGACATAGATGGCCATGATTAGTATGTTCAGCTCTTGAAATTGGAAGCATAGAATGAGACTCTAATGCTGGACTTTCAATATGCACCTAAGTCCTAATAATGTTTTTATTGTCTGTCTGTTTTGTATCCCACCTACGGCAAGGATGGATGAATAGAGGAATAGTCAGTATGAAACAATAATTAAGATCAGCACACAAAATAACACTGTACAGTGCAGCAGTCAGTGGTATTTGGACTACTAAACTGTCCTGAGGTCACCGTTAAATCCGAAGTCTTGTGTGTTTAGGATTTCAGCATTAAGCAATTGTTAGGGAGTAAGTCCAGTGACGCGGGTGGCGCTGTGGGTTAAACCACAGAGCCTAGGACTTGCTGATCAGAAGGTTGGTGGTTCGAATCTCCGCCACTGGGTGAGCTCCCGTTGCTCGGTCCCAGCTCCTGCCAACCTAGCAGTTCGAAAGCATGTCATGTGCAAGTAGATAAATGGGGACCGCTCCGGTGGGAAGATAAATGGTGTTTCCGTGTGATGCTCTGGTTCGCCAGAAGCAGCTTAGTCATGCTGGCCACATGACCCGGAAGCTGTCTGCGGACAAACGCTGGCTCCCTCGGCCTATAGAGCGAGATGAGCGCGCAACCCCAGAGTCGTTCATGACTGGACCTAATGGTCAGGGCTCCCTTTACCTTTGCCTTTAAGTCCAGTGAACTCGACGGAACTTATGAACAAACATGCTTAGGACTGTGTTGTTAAGTCTGCCTTCCTCATCAGGTGAAGGTTAGTTTTTTTGAATATGTTGTTGAGAGTTTTTTGCTCTTATCATCATTGCATCTGTACCGCAGGAACTCAAACTGAGTGGCTTTCTCGGTAAAGCAGACTGACTGATGCTTTCGTTTCAGTCTGCTTTGCCATTAAGTTTAATCAGGTTCATTGGCTTGCAGTAAACATAAAGCTTAATCATCATTTGTTGCCTTAACAGATGGGTGGGGTTGCTCACCTGTCAACGTGGCCTCTGCTTGAAAGAGGTTCCCTGCTTAATAGTCCTCTGTTTGACTCTTTTGGGACCAGAAAGATACATTGTGAATTTCTTTGGTTCTTCTCTTTCAGAAAGCTTTTTGTTTTTGTTTTTAGGGTGCTTGGAAAGTGAGATTAGTGTCATGATTTACCTGAGTTGCAGATCATTGTGCTTAATATAAGAGGTTATATTATGCCTTGTCTTTCGCAGATGAGGACAGCTACGCAGTGTCTTCTATTCAGCAGGAAATGCGCATCTTGTACCGGCAGGCTAAAGTCAGCCTCAAGGAGATCATTAAAATTCCCGGAGTTTGGGATCCTTTTGTGACGTGTTATGTGGATGTAAGAGCATGATTCACAACCATCTTACTCCTCCCCCGCCCCCCAAATCTTGATCTAAGTAATTGCTGGCTGTTCAAGATTTTGTAGCTCGGGGAACACTCGAAAAACATCTTTCATAGCAATTAGTAAAATAAGACTCTGAAAAAGTGTCTAGAAAGCATTGGGGAGTCTTGGGAATTTTCTGTCATAACATATGGTGATGTTCATTGGCTTAAAAATATGTGGCTTTTAAAAAATACTAGATAGATTGCCAATTCAAATGTAATGGCTAACTGGAGTTTGCTTGGATCAGGAAGCGAGGTAATTGTAGGAGGAGAAAGCCTGTCAGCCCCAAGTTTTGAACCCAATGACCGAACCATGGTTTGGCAATTTGATCCAAATTATTCTCTCCCTCTCCCTCTCCCTCTCCTCTCTCTGTGTGCACCAAACCAATCACATTTAGTGATGTGTATATATTATCCAGCCATAAGTTCTCACCTGGATTTTGCTTTTTATTCTAAAGCTCTTATTTCTGATCCATTAAACTGGATTATTGCAGTGTATTCTATGTGGGGCTTCCCTTGTTCCTGACCCAGAAGCTGCAGTTAGTGCAGAACGCTGCAGCACAGTTGCTGATAGGAGTGAGACCTTGCCTGCATATAACACCTCTGCTCAGAGGTCTGCACCTGGCTGCCAGGCCAAGTTCAAGAGGTTACAATTAGTATATGAAGCCCTTAACAGCTTGGGACCAGTTTACTTGCAGGATCATCCTACCCCTGTAACAGACGTACCTTGGAAGTCGAACGGAATCTGTTCCGGAATCCGTTCGACTTCCAAAACATTCGACTTCCAAGGTGTGGCTTCCAATTGGCTACAGGAAGATCCTGCAGCCAATCGGAAGCCACGGAAGTCCAGTCGGACGTTCGGCTTCCAAAAGAACGTTCTAAAACTGGAACAATAACTTCTGGTTTTTGATCGTTTGGGAGCCAAAACATTCGGCAACTAAGCCATTCAAATTCCAAGGTACGTTTTTTGTTTTTTCTATTTTATATAAACTTTTAAAACTTTAATAAATATCTTATAAAAAAAAAAGTTTTTTTGTTTTTTCTATTTTATATAAACTTTTAAAACTTTAATAAATATCTTATAAAAAAAAAAAACAAATTCCAAGGTACGACTGTATACCCACTTAGCCTCTTCAGTCTGTGGAACTGGTACTGTTACAGTTGCCACAAAATACTGATTCCACACTTGTAAGAAATGGATAGTTTCGTGTGGAACTTTGGAACTCCTTGTGTACTGACATCAGGCAGGCACCTTCATTGTACACTTTCCAGCATCAGCTTAAAACATTTTTGTTTAGGTAAGACTATCCAGACACGTTGAAGTTAAACATGCTTTATTTCTTTTTAGCCGCTTGCTGTTGATTTTAAATCTTTTGAATATTTTTAAATACCTCATTTTTACTGTGTTTTATCAATAATTTAAATGGTGTTTTTTTTTGGTAAACTGCTTAGAGGTGTTTTTTGTTTTTTTGACGATCAAGTGGTATACAAATTTTGTTTAAAAAAATCATTTCAGTCACCTGATCGTTGACTACATTGTGTTCACTTGAGAAGATTTTTCTTCAAATTTGTTTCCTTGTTGCAAAACACTCTTTTGGGTACCTCAAGGTGAAAATGTGGTCCCCAACCTTAAATAATCAGCTGTACATTTGTGTGTTTCCTCAGATGCTGGAATATTATGAGGAGTATGAAGAAGCAAGAGAAGTGTTGAGCGAATATGCATATAATTCCAAATTTCCTCCAAACCCTAATGCACATGTCTTCTTATATCAGTTCCTAAAGAGAAGGGGTGAATCGAGGAAAACTCAGATGTCTGCACTCCAGGTATTATATTCAGGCCTTATTTAATGGTCACCGTTTAATTGTGTAGCAGTTAGACTGTCGGACTAGGAGCTAAGAGACCAGAGTTCAATTTCCTGCTCAGCCATGAAGCTCACTGAGTGACCTTTAGCAGATCATTGTGCTTAATATATAGCCAGTCACTGTCTCTCAGTCCAGCCCTCCTCACAGGGATTGTTGTGAGGAGAAATTGGAGAGGTGGAAAACCATGTATGCCAGCCACCTTGAGCTCTTGGAGGGAAAGTGAGATATAAAAGTAATTAAATTTTAAAATATCACAGTAATCCATTAACTGTGGCTCATTTTGACATGAGGTTGAGGTATACTGTGTCTGGAAAGCCTATGAACAATGTTGTTGTTGTTGTTGTTGTTGTTATTATTATTATTAGTATTATTATTATTATTTATTATACACACACACATGGAGATTTGTTTTCCTGTAAGCACACTGTAAATTCAATTTTCACCCCCCCTCAAACTTGATGTTGCAGAATTGCAAAAGAAATTCTTTGTCCCTGTGTAGACTTAGGCTATAAGGTGAAATTATTAGACCAATCCAGGCCCCTGCTATAGTGAACTTTGGCACAAGCCTCTGTCATAATTTGTCCATTGAAACTGGTGGGATAGGGAAGTGCATAACATTGTCTCAAGATGGATGTTTAGCGTCTTGTCTGTTTCTTTTTAGATCTTGCACGAGCTTGTCCCTTCTCACGAACTGATGCTGGAATATTACGCCATGCTGAAAAAGTCAAGTAAGGCGTTTTAATTATTGTGCTTCAAGATACACAGAATTAGGATCAGGTTGCCTCCTTGCCCTCCCTACTTAATGTGATTCGCTCTTAATTTCAGAAAAAAGGAAAAACCAGAAGCTACGGCTGGAAGTTATTTTTGCAGCCTTGGACTCTGCTGGGTGGAAGGAGAATGTCAAAGCCTGGAGCTGCTTGGCGAAGGAGATTGTAGAAATATTGCAGAAGTGGGTGAATGGTGAAATCAGCTGCCCCGTGTGATTTATCTCTTGCTTGACTGTGGATATTTGACTGCCCCCTCATTCAAAAACTTCTCAACATATTTGAAAATATGTCAGGGGAAGGCTTTAGACACTTTTACCTGTATTCAAAACTGCACCAGTTTTCTAATGGGATATAATTGGTTAATTTTTTAAAGCTGTTTTCATTTCATAATACCTTTTAGTTCATTCATCTTGGTGGATTTCTGGATGAAACATCAGCTTTGGATCCATTCCAGTCCGGTTTTCTCTCTGGTCATGGGACCGAGATGGTTTGGGCTGTCATCAGTATGCTGATGACACCCAGCTTTATCTGTTGATGGAAGGCCACCGTGACTCGGCCCCAGACACACTGACCAGATGTCTGGAAGCCATGGCTGGATGACTATGTGGGAGCCAGTTAAAATTAAATCCTTCAAAGACAGAGGTCCTTTGGCTCAGTCGAGGGGGGGCCAACTCCTGTCCCTTGTGGTGGTGCAACTGATGCCAGCACCTTCCGTCAAGTGTTTGGGTGTAACTTTTGACGCCTCCCTTTTTATGGAGGCGCAGGTTACAGCTACAACAAAGGCGGCATTTTTTCATCTCTGCTGAGCTAATCAGTTGGTCCCTTATCTCTCTCGCCCTGACCTCGCCACTGTGATCCATGTGACGGTCACCTCCACGCTTGATTGTTGTAACTCACTCTATGGGGCTGCCCTTGAAACTGACCCAGAAACTCCAGCGGGTGCAGAATGCCGCAGTGAGGCTACTTACGGGGCTTCGCCACAGGATCACATTCATCCAGTGCTATACCAGCTGCACTGGCTCCTGGTGGAGTACAGGATCAGGTTTAAGGTGCTGGTTTTAACCTTTAAAGCCCTATACGGTCTAGGACCCTCGTACCTACAGGACCACCTCTCCTGGTATGCCCCACAGAGGACCTTACGATCTACAAATAACAAAACCCTGAATATCCTGAGCCCCAGAAAGATTAGACTGGCCTCGACCAGAGCCAGGGCCTTTTCGGCTGTGGCCCCGGCCTGGTGGAATGCTCTCTCACAAGAGACTAGGGCCCTGCGAGATTTGACATCTTTTTGCAGAGCCTGCAAGACAGAACTGTTCTGCCACGCCTTTGGCCAGGGTTCAGTCTGACTCATTTTCTCTTTGTATGAGCAAGTACGAAGGAGGTTTCCCAGCCCACTCATAGGTCCTTATAATATCAGTGGAAATAATTGGTCCCGGTGAGTATTAACCGCTTTCAATTTTAACTTGAGGATGGCCACTTGTCCAGTCTAATTTTAATTTATTTGAATTAATTTTGGGATGCATTGTAATTGTTTGTTTATTTTTATGTATATTGTGTTTTCTATGATGTTAGCCGCTCCCCTCCGGCAGGGGAGGGCGGGATACTACTACTACTACTACTACTAATAATAATAATAATAAATAATTTATTATACAGCCCTGCATTCATGAAAGCCTATCTTTTTTTTTTTTTTTTACTCCATGCGGCACCAATTTATACAAAAAACGTGCAGAGCAGGTTGCATGTTTTTCTTCTTGAATTTAGGACATGAACTGGAAACTGAACATGTTTTCGCTGCAAGGGCTCAGCAAAAAAAAAAAAAAAGAGATGGCATTTGAATATTAGTAAAGCTCCCTTTTAAATCACTGAGTTAAATAACCATAAGTAATCTTCCATGCCCCTGAAATAGGGGTAGCCAACGTGGCAGACTACAGTAGTCAGAGACGATGGGACCAGCCATCCACAACATCTGAAGAGTACAACACTGGCTACTTCTAGCCTAAAACTCCAAACAAAAAAGGGAAGTTTGGACCATGATGAGATTGCCTGTGCACACAGCTTGGTAGACAAGCATAAGTAATACACACATCCTAGCCTAGCTTAGTTGTGTTCTGGGGTAGTACAGAAATCTGTCAGCGTTCAGCATGGATCTAACTGAGATACACACTCTTCTCTCTCCCTCTCCCTACTCCCAGCTCTGACAAACAGCTTCACTGGCTCAAAAACAAGTGGGCATCTCGAAAGGACTGGTGGCCAGCCTTGCATTTCAGCCTTTATTTGGCAAAAAGAAACTGGCAGGAAGATGAATGTCTCGCTTGTGAAAAAGTGCTGGTGGCTGGAATGCTGATGGGAAAAGGTAACTGCCTCGCTGCCCCCTTATATGTTCTGTCTCCTGTATACATGCAATAATTAGAATCCTGGCAAAGCGTATATTGCATAAAGCTTTATCTTGTATCTTCTGCCTTTTCTCTCAACTGCAAGCACCTTTATCCTTGCACCAGCCCTGTGAGATGGGTCAGACTGAGAAATGTGGCTGGCCCAAGGTTGCCCACTGAGGGAGGATTTGAACTCTGGTCTCCCAGCTTCTAGTCTAACACTAAATCTATTGCTCCGCACTGCCATTTGGTGCAGAGAACTGTATCAAGTAACATAAGCAAAAGTGATTGGTTTTTGCACCAAGGCAGTTAGCATCTAAAGTTCACCAGAACAGAAGCGGAAACGACGAAAGGACGAAGCAACTGTTGTTAAAAGTTCTTAGGCTTTCTTTCAGCTTGGACTGTGGAGTTAAGCCAAAAGCTTCAAAAAAAGAGATCGATTTTGAGGAGTGATGCGAAGAAAGAAAGAGAGGTGGAACTCTGTAGATGCCCCGAGAGAGCATTCCACCTTTAGCACAGTTGAAGCATAAGTTATTACGGTGGGGTTTCCTTCCTCCCTTTTGTAGGAAGGAAATTTGAGGTGCTGAGAGACCATACAAAATGTGGGAAGTTAATGAACCTCGTATTACTTCTTACATGTGTTATTTTCATGGCATTCAATGGAGAGGAGAGGCAGTTCTAGCTGCTGGAAATAATAACAATAATAATAATGTATTATTTATACCCTGCCCATCTGGCTGGGCTTCCCCAGCCACTCTGGGCGGCTTGCAACAAACTATTAAAATACAGTAATGCATCAAACGTTAAAAGCTTCCCTAAACAGGGCTGCCTTCAGATGTCTTCTAAAAGTCTGGTGGTAGTTGTTCTCTTTGACATCTGGTGGGAGGGCGTTCCACAGGGCGGAATACCATGCATACTGCTGGTTACTCATTACAGCACTAGTTGAGCCCAAACAAAGCAAGATGATGCATTTTCTTTTGCATGTACAAAACCCAGCACCCATCAGACCCCCTAATGGAAACATCTAACATGAGAGATGAGCACATGGTCTGTAGATTAATAGTGCTGTTTGTCAGTATCTTAAACTCTATACAGTACCTTCAAAGCTCTTGTAATAATGGTCTAGATATTTTTTTAAAGAAAATGGCCATCAAACCTCATCAGGCTTCTGCATTGGGACCTTGTCATTAAGCAAAGTGACTTCCAGATGTAGGCTAACATCGCTGGATTATTTGCTCCGCATTATAACAATACTGAAGAAATAATTTACCCATAATCTTTCCTATACATTGAGATTTTGACACTTGTGGAGTACTAAGGTTTGAGGATGCTCAGTGGAATTTTTTTATTCTTCTCCCTCTCCATCCTTTCAGAAGCTCCATCTCATAATCACAACATGTTCTAAAGGGTCTGATTGTGCCCAGTTAGTCTTGTCCCATTCATTCTAATGCCATTTCACTTTTGTGTGTGTCTAGATTGCAAATATTTTAGATACATCATGCGACAAGGTTGTGAAGCCAATAAGAAAAAGTTCAAACCGTTGAAGACATTTGTGAAAAAACACAGCTGGGTCAGTTTGAAGATCGTCTGATATTTGATTGCTTTTAGAGGCGAAATCCCTTTTCTTTTCTTTTTGGAACTATATTCTCTCCCCCGCCCCCCCCCCCAATTGTACATGTTTTGCTCTGCATACAGATCTCCCCTACAATGGAAAATACCTTGTAGATAATTGACAACCATTTTTTTTAAATGAAGTTCCAGTTTTGTAATAAATCTTTCCAAAGGAATTCGGCTTTGAGTCATTGCTAAAATAAAACTTCACAGGAAACACATTTTATCATTTATCTTTCAAAGTCTCCATATAAAAACCTTTGAAATATGTTCTTGAATTGATGGTGCTTTTGTGTGTGTGTGTGTGTGTGTGTGTGTGTGTGTATCTGTAGCAGACAATATATAATATAGACATGCTGTGACCACAGCTTGCCTTGCATCCTATAACAATAGTGTAGAATTGTTTGCCCTTAGAAATTCTTCCAGTCACCAATCATGCAGTTAAAAGAAGAGGCTCAAACCAACCCATTCTATGCACTGTTGTTAACACATATCTTTAAGAACCTGTCTGTGTGCATGCACTTTGCACATTTAAACACATTTTTGAGAGAGGTAGAGGCTTTCTGGTGCTAATTGACTTGGAGGCACTTCTGCGCTCCTTGGGTAACAAAAATGGAGACAGCAGCTGGTACACTGCAGTGTGTCTCTGGTAACTCGGTAGGTAGCAAGATGTTCAGACCTGAAGTCAGTATGCATGGTTGAGTACATTAGGCAAAGCAGGGAAACCCAGAGCAACCCCAAGAAATTCTGCTGTGTCCATTTAGCACCTTTGGTGTACATTATGAACATTTAGCATATACACACAAATGACTTGGGTAATCCAATGTTTTGCCATCTGCCTACTAGACATTGCATTCTGCAAGACCAGCAGCTTCTCAGAGGTATCCGAGGCATCCTTTCAGTCCAAAAGTTCATACCATAAGGGCTAGAAACATGTTCTTTTTCAAAACAAAAGAAAACTTAAGAATCCCAGGAATCTGAATGTTGTACCCAGTAGAACTATTTATTTGTTTGTGCTGCACTATGGCATTCAAACATATGAAATGCTTTCTTTAGGATGGAGCTCGTGAATGGATTAATTAATCTCTCCCCCCCCCCCCCCGCACCTTCCTGCTGGTCATGCTCATCACTTTGGCACAGCCTTGAATTGTGACTTCATCAGAAGTCTGACTTGGGAGAGTGGCTTGCGGAGGCACCCTGCAGAGAATGTCTAGACTCCGGTTGCATTCAGACTGCCACTACTTTGCAGGAAGGATTCAATCACAAACTGGAAATTCAGGTTTGTGCATTTAAAGTGCTCTGGTGCAACAAATCCACTTTAAAAACACACTTTTTGTGGTTAGCAAAGTGATAGGGAAATACAAGTACAGGATAAAGAACAATTGACAGAACAATGTATAACTCCTGTGCAAACCAATCAGGATGAATGTCCAGGGGTGAAACTAGGCTTTATTTTAGCTGGGTCAAATACACAGTTTGACACACCCCTTGTGCATTTGTGTGTGTGTGTGTGTGTGTGTGCGCGCGCGCGCGCACGCACGCACGCACGCACACACACACAGAGGCTGGGAGCCTCAATGGCACCCCTGGAGGCTTCACCTGGGGCCAAAACCCCAGCTAGCCAGCCCACCCGCCCCCCAGTGGTTATGGTTCTGTGAATGTCCCTTGTATAACTTCCCTGCAAATACATGGAAACAAATGTTTAATAAAGAGCGGACATAAGTGAGAGTACTGCTACAAGTGGTGCAAAGTACGTTTTGTATTGGTGGAATACAGCAACAACACCATGCATTGGAGGAGGTTCAAGAAGCAGTGTGGAACTGGAATGTGTTTTTAAACGGTTTCACTTAAATGACAAATGCAGTATATTATTGACTTCATCAAGTTACAACAATGGGAAATGAATTACTATATTTTCTGGCGTATAAGACTACTTTTTAATCCAGGAAAATCTTCTCAGAACTCGGGGTTCGTTTTATACGGCGGCTACAGCAGCAGCTCCTGCAGCAACTCCCTGCAGGATAAAACAGCAGGGATAAAACAGCAGCAAATTAAATCAGAGGACACCAAGCTCTCTAGACGATCAGAAATATGCTTGAAAATTGGCCCCAGAAGCCCCTGGCCACTGGGAAGTAGAGCGTATTTCTGAGCTGGACTGGAGACTGGTTTTTAAAATTTTTATTTAGTGTGCGTTGGAAGAGGGGTAGTCTTATACGGCGAGTATATCCCAAACTCTATATTTTAACTGGAAAAGTTGGGGGGTCGTCTTATACACCCAGTCGTCTTATACGTCGGAAAATACGGTACATATTACTACTATTGTCATTTGTGCATATCCTATTCTTCATCTAAATCAGCGATGGAGAAACTACAGATACCCCTGGGGATGTCCACTGTCTGAAGCCCTGAAGATCTTCTGTCGGTCAACATAGATAATACTGAGCTAGATGGACTAATGGTCTGAGTTGGTATAAGGGAACATTCTGTGTTCTAGATATATCCCTGGCATCTCATGTTAAAAGGTGCTCAGGAAACAAGGGATGTGAAACCCACCTAGCCACATCTCAAAGGCTGTAACATGGAAGATGGAGCAAGCTTGTTTTCTCCTGCTCTGGAGAGCAAGACCTGAACCAATGGATTCATTTTACAAGAAAGGAGATTCTGCCTAAACACCAGAACTTTCTGGCAGTAAGAGCTGTTCAACAGTGGAACGAACTCCCTCAGAAGGTGGTGGACTTTCATTCATTGGATGTTTCTAAGCAGAGGTTGGATAGCCACCTGTCATGGATGCTTACTTGATTAATTTCCTACATTGCAGGCGGTTAGACTAAATGACCCTTGGGATCCATTCTGATGCCAGTCAGATATAGTAGACCAGATGGACAAAATTGGTATAAGTCAGCACCCTGTGTTCATTTGGGTAGAATAAAAGACAGTATTTTCTCATCTGCAGCACTGGATGAACCCGCATTGTAAAAGTTGTTCCTAGGTGAAGTTTTCACTAATCTCAGATCTTTTGCAAGTCTGCCACCTGTTGATACACTTTTTGTTTTTGAAATAGCATTCACCACATTTTTGCAGGGGTCACGGTGGCCTTTTGCAATTTGGCAGCCAAAGCAAGCATTCTTAAAGGTGTATGCCATCAACCTGTGAAGGAAGCGCTGTACGTGTGTGTGGAAGTGTAACCAAAAGTACTAGTTTTAAATTTGAACGCCTCTGAGCAGAGAAGCAAATTTTACTTTTGTTCATATTTACTAGAGCTTTCCAGCATTAACCCTTACATCTGCACGGACGCCAATGCTCACCTTGGTTAGCCTTTTGGGTGGGGCTCAGAGCAGGGAAAGGGGTACAGCCAGGAGCCAGAGCTCAGATCTGACAGTGGAGTCCAACACAAACACTGTTCTCCTAAAATGTACAGCTTTTTTTAAAAAAGGTCAAGAAGGGAAGCAGGGTGGGTAGAAGCAACTCAAGCTAGATTGCCCCTGAAGCAACAAACCTGACCATGTTTTTCTGGCAACTGGTCATTTTTTATTATCAGCAGCTTCATGTTCGGAGTCTTAAAAGTCTTGTTGGTCAAAGGGAACAAAACCAATAAGAGCAAATTAGACATAAATATTTACAGGACCAACCCATCTTCAATATGGGGCTATGAGCTGGGATAGCTCAGTTGTTAGAGCATGAGACTCTTAATCTCAGGGTTGTAGGTTTGAGCCCCAGGTTGGGCAAAAAAGATTCCTGCATTGCAGCGGGTTGGACTAGATGATCCTCATGGTCCCTTCCAACTCTACAGTTCTATGAGTCTATGAATTCATTTCTGAATTCATTTCTAAACACTGAATGTAATTAGGGTAACAAGTACAGTGGTACCTCGGGTTACAGACGCTTCAGGTTACAGACTCCGCTAACCCAGAAATAGTACCTTGGGTTAAGAACTTTACCTCAGGATGAGAACAGAAATTGTGCGGCGGCGGCAGCAGGAGGCCCCATTAGCTAAAGTGGCACCTCAGGTTAAGAACAGTTTCAGGTTAAGAACGGACCTCCAGAACGAATTAAGTTCTTAACCCAAAGTACCACTGTACCTACAGATTGCGGCTAACATCATGTAGTGCTTTGGGAGGGTACAAAAATTCTCTCTCTCTCTCTCTCTCTCTCTCTCTGTATACAGATGTGCCAAGGTGGCAAAAAATAAATAAGTCAAAATGTAGGATTTACTAAGTAGCATCTAATAAATCACTTAATATGCTCATTTCCAGTTTTTAAAAAGGATGTCCTTTGTAATATTGTCATTGAAAAATATTATTGGCAGGATGAACGTATTAAACAACCCAAGGCTTTTGTGCTGGGAAGCATATTAACGATCGATTAACAAAACCCTTTTTTTAAGAAATCCACATGCTTGTAATTTGGTGAAGGGGAAATCCTATATAATTTCTTTAGAATGTGATCTCAGTTTGATTAATTTCAAGTAAAGTGAGAGTGGGAATGTAATGGACAGAAATGATTCATCTTCTTTCCCAGCTACTACAGTATTTGCTGAGCTTTGGATTCCTGAGCTTTGTGAATAGGAAAAAATGATTATTTTCTATAACTGTCGACCAGATAGTATAGAATGCTTGCAGCAGCTGTAATTTATGCTTTAAGCTCCCTCCCTCCCTCCCTCTCTCTCTCTCTCTCTCTCACACACACACACACAGTGTATATTACTGTGTGGCATCTGCCTCCTTCTATCAGAGGGGTCAGAGAATATTGCAAAAAAAGGAAGGAGGGAAGTATTCTGCAGTGTGAGGTGTGGAGTTGCCAAGAGGCGGTCTGAAGGCTTTGCTTCTCAGCACACCAATAGTAAACTTAATGGGAGACAGAGAGAGGGGTGTGTAAGCAAACTTGAGCAAACACTGAGCTCTCTGCTGGTTGGGATGCTTCAAAGCTCAGAAGATGAATAACCCTAATCTTCAAGGTGGTCACATCTTGGAGACATCTAGCAACAGGAAAACTTCCATGAGGAAAGCTACTGTGACCTGCTACAAGAGCAACAGAGCTGGGATTTCCTTCCATTCTTTAAATTTTCTCACCGGCGTCTTCTTTATGCTCTTGGGCCAAAGTGGGCTACTCCTGGGACACCCGCAGTGCCTCGATTATGGTCCTCCTTTCCAGCCTCCCTTCCACCTGGAGTTCTGCTCTGCCTATGAAACTTTTGGTTGTTGCGATCAGGACAAAGACAATACGATTGCAGCCAAATACTGGGAGGTGATGGATTATATCGATCCGCAGGCTCACAAATTGTGTGGAGGATATATCAAAGATATTTTATGCCAGGTAAGGCAATGGGTGGGTTGTAACCTTCATTATGCATCACTGATATACACTAGATTGCAAATTCTACTGTTGGTTTATTTATTTTTTTAAGGAGGGAAGACAGAGAACAGAAATTAAATAAAACTAAGTTAGCAGATGTGTGTGTGTGTGTGTAGAATATATATATGTGGCATCTTTAGCAGCTACAGGGGAATATATATAAATGGCATCTTTCCTGTGGACAAATTGTGATGTATGTAAAAAGATAATGTAATATTGTTCAGGGGGAGGATGAGGATAATATTCCATTGATTCATTCTACATATCTGCTTAGCATACAGGTATTAAGCTGTATAATCTTAGGGTGTGGGTTGTTTTTTTTAAATGTTTCAAACCAATATGACACAGTGGTGAAAATCTCACATCCTCACTCTCACATGAAGGCTGGAGAGCAAGGAATGATTGTCTTCCCCCCCAGAAATTTGAAGATAGCTTGGAAGAGCAATCACAGCTTGCAACTTGTTCACTCATGCTACTTTAACCCCTGCTAAACAGATTTTGTGGATTTCATATCAGAAACCTGCAGAACCTGTTTGAACGGTGGCAAAAGTGAGACAAAAGAAATACGAATGCACACCCCGAGAAGCAAAATCTCTTTGGACTGCTGTCTTCTTCTTGGCCTCCCTTTGGCAGGCCACTTAAGCTTTCTCGCAAAGTTGTTGTGAGGCTCAAGGCGAGCTGTGAAGCAGGGGGTTTTGGGGCTACAAAACACACTTTCAAGTTAATATTCTAGATCAAATGAAGCAGCAGCGGTGCTCTCCGTTGCTGGAAAGGTGGCGAAGCTAATCATTTTGTGTCTGGGGTTCGGAACAAAAAGATAAGTGTTTCTTCCATTTGCTTTGCAAATAAATGCAAACCAAGACTGGGCAGCGCTCGGAGGCTTATGCAGGGCTGAGCAAAGTGGACCTTGGTGTTTTGATTCCCAGATGCCATGAAGCGATGTGTTTAGATTGTGCTCCTGCCTGGTGCCCTGGAAAGCTGCAGTTCTGAAAGCAGCCTCAGATCAAACAGCTGGCACCCATGCCTTTTTGGAAAGGGTTCCCTCCAGTCTCAGTTGCTCGGTTCCTGCTCCCCCTGCTTTCTAGTGAAGGCTGCCCATCTGGCTGAAAGCAGAAGCCGGCCAGTGTGTGTGTGTAGCAGGAGAACAATGAGCAAAGGGTGCAGCTCCCATTGGCATCCTGCCTATCCAGTGATTTATGAGCAGAAAGGGTTCCCCTTTTAAAGTGAGTCATGGAGGTCAATGATTCACTCCTTGCCAGCACAAAGGAGCCAAAACACACACCAGGCAAACACTTAGCACTCTTCCATCTAAGCTTCCTCAGCGCTAAAATATTATCTGCATGCACTGAATATGCTCTCTTCAAGAGGCAACACTGCTCAGATTGTGAAGTCAAAAGGAAGCTGCTTATTTTTAAAAATAATTCCATAGCCACAGGAACCCATATTTTCCCCAGTGTGGGGCACTTTGTGTGTGTCAGGGGCAGGGATGGAATTGGTCTAAAGTAAAGCAAAGACAACCTGGATGGAAAATGAAGCCAGTGGTTCAGTTTACTTAGGACTTAAAAGATTTTGCCCCTCTTCAGATAGCAATGTGTTTGTTGCCCCGCTTAATCTGAAATGTATTTTGGTCTGTCAGCAAAGGTGAGCCCTTCTGCTCCTTTTGCTGAATGGGCCCCTCAGACCTCTGCCCCCAAATCTTGCTGTGATGGCACCTCTGCTGGAAATAGTGGATAAATGTGACGGTTCCTGACACTGATTGATTGATTGATTAATTAATTAATTAATGTCAGTCTTAGGGCCAAAGAGGAAGGTGACCTCAAATATGTCTTTGCACCCAATATGCAGATCTTTTAAAATGCAGTGGTGCCAGAGAGGGCAGGGAATTCCTGCCTATGCAAATACTAGGTCCAGAGAAAGGATTTCCTTTCGGACTGCAGCAGGGGGTGAAGGGTTAAACTCTCTCTCCTGTTAATTATCAGTTCCACCACCCAAGCTGATGCAAAAAGTTTCACTTCAAAACCCCTGCTCATTAAATGCAGAAAAACACATTTAACACACTGTGCCTTTAAAGCACATTTGAAGCACATTTTCCACACCTCAAAAAAAACACACACATCCTGGTGTCTCTAGTTTATCCCTCACAGTTACGGTTCCCACCAACCCTTAACAACTGGGACAATAGTTAATTCTGCATAGCTCCACTTACTGTTATGTGGAAACAACTTTTCAGACGGGGAAACAGGGAGAGGAAATCCTTGTAAAACGGCAGACACAGTAGTCACAGAGGGACCTAAAGACTTAATATTTCATCAGCCCCTCTGAGATAGAGGGTGGAACAATGAGCAGAACACCATTTGCAACCTCTCACATAGATGAGGAAAAAGGAACAGATGGGCCAGCCTTTTACTGGCAAGGCGGCTTAATCCTAGCAACTGTTATGTAGGCCCTTAGGAATTTCTTGACCTCAGACATTTTTAGCCGCAAATGGGGGTTGCTTGCATTCTCTGAAAGACAGCCCCTTCAGGGGCTAAGTTTGGACTTGAGACAGGGAGAGACTGTAGGATCCAAAGCAAATGGTGGGACAAAGGCTTGTCAGAGGGGACATTTTGTTGAACTGCACTTCAGCATACAATACTGAGCTCTGAAGATTTAGGCCCCATCTGCCCTTTACATTTAAAGCAGCGTCACACCACTTTAAACAGTCATCATAGCGTCCCTCAAAGAATTATGGGAACTGCAGTTTGTCAAGGATGCTGATACTTGTTCAGATACTCTTATTCCCTTCACAAAGCTACCATTCCCAGAGCTCTCTGCAAAGAAGGATTGATCGCTAAACCACTTTGAGATTCCCAGTTACAGTCGTATCTTGGTTGATGAACACCTTAGCAGTCGAACTCCCGAACGCCTCAAACTCGGAAGTGAGTGTTCCAGTTTGTGAATGTTCTTTTGGAAGCCGAACGTCTGGCAGCCAATCGGAAGCTGCATCTTCGAAGTTGAACGTTTTGGAAGTCGAACGGACTTCTGGAACGGATTCCTTTTGGCTTCCAAGGTACAACTGTGTAGTCAATAGTCAAACAAGAGCTTTGGATTTAACAGGTTAGTTTTGGACTGGAATAACAAAAAGCTGTGTAAGCAAGAAGAAGACCAAGCAAGTAGCAGTAGGTTCTCCGTGTGGAGAAGATGGAGAAATGTTATTGTGTGATGGTGAGAATGGCACACTTCTTTGGACATAGCTATGGAGTCTGCCTCCACAAGATGTGGTTGTGGCCATCAAGTGCCATCACAACATAGATAGCTTTTAAAGGGAGAATAGACAACTCATGGAAGATATGGCTATCACTGGCTGCTAATAAAAATGGTTATCACACCCAACTGCCCCAATAAAATGGGAACACCCCATTTTTGAGGTGCTTTCATGCGAGATCACATCTCTCTCTCTCTCTCTCTCTCTCTCTCTCTCTCTCTCACACACACACACACACACAATTTTCTGTTTTACAATTTAGAATACTCATTTAAACATCCTTAAAATATCAATGACCTTCCTTCTTCTCTTTCCATGGTTCATTTTGCATATCATAAATCCCTGCATATTTTACATAAAATAAACCATTCAGTATTCCATTATTACATCCATCAAAACTTATTTACACTGTTGAATTTATCTTAATGCTGCCAACGTTTTCAAATGTACACAATTTCCCCCCTTATATTCAATAAACATTTTCCATTCTTCTTTAAACATATGTTCTTCTTGTTCTCTTATTCTATATGTTAAGTCCGTGAGCTGCGCATATTCCATCAGCTTAAGTTTTTATTCTTCTTTAAGTGGGACCTCGCTTGTTTTCCATTTTGGGGCTAACAAAACACAGGCCACAGTAGTGGCGTACATAAATAACCCTTTTTGATACCTGGGAATATCCGTCTGAATTATCCCCAACAAAAAGGACTTTGGTATTTTGGAAAAGTACTTTTAAACAATTCTAGCCATATTGCATCTTTCAGGGCCTTGCTCTCATGCGAGCCACGTGACTCGCGCAGGAGCACGGCCCCAAAAGCCGCACATCCTGGTTTTCCGCTGGGGCATGTGAGAGGGTATGGGTTATATGCCACCTTCGGCATCAGAGGCACCATGCTCTGAATACTGGTTGTTGGGTAATAACAGTGGAAAAGGCTATTTCCTCATGTCCTGCATGTGAGCTCTCCATAGGCTTCTGGATGGCTGTTGTGAGAAACAAGATGTTGGATTAGGTCTGGGGTGGGGTACCTTTGGCTTTCCAGATGTTGTTGGACTATGTCTCCCATCATCTCCAACCATCGGCCTTGCTGGTTGGGGCTGATGGGAATTGCAGTCCAACAGTATCCAGAGGGCCAAAGGTCTCCCTGGATTCGATAGCCCTTTGGTCTGATCCAATGGGGCTGTTACGTTTCTTAAAATCAGGAAGCATTGCACACTTAGAATTATAGAATCATAAAATTGTAGAGCTGGAAGGGACCCTGAGGACCATCAAGTCGAACTCCCTGCAACGTAGGAATATGCAGTTGTCCTATGTGGGGATCGAACCTGCAACCTTGGCATTATCAGTAGCACACTCCAACCAGCTGAGCTATCCAGGCGTGCTATTTGAGGTGTCTTTGTAATACATAAATGTGCAGACTGAGCAGGCATGACCGTGCTACAGCAGCCGCCACACAGATTGAGTCTGTTGCACAGCACTTTCAGAATGCTTTTTGCCCTTTAACAGGAATGCTCACCCTACGCAGCTCATCTTTACGATGCCGAGAATCCTCAGACACCCCTGCGGAACCTGCCTGGCCTTTGCTCGGACTACTGTTCGGAGTTCCACCTCTACTGCCGTTCTGCCATCACGTTGCTTACCGACGACAAACACATCCAGGAATGCTGCGAGAGGAACAAGACCCGCTTCTGCAACCTGCTTAACATCCAGGATGAAGACTATTGCTTCCCCGACGTGCTGAAAAACACAGACCTGAACCGTAACCTGGGCTCTGTGGTGGAGGACAAGAAAGGCTGCCTTCAGCTGTGCCTAAAAGAGGTGGCCAACGGGCTGAGGAATCCTGTGCTGATGGTGCACGCGAACGACAGGACCCATCGCATGTTTGTGGCTGAACAAGTGGGCATCATCTGGGTCTTTCTTCCAGACGGAAGTCGCCTGGAAGAGCCTTTTCTGGATATTAAGAACATGGTGCTGACCACCCCCTGGTTAGGAGATGAAAGAGGTTTCCTCGGGATGGCCTTCCACCCCAAATACAAGGACAATGGGAAATTCTACATTTATTACTCCTACCAGGACAAGAAAAAGGTGGAGAAAATCAGGATCAGTGAATTAAGAGTTTCCATGTCAGATGTCAACAAGGCTGATGCAAGCACAGAAAGGTAATGTTTCCCCCAAGCTTCCTTCCTTCTTCCATCTTCTTGGGATCTCTGCTTCCTCCCAAGGACTTAGGGTGAAGTTGTTGCCTTTAGTCCTCATATCGACCCTGTGGGATAAGTAGTAACCAAGTACAGTACACTCTGTGCTAAAGCAAATCCCAACTGGGCTTCAAGAAACAATGAATTCTGTGCTCTGTGATTTATTTTCCCTGGCCAAGCAAAAGGACAATTTTATAGGTATGTGGGTGGAGGTGGACTCAGGTGCTAAGCACTACTGTGCTATCCAAGATAAAAGAATGCATTCAGATGTGGGATTTGAACCCAGGTCGCTATTAAGGGTGGGGAACCTTCAGCTCACAGACTAATGCTGGCCAACAGAGGTTCCAGTTTGATCCATGAGGCTCAACCACATCCTCCTGTCAATCAGCGGATGTCACTCATGATATCAACTGATGGGCGAAGTCCACATTGTTCATTGGTTGCGTGGGCCTGTTCCTAGCAGGCAACAGGTGTCTGCAGGCAAAGCAAAGGTGTGTGCTTTCCTTTGTAGCCAGAGGCTACAAGAGAGACTGCTGACTTGCAGCTGATGCTTGCAAAATGTGATAGGGAGGGGAGAAAGGAGGTTTTGCCAGCCCTATGCTCAGAACTTTGGAAAGAATCTAGACAAATCTTCAACCTGGAAAGTAGTTTCAGTTTCAGCCTGTAACATGGGGGTTACTTGTGCAGCCTGATTCCATTGTCTTCAATGGAGATCACTGCCAGGTTCATTGGCTCTATTTTTCCACCTATATATGACAAACTGTAGTCTTCTAGGTGAGTGTTTTACTCCCTATCTTAGACCATGGCATGGCCAGTTTTGGGTTCCTGTCCCATTAGTTGCATCAGCCAATGCTCTAGAGCAGAGACAGAGAACAGGACCCAGATTCTGACAGGCTGGATCCTGAGCTCTCTTGACATTGTAGGGAAGGGCTACCCACTTTTCAATCATAATTGAAGCCAGTGATGAAAAGGAATTCCTCCCCCCCCCCTTGGTAGATATGACTTGATCCATGTTAACAGAGGGAAAATGCTCCTTTGTGTTGTTGGCTTGAACTGAAGTTGGTCATTCAAAGGAAGAATCGGGAACACCTTCTGCATCCAAACATTGGCTCTTTGGGGAATTTGGTGACTTTTCCAGTTGCTGTGCAGGGCCTAATGTCCAGCGCAGAACCCAACCTATGATCTACCAGACCACAGTGTCTCCTAGTTTATTGAGGGTCCTAGTTTTGAATATTCTTCCACCCACGTTCAAGATGTGCCTGGAAGCAGGATAGATGTATCGAGAAATATATTGCCAAATAAGAATGGCTGGATGCAGAAAGACCTTGCACAGTTAACACTCTTGCGCAGGGCTTTTTTCACCCCCAGCCAGAGCTCACTGGAGCTCAGCTCCGGCAGCTCCTAGGTGGGTGCCATTGCCATTCTAAGAGGACAAGGGAGAAATTCATGGTGAGCTCTGGCACCTCTCTTTCTGGAAAAATAGCACCGCTCCTGCATCCAGGAGTTGTGCTGATCTGCTGTCAGGAATTCCTTCTTTGACTACGGCTTAGAACTGCAACGTGTCATGCAGTCCACCACGGGTGATTGCCTATTGGCATAAGAGTTATCATAGACCAAAACAAAGCCATTAATTGACTTCCTTTCCATAAGCATTGATGTATGCATGCTGATGGATGCAGCACATTCTGACCCAGCTTCTCTCCTGGGAGGGCAAGTGGGAGTGCCAGATGTGCACTTAAGATGGTTCTATCCAGCAGACAGATTTCATCAGAAGGATAGAATTATCCCAGGAATTTTAAGGTCCTTTTTTGCTTTGTCTAGGAAAAGGGAAAGATTGAGCGCTATGCAGATAAGATGTTCTGCTTAGTGACTGAATAACTAAAATACGTCTTTGAACTTAGTAAGGCCCTGAATGTTAACCAGCCTTCCTCCCTTGCTCTTTTTCCTAGTTTCTGATCTCTGTGTTTCTCTCCCCCCCTCCTCTTCAGGAGTCTCTTAGAAATCGAAGAACCAGCCGCAAACCATAATGGGGGACAGATCCTCTTTGGCCTGGATGGCTACATGTACCTGTTTACAGGGGATGGAGGGAAAGCCGGGGACCCTTTTGGTAAATTTGGGAATGCTCAGAACAGGTAAGGTCCATCTCCAATAAGTGCTGATTGCATATGAGACAGCTTAGTTCGCCTTTAAAGGCAAATTATACTTTTAAAAATAATGCTCCTTTTCTGTTCAAGGGTGCTTTTTAAAGATTATTTTATCATTTATCGCTTTAAAAAAAATATTTCATGTAAGTTCCCTTGTGTATCATTTGACAGAAGGTGATGATATTCCATCTAGTCAAGCAGCCAGCCAGCATATATGGAAACTGCTACAACAATCTCCCTTCTGTTTCTTTGTCACGTTCGTTAATCCTTGTTTTATGCCTTGATTTCCTCTCAGGAGTAGTTTACTAGGAAAGGTTTTGCGGATCGATGTGGATGGAAGAAGCTCTGACGGGAAGCCTTACCGCATCCCCTCTGACAATCCTTTTGCCTCTGACCCTCAAGCTCTCCCAGAAGTCTATGCCTATGGGGTGAGGAACATGTGGCGTTGCTCTGTGGACAGAGGTGACCCGCTCAGTCGCCAAGGAAGGGGGCGAATTTTCTGTGGAGATGTCGGCCAGAACAAGTTTGAAGAAGTGGACATAATTGTTAAAGGCGGGAACTACGGCTGGAGAGCCAAGGAAGGCTTTGAGTGCTATGACATCAAGCTTTGTCAAAATTCCTCCTTAGGTAAAGAATGTTACCTGTCATTTTTAGTGTGTTCGTGGGAAGGCCTTATCTTACCTGTATTTGGTTTAACTGTTAATTCTGCAGCTATCATTTTTGTCATTCCTTTGTGAAGGGATAGGAAGTGCACACACACTTCATTAAGGATAAGATCCTTGGGGGCAAAGTTACAACATTTAGAGTGCTTTAGCTTCAGGAAAAGGCAAGTACAGTCATACCTCATGTTACGTTTGCTTCAGGCAGGTTGCGCGTTTTCAGGTTGCGTCCCATGGCGACCCGGAAGTACCGGAAAGGGTTACTTCTGGGTTTCACCACTCGTGCATGCGCAGACACGCAAAATGATGTTGCACGCATGCGCAGAAGTGGCAAATCACGATCCGCGCATGTGCGTACGTGCAGACGCGGGTTGTGTTCTTTTCAGGTTGCGAGTGGGCCTCCAGAACGGACCCCGTTCGCAACCAGAGGTACCACTGTACAAGGAGACACGATAGAGCCGTATAAAATCACACGGGGGGGGGGGGAGTGAATAGAGAAACGTTTTCTCTCTCCATTTTTCATGGAGCCTGGGGGCATTCAGTGAAGTTGAACGGTGGAAGATTCAGGACAGACAAAAGAAAGTACTTCACACAGCGCACATGAACTATGGAACTTGCTCCCGTAGGAAATAGTTATGGCCAAAAACATGACTGGCTTTAAAAGAGGATTTGGCAAATACATGGCAGAAAAGGCTATTCATGGCCACTAGTCATGATAGTGATGATCTACCTCCACTGCTGGAGGCCACTGAATATGTGTAATTTCAAGACCCCTCCTCTCCATTTTAATGGTCACTTATTTTTAAACCAGTCTTGGGCCCATCAGTCATTCAACCAGAGGATGCCTTCAAACAGAGGTCTGTCCGCTGCAAAGCTGGGTGCATGGTGGTCCTATAAACCAGTGCTTCCATATAAACCAAGATATAAACCAAGGGGATCACGGTGAACAATGCGTAAATGGGGGGACCACAGCCCAAGGCTAGGGGGCCACAGAGGGAAATGAGAAGTGAAGAGGGGGGATCCTGATTGGCTAGCTATCTGCTTGGCCAATCACAAGCGGGTAAGGGGGCTCTCTCTCTCTCTCTTTTGCCATGGATGGGTGTAGCCAGGATTTTTTTAGGGGGGCAGGTTTTTTAGGGGTCAGTACCTCTGATTTGTATTGATTTTTACTTATTTGGGGGGCAGTTGTCTCCCGTGCCTATGCCAATGGGGGAGCTAGAGAAAGGCAACTAGGTCGGATGGGGGCCACAGTAGGAAAAAGGTTGGACAACACTGCTATAAACTACACTAATTTTACTTTAAATGCCCAATTAGTTTTAGAAAAAAATTGCTCGTGCATTGAAGAAGGATGACTATTTCCTTTTAAGATAATCAAACAGTTTTAATTGACTAAAGTGCGTTTTCTCTGTTTTTAATAGACGATATACTTCCAATATTTGCCTACAGCCATTCAGTGGGAAAATCAGTCACTGGAGGTTATGTGTATAGAGGATGTGAGTCTCCAAACCTGAACGGCCTATACATTTTTGGTGATTTTATGAACGGGTAAGGGACAAACTTCTTTCCATTAACTTTTCAGTACAGTAGGTAGGTTTCCTATAGACCATCTCAGAATATTGGTTTTTGGTTCATCCCTAGTCATGAGCTCAAACAGTTCATGGCAATGGGGAGTAGCAAAATGTATTTACGGCCCAAGAGAAAGCCTTGGATCTATTTTGGGATATACCAGAAAGAGTTTTTCTAAGCTACAGTGGAACTGTGAAAGCATAAAACATATGTTTTTGTTTTTTCATCCAGTCGGCTTATGGCTTTGCAAGAAGATGAGAGAGCAAATCAATGGAAGAAGCAAGACATTTGTATTGGTAGCACTAAAGCCTGTGCCTTTCCAGGGATGGTCAGCTCTTACAGCAAATACATCATTTCTTTTGCTGAGGATGAAGCAGGTAATCTTGGTTGCTGTGTCTGTTTTCTTAGAAAATCATTTTTTTGGGAGGCCACCAACTCTGAGTTGCTCAACAACTTTTGGGGTGTCCTGGTTTACTTTTTGAAATATGGCAACCCTGGAATAGTCAGGAACCTGGAAGGCCACATGGTTGCTTTAGGCTGGTGGTCGGTTACAACTTGCGTAGGCCTGGCTTACGTAGAGAGGAAAAATTGCACTATTATCAACCTGTTGCAACTTTGTCTGACGAATTTCACATTCGTGGCTTTCTCCTCTCTCCCTGTTGTCTCCAGCTGAGCTCTATTTTATGGCTACGTCCTACCCCAGTGCCTTTGCGCCACATGGATCGATATACAAAGTTGTGGATCCTGCAAGGTGCGTACTTTTTCAAGTCCTTGAATGTCCCTGTGTCCTGCTGATTTTCTGAACAGCATCGGCACCACACGCAAACATTTGTCAGTTTTCTTCCAGGGCGATAGATACTGTTATGTACTGAAGTTCTCACCCTGGGCCAGCATGGGGATACTGTAGATAGTTTTCACTCAGGTCCACATATGCAAATAAGGGATCAAAAGTGACGTTCATTGATTGGATAGTTACAGAAAATGGTTACTGTTGCGTTCTAGTGGAGCTCTATATAAGCCGGCTGGCTGAACCCTTCAGCTCAGTTCTGTTCTGGCCTGTGAATAAACAAGAGCTGTTTGAAGAATCGCTGTGTTGTCTGATATGTTCACCCACAACTTAACAGATAGAACGGAAACACTCCATTCACATGACTGGATTTCAGTTTCATGCATTAAACCTGCAGAACAACTATGTTCCTGGGAAGCCACAGTTTCCTGCTCTGGCACTTGCAGGCCAATCCACTAATTAAAACGAAGTACATTGATTTAAAGCAATTGGGCTCCAGTTAAATCAGTGGGAGTCCACAGGCTTAAACCCCTTTTAAGGGATTTGAGGATTAGGAAACCAAGAGCCCCGAAAGCCCCACAATTATTTTCCCCGACTTTCTTTCCTCCAGAGAATTCTGGGCACTGTAGTTTGTTAAAAGTTGCTGGGAGTGGTAACTCTGTAAGGGTCCCCAGGATTCTTTGAGGGAAGAATGTCTCATGAAGGAATTTCATGTGTGTGTGTGCAGTGCACAGAATAACAAAATACTGTGAAGCATGGGAGCATGTTCCATCAGTAACAGGAATTAAATATCACATAAGCTACTACACTTGATATCAAGAAACCTGACCCAAAACCCTAGGTCATTCTTCCCCTAGTGGTTCAGATGGTGCCAACTCTCAAGGAGTAAAAAACCAACCATGTTAGGTAGAAGAGCTACCACCACTCCTGCTTTGTTCACCCAACTTGCGCAGGAGATCTCAGGCTGTACTCTAGGGACTCAGCTACAATAGTAAACAAAACAACCCAGTGATTTGAATGTGTTATAAACATGCAACACCAGGTGGTGCCAGAGAGCACAAAACTTTTCCCTAGCGTTTTTACATAGGGGTTGCCCCCCCTGGTTATAACGATTTAATTTCTGACTTATTTATAGTGCCGTATTTTTCGTCCTATAGGACACACCGTCCCATAAGGCGCACCTAGTATTTTGGGGGGGAAATAAAGGGGGGAATTATTTCCCCCCAGGCGCGGGGCTGGGGTGGGGGAAGCCCGAGCTTCTCCCGACCCCAGCCCCCAGAACACGCAACTTTCCGCAAGCCGTGGGAGCCCGGCGCCAGGCTCCCGCGCCTTGCGGAGAGCTGCGTGAAGCCTGGCCGCACTGAGCTCAGCGCGCCCAGGCTTCAGCATGCAGGCAACTCTCCGCAAGGGAGCCCGGTGTGGGCTCCCACGGCTTGCGGAGATCTGCGCGAAGCCTGGAGAGCGAGAGGGGTCAGTGCACACCGACCCCTCTCGCTCTCCAGGCTTCAGCGAAAGCCTGCATTCGCCCCATAGGACGCACACACATTTCCCCTTCATTTTTGGAGGGGAAAAAAGTGCGTCGTATGGGGCGAAAAATACGGTATTTTTTTCCTGTGTGTAAATCCACAATAGCTGTCCCCAAGACCCCAAGGAGCAAGAGCTAAAGTACCACTCTCTACTTCTGAGGCCTCAGGCAAAAGAATCCAAATTACAGCAGTTGTAACTCGAGAGGTCCAAAGAATTAGTTTAGAACCAAGGCTTAACTAAAATAAGCACAGCCAAAATGAAGAGGTGGGTGTTTTATTAGTAATAATTAAAACAGCAGCATAGCATGAGACCTGTTTACCAAATAGGAGAGCTGGCTTGCAGGCAACCTACAGCATAGAAAGCAGACAAAAATACATCTCTTTGTAGTTTTTATTTATTTTGAAGTTGAGACCAACCATAGAATTCGTCTGAGACTCAGGAACTAGTCTAGAAAAACACAGGAGTTGTTGACAGAAGTTCCATCCAAGTAATGGCAGGGCACATCAACAACAGTAATAAATATTCACTGTTTGTCTATCTCCTTTTATCCAAAGGATATCCAAAAGATTAATGTACCAAGTAAGCATCGCTTTTGCTCCCAAGTAGGGAAGACATCCAGGTCTACCAACATTTGGGATGCTTTTCTGGGCGGATAGTAATTTTCATGTTCTTTTCACCTTGTTATGAAGATGTCAAGCTGTTCTGGGAAGCTTTAATCTCTTTGATACACACTTTCCAGATTTTATTTTTATTATTTTTATTTTTCTGCGCCTATGGGTGCTTTCAAATGTGCGTTTATTGTGGGATTTTGTTTTGGTTTTGGTTTTTTTTGCAGCATCCACATGATGGCATTGGCATCAAATCACCAGCCTCTATTTCCCCTCCCATTTAATCTCTTTTTTTTGTGTGGGGAGGAGAAGGCTTTAAACACACACACACACACACACACACACACACCAAAACTTACCAACCTGTTGTTCATGCTATCTGAGAACGGGTATTACCGTATTTTTCACCCTATAGGACGCACTTTTCCCCCTCCAAAAATGAAGGGGAAATCTGGGTGTGTCCTATGGGGCGAATGCAGGCTTTCGCTGAAGCTTGGAGAGTGAGAGGGGTCAGTGCGCACCGATCCCTCTCGCTCTCCAGGCTTCAGGAAGACATCCGCAGCCTAGGCAGCCCTGCGGGAGTTCCCGCAGGGCTGTCTAGGCTGCAGATAGCAGCCTGCTTCCCGGAGCGTCGGGCGCCCTGAAAGCAGAGTGCCCGGCGCTTCGGGAACACATCCGCAGCCTAGGCAGCCCTGCAGGAGTTCCCCGCAGGGCTCCCCACGCTGCGGATAGCAGCCTGCCGCCCGGCGGGCGGGGCACCCTGAAGCAGAGCACCCCGCGCGCCGGGCAGACATTGGCCAGCCCCACAAGCTCGGGGGACAGCAGGGAGGCGCTTTTCCTTTATTTCCCCCCCAAAAAACTAGGTGCGTCCTATGGGACGGAGCGTCCTATGGGACGAAAAATATGGTACTTCACCTTAGGTGGAAAAAGTGTCCAACAAGTGTCCAACTTCCAGGAAGATCCATGGACCTTTCTGCAGGTTTTTAGAAGTCTATATTCCCCATTCATTTCTTTAGCATGTTTGTGAATTACACTCAAGAGAGAAAGTGAGAACTGTCTCAACTTCTGTAGCATAAAAAGGCCATGGAGTTTTCAAGGCAGAAACGCGAGAACTCAAACTCACCAAAGCCAAACGACATGTTGCATTATTTAACATTTTTTTTAAAAGTGTGGTTAAACAGGCCTGTTTTGTAAAAAAAAATGTAGCTATAGGGTCCAATCTGGATTGGGGCACCATGTGAGTTTCCTGCTGAAATTCACTCACTTGCTCATATCTACCCTTGAAGTTGTTTCTTTTACTACAAATGAATCGCTCCCACTAAATACTGAGATTCCAGAGAACTTGCTTCTTCCAAAGAATCCTGGGAAATGTAGTTTGTTTAAGAATGCTACGAACTGTAGCAGGGGCAAACTACAGTTCCCAGAATTCTTTGGGAGGGCATGTATTTTAAAAGTATGGCGCGCATGTGACCCGTTGGGAATGATAACTGTATCACAGTTCCAATTAATTAAGCAGAGCAGTGGAAAGATTTAAATCCAAAGATATACTGGTAGTAGGCAAATATCATCCACAGGAAACCTAAATCAGGAAGAGAGTTCTTTTCAAGTACAAAATGCTTGACATTTTCCTTAACTGAAAATCCACCTCTTCACAAGGAGAGAAACTAATGGAAGGATTCGGGCAGGATATACCGGTAACTTTTGTTCTGTTACCATGAGAGTGCTTTCAAGGTCTTTTGCTGGCAAGCTCGCGATTTAACAGAAAGACTGAAATTGGACATCTGCCTCTAGAAAACCACCACAAACACAGGCTCCTTATCCATTCTCAAGATGTCCACACATAATTTTTGTGACCGAATCTGTTTGTTTTTTAGGAGAGCTCCACCAGGGAAATGTAAACAGAAGCCTATTCCAGTGAAAACAAAGAGTAAGCGAATCCCATTCATTCCCCGTGCAAGTAAGTCAACAAGGATATGTGGAGTTTTTCTGTTTTGTTTGCTATGTAGCACAAATGCTAAGACACATTGAAAGGAACTGTCGATGTGTGTGCCAACCATTAAAGGCTTCAAACTAAGTAAATACTACAATCAATCAATAATAAACAATTTAGTTACCCCCCTTCTTTACTGTACACTTGTGATTATTTTGCTCATGATGGTATTGGGGTAGTTATACACAATCATGTTTTTGATACTGTTTGCACCTGCAATCGCTTTAGAAATGGACGTGCTGCCAGGTTTCCAATTGGCACAACAAATGTTCTAGGATCTGTGTTTTTTTTTGGGGTGGGGAGGCAGGAATTGGCTTGCTTTTGTTGTGCTGTAGTTCAACAGTGCCCTTCTAGGCGGCACTAATACCATATCACTGGGGAAGCATTGCAGAACAACAAATAAAGTCATGTGGTGTGTGGACACTCCAGTGTAAATCCACCATCACTAATGCAATAGTACTGTATCAGTGACATGTTGCAGAATACTAAAAACAACAAAACCCTCCAGTCTGAATGTATATATTCTGATCTAAGTATATCTGAATCAGGGGCAAACTTTTCAGCCTGGGGGACCAGACCCTTATCTGTCCCCACCCCCACAGAAAGGTGAATTGGACACCAGTCCAAGTTGTCACTGAAACCGCCCACACCCTCCCACATTTCTCCAATAAAAATAGGGACGTCCCATTCCATAATGATAATTTTACTATTTATAACCTACACATCTTACTGGGTTGTCCCAGCCACTCTGGGCAGCTTCCAACGTATATAAGAACAAAACAAAACATTAAACATTATAAAAAACTGCCCTATACAGGATTGCCTTCAGACAGCTCGGGGGTCGGGATAATGCCATACGCTCCAACATTTCTCTAAGGAAAATAGGGACATCCTAAGGAAAAGCAGGACATTCCAGGATCAAGTGAGAAACCGGGAGGGCTTCTCTATATCAGGGATGTCCCTGGAAAATAGGGACACTTGGAGGGTCTGTGCCGGCTAAAATGGACCTTTTCTCTTCCATTTTCAAAGTGGCTTGAGTGCAAACCACTTGGTGTTTGGCATGTTCCTGCTCTCCGTCAGCTGATGAGCAGGGGGAACAGGTCTTGCTCCTGCAGAAGAGCAATTTGGCGCTCACTTTAAGCTCTCAATCATTTCTTTATGATGGGAATTGTAGTGTACCTGCTCCACACTTGATGACATCAGGTGGGGGGGGCAGGTAGGTGTGGTTTTCAAGAGTTGGCCCTGTGGGCCTAACCGAAATCCCAACTTTGGCTCACTGGTCCAAGGCTTCCCAAACTTGGGTCTCTAGCTGTTTTTTGGACTACAACTCCCTTCATCCCTAGCTAGCAAGACCAGCGGTCAAGGATGATGGGGATTGTAGTCCAAAAGCAGCTGGAGACCCAAGTTTGGGAAACCGTGCAGTGGTCAATGGCTCCTCACCCCAAATCTAAATGTTTGAAGCTTAGGGTGGATTACCCAAGCCAGCAACCTCTTCCTAACAGCTCAGAATATTTCCCAAGTTCCCCCCTTTCCATTTTATCCTTACCACAAACCTGTGAGGTAGGTGAGGCTGAGGGATAGACTGACTCAAGGCAGGGGTGCTGTTGTTAAGGGTGGCTGAGGGGTTCAGGCAATGCTGCAAAGCACTGTGATAATGACACCCCACCCACCATTTTTAAAAAATCGTTTTTGATATTGCAAATATAGATTTACAACAATACCAAATAACATATCCATATAAAGAGATCTCTCTGAATCTCAAGACTTCCCCACCACCCCCTCCATGGGTCCTATTGTCAACATTCTCAACTGCATATTATTTCATAATCTATATTTTATATCTATCCATATTGTCCATAGTATTTGTTACATTAAAAGTGAGATTAAAATCCTGCTAATGTTTCCATCTGCTTACAGTGGTCTCCTCAATAAATTATAATTTCCCCCCACTCTTTCTTGAAGCTTTTGTCTTTTTGGTCCCTGTGCTTTCCAGTCAGTTTTGCCATTTTGGCGTAGTCTAACAGCTTGGTTTGCCATTCCTCTCTGGTAGGGACTCTTTCTTCTTTCCATCTCTGGACTAATAGCATCCGCGGTGCTGTTGTCGCATACATAAATAATCTTTTCTGTTCCTTTCCCACCCACCATCTTAAGTTGCTCTATATCGCTGCTCCCCTCACCTGGAGAGAAAACAGCAAAGACCTGATGAAGAGAGCACAGCAGGTTATATTTTCTGAGAATCCTCCGGAAAAACAATCTCTCAAAGGACCTGTTGATGGCATTTTACCACTGTACTGTCGAGAGTGTATTAACTTATGGTCTCTGTGTGTGGTTTGGGAGCTGCATGGCCAGGGAAAAAAGAATGCTGTCCAGGGTTGTAAAGACTGCGGAGACAATTAATTGGGTGCACTCTTCCCACCTTGGATCAAATGTTTCCAGATGCCATAAGAAAGCTGCAGAGATAGCGCAGAATAGTGCGCACCCCGGAAATGATCTCTTTCAGCTTCTGCCTTCTGGAAGAAGGTACAGTGTTATAAAGACTAGGACTAGCCACCTGAGAAACAGTTTCTATCCAAATGCGATTTTAGTTTTAAATGCAGTGTAAGGAGTCTCTATGGGAGTATATTGTATTTTAAAAATGGGGTATCAGAGTTTTTAGGGGGCTAACCAGGTTGGGATAGCTGGGATAGCAGGCTTGTTGGTTTTGAATGTCTTATGTAGATTCCCCCCCCCCAATTTTGTTGCTCTGTATGGGACAATGACAATAAAGATTATCATATCGTATTGTATCGTATTTCAACCTGTTGAAACAAGGATGGTAACCTCCTAAAATGTCTTTTCACAGAAACCGTCCTTGAATTGCTTAAAGAGCGTCTTACAACCCGTCCCCCCAAAACAGCCTTCAATGCTACTGAACCGCCCCCAAATTCTTCCACTCCAAGATCCAAGAAACCTGCCTCCCACAAAGACCCTTCTAAACGTAAGGCAGCGAAGGCTCCCAGGTCTGGCAGAAAGCAGCAAATGACCCAAACTCCCAAGGCCCGGGGATCCAAGACGAAGGCGCAAAAGGCGAGGCCTCCACGGGTCTCGAAAGCGACGGTGACAACCTCCTCGCCAAAGGAAAAAGGCTCCCGGTTAACCAGAGCCCAAAAGAAACAGGTTCCAAAGCTGAGGTCAGCGACTAAGGAGAAAATGCAGAAGAAGAGAAAGAGGTCCGGCTTAAGAAGTGCTGCTTGAACTTCCAGTATACATCAGTTATATGAATGTAGATGGAGTTGCTGGGCGACTTGCTTCCGTTCCGCTCTTAGTAAGAGAGTGAGATCAGTGTGTAGTTTACACGCCAAATAAATATATATATATGTATATGAATGAAAGCATTCCGCTCCAGGAAAAGCAAGCAGCTGCTAGGCCACTGTGACAGATGCAGCACATTCGCTTAATGAGGAGTTTAAATGCCCCAGATGGATTCCAGGTTGTTGCTTTGCAGAAATCTTACTCCGATGACCGTTTAATCAGTTTAAGGAGGTGACGCGGTGGCCACTTACAGCAGTATAGTTCTACAGGAATGTCAGTGGGATTGCTTTGGCTGTGTGAAGCAGCAAGTGATTTGCACCCTCTTTGGGAAATTCAGTTCCCCCATCGACTTGTGTGGCAAAGAGCACCACTGAAAAGATGGCAAGGTTAATAAGTCTGTGGTACTTTTGTCTCTGGGAGAGTAAGGCTGTATCTCAAAAGGTTAGTAAGCAAGGAACACTGGCTGCATTTCAATGGCTGAACAGTCTAATAAAATGCAAACCTTCTAAGGAATTAACTACAGGGAGCAGAATTAACTAAATTGCCCAGTCTGATATTTTGATGATACTGGGCAGTTGATTTTCTTTTATCAGTTGCAACATACATTCTAAAGCACATGTGTTTTCTCTCTCCCTATAATAAAATACTGGATGAGAACAAATAAATCAAAGTGCGTCTATTTGTGTGATTCTCTTGCAAGGCAAAAAATCTTTCAACAAAAGCACTTGAATGCTGCAACCTTTTGTTGTAGGTCTCACCTGGTCACTTTATTAGACAACATCCTATCAACACCCAATGCAGGTGTACAATATTCCTGGACATCTGGGATTCAGATCGTACCATCACAGATACAAATTCCAAATGCACCAGTATTGGGGGTGGGAGTGTAGGATAGGAACAATTAGGATAATAAAGCTATGCTTTGCAGTAAACCTATGTCTAGTAGTGGGCAAGGACTTAATAATGACTTTGCAGGGTCAGACCAAGGCCATCCCTAAATCAAGCAAGGCAAGGAAGGCATCTTTGCTGCCTCCTTCATTTTTTCACGTTATGACTGCCATATTTCCAATGCGTTTACAGCCTGTTCCACCACACTGATGTCTGACTTGCAGGAACAGATGCATCTCTCATTTAGCACTATACAACTAGATAATGTATCCTTATTTAGAAAAAACAAACGAACAAATCACTTAATAAAAAATACCTAAGCGGGTTACATAGCTGTGTAAAACAACTAGCCATAAAACACAGATAAAACCTGCAAATGTTAAAAACCATTATACATAACTAAACAATGTCTGGAAGAGACATGCTGCTATTAAAAAAAGCTTTTAGCCGCCATCTAACACAGAAAAAAACGTCAAAACAAATTCAGTATCTTTACTACTGAGAATCATTCATGTATAATGGACTTTTGTACCTGTTATGTACCTGGACTTATGTACCTGTTATACACACTGACGATCTACTCGTTACCTTGAGGACTTTTCTATTTTTACCTAAGGATTGTGTTATACAGGAACGTACAAGAAGAAACAGTAAGAAAAGAAGAAATGTATTAATAATGGAATTAAGTCTCATAGGTAATATACTGTACATATGAACTGTATATGTTGCACATACTGGGCTAGACCTTTACATTAGGAAATGCCCAATAAAATGTTTACAGTTATTATTATTCAGCCTGTTGCGCTTTGTGTATCTAACACAGAAAAGCAAAGTGCCTGTGCAATATTACTAAATGAAGAAAATATTAATTCCCTCTCCGTCGCCCAGTTAAACTTGTCCCAGGTGTTCTAGGCTCCCTGGAACCCTGATCACCAGTCTTAATGGGTGGGGATATACAATACTTCTTCGTGAGTTTATTACATAATAAAGAATACAGTATATTCTTTAGCAGTATAACACATTTTTTCTCTTTGGGTCTCTGAAGCGGAGATTCACTCAGATTGTGCCACGTGGTTGCAGTACCACTTCGGGGAGACCTCAGATGCTCCCAATAAGGCTGCGTACACCACCATCCCTTGGAACCACATGGCTTGCCCCCCAGGATAAATCCGGCCCTTCTTCCAGGGAACTTTTCTCACTTCGGAAACCCGCGCATATTCCTTGTCCTTTAGCGCCATCTGCTGGCTTTAGCCTGGAAAAACACCTGAAACTGCAGCCTTTGCAACCAGCAACGCCTCCCCGCTGTCCTTTCGAACCTTCAAATTTCTTAAGAGTAATTTTCACTTTTGAAGGAGGCGTACGTAAATACGATTTATGTTTTTTTTAAAAAATAATAATAAAAATATTTTTTCCTGCTGTAGAGGGAAAAAAAGCCACAATGGTCCTTCCCCACTTTTTCTTCTACGTTGATCGAAGGGCAGCAGTCTTGACTTCCAGAGACCTCTGCCAACGAGCTTCAAATCTTGCACTAAACGTTTTGCATTAAATTGTAAGTTCTTAAAAAAAAAAAAGAGGAAAAGGAAGAAAAAACCGCCCAGGCCCCAGCGAGGATCGAACTCGCGACCCCTGGTTTACAAGACCAGTGCTCTAACCACTGAGCTATGGAGCCACCTATCAGTTCTGCTGATACAAATGAATGGTACTGTTCTATGCTACCCGGATGCTTCTACCATTTTATCGACTTCTTAGATCGATGTTGTCGCGAAGACCCAAAAAGCAAGCTTTTAATTTAAAAAATCCCCCCAAGCGCTGGGTGCATAACGCCGGGAAAAAAGAAAGAAACCTTACAGCCCCGAAGCAGAGACACAGCCGGATCGTGCGTCCCCGGGGAAGTTTTCCAAAGCAATTCTCCTTCTGGACCTGAAGAGAGAGATCTCCCCCCCCACAAACATGATTGTATGATGTCCAGCTAAAAAAGCAATTCCAAGGACGGCTTATTGTTGCAATGCATTCGCCCCCACCCGGCCGTCTCTAAAAAGGTTTTTTTTTTAAATCACAAAATCCAGCTCAGATTCACCTATACGCTTTTCAGGGTTTGGGTTTGTGCAGATTTCTACTTCGCTTCTCACTGCAAAAGAGCGATTTCTACCAGATAGTATGAAAATCATCATAACATACAAATAAATTCATTCTGTTCCAAGCAGCGCCGCTACAAGTTCCCCGTTTTGCAGAAAGAGCTCTTTCTTCGTCTTAGTCTGGAATTCCTATTAACAACAATTAAGGTAAGACCGGATCGACTTACACGAGGACTTACTTCTGCGTAGACATGATGGATCGGACTGCAAAAAAACCTGCAGGCCCTATGTGGTGTAGTGGTTAGGAGCAGTGGCGTAGTGTGGGGGGTGCAGGGGGGGCCGGCCACACCGGGCGCAACATCTGGGGTTAGGGCAAATCCACGGGTTAGGGGGCGCAAATCCACGGGTTAGGGGGCGCAAATTACTTGCCTTGCCCCGGGTGCTGACAACCCACGCTACGCCACTGGTTAGGAGTGGTGGACTCGTAACCTGGTGAACTGGGTTCGCTTCCCCGCTCTTCCACATGCAGCTACTGGGTGACCTTGGGCTAGTCACATTTCTCTGAAGTCTCTCAGCCTCACTCACCTCACAGAGTGTTTGTTTTGGGGGAGGAAGGGAAAGGAGATTGTTAGCCACTTTGAGACTCCTTAAGGGGAGTGAAAGGCGGGATATCAAATCCAAACTCTTCTTCTTCTTCTTCTTCTATGTGCGGTGGGGAGGTGGGTGGGTCAGGATATAAGAATGAAAATCGCAGCCTGGTCTAAATTTATTTCCCCCAGGAAATTTGGAAGCTGCAAGGAAACGGCTGACACCCCATTGGAAAACAATGGGAGAAGCCCAGGATTTAGACACAGCTGCCATTGGGAAACAGCAAATTCTTCCTCCCCCCCCCCCGCCTCCCCTGTGCTATTACTATGAATTTTACCAACTCTTTGGGCTATCCAAGTTTGAACCCTCAGAAATGCAGTCCAATTGCAACTGGTTTACCACACCTATCAGCCAATCACCCATTCCCACCACCCTTCTGAGTAATACCCCTCCCCACCCTCTCACTATACAGTGAGGGGGGGGAAAGTATTTGATCCCCCTGCTAAATTTGCCCATTTGCCCTCTGACGAAGAAATGACCAGTCCATAATTTTAGTGGTAGGTTTATTGTAGATGTGAGAGACAGAATAACAACAGGAAAACCCCCAGAAACCCAGAAGACAAAAAGTCAGAGATTGATGTGTGTTATAATGAGTGAAATAAGTATTTGATCCCTTTGCAAAAGATGACTTAGTAGTTGGTGGCAAAACCCTTGTTGGCAGTTACAGAGGTCAGACGGTTCTTGTAGGTGGCCACGAGGTTTGCACACATTTCGGGAGGTATTTTGTCCCACTCCTCTTTGCAGATCCTCTCCAATTCAGTAAGATTTCGAGGCTGATGTGTAGCTGGACAGACTCAGTTAGGTCACACACCCTCTTTGCAGAAGGAGGAAGTGAAACCTACCTCTCTCTCTCTCTCTCTCTCTCTCTCTCTCTCTCTCTCTGCATCTGGAGGCATGTGTTAACTTGCTCCCAAACTTAAGAGCACGGGTCTGGGACTATATTCTGTATTTTCTATTCAAGAGTATTTGCCTGTGTTTCTCCATGCAGCTGCATGGAACAACACATGTATCAGACCTATGAATCTGTAAGTAAAGCATTCAGGTAGGTAGCCGTGTTGGTCTGACGCAGTCGAAATATATATAAAAAATCAAAAAATTGTCCAGTAGCGCCTTAGAGACCAACTAAGTTTGTTCTTGGTATAAGGTTTTGTGAAAGTGTGCATGCGCACGAAAGCTTATACCAAGAACAAACTTAGTTGGTCTCTAAGGTGCTACTGGACATTTTTAAAAAAATATTTATATATTTGTAAGTAAAGCAGTGAGTGGTATGTGTTGTGTGAAAGGGGTCAAAAGAGGGGGGCACTGTAAGCAGGGTAAGAAAAGTCTTACAACCCACATGCCTAATGCTTCATTGTGCTGCCTATTTTTGTGGATTTAATACTCTGCTATTAGGCTCTCCGCGTGCTAACCCAGACAATTCTTTTTGTTGTTCACTCACACAAGTGGGTCCACATGGATCTGTATATATTTTCCTCTCACAAGAAACTGAAAGTAGATCCAGTTGCGGATCAGTTGTGATTGTGCAGTTTATTAGAACACTCATTTCTGTAAGAACCAACTCGCAGAACGGATTCACTTGTGGGCAGGGCCGGCCCAAGACATTTTGTAACCTGAGGCAAACCACAAAATGCACTCCTCGCTGCAATGCGCGCACACTCTCTCTCTGCCTAAACCTTTAAAATTGCCTTGGCACAATCCCTCTTTCTTGAAGCATTTCCGATTTAATTATTGTATATTTAACCTGCTATACAATTTGATAAACTAAGCTGAAACTCTTAAGTAATAATCAGAGTGATGCATTGGTGATACTCTTAATTCTTTGTTAAACATCGTCCACAGGATCAGTACTGACCAATGTAATTGAGAACCGCTAGGTGGAGCCAATATATCACACAAAAACCCAGGAGAAGGGAATTCTGGAGGCAATGTCAGATTCTAAAAGTTTAGAAGAATTTACCATGTGTTTCAAAAATAACATGGTGGAGCAAATTAGTGCTTTAAATCTACTGGACAGCTTAATGTTGAATTTCATATGCCCTATCAACATTTTATCTGATTTAGTAGAAGTTTCAACTTTCTTTTATTGCTGTACTACATTTGGTCCTTTAGTGTAGGGACATCTGTTCACTCACCAAATTATGGTTAATCACACCTGGTTTTTTTTATTATTAATTTCTTTATTACATGTCCTTCACCCTAAAGTCCCAGGCTGGGTTACAGCATTGAAATCAATGTTAAAAACAATTTGAAACAACTTACGACCATGAAAATAAATGGGTCCTAAAAACTTATACCTCAGGGGTCAAAAGTCAGGATAAAGAGGTGCATCTTCAGCAATTTCAGAAGCTGTATAATGAAGGTCCCAGACTCACCTTTGGGGAGAAGAAATTCACAGAGAAGACCCCCACCTGAGCTGCCACCCCCGAGCCTCTGAGCAAGTACTAAGAGGGCACCTTTTGCCAATTTCAGCACACAAGAGAGACTGCAGGGAAGGAGGCAATATTTCAGATATTTGAGCCCTGAGTTGTTTAGTGTTTTAAACACCAATGTGAGAACCTTGAATTGGGTACGGAAATGAACCAGCAATCAGTGCAGCTGTTTTAAAACATGGATTATATGAATTATCATATAAATGGAACCCCAGACAGCCAGTAATCTGGCTGCTGTGTTTTGGACCAGCTAAAGTTTGTGAGTTGTCTTCAAGGGCAGCCCATTGCAATAAGCACATTATTTGTATTTTAGTTTTTTTTAATTGTATTTTAGTGTTTTGTTGGAAGCCGCCCAGAGTGGCTGGGGAAACCCAGCCAGATGGGCGGGGTATAAATAATAAATAATAAATTATTATTATTATTATTATTATTATTATTATTATTATACCCATTGCATTTGTATCCCATCTTTTTCTCCAAGGAGCTCAAGGTGATGTACATGGCTTTCATTTAATCCCCACAGCAACCAACCCTGTGAGGTAGGTTGAGAGGCAGTGACTGGTTCAATTGGGGGGGCATGGGGGATGGAGAGGGGGAAAGGTCCCGTTGTGTGAGCAGAAGTCCTTGTGCTGATGGGACTCATTAGTTGAATCCCACCCTAAATAATAATGATAACAATTTGTATCTAATAAACACAGACCATCTGCCATGGGTTGCCGACTGGTTAAAATCCCCTCTGCTCCAGTGGAAATCTCAGCAAGGCAGCCAATAGAGGAGGTTTAGAAAGGAGACATGAGCTGTCAAACATGGGTGGTGTGGCTGTGTTTGGCTTGGTGGGTCACAAAAGTTGTATAGTCATGGGAAGGAGTCATCAGACTTGAACCCACCACTCAAGATACAGCCATTCATATCATTTTGCACACACCAATCCAACTGATTTTGGAAAGAATTTGAAGCGGCGCTCTGATCGTTGGGCTGAAAATAGAGGAGCTTTCTTCGTGGTTGGAAAAGGCCACTAGATCTGTTTGCAAGTGTCAGGCTGGAGCTGGTTTCAGATTCGGTGTTTATTTTGTGCAAATTAGGTCATGGCTCATTTATGGAGTGGGTGACCAAGAGAAAATCCAGGTGGAAAGAGCAGATGGGTGACATTATCAAGTACTTGGTTTATTTCAAGCCTGATCTTTGGCAACTCAAGCAAATCCCCTGAAGCAGAATGAGCATGTTAACTCTGGAATCAAATTCACCAGTGGACTTTTGCACGATCAAGAATATCAGCAGAGAGCACCAAGATCACGACGAAGAGAAGGGGGGGATGAATTTTTCTCTAATCACAAATCAGAATGTTAGTTTCTATGGGTCTGTGTGCAAAATAAATACATATTAATAGCTGCTTTTCATACATGATGGGTCTTGAAGAGCTTAGACATGCATATATTCACTAATTCCTGTTTAAATTAAATAAAAATATATGTGCTTAATGGACTTGCAAGGGAGCATGTTCTAGATGAAGGCTAATGCAGAACTATGGGCATTTTATTAAATTTTGGATTATGGATTAATTTAGTGATATTAAGGTGATAATTTCAGTTTACCATGAAGGGAGAAGCAAAACTGAATTAGCACATAATTAGATTAAAGACAGTAGATGCTTTGAGTTAATGAGCTCTGCTTTCCAGAAACTGGGCAGGATACTACTCGTTGGCTTACTTAATATTTCCATAGGAACCTAGTAAGTTGTCCAGCCACTGGTTCATCTAGTTCGATAACCACTGAGTGGGGTTATCTGGTGTTCTGGAGTCTGTTTTCAGCAATATGCACCCAGCTCTACTTCTTTGCACCTGCAGATGTGGCAGTCAATGTCTTGGGCCGTTGATGAGAGCCAACAAACCGAAGCTCAATCCAGATAAGACAGAGGCACTGTCACTGGGCAGTTCCCTCGACTGGTTGGATAGAAAGTTGCCTGCTCTTGGTAGACTTGCACTCCCTCTGAAGGAGCAGGTATATAGCTTAAGAGTGCTTCTGGATCTGCTGCTGTCACAGGAGACTCAGGTGGCCCCGGTGGCATGGAGTACCTTCCATCAGCTTTGGCTGGTGGCCCAGCTGCACCTCTATCTGGAGAAGAATAGTCTAGGTTCTCTTGTCTATGCTCTGGTAACCTCTAGGGTAGATTACTGCAACGGATTATACTTAGGGCTGTCTCTGAAGCCAGTTCGGAAACTTCAGCTGGTATAGAATTTGGCGGCCAGGCTCCAAATTGACATATAAACTGCATGAAAAGGACAACAGTGACTTCAAGGAAGAATTGGAACTTTTTACAAGACAACAAAATGATCTGGACTCCTTGGCAGGTTTTGAATAAACATCCACAAATTTATTAGTTGAACACATGATAGATAAAGCAAGGATATGTACAATTTTATAATATGCAGAGAACAATATGTGCAAAGAAATCAGAGAGGGGAGCTGAGGGAAGTCCTTGGTGGGGGGGAAAGAGGAAAAAATAAGGTGATTGATTATGTGGATTGATATTTTGTTATGCTGAAATTGTTTAATAAAAATACTTTAGAAAAAGAAAAGAATTTGGTGGCCAAGCTGCTCAAGACAGTTTGAGCATATAACACAAATCCTGGCTGCCTGTCAGTTTCTGCGCCCAATTCAAAACAGCTGGTTTTGGCCTATAAAGCCTTAAATGGCTCAGGACCACAATACCTCCAGGACTGCCTCTTCATACGAATTGACCTGGGCCCTGCACTCATCATTTGAAGCCCTTATTTATGTGCTTCCTCCACCAGAGGTCTGCAGGGGGACAACACAAGAATGGGCCTTTTCTGAGGCGGCTCCCCATTTGCAGAATGCTCTCCCCGTGGAGGCTCGCCTGGCACCTTTGTTACGTATCTTTCAGTGCCAGGTGAATTCATTCTTCTTCCAGACCTTTTGCTAATTAAACAATCCGTGGCCTTTTAAAGGGAGTGTGTCTGAAAAAGGTGTTGCGATTTTATTTATTATGTTATGTGTTTTTGTGTTTGAATACTGCATACCACCCTGAAGGACAGTATATAAATGTAACAAACAAATAAATAGTCCAACCCTCTGCAATGCAGGAATCACAAATAACTAATTATTAAGGCATCCTCAGATTAGTTAGTTTGCTTATTCGCTCGTTCAATGTAATGTTACTCCCCCTTCCAATAAATATAAATAAATCTATGACATCTTTTGAAAATAAAGCCAACTTTAATAATGAAAACAGAAATATATTGGGTGGAATACACATTACCATTTACTGCAGCTCCAGTCTTTGAAACCTAGTATTCATGATGTTAGCCGCAATCTGTAGGTACAGTAGTACCTTGGGTTAAGAACTTAATTCGTTCTGGAGGTCCGTTCTTAACCTGAAACTGTTCTTAACCTGAGGTACCACTTTAGCTAATGGAGCCTCCTGCTGCTGCCGCGCCGCCGGAGCACGATTTCTGTTCTCATCCTGAAGCAAAGTTCTTAACCCAAGGTACTATTTCTGGGTTAGCGGAGTCTGTAACCTGAGGTACCACTGTATCCTGTAGCTTCTTGGGAAGTACTCCTATTGGATGTGCTTTCCCTCAAGCTAGCTTCCATTGAATTAGAAAACAGAAGCTGTGGTCAAGCTGAGGGGTTTTGGGGGAAAACTGCTTCCCAGCCATATCTGAGGACACCAGATATTTAAACATGGGATATTTTGCATGCAAACACCATGCTCTGCCAGTATTTGGCTTTTAATTTTTGCTGTATATATTTCCCTCCCTTTCTCCTTGTTTTTCCTTTACATTTGCTCTATTACATCTGTCAAGTACCGTATCTCTTTACAATCTCATGTTTTGATTAACCTCCATCCCTTAAAAATATCCATTATCTCACTGGGGAACTGAGCGTCACAAACGAGCCCTTTTCTGACCTCAGTCAAATAGTGAGCAAAGTTTTAAATTGAGCCCTGGAAAACAACTATAAATATTATTCCTTTTACATTTACGCAAGCATGGTCCAGTGTGGTTCACAGGAGAATATCAACATTCTGTGCACCGTAACCTGTACAAACTGCTATCAAAAAAAAAAAGAAAAGAAAAAGAAGAGAAGATCTAAGTCTGTGCAGAACGTCACACCTCTCCTATTTAGAACACAATGAAGTCATTTGCTGGCCTCTGTTATTCGCAGGGGACATATACTGAGCGTAATTCTTCTCCCCAAGCCGCCTTTTTGATGCTCCAGCCAAAGTGAAGCAGCTGCTCACGTATTACTCCTATAGTCCTTTGGGTAAAAGTACAGAGCTCGGTGTTTCCCAAAATGCTGCAGAATGCTGAAAGCGAGTCCTTGGGAGAATGTGTGAGTACGTTTGTGGGCTCTGTCCTATTTATCACTGTCAGTCCAGTGGTTCTGATCAATAGTGCTGAATAACAACAGTATAAAAAAAAAAGTTATGGAAGCGCATTCTGGGATTATGACTCAGAGGTACGGTGTCTAATGGATTCATACTTGCGCAGAGAATCAATGGCCAGCTTTTCTGAGTGCTGGCTTCAAGGCTGAACTCGATGGATTACATGCAGACCTGGGGGAATAGTTCTCCAATGAGCTTTCGAAAATCAAAATAAAAAGCAGGTTTAGAAGAGGACAACTGGGTGGAGAGGAGACAAAGGGAAAGGGTGTTTGCACTGTAGCCCTTCCGGATAACAACAACATGGTAGCATTGGGGAAGCATCCCAGAAAAAAACTAAAGCAGAATATATTCACTGCTAATGCACTGTTACGCGGGTGGCACTGTGGTCTAAACCACTGAGCCTAGGGCTTGCCGATCGGAAGGTTGGTGGTTCGAATTCCCGCGATGGGGTGAGCTCCCGTTGCTCGGTCCCTGCTCCTGCCAACCTAGCAGTTCGAAAGCACAAAGTGCAAGTAGATAAATAGGTACCGCTCCGACGGGAAGGTAAACGGCGTTTCCGTGCGCTGCTCTGGTTTCCGTGCGCTGCTCTAGCAAACCCAGAGTCGTTCGCAACTGGACTTAATTGTCAGGGGTCCTTTACTATTATTGTGTCAACTAGGGTTGCCATATTTCTAACAGTGAAAATCCGGACAGAAAAGTAGTTTGCCAAACTGCTCTCTGAAGCTCCTCCGCTCCTCCATTAAAGCTTGCTGCTGCCGTATTTAACAGAGTGCTCCAGAAAGGGGTTTGCTGAACTGCTTCCCTGCCTGCCATTCTGTCATCATGCTTGTGTTGGTGTAGCCACCTGCTGGTGATCAGAAAAAGTGCAGCATGGTGGCAGCCTAACATTTATATGTATATAGGAAGACATACAGGCAAAACTTGGAATTATACAGGGAATAGTAGTTGGGCATACACTTGATAGCAAACCAAAATTTGCTGCTGCCTAATGTGTGAAATAGGTGCTAGAAGACCCATTGGTGTGGGGCCTAACACAACCAAAGTATGTTCGTTATAGGGTTGCCATATATCAGAAAGTGAAAATCTGGACAAAAAGGTTTTTTAGGGGGCAAAGTTGTTGAGTTTTTTTGTCCAAGTTGTTGGGCTTTTTTTTTGCAAAGCTGCCAGAAAAAAAATAAGTTTTTTGGCTGTTTTTAAGAAAATTGGCAAAAAAAACCCCACTTTGCCATTAGCCCGGGTTTCCCCAGTCATTTAGAATGGACACAACAAATTCTGCCTGGATGCCATTTTAGGGATCAAGATCCTGGCGATGTCTGGGATTTTCCAGACGTATGGCAGCCCTAATTAACAGGACTGAAAGAGTTAATCAAGAAGAATCATTATATGGTTCACTTAGAAAGAACTGCTGAAATTTCCTGCTGTTGGCATAGAAATCATTAGTAAGCTCATGCAAAAAGAAGAAAAAAAGGAGTGGTGGTTGGCTATGCAGATTTGTTTTTTGAAAGCATTACAGAAATCAGTGGACAAAATGTCTGGGCCTGGGGCATTTACACATTGCATATCCTTAATTGTATTAAACACTTCAGAGGCATCTGATTGTCTCACAGCTCCACCATCTGCTCTAGAAATTTATGCAAGCTGTACTTGACGAGAGAAAAGGCAATTGCTCTGCAGTCGCAAGCACAGGCCCTTCGGCTGTTCTGGAATGGGCTTTGCTGAAGATGGGATGTGGGTCGAGAGAAACAGACGGCATTTGGAACTCATTAGTTTTGATTAATCAGGCTAAAAGATAGCAGTTCCTTTCGCACTCTGTGTTAAAACCCTTACCATTTTTCTTTAAAGAGAAGTTATGATTTTGAACAACTAATTCGGCGAGGCTAATGTGGCGATTGTTCAGGTTGCATAACATTCTCTGCTTCCTTCTCATTTAGGCCTAGTTCTAGGATTTCATACAATAACCTTCCAGATACCCACTTCCAAGTAGCAAGTCTGTCTGCTTTTTTGACTGCTTCGCTACCTACGGCGGATGCACCATTAAGAGCCAGTGTGGTGCAGTGGTTAGAGTGTCAGACTAGGACCTGGGAGTCCAGGGTTCAAATCCCCACTTGGCCATGAAGCTCACTGTGTGATTTTGGGCTAGTCACTGTCTTCTCTCAGCCTAGCCTACCTCACAGGGTTGTTGTGGAGATTAAATGAGATGAGCGGAACCATGTACGCCACCTTGAGCTCCTCAGAGAAAAAGGTGGGATATATAAATGCAATAAGGAATAATAAAATAATACATTCCCAGCAAGTGATATTCAGAGGCAGAACAGAGCCATTTGGGCTCGTTCTATCTCCAATTTAGGTCCAATTTATATCTGCAATATAGGTATTGCATCAAATAATCTTTAGTGATCTAACCAGATGGCTTTTAAGTGATTCACTTTCTATCACATTTAATTAAATATTCATCTCACTAATACCTTCATATAGTAGCTTGATACTGAAAAATGTGCAAGGACTTGATTTTATTAAACCAACCCTGCTATTCACTGTATATTTTATATTGTAAACCTGAACTAAAATATTCTTTAAAAATATAAAAACAGTGCCCTTTCGCTTTCAGGTTCAACAGTTAAAATGTGCTCTCATTAATCAAGTAAAGCATTAGTTCATATGTCCAACTATTAAACCAGTGAAAGCTAGCAACCTGGGAATATGGTATGCATTTATATATTCTAAAATGTATTAATCACCTTTCTGTTGAAACGGCAATAAAAGCCCAGAACAGTATTAAAACAAACACATTAAATGATATGGAGAGAGTACTTCCACAGAGTTGGTATTGCAGAAAATGAGAGGAATGGGATCTTTGACAAACATGACTTTTCTGTTATAGGTAAGTTTAACGTGCACAAAATCTTACACGTGTTGTTATGTGCATTGGTACACTCATACAGGTGGCCGGAGAATGTTCTTTGAACGTGTATGGGGTGGGAATTCAGGAACTAAACCCCCTCTAGTGACATCCGCCTGCCCAGGACAGGAGCAGAAACACTCCAAAGGCACATTTTTATTGGCTGAGCCAATCAGCTGTCAAGCTTTTCCTGTATTCTGCAAGCTGCTTTGTAGACGCTTTCTCAGCAGATGGCTGGGCCGGGTGACTGATCGGGGTAGTAAAGTCTCGAAGACATTTACAGGTTTATATTAAGCTGCATTAAAACAGATTGGTCTATAAAAAGTGACACCGCAAACATAAATAAAATGCAATCCCTGTTCCTCTTGGCAGGGCAAGCTGAAACGTGCCTTATATGCAACATGGAGAAGACAAGCTTGGATATGCAGGTTCTAAGCTGGTAGTGTGAAGTTTTAAGGGAGAAGTTCAGTGACTAGGGACAAAGAATGGGTGTTCTCATTATTGCACCCTCTGTTTATGTTATCAGGGAAGCAGCAGTTATCCCACCTGCTACCTGGAGACACATATAAATTTATGCTCTCAGTCATAGGAAAAGAGAAAGCTGCTTTATACCAAACAAGTTGGTCCATCTATATTTTTATTGGCCCATCTATACATTTATTAATTAATCCATTGATCAGTCAATCAATTAAATGTATATATTAATTAAACCTGTGTATATATGTATATATTAATTAAATATTTTCACAGGAATGGTTTCCAATATAAAAACACAAAACTTCATAATGGAGTACAGTGGTATCTCGGGTTACATACGCTTCAGGTTACATACGCTTCGGGTTACAGACTCCGCTAACCCAGAAATAATACCTCGGGTTAAGAACTTTGCTTCAGGATGAGAACAGAAATTGTGCTGCGGTGTCGCGGCAGCAGCAGGAGGCCCCATTAGCTAAAGTGGTGCTTCAGGTTAAGAACAGTTTCAGGTTAAGAACGGACCTCCGGAACAAATTAAGTACATAACCAGAGGTACCACTGTATAACAGACAAAAACAATACCCTTCCCCACAGTATGATCTACCTTGACTGGCAACTGCTGTTTGAGATGCTGAGCTCTTCCTAGAACTCACATGGCTCTGATTCTGCCTTCTCCCTACAAGCTGATTTTGCTGGTTGTTCAGGTTGTGCACTTCAGACCAGTTCCTCAGGACTCTGCAAGCAATTAAACCAAATTCACTTCTGTTTAATTTCTTAGCAAAGGCTATACTGTTATTTGCAGAGGGTTGGAGGGAAATCAAGCATCTTCTCTTTTGTTTTAATTTTGTGCTATGTTCTGCCTCTACCATAACTTTCTTTCCTTTCTTTTTGGGATCTTTCCCCCACTTTTGTTTGAGCTGATTAACCAAGAAGGGTTGCACGCACAACACCAACATCACAACATTAGCTTCTTACTGGGTTGCAACAAAATGGTTTTCTAGTCCAAGACCTGCATTTGACATTTCAGATTTAATTGTCTACAAAACTGACCATCCAGTCATTACTGAGGACACTGAAGTACTAGGGAGTTAGTCCCATTGAACACAGTGGTTTTTACTTATGAGTAAACACATAGAAAACTGTGCTTTTGGTGCTTATACAGTGGTACCTTGGGTTACAGATGCTTCAGGTTACATACACTTCAGGTTACAGACTCAGTTAACCCAGAAATAGTACCTCGCGTTAAGAACTTTGCTTCAGGATGAGAACAGAAGTCGTGCTCTGGCGGTGCGGCGGCAGCAGGAGGCCCCATTAGCTAAAGTGGTGCTTCAGGTTAAGAACAGTTTCAGGTTAAGTACGGACCTCCGGAACGAATTAAGTATGTAACCAGAGGTACCACTGTACAGGTATGGATCAGCAGTTAATATTTAAAAAGGTGATTGCTTTCCTAGTTTTTCAAATCACAAGATGCAGATTTTGCTAGATGTTAATTCTTCAGCTATGAGACCACCAGTGTATAGCAATGAAAAGAGCAATAAGCAATAATAGTGAGCTTTTATATATATAAAAACCTTTAGGTGGCCTGCAGGCCAGATTTGGTGCCAAAATGAATTTTATTTGGTCCCTGTAGCCTTATCAGAATTTAATCAAGGTTTGGCCAAATATCTGGCAGAAATTTTAGTTGGCAAAGCAAGAGAAAGGAAATAGTTGATAGCTGACTTAGGATTCTTCCTAAGAATGTGCTCAGTTCCAAAAATGTATGCAGCTTCACAAACTGCGGCATTGTATTAGTGCCCAAAGCAGATATACTGACCCAGGTGTTTCCTTCCTCCTAAGGAACCCACTACTTCTCCTTATTGATCAGTTCTTCCCTGTTGGTGAGGATAAGTAAGTCGGGCTAGAGACATTTTGGCACCTAAGGTGAACCACAAAATGGCGCCCCTTCCTCGCCAGATAAGAAGGGATGAATGAAGATCAACATGAGGAACAAAGGGGTAATAAAGATGTTCTGCCCCTGTGGGTCTGCTGCCTGAGGTGGTTGCTTCACCTTGCCTTATGGGTGGGCCAGCCTAGAGGATCCAACTAAAGTTTACTCAGAATAGGCCAGTTAAAATCATCAGTAGGATTGGAATATCACTTGTAGTTTTAGGGTGAATTCTGGATGCGTAAAAAATTTGGACTATCATAAAAGATGCAGAAGGAAATGATGAATAATAGGACCTACAAAGGGAAGGATGGAGATTCCTTGGAATCTTGTTTTTATGATTTATGCTTGATATATCTTTGTAAAATTTTAATTTGAAAAACAGGCCTATCGAAATTAATGGCCCTAACTTAGGCAGGGCTGGATGGAGCCAGTGCCCAGAGAGATTGAAGAGTCCTGTGATGTTCTTAGAACCTATTCCCACATTGTCCTGAAATAGGTGCCTTCTCTTTTAGGAACAGAAACTGAAAACTGCATGTAGGAGACTGAAGGCCCCATAAGAAATTCTGGGGTGAGGGCAGCTTCAGGGAGTAAGTGTTGCGGAAATGCAAAGGGGAGAAAGGGGATGTCAAACCCCTCAGGTGAGTCTTTTCTGTGCTTCTGTGACATCTCCTTGGAGAACCCTAACTCATGCACTCATCCATAGTAGGTAAAGGAAGACTTTGTCAAGGTGATTATAATGACTTTGAAAAATTCGCCCTGAAGCAAAGGAATCTTAACTGGGTAGAGCCATGTCAGATAGGTAGAGTTTGGAGACTATCAATTGTGAGAGGGATTGGAAGCTGCTTCTTCTGGGGGTGGTCTTCTCTGCAATCACTGTCCACCAGATTTCAAAGGGTGGAGACACTCAGCGATGGGCCTCCAAGGATGCCCTTGGTGAACAGGCAGATCCATACAGAAATAGGCCCTTTAATCTGCGCAATATTTAAGAGCAAAAAATTCCACCCTGTCTACTGCGTATAACAAATTTTAAAATCTTGCATGCAACCCAATTATTCCCACTAGCAAAAGTTATGAAAAAATGCCTTCCATTATAAAGGCATTAGAGCAGACAATCATACGGCACGATCTGGAAACAGAAAGCATTCTCATTTTCTTAACATTACTCTGTTGGCAACAGTTGCAGCATTAAAACAAAACACAAAGGAATACTTAGGGATGCAAACTATAATTCACAAGGACAGCTTTGCAAAAGTTGGCAGCAGCTGTGCAGTACATCTGAGTGGCATGTAATTCAATATATGTGTGTGTGTGTATACAAATCTGAGTGAGGACTTGAACTCGGCTCTTGCTGATCCTAGGTAGACACACTGCTAGCCACCATATGATGTTAGCATTCAGTATCACAGAATCAAAAGGTATATTGTCAGCCCCCCCGCCCCTTTTAGCCTAATTGGCCTGCAAATCTGCAAAGTGATGTCAGGAGGGAGCAATTTGCAGTGGGAGAAATGCTGCAAAAATAAGAGTTCCTTTCTTTCTGCAGCTCTCCCTCACAACTCCTTTCCCCCCCAGCTAGAGTTCTGGACCCATGTTTCTCAAAGAAGAACTTGTGTACCCTCCAACAATCCTCCAATGAAAATAGGCACATCCCATTTCATCATGATAATTTACTATTTATACCCCACACATCTTACTGACTGGGTTGCCCCAGCCACTGTGGGCAGCTTCCAACATATATAAAAACATAATACAACATTAAAATTTAAAAAAACCCCTTCCCTATACTGGATTGCCTTTGGACTGCTTGGGGGTCGGATAATTCCATACCCTCCAACATTTCTCTGATGAAAACAGGGATGTCCTATGGAAAAGCAGGACATTTGGAATCAAATCAGAAACTGGGACAGCTTCTCTAAATTAGGGACACCCCTGGAAAACAGGGACACTTGGAGGGTCTGAACTTGGTTGCTTGATGTTAGTTCCCAGGTCTCCGTTCTTATCTCTGTTGCAACTCTGAGCTGTTTCTGCTGTGGTACCCTCTCTCACAGCCGAACCAACCGCCTCTTAAAGCTCTTTTGTATATTACTTCAGACACACCTGAATGTCAGCCTTTGGTGCTGTGAAAAACGGCTCAATTCTGTGCAGAGGTAAAGGTAAAGGTAAAGGGACCCCTGACCATTAGGTCCAGTCGTGACTGACCCTAGGGTTGCGGCGCTCATCTCACTTCATTGGCTGAGGGAGCCGGCGTACAGCTTCCGGGTCATGTGGCCAGCATGACTAAGCCACTTCTGGCAAACCAAAGCAGCACACGGAAACACCGTTTACTTTCCCGCCGGAGTGGTACCTATTTATCTACTTGCACTTTGACATGCTTTCAAACTGCTAGGTTGGCAGGAGCAGGGACTGAGCAACGGGAGCTCACCCCGTCACGGGGATTTGAACCGCCGACCTTCTGATCGGCAAGTCCTAGGCTCTGTGGTTTAACCCACAGCGCCACCCGCATCCCTTTCTCTGTGCAGAGAGCTGAGCAAAAATGGTCTCCCATAAATCACCATCCCATTGGAGAATAGTGAAATTGGGCAGCTGGCATTTCATCAGATATTCTCCGTACCTGTGTATGGGTGGCAGTGGTGGCCAGTGGGATGGGGCACTGCCACAGAATTGGCTTTCTGCGTGCGTTGTCACTGCTAGGATGGTGTGGGACAAGTGCTTTGGGCGAACCAATCTGACACTCTCACTGGTGTGCCTCAGCCACCCCAACTTTGCTGCCACCCTGCTCTGCCCCTGTCTTGTCCCGATATGTAACAACAATGTCACGTCAGTGACATTGCACTGTGCCAATTCCTCCTGGGGTGTGAATTCTTAAACAGCCCCCAAAAAAGAACAATTCCAAGGAACTTTTCTACTGGGAAATTTTGGCTCAGTTTAATACCGAATGAAACCATGGGCTTGGAGGAGGACTGCAATGTGTAGGAGCCAAGCCTTGATGCTTCTTTCAGCAATATTCAAATATATTGCTGTGCATTCACTGTCGTGCCCCAAATTCACTGCCCTATTGACAGGTGGCAAAATTGGCACTGTGCGTGTGCATTGCTAAATATTCTCCAATATTCTTGGTTAATTTCTTGGAAATATTTTTTCTGATTTATTTATTTTTTGTCTCAGCTCTAGTTCAAGAGCAAATGAAAACAGCCTATAGAGACAAACTGCTTTGTGTGCACTGACCTTTCCTCCTGTTGATTTCCTCTCTACTACAAGTGACATTTTCACTTATGTTGTTTTTGGCTCTTTCATGTGGAGAAAAACCAGTGATGCAGACTGAGAAACCCATAAAATAGATTTCCATGAGGACGAACAGCATGGTCGCAGCTTACTTTTCTTTCTTTTCTGAGCTGTCGCCAAAATCCCACTTGACATCTACACTTCCATACAACCACTCAAAGTGTGTGTGGGGTTGGGGGAGAGGGAGTTCGCCAAAGGGCACAAGAGATTGGGCATCGAAAACAACTGATAAGGTGAACCAGGTTTTCATCTTCTTCTAGAGCAAGAGTGGGGAACCTCTGTCCTGGGGGTCCAATTTGGTTTGCAAGGCCATTTCCCCCAAACCATGCCCACCTGTCAATCACACCAGTTGATGGGCAAGGGGTCAATCCCCTTGGGTGCCGCTGTGGGTTTCCCTGTGGGAAAGAGCAAGTTATCGGATCAACTGATAAAAATATATTGAGAAATATGAGTTAAGGCTTTCGTAATAGAAAAGAGTCCTCAAGCTCAGGTGGCACAATGGGTTAGTGTGTCTGACTGCTAACCAGAAGGTTGGTGGTTTGAGTCCACCCGGGGACAGCTGTGGACAGCATCCCTGCATTGCCGGGGGTTGGACTAGATGACCCTCAGGGTCCCTTCCAACTTTTCTGGTCTGTGATACTCAAAAGAAATGGCAATATGTGGTAGTTTTGCCACCTGCTGCAGGCATTTTCATGGCTGGCCAGAAGAGGGAGCACATGTCCTTTCCTTTTCTCAGATTATTATTACTGCAGCTGTCTGAGCACTTCTGCAATCATTACCAGTGCTTTCCCCCTAGAAAAATAGGTGCCGGTACTCACCATGAAGTTGTTAACAGTAAGTGCCACATTTTTAAACCTCCCCCCCAGGGCTGCTGGTACTGCGTACCCTTGAATACCCCCTGGAAAAAAGAGCACAGATCATTAGCATGCCTGTCGTACAAAAGGTATTTCAATGCTACATCATTCCCAGTTTAGAGATGGGAAATTAAGGGAAAGGTTGCTGTTACTACCTTTGTCGTCTTCTCAAATGATGCTGTTGGGTTAGAATTGCTGGCTCTGAATGGGAGTTCTTGGAAGGGCTGTAGCTCAGTGTTAGAATACAGGCCTTGCATGCAAAAGGTTCCAGACTCAGTCCCTGGCATCTCCAGGCAAGACACCTTTCTGACACTTCAAGGAGCAGCTGCCACTCAGAGTAGACAATATTGAGCTAGATGGATCAATGGTCTGACTTGGCATAAGGAAACCTCTTCTGTTCCTACCAATATGGATCCATTTGAATTCATCAGCCTGCTGGCTGCTCAGGAACTGTGAGAGAAATGCACCAAATTCATCAAATTGTTGCAGGCTTTTAGTGATGCTGGGGTGTGAGATGAGCCTTATTCCATTGACTGATGGTGTCTGTAGAATCCTGAGATTTCCTGCTAATATATATATATTTTTAACCCCCCTGCCCAAATATTACTGTTAAAAAACCCAAAGCAAAACAAAAGACTTAATTAAAAAAAATATGAAAACTGATCTTATGTAGCTTCAGGTAACAAGATCAGGATCAAGCAATATAATCCTCAGAATATAATACAAGCACTGTAACACAGAGGAAGGGTGACGGTTTGCTATTGTTTACAATGAAAGTCAGATTCTGTCCCACCAAGTGATTTACAGTGGAAACATTACATGAACTTGACAAATCAGTACTTGAGATTCAGATATCTGATAAGGCCAAGGCAGGGGTGACAAATTCCAGTTGCCAGGATGTAAAGTGTTAGAAATTTAGATTTCACATTTGTCCACATCAAAAATTCATCTCACGTTACAGAAGGATTGGCATTCATTGGCACTGAATGGAGCGCAACCGTTGGTCACTGCAATGTTGCCAAAATTGGCATTTGCCTTGCTTGGGGGAAAAACAGTTTGTAATTCTCTGCTGCGTTTATGGATGAAGCAACATGTTCCGAGAAGTGCTCCAGCCTGGAAAATAAACAGAGGTTCTGGCAATGGTGGCAGGTGTCTATTGGAATTGGTATGGTGTAATGCAGGAGGTCAACAGTAGGTGGAGCCAGGGCCAATGATAAGCAAATCCCATTCAAGTCTTGTTCCCATCCTCCTCCCTGCTGAGTTCTTCAAGGGTTCCTCTGAGACCAGGGAGGAGGAAGCTGACAGCCAGGGACGACCTCTGGGGTTAGTCAGGTGGAGGTTGGCTGAGGGCAGACTGAGATTGATGGGACAGTGACCCATTGCCCTAATAGACTGGGCTCTCCTGGGTTCTGGGAATGCACAGATCAGCAAAGAGTTATGGAACATGTCATTTCCTGGGGGGTCTGATTTCCCTACCGAATACTGAGAAACCCTTGGAAACTACAGTGACTCTGGTGCACAGGAGGCTGCTTTTGGTTTTCTAAGGGCCAGGAAGGGATGGGTGTCTTGCAGAGGGGAATCCTGGTCAGTCACCACTGCAACATTGCAGCATGTAATGTTTGGGCAAAGAGAAGCCAGTGACAGAGTCTGGCTCGAAAACTGAGGCTTTGAAAGGGAAGGGGTGTTTGCTCCCATCCTTCCCAGGGAAGATGTGAAGAGCATGGTGGGTTTCCAAGAAGAAGAAGAAAAAGAAGAATTTGGCTAACATTCTCCTTTCCCTTCCTCCCCCACAACAAACACTCTGTGAGGTGAGTGAGGCTGAGAGACTTCAGAGAAGTGTGACTAGCCCAAGGTCACCCAGCAGCTGCATGTGGAGGAGCGGGGAAGCGAACCCAGTTCACCAGATTACAAGTCCACCGCTCTTAACCACTACACCACACTGGCTCAGTATTAGGCTCAGAATTTCTTTTGGATGTATTTTCTGATTTTTTTTTAAATTAAAGGTGTATGGGAATTACGGAAAGCCCAATTCTAGTTTGAGTGGAGGAAGTGTTACCCATGATTACTGACTAGCCAACCTTAAAAGAGAGAATTTGGCCAAGTGATCTCCACAGACCTAGAATAAATGTAAGTAGTGCAGGCCTAAAGGTATGTCCAGACGGCTCTAATTGCAAACGGCAAGGTATTGTTTCAAGTTCTCCCAGTCTCCTCAGCTCAGTTCAGATCCTACAGCTGCCTTTGCCTGTGTTCCTTCCTGCCAGTCCACCAAACTGACGGGGCCCAGTGCTATGCCTTTGGTTCTCACTGCTGGTTTGCAGGGGTGACTGCAAGGGCATCCCACACGCACCACATTCCTGGTGGTTTCTTCTTCCAGTGGGAAACCAATGTCTGGACCGATTGTCTGCTTGGAATCATTCCTCTGTATTACCAAGGAAAGCACGGAAGTTAAAAGGAATGGGAACTAAATGCAACCACAAACACAAATATCAGCTATGATGTCATTAGATGCCATTGGAACCACTATCAAAGAGGGCCTGGTTAGCTCAGTCGGTAGAGTGTGAGATTCTTAATCTCAGGGTTGCGGGTTCAAGCCCCACGTTGGGCAGAAGATTCTTGCATTGCAGGGGGTTGGACTAGATGACCTTGGTGGTCCCTGTTGAGAGAGTCAGAACTTACAGGGTTAAGAAGTTCTGAGTGACGCTTCACATTCCGAGAGGTGTGTTTAGAACACGGAAGTGGGAGTGGTCAGTATCTCTGAGAGAGAGAGAGAAAGACACACACTGTGTGCGTGTTAGCTCCGTGGAGAAAGGAGCAAGATGTCCGCTCTGTCACCAGGCAGGAGATTTATTACTATTGTGTTTAGCTAAGGAGTAAAGACTTTAAGATAAAGAGTCTGCTGCATTCAGCCTGAATTATTGCCTTCGCACGAAGAACGTTCCTGCTTCTCTTCCGCTGTGTTTTATGCTCTGCTGAGTCAAAGGTCCCAGGGGGAAGACCAGAGCTGCGCGAGGGAAGTGTGCCGGAACCCCGGACGTCTTTGACTTCCAATAGGTTATGGGAGATCAGCAATAAAGATAAGAAACGTTCGTGCGTGTGAGAGGCCAGCAGCCAAAGGCCAGCTAAGGAGTAGCTGGAGCCAGCCAGGAGTTTGCTGGGAGGAGCTGTGCTGTACCGGGTGCCGGGAGGAGCTGCTACTGGTCGTAAGTAAGCTGGGTCCCGGGGGAGAAGATGGCAGAGAGCCATGAGTCACGTGCAGTCCTTTTTGAAGAGGCAGACGGGAAGGAGCCCTGGGTAGAGTGGCAGGCACTGAAGAGAGTGGGAGCCACACCAGAGGGGGCTAGACGCCAGCCTGAGGGACGCCCAGAGGGGGGCCAAGTGCTGCACAGACGCTGCAGAAGCTGGGGAACGCCCAGAGATTCCAGGAGGGGCTGTGGGACGCCCTGGAAGCCCAAAGTGGGCTAGAGCCGTGTCAGGAAGCTGCTGCAATGCTTTGACACGCCAACGTGACAGGCAGCCGTGTGCTGGAAAGCTGCTGAAAGCTGGGAAGAGGAAAGCAGAGGCAAGCTGTTCCTCTGGAGGCTGTGCACCTAAGTTTGGGGGTGCAGGCCAGAAAGGCCAGTCCAAGGGTCTGGAGAGTGCCAAGGCTGTTTGGCAGGAGCTGGAGAAGGTTTGCAGAGAAACCACAGAGCCGGAAGCCAAAAGCCATTTTCCCAACAGCAGAAAAGCCTCAAGAAGTAGTGCTGCTGGCAAGAGTGGGGGGGCACTGACGTCCAAAGGCACGTTTGCAAAGTTTTCCACTAGGAGATGTTTTGTTTGTGCCTCGGCTGAACACCTGCGTCGCAACTGCCCACAGAGAGCAAGGGAGCCAGGGCAGGAAAGTTCCAAGGTCGTTTCCCATGGGAACCAGCCGGGTTTCCATGGCAACAGAGGGAGCAGGCGTGGGAAGGCTTATCAGCTGACTGCTTCGATGGCTGTTTTGGAGAACACCTGCAACGAGAGCTCCAAGGTCGGGGGCAGCAGGAAGTCAGTTGCTAAGGCAACAAAGAAGGACAACTCCGGAGGGGGGAGAGTCCTACGTTGGGTTGTTGACTCGGCTGCGAATGCCCATCTGGTCACAGCGCCACCTGATGGACAAATGTGGAACTGCAAGGCTGTTTCAACTGAGAAAACAGTTAGATTTGCTACAGGTTCACAGGGACGTATAACCCATGTTTCTAACATGTTTGTCTCTTTCTTGCAGGCTGAACTGAAGGTCTATGTTCTCCCTAAGATAAAACATTGCCTGTTATCTGTACCTTGCCTTTTACAGGAGGGATATTCAGTGAGTTTTAAAAAAAATGTTTGCACAATTTCCAGAGGTGGAAAGCAACTGGTACGTGTTGAGAAAAATCAGAACAATCTCTTTGTTCTGGAAACTCCACTGGAGGAGAAGGGAGGGGGGAACACTCATGTTTCATGTGCTTGCGTGTGGCACAAGAGGATGTCACATGGGTCCTGTGAGGACGTCCAGATGTTATCAGAGTGCACCAAAGGTTGCAAGGTAAAAGAATGTGGTAAACCTTTGAATTGCAAGGCTTGCAGAAAAGCCAGGAACAAGGGATTTAATGATCCCAGGGTGGAGAGAGTAACCACAAAGCCTTTTGAGCTTGTGCATGCAGACCTGTTTGGGCCTATGCCTCAGCCAAGTCTGGGCAAAGCCAGGCATCTGCTGATTTTGAGCGATGATTTTACTAGGAACTCCTGGGCTTTTTCTCTGACAACGCAGGAGAAAGCAGCGCAACTGATCAAAGATTGGGTTGCAGAGGTGGAACAGAGGTTCTCCACCAAGGTGCAAGGTTTCCAGTTTGACCGTGGTTCAGAGGTCACTGGATCTGCTCTAAAGAGTTTCTTTCGCCAGAGGGGGATACGTCACAAGGTGACTTCGCCTCAGAAGAATGGCGTGGCAGAGCTGAGGAGTAAAGCTCTGGTTCGAGCATCCGAGATTCTACTGGATGACTCTGGTTTGCCTCACAGTTTCTGGGGGGAGGCAGTGAAAACGGCCAATTTCACGATGAACAGGTGCTACAATGCAGTGGTAGGTGACACCCCATATTTCTTGCTCAACGGACAGAAGCCACAGGTGCATTTCTTCCGTTCGTTTGGTTGCAGGGCCATGGTGCCTGTACCAAAGTGGTTGCAGCAAGAGAGTGGTCAAAGGTACCAGGAAATGATCTTCTGTGGGTATGAACCCGCGACAAAGGGGTGGAGATTTGCGTACCCAGAAGGTGATCAGACCAAGCTTCTGGTCAGCAAGCATGCTGAGTTCAAAGAGCAGCAGGGAAATAGTTCAAGGCGCAAAGTCAGCCATGACACTGTCTCAGATTGTCTGTCTGAATCCGAATCTGAGCAGGAGGGAGAGCCAGATAATGGTGATCTGGTCGATGATCAGGATCAGGACCAGGGGGAGGTGTCTCCACAGGTTGTGAAAGGAGTGTCCAAGAGTGAGCCCTCATCTCCTGTTAGAGTGATGGAGAAAGCTCACAGACGGGTCAAGTCAGAGGGGGACTCTGATGAAGAAGACGCTCTTGCTGGCCCCAGTGGGTCAGGAGAAGAACCCCAGTTTGTGCCCAGGCGGTCTTCACGGGCAACAAAGGGAATCCCACCTGAGAGGTTTCAAGTCACAAATGCGTGGGTTGGTCTCGCACAGTGCGAACCAGAGATTTGTGAGGAGACTCAACAGCCAAGTGGGAAGGTGTGGGACACACAGAGGTCTGTAAAAGTGTGCTCACAAGTCCTCTCAGAATGTGATGCGAGAGGGGGTGTTGAGAGAGTCAGAACTTACAGGGTTAAGAAGTTCTGAGTGACGCTTCACATTCCGAGAGATATGTTTAGAACACGGAAGTGGGAGTGGTCAGTATCTCTGAGAGAGAGAGAGAAAGACACACACTGTGTGCGTGTTAGCTCCGTGGAGAAAGGAGCAAGATGTCCGCTCTGTCGCCAGGCAGGAGATTTATTACTATTGTGTTTAGCTAAGGAATAAAGACTTTAAGATAAAGAGTCTGCTGCATTCAGCCTGAATTATTGCCTTCGCACGAAGAACGTTCCTGCTTCTCTTCCGCTGTGTTTTATGCTCTGCTGAGTCAAAGGTCCCAGGGGGAAGACCAGAGCTGCGCGAGGGAAGTGTGCCGGACCCCCGGACGTCTTTGACTTCCAACTCTATTCCAGAGCATTATTATTTATTATCTCCTTGACCTTACAGAGAACAATTCATGAGAATCTGGGTCATTGTTATTATTATTATTAATTAAATTTCTATACTGCCCTTCTCCCATAGATTACAGGGCAGTTTACAACATAAAACCACACAAATACCACCACAACAAACAAAAACAATACTCCCCACCAACACATAAAGGCCATAGATTTTTTAATTGGCCAAAGGCTTGGGATAAGAGGAATATTTTTGCCTGGCACCTAAATATAGGAAACTAAGACGCCAGATGAGCTTGACATTACTTTTTTCAGATACAGAACAGCTGATTCATATGTCTTTTGGGCCACAATCTAAGGGATTTCTTTCTGGTAGCCCCAAGGTTGTAGAAGGCTCTCCCTTCCAGGGCGTGTCTTGTGTTATCATTGTATGCTTTTCAATCGTAGGTCAAAATGTACCGTACCTCTTTGCCCAGGCCTTTGGCTGAGTGGGTTCCCTCTTGATGCATTGCTCTTTTGTTTCGTAAACTTCGTTATTGGTTTAATTTTGTGGTTTAATATTACAATTGTATCAGAATTTGCATTTGTTTTAACTGTGATATTTTTGTAACACATCCTGGGATCATTTGCTGAAGGGCAGGTTATTACTACGAGTACATAAGTAACAAGGAAAGGTGCAGGGACTGATTTTGATGTGCAAATATGTCTATTTAATTGAGTTTTATTATGCAGCTAATTCAAATGTATACTCAGAAGGAAACATAGTCCTTTTTAGGTGTGTGGTAAGAATTTACTTCTACACCACTTGTTCTTACCCAGGTGAGGGAACACAGAACCAAGAGAGTAACGACAATCTCAGCATGCTTCTATGAGATGTAACATTGCTAATCTAACAAAATGAATATCTTTGATGTCCTGGCCTCTGTTGAAGGTCACAATCAATGAGCTGGTGTAGTAGATGATTAATGTTGCTGTAATAGTAACACGCAGCATATTCAATGTTTTCTCCTGTCCGTAGGTTTGATGCATCTGTTAGGGATCCTCAAAACTATTTCATTTATTTGTTGAGAATTTCATCGCAGTCAGCAGCTATTTGTTACGTAGCAACCTTGATTACTCCTTTGTTTTCATTTAATTCTCTTTCTGTTCAACACAACACAAGCACATTAACACACACTACAGTGTTCTGGAGGTCCGTTCTTAACCTGACACTGTTCTTAACCTGAGGTACCACTTTAGCTAATGGGGCTCCCACTGCCGCCGCGCGATTTCTGTTCTCATCCTGAAGCAAAGTTCTTAACCTGAGGTACTATTTCTGGGTTAGCGAAGTCTATAATCTGAAGCATATGTAACCTGAAGCGTATGTAACCTGAGGTACCACTGTATTACAATGTCTCAATAAAAGAGCTTTTCTTTTAAGCAGCTAAATAAAGAACAGGACTGTAACTCATCGGTTAGGCGTAAGTGTGAAAGTCAACAAGATCTTTATTGGTTTTTTTTATTTATAAATATTTATTAGAGTTTTCAATTTTATACAAACAAAAAAGAAAAAGAAAAAAATATTAAAAACAAATCAATTTCAATACCAATTTTCCATAACATATTTCCTTGACTTCCTCATACCTCCCCTTCTTGTTTTCTAGTTCAAATTATTTATCCAGCAAATCCTAATCTCTTAACATTCCATTTAGCTAACACCTTATTTTCCAATCAACTTCTTAAATTTTGTAACTTAAACAATATTTATACCAATTCTTTTTACCATAACAGCTAGAGACCACATAAATTCAATCCAGCATCTTTCAAAGTTCATTAATTTTGCAATGTTTCTGTAAATAGTCCTTAAATTTCTTACAATCTTCTTCTGCCGACTCTTCTCCCTGGTCGCGGATTCTGCCAGTCATTTCTGCCAGTCCCATACAGTCAATCAACTTCATCTGCCATTCTTCCAGAGTGGTAGATCTTTATTGTTTTGGTCATGAAGTCATGCTCTTTACTTTTTGCGTTTGCTTAAATCTGAGTTTATCAAGTTTAAGCATCCTTTAGGTTTGCCGGTTTGATTGGATGGCTCCCGAGGCAACAGGAGACAAGAAGATGATGTTTTAAACGAGAGACAAAAGGAAAATGTGTCAGAATTGCACAGTTAGGATTTTGATATCAGGGTTTGATGTCAGCATGTGATGTCTGAATTTGGCACTGAAATTTAATATCAGAACAGGTAACAGCAGGCAGGTCCAGGCAAGCTGTTTAATGGAGTGGGGGAAGCCTCCCCCCTCTGTTAAATGCAGGGGCGGAGGAAGGAGGGCGGTGGGGGCGGTGCACCCCGGATGTCATCACTGAGGGGGGTGACATTCGGCGTGCCGCCCGCCCGCGACTCCCAAGCCTACCCTGAGCCGTTAGGGGAAGGGGTGGAGCTGCGCTGCCTTGCCGGCAGCCTGCCCCCCTTCCCCCTTCATTTTGACAGCTCAGGGGAGGATTGGGAGTTGCGGGTGGGTGGCACGCCATTGCCTCCCGCTCCTGGAATGCTTGGGGGGGGGAAGCCTCCCCCGAGCTGTCAAAAGGAAGATGGAAGGGAGGAAGGCTGCTAGCAAAGCTGCACAGCTCCCTTCTCCCCCCTGCTGTGATGGCCTGGGAATCCGATTCAGAAGCTGAACTGGAGGAATCCCAGCCTGCACAGGAGTCCCCGCCTCCAGGGCCAGCTGAACTGGGGCAGGGCCTTGATTCTGAAGCGCCTGCACCTGTGCCGGATCCTCAGGAGCAGGCACCAGGTGAATCCACTCTGGCTCCAGAGGTGATTGAGGACTCAGTGCCTACAGGTGAGTCTCCCCCTGGGCCCAGTAACCCTTCAGCCTCTCCTGAACTGCAGAGGCTCAGGGCAGAGAGGCGAAGGGAACTGGTTTCTCCCAGGAGGAGTGCTCGCCTTAAGGCCAGGAGAGGCGGGTCTCCTGGGGGCCGGGACCGCCCCTGGCCTCAGAGAAGATAAAGGCCAGTCAGCCCGGTCCCAGGTTGCGGGAGCAACGTCGTTGTTGAGTACCTGTTCCTGCCCGGACCCAGACCTGACCCTCCAGTGTTCCTGTCCCTGCCCGGCTTCCTGCTTCGGACCTCGCCCCGCTCCTTGTGAACTGTTTCCAGGCTAGTGACCCAGGACCGGACTTTGACTACGCCAACGGTGACCTTCCCCCCGGGACCAGCACACCTGCCCAGGAAGCAGCCCCCCATGGGGGGCTCGTTCCAGCCCCATGGATGGCTCACTCTGCCCCCTGAGTATCTTGCCTCGCCCCCTGGGACGCTCACCCTGCCCCCATGGCCCCGCCCCTCCGGGTACCGGAGCATCTAGCTCCGCCTCTGGTTAAATGTACCTGTAGCGAGGTTTAACCGAGGCCCTTCACACGGTGGTTTAGCAAGCTGCTTTGTGAAGCACCCCCCTTTTTAAAGGGGGGTGGGGTTTGGGTCAAGCTGTGGTGGGATAAGTGGGGGTTGAAGTGTAAAGGGAGGGGACTGGTCAGGAGTGGAGGAAAGGCAAAGGGGTAAGTGGGGTTGGTAAATGCAGCAAGCAGGGTCAGCAGCCTCTGCTCTTAAGAGAAATATAAAATGTACTAAATTCTTTTGCAAGTCGTCTGTCGGATACTGTTAAATTTGACCTGCTACCTGTCATATATTTTCATACTGCTATCTATAATTCATGCTTTAATTTGAGCCCTCACTTGTGTCCCCTAGGATACTGTACCTTTTTAGCCATCGTGTTTCTGTTGAAAGCCGCCCAGAGTGGCTGGGGAAACCCAGCCAGACGGGCAAGGTATAAATAATAAATTATTATTATTATTATGCCTTCAACTGGCATGTCTTCACAGCCCATAGATCTGATTTTCTGATGGAGGCAAATTCCCAGAGGCCTCAGCCCTTCGCAAAGTGCACCACCCAGCCTTCATAAATATGCATAAATGTCAGGAAATTGACAAAATAAAAGCCATTCAATTAAACTAACTGAAATAACTTGTGCGGATGATATCGGTGGTGAGAGGCTAAATATTGTCCTCTTTGGTGGAGCCAGAAAAGTTGTCAGCAACTTTGACGCTCAGTGAAGGTGTAAAAACTTTTCACACAAAGCAAGATGCTACTGATTTGATTTTTTTTTACATCTTCATTCTATTTTCATTAATAATTTGTTCAGGGGAACTTGGGAAATGATAAATTTATTGAATCAATTCTAGATAGAAGATGGGGAAAGGTACGTTGGTTTGTGTGTGTTATTTTTCCTGTTTTGGTTGTCAGGTTAAGTTGGTTCTCAGAGGAGAGACACTGAAAAATAACCTGAAAATGGGAGGATCGTGTTGAACATAACTTCCTTCCTTCCTGGAGTGAGTTATCTGAATGTTATGGCTGCTGGCACTTTTGACTGTTTTTTAAACTCTCAGGACAATAAAACATCTTATCATTCTGGAGCCTGGGAAGAAGCTGAAGGACACATCTTATTTTGATGAATCACCATAAAAAAAGATTGGCAGTGTGGAAGAACTATTAATAATGGCCTTTTGCTAGATGAAGGCCAACATTTTCTTGCAATGTCTGGGCGCTTAGTGACAGAGCTGTTTGTGTTAAGAGTCCAGATTGAAAATTTTCACTCTTAGATTGCTAGGCCTGGCGCTTTCCCCCAGTGCAGTCTGGAAAGCTAGAAGGCATATTAGCACTCAGTACACATCCCTCATACACAGATAGAATGCAGCCAACTATACAATCTGCTTTGCCAAGAGCTAGTTTCAACATATGAAATTTGAGAATTAATTTTACTGATCTTGACAGATTCCACAGCTGCCCCACCCACACATGGCCTATAATGACAGCTGGGGGCTGTAGGTATCTTTCTGCCAAGGAGCTCAAGGTGGCATATGTGGTTCCCCTCATATCATTTAATCTCCACAACAACCCTGTGAGGTAGGTTAGGCTGAGAGAAGGCAGTGACTGGCCCAAGGTCACCCAGTGAGCTTTATGACCAGGTGCAGATTTGAACCCAGGTCCTAGTCGGACGCTTTAATCACTACACCACCCTGGCTCTTGATGTGGGCAGACGTGCTACTTGGATGCAGGCATCTAGAAGTATTGTAAGAAATCCCAGAACCAGGCTCAGCTAAATGTAGTTCAGAAACTGGAACGCTTACATTTTATCTTGATCCCCTTGGAGGATCATGTCAGGATTTTTTTCATATGTTAGCCTCATTGGGCTGTTGTCACTGCGTGAAGCGCAGAGGATTTTTATGATTCTTAATCTCTTTTAGCTAGCATGCCGGAGAGAATCAGGAATTGCTCTACTTGTACATTCCAACGCACAAGGTGATATGCTAATTAGGATTTTATGAGTGCCAGACTGACGTCACCAATAGGCTGAATGAAAAGAACAGCCGAGGCTAAAGCACTGAAGTGCTTTTCTGCTCTTGAGCTAGTATTGATGCAACCTTGTTCTGTTGTTGCTGGTTTCGAGGGGAGAGGGAGGGAAACATTTTAATTTTCTGTATGACTGCTTTTGTTCGCTGTAGAATTAAATTATTACCCTGGTGCATTACTCTGAGAATTGAGTTCTTTGGGGAGGCAGAGGAGCAACAAGGAACCTTGAGCACTTATTTGACAGCATCACAAGTTTAAAATCTACAAAACTACCACACCGTGGGTTTTAGAGGAAGGACTATTCCCAGTCAATGGCCTGATGTGACCCATTAAGGCTTTGGGCAAATTGTCATAGAGATCTGCAAAGCGGCCTGGCAAAAACAGGGTGATCAATTTAACTTTTGTTCAGCTGTGGGGCTGGTTTGGAAGCACTTTTGCTGCATTGAGTACAAATGGTTTCACCCCTTTTTTTCAGGGTCAAATTCTAAATAATAATAATATTTACAAGTTTGTAGGAAGGGCCATCTGTGAACAGTGCTGATTGGCTAGTGCCCATATTATCACCAGCCCAGTTGCACAAGCTAATTCCAAGAGCAGCTATGCAGCTTTTAAAAAATGTTACCAGCTTTTTAAAAACAAGACAAATGATAAATGTACAAATTGATATATGTATATGTGACACCTTTAAAAAAGAAAAGGGTGAACAGCCTACCTGACGCTTGATGAGGAGAAGAAAGACTGATGTCTGACTGATGTTTTAATTTGATTAAATATCTGTCTGCCATGCTGGACCACAGCCAGACTTCAGGGAGCCCTTAGAATGAGGGTGCTGATGGGCCCCCACTGCCCAACACCCTGTCATATAGTCACACATTTTCTTACCACCTTTTGCACTGAGACCCTAGACAACGTTATCATGGTGGGCAGTTGGTGGTGGCTTTTGAAAGGAAGTTAGTCTTGGTTCCCATCTGCAATGGCTGCCCTCCAAAATAAGTCACCCAGGCCCAGGCCAAGAGAGCTGAGGTATGACATTTCGGGGAAATGAAAATGGTGGGAAGCTGCTGTGGATGGGAGGCATGTTTGGCGGCCATTCAGAAGCTGTCATTGCTTCGCACCCACCACTCAAACTGTCAGCTGGAGGCTCAGCAAGGAGGGTAGCCAGGGGCAGCCTAGCTGGGAACCACAGCCAGTGCCTGATCTCAGAGGTGGTTTTAGGGTAGCGTTGCAATAGCTGTTTATATTTGAGAGTCCCCATTTTGGTTTCCGTTTGGCATTGGTTTACTTTCTACACTGGTTTCCTAATGTAAACAGTTTAAGCTGATTTCAATACTTCATTAATATGTTGCTGTAATAATTCATAATAAATAAAGTGTGGGAGATGGGTTTGAAACTGCCACAGTCTGGAGATGCCCGACGACACACGGACCATGTTTCATTCTGATGGAAGAACATCACTTGGCAACCGTAGCAGGACTGTGATGCGGACACATACCCTGTAAGTCATACATCCCACTTTTTCTGAGCATGGCAGCCATTTTGGGCAGTATGACATCATGCAATTTTGCCCCGAGATCTTGCCCCACATAAAGCACTTTTTTTTGAGGCCATGATCTCACACGGCCCAAAAATGTATGTTTTGGGACGCCGTGATATCGCTGCCCTGTAAAAGTGTGTCTTTTGGGTTCCGTGATCTTGTGCGGGTCACATGACTCGTGTAGGAACACGGATAGGAAGACATGCATCCCGGTTTGGGGACTCAGCATGTTGGAGGGTATGGGACGGACCTTAAGAGAGAAGAGATTTGGCTTCTATTAGCAGGAGGTGTGACGGAGCTGCAGCACCCCCCTGTCCTCCTGACAGATGAGTCGTTACTACTTACTGGGAAAGGAGATGGGGGAAGGGCAAGACTGTGTACCCCACCAGCCTCCGCTCTCTCCTGAGCAGCAGCAACACCCCTGTCAGGAGGTCAGGTGAGTGTTGCTGTCCCTCTATGCTATCTGCTACTGCTGACTTCTGTTCCCTATTCTGCTCTGTGACTGCTGCCGTGATCATGGTTAAATTGGTTCTCTGTCCCTCAGCTACAGACATAATTGCTCCACTACGAAAACAGAGGTTAAGTGTTTTACGTGATAAGTGTTGCTGCTTTTTACAGGCCAATGAAACAAGCGTCATATTTAATCACTAAGCAAATATATGCCTTCACATGCAACAATAAATAGCTGACTCAGGCCAGCCACTCACATTTATTTCTGATGTAGTAAAGGGACTCATTATTTTCCTCATTTTTAGAGCCATGCCAGAAGCTTGGCTGGGACACTCCACAGTCAGTGGCCTGAACTGGGAGCTGGAGCCCTACATGTTGAGACCAAATTGGCCCCATCTCTTACTATTTTTACCAGGCTAGGCCAGTCTAGAAGCTTAATATTGCCTGCTGATGGCACGGGCTTATATTGCAGCCCCCTGTTCCTTTCTGTGCCCAAACCATAGCTAACCAGTTCAGTTTCCAGGCCTAGCTCATGAAGTTCCTGGCTTGAACTTTGGAGTCACTGGCAATTGCAAGCTTTTCTTTTGACTGTGCTGTTATGCACATGAGGTCAACCACATCCTGGAAGATTTATCTCTTCAGGAGGATGTAGTAAATTTCCCATGATAACAGACATGAGACAGTCATAAGAAAGTCACTGCACAAAAGTTTCAGATGGGCTTTGGTTTTTTATGGATATTTGGGGCCATGGCTAGGAGATGGCATGGGATGGGACCATGGTGGTTCAGTATGGCAAACTGTATTTGATAGCTAATGCACAGCTCTACTTCACTTGCCATTATGAGCCAGACATGTCAGGGACAAGGGGGACATGAGTGCCTGGGATTGGAACACAGGAACATACGAAGATGTATTATACAGAGATCAACCATTGGGCTGTCCAGCAGCAGAATTCTGGGGCTTCAGACAAGGGTTATTGCAGATAGGAATACTGTGCAGCTTGAAATGACTGGATGCATAAAAACTGACTCCTTTCGGAATAAAACATTGTCCATTCCCATAGATTTGATTCAAGCTTTATTTGCAGAACTTTCTTCAAAACAGAACCAAAAAACAGTAAATGATATACCCAAACAGTTGTACAATATCTTGCGCATATCCAGCATAGGTTCAGCCTCTTGAAATAACTTTAAACAGGATTGAGATCAAAACTCTCTCCCCCTCCCCATATTCTAGCCTCCATTGTAGTCGGAGGTTGTGTGCTCCTGGTGAGCTTCATCATTTACATCTCCTTTGTTTCCTCTGTGGCATTCAGAGAAATACTAACTCACAAAATGGAGACCCACAGATTAACATATGCACAGAGTGCAATCCTGTCTCTTCCATGTGATCTAAGTCAGGAACATGACAGAGAATTATTGTGACGTTAACATATGAGAATGCTGGAGGTGAAATAGTTAAACAGTTTACCCAATCAGAACCCGGGGGGTGGAGTCAGAGGTACTATAAAACCAGCTCTGGGAGGGGCAGAAGGGGGGAGTTCGTTGGGAGTTGGGTGGTTGGTTGGAGTGGGAGTGAATTGGGATAGAGTCGGTGGGTAGGTTGAGTTAGTGTAGCGAAATAAGCTGAGTCAGGAAGAGTTAGGAGCTAGGAAGACAAGTAAATAACTGAGAGGTGGTTTAGTGAGTGAGAGCAGGTAGCAGAAGTTATAGGTCTGGATAGGCACCCCATGATTGTAATTGACCAATACCGTTTATGAAACCACACGCTTGTTAAACTGCAATAAATAAACAGAAGTTTATGTTCCAATTTAACCCTGACTGGACTCAGTATTGTACCAGGTAGGACCTGGGTGGTGGCAGCGAGAAATAAAGTGATGGCACAGGGATCAATAGACGGTGAAATGTCTGGGGACCCTGTGTGATCGCCACAATGATCAGCCAGCTAAAGCACAGAGACCACTACTTAAGCTCCAATGGAATCTTCCAGTTAAACCCTTTCCAGCAATACACACAGGCATTCTCCAATTCACTGTGAATTAAACAATTATACTTAACAAGGGTCATTCCCTGCCCATCATCCCATAATCTTTTATGCTCATAGTAACCAACTCCTAGGGGTCAAGGTCCCTTCGACCCCCCAATAAAATATTTGAGGGGGCCGCCCCCAAGTTGGTGGGCATTGCCATTCAAATGGTGTGTGTGCACCCTGATTATGTGGGGTGGGGTTCACCTCCCCCCAATATTTTATTCAAGTTGGCACCCCTATTTGTGCTACAATCCTATATAGTTGTGCCTCAGAAATCGAATGCCTTGCAAGTCGAATATTTTGGCTTCCAAATGCCGCAAACCTGGAAGTGAGTGTTCTGGTTTGTGAATGTTCTTTGGGACCCGAACGTCCAACGTGGGTTCCTTAGCTTCCAATTGGCTGCAGGAGCCAATCAGAAACCATGTCTTGGTTTCCGAATGTTTTGGAAGTGGAACGGACTTCCGGAATGGATTCCGTTCAACTTCCGAGGTATGACTATACTCCCTTTCCTGAAAGTGACCCCTGTTGGGATTATTTCTGACTAGATGTGCACTATTAGAATTTAAGGAGTGAACTATTTTTAATCCATTACAATGTAGTCAAATGTAACCAAACTTTAAAAAGGGGGGAAGGAAAGAGACACCTTGAAATGAAGGTGGAAACAGAATATTAATTTTGTGTTCTCTCAGAAATCTAGTGAGTGGAATATATTTATTTGTTATACACTAGAAAATAAATGCACCAAGCAGGATCCTTGACATAACAGGGCAGACATTGCAGAGCTTGATATAACAATTTCAGAGATAAAATCTTGAGTTTTCCTTGGCTCTGGCTCAATAGAGAGATTACTGAAGTATTAATGCTACTGGTATTGCATCAAGGTCAGACAAATGAAGCACCCTTTGTCCCAATCTGTTGTTAGTCTATATAGACAAAATGTATTGGGCTATCCTTGTTGTATTCTGTTCAATTAAACAGGCTGAGATAAGACCTATACTGTTCCTCCAGTATAGGAAATCTGACAGCAGAGGATGAAAAATTATTCTGGAGTGTGCCAATACACTTGACAAATGAAATACATCAAGAGCTTAAATGAAGTCTTGTACTTTAATCTCCTGACTTTCATTAGAGCATAGCGCCTTTCCTTTCTAGTGTTTGCACTCCTTTTTCTTTTTTCCTTTTTTTTAGGTCACTAGAACAAGGACAAACTCTACCACTTGGTTGCTCATTAGCAATTCCTTTTGCAGAGGTAGCTGTTGCACCACATAAAAACTCCAGCCTCGTCAACAAGAGAGAAAGAAAGATTGAAAGATAGATCACTATTATAATAATGCAACTGAGAGGTAGTTTATGCAGCTTGATTGATGGTGCTTGACTGAGACATAAGGTGGGTGCAACCCATGGGCTGTGCTTTGCCAACCCCAATCTACAAAATTATATTTAGACTGAGAACTTGTGGAAATATAAGACATGTCAAACTGCGGCTTTGTGCAAATGAGGAAATGTGCAAGTTCCGGGGGGAAATATTGCAATAGCTTTGCTATTCCCCACTCATTTGGATGCTGTGCTGAGCTAAGCCACAGTTTAGGGTGTCATCTAAACCCAGGCTCATGGCTTGACTATCCTGGAGAAACCATGAGTCCTAAACCATAGGAAAACCGTGGTTACATCTCTTGGTTAGTTTGGAGAGAGCTAAACTATGAGCCAAGGTTCAGATGCCATGCAAAATGACTATGGACAAGCAAAGCACCTGTGATCTCCTCTCTGTGAACCTGCACACTCATGTGTTCATACTAAGCAATAGTTTGGCTCAGCTTGACTTTATGTACATTTATGTCCAGATCAAGTAATAGTACCACTCTATTCTGCCTTGGTCAGACCACACCTGGAATATTGTGTCCAGTTCTGGGCACCACAATTTAAGAAGGATGTTGACAAGCTGGAACACATGCAGAGGTGGGTGACCGATACGATCAAGGGTCTGTAACTGTTCCTTATGAGGAATGGTTGAAGGAGCTGGGTATGTTTAGCCTGAGAAAGAGGAGATTGAGAGGTGATGAGATATTTGAAGATGGCTATCATAAGGTCTGTCACATGGAAGAGGGAACAAGCTTGTTTTCTCTTGCCCTGTAGGGTAGGACTTGAACCAATGGATTTAAGTTGCCAGAAAGGAGATTCTGACTAAACATCAGGAAAAACCTTCTGACAGTAAGAGCTATTTGACAGTGGGGCAGTCTCCTTTGGGAGGTTGTGGGCTCCCCTTCCTTGGCGGTATTTAAGCAGAGGTTCGATGGCCGTCAGTCATGGATGCTTTAGCTGAGATTCCTGAATTGCAAGGGGTTTGACCAAAGGAGTCCTTTCCAACTCTACAATTCTATAATTCTATAATTCTATATCTTATCTATCTATCTATATCTATCTATCATCTATCATCTATCTATCATCTATCTATCTATCTATCTATCTATCTATCTATCATCTATCTATATCTATCTATCTATCTATCTATCTAATCTATCTATCTATCTATCTATCATCATCAATCACCTTTACAAGTCATATTGTTAATGGGTGAAAAAACAACTCTTAAGACTCCTGGATAAAATCATCTTATATTTCTGGCCAACTATCTAACCCCTGGTGGTTCATAAAATGGCCAGTAGTGAGGGCTCAGTAACACTGTCAGGTTTACTGTGCCCTAATACACTTCCATCCTCCAACCTTCAAATGCTGTTGATGGATTTACTGTGAGGAAATCTAGGAGCTAGCTCTTATTTCACCTATTTCCTGGGTGAGCAAAGCAGCCTATAAACCCCTAGGAGGTGTTGAAGGAAGATAAAGAATCTAGGAAGCAACACCTGTGGTCTTCATGCTATCTTTAGCAACCTGTCAAAGCCTGCATGCTCAACCCTGTTTTTATAGGGATTAGTTCTCTGACTCACAGGAGTGGACATTTAAATTATATGGGTTGTATCCAGCGGCATCCTTCAGTTTGCACAAGGCTCTTTAATTCTCTAAATTCTGTGATAGAATTCCTCCGTATGGTGCCAGAATTCTGTTCCTTTTCTCTCTTTTCCCAGAGTTGTACTTGGTTTTTACTTAAAGGGACAGTAACAAATTAACAGTAAGGACATAGTTTAAGGCAAATGGTTGTATGTAAATTTGAGGCACACTCAGACTACCTTTCACACATTACTTCCAGTTTCATGGATGCTGCCTCCCCTACCACCAAACCGTATTTAATTAAAAGCTGACATTGCTGTTAGGCAAAAGGAGGCAAACACTCTTTGTCTCCTGTAATCAAAGAAAACAAAAAACTGTTCTTCACGCTGTTCATTTTGATCATCCCTGAGCCTTGTTGATGAAAGCAATAATTCTTTAGCTGGAATATTGGATGCAAGAGGAAAATCATCAGCAGTTGCACATGTCCTTTTTGAAACAGAGGTCTATGAAACCTTCAACATTGCTTCATATGTTATGCAAATCACAGATCCAAATTTTCAGCATGCTTCAATATTTCCCCTGAGTACAGCTAGCTCATACCATCCAACTTTTTCAGATAAAAAACTGGGATGTGCGTCTTCTGGGATGCACTCTTGGGTGAGTCACATGACCTGCGCTGAAAAAAGCACTTTTGGGGGTGCAATCTCATGCAGGGCCCCAAAACTCATGTTTTTGGGTGCCACGTGAGATTGTGGGCCCCCAAAAGTGTTCTTTTCTGGGTGAGATTGCAGCACTCCTGATATGTCCCACAGAGGACCTTAAGGTCCATGAATAATAATAGCTTGAAGGTCCGGGGCCCTAAGGAAGCCAGACTATTCTCCACCAGGGCCAGGGCCTTTTCAGTGATGGCTCCGACCTGGTGGAATGCTCTGTCCCACGTGACTATGGCCCTGCAGGACTTGATCTCCTTCTGCAGAGCCTGTGAGACAGAGCAATTCCACCTGGCCTTCAATTTGAATTAGCCTGATCCTCTGTTCCCTTTCCCCCTTTCCTCTTCTATGAAGAAACTCTTTCTGGGACCCCACATTTAAATTCTTCCCTGGTCTCCTTGCTGGCCCTAGTAGGACCAACTTGGCCAGTTAGCCCTGGTGATCATTTGATATCTACTGACTGGGTTTTTCCCCCCCGCCCCCCCCAATGACGCCTGAATTTTTGAATTTTATTGATATTGACGCTGCATTTTATGTTGTATTTTATGCTGTTTTTAAGTCACATTTTAATCAATGTTTTATATTTGCTGTTAGCTGCCATGAGCCTGGTTCTAAACCGGGGAGGGCGGGGTATAAATTATTTTTTTTATTACTTTTATTATTATAGGATGCATGCCTTCCCTCCACACACTGTACATGCTTACTGCAATAAGGGGTGCTGGAGAACAGAAATGAGAGCAGAAATTGCCAATGTCTGCTTAGTCATCACTTGTCTAGAATGGAAATCAACCCGATGAATCCAATCCATATTTGCTGCTGTTGTTATTTTCAGTCCACAGGCATAACTGACGACTCCTTCGCCATTTGCATTGTGTTTCCTTTGCACTGAAAGGAACAGTGTGGAATAACATAATGATAATGTAATTAACGGTGTAAAATTCCGTGACTGCAAACAGTGAGTTGTAGTTTTTTTGTTGGAAGCCAAACTGCAGCGGAACAGAAACAGCACTTCTGTGGCTTAGAATGGGAAGTAATGCCTTCTTGCATCCCTCACTGCAACAAACAGTGGTGCGTGCATCCATCTGTAGTGCATTTGGGGAAAGCAGAGTGCCAGAAGCACTGTTTACCAGGGTGGGGATGGGGTGAGGTGAGATAGCGGTGTGACCAGTCCCAAACCTCCTTGACCTCGTGGCCATTTTGCCAAATGCAGTACCTCTGGCAGAGGGGGGGGGTGTTGCCGCTAGGACCTTTTGTTCAACAGTGCAGGTCCAGTTAACTGTCCTCTCAGTGTTTAAAGTCAGGTGAGTGGGAATGTGTGACAGGATCTTTCTGCTTGAGCACCTTGTTTGGGAAAAGTCAGGACCGGCCCAATATATTTTGCTGCCTGAGATGGAGTAACAATTGGTATCCCTATGCACTCTCACCCCAGTCAATGGGCATAGAGTTCAAGGCCTGCCAAGTTATTTTGGTACCTGAGGCAGAAAATCCCACCTGCCCCTCTCTCCCTCCTTCCCTCGCAGTAAAAAAATGCAATATTAATAAATTAACAAACTATAAAATTGCTATTTCTAATGACAACCAAAAAATCAACCACCTGTGGTAGCTTTCTCGCTCTGCCTAACAGTAGGACTGGCCCACAGATCTACCTCATTGCTGGTCTTCCGATGGGCAGCCAGAACGTGGCTTTTCAGGAAAGCATTTGGAATGATTTAGAGTGGCTGCCACCTCATGAATTTATGTTTGGCTGCTGCGACTGGTGGTTGTTAAAATGTTTTCATTTTGTTACAGGTTCTACTTGTTTAATTTCTCACTGATTTAGGTCTCAGGACACCTGGAAGCTGCTGAGGTTCATTGCTGTTTCTTGGCGTTATCGATAGGCTGCAGCAAAAACAACAAAGAGCCCTACAGCATCGTAAGAGCAAACAAATTTATTGCAGAATAAGCTTTCATGGACTGCGACCCACTTCATCAGATGCTTGAAGTGCCATCCTGAGTTACCGTGAGGTCAGAAGGAAATGAAATGCAGAAAAAACCGGACTGTGATAATTAACAGTGGTCATTCACAAAACAGTTGTTGATAACACAGACATCCACAGAGGGACATGCTAGATGAATGAGGGAGGCCTGATTAGTTCCAGCTCATTTACAATTGGGGGGGGGGGAATTAAATGAAAAGCCACAATGGATCTCTCTGGCTACAAGCTTGGAGGAAGTTGTCATCAGTGGGAGGATGTCAGGGTGATGGATGGCTGTAATACATCAGAATGGCAAGTGTGAGTCAGAAGACAGGCTGATGGGTTTCTAAGAATTTAAAATGTAATCAGCAAGATGCTCCAAAGGTAATTACTTAGCAAAAATGGCTGCTTTGGCCAAATTTATGTAAGTCAACTAGGAGAGGGGAATACTTCAAATGGTCAGGTTAATGTTCATGCAGTGGGGCCATGCTATTATTACATGTATATTTTAGGAAGCTCTGCAAGCAGCTCCAAGAGCTTTGACAAACAAAGAAAGCAGATGTCCTTTGCAGTGAAAAGGAAGAGTATTTCAACATCTGCTGTGGTCAAAAACGCTACGGAACCTGCTACAGAATCAAGAGCAGATGAAGGAAACATGCTTTTCAGGGCCTTTTCATGTGTTATGTAGAAGCAAATGTAGGTTTGCCAGTATGCATAACCTCAGCTCAGTTGGTAGAGTATGATAATCTCAGGTTCAATGTGGTTCGAGCCTCACATTGGGCAAAAAGATCCCTGCATTGCAGGGGATTGGCCTAGATGGCCTTTGTGGCCGCATCCAACTCTGCAGTTCTATGATTCTGTGTAACAGGGAGCTGAAATTAACATTGGCCTGATGAGAAGAGAAGCTTTATGAGACCCGTGCTTGCAAACCTGTTCATTGCATTCACACATAACATGCAGTAAGTGTGCACTCATTTAACTTAGGTGCACTCCTAAAACAGTAAAATCACGTAATGTGTTTTCTGTGGCCTTTAGACACAGACCTAGCTGTGAATAAAATCAATGTGTGAGCAGAAGTTACTTCTGACCATTCCTTCTGTAATATTACTTAGGAACACTCATCTCAAAGGATGCAGAAAGCTGCCTTAAATTGGGTCAAATTGTTGTCTACAATGTTCTCACATGTCTACAGTGTTCTTCAACCTTGGCCATCCAAATGTTGTTGGACGACTGATCCCATCATACTTGACCATTGGCTATGCTGACTGGGGATGATGGGAGGTGGAGTCCAAAAACATCTGGGGGGCCTAAGGTGGAAGAACATTGCCTTTCCATGCCCTGACTGGAGATTCAGGGGATCGAGCCGGGGGGGGGGGTTGCACACAAAGCATACGCTCTGTCAGTGAGCTACGGCCCTTTCCCAGCATTCATTTTCTTGTTAGTTTCCTTGCCTTCAGACTACATGATTGGCTGCCAGAGGCAGGGTTGCTGCATTGTGAAGTTAATGATTCTAAATATTACAGTGGGAGAAAGTGGGGTGGATAAACCTACCAGAGAGATACTGTTTTTACTGGGCATCTTCATGGCATGGGTAATATCTGCATGCTCATCCTCTCTTAATCCGCCAAAGTGTGAAAAGTGTAGCTTTGTGCCTCCACTGACCATAAAGAAAGGAGTGCAGAGAGACTACAGGAGCACTGGGTGTGGAAATAGCCTGTGTGTTTTGGGATGCTGTGGCACTTTTTTCAGGAGGAGATCACCATGAGTTCACAGAGCCTGAAATGGCTGCTGTCTTGCAAAAAGAAGAAGAAGGGGAAAAAAGGGATGTATTGCTGGATATGGACTGACTGCTTTACCAGATTTCATCTTGTAGCTTTTACCCTCACAGTAAAAGAATCTCAAGTTTGGAAAGGACTCAAGGGAATAATCCAGACTGAACCTCCCAAACCTATAACAATACATAGATATCAGGCATATTTTCAATGAAACCCTCGTGCCTGATGACGACCATCAGCCAACTCTTTTGTGTTAGCAGGGAGTCTCTGTGATCTGTGGTACTCCAGAGGTCCCATTTCTGGCAAAGCATATCAGATGCATGTGTACTGAATACACAGTCTTCTATATACAACGAGGCAAAAGCAGGCTCTGTTCATACAAACAGTTCCTTGAAGATAATTACTGTATTGGCCATTTCATCACTGAGACCTTATCCTCAGGGTGGGATGAGCAGCATATATCACACAATTCTCCACTGGCTGCCAGAAGCCATTGCAAGAGGAGAGATAGGACTGCCTACAATCCTGAATGCCACTGAAGATTTGCAAATTGCCCCCATGGACCATATAGCTTCAGTTAACCCATTGGTCTGTTTAGGCCGGCACCATCAACTGTGCCAAGTGGCACAGACGCTTCATGGTTTCTGACAGAGGCCCTGCAACTTTATTGCACAACTCTTGCTGCTGGAAACAGAACCTAGGTCCTATGAGAGCTAAGCACATGCTCTGCTGTTGAGTAGCAGCCCCTCTCCAAGTTTCCAACAAATAATGCATTCAAATACCCTTGCTTAGTTACAGGTTCATTCTCTGATCTAGCTAGGGAGATAAGCCCACATAAGTGATTTGCATAGATCTGTTTTCTTGCTGAATGGGGAGGTGCATGCCTAGCCTGTATGCCCACATGATGCACCTCTGCATTTCTCTCTTCACCCAAATGTGCCTCTGTTATCTATAGCCTTTTGTCTTGGATGGAGGGCAGGATGCTCTGTGTGAACATTTGTGGGTCAGGGCCAATGTCTTGATAATGTTATACGTTGCTAAGAAGATGCTTGCATTTTTTTTATTTTTTTACGTTTGCTCAAACAACTCATCCCCTCAAGTATTTGTTATTCCCGTGTAATGTGGATAAACAATTTCACATCACTGCTCTTACCTCTGCTCTGGCAATCAATTCTGAACCAGAAATGGATGTGGCGAATGTGCAATAAAATGAATAATTCAATGGCAATAATGTGTTGCTTATTAAATATGGTGTGTGTTTTTTTTAAAGGATGAATAATACATTTGCTAGAGTGGTGAAGTTGCCTCCTGATATGTTTGCCCAGGAAAAAACCTGATATGGCAGTGGTATGTTTGTTAAAGTTACATTTTCCTTAATAGTCACATACATAGGTTGGAAAGGAATTGGATACAATGAATTATTCAGTGATTAAGGCCAGACAGCACATTTATGTAGATTTATGACAATTGTATTCTGAGGCCTTCCTACTAGCCCTAAATGAGGCATGGAGAACATGTGGTCCTCCAGGACTGCAAAAGATTGTCTCTGAATACTTGCTTCTAGGAATCTCAGGTGGGTAGAGGGCTCTTGTGTTCATGCCCAGCTTGAAGGCTTCCGACAGGCATCTGGTTAGTCACTGTGAGACCAGGATGCTGGTCTAGATGGGCCATTGGCCTGATCCAGCAGGCTTTGGATCATATATATGATCCTCTGTGGATTGGCTTAGCTGTGGGACATGTACAGCGGTCTTGACTTTGCAAATTTATCTAGTATTTGCTGATAACACTGACCAGACAGCCTGAAATTATGAGAGGAAATTTAGATGGATAACCTGGCTTCAGAGCTGGCCCACTCATGAGGTGGGGTGAATCACATGCCTCAGGTGGCAGAAGTACAGGAGGCTATGCTCTGCCTGCCCCACTACTTCTACTGCTGCTGGAATGCTCCCTCCCCCCCGGCAGCATTCAGATATATGGGCATTCATATGTATTCATATATTAATTCATATATATGGGCATGCTGGCTGTGGCTGATAGGAACTGGAGCCCAATGACATCTGGAGGGGCACCCCAACCCTGCTCTAAACCATACATGATGGACAACCTGAAATATGATGGCTGTCTGAGTGTCCTTCAGAACTATGGCAAGCAATTGAGAGTGGCTTTGCATGCTGTAAGCAAGCAAGGACAGAAGAAATACAAATCCATTACGTTAAACACATAGGAATGTACACCAAACCAGACTATTGATCTATCTAGCTCAGGATTGTCTACACACCGCGGGTAGCACCTTCCAGATGTTTTGGACTACAAATCCATCAGTCCCAGTCAGCATGGCCAACTATCAGGGACGATGGGAGGTGTAGTGAAACAACATCTGGAGGATACTGTCCTGGCCAGTGCTATTTTTCTAGAAAAAGAGTTACTGGAACTCACCATGAATGCCTCCCTGATTTTATTAGAATGGCAATGGTGCCCACCTGAGAGGTGCCAGAACTGAGTTCCGGTAAGTTCCTGCTGAAAAAAGCTCTGGTCTTGGCCACTCCTGGTCTACCCCAGCCATGCCCATCCTAGTGCCTTCTGGAGGTTTTGAACTGCAACTCCCATCAGCCCCAGCCAGCATGGTCACTGGGATGCCAGAAATCAAGGCAATGCAAAATGATCTCTGTAGGCCTTTCCAGGAATTCTCCATGCATAAGGCTTAACAAATGAATGTGAACAGGTCTCCTTTCAATGCTAGGGAGTGGGGAGGAGAGGAACGAAGGAAGTTTGCTCCTGCTTCCCTTGCACATGTCTAGCCCTAGACATGGCATAGGGTTATTGAATAGGACTTGTGTGCGCCTGGTCCTGTTCCCCTTCCTTTTCAGTTCCCCTTCCCATATTTCCACAAGTCCACAAAGGTCAGAATGCTCTCTGGTTTGAAACAAGGTTGGGTCAACTTCAGTCTTGCACAATCCACTTTCCAAGCTCTACAATCCCTGCAGCCCACCAATGTGTTTTACTTTTGTAAAGCAAGAGCACGTACTCCAAAAATGCAACATTGATCCTGTTGTAAGTCTGGATACAGCACAATTTGCTGCTGCTTTCTCTTGCCCATTGTTTTGCTTTTCTCCACTGGACTAATAAATCCCCTCAGGCAATTATACCTCCTTGTGGCTAATGTAAGCTAAACTGAGATTCAGTGAGCTGGAACACAAAGCCGATGGAGAAGGAATGGTCTTTCCTGCATCTGAAGGATCTTATTGCCTCTGGTGTGTGAGGATTATTTACTAGAATAATCATTCTATTGCATCTCTCTGCTTCTGTTTCAGCCGCAGATGCTTTGAGCTTGTATTCCTTTTTTAATTACCTTCTCTTCCCCGCACTCTATGTTCTGCAGTGAATGTTTCTAGGGCTAGTCCAAAACATTTTGCTGCCTGAGGCAAAGGACAGGATGATGTCCCTGTCATTCCATGGACATAGAACACAGGAGGCTGCCTTAAACTGAGCCAGCTCATTGGTCCATTTAGCTCAGGACTATCTTCATTAATTGACAATGGCTCTCCAGGATTTCAGACAGGGTTCTCTTCCAGCACTCCCTGCAGAGGCTGGGGTTTCAATCTGGGACTTTCTACACAGAATGCAGAAGCTCTACTACTGAGCTACAGCTTCTCCTTGCAAAAGCTGAAGTTGACTTGAAGTTACTTCAGCATTGGCAATGGGGTAGCATTCTCATCTGTGCCTGGATGAAGCTTAAGGGATCCCACTAGCTATGGGGGGCAGTGGAGGGTGGGTGCAACTGTTGCCCCCTTAGTTTCTTCCACTTGAGGCAATTACCTCACTTTGCCTAATGGTAGGACCACTCCTGAATGTTTCAGCTGCAGGTGTGCATACATGGTCCACAACAAGGAATTTTCTCAATAAGGTTTTCTCCAAACCATGGGTTAGCATTTACATCTGAACCAGCCTAAATTTATTACTGGAGTTGAGGGGTCTGTGTGCATTTGTTTTCTTGCATGCCTCAGTTGTATACCTGAGCATATTGAGCCATCATAACCCTTATTTGAGGGCAAAGCTGTGTTTATCTTTAGCCTTTTATTACTGTTGCTTTCTTCCCTATCTAACATCAGTTTAACATGCATCCGTGGATATGGTAGGTTTCTGTAAGAAGCAAAAATCTGCCTCCATTGTTTTTAGAGTATCATACAGAGGAAAATCTCCTGCCCACCTAGCAGTTTGAAAGCACGTCAAGTGCAAGTAGATAAATAGGTACCACTCCGATGGGAAGGTAAACAGTGTTTCCGTGCGCTGCTCTGGTTCGCCAGAAGCGGCTTAGTCATGCTGGCCACATGATCAGGAAGCTGTCTGCGGACAAACACCGGCTGCCTCGGCCAGTGAAGATGAGTGTGCAACCCCAGAGTCGTCCGTGACTGGACCAAACAGTCAGGGGTACCTTTACCTTTACAGATGAAGGTATCAATCATTTGACTGAACGAAACTTGTGGATATGTCCTTGCTCCATATGTCTTTGGGTGTTAGAATAAGAGTGGATGGGGCCTCTTCAATGATGGCACCTATTTTATGAAAAGTGTTTTCTGAGGAAATCTACCAGGCTTTCTTTCTCTCTGTGCTCTTTATTTATATTGCTGCTTGCTTACAGCTTTTCAATTATATTTTAGGGGTGGAAAGTCATGTTCCATGTCATTCTCTGCTTTCTTTTTGCAGAGTCTTCTGAAAACACATTTCAGCCCCCAAGGCTGCAACTGGAAGGGAGAAGAGGGCCTTCTTAACCTTCCACTGTTTTGCCCCTGAGCTGCTTTAACCATCACAGGAAAAAGATACAGGCACTTGTCCTACTTTTTATCCAGCAGGAGCAAAAATAGTTTTGGGGTGGGCAAGCTTCCGTAGGAAAATGCCAGGAGGGGAAGGGTTAGGAAGACCCTCTTTCCAAATGGCCATCTTCCTCTTCAATTTTCAGCTTCAGTGTAAAAGTGTGTGTGTGTGTATCTTTAAAAAGAATTCTGCAATCATATGTCTTTTTATTTATCTCTTAGTTTGACTAGTGGAAACAGTCTACAAGATATGTTATCAGCTGCATTGCTATAAATCTGGATATCACAGCCATGTATACCTCTTGGTACTTCAGTTGGGTAAGATGTGGACGGAGGCTTTCATGCAACTCGGACAGAATAACATAGGAGAATCCTGCAAGAGAAAACCTAAAAGAGGAATGAATAGTATAAAGCTATGAATATTTAACCTGGGAGTTGGTGTGTGTCTTACGATTAGGTTTAGTTATCTAGTTCACATTGCATTATCTATCCATCTATGAAAACAGTTACTTTAAAAATTCTATTTGAGTTCTTATAGCTTTTGGGTGTTAGTTTTTGAGGCAAGATGTGTACCTGGTAGCAAAAGATTAGACTTTTGTGTATGCATATAGGAAAATGGCTGAGAAATGGATAGAAAATATGCAGATTCCTCGAGGGGGTGTCTTATCACTGTGCTTCTCACCTGAATGGAATCCATCCGACCTTCATTATTTCCAGGTCAGGTGGAAGGAATTTAGTCAGAACAGAGTTGCCTCTATGTGACCCAGAAATAACCAGAGTCTCCTGGAAGCCAATAAGCGAACAAGCCTTCTGGCATATCAACCCACTTCAATCAGTGCTGAATGCCTCTGCCAAACATCTCTCCCCAAAACATTGTTATGATCATACCAGCTCTTTAAGCCTCTGCTCACATTACCAGTTGCTTTCTGCAACACTCTTCCTGCAGTCAACGCTCTGATTGCGTATTTTCTTTCTAACACCATGTCTCATTTCCTTTGACATTCTTCAGATTTATCTGTGTTAACTTGACCCTCACCCTCCCACCCTCCGTTGTCCTGTCATTTTCATTACAGTGCTCTGTACACCTGGATAAGCCTCCTTGCCTCGCAGCTCTTAAGAGCACTGGAAAAGTGGGGCAATCCTAATCACAATATATTGTCACCATTAATCCCACAAAATCATTATGCTTGTGCAAGGATGTAGTTCTTTGCATTTGTCCCGACCAAATTCCAAACAGATACATTAGATAGTTGCTGAATTCTGGTGTTCAGAGGAAGACCAGACCCCCCCCCTTAGTAATGGTGCCTAGGGAACAACTTGCACCTTAATATCAGCAAGACAAAGGAGATGGCGTTGGACTTTCGGAGGAATAGAGGAGAACTAGCCCCGCTGTACATCGGGGAGGGCTGTGTGGAGAGAGTCTCTTCCTTTAAATTCCTAAGAGTTTATCTCAGTGAAGACCTTACTTGGAAAATCAATACAACCCACGTGGTTAAGAAAGCCCAACAGAGACTCCATCTCCTCAGAGTATTGCGAAAGAACGATGTCAATCAACATTTGATGATCTCCTTCTACCGGTCCTTTCATACTGCATCACAGTATGGTACGCTGGTTTAACATCAACTGATAGGAAGTGCCTACAGAGGGTGGTGAATACAGCACAAGATATTATGGTCTGTCCTGTTGCCTCAGGAGAGTGAGGAAAATTCTCAGGGATGATTCACACCCTGGCCGGCACTTTCTTGATCTCCTGCCCTCAGGCAGAAGATATAGAAGCATGATTAGTCGCACCAACAGGGTAACGAACAGCTGCGTCAGTAAACGAGGGGAATTAAGACTAAGAGAGCTGAGTGGGGGGTGCTCGTGTAATCTCACTGTATACAAGTTGTACAAGTGACAATAAAGTATTTCAATTCTCACATAGCATTCCTTATTTCATAAGAATGTAAAAAGAGCCATGGTGTATCAGGCCAATGACCCATCTAGTCCAGCATCCTGTTCTCACAGTGGCCAAGCAGGTGTCCATAGCAACCCAGAAAGCAGGACTCAGGACTAAGCCTTCATTATTTCCCATGACACCCCCACCCTACTTTTCCCCAAACATAAATGCATGTTACATTAAGTACATGCAGGTCCCGCTTATCAAACACAATGCGTTCCTTGGAAATTGTTCATTAGCTGAGTGTTTGGATTATGAGCCACCAGTTTCCATTGATTCCTATGGGAAAATTCCTAATGCATTCCCAACCATGAAATTTTGACTCTAAAAAGCAAAAAATACTCAGGAAATCTCCCCAAAAATGTCCTCTGATTTCTCTGAACCCCCCTGCCCCCCCAGGTTCCCTCCTTTCCTCAGCCAACCAGCGAAAGGCAAGGAAGTAAGTAAAAACTTGCTTTCTGTTTGGATATCTGAATCTGTGATGTCTATAGCAAGGTTTGGGTGCTAATTCCATGTGTTCAGATAAATGAATTTTAGCACTGAGAATGTCCGTAAAGTGAAACCTGTGTATACATTCTTGCATTTAATGTGTCTATTTCCACCCCACCACATACACAAATAGCAGTTGCGGGGGAGCAGGAGCAAGACTCTGGCACATTAAGGGCAGCTTCGCTCCCCTGGTAAATAACCAGGGGGTGATTTTTGTCAGGAGCACAACATGGGGTGGGAGAATGGACCCCTTCTTGCAAGCCATGGTTTCATTTCTGATTACCCCACTGTAGGGTTTTTGCTTTTTAAAAAACAGAATACACACATTCAATGCACGATTTTGCCCTAAGCAAAAAGCCCCAGGATTGCATACAATGCCGCACAAGCAGTATTCTTCTCAGGCAACAGGACTCCTCCTTCCTCTCCTCTGCCCACGTGCTCTCAAAACCTGCGCCAGCCCCCAAAATGTGGAAGGGAAAAATCGGACATGGAATTATGAATAACATTGAGGATAATGAGAGGCAGGACTATGATGCTGATTGCGCTTCGAAATTCAGACCGTGGGAAGTCAAAACAAAATTATTACAATTTGGAAGACAATTGGACCTTTTTTATTTTAGTTTTTTATTTTTATTGGATTTGATAATTGGATGTTTTTATTGGAAAATTAATAAACGCTTAAAAAAAAACAACCCTGCCCCCCCAACATTTACTACTGATGTGTTTGCCACCCTGGGCTCCTGCATGAGGAAGGAGCGATATAGTAGAATAAATACATACAATAATAAATGTCCAGCCCTTAATAATAATAATAATAATAATAATAATAATAATAATAATATCTTTATTGTCATTGCCCCCCAATTACTTGGTGATGCAGAGTGGGTAGATTGACCGTGGGCTCTTGTGAACCGTGGGCTCTATACCATGCAGCTACAGCCCCTTCCCTCAATCTCAATAGTAGGATGCTGTGCTCGAGAACCGGACATAAATTATCTGGGGTGAAAGTAGCTAGATAAATAGAAAAGCATTTCCTTTTTCCAAGTGCTATAACAGAAGACATCATCTCCAGAAGTGCACCAGCTGAATTATGGAGCCAGTAAAATGTATTTAATGAAAGTTTCAGGCAGCTGCTGAAACAGGCTATGTAAGTCAGTGAAGGCTGATTTCTGCTGGGAAAGCCATTATGAGCTCTTGGGTGTCATGCCATTTGTAACAGTGGAGTACTTTTTACTAGCTTTCTGTAAGCAGGAAATCCTGTGGCAGACAATGGTACCATATCATAATCTGTTAAGGAAGCAGGAGGACTTGTTTTATGACCCTCTGCTAAAAATATGTCCTGGGCAGAGGAAGATGCCATAATCTGAGATCAGAAATGCCAAGTGCAATTAAATAACCCCGCCCCCCCGTGCAATCCTTCTTTGTAAAAGTAGACGGGCAGGTGGCATTTTCTCTCGTTTTTGTATTAGCACAATGGAAACGTGGAATCAATGGGTGCTCCCCCCGCATATACCTCCATGAAAAGGCTTCATGATTCAGAATTTGCAGCAAACGATCAACCTTCCACGGAAAGTGACACAAAGATTGCTCCAATTAACGTCTCAAGGTATCTGTCAGACACCACTGAACTATAGAACAATCTAAGTACTTTCTATATGGAATAAGTGCTTGATGCTCTAGTTTTGTAGCATGTGGTTCTTCGCTAAACTTTATTTAATGTAGTTATTGCAGAGTTGGGGAAAGTGTGTCAGGGAGCAGGAATCAGACTCGCCTTCATCAGGTGATGGGGGTTGAGGATTCTGAGCCAGAATGAGAATGGCAAGCCAGCACAGCCCCAGAAGCACAGTTCCCAGATGAACCTGTGGGGCAATTGGCTCACAGATGTGGCACTACCGCCCTCTGACTCACAGGCCTCCACTAGAAGACCTAAGCCTCCCCCTTCTCTATCACAGTAGGAAGTTACTAGAGAAAGCTGTGAGGGATATTTAAGATGCAGTCAAACCAACAATCACTGTTTTGCTAGAAAGGCACATGATAGGAGCTGACGCTCACAGAGTTTTAGGTGCTGCTAATGTAAAAAGTGCTCAGATCTGTGTTTCCCAGAACCTTGCCTTGTGTCTAGCCTGGACACCACCTTGTCCTCCATCCTGGCTCAGCCTTTCTGCATTGCAGAGCTGGATACTGTGTCCCTACAGATGCTGTTGAACTCCCACTCCCATCTGTTGCAGCTAGCATGGTGAATAGTCAGGGATGGTGGAAATTCAGTTCTGTAATGTCTGTGGGTTCCCAGCTCCCAAAGACTGAGTTATTGGAACGGGACAGCCACTATTGACAGTAATAGATTGTCCTAGTCTAACCCTAATCTGGGACATGAATGCTAAAAAATGTCTGGGTTAAACAACGTAACTACTGCCCATTCAAGAAAATATCACATGAAACACAGCAGATGCAGATATAGCCAGAACTACGAGGTTACTGGAGACCATTCAAAGCCTTTTGTAAACCGAGTAGGAAACATGTAATAGACAACTTATTGGAGCATATGAGTTTTTAAAAGATATATTTGTGTAGATCTGATCTATGAGTCTCAGTGGATGCTCTTGAAGCCTGTATATTTACAGGTTGTTCGGAGGTTAATTACCCTTACTCTAAGCCAAGCAGATCCTGGCTTTGAAAATGACGTGACAGCTTTGTGTTGTTTGGCTTTGAGGTCATTACAATATCAGTTTTCCCAGATGTAGCCCAATGCGCCAGGAGTCAAAGCAAATTATTTTTTATCTCTAGTGCCAGAGGTTAAGCTAATCAATTGAGATTTGGAAACTGCTTTACACATGCAAATATCAGCAAGGACACAGTCATGGGGATCAAATCATCTCAGTTCAGGTCATCTGATTGGATTATTTTACTTAGCAAAAATGATATAAAAGCCAGCTGTTTATATGGGTGTCTTCTGATGCTGATGCGCATCCGATACATTCAGAAGTAAAATATCTTAAAAGTGTCGTTCAAAAATGTTTACTGGAAAATATCACCCAGCAGGATTACTCTTGTACTGTATCAGTAGAAATGAATACCGTACATTTATGGCATATTTTCAGGTTGCTGAATGTAAGACTGTGCCTTGAGGTGCATATGTTGCAAGGACCTCTCCCATAGGCTGTCTGTGCACCATACATTTAAAGCACATGACTCCTTTCAAGGAATCTGGGAACTGTAGCTTAGAATTCTTTGGGGGATGTTGTGTGCTTTAAAGGTGCTTTAAAGGTATAGGGTGTATACAGCCGTCTGTGGACAGAGTTCTGATTCTCCAGAGTTATATGTTTGAGTGCATTTTTACAAGATTTCCAGAGCTGCTTCAGATGTGCAGATGGAAAGTATTTCTTTGAGAGGGGATCACAAATGGTGCATAGATCATCCAATTCTAGGCATGCTAGAGGATCTAAATTTTATGTGCTTAAAAAAATTTAAAATCCCCATCGTCCCCCATGCAGGAAGAAGAGGGGGATTAACATTTCCTTCCAGCTGTATCCATGACTCAGCAGTCCAATTTAGGATCCACTCTGCTCATCCCCAAAAGGAGGAGGGGCTAGAAAATGTGCCCTAAACATACGGTAGTCTGCCTCCCTGGATTACCATGCCCAGTGGGGTCACCACCCAGCAGCCGTAAAAAGACAATTAAACTTTTGAACATGTAATATAAGGACTTTGTTGGATAACACAGATAATGAGCGTCCCGAATGCAGGACTGCCATCATTGTAAGAGAGCTGTGACGTTTTAACATCGATATTGCAGCGCTTCAAGAAATTCGAAGAGCAGGTGAAGGACAACTGAAGGAAGAAAGAGGAGGCTACACATTCTTCTGGAAAGGTCTACCTGAACAAGAACTTCGAATACATGGAGTAGGCTTTGCTATCAAAAACGATCTTGTGAAGCTGTTGTCAGGAATCCCTACCAGCATTAATGAGTGACTTTCAAGCCTTCAAATAAAACTCACCCCAAACAAACAGGCTACTATTTTAAGTGCCTATGCACCAACACTGGATGCCAATGAAGACAATAAAGAATTTTTTTAATTCTCAGCTGGATGCCATCCCATCAGAGACACCTACGGAGGATAAAATTACGCTTCTGGGTGATTTTAATGCAAGAATTGGGTGAGATTTTGATCTGTTGCCTGGGACTATTGGGAAAGAAGGAATTGGCAACAGCAACCAGAATGGAATCTTACTTTTGACTCTATGTGCAGCACACAACCTTGTTATTACCAACACAATCTTTTAACAAAAAAATAATTTTAAAACATCATGGAGCTTCCTTTGGTCAAACGACTGGCACCTCTTAGACTATGTAATTGACCGAACTGAAGATTGCCATGGTGTGTAAAATACAGCTTGCGTCTTTGTTGTAAAATACAGCTTGTGTCAGCCTTTGCCAAAGTGCTGCCCTCCAAATGCTTTGGACTAAAATGTGCATTTGTGCTGGATGTGGCTGATGGGACTGGGAGTTGTAGTCCAAAGCAGCCGAAGGGCACCAGATTGGTTAAAGTTGGTTTACACCAATAGTTCTCCTAAAGAAATTTCTTTTCCCCCTGGAGACTCATATTGTCCCCCACAGAGCTTCAAGTTTCACAGTATTTTAACAACCAATCTATCTTCCAAGGGGACGTTTTGAGGGGAATAGGGATCTACTCACAACTCTCAGTACCCTTTACAAACTACACTTCCCAAGATTCTTTGGGGAGAAGCAATGGCTACTTAAAGTGATAGCATACCCTCCAAGATTCCTCAGATGAAAAGAGGGACATTTCTCTCTCCCCCACAATTTTTTGTCCCTCTCCTATTGGAAGATGAGTGGGTGCTATCACCACCACACCAATGGGAAACAGCACACATGCCTTCCGCCATCCTAAGAAAACCCCTTAATCCTGATTTTATTTTATTTTTATACACCAATAAATACATTTTAGAAAGGGAACAGAGCAGACACGGTTGCACAAAGTATTTTTTAAAAACATCTTGATTCTTTGCCCTCTGCCTGCACCCAGAGTTGGTGCATCACGTGGGGCTGGGCCTTGGCAGCGGCAGGCTCCCCTCTTACTCCTCCGCTCTCCAGCATTCGCTACAAGCTGCCCAAGGGAGAAGACCAACAGCAGTGGCCATGGAAGCCTTGGGGTGCTTCTTCGCAGCCACCGCAGCTGCCGCCCTGGAGAAGCGCCGGCTCATTCTCCTCGCTGAGCTTGGTGGCAGTCGCGTTGGCAGGGGAAATAGGGACAAATTAGAAGCTGGGGTGGCTTTCGTAATCCTGGGGCTGTCCTTGGAAAATCGGGACGCTTGGAGGGTATGCAATATTGCTTTAAATGTATTGTGCAGATGGGGCCCCTCGCTTGATGAAGTTGCGTAAGGTATGACAAATAAGGTCAGCTGAACACATTTCCACCCCTACTCTGATTCACTATTCATTTCATGAACTGTATCTCAACCCTCTTGAAACATGAAATGACTGGGAGCTGCAATGTAAGGCTAGAGGAGCTTGTTGTTTCAGTGGAGTTCAGGAGCCAATCACAGAAGCCCAGATCCAGCATGAACAGGCTCTTCCTGTGTATTTATTTAGACCACATCTATCCCACGTTGAAGTCTCAAGTGGCTCTCAAAGCAGCTTACAAAATATTCTCACAATATAACATTCAAGCCCAGTATGCATTGTCTGTATGGGGCTGGGAATGTTGAGATGGCATCTCCTGCTTTTGTCCTTGCTCTTCCGTGATGTCATCCTTCAGTCATGGCTTATTAAATATCCACTCTCACTGAGCGCTTCTCTGAAGCAAGAGTGAAGGGCTAAGTAGCTGGAACATGCTCAGCCAATGGTAGGGGGCCTCCATCAACAGAGGCTGGTCCGTTAGGGCAAAGGGGACACTGCCTCACCAACCTCAATATGTCCTCCTCAGCCAGACCTTGCCTGCCTGTCTGCCTTCTTTAATTTCCAAAGTCTTTGGAACACTATTCTTTCTCAAGGGAAAAGTTATTTTACATAAGCTGCTCGCACTTTGTATGGTGTGCAATCTGTTGCCTTGTGAAGATGCATTTAATGTAATGAGTAGTTTGGCCCTCTGTCTTTGCTTCTGCTTCTTCTGCTCCATGTTGCCCTGACACAAATCCTGTATGGCAAAGTTAGTCATGAGGACTGTTCATGCAGCAATTATAATAGGTGGAGTGGAGTGTCTGGTGTTCACCAACAGAGCTGCCTTCCCTGATGCATGGGGGAAACTTACCAGCTTCTTATCAGAGTACTGGTAAGAGTTTTGAAAATGTGTGATTCATCGCTTCTCCATCTCTTGTTCTCCCTGGCTTTTGGTATTTTGTTTGCTTGTTTGTGAAAGGGTCCCATCACCAAACCTACCATCATCAATGCCTCCTATTTATGTAGATATTGATATGGATTTGGAGTGATGTCGTTCCCTGATGCTAATCTTGACATCTGAGATCTGCTTTCCTTGGTGCCCTCCAGATGTTTTATACCAAAACACTCCTCCTGGTGGTGCAGCCATAAAACTGCCAGCACATTTGCAAAGCTAAGCAGGGTCTGGTATGGTTTTAAATTGGATGGGACACTGTGTATTGAGATTCCTGAACTGCTGGGGGGTTAGATTAGATTACCCTTGAGCTCCCTTCCAGCTCTATAATTCTACCATCAGAGATGTAGGCTGTGCTGTCTGGGGCTACAGCTCTTGGAACTGAGTGCAGTAAAAACTCTCAGTCAGCCAAAAAAAAAAAAAAATCAGATCTCTATTTATTAATTATTATTATTATTTGCTTTGAAATCTCAAAGCAGTTCACAGTATGCACAAAACCATTAAAATCAATAAACAATGAGTTAAAACATCCAAATAGTCATATCACCCCAACAACAGCAGCCTCCAGAACAACAAAAATAGTTCAGTATCAACAGTCTGAAAATGCTGGAATATCTGAAATATCTCTAGCTAGTTGCAAAAGCACCCCATTGCTGGTGCTCTCCTGATCTCCATATGGCACTCAGTTCCACAAACTGGGCAGCACAACTTGGAAACTGAGGTGTTCCAAAACTTCTGTGGTGATCAAGCATTTTGACCCCAGTTTTCCCCAATCTGGCCAGTGCCTTGCACATATTTTTGACAGCACCTCCTATGAGAGTTGTTGGCTGGGATGGCTGGGGTTGATGGGAATTGTAGTCCAAAATATTTGGAAGTCAACTGCCAGGTTGTGGAAGGCTGGCATCGGAAGTTCAGAAGCACTGGAACGCCACAGCTTCTAAGTTTAGATTGTTGGACTGTTTTTAAAAAAGTCCCAAGGACTGTTTTTAATGATACGTCATTTGGGCATTTAAAGATACAGTGGTGCCCCGCAAGACGAATGCCTCGCAAGATGGAAAACTCGCTAGACGAAAGGGTTTTCCGTTTTTTGAGCTGCTTCGCAAGACGAATTTCCCTATGGGCTTGCTTCGCAAGACGAAAACGTCTTGCAAGTTTGTTTCCTTTTTCTTAACACCGTTAATACAGTTGCGACTTGACTTCGAGGAGCAACTCATAGAACACAGTGTACATAGTAGCCTTTTTTGAGGTTTTTAAAGACTTTGGTGATTTTTGAAGCTTTTCCAAAACTTCTTTTGCAGCCATTTGGTAAGTTAAGCTTTTAAAACTTTTTTGGGGGGTTTTGGATTTTGGGTTGGGGTGTTTGGAATTCAAGGACTTGGTGTTGGGGAGGGGTTTGCAAGAATCTGGAAGCTTGTGTGTGTTTTTTCTGCATTTTTATGATTTTTTGTGACCATTGGGGCACTCTGCTGTTTTTTAAAAAAAATTCTGGGTTTGAATTTTGAAATGCTCTTTACAGTATGTGTGACTTTAAAGAGCACTTAATAAACTCTTGTTGTACCAAATTTGGCTTTGTTTGGACTTTTTTTGACCATAGGAACGCATTAATTGATTTTCAATGCATTCCTATGGGATTTCATGCTTCGCAAGACGAAAAATTCGCTAGACGAAAAAATTCATGGAATGAATTAATTTCGTCTTGCGAGGCACCACTGTATATCTCTTTGCTTGGCGAGAGCTCTTACCACTGGAAGTTCAGTGGGCGATAAACTCCAAGAGTTTTAATTGGAATGGGATGAATCACATTTGCTCTGGGCTCTTTCGATTCCTGCTAGAATGATCTAGGCAGCACATAAAAGCTCAGGCTTGCGAAAACATTTTAGGAGATGCTTGGAAACAAGTTGGTTCCCCTTCTGCGTCGGAATACATTTTCCTCATTCACATCTGTGCTAGAATGTGCAACGAGAAAATAGCTTTCTGACATTGCCAATAATGTTCACACAGGTAAATCCTTTGGTCTCTTTGACAGCTCAGGCTGTATCCTGTGCCATGAGAGGGAAAGGAGACAAGCAAACCTGCCAAACTACCCTACCTCTTCTTAACTTCACTACTGCCACTAAAGTAGATATCTTTATTTTTATATAGCTCATTTTTGCTGCAGTACCCAACTGCACTCTCTTAATATTTCCTTACCAAAATAACTGCTTCCAGTTCAACTTATGTACAATATTTTCACCCGTCCATCTTTTTAATTAATCAGCTAGAGAGTAGGTTCCTGGTTAAGTTTCTATTTGTCCTTAGGCTTCCAGACTGAACTTTTGACTGCCCTATGCAAAACCTCCTGAGCAAATACCCCCTTTAAGCTTTTGACCCTCCTGTGCTGAATTTTCTGCGCAAAAATCCCCTTGTACATTCAATCTCCCTGTGAACTTTTGACATCACTGTGCAGAACAGCCTTTAAAACAAAAAAAGCTCAAGGTTTATGACCAAAACCCAAACACAACATGGTTGAAAGTCCTATTCCTTGACAGTTCCAAATCATATAGATTGGCTCAATAGATGAATCAATCATGTTCTGTGGGATTCAGATTCAAATTATGACGTGATCACCCTGGATTCTTTGGGACATTTGTCTTCACATGTCCTCTTCTGGTTTTTTTTTTAATATAGGTAACAACCAATTTACTAGCACCCAATTGATGTGCAACTGCCCGCATGTGTGAACACACTAATTGAGCTGAACCCGGAAGTGACTTTAAAAATGACCAGAATGGCCCTAAAAGAGCCCAGAAAGTGCAGAAAAGGCACAGAACAGGACCTTCAATCCCACAAGCCTTTGTAAGTGCAATCCCATGACCCCTTGCACTGACCATTGAAGCTTGTGGAGAGTTGGAATTTGAGCAAAGAGGTTTGGAGGGAGCAATTGTGGTGAAGTTTGGCATCTGGTAAGTGCTGTAGAAGAAGAGTTTGGATTTGATATCCTGCTTTATCACTACCCGAAGGAGTCTCAAAGCGGCTAACATTCTCCTTTCCCTTCCTCCCCCACAACAAACACTCTGTGAGGTGAGTGGGGCTGAGAGACTTCAGAGAAGTGTGACTGACCCAAGGTCACCCAGCAGCTGCATGTGGAGGAGCGGAGACGCGAACCCAGTTCCCCAGATTACAAGTCCACTGCTCTTAACCACTACACCACACTGGCTCTGTAGGTTCTTTTTAGAGTGTTTTTCAAGGGTTTCCAGAGGTTTAGAGGGTGTTTGGAGGCTTTTCCAATGGTGTTTCAAATATCCACAATTTCACATAAATGTGTGGTGCCTCGGAACATAACCCCCACAAAAATGGGAAGTTGCCTGTATTGTACTTTGTGATGTTTGCTACCATTATTATAATTATTATTATCATCATTACCACCATAACTACTACTACTTCTTCTTCTTCTTCTTCTTCTTCTTCTTCTTCTTCTTCTTCTTCTTCATGAATCACCCCTTGTCAGTCAGAACAAAACACACATTGTGTGCACGGAATGAGATCTTCTTGCACAATGGGACATCATTCCCTACTCTCCTCCCCCATCGCTCCCCTCCCTAAATTTGCACTGGAGGGTTGGGGAGACTCTCAGAATGTGTTTAGGGGGTACCTGGGGGGGGGAGGAGAGGGGAGAAAACTTTGTTGTGCCACCAGACCTCATTGCATGCATGCATAGCCACTTATTGCATTGATGAATTCCAATCCCAGAGGTGTTTTTTAAGTTTTATTTTAGTCGGAAATATCAATTTTTCTGAAATGCTCTTTTATTCAAATACTAAATTTACAGTGGAAAGGCTTATTTCACCTGCATATTGGTTTAATCATTTGTGATGAGCAACATAGATGTATGTGTGTGGATATTCCAGCATTTCTAGGGGAAATATTCTGGAGCAGCAGTGAAAGAAAGCCATTTTGTATCTTACCATCTATTCTAGCTTTCCCGGAAGCACGATACATCTAAGCTAAATACTCAATGTGGAAATATAAATATTTGGTGTGGAGAATGTAATAAACAGGCAGAAAATAAGCTAGAATTTTCATTAATGTTAAACATATACATGTAAAAGTAGTCTTTTGAATCATTTACCCTGAAATGAAGAAACATCACAAAGCACCTTAAGGTTTTTTTTAAATAAAAAAAATGCTATTGAGATAAAATGCACGCACTATCTCACTCTTCTGCAAAAGCTTTATTCTGCTTGTTCCCATTAACTTCCTCCTCAGGGTATTTTTCTGATGCCTGCAAAACATATTTTGGCTATTTGCTTCTGAATGTTTTTGCAGGGCTGTCACTGAATTTATTCTGAGAATGACAGAGGCTGCGAAAAAGCTTTCAAAGACTTAAACGGGAGATTGTTTCTTTAATAAAGAAGGAAGCAAGAGATCTCGATCTCTCTCTAATTTCCTTTACGGTCAGATGCAATGGGAGTTTGAGTGGGAAATCAGATGGATTCTTGCCTCTCCCAGAAGGCTGCTCCTCTGGACTGTCTGTTGTTAGATTGTAAGATCCTTGGGACAAAGACTTCTCCTTTTGGCTTGTCATCCAGTCATGGACCACTGATGGAATGGTAGAAAGAGTTCAGAATAATAAGCACCCCATATGTCTCAGGCTGTGTACATACCATATAATTAAAGCATATCTCCCCCCTCCCAAAAAAAAGAATCATGTGAAATGTAGTTTGTGAAGGGTGCTGAGAACTGTAGCTCTAGGAGGTGCTAAACTAAAGTTCCCACAATTCTTAGGCAATGATGACTGTGCTTTAAATGCATAGCGGGTATGTAGTTCTCTCTTCATGCCTCTGTGTTTTTACCTAACTCCTCCGTAAGTGTTTCACTGAGTTTAATAAAATCAAGGAGTTTGGAAGCAAGGAGATTTCATGATTCATGGTGTCCTAATGCCACACAGTCAAATAGCGTAAAGACATCCTGAAGTTAGCTTCCCATTTTATCAATATTTACAATTATATTCAGTACACCATAAGAGGAATAAGTACATGAAGAAATCTTACTGATTTTCATAAATTGTTTCTTTCAGAACAGCCAAAAGGTCATCCCTTTAAAAGATATAGAGCTTCATTAGACTTAATAACACTAGCACTAGTTCAATAAAACTGAAACAAGAAAAAAGAAGGTAAGGTTATCACATCAGAGGAAGAATGGAATCAGTATGGGATGAAAAAAAAAATCTGATAAACCTATTATTGAAATAACTTTAAAAAAACACTTCATCAATGTCATTATGCTCCAGACAGACTATTACTAATGTTTCCATCAGTGTCTAAATTATGTTGGAGATGTAATAAAAAGGACACTTTTGTCCATATAATGTAGGAATAATTAAGGAATATTGAACAAATGAATGATATTATTAGAGGGATGGTGAGATGTGACTTTGAAACAGACAGTCCTTTTAGATGTGAAACATCAGATTAGGAGATAAAGGTTGGTTTGGTATCCCGTATGTTAATAGCAGCTGGCACATCTGATTGCAAAAACTTGGAGAAGCCCTATAAATGAGCCATTGGCTGAGGAAGAGCTAAAATATTGCACAAAGGAATAAAATTACCAGTTATAAACAGTCACAACAGGGAAGAAATCAGATGAGTGAGATCTTATCAAAATCAATATGATTTGCATTGATATTGCAAACAGAATTAAGTGATAATAATAATAAAATGCTTACAAATGAAGGGAAGGAACAAGAAGAGGTACTGTAAGCAAAAGCCAAGAGGTATGAGAAGTGATCTGCTGTATTTGGAGAACCTGAGACTTTCCTCTGGGAGAGACAAAACAAAACAGTATAGAATGGATGACAGTCATGTCCATAGCTGTCAACCATCCCTTATTTGGTGGGAAAGTCCCTTATCCCAGCGCTGTGTCCCGTTGCTGTCCCTTATTGATGATGTCCCTTAAATTTCCTGGGTTTCAAAGGAAGCAGCTCCTCTCCCTCCCTCCCTGCTAGCTAGGGAGGAGGGAGGCTCCAACTGTGTTGCTTGGCTGCGTTGCTCACCCAATAAGGAGTCTAAGAACGATTGGGGGGTGGAGCTTGCATGCCTTGTGCCGATCAAATCGGCCACGTTGCCTGGGGACTTGCCTTTGCTCAGCGCTTCCCAGCGGAGAGGTGATGGTGGTTTCCCTTGTCGCATCCCCTTTGCCGGGTTGCTGCTCTGTGGGAACCACCGCTTGAGGCTTCATTTGGCTGCTGGCTGGGCTTTCTGCCTTTGGCTCGGAGGGGCTCAGAAGTTGAACATACCTGTGCTTGGAAAATCCCTTATTTTGGCTGCTGATCCCTTATTTTCGAAGCTGCTGCTCCCTTATTTTCAAATCTGTAAGTTGACAGCTATAGTCATGTCATGAGATCAGGTATGGGGAACTTGTGGCCATCTGGATGTTGTTGGATTCCCACCAGCCCTAACCAAGGGCCATTTCTAACCATTTGACCCAACCCTGCATTAGAGAAATCATGCCCTTTTCCATTTTGCATGTTGGGACTTATGGACATAAGAATATAAGAAACACTCAGCTGGATCTGGCCAAAACCCACCCACCCCAGTACTCTCTTCCCACAGTGGCCAAGCAGATGCCCATGGAAAGCACACAAAAAACAGCATTTCCCCCACTTGTGATTCCCAGCAACTGAAGTTTAGAGGAACACTCCCTCTGACTGCGGAGGTAGAACATAGTCAACAACAACATTATCTTCCATGAATTCATCTAATCCTCTGTTAACGTTGTCTAAGTGTTGAGAAGATTGCTAGTTCAGCTCTAGCACTGATTCTGGACAATAAATACAGAACGCAGGGGAACACATTTCCATAAATATCCTCAAGCAAAATTTACAGTTTAGATCCAGTTCTCCCCTTCATGGTAAGAGGATTAAAGCCTGGATTTTTTTTTTTAATAATATTTTTATTTTTTCCAAATAAACACAACATACATAAACATACAAAGACAAAAACAGAACAAAAAACATGTATCATTTCATATCCTAATTTCTTATACCTTTCTTCCCCGACTTCCTCATGCCTCCCTTTTCTGTATTCCAAATTCTTATCGATTGTTCAGCAAATCTTCCCTTATTTTAATTTAAATTTAGACTAGTCTTCCTTATTCTCCTTGTCTTAACCATAGCTAATAGTAACCATTTACTTTCCAGTCCAGCATCATTCTAACTTTCATTAATTTTGTAATATTTCTTTAAATAGTCTTTAAATTTTTTCCATTCTTCTTGCGCTGCTTCTCTTCCCTGGTTTCGGATTCTGCTCGTCATTTCTGCCAAACCCATGTAGTCTATCACCTTCATCTGCCATTCTTCCAGTGTGGGTAGCTCTTGCGTCTTCCAGTACTTCGCAATGAGTATTCTAGCTGCTGTTGTAGCATACATAAAGAAAGTTATATCCGTCTTTAACACCCCTTGGCCGACAATACCCAAGAGAAAGGCCTCTGGTTTCTTGGGGAAAGTATATTTAAATACCTTTTTAAGTTCATTATAGATCATTTCCCAGAATACCTTAATCTTCGGGCAAGTCCACCAAAGATGAAAAAATGTACCTTCAGTTTCTTTACATTTCCAACATTTATTGTCAGGCAAATGGTAAATCTTTGCAAGCTTGACTGGGGTTATGTACCACCTATATATCATTTTCATAATGTTTTCTCTTAAGGCATTACATGCCGTAAATTTCATCCCGGTGGTCCACAACTTTTCCCAATCAGCAAACAAAATATTATGACCAATGTCCTGAGCCCATTTAATCATGGCCGATTTAACCGTTTCATCTTGTGTATTCCATTTCAGCAGCAAATTGTACATTTTTGACAAATTCTTAGTACTGGGTTCTAACAGTTCTGTCTCCAATTTTGATTTTTCCACCTGGAAGCCAATTTTACTGTCCAGTTTAAACGCTTCATTTATTTGGTGATAGTGCAACCAGTCTCTCACCTTCCCTTTTAATTTCTCAAAACTCTGCAATCTCAGTTTGTCCCCTTCCTTTTCCAAAATTTCCCAGTATCTTGGCCACTTGGACTCCATATTTAACTTTTTAACTGCCTTAGCTTCCATTGGCGACAGCCACCTTGGAGTTTTATTTTCCAGCAAGTCTTTATATCTAACCCAGACATTTAATAGTGCTTTTCTGACAATATGATTTTTAAAACTTTTATGTGCGTTAACCTTGTCATACCACAAATATGCATGCCACCCAAAAATATTGTTAAAACCTTCCAAATCCAAAATGTCTGTGTTTTCAAGAAGCAGCCATTCTTTCAGCCAGCAGAAAGCTGCCGCTTCATAGTACAATTTAAAGTCTGGCAGGGCAAACCCCCCTCTTTCCTTTGAATCCGTTAATATCTTAAATTTAATTCTGGGCTTTTTGCCCTGCCAGACAAATTTAGATATGTCTTTTTGCCACTTCTTGAAACAATCCATTTTATCAATTATTTGCAATGCTTGGAACAAAAACAACATTCTTGGCAATACATTCATTTTTATAACTGCAATACGGCCTAACAAGGAAAGCTTTAAATTGGACCAAATCTCCAAATCTTTTTTCACTTCTCTCCAAGTTTTTTCATAATTATCTTTAAACAAATTCACATTTTTAGCTGTCATATTTATACCCAAATATTTCACTTTTTTAACCACAGTCAACCCTGTCTCGTTCTGAAACCTTTCTTTTTCTATCTGTGTCAAATTTTTCTCCAAAACCTTTGTCTTAGACTTATTCAATTTAAATCCTGCCATTTGACCAAACTCTTGAATTATTTCCAAAACTCTTTTCGTGCTAGCTTCTGGCTCTTGCAATGTAAGTACTAAATCATCTGCAAATGCTCTCAGTTTATATTGTTTAGCTCCGACCTGAATCCCTTTAACCAACTGGTCCCTCCTAATCATATTAAGCAAAACCTCCAGGACCGATATAAAAAGTAGTGGGGAGATAGGGCACCCCTGACGTGTCCCTTTTTCAATCTTGAACTCTTCTGTAACCACATTATTTACAATTAGTTTCGCCTTCTGTTCAGAGTATATTGCACCTATACCATTCTCAAACCCTTGGCCTACCCCCATCCCCCGGAGGTTCTTCAACATAAAACTCCAAGAAATGTTATCAAAGGCTTTCTCGGCATCCACAAATATCAAAACAGCCTTAGTGTTTATATTCACTTCCAGCTTTTCCAAAATGTCAATTATATTCCTTACGTTATCCGACAAATGCCTTTTTGGGAGAAAGCCCGCTTGGTCCCCGTGAATCTCCTCCATCAAAACTCTTTTCAGTCTCTTTGCTAAAATGTCAGCAAAGATTTTGTAATCCACATTCAATAACGAGATGGGTCGGTAGTTTTTAAGTTGGGTCTTTTCAGTCTCTGTCTTTGGTATAAGTGTAATGTAGGCCTCTCTCCACGTATCGGGTGCCCTTTTCCCCTCCATAATCTCATTGCAGACTTCCTTCAGAGGTTGTATCAACCCTTCCTTCAAAACTTTGTAATATTTGGAAGTCAGTCCATCCGGTCCGGGGGATTTGCCCAGCGTCATGCCTTGAATGGCATCTTCTATTTCTTGTGCTGATATCTCCTGGTTCAATATTGTCTTACTTTCTTGCAAAACCTTTTTCAGCCCATTTTCCTCGAGGAACTGTTGTATGTCCATTTCTTTCTGCGGCCCTTGTGTGTAAAGTTGTCTAAAGTAGTTCTGAAAACAATTCCTAATTTCCGCTGGGTTGCTTATGTTTTTTCCTTCCACTTCTATATTTGTTACCGTGTTGAGTTTTTGTCTCTTCTTTATTTGCCAAGCCAGTAACTTGCCACATTTATCAGCAGATTCAAAGGTCTTTTGTCTCATTTGTTTAATTTTCCACTCTAATTCTTGATTCATCAGTTCCATATATTGTGTTTGATGAAATTTAATTTCTCTTAAAATCTCTTGGGATTTTGGCTTCGATCTTAATTGTTTTTCCCCTTCTTTTATCTTTTCCAAAATTCTCTCCTTCTTCTCATTTTGCTTTCTTTTCTTTAAAGTATTTTGCTGAATCAAAAACCCTCTCATCACGGCTTTGCTTGCGTCCCATACTATTCTTTTTTCTACTTTAGACCTTAAGTTGATTTCAAAGTAGTCTTTCAAAGTTTTTTGGGCCTTCTTGCAGATCTCCTCATCTCTGAATAAGGTGTCATTCATTCTCCATCTGAAGGAACCAGTTGTTGTTTGCCTCATCACCATCTTTACAGCATTATGGTCGGAGAAAGTTTTTGGGCAGATTTCTACTTTTTTTATGTTCGACGCCATACTGCTAGTCACCCAAATTTGGTCAATCCTTGTCCATGTCATTTTGGCTTCAGAAAAGAAGGTTCCCTCTCTTTCTAATGGATGTTTTGTTCTCCAAATATCAATCAAGTCCATATTGTCAGTCATTTCAAAAAAAGTCTTTGGTAGTCTTCCATCTTTTGTTATTACCTGTCTTTGTGCTTTGTCCATATTTGTTGAAACTACTCCATTCATATCTCCCATCAAAATTAAGTTGTAATCCATATGGTCCATCAAGATTTCATGCAACTTCTTAAAGAATTCAGCTTTCCCTTCATTTGGTGCGTAGATTCCCACTATCAAATACTTCTCTCCTTGGGATTGAATTTCAATTGCCAAATATCTTCCTTGATCATCTTTAAAAATTTGTTTCGGTTGCAACTTTTCTTTTGCATAGATCACCACTCCTCTCTTTTTTACTCTGTCTGAGGATATAAATTCCTGTCCCAGTCTTTTATTTATTAATAATTTTCTATGTGCTCTTGTCACATGAGTCTCTTGTAGACAAATCAAGTCCAGTTGGTCTTTCTTTAAGGCATGAAATATATTTTTTCTCTTCCTGGGAATGTTCAAACCGTTACAATTCCAGGTTAGAAGTTGCAGAGCCATGATGGGATTATTTACTCCTTCCTCCTACAGCTCCCTGTTTTTGTTCCTCGTCTGTCGGTGGTACCGTGTTCGTGTCCAGTGACGGATGCCCTTGTCCTGGAAATGTCTCTTTCTGTAGGTCTTCTTCGTGTTCTCCCAGGAACTTGTCTTTATCACTCACAGTCTTTATTCTTCTCTTCTTCCCCTTGTATTTAAAAGACAAGCCTTGGGGAAACTCCCACCTGAATGGTATGTAGTTCCTTTTCAGCAATATCACCAGGTCCTTATAGTGTCCTCTTGCGTCCAAGATACTCTTAGGGATGTCTTTAAAGATCTCAATATAAAAATCTTCAATTCGAAGGGTTGTTTGGTAATGCAGGTTCAGTATTTTATCTCGCTCCTCCTTTGATCTTAGAGTTATAAGACAATCTCTGGGTCGATTCTTCTTCTGCCTTGTTCCCAATCTAAATGCACTTTCTATCTTAAAATCTTCTTTCTCCAACTCCTGCTTCCAAAAATCAGAAAATTCTTTTGTCAAATAGTCCACCAAGTTGTCTCCTTCCTTTTCCGGCACAAGTCTAATCCTTAAATTCCTCTCCTTACGTTGCATATCCTGCATAGAGAGTGCCAACTCATACTCATCCAGTTTCTTGTAAACTGGTGGAAATTTTTCCTCCGCAGCAGTTGCAATTTCCTTAGCTTCCTCGGCTATCTTTCGTGTTGTAGATGAATCTTCCAATAATTTCCCAATTGCTTCTGCATTTGAGTTCACTTTGTTCCCAAGGTCAGTTATACTTTTTGTATTTAAGTCAATTTTCCCAGAGATTTCTTCAATTTTTTTATTTGTTTCAGCAACTTGTACTTTAGTTTCAGCAACTTGTAGTTTAGTCTCTGCGCCTTGCTTTTTTAATTCCTCCAAAGAGTCATTTATCTTCTCCAGTACCTTAGCAAATGATTCTTCTGTAGACATTGCTTTCACTTTTGACTTTGCAACAACTGTAGTTCCAGAGGCTCCTATTACAGAAGCCCTTCTTTGCATGGAAGGGTCAATTTTGTATTGTCTGCCAGATCTCAAGGTTGTTTCTTGTAAATCCCCTTTCTCTTTACCATCTGCCATAACAAAGTCTTTTAGTCAAGGTCATTCCCACACTTTTGAGCTATCAAACAAAAGTTCTCAGATTTTAAACTCCACTTGTTGCTGAAACAATTTGTAAGTCCTCTAGAGGGCGTAGAGTCAATTCTTTACTTCTCAAAATAGTCCCACACTCTTCAAAAAAAATAACAAAAGTTTCCTAGTCCCTTCCAATTTTTCTTTTCTCTTTCAAGGGGATCCCAATCAATAATGTCCTGTAAGTAACTTTGCAATGCAACCAAATCAATGTTTCAAGTTGGAAGTAGCCAAAGTCAATTAAAGATACTTTTTAGCCTTCTTATAGCAACAGTCCTTAGCCGGTTCCTTTTCTCCGGCAGTCCGATCCCAGGTAAAAGAGCAGCGGTACTTAATTCAATTCTTTTAAATTGGCAGGGAAACACTTTAAAATCTTCTTCCCCCCCCTCCTGCCTTCGGGGAGGGAGTTCTTTGCTTTGGTGGTGGATTTCTTAATTCCCACAAATTTCCTCTCAAGCAGTTACAGCTAGAGTGCCTTTCGCTTTGATCTTGCTACAGAACGGAAAGCAGACTTCCTTTTTAGTGCTTGTCCGTCTCGGTGCCCAATTTCTTTGCTTTTAGAGTCCAATTTATATTTTAGCGGTCAATCCTACTCACGGATAGTTGTTCTTTTAATCCAATTTCACCGGAAGAAATCAGCGCTCTCCGCTAATGGCGACGCGGCTTCGCTTCGCAGGCTGGGTGAAGACGACTCTCAGCACCGCTCCAAAACCCCTCCGCTGCTCCGCAGCCTTTAAAAAGGCTATTTCACAGCGTCGGGGGGGCGCAAAGGTGCCCGCCGAGTCTCCGGTTCACAGGCAACGCGCCTGTGATTTTTGAGGGTCCCCGCTTCGCCGTAGCTGACAGGACCCGAACCCACAAAGCAGATCTCTCCCGGAGCTCCGGGTGAGATCCGCCATTAAGCGCTGGCGCTAACCGGAAGTTCCCTAAAGCCTGGATTTTTGGGCCCCAGTAAAATGTGGGTCTCTTCCTTGGGCTCTGTTCTGAGCTCTGAACTGAACTAACATGCTGAGGATTCCTTGGGAAATACTGTGACAATATTAAAACCCAATATACAAGCACTATAGATATGACCTAATTGTTCTTAAAGGTCAAGCTCAGCTATCTTAATTAATGCTCACACAATGGGGGTCTGTGCCTTATTCACTATACCTGTTGATGGAATTGTATTATGTGTGTTTTAACACTCTTAATAATAGCAAATTATCCTATTTCACAGTACAGCAAGCCATCCCACAAGATCCCGTATTTAATGATACTTGATTGACATTAAAGAACATTATTCTTTTGCAGTTGCCCTCAAACTCAGTGTCATGCAATGAAAGCCTTTAATGCCATCAACTGAGTCGGAAAGCGTTTATGACATTGTTATGAAATTGCAAATGTGCGAATGACTGCTACTTAAGGATGCACAGGGCAGCCTAAATAGAGCACTCGGCAATAAAGCTTATATGTTATGCAGTTCAGAACAAGTTACCTCAGACCGAAGAGAATCTGGGCCAGCAAACATGCTAGAGAATTCCCCATGCAGAGCAGCCTTGTGAGATGAAACTGGATGGACGAACGAACATCTGCCCAAACATTTATGTAATTATGAACTGCACTTTCCAGTGGCAATTTGTCAGAGCATAGCAGCATGTTTCTCAGTCCCTGTTCTTGTTTATTGCTGCTGGGAATTGGTATCTGCCAGGTCAGATTTCACCTTCTCCATTCAGTCCTCCATTCAGTCCTCCTAGAGGATATTCTAGCATTTGAACTCTCCCTTTTGTTCCTTCCTTCATGATTTGTTTGCATCAAAGAGCAAGCGAGGCAGGAGCGAACCCACAGCAGGCTATCAAAAACAAGGTGTCAACCTCAACAGGGTGGGGGAGCTAAAATGATATGGGATCTGATTTCCAGGGGATATAGCAGGGATAGCTAACATGGCACGCTCCAGGTGTTGGACTACAACTCCCATCAGCCCCAGCCAGAGTGGCCAATGGTCGGGGATGATGGAAATCCCCCCCCACCAATTTATTTATTTGGTTTTACATATTAAAATTAACAACCATACCACAACACAACTAATTGGAATTTCAGCACCTACAATTCCTAATAAAAAAGCCTTTGGTTTTTTTTTTTTTGAAAAGTTTTTTTAAACATTTTATATATCATTTCCCAGAGTGCACCACATATTACATTCCCAACATATATTTGTACTGTCATACATTTTTGCTTACTAGGAGTTAAATACCAATGGTCCATTATTTTCATATAATTTTCTTTCAACGTATAACATGCTGTAAACTTAAAATCATAACTTAAAATCCATAACTTCTCCCATGATGAAAGCTGAATAGTATACCCCATATCTCTCACCCAGATGGGATGATGGAAGTTTCAGGCACAGTGGCTGACAACCTGCCTCATAGGGGTTTATAGAGGGTTCTTCCTGAGGGTTTGTCTCTAGTTTGGATAATACAGAACTACCAGGAGAGGCCCCTTTAGCTCATGGTCACAGTTGCAGACCATGACCTGGGCTTGGAACACATCAACATTAAGGCAACATCAACAAGATGTTGATGGAATATATGAATGAGTTCAAATTGAATACATTAGTATGTGTGTGTTTGGGGGTGGGGGAGGGGGGATTATCGGTACATTTTAAGATCTCACTAATTGGTTGCCTGTCATATTTTTCCTTTGGAATACTTGGTGATAATCACCAAACATTGGAATGGATAGAAAAATGTAAAAAGAGGAAGGAAATCAAATAGTGTCAATATTATTTTAGCTCTGAGAGGTGTTTGTCGGAAAGTACAGATGCTTTGACTGTATGCCATGCAATTATTCCACATAGTGTGAAATTCCCTAAAAAGATACTTCTATGTAGGCAAGTAAACCTGAGCTGCAATCAAGATGTTGCTATTCCTCTTTTAATGGGGAAGAGAGACATTGAGCAATCAAGGTGTCAGCCTATTGCAACCATAAACTGAAATAGGAGCCGTTTGTTGTGAGAATTGATTTTAGCAAGACAGCTTCCCTATCAAGGATACAGCAATTGGGAAGGACTTCCCTGTGCTTTAAAAACCTCAGCTATATTTTTAACCCTAACACTCATACATAGCTGTAAAAGGACTCCATTGTCTTTGTGTGGTGATGGTGGGCAACTTCTCTTCTGAGACGGCCTCATACCCCCCCAAATCTATGATGTGGGGGCAGGGGGGGGGGACATATGTTGGTGGTGGATGGAGTCAGAGCTGGAGTGCGGGGAATCCTATTTGGCATAATAGGAGCCAGTGCTGTGTAGTGTTTAAGAGTGGTGGACTCGTAATCTGGTGAACCGGGTTAGCTTCCCCGCTCCTCCACATGCAGCTGCTGGGTGACCTTGGGCTAGTCACACTTCTCTGAAGTCTCTCAGCCCCACTCACCTCACAGAGTGTTTGTTGTGGGGGAGGAAGGGAAAGGAGAATGTTATCCGCTTTGAGACTCCTTAGGGTAGTGATAAAGCGGGATATCAAATCCAAACTCTTCTTCTTCCCTTCTTCATAATTTGCTCCCCACCCTGGGAAACTTACTAAGGCTGTTGTAGTCTGCAACTGGGTGTGTGGGATACAGCTGATTGGAACACGGATGTGAGCAGCCTGAGGTAGCTGTTTTTTCTTGCTTTTATTCAGCTTGAGATGATTGAAGGTGATTAATAACTGATGATGATGATGCCTTTAAAACTCCATGAACAAGAAAAATCCTAGAAGACAAAAAAGAAAACCAAGAAGGCATTTTTTTTTTTGCTATACATCAGCGATGGGTTGTGTTTTTAAGCAATAGCAACAATTGCAAGCTCTGAAGAGCCAGCGATATATTATTACTATTATTATTTTAAAAAACTACTTGACTCTGTTTCTAAGGAAGTGGAATTCAAAGAGGGCTCCCTGCGGTGCCTTATTGATTACCGACAGCCAGCTTTAGTATGTTGAACTAAAAATCAATGTGAAGAAAGATGATTCTGCCTGCTTGACTCAATGTATGAATCCCATTCACAGGATTAAAGAACGTGATCGGCTCGTTTAGCAGTCGAAGAGAGCCTTCAGTGACGAGGTGGTTGCATTAAAAGAAATAAGTGCAGATGCAGAGAATAAAGTGATGTCAGAGCACAAAATACATTGGCTTTAAGAAACGGGTAAATGCTTTGCAGTGGTTTGCAGGCTGACGAGTCTCAGAACAAAACGAGGCACGACATTTGCTTAGTTCTCTCCCCCCCCCTGCTTTGAACAGTAGCCAGTGCAGCCTAGTGCCGCCTCTCCAGTCCAGATTACCACTTTGGCACAGGGCAAGCTATTAATCCTTTGTCTCTGTCATGGATCTGATTGCAATCGTCCCTCTTTCCTACTTGTTTTGTTTAGAAATGGGAAGAACCCCCCCTCCCCCGTTGGGGTGGGTCTGCAGAAGTGGCGTTGTCTGAGGGAGGTGGCACCTCTGCCTCTGCATGTGATGGTTCTGAACTCTCAAGACTATTTTGATAAACTCGCTTGCTTGCCTTTGCTTGCTTGCCTTTAATGCCAGTTAAACTGCTGATCACCTGCCTGTTCTGTGATATCCCATTCATCTAATTTGGAGACTTCCTTCTGAAGCTATTTGTAACGTACGTGGGTATCCACCAGTGCTATTTTTCTATAAAAAGGTGACGGAGCTCACTATGAACTTCTGCCTTGTTGTCTTAGAATGGCAGTGGCGCCCACCAGAGAGGTGCCAGAGTTGAGCTCCAGCTGATAAAAAGCCCTGGTATCCACTGTTTTGAATAATTTGATGTTATTTGCATATGTAGCTAACACACTATCTTATCCTCAAGTTGTTCCCAAGGCAGATCCTTAAGAGCCACCACAGCTTGCTTCCTTTCATTGGGAAAATTGCCCATAAATTTCTATTCACAACTGCCTAGTTTTTAAAGCAGTTACCGATCTATAAGAGGACCCCTCCACTTCTCCCATGACAACCAAGTTTATTCAGGAGCCTTTGGTGAGGAACTGCAGTTTCCACTATGTGATATATTTCCATATTTATTCTTTCTATCAGGATGTGGTCTGTAAAAGAGAGCAGGAATTTGCAAGCCAAGGCTAGTTCCGATGGATCCCTCTGTGGTTTTATCCATGTGGAAAGTGCTAGTCTGAGCAGAAAGTGATATCACCACTTTCCAGTTGTGTGTTTCTCATTTTTAGAGCTCCATCCCAGTCAAATAGTGGTATGCTTGCATCACATAGCTATGCCCCAAGGATGAAGGGCTTTCTAGCTGTAATATCTCCTGGTCCTGCTCAAAAGCACTGCTTGAAATACTTTGTGCAATTCTCACAAGAACAGGTGGGTGGCAGCAGTGGGCAAGCAGCACTTTTGAGAAGCGCTTTAAAGAGGCCTTGCAACTCCACTCTTCATTTTGTCCATTTCAGTGTCTCTGTTTCTCATTTTTCTGAATCTTAAATTCAGCTCTCCACATTTCCACATAAGCTGTTATTTTCTTTTTTAAAAAAATCCTCATAAAAATTCTTCATCATTCTAGTGTGAATTTCTCTAAATATAGACATGTTTGCATGCATTTTTGCCAGCAATTTTCTCCAAAATAATGCATATGTAAAAGTTACTTTCATGAATAAATGCCTTTTAGTAGACACTTCACCCCGGTATATGAATTTTTGTACACATTCCATAATGGGAGAGCTGCCCTGGAAAATTCAGAGAAGTGCAAATTTGGTTCTTGTATTGTTTTAAAAAGTTCAAATTAGGTAGGTTCACCTTTAAATGAGACCTGAGCCCAATTTCTTCCCCGTCAGTTTGAGTAGGAGTCAGACTGAAATGGAACGCCGTGCCCTGGATCTGACACAGGAATTTGGTTGTAGAACGGAGCATGAGGAGGTTGTGTTGGAACAAATTTGTGTTGGAATATATCAACTTAGTCACAGCAAAATTGTCACTTCGCCCCATAGAAAAGGAACAGGTGCAAATGAATCAGCGATATTCTGTCTTGCCATGTCATTTGTTAGTCATGCTTTGATGTTTGTTCACTTGATAACAGCTTAAAAAGCAAGACGACAATCATGCATGTGGGCTCATAACACAAAAGTACAATTGATTCTGGTACTTGGAGACCACATGCAGCACTATAGCTCATTTTAAAAGCCTAAGTGGGAGCTCTGCTCACTAATAAGTACAGAGATGTTCTGCCTTCCAAATAATGTCACTTAACCATGGACATTATTATGCTCTGCTTCAGTCTGATTAAACTGGAGGCAGGTTTCAAAAGTCTTTATGGAAAGCGAATAGACTGCTCTAAAACACCTTAGTCTCCTCCCAGTTTTCTTTTTTAAAAAATTTTATTTTATTTATACATTCAACAATAAATTTTATATACTGACTGTACTAAAAACTCAATGTGCTTTACTAAAGCAAACACCAAATGTTAACATTATCAATCAAAGGCAGTTAGAAACAGGTAGTTAGAAACAGTTCAAAGATTATTCAAATCATTGGAAAACTAAAGACTAAAACCCACGTCAGCATTCAGCATGTCTGGGTAGGCTTGCCTAAACAAAAAAAATGGGAGCAGGCACTGGAAAGAGTACAGCAGAGCTGGGTGCTTGATGTTCCAAAGTGGAGGCACTGTCACACTTTCTTACAAATGTGGAACGAGTACAGACCCTTCAATTGCCCCTGTTTTCCAGGGATGTCCCTGATGGAGAGAAGCTGTGCCAGTTTCTGATTTGATCTCAGAATGTCCCGTTTTTCCTTAGGACATCCCTATTTTCATTGGAGAAATGTTGGAGGGTATGGAGTTTTCCGACTCCTGAGCTGTCTGAAAGCAATCCGGTATAAAGAAGTTTTTTTTAAAATAATGTTTAATGTTTTATTATGTTTTTATATAAGTTGGAAGCTGCCCACAGTGGTTGGGGCAACCCAGTAAGATGTGTGGGGTCTAAATAGTAAAATTATCATTGTGGAATAGGATGTCCCTATTCTCATCAGAGAAATGTTGGAGCGTATGCAAGTATTATATGGCACCCATAACAGTCCTAGTTCCACACACTGGGCATATGGGGTAAAGGAATCCCACAAATAAACTGGTTCCAAATTGTTAAGGGCTATACTAACTATAACACCTTGAGCTTGATCTGGTAGCAAATCGGCTGATCTCTGAGCTGAGGTGTGATATGCTGACAGGGTCCTACTCCTGTCAGAGCCCTACACAGAGTGCATTTTAGTAATCCAATCTTTATGCCACCAATGCCTTAACTGCTGTGGTCAAGCTCTCCTGGTCCTGGAATGGCTGTAGCAGTTGTACCAGCCATAGCTGGTAACAGGCACTTCTATCTACTGAGGCTTCCTGGACCTCCAGTGACAAAGTTGGATCCAGAAGAACCTCCAGATTGCGAATGTGGTCCCACAGGGGTGTGCAATCCATTCCAGGGCAGGCAATTGACCAATTTCTCGGACATGGGAACAACTTGCCTGCAGTGCCTCCAGCTTGCCAGGATTCGAGCTCAGCTTATTTATCAGTGGCGACATATGGTGATCCTCTTATATGGGACAGATTCCTTTCTCAGCAAGCATTACTGTTCATCTGGAGTCTGCTTCATGAACAGCGATTACAACTAAATAGAGCAACGAGGTTGCCAGTCTTCTCCAGAGGTAACACAGTGTGTTAGAATAAAAACAAGGGAGGGGATGTTTTGGCTCCCTCTCTTGATTACAGAAATAAAATTTCCTGATGACTTTTATGTACTAAGAGCCACCTCAGATGTCCAGGTTTCCTATCTTCTAATTGCAACTCTCATAGATGCTCTTACTGAACCAGGTCAGGCTATTTATCCATCTAGACAGTAGAGTCTAGCCCAGGGCAGCCCAACTTTTTATACCAAGTAGGCCGCAAGAGTACTTTGACACAGAAAGAGCCGGACACACACTGCCTTGTCATGCCGGGGGGGGGGGGAGCAAGGCCAAAATTTGATGCCCCCCAGCCCTGGCGCTGTTTCCCCAAAGTTGGCTAAGCAAGGCACTGGGTTTTGGGTCGGAGGCATGAGGCTCTGGCAGGGTCCTAGAGCCATACCAGCTCCTTCCCAAAGCTGGGAAAGCTCTAACCTAAGCTTTGGGAAGGAGGCAGGAGGACTCTATGGCCCTGTCAGAATCCCTCCCATTGGATTGTTTTGGACTTGTTCCAAAATCCATTGTGTGTGAATGGTATTTGTTGCTATTTGGGTTCTTGTAACACGAAATGGTAGCTTCTGGTGCATGATAGCTTCACTTGCATAGGCTCAATGTGTCTATTCCAGTGATGGAAAAAACAGAGACTTGGGTCCACCCCTCCGCCACTGACAGCCATCCAGATTCAAGGTAGTGTGTAGGCTTTAACAGACACCATTTTGCAGCATTTTGCAGTGAACATAGAAAGCTCTTAACACAACATGTTCAACAGGGAAAGAATTGCTAGTTGAATATTACAGCTTTCAATGAGACTGCCACAAGAGAGTTTTCACTCTTAAAGGTGACATGGAAATACTTTAAATGAATAAATGATAAAATACTTAAAGGCAAGTCTCATCGACATCAGTTTGGCTTATTTCTGAGTACACATGGTTTGGATTGGGCTGCAATGGTTCCGTTGTATGATGAGACATTCCGCTACAACTCTGTTGAAATGGCTAACACAGAACTCTTGAAAAACCCCAAACTTCCGTTTGCTTGACCCCAGCTGCCAAGCCAACAAAGAAATGTATGATAATGGTTTTTGCAGCAATAGGAAAACTCAAGGCATCATGGAGATAGGTAGGCGCCTTTGCATTTATGAAACCCTCTCTATCTCATCCCCTGCGATGCAAGAAACAGCTTGTTCTACACCAGGGGAGAACAATGAAACATCAGACATCTCTATTAAAACATCTTTATTCAATGACATCTCTTTTCAGACACAAAGCAGAGGACCCATCTGCTCTCCTTTCTTATGAAGGGTCTAATGATCAGAGCAGTTTTTTTGGGGGGGGAAGCATACATGAACACACACACATCCTCTGACGACCAGGTGATTTTAAAACTACAGAGCCTTTACTATTATCACTGTATAGCTATTCCCGCACCCCACACTTCCAAAGTAGATCACTCAGGAAGCTGTAAGGCAGGGATGGTGAACTTATTGCCACCAGTGGCCTATCTGGTCCTGCATCCTGTTCTCACAGTGGCCAACCAGATGAGCCCTTTCGCCTCCCGCATCCCCTCCAACTTTTCTCTGGCGAAAATAGGGACCTCCTAAAGAAAAGCAGGATATTCTGGGATCAAATCAGAAACTAAGCAGCTTCTGTAGTTCTGGGACTGTTCCTTGAAAATAGGGACACTTGGAGGGACTGCGTCATGGCTCCCAGCAATGGCGTTGGCCACAATCCACATCTATCCTGTCCAGGGCCCTCTTACCCATAGGTGCTCGGGGTGCGGGGCACCCGGGCGCAGGGCTCTCAGGGGCGCCAGGCTGAGAGTCCAGGGCCCGAGAGTTGAATCCAGGGAAGAGCTCATCTGTCAGTTGGAGCGCCGCGGTGGGCTCTTCTGCGGGCGGCTCTGCGCCACGAGTTTGGGGGTGACTGAGCCAGTGAGACGTTGAGGTGGCTGGCTCCACCCTCCTGCAAGCCTGGGACTGGGCAACCAGGGGAGGGCACGTGCTGGGTGTATCTTTGCACCCCTGCACCGCATATGTTTAAGACAGCCCTGATCCTGTCGTTTTTTGAAAATTCCTGCTGCTTGATGCACTTTCCCTCAAACCAGCTTCCATCCGATTTGAAGATGTAAGCCACATTCATTTTGCAGTTAAGCTGAGGCATGTACGGTGGAGGCAGCTGTTGTGCATGCGCAGATGACAGCTACATGGAGTAGGAGTTCAAGGGGCTTGCCGGTGTGGGGAAACAGCCTGGGTACTGTAATGCGCTTCAGGTGAAGACATTCTTGATCCCTCTCTGGTGTGTGTGTGAATAGCAACATAGCACAATTTGAAATGCCGTGAGGAAAATGACTTCACTGCCTTTTAAGTCTTTGATGTGTACAGAGTCCAAATGGAAAATGGAATGTCTTTTTTCTTTTTTGCAGACAGTTCTGTTAAAGTTTTCACAATACAGTCAAACCTCGTCCTGCGTCTGCCTCTGTTTGCGTCCATTCCGGCGAACATCTGTGGCAAACCTGGAAGTACTGGAATGGGTTACTTCCGGGTTTGCCGCTCACGTATGAACAGAAGTGCAAAACCACTCCGTGTGCATGCGCAGACGCGGTGCTTTGGCCTGCATTATTTTTGGCTTGCGGCCAGGGCTCCGGAACGGATCCCGGCTGCAAAACGAGGTTCCATTGTACAGTAAAACTTTACCTAGAACGAATGAAGTCTTCTGACTTCTATCAAAAAAGAAAGAGACAACAGTAACAAAAGAAAAGAGAGGAAAGCAAAGAAAGGAAGAAAAAAAGAGAAGAAAAATGGTGTGTCTTGATTTAGCAGCTTCAATCAGCAAAACGCTTCTCTTGGGAGAGGGAGGAAGAAGCCATTTCTCTCTTGCTTGAGAGGAATAGTTGCTGCATGCAAACAAAATGTGAGGCAGATCAATATCTTGCATCAGACAAGGTCATGGATGAGAACACTTATCAATGCTTTTAATCCATCAGGCTGATAATTAGGATGTGTTAATTGTGTATGTAATCTCATATATGTCACTGTCACGCTGATAGAGTTGCTAAAATAGGTTTTGGTTGTTGTTGTTGTTTTTAAAAAAGCTGCAACCATTTCCTATGTTCCTTCCCACACAAGGCTGAACACAGTAGAATGAAATGGCAAGGAGGCAGGACCAAAGGTTTGGATACAGGCAGGAACATAGACTGCATTTCAATGAAAGCCATCCCCTGACATTAGGGTGCTTAATACCTAAGGATAATCATATAGCAATTGGGAGGATGGGGAATGCCAACTGCAGTTTTCATGCTCGAAGTTTTAATGTATTTGGAGTGCAGGCATTTCATCACAGATTTTACGGGGAGGAAGTCTCCAAGAATTTCAGTGGATATTTGCTGCCATTTGGGGTCCAGCAATTGCCATTTTTCTGCCCCACAACATTTCATATGTGGTGGTCAGGCAGCTAAGATAGGCACTACTGATTCATCACCATCCCTTCCAGACATTAAACTAACGTGCATGGGGTGAGAGAGTGGGATTGTGGCCACATTCTGCTCACTCCCACAACCTACACAACTTTACGTTGAAGATATGGCTATTTAAGTGCAACTGTACCTTAGAAAGTAACAAGCATAGGCTGGGGGAGGAGGACTGTCTCTCTGATCCTGTGACCCCCCTTCATATGTTCACTGAATGTATGAAAGGGGTTCAAGGTGCAACTGCTGTATCAAGTGCCGTTCTGGTTGATGCACCCCAAATTTGATATTGCAGAGCTAGGAAAAGGTGCAGAAAAAAGAGGGGGAAAGAAACAAGGGGCTGAGACAAGTTGAGGTTGTTCTTGCTCTGTTGAAGAAGGTAAACATTTCCCCCCCAAAACACACTGTCAGTTGTGTGTCGAAACAAAATAAAAAAAAAATCGTTCCAGAAGCACCTTAGAGACCAACTAAGTTTGTTATTGGTATGAGCTTTCATGTGCATGCATGAAGAAGTGTACATGCACTTCACACTTCACAGAAGTGTGAAGAAGTGTCATCTGAAGAAGTATGCATGCACACAAAAGAAGTATGAAGAAGTATGCATGCACAACTGGAAGGGATTTTTTACTTTTGTTTCGACTACGGCAGACCAACATGGCTACCTACCTGTAACTAGTTGTTGTGTGTGAGAGAAATAAAGGGTGGCAGTCAACTAAATTTTACTCAGAGTAGATCGATTGAAATGAATGAACATGAGTAAATCGGGGCCATTGTTTTCAATGGTTCTGCTCTGAGTAAAACGTAGTTGAATACACCCAGTTTTCCCCTCTTCCAGCAGAATTCATTCAGCTTGCAGCCTAGAGGATCATAGGCAGTGCTGTGGCATAGTCACTCTGTGCTGCAGATGAGCACCAGAACTGCTCTGATGAAGTTACTGGACTGCTTGATCTTACATCTGGGCTGAGGTCACTTCCTTCTGCTTTACCGAGTGGAACTTCTGAAGCATATGGACAGAGATGCTTTACTGCTTTCTTAATGACCAAGAGGAAAACTCTGTAACTTTATCTTCCGTGGCTTTTCAACGTGCCTGTTTTAAATGTGCAATTCAGTTTGGAATATTAATTAGGGTTGCCAACACTTCAGCTGGTCTCTGTAGCTGTGTCGTTAGCAATGGTTTGAAGGGCAGGCGATCTTGTTTCTTTCCATGCTGTGAAGAGCTTTCCCTGCTCATTTCTGTAGATCAGGCCACCATTCAAGGCATGGGAGGAGGCTAGCAGTGGGGTAACTTGGTAATTTTAGACCCCAAACCTAATGGTCATAAGGGGCCCCTCTTTAGATGCCCGTGTGCATTATTTGAGTTGTTGAAGCACACAATTAATGCCCCCACCCTTCCCGAGTTTGTGATTCTACACAAAAACAGTGTGCCAAACATGATAAAAAACAGTAATGTTCTGAGCATGCACAATTTAGCATTTCCAGCTCTCTGAAATTATAGCACCATTGTGACTTCAGGAAGAAAATGAACTTTGCTCCTGCTGTCTCATATATTTGCTTGGGAATAAGCAGCATTTGGTTGTAGAAAAGGATAATATAATAATGTGAGCATCAGCCCTGAGGTCCAGCCCTAGATGTACCACCACTGTGGTTTCAGGGCACTTCCTTCTAGTTAGTTGGCAACTGAAATATGAACAGTTGTGACTCTTGTCAGTTGTGACAACTTGTGAGAATATGTAGGACTGAACCTGGAACTTCCTGCATGCAAAGGATGTGCTCCACCACAGCCCTTCCTCTGGCTCAAAGCCAGGTATAGCGTAGGTAAAGACAGCCTTTGCCAACCTGGTGCCCTCCAGATGTTTCAGACTACAGTTCCCACTAGCCCAGCTTAGCCAATGTCCAGGGATAATTGGAGGGTTTGTAATCCACAGCATCTGGAGGTTCCAAATTGACTATTCCTGAGGTGTGTGTGTGTGTGTGTGTTTAGGTGTGGTTGCCAAACATGAGTGATGGCAGCTCAAGTAGTTACTGCTATGTGTAAGTCATAGCATCCCGTATAAGCAAGCCAGTGTCCTGGCAGCTGCATTCAAGGTGGAAGAACTTAAGGAAAACACAGATTTCATGTGGAATCTGCAGGTGCTTTGTAGAATTAGGCAGATCTGAAGAGTAATACGAATGGAAATCTTTGGTTTGGCAGCTGAGAAATCAGATAAGAAATGGCAGGAGAAGGTCACCCGACTCTTGAGCTATATATTTAGCAAAACAGGGGAGCTGGTGAGATGCCATTCCAAGTTATCTTGAGGGGGACAGAATGTGACCATGCTGTGCTCTGTTCTCACTGCAACAGTCATTCAGACCTAACGAATGTCAGCTGTGTCACTCTCTGAAGTTCTAAATTCTTAGTGCAGAACGACGTGTCACCTGCAAACACGTGTACCACAACATTGGGGGAAAGCTGCTTTGGAAGAGGGCAATTTGGAATGGAGGATGAGTGGTTGAGTGCTTAACCCTCTCCCATATTGCTAACTTTGCTTCTGAATATTGTACTGCAAGCTGTTTTTCTCTTCACAGTGTTCCAGTCATGTGTTTACCAATGCAAGAGCAGCTTAATAGAAAAATGAGAAAAGCTTAGGGGAAAGGTATTGTAGTGGAAAAGCGATACGGGTGAGAAAAGATGGAAGGACCCCTTCCCTCCCACCACTTTTCTACTCCCAATTGTCCCACGCTGAAGCGCCCACCCTCTCCCTCTCTCTCCCTCAACAGAAGTGGCTGCTGGTGGGGTTTTGTTGCATGCATTCAGAATTAGCATGCAGCTTTGTCCTTCTCAGAGAAACATTGCATAATGTAGCCATCAGGCTGAAGCTCCTTGAAGCTGTACCCATTGGGAGTTTGTGTACAGGCTCACTGTGCATCTCAGCCTGCACTGCATGGCTAATGTTGGTTAGCGTCTTTGATTAAGCATGAACTGCAAGCGTTGGGGGAAATGACTGAACTTTACTTATCTGTGAGCAGGACAGCATGATTTGAAAAGCGTGAAGGTCCTTATTTGAAATACTTTATTGTCACTTGTACAACTTGTATACAGTGAGATTGCATGAGCACACCCCACTCGGCTCTAAGCTCTCTTAGTCTTAATTCCCCTCGTTTACTGACACACCAAACCCAAAAGTCTGTTGCCCTGTTGTTATCTTTTCATTCATCAGCCTAACAGCCCACAGATAGAAGCTGTTCTTTACCCTGTTGGTGCGACTAATCATGCTTCTATATCTTCTGCCTGAGGGCAGGAGATCAAGAAAGTGCCCTGAGAATTTTCCTCACTCTTCTGAGGCAACGTTCTTCCACTATTTCATCCAGCGGATTCACGGGACAGCCCTTAATATCTTGTGCTGTATTCACCACCCTCTGTAGGCACTTCCTATCAGTTGATGTTAAACCAGCGTACCATACCGTGATGCAGTATGAAAGGACCGGTAGAAGGAGATCATCAAATGTTGACTGACATCGTTCTTTTGCAATACTCTGAGGAGATGGAGTCTCTGTTGGGCTTTCTTAACCACCTGGGTTGTATTGATTTTCCAAGTAAGGTCTTCACTGAGATAAACTCCTAGGAATTTAAAGGAAGAGTCTCTCTCCACACAGCCCTCCCCAATGTACAGCGGGGCTTGTTCTCCTTTCTTCCTCCGAAAGTTCAACACCATCTCCTTTGTCTTGCTGATATTAAGGTGCAAGTTGTTCCCTAGGCACCATGTAGATATTTTTTGGACCTCCCCTCTATACGCTGATTCGTCTTCACCTGTTATTAAACCCATTATGGTGATGTCATCTGCAAACTTAATAATTGCAGTAGACGGGTCAGATGATATACAATTGTATGTATCAAGTTGATTGCATGCATGAAGCCATATGTGCATAGTGATGCATGTGCTCCTCCATGCAAGGGAAGTCCTGATTGGCCCAACAAGCATGTATACAACTCACCTTCATGTATGACAAAGACCCAGGTGGCAAGACCACTGTGTGAGCTGGCAGTGAGCACGTTACTCCTGGGCATGACCTTCTGCACTCCCCCAATGGGTGAGAGATATTTATCTGAACATCCGTCCTGTACACATGGGATAGAAAGGAGAGGCATTTGTAATGCAAATGAGCAATCTGACCAAGGTCAACTGTCTAAGTGCATTACAAAAACCATTTAAGTGGGGGAAAGGCTAAGTTATGAAAAACATACACAACAGTTCCTATTATCTTGTCAACGGAAGAGGCCACTGTTGCTGTCAAATCTCTGTGTGCTTTTTCTACATGAAGTTCTTGTAGGGGAACTGGAAATGTATACATCTGGCAAAATCCATGCATTCTGAGCTTTATTCCATCCCCTTTCCTCACTAATAAGGGGAATTGGATTGAGTGTCCAAAAAAGGGTTGTGGGAACCATAGATAAAGCATTTTGCAGGAGTGAAATTGGGAAATGAAGGAACAGCTCTGAATTCAGATCCATATTTTGCAAAGTTCAGAGCAGTAAGGCTTCATCATCCCCACATGGGCCCATTCTAGCATAAATTTACCGAAAGGAAAAAACCCCACCGTGTCCCTGACCCCATGTGCTTTAGAGTGTACCATGCTTAAGCCTGGGGAAATAATTAGAGTGGATAGGTTCACTGGTGTGCAGCATAATAGGACTAAATGCCTGCTAATTGAATCCCCGTACAGTTTCCACTCACAGTTTTCTGCAGGGCTATCGAATAGCACTTTGAATTAAGATTTAGTAAGAGATCTGGCTATATCTCAGGCTTTTCCCCTCATTTTCAGCTCTTCATGAGTCAACATCCGCTCAACAAAACCTGAACCACTTCACTCCTTCCGTCTCCCCTCCCCTCAAGTGCCATCTAGATGGCATCTGGCATTAACACTGTGCATTCAAGAGAAAACTGCAGAAGAGCAGTACTCTAAAGGGAAGGAAGAGGGTTTTTGGTGGTGCAGGTATCTTGCTAAGTGTACATCTTTGCACAATCGTTTGTGAAACATTTAAAAGCATAAAGGCATAGTGGTTGTATGTGTGCAGGGAAGTGCGTCTGCATGTTTCACACCTCAGCCAAGATGATACTCGCACTCAATGCTACACATCCGTTTGTAGCAGTGTGGGCTGGGCTCACAGCGGCTAAAAGAAAAACAGGTCAGGCTCCTGCACGCCGAACTGCTGAAATGTGCAACTAAAAGTGCAGAAGCCCGGCCTTCCTCCTCCCCCCCCCCCTGGCCACTTTAGCTTTGCTGCTGGGAGCAAGTTTCAGCTTCTCCCAACTATTGCTCAAAGTGCAACAGAAACCTGCCATTTGACCAGAGGGAGACCACAGCAGGAGAGTAAAAATGATCAGCGGGACCATAACCAATGGCAACCCTATGATTCTACCTCCATCTGTCTGGAAATTTCTTTCCAGTGCTCAGTCAAAGTCTGTAGACCAGATGGTCTTGAGTCATGTGCAGATCTGTGATTTAGGATTCCCTCTTCTTTTAACCAAAGTCACAGCCCCAGCGCAGCTGATGGAATATAGGGAAAGCAGGACTGGGAGGAAGGGACTCCTCAGCACTGCTGCCCTCCTTGTAGACCTAATAGCGAAGAGGAGGGGGGTTTAGACTGGAGAAATGGTAAAGGAGAAAGAGCTTAAATACTGCTCCCCATCCCGTAGGAATGGCTGAATCTGTCAATGTTGTTTTCTCTCAGTTTTTGATTTCCCCAGTCTTAAGTTCAATTCTCTATATCAGTTCTTTCTTTCTTTCTTTCTTTCTTTCTTTCTTTCTTTCTTTCTTTCTTTCTTTTTTATAAGATTTTTATTAAGATTTTTACATTACAAAAAATAAAAACAAACAGAAAAAGAAAAAAGGAAAAAAAAAAGAAAGAAGATCTTTCCATCACATTATTTTTCATTTACTTGTTTCTTGGACCTCCTCATACCTCTCTTTTTTGTATTCCAATTCACTTTATTAACTCAGCAATTTGTTTCCCTCTTTATTCTACCCAAATCTTTATTCTTAAATTGTTACGTTCTTAATATTTTACTTTTGTAAACCCATTTTTTTTCATATTCTTTTAACTCATTACAGCTAGAAATCTCTTAATTTTAATCCAACATTATTCTAAAATTCATTAATTTTACAATATTTCTGTAAATACTCTTTAAATTTCTTCCAATCTTCTTCCACTGACTCTTCCCTCTGGTCTCGGATCCTGCCGGTCATTTCCGCCATTCATTCTTTCTTTCTTTCTTTCTTTCTTTCTTTCTTTACCGAGTTCTCTGGAGAACTTGGGACCATTCATTGCTGATTAAGTGGGCCATCTTGTCCTGTCCTGTTTCACTACCTGAGGTAAAATGGGAAGTTGCCACCTCCCCTGCTGCCTCCCTGCCACAGCCTCGCTTTCCAGGGTCATGTGGCAAGATCTTCTGGTCTTCTGGCAAGATCTTTTGAGATCTCATTATTATTTTATTATTTATTCAATTTATACACTGCCCTATATCCAGAGGTCTCAGGGTGGTTCACAGACAAGACCACAACATATAAAATCAAGCCAAAAACAATAACCCAATTAAAAAAACCCAAACCAATAAAAATCCACTAGAAGGTGCCACTGCCATGTGACCCTGGTGGCAGTGCCAGAGGGGGTGCAGCCCCGTGATAATCTGCTGCCTGAGGCGGCTGCTTCAGTCTGCCTCATGGACAGGCGAGCACTGCTGATTAGAACATACTTACCAGTCTCTGCTGCCTTTCTTCACACTGGTTTTTCATGTTAAGAGAAGTTAGGAAGGAGAAAGGCTGATGCGCTATGAGTGGCAGGGCAAGGGAAAGTTAGCTGGAGCATCAGTTTGCTCTGAGCAGATGCCCTCTTCTCCTGCTCCTTCGTAGTTGCCTGCATGTGCTGAGAGGTGCCTGCTCCTTTGTGCCAACCTCTATGGTGCTTGCATAGAGAGCCAGTGTGGTGTAGTGGTTCAGAGCGGTAGATTCGTAATCTGGTGAGCCAGGTTCACTTCCCCGCTCCTCCACATGCAGCTGCTGGGTGACCTTGGGCTAGTCACATTTCTCTGAAGTCTCTCAGCCTCACTCACCTCACAGAGTGTTTGTTTTGGGGGAGGAAGGGAAAGGAGAAGGTTAGCCGCTTTGAGACTCCTTAGGGTAGTGATAAAGCGGGATATCAAATCCAAACTCCTCCTCCTCTTCTTCCAGAGTAAAGATTAAAAAACTACAAGACACAGCAATGGGTATGGCTAGAAGTGGATGTGACCACTAAAACAAACACTTTTCTGGGGTGAGATAGCATGAGATCATGGTGCCCCAAATGGCCACCATGTTCTTACACAAAAAACAAGATGGATGGTTGCGGGATATGCTAACATGCGGCACCTAGAGACTGGGCCTTTTATCTACAAATGGTAAGCCACATTTGAGCTCTTGCTTTTCAATAGATTTATTCCAAAAAAAACCTAAATGACACTCTAGCAGTTTAAATCACATTAGCTAGGCCCAGTTTGTTTGTTGATGATAGGGCTGCCTGTGTGCTATATCTCTGTAGAATGCAACCCCCGCTTCTTCTTCTGACACATTTTTATTTTACATCAGGGTTATCAAACCCCTGAGCTGTATTTGCAAATAATCCCTTTCCTCCCTTTGAGTTGCTTTTTTGCAAAGCTCTCTGCCTGCTGATCTTGCAGGATTTGATTAGGCTGATATACAGTTCATTGTTAAGCCCTAACTAAATTCAGGTTCTTCCATTACAAAGATATAAAAAATTAGTGGGAAATGCTCCAAAGATTCTTGCAGCTATTTGAGGTCATCTCTGCCAACCGGTTCAGCTCATGGCTTTATGAAACTTTCATTTAATGCATGATTGAGCAATGTTGCTTGATATCTGGGAAAGATCTCTCTACCTGCTGTGCTTCATTTCAGCATTGAAAGCTATCATTCATGGAAAAACCAATTTACTATTCTTTTTGACAACATAGTCTTGCAATTTGCAAACATTATCATGGAGCTATAGCTCCTCTGGGACCTCAAAGTGCTATATTTTTTGGTTATTGGGTTCACCTGAAAAATCTGCTTTTTAGATATCTCGGCACAAAACTTCATTTCAATTTCATTAGTGGGCTGTCTTGTGTAATTTAGACACAGAATCTTAAAAATATTAAGGGAGGCTATTGATATATACAGAAATATGAAAGATAGATTTTGCTTTTATTTAATGTAGGTGGACCAGAGCCCTTTGCAGGCATTAATTCTGAACAGGAGTCACCACAAAGCTGTCACGATTTTGCAAGAGGGATTCAAACACAAGCTGAAACTCTAGGTTTGTGCAATTAAAGGGGATTAAAGAATGCAGTGCTATTCATGGAGCTACAATTCCCAGCAGCCTTAATAGATTCCAGTTCCCAGGATGCTTTGGGGGAAGTCATGTGCTTTAAATATTTGATGTGTATACAGTCCAGATAAATCTGCCAGGAGCCCACCAACACAAGAAGGAACCAATGGAAGGGCGCTTTCCAGAGAGCTCCCTTAAATCTAGCTTTGGCTCTGCACTACTGACTACTCTTATTAGGAATTATTGCTTGATGCTTTAATTTAGGCAAGGATGGCACAGTCCTTAGATGCTGAATCCTAGAAGGATACTTCAGTAGCAGTTTTATTTCCTAGCTAGGCAAAGGGCCTTCTTGGTAGTGGCGCCTGCCCTGTGGAACTCCCAGACGTCAAGGAAATAAACAACTATCTGGCTTTTAAAAGACACCTGAAGGCAGCCCTGTATAGAAAAGTTTTTAATGTTTGATGTCTTATTGTATTTTTATTTGTTGGAAGCTGCCCAGCGTGGCTGGGGTAACCCAGTCAGATGGGCAGCATATAACATCATCATCATCATCATCATGGCTGCACACAGGAAGAGATGAAAAGCCTATTGGATCAGGCCAATGGTCCATCTAGTCCAGCATCCTTTTCTGACAGTGGCCAACAGAGACAGATTTAGGGGAGTGGGACCAGTTCAGTTGCACTGGGTCTGCACCATGGGGTTGCATGTTGTCATATGGAGCGCAAGAGGTGGTGGTGGGGACACACACACCGAATTTTGGTGTTGCACAGGGCACCACTGAAATTCCAGACCTAAAGGTCCACCACTGATGGCCAACCAGGTGCCTGTGGAAAATCCACAAGCAAGATTTGAGCGCAAGAACACTCTCCCCTTTTGTGTTTTCCAGCAATTGGCATTCAGAAACAGTGCTCCCTCTGAGCGTGGAAGAAGGTAGAGCATAGTTTCATGGCTAGTAGGCGTTAATTGCCTTATTCTCCAGAATTTGCCTAATTCTCTTTTCTTTTTCCTTTTTATAATTTTTTATTAGTTTTTTTAAACATATCATTTTCAAATAATTAAACATGCTTTTACATATTATACAATTTTTTTTGACTTCCATCAATCACATCTGAAAATTTTCCAATCTATTCACTTAATATACATTTCTTACTTTAATTATTATCTTTAAATCTCATAACTAATCTCTCTTCTTTCTCTATTTTGCAATATTTCATGTAATTCTCTTTTCAAGCCATCCAAGTTGGTAGCTGTCCCTGCCTTCCCCGAGAGTGAATTCCAAACTAAGTGCTATTTGGAAAAGAACTTTCTTTTGCCTCTCCTGAATTCAACATTCAGCTTCATTGGACATCCACAAGTTCCAGTGTTATCAGAGTGGGAGGGAAAAAACACCTTTCTCTGTCCACTTTTCTCCATGCAATGCACAATTCTGTAAAATTATAAAGTTTGCCTGTGGCTGGCTGGCATCCTGACCCCTCTGAAGTGAGGGTGATCGATGTTCTCCAAGTTACATAATCTATTGTGGGCAAGGAGTGGTATTAACATACATTCTATAATCAGTCAGAAGGATTATGAAGGTTTCTCAGTTGTGAGTTTTATCTTGAAGAATCATTTTGCAGCCTTGCCTGTCTGGTGTGAGTGCTGAGTCAATAGATACCCACACACAAAGGGAGACCACAAATCTATTACAACAGAGAGAAGGCTTTCTGCTGAGAATTTAGTGCAGAGACCGGTAGGTTTTCCTCATGGTGTGGCTTAGCCACTAAACCTTTTACAAATATAGGATACATGATTCATGTCTGCAGTCGAGGATTCTAGACATAACGTAAAAGAGAGGAAGAGAAGATGGGTGGTTTCGTGGTAGCCCTTGTCACTTCTGGGATTCTTGGACCATAAAACAACAAGGCTTCAGCAGCCTTGGACTGTGAGGGATGGAGATTAAGACACCTGGAAGTCTTAGAATTACTGCTGATCTCAGAAATGGGAATGAAGTGGTCATCCGTATGCAGTAGCACTTACCTGCATTTCTGTATTACTGGTTCTGCCACTGTGACAAATGGCAATTAGAAGCTGTGATAGTGTGTCTTACATATGGGTGATTTCAAGTAGCTCAGCGACATCTTTTCTGCCCTGATTCTCAGCTGGAACCCTCTCCCATATACCCATATACCCCAAGTCTGTCATTTCTCCTGCTCTCTCTCCCCTCCCCCATCAATATGATTATTTCATTCATATAAAAGGTGGATAACCTGAAGTTCTCCAGATGGTCTTGGACTCCACCAGCCCTAGCTACCGTGGCCAAGAGCTGGGGATTCTGGGAGTTGCAGTACAGCTACATCTGGAGGGCCAAAGATTTCCCACCCCTGAGTTATATATTGCTTGTTCTATAAGAAGCTGAGAACAGTAGTGGGGCCATCTCACCATAGCCTTGCAGTAAGAGGAGTTGGGCTGAGAGGCAATGGGATGGGGCAGCCCAGTTTCAGAACTATTTTAGCTATTTAACTATTTTAGCCTCAGGATCAACAAATGGGACATATGACAGATGCCCTTCATAGAATCCAGAATTAGGCTGGAACCAATGAAGCCCACGCATCTTCTAGATATTTTTTTTCTAAGCAAGAGAACTCAGCCGAAGTGGGGTCTCTTGTACTTTGGGGGCGTCATTTATCCTTGCCAACTCGTCAGTCACCTGGAATGAGAACTTGGTTCTGCTTTTTTCATTCCTTCTCTAATCTAAATGTCTTTCCTGGCTTCCTAATTGTTCTTCATGGGCGGTAAAGTCTGTATAATTTGCTTTAGTGGCAAACATTGGCTTTGATTTATATGGGTTCAATTATGCAGCATGCTATTCATTTCATTTTACATCCAGTCTGATGGAAGAAAACTCTCCATCAAAACGATATACAGCAGTACTCCCCCCCCCCATTTACTGTTATTGCTTCCATACAGATGAGCTTTCTTATTTTTCCAAATCATTTACAAAACCTAATTTTTAACCTTGCCACTCTGCCAGGTTCATCTGGAGACCACGATTCTCTCACCCATGCTGGTTCCTGTCTCCTCTGTTTCCCAAAAAATCTTGGGACTTGATTTGTGTGTTTCACCAGACATCAGTCCTCTCACAAATTTGCAAACACCCTCCCCTTCCTGCACTCGAGGGGGAATGGAGGAAGGATCTATTGGGGCTCCGTTGGCTAGCTAAACAAAAGGTGAAGATGGCATAGATTGTGGAGACAGGCTCTTACATCTGGTCTCAGCCATGAAACTCACTGGATAACCTTGAGCTAGTAGCCCTCTTACTCTCCACTCTAGGGATTGGCAACCTGTGGCCCTTGGACTGGGGGGTCAACCATACACAGCCCTTGGCAACAAGGGGGGAAATGTGTGGAAAGGGAGTAGCAGAAATAGAGTGAGGAAGGAGGTGGTTCTGTCCATCTTTTGGCTCTGGACTTCTGCCTCTGGTTCCTCCATCACCACCTTCAATAATGTGCCCCCAAGAGATTATGCTCAAGGAAAATGCAGCTCTTGACAGCTCTACTCTCCCTTCACAGGTTTGTTGTGAGGATAAAATGGTAGGTCCCCACAGCGAAGTAAACTGAATGAGTTCAGTTGAGAAGGACTTTCTGCATGGAAGCTGCAGAGGTGGGCAGCCCACATATCCTTGAGCTTTTTTTGACTGTTCCAATCAGGCACTTATAAAAGGCTTTCCATGTTGAATCATGCTTCCTTAAAGGAAGCTAATACAAATATGAGGTGTGGATAGGCTCTTAGGTGAGTGGACTGCTGCAATGCTGGCTTCTCAGTGCTAAGGAAGAGCCATCTGCCCATAAAATCATAGACCTGGGATGTGTACTACATGCAATTGAGTTCAATTTCTTTTGTAAAAGCCAATCTGGCATAGAGAGCGTGTGAGAGTCTCTAGCGACATGACACTGACTTATAAGAGCGGCAGCATGTTATCTTGTCCTGCTTAAAGAGGAAGCTTTGCAAGGATATCGGGGAACAAAAGAGCAGCCCTTGAAGATCGGGAGGGAACATCTAATGTGAAACAGCTATAAGCTCTGTAAAAATTGATTCTACTGTTGAGAAGTGAAAGTGATGTAATGAACAAAGCAAAGTATGGATTTCAGGATTGGTTCGACTGTTATCTACACTCTTACAGCTGATCATGAATGACAATTATGGATTCGCTTTTGTGATTAGCCACGATCATGTGGAATAACAGACCCTACAGAGGGGATTCTTTTGAGTTTGGATTAATGGCATGTTCCCTCCAAGTTCCTATGAAACCACAGACTTCCTAATATTTCCTGCTTTATCAGTGCAGAAGATGAGAAACAGAGATGTCAAGTTCTGTGTGACATGGGGGGGGGGCACACACGTGTGATGTCATGCACATTGGGAGGAGGCTGCGAGGCCCAACAAGGCCCTCCATTGCCTCAGAAAGGCCCACCGTGGCCCAGCCCCTCATGCTTGGGGGTGTGTTCTCAGCCCCGTCCCACATACTTTGGTGTGGGGCTTAGCTGTCCTCAGCCCCATGGTATTGGCACCTAGAAGGTGTCACATCAAATTTAGTAGGGGCAAGGATGAGAACAATGGTCAAAGGCCTGTTCCTGCATAGAGACATCATTTGCTAAGTACACAATGAGGACTGTAAATAAACAGTGTAAGGTAAATAGGGAGGGCCATAGCTTAGTAGTAAATCATCTGCTTTGCAGGGAGAAAGTTCCAGGTTCAATGCCCAACATCTCCACATAGAGCTGGGGGTGCCCCCTGTCTGAAACCTTGGAGAGCCACTACTGGTCAGGGTAGACCAAACTAGAGGAACCAAGGTTCTATATCAATACAAAGCCACTGCCTATGTTCCTATGTATGTTTTAAATACAGATCAAATACGCAAGCTGCTAGGGCACTCTCAGTGGAACAGGTGTAAGGAAGGAAACTGATAAAAAGAAGGGAACTGACTCAGTACAGTGCAGGACACATAAATGCAAATATGAAGAGTTAGACAAGCAAACACACCGACAAAGGGAAATTAAAGGCACAAAACCCCAACTTTAAATGGTAATAAAGCAGTGAATTCTGAGAACATTTGCTGATGCGAGATCATTTCTGTTGACCTCCGTTATATCAGAAAAGGACATCTCAGTAGACCTAGGCTTGCCCCGTGCCTGCATGAGCAGCTGTACCCACCAAAGTGCCCTCTTCTTCACAGCGATTAAATGGGCAGGAGCTTCCAGTCACCTCTGCTTGCCTGGGTTGCCAGTGCTCCCAGACCTGACCTGCTGGCAACTTTCAGTCTGAAGAGGAGGCATGATTGGTTGTGGCTTCACATACAGGAGTCCCAGCTGCTTGTCTTGCCATCTTGCTCACGCAAATACGGAACAGTGCCAGCTGTGTTATTTGCAGGGACGAAAGGCATTTCGTAGCACCAGATAAGATTGAGCACTGCAGCAGCAAACTGGCTGTTCGCCATAAACGTTACAGCTTAATACACATTTTATGGGTGTGAGGATTTGATAAAACATTTAATCTCTATAAAGGGCAAGGTGAATTTTAATGCAGCTTTGGGAAATGTATCAACATGCCGTTGCTCTCCTGGCACCCACCCACCCACCCACCCACACACACACACAGACACAGACACACACACACTTCCCCCTGCACTGTTGTGTTGCTAATCTTCTTATTTTTACTTATATTTTACTGCACCACCACCAGCTTTGTATGCCATCTTTCTGTAGTAAGCCAACATCAAAAGTTTACATGACTCATTAACAATTACAAGATGTAACAAAATTTAAACAGTCATAACCAATAAGCTAATGAAAACATCTCCTACTGACAAATATCCAGTCAAATGTAACAATTAACTGATCCATATTTTTTTTAACTTTGAGCTTCTATGCATATCTACTCATAAATAAAATGTGCTGCGTTCAATGGGCTCCTTCCCAGATAAGTGTATATAGGATTGCAGCCAAAATCTGGTCGTCTTTAAGATGTAACAAAATCGCATAATCAGGTAAAGGGGATAAGGAGTGCCTAGGATGGGAGGGTTGGGTATAAAACAAATGAGATAGTGGATGCGACCAAGTATTTGCCACCCAATTGCAAAATGTAGTCCCCGCTCGGCCCCACTTGAGGCAGTAGGCTTTCTGGCACTTGTTTGGACTCTGTTCTTGCAGGTATGTTGTTTTTATTTAGTTGGGTTAACTCACTATGAGCTAGTGGAATGTGAGGTTTTTGGGAGAAGTCACAGATATTGTACCACTGGGCAAACCTTTTTTGGGGGGAGGGATATGGGATGCTATCTGACACGTAAGAGAAAAGAACAGCTTTGCCTCCAGAGGGCACTATGAACTTGCTGTACTGGTCACCACTGTATACTTACATTGTACCATCAGATGGAAATTATATGACTCTTAGATGGCAGTTATGCATTTATATTGTTTGGCTCTGATCATGAATTACAGTGCATACCTTTCTGAGTATGCGCCATGCTGCGTAATAAATTACATTCTCCCATTTCCCAGATGCTGCCGTCTTTTTGTAGAACGAGGCAACTGGGCCTTTAAAGAATAACTTCTAAAATGAAATGAATTTGACTTTGACAATAAGGGTGTTCTGGGATATACACATTGCTTTTTCTGCAAGTGGTTGCTGATTACACATTATGTCCTTAGCTAGTGAGTTACTTGAGACAATATTATTTCAATGTCCACTTTTGCTGGAGCAAGATGTAAAGTTACTGCTTCTAAGTTTATCAGCATATTGTTTCTTTCCTTAGGTGACCAGCTTCACAAAGGCCTGGAGCACCTTCTGGAGAAAGCATTTCAAGATCTCTTTAGGCCAGTATGCCCCATTACAGAAAGTGGAAGGACGGCAAGAGCGAGGGACAGTTGGAGAATGTGTTAACAATTGTGGAAGAGGTGTATTTATTTCACAAAATTTATACACCGCTTGTTTGCAAAAACCCTCAAAGCAGTTTACCTCAAAAAGTTGAGGTTGTGGTTAGAGCGAGGGGTCTGTGATAGGAAGGAAAGAAATAACAGCTAAACTTGGAAAAACACTTGCTAATAATTTGTTAGGCCTGGTGGCTTTTAGCACACTTTGGAGGAATGGCAGTGACTATGCATGCAGAATCTCCCAGGTTCAATTCCTGGCATCCCCAGGTGGGGAGATGGTCAGGGAAAGCACCTTCTTGGTGGTGGCACCCTACTTTGGGATGCTCTTGCCTTACTTCTGCTTGATGGGGTCCTAATTTGATTAGAGTAAAGATCCAAGACTCTTCTGTGATGTTGTGGTCAATTGGGCGATTGCATGGTTATGTCAATGACCAGGATGTCTCTGTTACTGTCTTTTTAGGTTTCTGAGTGGGATATGAGCGGGTGATGGTAGTCTTTGTTATAGCATCATGAATAAAGTCTACACATGCACCACCATTAGATTGAGAAGGTTGAGTATTGATTAAAATGTGGCTAGAGTCTGGCCCTTGCAATCTCATTCATATTATGCAAATGCCCAAATGTCTGTTGGGGAGACTTCTGTTGTTCTGGTTGATGTACATTTACCAAAATCTGACTACCCTGTTATCTTCTTTTTATCTCTGGCATGTGTTCATCTGACAAAACACTTTATCTCCATGGACACAATGGACAATATGTTTGCTACAGTCTGGTTCAGTTTGCATGCTTTCAGGCTACTGATCCTTTTCTAAATTGGGAGAACCCATCTGTTAGCATCCCAAGTGATTCAGGAAAAGGAATTTTGATGGCAAAGGATGGTTAACCTCACGCATGTTTGCGCTTGAGTACTACATTGCCTCAACTCCCATCAAACATTTGCTGCAACTGAAGGGACTGAAGATCAGGCTAACATTAACTATTTTGATTCTCAAGGAATGCACATATTTTCATCTCTCAGAATGAACCCGTCTGGATGACTTCAAGCCCCATGTGCCATAAAGACAGCTGGCACTTCTGAGCAGCTGATTCTTTGTGTTCACAACAGATTGTGTGTGTGTGTGTTTTATTTTAGGTTGTTTTTATTTTATTCTTTTTTTGTTTGCTGCACATTTAGTCAGAAAACAGAACCTAAAGCAGTCAGCAAAGCTGTGACTTGCTTCACAGAGGGACTGGAAATTGTATCATGTAGAATCAGACCCATCTGCAAACTTTTGGGGTGGTATCCAAGTTGTCCCATCTGCACAAGGACTTCTGCTTGCACAACAGAACTTCCCCTCGCTTTCCTCCACCCGTCAACTCTCTGAATATGTGCTTCCCCTAGCTCTCAGATTTTGCAGGACATATCTGGGGAAAGGAGAGGAGAGGGAGGGAGGGGAAGTTGCTTCACAAAAGGGACAACTTTGTTGGATACAACCTTTGGCCTCCTGTCAGCTTAACAAGAGCTTGTGTGTTTCAGGGTACACAGCTATTGGAGACTTTAACTAGGGACTGAATTCCAGAAAATTAGCTGTGGGAGGTCAGGAATGAAGAATCTGCAGCCCTCCAGATGCTGTTGGACTCCAACTCCCTTCAGCTCCAGCCCACATGGCCAGTGATCAGGAATGATGGGAGTTGGAGTAGAGTGACAATTGAAGTATCACAGGTTCTCCAACCCTGTAGGGGTGGGGCAAAGGCAAATGAGGCTACAGAACAACAAACTACAGGCTGCTCATTATTGCTGCATGTAGATGGAGTGAGAATGTCTCTTTTAAAAATTATTTGTATGTGTTTTTAGTAGAAAGCAGATGAGAACCATTTGAAAATCAAATTTACATTCTTGCCAGTGTGGTTCTACATAAAGTGGCTAGCATAACCAGCAATGACCAACAGCAGCATATCAGCACTTCAAATCCTCCGGTCAAATACATTTAAAAATGAAAATGAAATGAGGCTCTCTCTAACTTACAACACGAAGGATACTTTTAACAGACTCACTACAAGAAAAAGCATGTTTGAAATCCCAAAGCTTTTATTCAGGATTCTAAGGAAGAGTCCTGGGCAGAGGAGCACAAGTGACAGGAAGGACAAATGGGCTGAAATTTTGACATTCATTAAATAGTGTATGAGACATCCTCTTAAGCAATTATTACTAAAACATGTAGAATATTGCATGGTAAGATGCTATTCATGTTTTATAATGGAGATGTCTTAGTTAAAATTTCATCATTCAGCAATGCCGTGGTGTTCTAGATATTGTTCTCTCAACTCCTGCCTACAAGGCATGTGATCATTTGGGGGAACATTAGTAATTAATATTTTAAATATGATTCAGCATTTCATCTCAGTCCCCATTCCATGATCACAGATGCTTTGGTGTTGTATTCTCAAGCAAGGTTTCTCTCAAATTCCAACCAAGAGACAAATGGTCATTTCATGTCCAAGCAACTGCCCCTCTCTTTTTCACCATACAAGTTCAAGAATCTGACACCAAAAAAGCAGTAAGAGACTTGACAGGATTTAGAACATGGAACTGCAACTTTATACTTCCAGACTGGAGCATGAATTCAAAACACTTCTTTGAATCTTTGTGTGGCCTTCCTCTAGGGCAAGCAAAGTCCAATCCAGCAAAAGTCAAACCACCGTAGGCTGAGTTAGTCCAAGAAAAGGAGAGTCAGACCAAAGTATCCCTTTTACAAAGGACAAAAAGCAGGACCTTGAACAGCTCCAAGTGATCCTTGCTGGTTGAAGCTCCCTCCCTCCTATAGTTGCTGTAGGATGATGTCTCAGCAGGAGGCTGATGCAAACTGAAGCCTCATGCAGACTGACCTGTGCTATTGTTGGCTCCATCTTGCACACCCACCCACACCAAGAAGTTGGCTGCTTTGTTAAAAAGCCCTTGCTTGGTCTTGTATTCTCTGACTTCTACAAGGCTAGGAAGATGGAGGTACTGCAAGAGACTCATCTTCTGAATCTGAAGGTAGTGGCACGATTACGTCCTCCAGGCAGGAGGTCCCTGAATCAGGAACCAACAGTTCTCCTGCCGTGGAAGGGTCAGAATCCTCTACCATATACACGGCAAAGTCCTAGGGTCAGGAGTCATGATTCATGGTGTAAGGAGTGGTAGAACAGAACAAGCTAACAGGCATGTCCAACTCCCAAGAGACTGTGGTCTACTCACAGTATAAAAATACTGACTGTGATCTACCCATTGTTATTGACAGCCAAAGTTGTTGAGCTTTGTGATCTACCACAGATGTCCAGTGATCTACTGGTAGATCAAGATCTACCTGTTGGACATGCCTGAAAGAACAGCGAGCAGCCGCTGACTTCAGCCCTTCTCTAGAACCACGAAAGAACATGCACAGACTTGTAAAATAAATTCTAGCAAGGGAACAATGGAAGAAAGTGTACCATTCTACAGTACTCTCTCAAAAACTACAAGTCCCAGAATTCCTTGGAACTTGTGAGCAGCTCCCATGCACAGACAGAAGAAGCCAAAAAAGTGTGTCATCTGACTGGCAATAGGAGGGAGAGACAAGCCTTATAATAATTGGGGATATTGTACTCCTAGAGCTGGGAGATTTATGGGTGCAACAGCATCTATGTGTACTTTAGTTAGGCCTCTGACCTTCAGAGTGCATAAAACCATAGATACTAGACCCCACACAGAGAGCACTGTCTAAGGGCATTTGTCATTTTTACACACACACACACACACACACACACACACACACACACACTGTTGCTATGGCTGACCATTCAAACCACACAAGTCCGCTCACCTTCCTTAGTGTGCTGTGTTGTGGCTAGGCCCCGGGCCATGCAAGTGATCCAGCGAATAGCAGGCCAGATGAACTGGCTGCTGGCTAATTGGCCTATGCCATTAGGCTTTGGTCAGACATTCCCCAGGCAACGGACCCAACTAAACAATCAGGAAGCTTGGGCCCATTCCTAGGGATGCAGCCTGCCTGGCGCTCAGCCCTGCTTTTTCAAGCCCAAACCCAAAAGTTGTTGACCATGTGTGGTTATTCATTTTCCTAGAGAACTGTGGGGTCATGGGGCCCTTGGCACACAAGCAGAGATGCAAGAGACAAAGGGAAGAAAAAGAAACTAAAGAACACAACAATTTGTAAATGGGGGGGGGGGATATTACAGATTTGCACTAGGCCAGAAGAGTTTGGGAGGGATTCTTCTAGCAGAACGTGAATCCCATCAGTGTTAACAACAACAACAACAACTTATTATTTATACCCCACTCATCTGGCTGGGCTTCCCCAGCCACTCTGGGCAGCTTCCAACAAAATATTAAAATATAGTTTCACCCCATCAGTAGAAGCCCTGAGCAAGGACATCTACTTGTGCAATGGTGCTTTCCCACTCCCCCCCATGTGCCCCCATACCCTCCAAAATTGCCTCTGTGGGGGATTGGGAGAACTCCCAAACAGGACATGGGGGAGGAGAGGGGGATCGTTCCATCTGGCAAGCTGAACTGCTTTTGCAGACATAACTATTGAAAGAGTGTGGTGTCGAATTCCACCCTCTATTTTTGAAATCTTTGTCATGTAAAAACAGCAGCAACAAAATTCTGGCAAGCAGAAAACTTGCCCGACAAGGAGAAGGACTGGGACAGAACCTTTCTCCCTGGGGATCCCCGTACACCATGGGAGAACATTCACCTGCACTCTGAATGCTACCAACCACTCTCATCCCGCAGGTCCCTAGCCTGTTATTCTGCTGGGTGTATAGATCCAGCCTTCGTCTTCAGCTGTGGAAGTTTTCCACACGATACTAGCCGATATGACTTTTATTGACACTGCACAAAAGAGTCTTGTTCAGCATAAAGACTTCCCTTGACGTGAAGGGTGTTTGGATTGTCCCCTTGTTAATTAACATTTTAATGGGGAATAAAATGATGTGGTGTTATTGCTCTTTGTAAGCCTTGCTAAAAATACTGAAGCCAGCTGAAGTCTTTATTATCCAACTGCTTCCTGTAACACACACTCCTCAGACACGAATAGAAAAGCATCGTAGAGCTATTGAGAGCCTTTCAATCATCCTTGCCTCATTAATATGAAATTGTTATTGAAGGGACCGCACTGGGGGAGATATTTGTGTGTATATGTGTGTGATTTTGGCTTCAAAACTTCCATAGAAGGGAATTACATGTCATTATCTCTCTCTAGTTATTTTCTCCCTCCGCTGCTATTGCCAACACCCCCGTTCCGATGAGGAAAGGACACTTTTCTGGAAATGAAGGAATAAGTGATTTGAAAACAAAGGACTCGATCGAAGACTAGATCATAGAATCACAGAATTGTAGAGTTGGAAGGGACCCCAAGGGTCATCTATTCTAATCCCTTGCAATGCAGGAATCTCAACATAGAATCGTAGAACTGTAGAGAAGGTATGCGCCAGCCGATAGAAAAGACTGGAAGCAAATGCCCAGTTAAATGCGGATTTATTTTTTTTAATGGCCTACCAGAATGGGACAAGTGTGCTTGCAGCCACTTTGTTCCTCCCTGGGCCTTTACCCATCCTGACCCTGCTGAGCTAGGCCAAGGTTTAGATTAGCATATTGTGCAAAGTGGCTCATAGTTAGTGAGGAGAGACCTGGGGTGGATCTACACACAGAAATTATAAATTATAAATAAACATTATAAATAAGCCAGGAATTAAATTGTTATAATGTAAGGGAAAAAGCACAATGGAAAATCATTTAGATTTTTTTTTGCTCTCTGGCGCTATCTGGTGTTGCATGTTTATAACACATTCAAAACGCTGTTTCTTGACTAATGTAGCTGAGTCCCTGAACCACAGGTCCTGGTTTGATGGCATCCTAAGATCAGCCTTGGCGTTGCTCAGTGAGGTGTCACAGGAAAGAGTTTAGTTTGGCTTACAGTGTCATGTGAACCACATCAATGGCTAGATTAGGTGTAGGCTACCTGGTACTCTCTGAATGGTCTCAGAGTACAACTCTCATCAACCATAGGATTGATGTGAATTAGATCCCAGCAACCTACGGAGGGCCACAGGTTCCTCACTCCTGGTTAATAAGAAAGAAACTCAGTAGCACTCCAACTGGGGGCCAATTGGCTAAATTCCCAAACATAGGACAGAGATGGATCTACTGATTGTTATGCTTACCTTTGGAATGGAAGAGCTGGAAAGACTCATAGAAACGTATCAGTAGGATCTGGCTTCACTCTCCTCAGCTGCACCACCCATAGTGCCTGCCCTTGATGTCAAGGGAAGATAGTACACTTGGTGAGATGCAGCCCTCCTTACCTAAGGACATCTTTTTTTTCCAGCAAAGCAAACTCTGCGGGTGACTTTGTCCCCTGGCAAAAGAAAGCATTTGCTTAAGACACCGGCACATTGCTGGTTATGCAACCCTTTTACACAGTGTGGCTAGCATTTCACATTGTGCACTCGCGTTCTGTGGCCTGGAAATAATTCAGCGGGAAGAACTGTGTTTGCTTGCTTTACTAACAGACGGCTTCTTCCTTTTTAACTCTGAGTTTATCTTAGGTATGGAAGAGGTTATATAAACCTGTCTGCAATGCTTTAATGTGTGTGTGTTCTGGTAGATTAAAAGTGGCCACTTTCATTGCCCTGTCAGTCATGATGACTCTCTCATTGGTATGGAAATCATGGTTTATGCAGGATCAAACTAGATGTGATGTCAAATGCGCCATGGTGGAAAGACAATGGCGAGTGCCCTATCAGTGCAACTAGCAGCTTCAAAGGAGAGATTATCATTGGAATCACAACGGGGAAAATGATTAAACCTCTCCCGGGTTGTTGCAGTTCTAATAATTACTGCCTCTCCCCACCTTTGTGGCTATTATTTTATTTTTTAGACCCATTTAACATCATTTGACCTGTTATACAGAATAAGAGGTAGAGCTCTGCATTGCCAGTTTCAGAGTGCATAGGATCTATAGCCTTAAATGCTCCCTAACGCACAAAGCTCCCCGTATGTAGAAAACTAGCACACCAGGTAGAAAGCAGTTGCCAGACTAGGGACTGAGAGCAGCTGCCGGAACTATATAACAAAGGTTCTAAAAGATCTACATTGGCTCCCAGTATGTTTACAAGCACAAATCAAGCTGTTGGTGCAGACCTTTAAATCCCTAAATGGCTTTGGCCTTGTATACCTGAAGGAGTGTCTCCACCCCCATCGTTCTGCCCAGACACTGAGGTCCAGCTCCAAGGGCCTTCTTGTGGTTCCCTCACTGCGAGAAGTGAGGCTACAGGGAACCAGGCAGAGGGCCTTCTTGGTAGTGGCACCTGCCCTGTGGAACTCCATCCCATGAGATATCAAGGAAATAAATATCTGACTTTTGGAAGACATCTGAAGGCAGCCCTGTTTTGGGAAGTTTTTAATGTTTGATGTTTTACTGTGTTTGATGTTTTAATTTATTGGAAGCTGCTGAGCAGCTGGGGCAATCCAGTCAGATAGATAGCATGTAAATAATTTACTACTACTACTACTACTTATTATTATTATTATGCAGAAAGCTTTTTACATGGGAGATCATTGAAAGAATTGGACCATCACTAGCCCAGTCCTTCCCCATAGCAAATCAACTTAGAGATCTCCTCTCCCAAAGAGACAAGGCTTTATCCACCATCACCAATTCATGTGCAGGGGCAGAAGGCTATCGCACCAAAGTTTTTTAGGTGATCCCTGCTGGGAGGGTGACATTTCCTGCACCCCAGTCTTCTCTGGGGAGCCATGGTCTTTTTCCCCACTAGCACCTCACTTCCTATGATTCCGCCTCCCAAAAATAAAATCTGCCCTTGTGGAAGAACTACTGAATCTCTTATTCTGAAAATGGTCAGGCTTCATCCCCTTGAAATGGGTAACCAAGCTTGCAAATTGCATCCAATTGTGGCAGAAAATGAAAAAGTTATAGACTTTTTGTCTTCAGGAAAACAAATTTCAAGGTGCCTTCATGAGCATCCCTGCATATATCTGCCTATAGCTTGTCAAGCTTAATCCTGTCAGGAGGGACTGTTATGTCTACAAATTTCAAAAAAAGTTATAGTGGTTTTGGGATTCTCCATTACAGTGAATGGGAAGAAAATATAGCTTTGTTTCTAAAAGATTCACTTTGATCCTGAATAATCGGTCATTAAGTAACTCCAAACTGCGGGAGGCAGTGGAAGATAGGAGTGTCTGGCGTGCTCTGGTCCATGGGGTCACAAAGAGTTGGACACGACTAAACGACTAAACAACAACAAAGTAACTCCACAGCAGATTGAGCTGCTTCCCAAAGCTACAGATATGAGATATGGGGAATGCCCATATTCCGTGGGATGTTTTTAGCTTGCAGTCATGTGGGGATTTGAATTCAGGTCTTGAGATGAAATTCAGTTCCAGAAGAAGCAGTTATATTCACGAGCAATTTACTGTCTTATGTGGAGTTACGGGGATAGCGAGGAATAATGAAGGTGGAATACACACTGTCTGGCTAGAGGTTCTGCTAAGCTTATATCCAGCATATCTAATGTTCTCTTTGAAATGAAGAAAACGTTTGCAACCTTGGAAAATTATTTCAGAATAACCTGGGGCCCGACTGCATTTCATTGCTTTGAGAACTAATTGTGAACATTGTAGAACTTGATTACCGGTATATATATAAAATTTGGAAGTGTGCAATAAAAAATAAAGCTCAATAGATTGGGAGAACATCCAGAAAATATAAGAGTTATGAGCAGTGGAGATACTACTTACGGACCTGCCAACCAATTAAACAAGCTCTTTTGCTTTTAAGAATGAATGGATGGATGAAATGTTATAGAAGAGCAACCAAGGCAATCATTTAGAATACATAAAATGTGACAAAAGACTGAGAGTCTGGTGGTGTGGAGGAGGGGGTAGCTGGCTTGAAGACGAGGGTAGGCGCTGCTAGCAAATTTGATGACCTTTCTGAGAACGGTGACCAGTATATATGAGGAGATTTCACATTTCCTTTCCATCAAAAACCATATGATCGGGATTACTATACAGCCGGGAGATTCCTTGAAGGGTGAGATTCCCCCTGGAGATTGTGTAGCGGAGGGTAGGTTCTCCTGCTATTCATTTCAGTACTGGATGTCTGAATCAAGGCAGGGATGAAAGTGGAGACAAGAACAGGAGATGAACTCAAGCAGAGTGTGGTGTGTGCAGGAGGGAACAGAAGAGGAATCGAGTGAGGACATATTGCCCAGGGCAGAGAGGTGCGGAGTTTTAAAGTTATGACTATAATCTTGACGATGACACAAAACGTGCCTGGGAGCCAGTATAGAGACTTCAGAAAAGACTAACATGATCATCTGATGGAAGTATCAGTTCACTTAAACCTGATCTTGATAATTCATAATTCAGACTGCGTTGTTCCAGCCTATGGGTGTGACCAAAAATAATAATTGCATGTGTCGTATTGTAATTCAAGCTGCTGTCAACTACCAGCAAGATCAATATCTGGTTTCCGATTACTAAAGTTAGTAATCAGTTAGTATTGCAAAGAAACAGTTGATACGTTAGAGGTCTGCTTTGGGGGATTTGTGTGCGTATATCTGCATTTCATCCATTTTGAAAGCATTTTTTTGGTCTATAAAATTAACAGTTGTTCAGCTTATTCTTTGTCTTCTGTGACCTTGGAAGCATGAGCTGCTGGATGGAAACAACTCACGAGCTGGCATGCCATTGTTGTTGTTTAGTTGTTTAGTCGTGTCCGACTCTTCGTGACCCCATGGACCAGAGCACGCCAGGCACTTCTGTCTTCCACTGCCTCCCGCAGTTTGGTCAGACTCATGTTTGTAGCTTCGAAGACACTATCCAACCATCTCGTCCTCTGTCGTCCGCTTCTCCTTGTGCCCTCCATCTTTCCCAACATCAGGGTCTTTTCCAGGGAGTCTTCTCTTCTCATGAGGTGGCCAAAGTATTGGAGCCTCAGCTTCACGATCTGTCCTTCCTGTGAGCACTCAGGGCTGATTTCCTTCAGAATGGATAGGTTTGATCTTCTTGCAGTCCATGGGACTCTCAAGAGTCTCCTCCAGCACCATAATTCAAAAGCATCAATTCTTCGGCGATCAGCCTTCTTTATGGTCCAGCTCTCACTTCCATACATCACTACTGGGAAAACCATAGCTTTTACTATACGGACCTTTGTTGGCAAGGTGATGTCTCTACTTTTTAAGATGCTGTCAAGGTTGGTCATTGCTTTCCTCCCAAGAAGCAGGCGTCTCTTAATTTCGTGGCTGCTGTCACCATCTGCAGTGATCATGGAGCCCCAGAAAGTAAAATCTCTCACTGCCTCCATTTCTTCTCCTTCTATTTGCCAGGAGGTGATGGGACCAGTGGCCATGATCTTCGTTTTTTTGATGTTGAGCTTCAGACCATATTTTGCGCTCTCCTCTTTCACCCTCAATAAAAGGTTCTTTAATTCCTCCTCACTTTCTGCCATCAAGGTTGTGTCATCTGCATATCTGAGGTTGTTGATATTTCTTCCAGCAATCTTAATTCCGGCTAGGGATTCATCCAGCCCAGCCTTTCGCATGATGAATTCTGCATATAAGTTAAATAACCAGGGAGACAATATACAGCCTTGTCGTACTCCTTTCCCAATTTTGAACCAATCAGTTGTTCCATATCCAGTTCTAACTGTAGCTTCTTGTACCACATAGAGATTTCTCAGGAGACAGATGAGGTGATCAGGCACTCCCATTTCTTTAAGAACTTGCCATAGTTTGCTGTGGTCGACACAGTCAAAGGCTTTTGCATAGTCAATGAAGCAGAAGTAGATGTCTTTCTGGAACTCTCTAGCTTTCTCCATAATCCAGCGCATGTTTGCAATTTGGTCTCTGGTTCCTCTGCCTCTACTAAATCCAGCTTGCACTTCTGGGAGTTCTCGGTCCACATACTGCTTGAGCCTTCCTTGTAGAATTTTAAGCATAACCTTGCTAGCGTGTGAAATGAGCGCAATTGTGCAGTAGTTGGAGCATTCTTTAGCACTGCCCTTCTTTGGGATTGGGATGTAGACTGATCTTCTCCAATCCTCTGGCCACTGCTGAGTTTTCCAAACTTGCTGGCATATTGAGTGTAGCACCTTAACAGCATCATCTTTAAAAATTTTAAATAGTTCAGCTGGAATACCATCACTTCCACTGGCCTTGTTATTTGCAGTGCTTTCTAAGGCCCATTTGACTTCACTCTCCAGGATGTCTGGCTCAAGCTCAGCAACCCCACTACCTGGGGTGTACGAGACATCCATATCTTTCTGGTATAATTCCTCTGTGTATTCTTGCCACCACTTCTTGATGTCTTCTGCTTCTGTTAGGTCCTTACCACTTTTGTCATTTATTATGGCAATCTTTGAACGAAATGTTCCTTTCATATCTCCAATTTTCTTGAACAGATCTCTGGTTCTTCCCATTCTGTTGTTTCCTCTATTTCTTTGCATTGCTTGTTCAAGTAGGCCTTCTTGTCTCTCCTTGCTATTTTTTGGAAATCTGCATTCAATTTCCTGTATCTTTCTCTATCTCCCTCGCATTTTGCTTGCCTTCTCTCCCCCGCTATTTGTAAGGTCTCATTGGACAGCCACTTTGCTTTCTTGCATTTCCTTTTCATTGGGATGGTTTTCGTTGCTGCCTCCTGTATAATATTGCGAGCCTCCATCCATAGTTCTTCAAGCACTCTGTCTAGCAAATCTAAATCCTTAAACCTGTTCCTCACTTCCACTGTGTATTCATAAGGGATTTGATTTAGATTGTATCTTACCGGCCCAGTGGTTTTTCCTACTTTCTTCAGTTTAAGGTTGAATTTTGCTATAAGAAGCTGATGATCTGAGCCACAGTCAGCTCCAGGTCTTGTTTTTGCTGACTGTATAGAGCTTCTCCATCTTTGGCTGCAGAGAATATAATCAATCTGATTTCGATGCTGCCCATCTGGTGATGTCCACGTGTACAGTCGTCTCTTGTGTTGTTGGAAAAGCGTGTTTGTGATGACCAGCTTGTTCTCTTGACAGAACTCTATTAGCCTTTGCCCTGCTTCATTTTGCTCTCCAAGGCCAAACTTGCCAGTTGTTCCTTTTATCTCTTGATTCCCTACTTTAGCATTCCAATCCCCTATAATGAGAAGAACATCCTTCTTTGGTGTCACTTCTATAAGGTGTTGTAAGTCTTCATAGAATTGGTCAATTTCAGTTTCTTCAGCACCAGTAGTTGGTGCATAAACTTGGATTACTGTTATGTTAAAAGGTCTGCCTTGGATTCGTATCGAGATCATTCTATCATTTTTGAGATTGTATCCCAGTACTGCTTTCGCCACTCTTTTGTTGACTATGAGGGCCACTCCATTTCTTTTGCGGGTTTCTTGCCCACAGTAGTAGATATGATGGTCATCCGAACTGAATTCGCCCATCCCCGTCCATTTTAGTTCACTGATGCCCAGGGTGTCAATATTTATTCTTGCCATCTCATTTTTGACCACATCCAACTTACCCAGGTTCATGGTTCTTACATTCCAGGTTCCTATGCAATATTTTTCTTTACAGCATTGGACTTTCCTTTCGCTTCCAGGCATATCCGCAACTGAATGTCCTTTCGGCTTTAGCCCAGCTGCTTCATCAGCTCTGGATCTACTTGTACTTGTCCTCCGCTCTTCCCCAGTAGCATGTTGGACGCCTTCCGACCTGAGGGGCTCATCTTCCAGCATCATAACTTTTATATGCCTGTTGTCTTTGTCCATGGAGTTTTCTTGGCAGGGATACTGGAGTGGCTTGCCGGTTCCTCCTCCAGGTGGATCATGTTTGGTCAAAACTCTCCACTATGACCAGTGGCGTAGCGTGGGTTGTCAGAACCCGGGGCAAGGCAAGTAATTTGCACCCCTAACCCGTGGATTTGCGCCCCCTAACCCGTGGATTTGCACCCCCTAACCTTAACCCCCAGATGTTGCGCCCGGTGCGGCCGGCCCCCCCCTGCACCCCCCACGCTACGCCACTGACTATGACCTGTTCATCTTGGGTGCCCTGCTCGGCATAGTTCATAGCTTCTTTGAGTTCTTCAAGCCCCTTCGCCACGGCAAGGCAGTGATCCATGAAGGGGGGCATGCCATATGCTTCCTCTTACCCAAAATGCAGTGCAGGCAATGGGATAAGTCGCTGCAAGGCTGAAAGTTTTGGTTTGTTGTTCTGAAGCCAACGTGTGAAAACAGTGTGCTTCTTTAATATATAGCAGTTGAGTCAATCCTTTTTTCAAGGAATCCAGTTCACACAATTTTCATGCTCCTTTTATGAGTCAGTGCATGCCCTCCAACATTTCTCCGATGAAAATAGGGATGCCCTATATAATAATAATAATAATAATAATAATAATAATAATAATAATATCCCACCCATCTCACTGGCTTGTCCCAGCTACTCTGGGCAGATTCCAACATATATAAAAACACAATTAAACATTAAAAAAAAAAATCCCTCGACAGGGCTCCCTTCAGATGTCTTCTAGAGGTTGTACAGTCACTTATCTCCTTGGCTCAGGGGTCACATAATTCTATACCCTCCAACATTTCTCTGATGAAAATAGGGATGTCCTAAGGAAAAGCGGGTATTGCGGGATCAAATCAGAAACTGGAATGACTTCTGTAAATCTGGGACTGTCCCTGGAAAATGGGGACACTTAGAGGGTTTGCCAATGTGATACAGTGGCTTAGTGTGTTGGCCTAGGACTTGGGAGACCCACGTTCAAATCACCACTCAACTCTGAAGCTTCTGGGCTGACTTTGGGCCTGTTCACTCTCTCTCGGTCTAACCAACCCATTGTTGTGATGATTTGAGGGAGGAGAAAGGCAGGCTCCAAATGTAATACATGATAAATCCCGTAATACCTTAGTATTTTGGTACTTCTCTTAATGCTGTCTTGCTGGTTGTTCAAAGTGTTCTTTTACAAATCATTTATGGCAGAGTCATTTTTTAAAAATAGAAATACAAGTACACCTCTTTAATCAATTTCTAGGTCATGCAGTTACAGATGTTAGAGGATAAGTGTAATTGAGGAGTGTAACTATTTATTCTTCTTCAAAGCAACGGAAATGAAGTCTCAGTCATCACCATGAGTAGTTTAAAGTCAGATTACAAATATGTTTTCCTCTGTCTCACTTTCTGTCTCTTCTGCTTTCTTCTACTTGACTCATTCCATTCGTAAGTATATTCATATCACTCTTTTCTAAGTTTATTCTTCATTCGGTAAATTTACACATTTCAGATCTAAATTCCCTTTTAACGTATGAATGTATTCATTTGTTGGTTCCATCATACTTTCCACCCTTCCTGGCATTTTATTTGCTTCCTCATTCTTTCAGCTCTGCATTCCCTTTTCTTCCTTTTAAATCTTGCATTTTCACTTCCTTAACCCTGTTCCCTTTTCCCTTAAGTCACTTGCTATACTTCAAACACATTGTCATCTGAGATCTGGTCTATTCTGTTATGCCTGATGCCATCACTAGCTATTTTTATGCACCCAGCAAAAATATTACTATTCACACAGTCTTTTGGATCATAATTTTAGCGAGGTGTGGTGGAACTGGATCTGTTTTTTACCTGTGTATTTTAGGCTCTTTTAAAAAAATATATTTATTTTTAATGTTCTGTATTGATGCTTTTGAATTATGGTGCTGGAGGAGACTCTTGAGAGTCCCATGGACTGCAAGAAGATCAAACCTATCCATTCTGAAGGAAATCAGCCCTGAGTGCTCACTGGAAGGACAGATCCTGAAGCTGAGGCTCCAATACTTTGGCCACCTCATGAGAAGAGAAGACTCCTTGGAAAAGACACTGATGTTGGGAAAGATGGAGGGCACAAGGAGAAGGGGACAACAGAGGACAAGATGGTTGGACAGTGTTCTCGAAGCTACAAACATGAGTTTGACCAAACTGCGGGAGGCAGTGGAAGACAGGAGTGCCTGGCGTGCTCTGGCGCATGGGGTTATGAAGAGTCGGACACGACTAAACAACAACAATTTTTTAAAAAGTCACTATGAGTCATTTTTTGGGAGAAAGTGAACAATAAATAGAAATAATAATAAAAAACTTTTTTTAAAAAAATCTGAATTAAAACTTGCATTGGTATTTTTTAATTACTTGGTGTGTTCTTAATTATATATCATTTATTTTTCTCTTTATTTTTTCTTAATTTCTGTTCTTCTTTCCTATCCTCTTGTGCTAAATATTATTTAGACCAGTGTGTCTCAAACTTGGGTCTCCAGCTGTTGTTGGACTACAACTCCCATGATCCTTAGCTAGCAGGATCAGTGGTCAGGGATGATGGACAAAATGGATGTTATGAATGAAAACATGCAAAATGGAATGGAAGGGATCTATCAATTCCTACTCTTCAGGTGGCTTTGCTCTTGCTAGACTAGAATTAAATCTGCAGCACATGTATTCTACCTTGAAGCAAGATTCGGGTTCATTGTGTAACCTCGGCTGCCCTGCAATCTCAAACAACAACAAAAAAAGAATTTCCCTGTAGGTGCACAACAGACAATGGCTATTCAGCAAGGCAAGTCAGAGATGTCATTTTACATCAGTTGCACAAATGCAGCCACTTGCTCACCTTCCTCTCAGCTGGAAGCAAAATGAGAAGTCTCTGTGCAGGAATAATAGAGAAGAGTGTCTGTGTGTCTGTGTGTATATAGGGGAAAAAATGTAGAAGAGAACCATTTAGCCATTGTGGAATAGTGAGAAAGAAATGGCCGATCTGTATTTCATGATTTTATATACGTAATATTGTTGGGACCTAGTGTTTGTGGGAATGCTTTTGAATTTTGGTGCTGGAGGAGACTCTTGAGAGTCCCATGGACTGCAAGAAGATCAAATCTATCCATTCTTAATGAAATCAGCCCTCAGTGCTCACTGGAAGGACAGATCCTGAAGCTGAGGCCCCAATACTTTGGCCACCTCATGAGAAGAAAAGACTCCTTGGAAAAGACCCTGATGTTGGGAAAGATTGAGGGCATAAGGAGAAGGGGACGACAGAGGATGAGATGGTTGGATAGCATTCTCGAAGCTACCAGCATGAGTTTGACCAAACTGCGGGAGGCAGTGGAAGACAGGAGCTCTGGTCCATGGGGTCACGAAGAGTTGGACACGACTAAACGATTAAACAGCAACAACAATTTCATGATTTTATATACGTAATATTGTTGGGACCTAGTGGTTGTGGGAAGTGAGGTTTGAAAAGTGGTGTGGATTGACATAGTACACACTGATGAAACATTGCTCTTTACTGTCTTTATAAATGACTTGGATAAAGGAATTGAGAGGGTGGGTGCTCATCAAATTTGCAGATGACACCAAACTGGGAGGGGGAGTTAATGCCACAGAAGACAGAATCGGAAAAATTCCGGGTTAGCGCGATCGGCTAATGGCAGATTCCCTCCGAGCTCCGGAGGGAATCGGCTTCGCAGGAGCTGGGTCTTGCTGCTGCGGCGACGCGGGGACCCTCAGAAATCACAGGCGCTGAAGCCTGTGAACCTGGTGACTCGGCGGGCACCATTTGCGCCCCCCGACCTGCGAAGGAGCCTTTTTAAAGGCTTCGGAACGGGGGACGGGGTGAGCGGCACGGTGCTGAGAGTCGACTGCATGAAGCCGCATGCCATGGTCGAAGAGCGCTAACTTCTTCTTGTGAACAATTGGATTCTAAAAGTAACAACCCTTGAGTAGTACGGAAATTGGACTTGTAAAGGAAATTTTTTTGTTGAATTTGGCACGATCGGGGAAGGTGCAAACAGGAAGTCCGCCTCCCCGTCTTGTAAATAATTTAAAGCAAGGACTAGTTAACTAAGGTCGAGAGAATCTCTTTTTCTTCATTGGGTAAAAGATATTAATTTCACGATTTGGCAGTATAAGCATAAATAATTTTATTGGAGGACAAGAGCTAATTTTGAGAGCTGAAGTGCCATCCCCCCGGACCCGGGAGTGATCCGTGAGAGAGCCTGTTGAGGAGATATAGAAGAGTTTGACAGCTGTCAAAAAGGAAAAAGAGAACTTTGTTTCTGCTGTCTCTGCTGGATATATTTGTTGCAATTTGGTTATATTTTGTTGAAAACAAGGAAGAACTGATACAAACTAACTTGATTTTTGGATTTGAACTGGAAAGAATACTAAGTTACCAAAATCCCTCTAGAGGGGGATTTGGGACATTACAAGAATGGCTGGAGGAGGGAAAATTCAAGCTGGGTTGGACAGAGTTTTTGTTCTCTTGGGAAAGCTACAAGGCCAAATGGATGTTTTGGTTACAAATGTTGCAACTCTGAACCTAACAGTAAATAATATCATTGAATTTGATAAGGATTTGACTCAGGAAGCCCATGCAGCTGGACAAAAAGAGAAATTTGAGAGTTTTGAGAGTGTGGAGAAGGAGACATATGTTGTTTCTGAGGAAAAGGAAGGAGGAGCTGTAATTTTGCAGATGACAAAGGAGAGCCAGAGGCCTGACATGATGGTTACAAAGGAAAATAAGAAATCGAGCCAGAGGCCTGACATGATGGTTACAAAGGAAAATAAGTACTGGATGATGAAAATCTGGTTTGAATTGGAGATTGAAGAATGGAGAGATCTCCTTATGTGGAGATCTGAAGACCTATGGATTACAAATTTGATTAAGGTGGAAGTTGGAGCTTTCGGGACAATTGGACTTAAAAGGAGTAAGAAACAAGATTCGGGCTCCACTTTTAAGTATGGAGGTCTGGCTGGAAGAAACATGGACCTTATGGGGACAGAGCTTCTCCGAGATCTGGTGTTTAATACTAAAGACTATCAAAAAAACCGGCAGAGAGGAATTGAGAGAGAATTAAGAGCCTGGATGTGAGGTCTCCAGGCTGATAGTAGATTAAGACTGATGGACATCTGTTGGGGATCGAAACCGGGAAAGGGGGTGGTGGGGTTTGGGAATCCAAAGGGTGTACAATTATAATCTGTTTTTTTTATTTTGTTTTGTTATTAGTAAGAAAATTGGGGAATTCGTGGAAGGGAATTTGGGTCGACTTTAGAAAAAGGTTTTAAGAATGAGCACTGATGTACAAATATTGATGTTTATAAGTTAAAATTGGTTTTGTTTTTTTAAATGAACTAAATATAAAAAGGTTAAAAATTGGGGATAAGAACTTGTTGAACTAACAATTTGAATTGGAATATAAGAAGGGGAGGTGTGGGGAAGTCAGGGAAATATGTTATTGAAAATATGGATTGTAAACTTTATGTGTTTTTAAATTTTTTTGTTTTTTCTTTTTTTTGATTTTTTATTAAGATGGAAAATTTTAATAAACATTTATTAAAAAAAAAAGAAGAAGACAGAATCGGGATTCAGGATGACCTTAACAGATTGGAGAACTGGGTCGAAACCAACAAATTGAATTTCAGTAGGGACAAATTTCAGGTTTTACACTTAGGCAGGGAAAACTATTTGCACAGATAGAAGATGGAGCAACACCTGGTTTGGTAGTAGTACATGTGAAAAAGATCTAGAGGTCTTAGTAGACCACAAGCTTAACATGATTTCACAGTGTGATGCAGCAGCAAAAACTGCTAATGATATTCTAGGCTACGTCAGCAGAAGTACAGTGTCCAGATCAAGGGAAGGCATAGTACTGCTCTATTCTGCCTTGGTCAGACCACACATGGAATCCTGTGTCTAGTTCTGGGCACCACAATTTAATAAGGATATTGACAAGCTGGAACATGTGCAGAGGAGGGCAACCAAGGGTCTGGAAAACCAAACCTTAGGAATAGTTGAGAGAGTTGGGTATGTTTAACCTGAAAATAGGAGACTGAGAGGAGATACGATAGCCATCTTCAAATACCTTAAGGCTGCCACATGAAAGATGGAGCAAGCTTGTTTTCTTCTGCTCCAGAGGGTTGGACCCAAACCACTGGCTTCAAGTTACGAGAAAGGAGATTCTGACTAATCATCAGAAAAAAATCTATCTGACAATAAGAGCTTTTTCAGCAGTGGAAGGTCTTCCTTGGAAGGTGGTGGACTCTCCTTCCTTGGAAGTTTTTAAACAGAATTTAGATTGCCACCTGTCACAGCTGCTTTAGTTGAGATTCCTATATTGCAGGGGGTTGGACTCGGTGACCCTAAGTGTCTCTTCCAACTCTACAATTCTATGTCAGCTAACATCATCTCAAACACTAGAGTGTTTCATGCAATCAGTCATAGAAGGTTGGTTAAAGAAGGGACGAGAAAGCAAGCAGTCCATGTGTAAACTGGTCTATAATTTGCCAGAACATATTCAGCTGGACACATGGGTCATTGTTTTGGAAAATGATTGTAGGAAATACAGCAGTGTCTGTAATAAGCATATCAGTTCAGTAGTTTGTTATTTTGTAATTCTTATATGAACTGTCCTGATCTGCACTGATATGCAGTGAAACTCCGTTTTCCACCAGCTATTACTTCCTGGCTCAAAAAACCATTTCAAAATATATTAAATGTGTGTATGGTGAGATAAAGTAACATTTGGAAATGTGTATCTAAGCACAATGTTTTCTGTGGATCAAAACATATTCACAGATTAATGTGCCAATGGGGTAGAACAGACTTATGGGGGAACACATGAGAACCTGTCATGAATAGAAAGCTGATTGATTCACCAAACCTTAGTGTGGCGTTTGCCTCCTAGGTGGGTCATAAGGAAAGGGTTAAATGAGTGTGATGCGATTGGCCAGAGAGAAACTAATAGGAGGAGTTAGAGTGAGAGTCGGGTTGTGTGGAAGTCAGTTGGGAGTTGGAGAAGGAAGAGGGTGGATAAGTCTGTGAGTTGGTTGAGTTGTGTGGTGAGGGAGTGAGAGGAATTGTTAGGTGGAGTCAGATAGATAGTTGGAATAATCAGTTTGAAGTTGTTAGGAACGCATAGGACAGTTAAGGAACTAAGATTAAGAAACTGCCAAGAAAAATTAACTGAAACCATAAGCTTGTTCATGCCTATAAATAAACTTGATTATTTGTTAATGTTAACAACTGTCTGGACTCCGTGTGTACCCGTGAGAAACGGGTTGGTGGCAGCGAAGAAAGCAATCACAGTGGTGGCACAGACCGTCAAATGTCCGGGGACCCTGTGTGATCGCCACACTTAGTAATGATAGTTCCTATCTTTTTAAAATAATAATAATAATCACTAAATATCTCCCCTGCAATGGTCTTTTAATGTTTTTGTGAATATGGCATGTAGTAGCCCAAGGAGGAATTCAAAATATTCATTTTAGACTTGAAGGGGATTTAGAGAGAAAGCGATTTCCATAAATCAACACTTCTCAGTGAGTTCCACGGAATCTTTTGATATTATTTACAATGCACAGTTTCTGCATCAAAGAAACAACAAATCTTCACTCTTCATGAGTAGGAAATGAAATTGTAGTTGATGTAAACATTATTCAAAAAGTTAATGTAAGATTATGGGAGAGGATTTAAATGCTTAACAGTCAGGCTATTCAAAGTTGTGTTTCACATAAGAATTGCAGCAAAGATTTATTTGACTTATAGTTACATGTGCTTCCCCCACCCCCCACTGTCCGTGACAGTGATATGGAATACAAAAAAGAACCAAAACGACTGGAAGCATAATCCAGTAAGGAAGGTTTCTTTGTCTCTTATTTTTCTTGCTTTATCAACTGACATTAAACCAACCCCCCCAGCTTGGATATAGTAGCAACCTCCCACTCTCCTTGGGAAGCCCCTGTTGATAGCAACACCACCATCTGTGGTTGAAGGACCGGCAGTGTGTGAGAGGGCCCTCTTCTTCACGGCCCCCTGATCATGGAATGACCAGTTGAGGAAAATGTCATGGTCAATGGTTTCAACAGAGAGCAACTAAGAGCAGCAGGGTTTCACTCCCCCTGTACCTCTCGCGATAGAGGAAGAGACAGTTTCAGTCCCCAATCTGGGTCTGAACCCAGAGTGAAATGGGTTGAGACATTCAGTTTCCGATGACAGCAGCATGGATACTACTGGCCCAGAGATGGAAAGAAGAGAAAGTCCTGACGAGAGACGAATGGCTGATGAAGATGATGGACCACACCGAAATGGCAAAGTTGACTGGGAAAACCAGAAACCAGGAAGAGAAGAATTTTAAGAAGGAATGGGAAAAATTTACAATGTGTTTAAGAGAACACTGTAAGCAGATAAAAACTTTGGCAGGAGTTGAGTAATGCTTGTAATGTACGAAAACCAATGCAAAAAATGGATTGTTTTTCTTAAAAAATGGAGAAAATAAGGGAAGCAGCTGGAAAAAAAGATTGATAATGGTGATAATGGAGAGAGAGAGAGAGAGAGACAGAGAGAGACAGAGACAGACAGACAGACAGACAGACAGACAGACATTCAGTTTCTTCCCAGAACGCCTGCAGCTGCGCCACCATAACCCTCTAGGATACTTTGTTCAAAAAGAAGGTATTTGCAACAGGATAATAGTTGTTAAATACCATAAGGTCCAGGGTGGGGTTTTTTCCAGTCAGCTCCTGCCACTCTCATGCACCCATCTTCTTTATTTGTTCATTACAATGGACATTGGTGGGATGTGGCTGCTGCATAAGGAGGGAAGTGATCCTAAAAGGTCCCACTTCTGGATATTTGACCCAATATGTACATTCCTGATGGAAATGGCTGATTAATTCTTCCAAGAACCTTCATGTCTTGATGGAATGAGGGTGATTATCCCAGGGAGTTTATTCCCTCCCCCCCTCTCATTATTTCAAGCCACAGAAACGGTAGGAAAGAGCTAGAGTGATTGCCCAAGGCTACAATCAGAAGCTGCCAATGTCAGAACTGGCAAGAGAATTTGAGGAGCTTCTGGCTCAGCTTCTTGTGCACAGACCATGCCTAATTAAACGGGAGTTGTGCATTTATCAGTGAAGTTCAGTCCAGAGAGAGAAACACGGGAGAGGAATATATTTCCATGCAGCTCTTCTCTGGAGAGGAAGAGAGATGTTAAAAACAAGGAAGTTAATATAAATGTATGTCTATGTGTATATCTTTATCTTGCAGCTGTGACTAGTTCCAATATATACTGGATCTGTAAAATCCCTGGAGATTGTTTGTTTATTTAATTAATTAATTTAATTTATTTATTTCTGGGTTCGTAGGTACATAATACAGGCCATCCATGGCCTTTATAGAGGGCAGTCCTATGTTTGAAGGGCGGTCAGAACACAACCCTGTATTTGATCAAGTTTTCTATTTCAAGGGCTGCCTGGTTCAAATCCAGTTTAAAGATGAAGATCTGTGAGAAGGGAAATCAGGGGCTTCGAAGTTGCTTATTAATACCTGGACAGCGGACTAAGCAAGAGACGCAGACCATCTAGCCACAGCCGTCTACACTGTGGTCTTGGATTTCTGTGTTTGCATCTACATTTATAAATTAGCCTGTGGAAAATGTTGTACAAATCTGTGCCCTCTGAAAATCCCCATTGTGCAAGTCCCAATGGGACTTGCTAGATGCATCCTGCCCAAGGGCTCAAACCCAGGCTAAGTTAGTTGAATTTCCAGCCTTTCTCAACGTGTGGGTCCCCAGATGTTGTTGAACTACAACTCCCATCACCCCTAGCTAGCAAGGCCAGAGCTCAGGGATGATGGGAGTTGTAGTCCAAAAACATCTGGGGACCCACAGGTTGAGAACCGCTAAATCAGTGCGACAGATTTTGTCATAGGAGTCAACTCCTAGGAGCTGAGGGGGCTTTGCCCCCCATAAAATATTTGAGGGGGCCGCCCCCCATGTTGATGGGCATTGTCATTCAAATGGTATGCATGTACTGATCATGTGACTGATTATGTGGGCAGGGCATACCTGCCCTCCAATATTTTATTCAAGTTGGCACCCCTGTATTTTCCCCCAGTGATTTAGTGAGCCCTAAGTTTAACCAATCTTGTGTAGATTCAACCCAAAATGTATGCGCGAGCACACACACATATACACACCCTGGTCCAGTTGAACACTCCATTATTGGAAATGCTGTACAATGTACTGTTCTTATGATGCTCTGGCTTTCTTTATAATCTGCTCCTCAAAGCTGAGCAGCTTAAGAACTCTTTGCTTTAATGGAGAACTTAACAGCCTGGTGCAGTTCAGAGTTCCTTGACTTCGTTATCTTCAAATGGGATACACTGTCGTGTGCCTTGTCCCTTAGCAAAAGCTGGATCTTAGAAGACGGTCTCAGTTTCCTGAAGTGAGCACCGTCTCTCAGGTACTCATTTCCATGCCAAGAGCCGGTAACTTATTAAATATGAAACAATACAGTTGATAAAGAGGATCCAAGGGAGACGCCGAAGGATGAAGCAATGATGAAATTGCCCAGCTATTGTAGTAGCAATAATGCACAAGATTCAGATTAAAGTGTAATTTATTGCATGAGTCATGGTGGGAAGGGGTGGCTAAATTGGCTCACAGGATGAAAGGGCAGCTGCAAAGAGCGTTGTGTGCTTGAAAGATGAACCAAACCTCGCTGTAAAGTCTCTTTTGAGACTGAAAACTGGGAGGTTTTTTAATTATTTTAAGAAGTATCCCATTGTGCTCTAATTGGCCTGGTGCTTATTCATTTTAGTACTACTGATGCATTCATTACAAGATTTACCATATGGTGATGTATGCTATCGATCAGGATTCAGGACCTAATCTAACTGGGCCCCTTTTTTATTTTTTATTTTATTTATTTTGTGCTCCTTTCTGTAACACATTGACAAGAGTTATGTATGAAAAGTGGACCTACTATTGAGTGGAAGACCAAAAGGAAGTTGAGCATTAATGTCCAGAAATCTATAACGGAGTTGTGTTGATGCTTTCTTTACACCAAGGATGGGCAACCTGGGGCCCTAGGGCTGCAGGCACCCCTTGGCCCAATTTCAAAATCTTTTCTTTAAGTAATTAGTTGAGACCTCCAGCAAGAGCAATCTATTCCTCCTTGGCAGGGCATTAGGGAGGGAGGAAGATGGTGGGAAAGTGGGTGTCAGAAAGAAATAGAAAGAGAGAGAGAGAGAGAGAGAAGAAGAAGAAGAAGAAGAAGAAGAAGAAGAGCTTTATATCACTACCCGAAGGAGTCTCAAAGCGGCTAACATTCTCCTTTCCCTTCCTCCCCCACAACAAACACTCTGTGAGGTGAGTGGGGCTGAGAGACTTCAGAGAAGTGTGACTAGCCCAAGGTCACCCAGCAGCTGCATGTGGAGGAGCGGGGAAGCGAACCCGGTTCACCAGATTACAAGCCCACCGCTCTTAACCACTACACCACACTGGCTCTCCATGCATTGGCTCCATGCATTGGTTTCAGTCCCACTCATGCTGTCATGCAGTCCCTGACAGATTACCCTCAAGGAAATGTGAGGCTACACAGAAAGAAAAAAATCTAGGGTGTACATAATCAGGCCAACATTATGACCCAGCCAACCCAAGTGGAAAAAACAAGTAAACAGGATTGAGGCTTCCTTACCAGCATGCTTTTTCAATGAAAATCAATCCCCCAGATGCTTATTTTCATTCAGTGGGAGGTAAAAGCATCTGGACACACACACACACACACACACACACACACACCACTTTCCTGCAGAAAAAAGACACAGGCAGAAAGACTGAAGAAGCTCTTCTATTTCAAATTACCATTTAAACAGCTGCATTACATAACAAAGCCCCCAAAGAATCCCGGAGCTCCTTCTAACAAGCAGCACGGCCCTAGAGCACACGCATGTGTAACTATACGACTGTTATAAAATGTTACAAAGGGTGAGTGGATATGCAAAAAGAAACCCAGAACAAAACAGTGCCAACCCAATGATAAAACACAATAAAAAGCCAATAAGCATATTAGCTGACTCGGATCCAAGAGTGCTAGCTGTAATGTAATGAAAACAGTTTGTTCTGATCAACATTACTCATCCACTCCAAGTTCCAGTTTGTAAATATAAAGAAAATCCATAAATCCTGGGCATTCTAAGTTCTTCCCTGTTTTCACAAAATGTCTCGAAAGGCATACATTCAGATTCAAAAGCATTTACACTGGGAACAATGTCACTAAAGCCCCACACCTGAGGCAGGGGAGACACTTAAAACACGTAATAACACTTAGCATTTGTGCAGTGCTTCACATCCATTCTCTAGTTGCAATGTGTACAGCAGCCCCGTAAGCAAGGGATGAGGAGCCTGTGTTCTTCCATGGATCGTTGGACTGCAGGCCCCTTCAGCCCCAACTTGCATGGCCAATGAACAGAAATGATGGAAGTTGCAGTCTTAACAATACAGTGGTACCTCTGGTTAAGAACTTAATTCATTCCGGAGGTCCATTCTTAACCTGAAACTGTTCTTAACCTGAGGTAGCACTTTAGCTAATGGGGCCTCCCGCTGCCACTGTGCCACGGCCGTGCGATTTCTGTTCTCATCCTGAAGCAAAGTTCTTAACCCGAGGTACTATATCTGGGTTAGAGGGGTCTATAACCTGAAGCATCTGTAACCTGAAGCATCTGTAACCCGAGGTACCACTGTATCTGGCTTCCCATCCTATGTAAAAACAAGCCAGTGTCGTTATCTCCCATATTGGAGGTACAGGTGGGGTTCCATGGCAAAGCGAGAGAATGACTTAAGATCAAGTAGTGCGCTCACAGCAAAGGTGAGATTTGAACCAGGGACTTCATGCCTTAGCCCATATACTGCACCAGCTCTCGTCCCCCTCATTTCATAATATGAGCTTTCTGACAGTGGAACGGTCTACCTCAGGAGGTGGTGGACTCTCCTTCCTTGGAGGTTATCAGGCAGAGGTTGGATGGCTATCTGTCATGGATGTTTTAGCTGAGATTCCTGCCTTGCAGGGGGTGGGACTAGATGACCGTTGGGGTCCCTCCCACGTCTACCATTCTATGGTACTATGAGAGCTACATTGCAGGGACCGCTCTGCAAATAGTTTCTTGGCCTGATTTGCATTAAATTAATGATGGTGATCTGTTTCTCTCAGATTCAATAACATGCCTTTGTGCTCAGGCTCTGCTTTCATCAAAATGAAACAATGCCAATCTACAACGCTACTTCAATTTTTATTACTATTATATGATGTAGAAAGAGATAGCTTAGACTTTTTATTGTAGTCTTCAGCGCAGATAACAAAAAAAGATGTGGGGAGAGCTGTGGCTGAAAGAGCCAGGTGAATTAAGTGAGACCCCTCGGTCATACATATCTTTTGAACCATGCCAGCTTTGAGTTTTGAAATAGCAGGTGGAAGAGACGAATCAAAGGGACTGCCTTTTCTTTCATGCCACCATCTAGGCATCTTGACCAACAATTATATGTACTCTACACTTTACCTCGTGTGCTTCCCTCATCTAGATGCCTCCCACAGTTTTGGAAATATTCACTAACCCAGAAACCAAATAATTGCTGCTATTTTGTAGCAAGGAGAGAGAGAGAGAGAGAGAGAGAGGTTTGCATAGGTTTTTTAAAACATTGCAGATTAATGCAGAAATAGGATGGGGCAGGCTTCCAAAACTGACAAAATGGGGGCATTTGGGATTGGGAACAGAAGCCAGGGCGGAGTGGAGGAGAGGCACTGCCCCTCTCCTGTACAGGGCTGTGCCCATCTGCAGCTCCTGGGTCAGGTCTCTCCTCGGCTGCGCAGTGCCACGTGAGGATACTGCCGGGGCAGAATTCTCGGGCAAATGCTGGCCCACCAGGCGGGGGCAGGAAGCATGGAGGCCGTGGCCTTGTAGTGTCAGGTGTGCATGCAGGAGCCAGGCCCTGTGAGCACGACTGGAGCCTTCCTAAATTTGTTCTGAAGAGGCAAGGCGCGGCCGCACAGGTGACGCCGCTTGGTAACTCACAGCACCTGGTGGCAAGAGCTGGGAAGGGATATAAGGTCAGCATTTTCCTTTCAGCTCTTTGCCACAGCAACATGTTCCCTGCCTTGGGGGGTCTGGTTTCTTGACTCCTTGCTCCTCGGACCCCTGCCTTCGTGACTCCTTGCTCCTTGGTCCTCGGACCCCTGCCTTTGTGACTCCTTGTTTCTTGACCCTCGGACCCTTGGCTTCTTGATTCCCAGCTCTCTGACCCTCGGACTCTTGGCTTCCCGACTCCTGGCTTCTGGACCCCTGTTCCTGCTCCCACCCCGCCATCTTGCCCCCAGTCCCGACGTCCCCAGCCGGGACTTTGATCGCCTGTGAGCTGGACTGTGACATCTAGTAAGGTTCAAGCTTACTGGGAAATGATATATAATGAAATGAAAAAGATGTTTAAAATAACCTTTGTAGAAAACAACAACCCAGAAGCTTTTCTTTTGGGAATTATAGGGACAGAACTACCTATACTGTATAGAAACTTATTCACGTATGCTACAACAGCGGCAAGAATGTTACTTGCCCCAAAATGGAAAGAAGCAGAAGTCCCAGCAAAGGAAGAATGGATACAAAAACTTATGGAATACAGTATGCAGAAATGGCGAAACTTACCAGAAGAATAAGAAATCAAGAGAAATCAAGAGAACAAACTTTTTATAAAAGAATGGAAACGGTTTATTGAATATTTAAAGATTAGAACATTGGTGGGATTATTGTAATAACCTGCAGCTTTATAAGAGTATATATTTAAAGAAGATGAAAAAATGAGTAAGTTGTGTTAATTTGGATATGCAGAAGATATTAAAAATAAATTAAGGAACTGCAGGAAGAGGGGGAAGGAAGTCAAGCTTTGAAATGTCAAAATGATTGTAAAATTAGTGAAAAGTATAAACTTGAAAAGTATATAATTTTTTTTTTAAAAAAGAAAAATTCATCATCATCATCAAAAAACAAAGGAAGCATGGAGGGCAATTTTCACCCTCCACACTCCCCGCCATGATCACCAGAGTGCCTTCCCTCAAAGGGACGCCCTCACGGCCTGGCTGGACTGGGTGGGGCATTGTGCGTGTGATGTCATACATGCAGGACACCTCCCTCCCCATGTTGGGCCCAAGTCAGCACGCCTGCTGACAAGGAGAATGAACCCGGATCATTCCAGCATTGTGTAGTGGTTTAAGTGTCAGACTAGGACCTGGAAGACCAGGATTCAGATTCCTACTCAGCCAGTCACTGCCTCCTACCTTACCAACATCACAGGGTTATTGTGGGAGTTAAGTGAGGAGAGGGAGAACTACGTATGCTATCTTGAGATCCTTGGGGGGGGGGCGGGGAAATGTGGGATATGAATGTGATAAATAAATGAAACAAATCTTCTCTTCCTCTCTTGCCTCCATGAGAATTTCCAATGTAATTAATTGATCTGTAAAAGAACTTGAAGATATTTCTTTTTACACTGAAAATTCCAGAAATGTGACCTATGAATAAATGAACTTAGAGGAACCTACAACCACTAGTTTGTCATCAGAATAAATCTGTATTCATAAAGAACCCCAGCCAGCCAGATATTGCATAAATTGCACATTATATAGTTGTCAATTGCATCTTTTTCAGGGGGATTTGATTGTTTGATCTAAGAAGGGTTTTTGAAGGGTTATAATGGGGCATGTAGATTTTCTAGTGATCCAGGGTCTTGTTACCTTCCTTGCCCCATCTAATCTTCTCTTTCCGGTTGAGAAAGATTTTTAGAGATCATTGTTTGGAGACCATTTTATATATTTGGTGAAATGTCATCTCTAATATCATTATGCCAAGAACTCTGGCTTGGCAGCCTCCCAAGTGACTTGTTATCAGTACTCAGTCAGTGTTCAATCTGTAATGTCCTCTATGTATCCATCTCAGGGTCATCAATGTGTGATAGTTGATAGACACTTTAGTTCAATTATTCGTGTGTGTACATATTTTAGCTGCAATAAAATTGATGCAGAGAGTAATATTTTCCTTTCTTTTGCACCAGAGGTCTTCATTCTAGAAAGTGTTTTCAAAAGAATTTCCACAGGGTTGGGCCTGGGGAAACACTGAGGCTTCAACTGGATTGCAAGTAGATCAATATGGCATTAGAGAAGGTATCACAGCCAGACCTCAGGATGGAAACAAACTCCTCTTAATTGTAGTTTGAAAAAAAAGCAGACTGCTCATTATTGTTTGGTTTGCTCCCTTTCCCTTAATTCTATAGGGCTTAGAATTAAAAGCTCCTCCTAAAAATCAGAGTTTGCGGGGGGAACCTATTTGTTTGTTTGTTTATTCATTCAGGGAATTGTGTTAGGCATCTACTCAAACACCATTATCGTTCAGATGAAATGCATTTACAGCAGAGCATTTCGGAAGAGATTAATTTAATGATGTTTAGTGAGAAGCAGCAGATGTGTATTGATTTGTTCTTGGTGGTTTTTTTACATAAAGTAATGTGCTTTTTACCTTGGTATGCATATTATTCAGGGGCAAAGAGCCAATTGGGATAAAACTCTCCTTAAGACGCATTCAGAAACTCTTAGCATCAGAAACTCAAATGTTCTTTCTGCTCTCTCTGTGTCTCTGGTTACAATCTTGAGGGACACTGGATCATTAATGCAGATGTGGAATTTTTATTTTCAATAGTTCAACGTCAACACAAATGTCTCTTTGAGAAGAGTAACATTTGGCTCAGAGTGGGGTCTAATTTTCATCCTCCTACACATTTTTTTGGGAGGGGATTTCTAACAGATCTCCATGGTTGTTGTTTGTTTGTAAACCACCTTGAGGTTATACCACAAATATATTTGTTAAATAAAAAAATAAAATCCCAAAAGGTATGGAATATGTTCTTCCCTAGCTTGTGCCGTTTCCCATTGCATGAGTTCTCAAATTTAATTTGCTGCTGCATTTCAATAATTGAACTATATTTCCTGTGATTCAGCGTTAAACCCTGACTCCTTTGCTGCTGTGGCAGAAGTTGCCTAAGGTGGTTTAGTCTCAAGCTCTGGAACTGAAGAACAAAGACTTGAACTACTAAGAGAAGATTTCATATCCATCTCATATAATATCTGCCCCTCCCTTCCTCTCTCTTACAATTTTTTTTAACAAATGAATCAGACTTGAAATTTGTTTTTTGGTAACCAACTAGGCTGTTTCCCCCCACCCTCGCAAACTGGAATCAAAAGCATGAAACAATGGTTTCCACAAGAAAGAGGTTGCAGAGGAGACCGAAGATGGAAATAGGAGACTCACCTGTGAATCCTTGCTCTCTGAATTGCCCCAAAGAAGAACCGCTAGAGTCCAAAATGTGTTGGCTCAATAAACTCCTTTCTTGTTTTGTTTTGCTTTTGTTTCCAATATCTTCCCCCACTTCCCATTCTTGTTGGACTGAATTTTTGTATACACCTAATGGGAGGCTTTAGCTGTAGGCCACAGCAAGTGTTACATCACAGTCCCTCATCTCCCAGTGAGAAATTTACTATGACCTACATTCTAGATGGTAGAAGGCTGAGCTGCTGCTGAAATATACAGTGTGTGTGTGTGTGTGTGTGTGTGTGTGTGTGTGTGTGGATATAGATGCTGATGTGGTTCGGCATTTGTCTGCCTGGGCTCCTCACCATCCCTGGTGGAAACACACTCTTCCCTTATGTGTAGAGGAAAGCTCGGGTGACCCCCTCCCTCATTCATCTTGAGAGTGACACATTTAGACATATGTCTGTTGAGATTACTCAGAGAAAGCACTCATCCACAGTTTCTTTAACTCAACGTCACCCCATCATGAGATAATTGCTTATGAGAGGAGTGCCAGTTTCCCTGTGATTTGTAACTCCCAGCTCATCCACTGCTTCCCATGCTGGCATTTGCGAGATCAACAAAGATGGTGTGATGTCATGAAAGTATTGCCACTTCCACTGAAGCAGCATCACAGACGAGTGGCACAAGAAAACAGAGAGTGAACAGTGATGAAATATCTTTTAAAAACCTGCCATATTATTCCAGTCTTATTTTATTCTGTATGTCCTAATCTCGGACATCAGTAATATAATTTTCTCACCTAATTTTTTAAGGGAAGGTTTATTTTAATCAATCAAACAAACAAACAGCAGGTGTGGTGCCTTCTAGACATTTTGAACTACAAATCCCATCAGCCCCACCAACATGGTCAGTGGCACATGGAGGGCACCACATTGATTGCCCCTGCTGTATCACAGAATTGTAGAGTTGGAAGGGACCCCAAGAGTCATCTACTCCAACCCTCTGCAATGCAGGGATCTCAACCAAAGCAACTATGACAGGTGGACATCCAACTTCTGCTTAAAAACCTCCAAGGAAGGAGAGTCCACCACTTTCCCAGAAAGTCAGTTCCACTGTCAAACAGCTCTTACAGTCAGAAAGTTCTTCCTTCTGTTGAATCAGAATCTCCTTTCTTGTAACTTGAAGCCATTGGTTTGGGTCCTACCCTCTGGAGCAGGAGAAGACAAGCTTGCTCCATCTTCCATGTGACAGCCCTTGAGATATTTGAAGATGGCCATCACAGCTCCTCTCAATATCCTCTTTTTCAGACTAAACATACCCAACTCCCTCAAACATTCCTCATAAGGTTTGGTTTCCAGACTCTTTATCATCTTGGCCACCCTCCTCTGTACACATTCCAGCTTGTCAATATCCTTATTAAATTGTGGTGCCCAGAGCTGAACACAGGGTTCCAGATGTGCTCTGATCAAGGCAGAATAGAGCAGTACTATGCCTTCCCTTGATCTAGACACTATACTTCTGCTGATGTAGCCTAGAATAGCAGTAGCAGTTTTTGCTGTGGCATCACACTGTGAATTCATGTTAAGCTGGTGGTCTACTAAGGCTCCTAGAGCTGTTTCACATGTACCTCTGGCAAGCCAGGTGTCCTAATCAGACAGAGTGCATGTCCAACTACACTCAGATTTCCCTTGCCAAGATAGCTCAATTGGTTAGCACATGGTGCTGGTAATGCCAAGTTTACAGGTTTGATCCCTGTATGGGACAGTTGCATATTTCTGGGAAACCCAAGGCGAAGGCTCAGAGCCAAGGGACTGGTGGTGGGAGGACAACGATGAGTGGTCAAAAGGAGAAGAGGGGGCAGACTGGGAGAAGGAGGTGCCAGAAGTTGAAGAGGCAACAGGGTCTACTGAGCAGGAAGATGCTGTGAGAGCAGTCCAGAAGCAGAGGCAGGAGGGGGGGGGGGGTTAAGAGGCAGAGTGGAGGTAGGCTGCTGAAGAAGCCAGGGAGTCTCCCCCCTCCTGCTGTGACCATCTCCCCTCCTCACTGATCTCCCTGAACACCCAGAGAAACGAAGAGGGTGGAGCAAAGAGAGACAAGACGAAAGAGCCTTAGGCTTATGAGGAAGGAACTGCGGGAGGAGTCTTAGAGATTGCTGGGAAGGTGGGGACCTTCAGTCCTTGCAACTGCCTCATTGGTCTCTTTCAATAAAGAGTTAACTTCACTGACATTGGGTGTTTTATCACTGACCTACTCCTGACTCTGGCTCCTGACAATCAATGAAGCTATTCTACCCAGTACCAGGTGTTCTCCTGTCTGTGATATTGTCTCCCTTTGCCCTTAGGATAGCCTTTCTCAACCTGTGGGTCCCCAGATGTTGTTTAACTACAACTCCCATCACTCCTAGCTAGCAAGGCCAGAGCTCAGGGATGATGGGAGTTGTAGTCCAACAACATCTGGGGACCCACAGGTTGAGGACCGCTGCCTTAGGAGGAAGACAAAAGCATATCTGTTTTAGGGCTAAACCAGTTAACTTCAAATAACCCTGTCCATGTGAATGTTAGCTGCTGTTCTAATGCAGAGTCCACGTAAGAAGCAGATGACCAAATAGGAGTAGTAGAATTCTAGGCTTGGAAGGGATCCCAAGGAGCCATCTACCTGAACCCCCTTAAATGCTCACCAGGCCTAACTGTTTATACTGATCTTATATGAGCCTGTGAGAAAAGTTGGGGGGCCACTGAAGATGAACTGAAGACTCTGAGGTGGATAGGTTTTCAGCCAAGAAGGGGAATGCTCTTGAAATTTTTTTGTCTTGGTCTACCAAATATGTGAATCTTCACAATCAGCGATTAAAGTGGAAAACCCTGGCAAATTTGAATCGTAAGTGGAATCAATTAACTGCTTAATCAAAGTGTTATTCACTTAGCCGCATGCAAAATGCCCTACATTTCCTGCAAAATTAGGATTACTGGCTCAGAAGGAGAGTCTTTCTTCACTACAAAACCACTCTTAACCAGCTGCCTCTTAAAGAAGGAAAGATGAAAGGCTTCTCGGGTTTTTTGCTCCACTGAACACACACTGATAAATATAGTTTGCTTTGCAAGTGGTTGGAGTCCTTACTTCCGTGGCAAGGCTTTAAAACTAGCTGGCAACACTTATCCTTCCAAGCCAAAGACGACACTTCTGAGTGAAGCAGAGAACCCTGGAGTTTATAACCAGAGAGCTGAAATGGGTTCGTGCTTTTCACTCTTACCTGCTTCATCAGATCTTCCCTGGCAAAGAAAGCCTTCTAATTAGTATTTTCAGGGAAAACAGTTTTATCTCTAGTGCTTCTTGGATTGAAGTGATTGGGCCATCATATGCCTGACCTTTTCAGAAATGTGTTGACATGTTCCAAAATAAACCTTGTGATGTAAAGATAATGCGCTGGACAGCACAGGAGATGCAAATGAACAAAATTGGGAGGGACACGGCAGCTTTTATTTGGCAAAGCTTCCAATATCGGCTTCTTCCTTTTCCTACTCATTAATAGTGCTCTTGCAATTTATCCTGCATGAATGTAAATCTATCACTGTGCTAACTCATAACACTTGATCTTTTTGTCTTCATATCTACTCTTTGTGGTGCATGTCTATGCAGATAAAAATCAGCAGTTCAACAGTACCTTTGCTATATTTATGACTGGAAGAGAAATCCAGTTCAGTTCACATTTTGTGATGAACCTGCCGAACTTGCAGGTCATGAAATAATTTGCGAATCAAAATGCAGCAATCCTTTGAAATTTGTGCTTGTCTGAATTTTGCAGCTCTTTAGCGAAGCAATGTGTACAGAAAGGCCAATGTTAGGGGAGATGGCGCATAAAATGCATATATTTATGAAAATAATATTTAAAAATGCATCATATTTCTGTGATTGGTAGTTGTAACCTACCCTGGAACCTTGGGGTGAAGGATGAGATGATTATGATGATATTGATATCTGACACTATTTGATAGCTGCAGTGTTTAATACTTGAGTGTGATTGACTTGCATGTGACTGCGTGGCTCCGGGGAATAATTAAGTAATTCAATTCAAACCTAGAAATGATGGGAGAGAGCTGGAGAGTCCTCATGGGTCATGAGGAGACCCTCCTTGGAGCCTGAAAAGGACTTCAGTGCGAACAGAGAAGAGACTGGAGGTGCAGCGGGACTTTGTATAGGCTGCTCAGCCTTCCTGTCTCAGAACCTATTTTTTATCTGGATTGGAGAAAGAGCAGAAAAGAGGCCATTTAAAGGGTGTTTAGAGTGTGCTCCACATTTACGTGATTTTCACTTATGCACTTATGCTGAAATGTAACATTTTTGGCTGATGACAGGGCAATTTATTTAACATGCAAAAGGAAAAGATAACCATGCTGGTCTAATGAGAAGGGTCGAATCCAAAATCCTCGGTAGGACAATACTTTTATTGTGAGTCATCAAAAAAGTCACAAAATAATGAGCAAGGTTTTCCTCTGACTAGACAAGCAAAACAGTGGGGCGGGGGCCGACAAGAGATAAAAACCGGGCATGCTGTTACACCTGTGAATTGAAACCGTCTTAAAATAGTTTCAAGGAGTTGTATAGACTTAATTAGATTAGCCTCGGCCAGGTGCTAAGCAGTTTTTTGGCTTGGGCTGTTTCTTTGACAGGAATCGCCAAGTGACAGCTCCTGAGATTTTACATGGGGATGCCTGGCGCAATCCAAAGGGATATTGACATGTTTAATGCACTCAAAAGCCAAATCTTGACAAAAAGTTTCACATTCAAAATTAGGAAGGGTCTTCAAATTTGACAATTTGCATTCAAAAGTTTGAAGTCTTTGTGGGGTGTGGGGAGTTGAATATTGATATAAGTTTGAGCATACTGCATTTTGAAGGCAGGTTTCTCCTGACAGGTGAAATTGTTCTCTTCGTTTTATGTTTTTTATTCTGCTAGACTAATATGGACTACCAGATTTTGATCTATTTTATGTGTTCCAGGACAGAGTCCTGACATTGAAAATAGATTCAGAAGCAGGCAAACTCCAGCTGAAATGAAGACCTCCTGCCAGCACTCCACTGGGAAATGAACCACATTTGCCAATCGTTCCACCAAAGCAAATGAATGATGTCTAAAAACTGATGAATCTGCTTGCTGTCTTCCATTTGTCTGCTCTTAAAACAGTGAAATACAAGCTGATTATTAATGGCTTGAAAACTGTATCAAGTAGAATATATTTAATTTGTTTTTCTACTTACAGCCAAACGTGCTTTATCTTCACATGACAGCCTAGTTATTTATACCAAAATTCAGTAGCAATTAATCATACTGATGTAACGCATCACTACAAAAGGGGACTGGAACACATTTTCTGAATAATAAAATTTGTGATAATAAGCTATCAATTTGCAAGCAAATGTGTTTTTAACTCCTGTCTCACATGGTAAAACATGATGGGGGAATTGTTGACAAAATAATACAAATAATTAAGTATGATTACAATGCTGGGACTTGATGACAGGAGCCCTGTGATCCTTGTATAAAGGGAGTTATAGAATTATTATTATTATTATTATCATTTCTATTAAATGAACAGGAAGTAGGAAGCACTTGCACTTCCTGTTCCCACCTCATTTGCATTTCATCTGAAACCGCACTACATTTCCATGTGGAGAGCTAAGAATAAAGAAGGCACTACATCCAGAAGGTTCCTAGAAATTAAGTGGTTTGGTGTGTTTAAGAAATCGTGACTTAGAAACTACTTATATTTATTCTCCTATCTCTGCATCTTACATTAAAAAGAACTAACATCCTCTATGGCAACGAATATGCAAACATAATTTGCAAATATGATTTTTAAAAAGCATTTTGAATTTAAATTTTATAGATCACGCAAGCAATCTATGCAATATTTAAACTTTAATTTATAAAGGCTATTGAAATGATTGGTTCTTTTCACCCAGGGAAATATTAGCTTTCTGTGCAATACACCCCCCTCTAGAAAATCTACATCAATCAGATTTACAACACATTTCTATCAAAGCCGATGAATTTCAATGAGTTTGAGCAGGAGAACTGGAGGCACACAATCTGTTTGATCATTTCCTTAGAAAGACTGGCACCAAACTCTTAAGAGGGTGTTTGGGTTCACCAAGACCAGTACCCATGGGGACTTGTCAGTGCAACAGAGCAGAGCACAATGTTATTCCAGGACTGTGGCACATCGCCTTGATCATGTAGGAAGATGTATTAGCATGGATTTTTAGACCACAGCTGAAGTTCCAAGGCTTGTCTGTCACAGGGCCTCTTCACCTACCCTCTAGGCGTAACTGATCTATTGGTTATTCATTCTTCCCAAGGCATCTTGTGCACTGTAGTTCTCTGAGGAAAACTAGAGATCTCTAAAAAGGTATAGCACCCTCACCAAACTATCATTCCCTTTAGGGGAATCTATGACATTAAAAACCTATATCTCTTATCAAACCTATACAGTGGTACCTCGGGTTAAGAACTTAATTCGTTCCGGAGGTCCGTTCTTAACCTGAAACTGTTCTTAACCTGAAGCACCACTTTAGCTAATGGGGCCTTCCACTGCTGCCTCACCACTGGAGCAGGATTTCTGTTCTCATCCTGAAGCAAAGTTCTTAACCCGAGGTACTATTTCTGGGTTAGCGGAGTCTGTAACCTGAAGTGCCTGTAACCCGAAGCGTCTGTAACCCAAGGTACCACTGCATATTGTTTTGAGTTTTTTTATTTCAGGGGTGGGGTGGGCGTGGTATGCCTGAATACTTTCTCATTCCCGAATCCAGCAAGGGTTAAAATCTAACGGATGATCCCGTTGTTGAAGTAGCCAGGCCAGCTTCCTGGTAATGGCCTTAAGTGTGTGTTATTAGTTTAAGAAATGAAGTTCCTCTGTGCCCCCCTGCATCACCTCGCTGATAGTGAGAAAGACAAAAGCCATAGCTGAGTGTGTGAGAGAGCTGAGCTAGAAGCAGGAAGCAGGCAGAAGCCTGAGAGTGATTTTTGCTTGAAACCAAGACTTGTGGCTATGAGAGAAGCAAGACCTTCTGGGGTGTTGATGTTGTGAGCCCCTCCACCATGGGCTCAGGTTGTATATATGTGTGTAAATAAACCATATATCCTGAAGACCCAACACAGTCTCCACTGTCCCTCATTCTAAGGAAATTGAACCCTGGGTAAGTTGCTGGAACCCCTAGAATCTTGCACCGCTTAGGTGGCACACAACAATATACTTGTAGCTCACATATATCCACTGTTGTGTTTCATGACACTGCAGGAGGAAGGGAAAGAGCTTACTAGGACTTTGCAGAGGTTTGAGAACCTCAGTTTGCTCCTAGGCTTGGATGAGAGTTGCCGACTTTTCAAAGTTCCTCGTACTTGGGTGGAAGCAGGGACAGGGAAAGGGGCAGGGCCTGATGTGCTGATGGGAGAAACTTCCTTTGCTCATATAGTTTGTTACTGATGCTCTTGACCTTGATGTCATTGTAAGTATGCCCCTGCCTACTAGTTAGTTTTTTCTAGTAAAGTGATTTAAGCCTCAGCTTAGAGAACCAGATCCTGTAAGTAGGGAAAGAATCACTGTAAAACTATGCCTATGGTTCCCATCTTACATAGCTAATTGACGGTAACAAAAGTCACTGTGAGATCAAACAAAGATAACAGAGGTATGAAGAAACAATACCTAATACAGTGGTACCTCGGGTTAAGTACTTAATTCATTCCGGAGGTCCGTACTTAACCCGAAACTGTTCTTAACCTGAAGCACCACTTTAGCTAATTGGGCCTCCTGCTGCTGCCATGCCACCGGACCCCAATTTCTGTTCTTATCCTGAAGCAAAGTTCTTAACCTGAAGCACTATTTCTGGGTTGGCGGAGTGTGTAACCTGAAGCGTATGTAACCTGAAGCATATTTAACCCGAGGTACCACTGTAATGGACTGTTCAAGTGTTCTGACAGGGAGAGTCTAGAGTTTTAAACCATCCAGAAATCCAGTCACTCCCACCTTTACTGAAGGACGTTGCCACAGACACCTTCCCCTCCATGTATTGAGAAGTTTACCACATCCGGTTAGCCCAAATAAACCACAACAGGCAAACATTGAGAAGAGATGTGGTTGCCTTAATTGTCTCAAGCACCTTGACCACATTGCCAGGCCCGTAAAGCTGAAATGGATCGATAAAACCAGACTACATGGTGCACTGCCTTCTCAACAGGACCTGTCATAACCATGACATATAAGTTGCTGCTGAGAGGAGTAATTTTATCCTCAAAGTGCCTAGCAAATCTGTCACAGTAGGCCTCTGATGGCTGTAACACCTCATCCCTTGGTTTAAGTGATAATAAACCTTTCCCCGCTTAGAAATGCTCTGCTGCGTGGCTACATGAGGAGGCAATGAAAGCAGCAAAGTAACTCACCTTTTTGCCTTCACTGCCACGTAACAGACATGATTCTGTTCTCTAAGGTGTGTTCTGTCACCTTCGCTACAAGTCCTCCACCATTTGCACTCTAGCCATGAGAACATAAGAACACAAGAAAAGCTCTGCTGGATCAGGCCACCGGCTCATCTAGTCCAGCATCTTGTTCTCATGGTTGCCTACCAGATGTCCATGGGAAGCTTGCAAACAGGTCCTGAGCACAACAGGATTCTTCCCTCCTGTGTTTTCCAGCAACTGGTGTTCAGAAGGACACTGCCGAGGTGGTACTATTTATTTATCGCCTTCCACACATACCGTATTTTTCGCTCTATAGGGCGCACCGGACCATAGAGCGCACCTAGTTTTTTGGGGGGGGAATAAAGAAATTTATTTGCTCTCCAGGCTTCAGCGAAAGCCTGCATCCACTCCATAGCACGCACACACATTTCCCCTTCATTTTTGGAGGGGAAAAAGTGCATCCTATAGAGCGAAAAATACGCTATTAAAAAACAACAGGGGAAAAACCAGCCGATATATTTAAAACAAAACGTAACACAAAATATATGCCTATTTCAGAGACCTGGCAGAAGAAAAATATCTTTATCCTCCCCCCCCCCCGGAAGTGCAGGTATTGTATCCTGTTGTATCTCAACAGGAATGCTATTTCACAGGACAGGGACAGCCACACTAAAAGCCCTGCTCAGAGTTATTGCAGAGTGAGCTTCTGAGATCTTTGGAGCTAGAACCTTGCCACGGGTTTAGTATCCCTTGGAAGCCTAGCCTGATCCTACCATAAATTTAACCCTTTTTTTAAAAAGCCATCCAAGTTGGTGGCCATCAGTACCTCTCGTAGTTTAACTATGCCCTGGACTTTCTTTCATATGTCCTGTTCCAACATTCAGCTACAATGGACATCCTCGAGTTCTAATGGTCAGTTTGCATTTCTTGGTACAGAAAGTATTGATCTGATGTGTAGAGATCTTTCCTATTCTACTTAATTCAAGAGGGTTCTGGAAGCTTCTGGAAGCTTCTTTGTGTGAAAGAAACAAGCAGAAGGTTCATGATGTTTGGGTTATTCCTTCAGAGAAGCTGAGTACAGCTGGTTTTGTTATCTCTTCTGTCAAGGTCATGCTGACTATAAAATTAGGGCCAGAAGGAGCCTGGGCTTCATTTTCTCTTTCTATCTCTTTTCCTTCTGGTGTGGTGTTCTGTATATAGTGTTAAGGTTTAGTCTTATTATAAGTTATTGTAAGTTTAAGTTAAATCTGCTGCAACTGGATTTCTTATGGACAGGGCCAATCCTGAATGTACTGTATTGGATTTGTGACCATTATGCTCATTTGCCTTCAGTAGCAATAAAGCTCTGCTGGATGAAATACAATTGTCTCTGTTTTTTTTTGGGGGGGGGAATCCTGCAATGTGTTTAAGTTTTTACTCTGCTAACTATACATTGGCATCTGCTCTGGGTCAATATTGAGTAGAATTTCAATGACACAAATGTCACGAGAGAGGGAGAAAAACTTTTGTCTATTCTCTTTCTCTATACCATGAATAATTTGATGCACTTCTATCATGTCTCCTTTTACTTGCCTTTTCATATTATGGCCTGCTTCGTTATCTACAGCAGGGGGGCCAACTTGAGTAAAATATTGGTGGGGAGGGGGGGGGCCAAGTAAGCCATTCTCCACATAATCAATCAGATGACATGGTGCACACCATTTGAATGGCTGGTTCCCTCAAATATTTTATGGGGGGATGAAGACCCCTGGGCCCCTAGGAGTTGGCTCCTATGAACTGCAGCCCCCCCCCCAAAAATACCAAGGATGAGCAAGAGCTCTTCAGCATCAGACGGCACAACATCTGACCAGTGGTTCGGATGCCTCCCAGATACTGTATTAGCTGTTGTGTCTAATTCAACACAAAGATGACCTATGTAACTTTTTAAAGAAAATATTTCCATCAACACGTGTGTGTGTGGCTTTTGTTTGCTTCATTGTCTCAGTCGCCGTAGATTTTATGTGAAATCTGCCTTGCACCTAGCATGCTCTAATCTAATTAAATATGCATAACACCACCTGCATTTGATCATAAGAATATTACAAAGTTGAGGCTTCAGAGCTTTTATTCTGTTTCATTTGTAGGATTAATAGCCCAGCTTTCACTGCTGCTACTTCCAGGGCAGCGAACAAATCATATAAAAAGAGTCAAGAAGAATAAAATCATATATCAAACAATAAAAACACAACAATAAAAGACATAAAACCACAGCAGTGGAACAAAAGCAATTTAAATCACAATTTCGGAAAGCCTGGGGGAAGAAAGGCTTCACCTGGCATCACTAAGATATGAGTAAGCACCAGGTGAGCCTCCCAAGGGAAAGCACACCAAAGGTAGGAAGAGGGCACAAAGAACACCCTCTTTCCGGGTGGTCTGTGCACTGGAATGGGCTGAGTCAGGCTGAATCAGGCTGAATTGGGGGGATCCAGGTGTCAATCACATTGGATTGAGATAGTCCCAGATCACTACAGGTTTGGTTGCGTGACCCAGAGTGAGAGGCAAGCGTGCATGAGAAGGACAAACTGTGAAAAGGAGGAGCCTACATCTTTGCAAGAGAAGGTAGACTTAGGTCAATGTTTTTCCTGCTTAACTTTCCTTCTTCCACCAGGCTTCTCCTTCTCCTTCCTGCCCCCTGAAACAGCACCACACAAGATTGAATCCTCCTGCTTACCATCTGGATCAAGTGGGAGGATTCAATCCTGCACAGTGCCAGTTGCTGCCCTTTGTGAGAGGCTTCCCTGAACATAGGCAAATTGCTCACCAGTACGTTTCCGAGCACAATTCAGAGTGTTGGTGCTGACCTTTAAAGCCCTAAAAGGCCTTGTGTCCACTGTACCTGAAGGAGCATCTCCACCCCCATCGTTCAGCCCGGACACAGAGGTCCAGTGCCAATGGCCATATGGCGGTTCCCTCACTGTGAGAAGTGAAGTTACAGGGAACCAGGCAGAGGACCTTCTCAGTGGTGGCGCCCATCCATCCTCCCAGTGGTGGAATGCCCTCCCACCAGATGTCAAGGAAATAAACAACTATCTGACTTTTAGAAAACATCTGAAGGCAGCACTGTGTAGGGAAGTTTTTAATGTTTGATGTTTTATTCTGTTTTTAGTATTCTGTTGGTAGACGCCCAGAGTGGCTGGGGAAACCCAGCCAGATGGGTGGGGTATAAATAAAATTAATAAATAAATCATAATCATAATTGCCAAAGAATTGATGCTTTTGAATTATGGTGCTGGAGGAGACTCTTGACAGTCCCATGGACTGCAGGAAGATCATTCTGAAGGAAATCAGCCCTGGGTGCTCACTGTAAGGACAGATCCTGAAGCTTAGGCTCCAATACTTTGGCTACCTCATGAGAAGAGAAGACTCCCTGGAAAAGATTGAGAAGATTGGGAAAGATTGAGGGCACAAGGAGAAGGGGACGACAGAGGATGAGATGGTTGGACAGTGTTCTTGAAGCTACCAACATGAGTTTGACATAACTTCCGGAGTCGGCGCCATCGGCAATGGCGGATTCCCTCTAATTTGGAGGGAGTTAGCTCTGCGGAAATCGGGTCTTGCCGCTGCAGCGAAGCGGGGACCCTTCAAAAAACCACAGGCAGGTGAAGCCTGTGACCGTGGGACTCGGTGGGCACCTTCAGCGCCCCCCCAATTTGCAAAGGAACCCAGCTACGGGCTCCGGAGCGAAACGGGGTGAGCGGCGCGGTGCTGAGAGTCAATTGCTTCTTCCGTGGAGTGAAGCTGCACAGCTGTTGTCGGAGAGCACTGACTTTTTTCCTTTGACAATTCGGTCATCAAAACAACTACCGTGAGTAGGTTGAATTTAAAGATTTGAAAATAAGGGAAGAAAAAGTACTAATTTGGCACCGAAACGGGAAGGTGTAAACAGGAAGTCCGCCTTCCGTTTCTTGTAAACAGATCAAAGCAAAGACTATTTAAACTAAGACCTGGAAAATCGTCTTAAAAGGACTTAAATCCTAACATCAAGACAAGAGATCTCCCTCCCTGAATTGCAGGAGAGGGGAGGGAAGAGGGAGAAGTATTTTTGCCTGCAAAAAGAGAGGAAAAGAAACAAAGACCACCGCTTAATGCCTGGGAATGGGCTGTCAAGTGTTAATAAGATTGCCGTACTGTGAATCACGCTGTTTATGGATATTGTAACCTTTTGACAGTTAACTCTGCAAGAGAGATACTTTTGATTCTGACTGGCTTCTCCGGACTTTAAGGAACTGTAAAGTAACTGAAATTGAAATTGAAACGGTTGTTTACTTTGTTAAATGGGGGACTTGGAAAAGTTACTTTAATGCAACAAGAATTGACTGTTACTGTGTCCCCCTAGAGGAACTTTGAAATTGTTGCAACTGGCCAGGGAATTTTCCACTCTAAACTGGCCAGGGGAATTTTCCACAGCAAAACAAACTCCGGCCGTGGGATTGACCTTGAGCTTCAGATAGAGTGTTATGGCAGACCTTCCTCAGGAAAAAACAACAAGATCTGGTAAAATTTGGCAGCAGCGAAGAGCATCAGCATCTGGCCCTTCTGTACCATCAGGGGCAGCATCTGTTCAAGTTGGGCCAAAAGGAATGGCATCTGAAGATGTTTTAGCTGTGGCATTAGGCAAAATTAATGAATCTTTGGAAAAACTGAGTAAACAAGTAGCTGAAGCATCAACTATAATTGACCAGAATACTACAAGCATCAATAATTTGGGACAGAAGGTGAATTCTAACACAGAATCTATTGAGAAATTGCTGCAGGAATCTACTTTGACCCGAAAGACAGCTGAAGAAGCAAAGGAAAAAGCACTGGCCGTACAGGAAAAGATACCACCGATATGTAGGCAACTTGAGGACCACAGGTTGATGTTATCCATGATTGAACTGAAGGAAAGACAGACAAATTTAAGGATCAGGGCGGTACCTGAACCTGAGAAAGATAACCTAAGTGACTTTCTTATGCATGAATTTGCAGACTTTTGGAACCTAGACTCAGGGAAGCAAGATATCAAGATAGTAAGTGCTTTCAGGCTCGGAAGAGGGGGGGAGAAAGAACAGGGTGAGAGACTGTTTGATTACCCTCCGAACAAAAGAGGAGAGAGACAAAATATTGAGTCTGCATTTTCAGAAGACCTTGGAAATACATCAATCAAGAGTGGAGATATTCAAAGACATTCTGAAATACCTTCTGGATCTTAGGTCTAACTACGGAGACCTGGTGACCCTGTTGAGAAGTAATAGAATTGTTTTCAGGTGGGAATTCCCTCAAGGCCTATCTTTTACTTTCAAAGGAAGAAAGTTAAAAATAAGATCAGTGGAGGATAAAGAAAGATTTTTGAAAGATCACGGAGAAGATTTGCAGAAAGAATCTGAAGAAGAGCTAAGAGCACTAAAACCAGGAATACAAGACATAGCATCACTATCCTTTGGATTGGACAACTCAGAGAAAGTGATACCACCGACAGAACAAGAACAATTGCTGGGTGCAGTTGGAGGAAAAGCAAAGTAACCACGCCATGGCTCTGCAACTATTAAGTTGGAATATTAATGGTTTTAACTCCCCGGAGAAGAGGAAAAAAGTCTTTCATTTATTGAAAAAGGAACAATTGGACTTGATTTGTCTACAGGAAACACATGTGATAAGGCTACACAGGAAAGTATTGATCAATAAAAGATTGGGTCAAGAGTTTATTTCATCGGATAAGGTTAAAAAAAGAGGGGTAGTGATTTATGCAAAAGAGAGCCTATCACCGAAATTTATGTTTAAAGATGACCAAGGAAGATCTGTGGCAATTGAAATTCAAGCACAAGGAGAGAAATTTCTGATAGTAGGAGTTTATGCACCAAATGAGGGGAAATCGGAATTTTTTAAAAAGTTGCATGAGACATTGCTGGACTATATGGATTATAACATTATCATGATGGGAGATATGAATGGAGTGGTATCCACAAATATGGATAAGGCACAGAGACAGGTAGTTACTAAGGATGGCAGACTACCAAAAACCTTTTTTGAGATGACTGACAATATGGACTTAATTGATATTTGGAGAACAAAGAATCCCCTGGGTAGAGAGGGAACTTTCTTCTCTGAAGCCAAAATGACATGGGCCAGAATTGACCAAATCTGGATAACTAGAGGACTGGCTCCTAAGACTCGAAAAGTGGAAATTTGCCCTAAAACTTGCTCCGACCATAATGCTGTCAAAATGGAGATGAAACTAACACCAACTGGTTCCTTCAGATGGAGGATGAATGACACCCTGTTTAGAGATGAAGAGGTTACCAAGAAGGCCCAAAAAACCTTGAGAGACTATTTCGAGATAAATATGAACACTACCATTGAAAAAAGAGTAATCTGGGACGCAAGCAAAGCGGTTATGAGGGGGTTTCTAATTCAACAGAATGTATTAAAGAAGAGAACTCGAAATGAGAAAAAAGACAAAATTTTGGAAAAAATAAAAGAGGGTGAGAAGAAACTGAGAGCGAAACCAAAGTCACAAGAGATTCTGAGAGAAATAAAGTTATATCAAGTTCAATATATGAAAATGATGAACCAGGAAATAGAATGGAAAATTAAACAGATGAGACAAAGGACATTTGAATCAGCTAATAAATGTGGAAAACTGTTAGCTTGGCAAATTAAAAAAAGACAAAAACTTAACATTATTACTAACTTGGAAGTGGAAGGAAAGAATATTCAGAATCCAGTGGAAATTAGAAAATGTTTCCAGAGGTATTTTAAACAGTTATATACACAAGGGCCACAGAAAGAGTTTGATATAGACCAATTTTTAAAAACAAATGGACTACAAAAAATCTCTCAAGAAAACAAGTTAATGTTGAACCATAAAATTACAGAACAGGACGTAGAAGGTGGCATCCAGAATATGCAGTTGGGCAAATCTCCAGGGCCGGATGGCTTAACCTCAAAATACTATAGATCTTTGAAAGATTGGATAATTCAACCACTAAAGGAGGTTTGTAATGAAATTTTGGAGGGGGAAAAAGCGCCAGAGTCGTGGAAGGAAGCTTATATTACACTTATACCGAAAACTGAGTCTGAAAAGATACAACTTAAGAACTACCGCCCCATATCCCTGCTTAACGTGGATTACAAAATTTTTGCAGACATTTTGGCTAAAAGATTAAAAAAAGGATTAGTGGAGGAGATACATAAAGACCAAGCTGGCTTTCTCCCGGGCAGACACTTGTCTGACAACACAAGAAATATAATTAATATTTTGGAAAAACTGCAAGTGAACATTAATACTAAAGCAATCTTAATATTTGTAGATGCGGAGAAAGCCTTCGACAATATTTCTTGGAGTTTTATGAAGAAAAATCTTCAGGGGATGGGGGTTGGTCAAGGTTTTGAAAACGGTATAGGTGCAATTTACTCAGAACAAAAGGCTAAACTAATTGTTAACAATGTGGTGACAGAGGAATTTAAGATAGAGAAAGGGACACGACAAGGCTGCCCAATTTCCCCATTGCTCTTTATTTCGGTCCTGGAAGTTTTGCTAAATATGATCAGAAGGGACCAACTGATTAAAGGTATACAGGTCGGAGCCAAACAGTACAAATTGAAAGCTTTTGCAGATGACTTAGTACTGACGTTACAGGAGCCAGAATCTAGTACTAAAAGAGTATTAGAACTGATTCAAGAATTTGGTCATGTGGCAGGATTTAAGTTGAATAAGTTAAAAACTAAGGTTCTAGAGAAAAACTTAACACCGATTGAGAAAGAGAGGTTTCAGAAGGAGACAGGTTTAACATTGGTTAAGAAAGTAAAATACCTGGGGGTTAATATGACCGCTAAGAACTTAAATTTATTTAAAGACAATTATGAGAAATGTTGGTCAGAAGTGAAAAAGGATCTAGAAATATGGTCAAATTTGAAGCTTTCCTTGTTAGGTCGAATTGCTGTTATAAAGATGAATGTATTGCCAAGAATGTTATTTTTGTTTCAATCATTGCAAATTTTGGACAAAATGGATTGTTTCAAGAAGTGGCAGAGAGACATTTCTAGATTTGTTTGGCAGGGCAAGAAGCCCAGAATAAAATTTAAAATACTAACTGATGTAAAGGAAAGAGGTAGATTTGCCCTGCCAGACCTTAAACTCTATTATGAATCAGCAGCATTCTGCTGGTTGAAAGAATGGCTGCTTCTTGAGAACACAGACATTTTGGATTTAGAAGGTTTTAATAACGTTTTTGGGTGGCATCATATTTGTGGTATGACAAGGTTAAAGCACACAAAGCATTTAAAAACCATATTGTCAGGAAAGCATTGTTTAATGTCTGGATAAGATATAAGGACCTACTTGCAGACTTCCGGTTAGCGCCAGCGCTTAATGGCGGATCTCTCCCGGAGCTCCGGGAGAGGTCTGCTTCGTGGGTTCGGGTCCTGCAGCTACGGCGGAGCGGGGACCCTCAAAAATCACAGACGCGTAGCCTGTGAACTGGAGACTCGGCGGGCACCTTTGCGCCCCCCCGACGTTGTGAAATAGCCTTTTTAAAGGCTGCGGACCAGCGGAGGGTGTATGGAGCGGTGCTGAGAGTCGCTTTCACCCAGCCTGCGAAGCGAAGCCGCGTCGCCATTAGCGGAGAGCGCTGATTTCTTCCGGTGAATTTGGATTAAAAAGAACAACTATCCGTGAGTAGGATTGAACGCTAAAATATAATTGGACACTAAAATTAAAGAAATTGGGCACCGAGACGGACAAGCACCAAAAAGGAAGTCTGCTTTCCGTTCTGTAGCAAGATCAAAGCGAAAGGCATTTAAGCTGTAACTGTTTGAAAGGAGAGTTGTGGGAACTAAGAAATCCACCACCAAGCAAAGAACTCCCTCCCCGAAGGCAGGAGGGGGGGGGAAGAAGACTTTAAAGTGTTTTCCTGCCAGTTTAAAAAGAAATTGAGCTATTTACCGCTGCTCTTATACCTGGGGTCCGGACTGCCGGAGAAAAGGAACCGGCTAAGAACTGTCGCTATAGGAAGGTAAAAAAGTATCCGTAATTGACTTTGGTTACTCTCAACTTGAAACATCTATTTTGTTGCACAGTAAAGTTACTTGCAGGACATTATTGACTTGGATTCTTCAGAAAGAGAAAAGAATAATTGAAAGGGACTAGGAGGACTTTTGCTTGCTTTCTGGAGAGCGTGGGATTAACTTGAAGGTAAAGAATTAACTTTACGCCCTCTAGAGGACTTATAAATTGTTTCAGCAACAAGTGGAGCTTAAAATTTGAGAACTTTTGTCTGACAGCTCAAGAGTGTGGGAATGACCTTGAGCAAAAGTCTTTGTTATGGCAGATGGTAAAGAGAAAGAGGATTCACAAGAAACAACCTTGAGATCTGGCAGACAATACAAAGTGGATCTTTCCACGCAAAGAAGGGCTTCTGTATCAGGAGCCTCTGGAACAACAATTGTCTCAAAGGCAAAAGTGAAAACAATGTCTTCAGAAGAATCATTTGCTAAGGTATTGGGGAAGATAAATGACTCTTTGGAGGAACTAAAAAAGCAACGCGCAGAAACTAAAGTACAAGTTGCTGAAACAAATAAGAAAATTGAAGAAATCTCTGGGAAAATTGACTTAAATACAAAAAGCATAACTGACCTTGGGAACAAAGTGAACTCAAATGCAGAAGCAATTGGGAAATTATTGGAAGACTCATCTACAACACGAAAGATAGCTGAGGAAGCTAAAGAAATTGCAACTGCTGCTGAGGAAAAGTTTCCACCAGTGTACAGGAAACTAGATGAGTATGAGCTGGCACTCTCTATGCAGGATATGCAACGTAAGGAGAGGAACTTAAGGATCAGACTTGTGCCGGAAAAGGAAGGTGACAACCTGGTGGACTATCTGACAAAAGAATTTTCTGAATTTTGGAAGCAGGAGTTGGATAAGGAAGAATTTAAGATAGAAAGTGCATTTAGACTGGGAACAAGGCAGAGGAAGAACAGACCCAGAGACTGCTTAATAACTCTAAGATCAAAGGAGGAGCGAGACAAAATATTGAACCTGCATTACCAAACAACCCTTCGAATTGAAGATTTTCATATTGAGATTTTTAAAGACATTCCCAAAAGTATTTTGGACGCAAGAGGACTCTACAAGGACTTGGTGACACTGCTGAAAAGGAACTACATACCATTCAGGTGGGAGTTTCCCCAAGGCTTGTCTTTTAAATACAAGGGGAAGAAAAGAAGAATAAAGACAGTGAGTGATAAAGACAAGTTCTTAGGAGAACACGAAGAAGACCTACAGAAAGAGACGTTTCCAGGACAAAGGCATCCTTCATTAGATACGGATACGGAACCATCGACAAACGAGGAACAAAAATTGGGAGCTGTAGGAGGAAAGAGTAAATAATCCCATCATGGCTCTGCAACTTTTAACCTGGAATTGTAATGGTTTGAATATTCCCAGAAAAAGAAAAAATATATTTCATGCCTTAAAGAAAGACCAATTGGACTTGATTTGTTTACAAGAGACCCATGTGACAAGAGCACATAGAAAATTATTAATAAACAAAAGATTGGGACAAGAATTTATATCCTCAGACAGAGTAAAAAAGAGAGGAGTGGTGATTTATGCAAAGGAAAAGTTGCAACCAAAACAAATTTTTAAAGATGAACAAGGAAGATATTTGGCAATTGAAATTCAATCTCAAGGAGAAAAGTATCTGATAGTGGGAATCTACGCACCAAATGAAGGGAAAGCTGAATTTTTTAAGAAGTTGCATGAGACCTTGATGGACTATATGGATTACAATTTAATCATGATGGGAGATATGAATGGAGTAGTTTCAACAAATATGGACAAAGCACAAAGACAGGTAGTGACAAAAGATGGAAGATTACCAAAGACTTTTTTTGAAATGACTGACAATATGGACTTGATTGACATTTGGAGAACAAAACATCCATTAGAAAGAGAGGGAACCTTCTTTTCTGAAGCCAAAATGACATGGACAAGGATTGACCAAATTTGGGTGACTAGCAGTATGGCGCCGAACATAAAGAAAGTGGAAATCTGCCCAAAAACTTTCTCCGACCACAATGCAGTAAAGATGGTGATGAGGCAAACAACAACTGGCTCCTTCAGATGGAGAATGAATGACACCTTATTCAGAGACGAGGAGATTTGCAAGAAGGCCCAAAAAGCTTTGAAAGACTATTTTGAAATTAACTTAAGGACTAAAGTAGAAAAAAGAATAGTCTGGGACGCAAGTAAAGCCGTGATGAGAGGGTTTTTGATACAACAAAATACATTAAAGAAAAGAAAGCAAAATGAGAGGAAGGAAAAAATCCTGGAAAAGATAAAAGAAGGGGAAAAGAAATTAAGATTGAAGCCAAAATCGCAAGAGATCCTAAGAGAAATTAAATTTTATCAAACACAATATATGGAACTGATGAATCAAGAATTAGAGTGGAAAATTAAGCAAATGAGACAAAAGACCTTTGAATCTGCTGATAAATGTGGCAAGTTACTGGCCTGGCAAATAAAGAAGAGACAAAAACTCAACACGGTAACAAATATAGAAGTGGAAGGAAAGAACATAAGTAACCCAGCGGAAATTAGGAACTGTTTTCAGAGCTACTTTAGACAACTATACACACAAGGGCCGCAGAAAGAAATGGATATACAACAATTCCTCGAGGAAAATGGACTGAAAAAGGTTTCGCAGGAAAGTAAGACAATTTTGAACCAGGAGATATCAGCACAAGAAATAGAAGATGCCATTCAAGGCTTGACGCTGGGCAAATCCCCCGGACCGGATGGACTGACTTCCAAATATTACAAAGTTTTGAAGGAAGAGCTGATACAACCTTTGAAGGAAGTCTGCAATGAGATTATGGAGGGGAGAAGGGCACCCGATACGTGGAGAGAGGCCTACATTACACTTATACCAAAGACAGAGACTGAAAAGACCCAACTTAAAAACTACCGACCCATCTCGTTATTGAATGTGGATTACAAAATCTTTGCTGACATTTTAGCAAAGAGACTGAAAAGAGTTTTGATGGAGGAGATTCACGGGGACCAAGCGGGCTTTCTTCCGAAAAGGCATTTGTCGGACAATGTAAGGAATATAATTGACATTTTGGAAAAGTTGGAAGTGAATATAAACACCAAGGCTGTTTTGATATTTGTGGATGCCGAGAAAGCCTTTGACAACATTTCTTGGAGTTTTATGTTGAAGAACCTCCGGGGGATAGGGGTAGGCCAAGGGTTTGAGAATGGTATAGGTGCAATATACTCTGAACAGAAAGCAAAATTAATTGTAAATAATGTGGTTACAGAAGAATTTAAGATTGAAAAAGGGACACGTCAGGGGTGCCCTATCTCCCCACTACTTTTTATATCGGTCCTGGAGGTTTTGCTTAATATGATTAGGAGGGACCAGTTGGTTAAAGGGATTCAGGTCGGAGCTAAACAATACAAATTGAGAGCATTTGCAGATGACTTAGTACTTACATTGCAAGAGCCAGAAGCTAGTACGAAAAGAGTTTTGGAAATAATCCAAGAGTTTGGTCAATTGGCAGGATTTAAATTGAATAAGCTAAAGACAAAGGTATTGGAGAAAAATTTAACACAGGTTGAAAAAGAAAGGTTTCAGAATGAGACAGGGTTGAATGTGGTTAAAAAAGTGAAATATTTGGGTATAAACATGACAGCTAAGAATGTGAATTTATTTAAAGATAATTATGAAAAAACTTGGACTGAAGTGAAAAAAGATTTGGAGATTTGGTCAAACTTAAAGCTTTCCTTGTTAGGTCGAATTGCAGTTATAAAAATGAATGTATTGCCAAGAATGTTGTTTTTGTTCCAAGCATTGCAAATAATGGATAAAATGGACTGTTTCAAGAAGTGGCAAAAGGATATATCTAAATTTGTCTGGCAGGGCAAGAAGCCCAGAATTAAATTTAAGATATTAACGGATTCAAAGGAAAGAGGGGGGTTTGCCCTGCCAGACTTTAAACTATACTATGAAGCGGCAGCTTTCTGCTGGCTGAAAGAATGGCTGCTTCTTGAAAATACAGACATTTTGGATTTGGAAGGTTTTAATAACATTTTTGGGTGGCATGCATATTTGTGGTATGACAAGGTTAAAGCACACAAAAGTTTCAAAAACCATATTGTCAGAAAAGCACTATTAAATGTTTGGATCAGATATAAAGATTTGCTGGAAAATAAAACTCCAAGGTGGTTGTCGCCAATGGAAGCTAAGGCAGTTAAAAAGTTAAACATGGAGTCGAAGTGGCCAAGATACTGGGAAATTTTGGAAAAGGAAGGGGACAAATTGAGATTGCAGAGTTTTGAGAAATTAAAAGGGAAGGTGAGAGATTGGCTGCACTATCATCAGATAAATGAAGCGTTTAAATTGGACAGTAAAATTGGCTTCCAGGTGGAAAAATCAAAATTGGAGACAGAATTGTTAGAACCCAGTACTAAGAATTTGTCAAAAATGTACAATTTGCTGCTGAAATGGAATACACAAGATGAAACGGTTAAATCAGCTATGATTAAATGGGCTCAGGACATTGGTCATAATATTTTGTTTGCTGATTGGGAAAAGTTGTGGACCACCGGGATGAGATTTACGGCATGTAATGCTTTAAGAGAAAACATTATGAAAATGATATATAGGTGGTACATAACCCCAGTCAAGCTTGCAAAGATTTACCATTTGCCTGATAATAAATGTTGGAAATGTAAAGAAAAGGAGGGTACATTCTTTCACCTTTGGTGGACGTGCCCGAAGATTAAGGCATTCTGGGAAATGATCTATAATGAACTTAAAAAGGTATTTAAATATACTTTCCCTAAGAAACCAGAGGCCTTTCTCTTGGGTATTGTCGGACAGGGGGTGTTAAAGATGGATATAACTTTCTTTTTGTACGCTACAACAGCAGCTAGAATACTTATTGCGAAGTACTGGAAGACACAAGAACTACCCACACTGGAAGAATGGCAGATGAAGGTGATAGACTACATGGGCCTGGCAGAAATGACGAGCAGAATCCGAAACCAGGGAAGAGAAGCAGCGCAAGAAGAATGGAAAAAGTTCAAGGACTATTTAAAGAAATATTACAAAATTAACGAAAGTTAGAATGATGTTGGACTGGAAAGTAAATGGTTACTATTAGCAATGGTTAAGACAAGGAAAATAAGGAAGATTAGTTTAAATTTAATTTAAAATAAGGGAAGATTTGCTGAGTAATCGACAAGAATTTGGAATACAGAAAAGGGAGGCATGAGGAAGTCGGGGAAGAAAGGTATAAGAAACTAAGATATGAAATGGTACATGTTTTATGTTTTGTTTTTGTTCTTTGTTTGTTTATGTATGTGTTATATGTTTGTGTTGTTATAAAAATTTTGAATAAAAAATTATTATAAAAAAAAAGAAGATATAAGGACCTACTTGAAAATAAAACCCCAAGGTGGTTGTCACCGATGGAAGCGAAGGCCCAGAAAAAGCTCAATATGGAGGCCAAATGGCCGAAATATTGGGAAATTCTAGAACAAGAAGGAGATAAATTGAAATTGCAGAGTTTTGAGAAACTAAAAGATAAAGTGTGAGACTGGCTTCATTATTATCAAATAAGGGAGGCTTACAATTTGGACAAAAAAATTGGCTTCCAGGTGGAAAAATCAAAATTGGAAACAGAACTGTTAGACCCCAAAACTAAGATACTATCAAGAATGTATAACTTGCTGTTGAAATGGAATACTCAGGATGAAACGGTTAAATCTGCTATGATTAAATGGGCACAAGATGTTGGACATAACATTATGTTTGCTGACTGGGAACAGTTGTGGACCACAGGTATGAAATTCACGGCATGTAATGCATTAAGAGAGAATATTATGAAAATGATATACAGGTGGTACATGACACCAGTCAAGCTTGCAAAAATCTACCATTTGCCCGATAATAAATGTTGGAAATGTAAAGATAATGAAGGCACATTCTTTCACCTTTGGTGGACGTGCCCAAGGATCAAGGCTTTCTGGGAGATGATATATAATGAAATGAAAAAGGTATTTAAATATACCTTCTTGAAGAAACCAGAGGCCTTTCTCCTGGGCATGATTGGCCAATTGGTGCCAAAGAAGGATAGAACTTTCTTTATGTATGCTACAACAGCAGCAAGAATACTCATTGCAAAATATTGGAAGACACAAGATCTACCCACCCTGGAAGAATGGCAGATGAAAGTGATAGACTACATGGAACTGGCAGAAATGACTGGCAGAATCCGAGACCAGGGAGAAGACTCGGTGTAAGAAGACTGGAAGAAATTTAAAGATTATCTACAGAAACATTGTAAAATTAATGAATGTTAAAATGATGTCGGAATGAACTGAAGCGGTTTTAGCAACAATGTTAAAAAGGAATATGCAAAAAGGGGTTGTCAATAGATGAAAATATAAAGTTATAATATGTTAAGATAAAGAATTAAGATAAAAACAAAGAGGGAAAGGATTTGCTGAATTAACCATTCGAAATGGAATACAAAAAAGGGAGGTGTGAGGAGGTCAGGGAAACAAGTAAATGAAAGGCAAGACATGGAAAGATGGATTTATTTTTAATTGTCCTTTTTTTCTTTTCTGTATTTTGTATTTTTTTGTTTTCTTTTTTTATTTTCTTATTACTTCTGTAACTTTTTTTGAAATCTTAATAAATATCATTTGAAAAGAAAAGAAAAAAGAGTTTGACCAAACTGCGGGAGGCAGTGGAAGACAGGAGTGCCTGCTATGCTCTGGTCCATGGGGTCACAAAGAGTCGGACACAACTAAACGACTAAACAACAACAATCCCATAGGATGAAATCATCCTACTTATTGACTGGTAAGTAGGAGAATTAGATCTTGTGTGGTGTCAGCTCAGGGAAACTGCTTGTGAAGCAACAACATCCCATAGGGTGGAATCTTCATGTTTGCAGGTAAGTGGAAGAATTCTGTCCTGCAGGGTGCTGGTTGCTGTTCCTTCGGAAGCAGCTTCCTTGCATGCATGGAAGCTGCTTGTGAAGGAGAAGCACTCTGCAGGATCGAACCCACCTGTCCTTTCGGCCTGGGAAGATGCCCAGGCTGACCACATGCTGAAAAGAGGGTTTTTTAAAAAACCCTGTGCCCCAAAATTGCTTTGGGGATGGATCCAGGGTGGGTGCTCCCAAGGTCAGCATAGGTCAGATCAACTTGACCTGGGGACCAAAAAGTGGGGACGTGGGGTGGGTTGTGGGGTCTGTGCACAGCCCCACTTCCCAGTCACCACCTTCTGAGCTTTGAAGGTGGGGGAAACCCAAAGATGGGTCTCCGAGTATGAACTTACTATATGGGACATCACAGTCCTTCAGGCACTTAGATTCAACACTTTAATGGGTTCAAGGATTAGCACTGGTCCCAGACAAGCAAATTAATTTTGCAAATTTCCTTCTAAACAGACTGAAAGACTAAAAGAGTAAAAAAAGAAGCAGAAGCAGATCAGAAGGAGTTGTTATATTGACTTCACTGTAATCCACTCCCATTGATTTCAGTGAGACTTAGGAACACCTAACTTTCCATGGACTGAAACAAATTAGATTAATTTTGCTGCGCAAACAGCTTGCAAATAATCGAATTCTGAGACATGTGAACACTCTTCTTGTTGTTGTCTTTAGCGGGCTCAAGATTAGTCCCTTTTCCCCAACAGACTTAAAACCAGCCTTTCAGTTCATGGTATACGTATTGACCTTGTCCCACACAAAAGATGACTGAGAACAAGAAGTGAAGCCATAAAGCAGATGGAAAGTAGCATCCTCATCCATGCTGTGCAGTACTGATGGGAATCAGATGGTGCGTTCCCAGATCTGCTGTGAGTCCCGCATGCATTGGGCACTGTGCATACAGCTCTCAGCATCACATCAGGAACTGTGTGCATAGCCCCAGGGGCTGGAAGCAAGCAACCACTCAGGGGAAATGTGTTTGCAGCCCCCCTGCCTCTGCTCATAGATCTTCCTTGCTGGATTGGTGAAGCTTGGGAAAATGAGATTGTATCTACAGTAGACCTCTATTTAAAACATGACACTTATTTCAAATGATTAATGACAATGATCCAGTACCAATCTCCATTTGCTGAGCTGTTTGCCTTTCACATTCGTTCCTTGGACAGTTTCAAACACAGTTGTTTTTGATAAGCTCTCAGATTTCAACTCAGCCTTCTTTTCCATATGGCCGCGCTACCGTGATGAATGAAAAATGCAATTGTTTAAGTTGTTTGTCTTGGCAACTGTTCCTTTTCTCCATGAGATGAATGTCAGGCAAAAGAGGGCAGACTGAATTCCCAGATCAGAAAGTTGTTCGCAGCTAAATTAAGGCTGTTATATTTCCATTCAAGTTTCACAACTCTGCTATCAGAAATCAGTTTGTATTTCATAACTGGTTTATGTCTGGTGGTAGCAGATTTGCCACTCTTCTTTATTACTGAGCAATTTTTTTCCAAACCCTGCATTTTTAGAACTCCTTTCTATCCAATAGCTAAAAGTTCCCACTTAGTGGACACAAGCTTTTCCAAGCTGAAAGGTGGGTTGTCCTCTCTTTTTGCAGCATTTACACATTTCTGATATGGATTTGATGCATGGTCTTGATATAAGATGGAAAGAAAAATTGCTCATCTGGTTTCAGTACATGAGAAAAACAGAATGGACACAGTATGTTTATTATGGGGGATTACTGGGTTGTCTTTGCTCTTACTTTTATTATGTATTTTGTGTTTTATATATAGGAATTTTATGTTGTGAACTCCCCCTGAGATCTACGGTATGCAAATTTAATAAGTAATAGAGAAATAAATAGATAATAGTTTGATGCAGAAAAAGAATAATTATTGCATCAGGATCCTGATGCTGAGCATATTGTCTCTGCAGCAATTAACACATACTCTGTGTTTCAAAGATTACAACCCTTTTAGTAAATGTCCTCATTAACAATTGCTTCTTAATTAATATGCCAGTTTGCAGACTTTGTGGGTTTTTCTTTTGAGAGCAAATGCACTCGATTTTGCCAGTTATTGTTTTATTTAATTATAACATTTTTATACTGCTCAGTAACCTGTGGTAGGTTGATAATAACATGCTTGTGGGGAGTGGGGTGGAGCAAACACAATGGATATCTGGATTGGGCCCAACATGGTCTAAGTAGTTAAAGGTAGGAAGTTCTCCAAGTTGTGCTGAGGGAAGTTTTCTTCTTGCAACCCTTGCTTCAGCCAACTGGCAGTTCTCCTGTTTTGTTTTTTTTAGGATGGATAACTTTGTAGAAATTGAGAAGGATAACTGCCATTGCATTAAGCTCCCCTACCCTACCTAGAGAAACCAGTGACCTGGTCCCACCTCACTTGTCTTGAATCATCACCAAAGATGGAAGGATAAATGTGGGTGTTGATGCTCATGCTCCAGGGACAGCAAGTGTTTGATTCTGGAGATTATGAAAGCTAGTAATTATGCTCCATTAGTACGGTGTAGAAAATGGGGAGAAAAATGACCTGGCACAAGGGCAAACCATCGTGCTTCCTTCATAGATGCTGCAATTCTATTGACCCTTGACACCTCTGCCGCATTTTGCTTCTCTTTTGCTTGCAGTATGTATTTAGCATCTCTTTAATATCACCAGCAGTGCACTTCTATACAGCTCTATGCAGAAGTAAGCCCCTCTGAATTCAACAGGACTTACTCTCATTGCATTTAGGATTATAGTTTCTTCAGTTTTCACTGTTGAATGTGTTTATTCCTTGGTGGAGCGAAATAGCTTTGCAGGACCTTCTTCATTCACAAATTCAGGGTATGCCAATATGGTGCCAATATGAGGCCTTCTCTGGTGCCCACAGGCCCCCCTCCCTCTACTGAAATTCGGCATTCAATTGGACCCAATAAAATAATTTAGAGTGTGTGCTTGGTTGTAGTGTTTATGCGTGTGGTTCCCACAACCGATTATCCAGTTTGCCAATATGCCCTTCAGCCTGGTCCAGAAACTCCATCTAGCACAGAAGGCATCAGCTAGACTAAGGGAGACAGATGGTTGACAGCATGTAACACCTCTGCTTAAAAAGCTGCATGGGCTGCCCATAAGCTGCCAGGTGAAGTTCAAGGCTCTTGTCAAAGACCAAACTTGGGTCCAGGATATCTTAAGGCCCATTTGTGTCCTTATATGCCAGCTCAATCGCTGAAATCATCCAGAGGAGCACTGTTCGTTGTCCCCTGTGTTTCAGAAGCCCAGCTGGCTTCAACTAGAAGCCAGGCATTGAGCGTCACTAGCCGCTGTGGAATATACTTCCTGCAGAAATTCAGCAGATGTTTTTGCTCTTGACTTTCATCTTTTGAATGCCATCCCTACTTATCTATAAGAAGTTCTCAGTGGGATACAGTTGTCGTTTTATGCTAAAGGGATGAGTCAGCAACAAATGAAGCTCCTGTGAACTGCTTTCAGGCACTAATGGAGCCTCACTGCCTGAGCCTCCATTATAGCTCAGTTGGTAGAGCATGAGACTCTTCATCTCAGGGTCTTGGGTTTGAGCCCAACATTGGGCAAAATATTCCTGTACTGCAGGGGGTTGGATTAGATGACCCTGGTGGTCCCTTCAAACCCCACACTTCTAGGATTCTAATGCCTAATCCTGCCCACTATAAGACAACTCAAAATTTGTTTTTTATTTAGTTCATTTCATTTATGAATCACTTCCCATGAAACACCCCAAAGTGATGGACAATAAAACTTCAATAAAATATGAACAATAAACAAAACATTTATCTATATAAAAAATGCAGTTCCAATACAGATTCAGACTGGAATGAGAACCTCTACTTTTAAAGCTTGTTGGGAAAGGGGCCAGCAAGTGCCACAAAGGCAACAGAGATATGTAACAGGATCGAGGTCCAAAGGAAAGATGCTCCAACACTAAAGGACTAATTCCTACACTGGATGGAACAAACTTCCTGGTGAGATGATATCTCCAGGAGGCCTCCTGCAGAATGCAGTGGTTTCTTGGCTATATGATGGATGAGATGATTTCTTAGGTATCCTGGTCCCAAGATGCAGAAGGGTTTATACACCAGTACGAAGCCCTTGATCATACCTTGGTAGCTAATTGGCAGCTAGTACTATTCTTTCAGCAGTGGTGTAACATGGGGGTGATATTCCGCGCCAGTGAGCAGCTGAAGTGCTGCATTTTGCATTAGCTGAAGCTTCCAGGCCGACCTCAGGGGAAGCCCTGCATAGCGCATAATCCCATCATACAAAGCTCTTCTTTGAAAGAAAACACCACTTCACCTCCTGCCACAATGCAGATGGGAAAGTAAGAGATGACAGTGCTGAGACTTACCATGTCTTTATGAAATGAACTATAGGTTTATCAAATGCCTCCTGAATTTATTCTCTGCACGAAATACATCAAAATTGAAGATATTCTCTATTCTTTGTTATCCCTCTTCCCTCCCTAGCCTTCTTCTAAAAAAATAAAAAGTGATTTACTGCAATTAATAATTTTGCTAGTTAGCATTCTGTCAGCAAAGCTGTTGGAAGCAATTAAGCATTGATTATGTAGCACGGTGATGACCAACACATCAGCATTTCCTCAGCGAACCAGGGCCATTGGCTCATCAAATATATCCATGAGCAACATTCCGATTTGCATTGCAAATGTACATTTAAAAAATGCTGCAAAAGAGAGATAATGCAGGGAATCATTTGATCATTTGAGACAAGTGTTGGGGAGACTTCTTATGAATTAAATCAGTCAACAACCATTAGGGAAAGCCTGAGTCACACTTCAGGATAGAACTTCTGCTTGCAAAAGCAAACTAGCATGTAGCATGGCAGGGTCTAATTAAAATTCCTGAACATTAACTATCGTTAAAAACAACAGCAAGAAGAACTTCTGGTCAATCTGCAGCCAACCTTGGAGGCTGTAATTATTCATTTATCTAGAGCATTTCTACCCTGTTCTTTAGCCAGAAAGGCTCCTAAATTAGTTTGGGAGGCTGCTGGTGATTTAACAAATCCCTCTTCTCAGGGAAAACTCTGGGAATTGTGGATCTGTGAAGGGGATGGAAAACTCTGGGAATTGTGGATCTGTGAAGGGGATAGTGGCACTTAAGAATGCTCGGCACTCCTAACAAACTACTGTTCCCAGGATTTTTGGGGGGCAGCCATGCCTGTTTAAAGTGGTATGGAATCCCTTGCAGATGACGGCAAGGCCTGGAGACGGACAGACAGGTCTTGTATCCATAAAAAGGTAAAGGTAAAGGACCCCTGACAGTTAAGTCCAGTCGCGAATGACTCTGGGGTTGTGGCGCTCATCTTGCTTTACTGGCTGAGGGAGCTGACATTTGTCCGCAGACAGTTTTTCTGGGTCATGTGGGCAGCATGACTAAGCCACTTCTGGCGAACCAGAGCAGCGCACAGAAATGCCATTTACCTTCCCGCTGGAGTGGTACCTATTTATCTACTTGCACTTTGACATGCTTTTGAACTGCTAGGTTGGCAGGAGCTGGGACTGAACAAAGGGAGCTGACCCTTTCGCAGGGATTCGAACCGCTGACCTTCCGATTGGCAAGCCCAGGGCTCAGTGGTTTACACCACAGCGCCACCCGCGTCCCTTGCTTGTATCCATAGCAGTGACCAAAGGAGGAATGACTGCTGGGGGGAGTGCAGAGAGAAGAAATGGTGCATCTATGGCAGCATAACTGGATTCCTTCACCTGCCCCAGCTGCAACAGAAGATATCTCTCCTATATCAGTCTCTACAGCCACAGCAGGCACTGCAAACTTCCAACAGTTTGACTTTGTCCCCAAAGGCACAGTCCTCCTTTGTCTCCCGAGACAGATGGATGACAACAACAACAACAACAAGGTACTGCTTTAAATGTATAGTGCCGATGGGGACTTACTTTAGGGTTGCCATATGCCTGGAATTTCCTGGCCATATACGGAATACTGCAGTTGGAAGCTCAAAAAAAAAAAAAAAAAAAAAGTCCACAACTCTTCTGTCCATATTTTCACTTTTTGAAATATGGCAAGCTTAGTTTACGTACTGGTTGGACAGTGTTCTCGAAGCTAATAACATGAGTTTGACCAAACTGCAGGAGGCAGTGGAAGACAGAAGTGCCTGGCATGCTCTGGTCCATGGGGTCACGAAGAGTCAGACACAACTAAACGACTAAACAACAACAGCTTACTTACAAAGCTGAGAGTGTGGATAGGAAAAAAAAAAGTAGAATAATGAAGGAGTCCTAAAAATCATTGTTCTCTTTGTATCCCACCCTCCTCCTCCTCCTCCTCCTCCTCCTTCTTCTCCTCCTCCTCCTCCTCCTCCTTCTCCTTCTCCTTCTCCTTCTCCTCCTCCCCCTCCTCCTCCCTTCCTCTAAGCGGGTCACAGCAGATCTCAAGCCACAACACAACAACACTGTGAGGTGGAGTATGCAAAGAGATGGCTCCTTGCCCAAAGCCACCCAGCAGGCTTTGCCATCGAGAGGGGAATCTGAACCTGAACTTCCTACATACAGATTCAACATAAGCCCTTGTTGGATGTTCCGTTCCCAACATGTGATTGGAATTGTGTTATTTAGGATTTAGAATTGCGTATAATTAGACATATAAGAGTTTTTGTATAGGAGTTTCTGTTTTCTATAGAAGCAGAATTGGCTAAAAGTCAGTTGAATGTGTAGCTTTGTCTGATATTCCTAATATATGCCTGTTATTTCTAATATTATACAGACACTATCAAGGAGGAAAATTACTTTTTTTGTAAGAAGCAGCCTATTATAAAGATTGATATTGCAAGAGTGAAGAATTGCTCCTACCACAACTTACCTGAGGAGACCAAAAACTTATTATTGACTCAGGCTGGAATCTGATAAAGAACTTTTCTTAAGGAGTGAGAAGCCATTCCTCGGTTGCTTAAACTTGTGAAAGCCTTGGAGCTGAAACAGATTTTTTGAAAAAAAAAAAACAAAAGAAAGGCAATTGGTGGTTCATAGTATTTACTGTTGTTTGTAAGGTTTGGGTTTTTCAAGAATTTTTTAAAAGTCTCTTATTGTCCCATTTTCTATGGATTGTTCTTACTATCACAAGAAGATAATGAAGTGGTATATACCGTAAATATCTTAAATAAATAAATAAATAAATAAAATGTTCACATTGGTGTTTTTTTTGAATTACTATAATTGCATATATTTCAGGCTCTTCAGTGCAGGTTGCTGCAATGCTTTTGGTGGAAGACAGCTTCCCATCTGTAATGCTGATTTCCCTCCAAAAAACTAATAGTTCTAGGCATCTGATACTGGAGAGGATTTAGAATGATACCAAGTGCAGGCCAAGCAGCGACTATCATTATGGAGAGGATTTGGAAATTTCACAAGCCCTAATCAGGTATTTCACCCCCACCTCCACCGCTCCATCATTCTAATGTGAGGATATTTGGGTGCCAGGACGGTCAATGGAAGCAATGGCGGACTGGGTGAGGGCCAAGCATGGTGGGGTGGGGAATTTTGATCCAGTTTGCATTTAAAGGTCAGCTCACCAAATCCACACGTCCTGAAACAATACGCAAACTGAAACACAGCCATCCTTTGAAATTTGCATTTCTCAGATCCCGCCCCCCCCCCCAGCTCGGTTCTCCAGCCAAGTAATGTGTACACACTTTTTTCACTGAGGGAAATTGCACATCCAAATCCATGTATCAGTGAGGATAACAAATGTGTTGTATTAGGGGAAACTGATTTACAAAAATGTGTGGATTAGGCGAAAAATGTGCGCATTTTGAGAAAATTGCAGTAAAATGCTGGTGAATTTTCATGATGACTTTAAAAATAATAATCACAAACCGATGTGTAAGTGTGGAGAATTGAACTCAAGTGTGGAAGAATGAGAAACAGGGAGAAATTGAAATAGTCAGATTCAACCATCTCTAAGTGGCATCTTAGGATCAATCCTGTTCTCTTCCCATTTAAAAAATAAAAAAGCAAAAAGCATATGGAATGCATGTTTTTCAACTACCCCTAGCAGTGGGAAATCCTATCACTTTGGAAAATTACACCTGAACTTGGACAGCGGATCTTCACATGAAATTGTTACTCTGTTTAAAAAACCACAACAGCCAGGGAAAGTTGCATTTTGGGATGATCTCTCTGGCTGTGTGTTTCCTAAACACTCACTGCAGTGCTCTGAAGGTGAATTTACGCTTACATAATCAGTATTAATAATTCAGTTTGTAGGAGAAAGCTTGTAGCCGGTTGCTCTTTGATGCACACAAATCTCTACTAAAGCATTCATTCACAAATTGATTTCAAAGCTGCTGAATGTCAGCGTGCGGGGGTGTGGCATTTGCTCTTCCCATCTGATCTTCCTGCTCCTGTTTTGCCTAAGAATTATGGCTATAGTAGTGCAGTCATGATCCCTAGTTTGCTGGCAGCTATGCAAATATAAAAACCTTGCGTTGAATGGAGGACTGAGTCGCATGTGACTGTCCATTGCTTGATATCTCGTCACTCGATGGCACTGGGATATTCTTCTTTTTCCTGTTGGTGGGAGATGCATGAGAGTCTAAGAACTCATCCAGATTTCGCTTTGTGCCGTGTATGCTAGTCATAGTGACACGAAGAAGGAATTGCTGCTTGATTCCAAAGGGGAGCTAATCCTCTATCTCCTATTCGTTCACTGCTATCCTGCTGGAGGAACAGAATTGGAATTAGAGGCTGTGGCAAAACGGTAAAGGCATAGGACTATTTCTATCTTCAAACCATGTTCACTGAAAGCATGGAAGAGGCAGCAGGATCACCCCCACAGATGTATGTGCTACAGAAGGTGTGAATGGAGCTCTATGTAGATACATAGGCTATATCTGCAGAGTCAAGGAACATATGAAATATCCAGTACGCATACATTGTTGTGGGTTTGAAGAGCCCCAGCAGACCATCTGCTGAATGTACAGACCTTGGGTGGGGCACGTGCCAAATCCTGTTATCTTCTTGATGTGTTTTGTAAGTGTGGTTTAGAAGTGAGTGCAGACCCTCCAGGTGTTCCTATTTTCCAGGGACAGTCCCAGATTTACAGAAGCTGTCCTGGTTTCCGATTAGATCCCGGAATGTCCCTTAGGATGTCCCTATTTCCATCAGAGAAATGTTGGAGAGCATGTAAGTGAGATTGCTTTACTCTTGATTCAAAATGGTGTCCAATTGTAACCAAACACAGTGTTATGGCCATCGGGTGGTTGCTTGAGAGCAATCAGGCAAAATGCCTCACTGGTCTGTTCTAAAGCTTTATTATTGGTGCTAAAAACCTTTACAATGCAGAGCGCCTCTGTTCCATGTCTTGCTCATTCACTAGCAGAATCTGAGAGTGGGCGGTCCTTAAATCTTCCCCAGCAGAGTAGTCTCTTGACCCCCAGCCTACGCCTCCCCTCTCTGTGCGAAAGCCTACTGCGCAAGGAAGGCTTGGGTAAAGGGGAAACCTCCCTCCTCCCCGCTTTGCTTAGGCAAGGTGTCCTGGCACTGCCTTGCCTCCTCCGAGCCCTGCATCTCCTCCCCACTAGAGGCGTGGCTTCCTTCCTCCGCTGAGGAAGTGCTGCTTCCCACGATCTTTGGGGGCTCTCTGTAATCCATCCGCCCTTCCACCCCTCGCCCCCTCGCCGATGGCAGTTCCCTGACACACAGTAAAAAAAACAACCCTGCTCCTTCAGCTCAGGAACGATCATGCAAAATTTGGTTAAAATATCTGAAGAGGTGTCTAAAGCTTAGCACGGAAATAACCTTCCAAACTACACTAGTAGATTATTATTTTATTTTTCTAGGCGATTGTCTCTCTCTCTCTCTCCTGCAGCAGTAGGAAATAGATGCATGACCTCTGTTTGCTCAAGGAAAATTGCAGGCTATGCCCCAGTGTATGTATTTGTAAATGGTGAATTTCTTGCTTCACCTCTATTAAATGGTGGACCCTGACCTCAGAGTTCCATGTGACCGATGAACAGAAGGGAGAAGCTAGTAAAAGAGAATAACTAGGGTCATTCTGCTTAAATGATTACATCACTTCATCCAAATGAGAAAAGAATTCGGAGGTAATTGGTCTCCTGTGTACTGCCAGGGCAGAACAGTTTGTTCTCAGATGGCCTCTTATCTCCCCAGACCACATTATAGAAATGTCACCGGGTAACCGGCTTCCTCGTATTAAAGTAAGGCCCTCACAAATGACTAGATGAAAACTTGATTGCAATAGGACCTTTGCTTCTGTATGGCTAAATTAGTCCAGATTTGTTCCCTTTGAAAGATCTTTCTTCATTTGTAGACATGAATGGACCTGAGAGAAACCTGAAACATTATGAGAGAGGCTGGGGAAGACAGGACTTGTTTTAGACAGAGGAAACGAACAGAGGAATAGAGCCAGTGTAGGCGTTAGAGTGTCAGACCAGGACCTAGGAGACAAAAGTTCACATCCCCACTAGGCCTTGAAGCTCACAGAATGACCTTCAGCTGGTCGGTCACGGCCTCCTAATCTAACCTACCTTACAGAAGTGTTGTGAGGGAAGAGTGAACCGTATATGCCACCTTGAGCTCCTTAGAGAAAAAGGTGGGATGTAAATGCAATGAATAAATAATATTTAGCACATTTCACATATGCAAAGCACTTACTGCAGTTGTTAAGTTGCCTGATTACTGTGAAGAAGCCTGCAGCTGTACACACTTATCCTGGAGTAAATGTCATTGAATTCAACAAGGCATACTTCTTGAATGGATTGCAGAGTGAGGTGGGCATTAATTATGTCACATAGTAACAGAACCTGTGAAGGGGTCATGGGTTGTGCAGTGTAGCATACCCACCAAGTGTCCCAGAGAAAGGGAAATCCCATTTCCCCCCCGAGATCACAGCGGCCATTTTGGGTGCCGTGCTCTCGTGCTCTCTCACGCCACTATCTCGCCCAGAAAAAGTGCTTTTTCAGGACAAGAACATGGCACGGGCCACATGCCTTGCCCAGGAGTGTGTCCCAGAAAACATGCGTCCCGGTATTTTATCTGAAAAAGTTGGACAGTATGGCTGCTGGCCATGTGAAAGGATGCTTCATGATTGCCAGTGTAAGTGCTGTTGTTTCTCTTCTGAGGCCTCCAGGCTTGGTGGAGGGCAGGTATTGATAAGGAAACAGAGAACAGGGCAGCTAAAATGAAAAGGCATTTAGTCAGGGTTTTCCCCCCCAAAGGAACTCAGTTCCAGCACCTCTCAGGTGGGCACCATTGCCATTGTAAGAGGACAAGTAGGATGAGAGTTGCAGCACCTCTTTTTCTAGAAAAATAGCACTGGATTCAGGATTAGTGCCTTTGGCTAGGCTAACTTCTGACATCTAAGCTTTATGGCAGATCTGAGATTGCAGCACCCACAAACCCCCAGAATGAGGACAAACCAGAGGAGTGAGAAAAGAAGATTGCAGGCACAATCAAAGGGAGCGAAGCATTAATAACTGGCTTCTTGCCTTCTGAACTCTTCGTGGTTCTCTGTTTGCGCTGTTGGAGAGAAGAGCATCTGAAGCTGGACTGTGTCAACTGTCAATGTCATGCGCTGTACCAGATGACTCCAGGGGCCATGTTTATTTTAAAAGACCCATGTTGCTACTTTGCTCCAAGCCAGCTGAGTTTTTATTTTTGGCAACCTGTTAATAAATAAAAGAACATTGGGAATACAGGTCAGAGAGTACAGCGGCAGTTTTCCCTTCTCTGTTGGGTTCAGGGAGCTTTTGTAGCTCCATGGCTATGCTTGGTGCTGCCACCCCACCCTGGAAAAGTTCTCCCTCCCCAGATCTAAACAACTTTGAACTCTCCAACCCGGCCACAAACCTAAGCATAGAAGTCAACCCTGCAATGGTTTCCCCTTGAGTGAAGCAACCTAAAGGCATTTGACCTCCATGGGGAAAGCCGTCCTGAGCCTTTATGAGGTTGGAACTGACTGAGTGAGAAGACGTCACTGGTGTACAGTGCAAAAGTCAGACCCTGCACAAACCCTTCTCCTCAAGCTGCGCTCTGAAACTTGAGCCTCTTTTAAGGCTTAAACAGGCAAGTGGAAGCCTTGGCTTCTGTTCATTTCACATACAGTCGTACCTTGGTTTTCAAACAGCTTAGTTCCCAAATGCTTTGGCTCCCGAACGCCGCAAACCCGGAAGTGGTTGTTCCAGTTTGCAAACTATTTTTGGAAGCTGAATGTCCAAAGGGGCTTCTGTGGCTTCCAATTGGCTGCAGGAGCTTCCTGCAGCCAATCAGAAGCTGTGCTTTGGAAGTCGAACGGACTTCTGGAACGGGTTCTGTTCGACTTCCAAGGTACGACTGTACTTACCTAGTGGGATAGATTCACAACTGCTGTGTGGAGAAGAGGGAGCTGCCATATTTTGAGCAGTGGGTTTTAAAAATGCAGCTCGCATGCAGAAAGTCCTTCTAAAGGAGGAAATTAAATGTGGGTGAGAGGACTAGATTTAGGTGTGCCATCCTACAAATGTTTTCTTAGGTTTTTTTTTATGAGTCTTGCGGCACCTTAAAGACTAGCAAATTTATTGTGTTAGGGTTGCATCAAACTATGGCATACTCAGAGGATACCTGTTGAAATCTGTGGGTTTAAGTTGGTCATGAACATTGATTGCACTAGATCTCCTCTGGGTATGACTTAGATGGATAGGCTCCTAACAGAGTAATCCTGACCACATCTACTAAATAGTAAATCCTATTGCATTCAGTGCAGCTTATTAAAGGTGAATGGTGTTTGGACTGCAGCCTTAGTCTTTAAGGTGCCACAAGTGGTGAAATTTAGGGTTGTGAGCTCAGTTAAGAGAGGACCGTAGGTAAAAAAGTAAAAGTAAAGGACCCCTGGATGATTAAGTCCAGTCAAAGGCGACTATGGGATTGCGGTTCATCACACTTTCAGGCTGAGGAAGCCGGTGTTTGTCCACAGACAGCTTTCCGGGTCATGTGGCCAGCATGACTTAACAGCTTCTGGCAAAACGGGACACCGTGACGGAAACCAGAGCGCACGGAAATGCCGTTTACCTTCCCACCACAGCAGTACCTATTTATCTACTTGCACTGGCATGCTTTTGAGCTGCTAGGTTGGCAGAAGCTGGGACAGAGCAATGGGAGCGCACTCCGTCACGGGGATTCGGAACCGCCGACCTTCTGATCGGCAAACCCAAGAGGCTCAGTGGTTTAGACCACAGCGCCACCCACCATAGGATGATGCGAGAAGGACCTGAGTTCAACAGCACTTCTCCCCTCTTGCAGTTTCTGGCAACTGGTATTCAGAAGCAAACAACCTATGACAGTTCAGGTAGAACAGCCACCATGGCCAGTAGTCACTGAGAGCCTTATGCTCCGTGTCCATCGCTGCTTCCTGAATTCCATACTGCAACCATACATTTGTGAAGAAGTACTTTCTTTTGTCTGTCCTGAAGCTTCCAACATTCATTTTTCTTGGATGTCCCCAAGTTCTTTCTCCTGACTCATCTCAGACTGCTGGTCATGGACCACGTATTTTTTTTAATGGGATGGGGTTGTCTATGTGTCACTAGTACTACTGAGGCCATAATACTTAGAACAGTTCTGCAAGTTAGATCAGGAGGCCATCCAGTTCTGGACAATGAACAGGAAATACTCAATGTTGAAATATGGAGATAACCAGCATATTCAGAAATAATCAGCTAGCTTTGGAAAGGAAGTGACTTGTCCATCCTCATGTAATTCTAGACTGGACCCCTGAGCGTCATTAAAAGATTGGAAGACTGGCAAGGTATGGATGCTGACAGTACTGACAGTCTCTTGTGACTAATTTTATAAATGTTTTGGGGCCACCTCCAACTCTTTTTCTTTTTCTTTTTGCCCATTGCTGAAACTTCAGTCATCGCTACCACTGGGAGGGATTCTAGGAATGCTTTGCTTTTTCCTGTGAACCGACGGGAGAGAACAGCTTTGTAAAATGAGTGATTATCAGCGAAGGCAGTGGAGGAGAAATAATGAAAAAGTCAACTGCAGTTTGACAGCGTAACGGCTGGTAATGCTAATGCATACCTTTATGCTATTCAGTGAAATTACCAACAGCGCTGGCTGTCACCTGTTCAGCTATGCAAAAAGTAGCACTGAGTGTGCTTAAGGAACACAGTGCTTGCTGAGTTGTGCTTTATTCATCCATGTCGAGAAGCAAATATGATATCACCACCCCCCAGTATGTCATGTCAGGCTCTCATAACAGTGTAAGTAATAGTGCATGATTAGTAATGAGCACAGGCGTGAGTCCATTTCCACACTGGCCATTTTTCTGTGCAATACCTGTGTTTTGTTCACTCACTTTTTACACAATACCTGCATTTATTTTCTTTTATTATTTTATTAATTAAATTTGCATACCGCCCTATACCCATAGGTCTCAGGGTGGTTACAACATAAAATCACAAAATAAAAATACGAAATACATAATAGTAACAAAAACAACCCAATGATCCCACTAACATGTTTTAAAAGGTTATTTTGAAAGGGCATGATGTTGTGAACAAAGCATCCTGCCCCTGTTTTCTCCTTACTTGACTCCCCAACCCCACATCGAGCTCAGAAAATCTGACTTTATTTGGGTCCCTCCAGTCCAGGCTGGTATTTTATGGCAAGTGCAACCTGTCCTTAACACAATAATAGCACCTTCGTGGTGGATTTATTCTGCTTTCCCTTTTAGAACTAATTCAAGAATTTGGTCAGGTGGCAGGATTTAAATTGAATAAGACCAAAACTAAGGTTTTAGAGGAAAATATGACATTGTTTGAAAAAGAGAAATTTCAGAATGAAACAGGTCTGTCTGTGGTGAGGAAGGTGAAATATCTGGGGATTAATATGACATCTAAAAATGGGAACTTATTTAAAAATAATTATGAGAAATGCTGGTCAGAAGTGAAAAAAGATCTCGAAACATGGTCAAATTTGAAGCTTTCCTTGATGGGTCGAATAGCAGCTATAAAGATGAATGTATTGCCTAAAATGTTGTTTTTGTTTCAAACATTACAAATTGTGGACAAGATGGAATGTTTTAAGAAGTGGCAGAAAGATATTTCTAAATTTGTCTGGCAGGGCAAGAAGCCTAGGATAAAATATAAGATTTTGACTGATGTAAAAGAAAGGGGTGGCTTCGCCCTGCCAGACCTCAGACTCTATTATGAGTCAGCAGCATTCTGCTGGTTCAAAGACTGGCTGCTTCTGGAAAACACAGACATTTTGGATTTAGAAGGTTTTAACAATGTGTTTGGATGGCATGCATATTTGTGGTATGACAAGGTTAAAGCTCATAAAGCGTTTAAGAATCACATTGTTAGGAGATCTTTGTTTAATGTTTGGACTAGATATAAGGATTTACTGGAAAACAAAACCCCAAGGTGGTTGTCACCAATGGAAGCGAAAGCTCAGAAAAAACTCAATATGGAGGCCAGTTGGCCAAAATATTGGGAAATTTTGGAGCAAGAAGGAGATAGACTGAAATTGCAGAGTTTTGAGAAATTAAAAAACAAAGTCCGAGACTGGTTACATTACTTTCAGATAAGGGAGGCATACAATTTGGACAGGAAAATTGGCTTCCAGGTGGAAAAATCTAAATTAGAAACAGAAGTGCTAGAACCTAAAACTAAAATCATGTCAAAAATGTATAACTTGCTGCTGAAATGGAATACACAGGATGAAACGGTTAAGTCAGCTATGATTAAATGGGCACAAGATCTTGGACATAACATCATGTTTGCTGATTGGGAACAGTTATGGACCACAGGTATGAAATTCACGGCATGTAATGCCTTAAGAGAGAATATTATGAAAATGATATACAGGTGGTACATAACCCCAGTCAAGCTCGCAAAAATATATCACTTGCCCGATAATAAATGCTGGAAATGTAAGGAAGTGGAAGGTACATTTTTTCACCTATGGTGGACGTGCCCAAAGATCAAGGCCTTTTGGGAAATGATTTATAATGAAATGAAAAAGATATTTAAGTATACTTTCCTGAAAAAACCAGAGGCTTTTCTCTTGGGTATAGTCGGCCATTTGGTGCCAAAGAAGGACAGAATCTTTTTTATGTATGCTACAACGGCAGCAAGAATACTTATAGCAAAGCACTGGAAGACTCAAGATTTACCCACTCTGGAAGAATGGCAGATGAAGTTGATTGACTGTATGGGACTGGCGGAAATGACTGGCAGAATCCGCGACCAGGGAGAAAAGTCAGCAGAAGAAGATTTGGAAGAAATTTAAGGAATATCTACAGAAATATTATAAAATTAATGAACTTTGAAAAGATGTTGGTTTGAACTTTGGTGGTCTTCAGCTGTTATGATAAAGATAATGGGGATTATAATTGTTTTTGTTACTAAATTTAAAAAAGTTGAGTGGAAAATAAGGTGATATTTTAAAAGGAATGTTAAGAGATTAGGATTTGCTGAATTAACAAATTGAACTAGAGAACAAGAAGGGGAGGTATGAGGAAGTCAAAGAAACATGTGACTGAAAACTGTTATTGAAACCGAATTGTTTTTAATATTTTTCTTTTTCTTTTTCTTTTTGTCTTTATATAAAATTGGAAAATTTAATAAATATTCATTTAAAAAAAAAATATTCTGCTTTCCCTTTGTGATGCTTCCTGAATGCTACCATGTTACTGCCATCTGGACAGGCTACACCTCAACAAAAGTGGGGCAAAAATGAACCAGAACATTTGAGAAGTAAAAAAAAGAATGAGATATCAGCAGGAAGTTACAGGATATGAATAGTTAGGAAATGGAGTGTGGCTGCCAAACACCTCAAAGGAAAGGGGTACTACTTGTAACTGCCCTGGTAACACCATGAGCACAAATTACAGTGGTATCTCGGGTTACATACGCTTCAGGTTACATACGCTTCAGGTTACAGACTCCGTTAACCTAACCCAGAAATATTACCTCGGGTTAAGAACTTTGCTTCAGTATGAGAACAGAAATTGTGCTCCGGTGGCGCGGCAGCAGCAGGAGGCCCCATTAGCTAAAGCGGTGCTTCAGGTTAAAAACAGTTTCAGGTTAAGAACGGACCTCCGGAACGAATTAAGTACTTAACCTGAGGTACCACCGTATAATGAACGTTCAATAAAACAGGACATCTGGAGAGGGTACTAAAACAGTGTAACAGCTATACAGTTGCCCCAGGTGTAGATAACCTATTCTATAGCTGTTCAGTAGGTTGTTTGGGTGGTTATGTCCTATATATATTGCTTCAATTATTTCCTTCTTTATGGTCCATCTTTTCACCCTAGAAATCAAATCTATATCAGTTTCTTCCTCCTTCACATTACAGCGGGGAGAGGGGGCAGTATTTGTCAAGATGCTGTCAGCGGCTGCCAGCTGGTTGCCCAGGAAAGTATAAAGACAAGTCATTTTTTATTTCAGTCTTTACATAGAGAGGCTATAGAACCCAGCCTCTTGGATAATGGCATTGTCCTGAGTGAATATCCACCCCCCCCATCATCTTCCGTACGGGTGCTGCTATGTGCCCTTTGTCTTTGAGCTCTTTGCTCTCCTACTTTTAAGGCTCGCCGGGTTCTGGGAAATGGAGGGTCTGGGATGTTTTCTAATGACAACGTATCAGCCAGGTATTGTTCTGGCTCTCCCATGATTTCCCCACTTTTCCCTTCATCTGCTTCCAAGCTGTGACCTCCCTCAAACCCCTGTTGTAAATCTATACCGTCTTCCTCTTCCTCCTCCCTGGAAGAGTCAGGATGGGGAGGCCTCCACTGTTCCTTCTCCGCCCAGTCCGGGACAGTATTTAACTCTTCCACATGATGCAAATTGTCTTTTTGTCCAAACTTGGATAAGGGCATCCATGAATGATCCTTTCTCTCTCTATATATATTTGCACCAAAACAAATATATCTATGTCTGGAAATACCCCGTTTGTTAAAAAAATTGTTCTGAAGCATTCTGTATCTGCTATGTGCATAAATTAGAGATCTAGATAGAATGTATAGGGTACCATGTGGTTTGTAGTTTACAAGTTCACCAAGGAACACAGCAGAAGATAATCTCCCTCCTCATAAAGGTCTTCATGACAAAATGTCTGCAAGGCACTTTCCATGGCCCATTTATGCCACTTCAAATCACCAGTGAAACAACCCCACTGGCATTCCAATGTCATATAGAGCAATGTTTTGAGACTTTCCCATTTAGGGGTTAACTGGAGGCGCATTGGCTTTTTCTGTATATTTTGTGTGGCGCCTAGCACCTAGCTAAATAGATATAAAAATAAAAATAATTGTTATTGTAACTCTGAAAAGTATGGTTCAGATGATGAACAATACTCTGCGTCTGGCAAGCAAATTTTGTTTTGCTTTTGTTTCCTAGCTACGCTACTGAGCTGGCCAGTAAATCTCCAAGAGAAGCATTTTCTGCTGGAAAATGCTGATTCATGAACATCTCCGTGTCCGCAGTAAGAGCCTTTCAAATACTTACTAACCAGGCCAATTCTTACTACCACCAGGGCCAGATCTAGGAAAGTAGAAGATGAGGGGGAAGTAATATTTTTTTGTGGGGGGGACCCGTAGTGTAGGGGCATAAAACTGAAATCACTGCAAGAGCCAAATATATATCTTCATTAACTTAAGAAACGCCTTCTAATTCTGTTGCATTTTTAACCCACCCAGATCTAAGCATACATATGCACAATGATATGGATCATTGAAACATATTTCTCTGCCACCTCAAGGTTTTTGTTTCTCATCTATTAAAACATCAGCAACAAATCTAATAACTGGGCTTAGCTCAACAACTTTCAAGAAGAGCTAATGAGAAATGTATCTAAGAATGATCTACACCTGTGATGATTGCATTGCTAATAACGATGCTGATGATGATGGAATATTTTCTGCAGTTTCAAGAGACAAAGTAACTACAAAGAGGACCATTATTGGGTAATGTTGCCATGTGGGTGCCCCTATAAAATGAACGAACAAAGTGTGGCTAATCCACTCTAAATGCCTGTTGTCTAAGAACCCAAAGAGTGGATTTCCAGATGGGGCTTAATAGCACAAATAGGTCATTCAGATATCACAAACGGATCGTAGGCAACAGGTTCTGCCCACCCCCAACTTTTCAGACTGTTCACAGAAAAGGTAAATCCAGATTAAACGGGAGAGAGGGGGAAATGGGCTAATGATGGGGTGTCAATGACATCACGTGGATGCTGTGAAAAGCTTATACCAGTCATTCTCTGTCACCTCACAGGATTGTTGTAAGGATAAAATGAGAAGGTGGAGAACCATGAGCACCACCTTGAGCTCCTTGGATAGGTAGGATATAAATGGATATAAATGGAAGAAGAAGATGACATTAAATCATTCAATTTCCTGCTCTTTCATGACACTCAATCCCTTCCAACTCTGCAATTCTATATTTCTCAAAAAAATTCCTGCCCATCTTGTGCCATTAATTCTTCTTTGTCCTGCCTCAAAATGATCAGGCATCAATTCAGGGCAAAACAGTGGTGAGAAAACTGTCTTTAGAAAGCTGCAATCTCAAATTATTATCTTCAGAATGTGAAATGCAAGAAACGCACAAATAAAGGTTCTATTCATTATGAACCATGTTGTTGCATCCCATCCCAATCTCCAGGAAGTGTGAGATTCCAGGGGTCACAGTGCTTACCCAGGGTTTGTGCTTCCTTTGGAAACAAGGCTCAGCGGAGACCTTGGTGTCTATACGATATATGGTTTATTTACACACACATATATAACATGAGCCTATGATGGAAGGGCAGAGCCCATACCAAGGGGCCATTAACTCACCAAGAAGCTGGCCTGGCTATTCCAGAAACTGAATCTTTGCTGGTCCAGGAATTAGAAGGGACTTGGGCATTCAGCCTAACCTCTCCCCCCAAACTCACAACAATATTAAGAGTGCATTACTTAAAATAAAAAAGTCAGTGAATGCAGCTGATTAGTCAAAACTGTGGCTGAATACTGGACAGATGCAAAAAGACGGATTCCAAGATACCAAATAAAAAAAGAAATTAGCTACAAATGCTCTGAATTGTTTAACAAGGTGTCTGCCATTTAAGTTGCTACATGGAGAGTAAATCACAAAAGGATGCATTTTAACTGGGGTTTAAAAAGCTATCCTTAAAAAACCCTTTCAAATAAATTAACCTATTTAATGACAGAGGAAAATGGAGTGTATGGCTTGGTGATCCCATGAACCAGGGTGAATAGTGGAGGGTGTCAGAGTCATTGCAGGTTGAAACCTCCCAGTAGGGACTCTGTTGGGGCTTTCAGGAGGTTTCAGTGAGCCAGCCAAGCAGATATTGATTAATTAGCTCCAATTGAGAGATCAGCGCCAGCTGAGAAAACATTCTCTTCAACGCTGAGTCAGAGCCTGAAGATGGATGGTTGCTACCAAGAGATCTCCTGCCTGAGGAGGGCATAAATATTTGGAGTAAGCGAATAAGCAAGGAATATTGGGAGATGGGAGAGCAGGGAAACATGTTGATATGATGGAGTAGAAAGTAATGGAGGGAGCGAGAGAGAAGACAGGTTTCGTTACATTATTAAGAACATAAGTAGAGCTCTGATGGATCAGACCAAAGTTCCAGCTTCTTGTCTCCTATGGTGGCCAACTAGATGCCTTGGAGACGGCGTTGTCCCAGCAACATTGCCTCTGATCCAGGAGGTCACATCCATCCGTCATGATCATAATCTTTGATGCCTGTCAAAACAATCCAGAGATGCCAAAACTTCAAAGCACATGAATTTTTAGGTAAAATTCTTTTTCATATCCCAAATGTGAATACTTGCTCTCTATCAAATCTTCAAATTCAGAAAATGTCCCTGGTGAGTTATCAGGTCATTTGGCAGGATTCAGTGTCTGACTATTCCAGAGGTAGCCAAGGTGGGGCCCTCTAGTTCAGGCATCCCTAAACTCGGCCCTCCAGCTGTTTTGGGACTACAACTCCCATCATCCCTAGCTAACAGGACCAGTGGTCAGGGATGATGGGAACTGTAGTCCCAAAACAGCTGGAGGGCTGAGTTTGGGGATGCCTGCTCTAGTTGTTTTAGACTAAAATTCTTATCACTTCCAAAGGCCAAAGTTGGTGGAAGTTGTAGTTCCTAGCATCTGAAAGGCACTATACTGGCTACCACTGGTCTATACATTTGTATCATAATATTATTATATTATATTATATTATATTATATTATATTATATTATATTATATTATATTATACAGTCGTACCTTGGATCCCGAACCCCTTGGTACTTGGACGTTTTGGCTCCCAAATGCCACAAACCCAGAAGTGAGTGTTCCGGTTTGCAAATGTTCTTTGGAACCTGAATGTCCGATGGGGCTTCCGCAGTTTCCAATTGGCTGTAGGAGCTTCCTGCAGCCAATCGGAAGCCATGTCTTGGTTTCCAAATGTTTTGGAAGTCTAACGGACTTCCGGAATGGATTCTGTTCGACTTCCAAGGTATGACTATATTACATTACATTACCACCCTTTATTACATTACCACCTGTCAGGGAACTGCCATCGGAGCTAGAGGTAGAGGGAAGGCTCCAGAGGGATGCCGGAGAGGGTCCCAGTAGGGAGAGAGGCAGCCCATCTGCTGGGGAAGGAAATCAGCGTAACACCAGTGGAGAAGGGGGGCAGATGGGGGAATTGGAGAGGAGGCTCCAAGACTCCTCACCGGAGACCAGCGGAGAGAGTACGGGTACTCCGCTGCCCACACCCTCCCTGCGCAGAAGACTTCCGCGCAGGGAGAGTAGGAGGAGACTTGGCATCAAAGAACTTCTTTGCTGGAAGAAGTTCAAGAAACGCCCACTGACGGATTCTGCCAGCGACTGAGACAGCCACAAAACTAGAGGCTGTCCAGACAGAAAGGGTTTAACCAGGTAACCTAGCCAGGAGTGGCGGCAACTTACGCACAAGCAACCCCTAGAACCATTACACCACCCTATATCCAAAGAGATCTCATCTCAGGAAGTTTAAATGAAAATGTCAATAAAAATGTGAAAGACTGCTATCATGAAAGCAAACAATATAGACTGAGATCTAAAATCCTTAACATGGGAGACATTTAAAAAGCCCAGTCCTTGATACAGAGACAGCACGCAATTACTGCACCTAGCTCAACTGGGAGCTGCCCCATTGGCATCAACCTGTAACAGGGCCTTTTCAGTGCTCTTTTTCCCCTTTGTGGAATCCCTTTCATGGTGAGGTGTGTCTGTCTCCCTCAGTATTGACTTTTAGGAGCAATTATACCAATTCCTGTTTACTTAAACATTTGACTCTGTTCCTAGCAACTCTGAGATGCGATGATTGAGAGAATACTTTTAACTGTTTTTAGAATGCTTTATAATTTATTATGTGTTTGCTGCCCTGGGCTCCGTTGAAGGAAGGGCGGGATATAAATTGAATAAATAGTTCACAAATACCTTCCCGTTCTTTTTCTGGTCCCTGGACCCACCCTTTCTTCTTTTATCTGCCAGCCCTCTCACTCACTCTCTGACTGCAGGAGAGGAGCAGTTGGGAAATGAAATGATAGAATTATCTCTTGTATTTATAGTCCATCTTATTTTCCAAGGAGCTCAAGGTGGCATACACATTTCCCCTGCTCCTCATTTAACCCCACATCAGGTAGGTTAGATGCAGAAGTAGTGTGACTGATTCCAGTGGCAGAGCTTCATGCTCCGGAACTGGGGGCGTAGAGCAGGCAGGGGCGTGGCTGGCGTGTGTCCCGGGGGACATGATGCGCATCTGGGCGGTGTGTCACAACCGCCCGCAGACGCATGGCAAGTGTCCCGGGGGAGTGGCGCGCCACCTGTGGGGACGTGGTGTCCAGCGTGGGCGGGGGGGAAGCCGCGATGGCACCCCACCAGGATCGTGGTTTTGGGGGCAGTGCGCTCTCCCCGCCCCCCTCTTCCTCCGCCAGTGACTGGTTCAAGGTTTCCCAGTGAGCTTCATGGCTGAGTGGGGATTTGAACTCAGGTCTACTAGGTCCTAGTCCAATGCTTTAACCACTACACTATATTGGCTCTCCCACTGTGGTCCATCCATCCATCCATTCATCATTTTATTAGCATGCTGCCTTTCCATAGTTAAAACAATGCTCAAGGCAGCTTAGAACATGACAAGATACGCATCATTACCAACATAACAAAAGTCATAAACAATAAATAAAACACATCAAAAAGTACACAGCCAAATGGAAAACAATTTCCACATAAATCATAAAATTTAAAATGAAGAATACAGCATTAATAGAAATCACAAGTTAAAATGACATAGATAAAAAATAAACGCATTTTTTAACTGAAAAAAACCAAAACAAAAACAGAGCCCTCTCTGCCCAGCAGCAGCAGCAGTCCTTTATGGAGCCTGTCAGGGCAGGTCAGTCCTGGCCCCTTCCAAAAAGGAGGATAAAATATGACACAGATTTACTCGAAATGTGAATATGAGGAATGCAAATTTGGAAATAATAGCAGTCTAATAATACATCTCACCATCGTGGGAAGATTGTGACAGGTGACCTGTGGATAGTCAACTTAAATACCCTGCTCTTTCCGCCCCCTGATGGTTCTTTGTCTTTAAAACAGGCATGGCCTGGATAGAGCCTTTCAACTAGCAGCGTACGCTAGGTAAAGTAAGAGACATGGTCACTGGATAGATACAATATTTAAAGTTGTAAGCATCGTCTCTGGGAAAGGACCTGACAGGCCTGCAGATGTGTTTGTCTTCACAGTTGACAGAGCTTCCCCATCTTGCAAACAAGACCATGAACTTGTAATTGCTTACGAAAAGAAAACAGGAAAAGTCAATGTGTAATTACATCTTTTGAGTTGAATCGGCTGGCCATGTTATGGAAAACCTATCTTGTAACAAAAGTAATTTGGATCTTCAATGCCAAATGATGACCTTGACACCCTCAGTGGTGGTGATGGATTTTGGCTGTGATATGTTCACCTTTGTTGCTTCTGCTAAAACACAGTTCCCTGTAAGCGTTAAACCACTGGTTGCAGATGCAAACTGCTGTTTTGCAATCCTGTTTTTCCTTCAGCAAAAGGTTGTAAAGAGATAATATCCCAGGATAATGGCTTTTTAGTGACTGTTGACGTATGAACGCAATTGTGGCAGTCCTGGGTGCTCCTCCATCATTTAGCACTTCATTATCCTCTTTCATTTTCGGCTGTTGCTGGCAGGGGAGATGGCCTAAGATGTTGCCAGGAACACCTCATCCATTTGACTCCCACAGGCCCTCATCCCCCCACTAATATGGCCTGTGCAAACTTCCAAGCAACCAAGAGGCTGCTTATGGTGATGAATAAAGTCGCAGCAAAAATAAGTGCTCACAGACACATCTGCAGTGAAAACAGGAACCTTCTGTAAATGGAGTAAAGAATGAAAGTGATGCACTGATGGTATAAACAGTATACCATCCTAGTAAATTAGCAAAAATGTATAAAACAGGGTCAAATGTATGCTGGAAATGTACGGGAGTAAAACAGTGGTGTCCAAACTTTTTTCAAAGAGGTCCAGATTTGATGAAGTGAAGGGCCATGAGGGCTGACCAAAGTTGTTGACCTTTTTTTAGGATTGAAGTTGTTGAGCTTTCTTTATATTTTAGGATTTTACCCCAGGAAATAAACTAGGATTAACATGCCTGGAGTAAAAGAATTCTGGGGAATGATATATAATGGGTTGAAAAAAATGTTTAAAACAACCTTTTCTAAAAAACCCGAAGCCTTCCTTTCAGGAATTCTAGGTGCCGAAATCCCAAGGGACCAGAAAAGACTATGTATGCAACCATGGCTGTGCAAATGTTATTGGCCCAGAGATGGAAAGAAGATGAAGTCCCTACCAGAGAAGAATGGCAGATCAAGTTGATGGATTATGCTGAATTGGCTAAATTGAGTCAGAAATCAGGAAGATCAAGATTTTAATAAGGAATGGGGGAAATTTATAACCTATCTTAAAAACCATTTATAACCGTTAAAATCGTTAGCAGGATTGGAATATCACTTGTAGTTTAATGGTGAATTTTGGATACAATGGAGATGTAAAAAAAAAACTGGATTATCATAAAAGATGCAGGAGGAAAGGATTAACAATAGGAGGGGAGGAGGGAAGTCCAGGAGATTCCTTGGAATCTTGTTTTTATATTGTATGTTTGATATGTGACTGTAAAATTTTAATCTGAAAAACCAAATAAATACATTTATTATAAATAAATAAATAAATAAATAAATAAATAAATAAATAAATAAATGGAGTAAAGAAAACCTAAACCCAACAACATCTAATCCTCTTTGAAAGTCATCTAAGTTGGTGGCCATCACTTCCTCCTATAGCATTGAATTCCATTGTTCAGTTGAGTGCTGTGTGCATCCCTTATCATTGGCTGTGGCTGATAAAAACTGTAGCCAGTAGCATTTGGGAGGCATTACAAAGGCTACCCTTCTCTGAAATCAGCTTTCCTCAACCTGGTGCCTTCCAGACTACAACTTCCATCAGCCCCACTTGGCACTGCTATAATCAGGGCCGATGGGAATTTTAGTCCAGAACATCTGAAGGGCGCTAGGCTGATGAAGGCTGCACCAAGCACAGCCATCTTACAGACACACCTAAAATCAGATTAGTCTCCTTGGCTCTTTCAATAAACAGACTGAATTCTGAAACACGGCTATTTTAAATGAACATTTTGTGGTAATTTAGAGTCCTGCTGGCCCTATTATTTTAAACTATTATTTTTTTCTGATGACAAGATGTATTGGCGCCGAATGAGAGCCAGGGCTTATTGTACCAGGCTCCATAGAAAACAGAGTGCCGATGCCCTCGGAACAAAAAGCTACACAGCAAACAGCTGTCACAGCTGGCAGATTCCAGAGACCTATATATGGGTTAGCCTATGTAAGCACTCCAGCAGCCGACTCACTGACATCAGCCTTATCTGGTTGGGTCACAGGGAGAATTTCCGGAGGATTTGAGCCACAGGCATGGTGAAATGTGTAATTCCCTGCCATCAGCCATTCCTGTTCTGACACTGTCATGGAATGGCTGGTAAGGGGTGAGCTCCCATGACCATCGGCCCAGGCTGACCTCAAAATGCAGAGAGGAAAAAACTAAACGCAATCACCGAGGATTTTCAAGGATGAGAGCAGCACTGAAACTGTCTTTTGAGCTTTTCTACTTCCCTAGTGTCAGAAAGGACTTCTGCTTTAAATCAGAGGGCTTCAGAGTTCCAGCCAGCCAGCCAGCCAGCCAGCCATGCCCCTTTCCAAGATATGCCATTCCATACCCCCTTCTCTCCCTGAGTTTTTGTCCCCCACCCTACAAACGCTTGATGTTTTGCCCACTGAGTATGATCAGCCTTTATGAGGCTCCTTTGGGTTCCTCCCCTAAGCGATCTTGTTCTTCAATTTTATTTTATTTTTGCACATCTCTAAATTTGGGATTCTGCCCTGGAAATGCTGAAATTTCCCTCTTGTGCATAGGCACTTGGAACATAAAATCTCTATTAGTACAGGCAACCCCCAATTTGTATGGGAGTTGTGTTCCAGGTCATCGTGCACTATGGCGGGGTGCACATAGGTCCACCCCTCCCTGTTCCACCCCTACCCTGACCGAGCCCCATTCTGCCCCCCATATTCTGTCCTCTTTTCCAGCCACTTCTGGGTCGCTGTGATTCATGTGTCAACTGGATGCTCATAAATCAGTTATTGCCTGTACACATATAATACTGTGTGCGAAAGCTCTTAAAGGCCCCAGATAATTGTGTAGTCCCTGAGGTAGACAGGGTACCTATTTTATGTTCTCTGCAAGCCTTCCTCCTAGCCCTGCCTCCACCTTTCCTCCAATTACATGTGGTGAATACATCACGGCCTGGGACAGCTAGAGACAAATGGCAACTGGTCCCAGCTGACCAATGAAGTTGGCCGTGCTGACACAATGCTCTGTCTGCTACAACCCAGTGCAATGGCTGCATAGATGACCGTTCTGAGAGAGGAGAAGCTAAATGGCAGCCAAGACGACAGAGTGGGCTCAGATTATCTCAGAATATTTTGAAGCATTAGAGCTTTTTGAGTGATGTGGGCAGCAGAGAGCTGCCTGCTCCCCACCTCTGTAGGCCAGAGGCAAAGCATGGGACCAAGGCATGGGAGCTACAAAGAGAGCATCTTAAAGGCAGCTCTTAAATAGTTAAAACTAGAAGCCCTTCTGCCTATGAATCTCTACTGCCTGACTGGAAAAACCACAGAGACTTGAGGAAAGAAACATGATATCATTTGACTGGCCTCTGAACTTTAGACAACCTACTAAAATTCTTCAAACGTACAAAGATTTGCCAAAAATATGGAAATTATTATGTCTAGAATGTTTTGCGCAAGCATGTCTAAGGATCAGCTTACAGAGCAAGCCCCTTGGGATGCGAAGACCAAAAAAAGCCCAGCTCTTGAAGCATGGGGTGGTTTGACCAAGCGTGCAGCTTCTTTTCAGACAATGCGTTTTTCTTGCTCCTTCTCCCCCGTACATACACTGTGATCCTCTGAAACCCAAGACAGGTTGAGGTGACAGATCAGAACGTAACAAAAAGAGAAAAGGTTGGGCCAGTCTAGCTATTCTGATATTAGCTGACTCACTTTCTTTGGCCAGAGGGTTGACCACGCCTCTGTGGGTGACATGACAGTGTGCAGGCATAATGTTATGTCAGAATGCAGTGCACAAACACACCCCACCCAGTAGCTCTCATATAGAAAAGTAGCTGTCATATTTGTTGTTGTTGTTTAGTCATTTAGTCGTGTCCGACTCTTCGTGACCCCATGGACCAGAGCACGCCAGGCACTCCTGTCTTCCACTGCCTCCCGCAGTTTGGTCAGACTCATGTTTGTAGCTTCGAGAACACTGTCCAACCAGCTGTCATATAGAATCATAGAACTGGAAGGGACCACGCAGGTCACTGGGTCCAACCTCCTGCAATGAAGGAATCGTTTTGCCCAACATGGGGCTCAAACCCATGACCTGGAGATTATGAGACTCATGCTCTATGGACTGAGCTATCTGCTTTGTTCTCAAGGCACAGTTACATACACACACTTAGCTGAGGGGATGGAGATAGACAAGGAGCCTACAGGCAAGCGTGCTGCTTTCTGGAGGGAAAAACAACACCACAGGCCTGCTTGACTCAGATGGCTTCACTTAGAGAGCTCAGTGTTGCTCTGAGAGGCTGGCTCTACTCGTCTCTCATCTTCCAAAGAGAGAGATGATCGTTCACAATCCTCATGGAGAGCAGGCTCTTCAGCTGCTCTCGAGAAAGGATTGCGGCCGACACTCCTCCCTCTTCATAACACATCAGCAGGAACTTCGCCTGAATGCGGAAATGACAAACAGCAGACATTTTGTTGCCTGAGGAGGAGATTAAACCTCTGTTCCACATAAGGAAGCCACATGAACTGGCCCTTGACTCTTACTTAAGCTCCATTAGGGATGACGGAGAATTCTGACAGATTCGGAAATGGTACCAGAAATCATTTTAATTTGTATGTCCCACCTTCAATCTGGAACGGAAATCAGGCGAGCGAATGCAACCCGCATTTGCTGTCATTTTTCAAGTCCACAAATGTAATGTAGGCATTGGTGTATCTACCTTTGTATTATCTGCACTGACTGGCAGTGGCTCTCAGTGGTTTTCAGGCATGGGCCTCTCCCAGTTCCAGCTGGGACTCAGGTACATTATTGAAGGGGGGGGGAGTGTTTTAAATGCATCATAACACTGTGACACCTGATAGTGCCATAGAGTTTGATCCTTCAGCAACATGATTTCCCATTATGAGCTTTCAAACATGCTTTCCTGAAACTTCTTTTTAATGTCTAGATTCAGCCCTGGAGATGCCAGGATTTGAACTGGGGACTTTTTACATGCAAAGCAGATGCTCTTCCACTAGGCTATGGCACTTCCCTCCTTCAAGGGGATGACAATGACAACAAAATTCACCACAATCCCAAATGAGCCCAAGAATGATAGGGGAGATATCTGGCAAAACTCTTGAATGTGTTCATACTGGCAGTAGCAATTAGGAACAACATACAACATACACAGACCACATATGTGGTCTCCCAACTCCCTGTTGTTTGTGTGGGGGCCTTGGAGTGTGAATCAGCTCTGCACACAATCTATGTACATGCCAAAGTATGTGTACACCACTAGGAGCACCTTGAACCTACCCCAGTATTTAATTGGCACCCAGTGTAATTCTATCCACAGTGGTGTAATATGATGGTAATATTTTGCCCCCAATGAGATGTCAAGCATTTTGCATGAGCTGCTGTTTCTGGGTCAGCCTCAAGGGCAGCCCCACATGGTGTGTATTGCAGCAATCCAGTCTGGAAGTTACCAGCACATGGATGACAGTGGTCAGGCTATTCTGATCCAGAAATGGCGGTAGTTGTCTTACCAACCAAAGCCGATAAAAGGCATTCTTTCGGAACCTTAGGCAGTTGATTGAGTCATCTGCTTTCCCCCTTGATTATTTTTTTAGGATCTGAGTCTAATATTGCAAAACTGGATTTCTTAAAAGTGGGTGAGAGATGTACATTCACATTCTCAGCCTGATTTATTCTCCTTAACTAATGCCAAGATTGCTTGTCAGTATGTCATGTTTAAATACCCACACGGACCGGAGAATTATTTCACTGGAATTAATAATCTCACACTGAAAAATGTGCTGACCCTTTGCAGCATTTAACTAAATGCCCCCTCCTGTGCTTGAAGGGATATATCTTTATAATTTATGTGTTTTTGTCTGTCGTAACGGAAAGACTGAGGACATAACTTTCCTAGATATTCCATTACTTAATGTGTAAATGTTTCCCCCCCATTTATTGAGAGACGGTGATAATTGATCAGATTTCTAAAAACCAGAGGATTGTATCAAACATTAGTCGTACTCAGAGCAGACCAACAGACATGACTAACTTAGGTCCATTAATTTCAGTGGGTCTCCTCTGACTATAACTTGGCTGGATGCCACCCACAGCTTCTGCTAGCCAATGAAATGGAAGTTGTAGCCCAAAACATGGGGAGTGCACCAGGTTGGTAAAGGCTGTTCTAAGCTCCTTTTAAAAGTTATGAAGTGTACAACCTTGCTGGTATTATTAAAAATTGATTTTGTTACATTTATTGTTACACTTACAGGTGGTGACCATTTTGCATGAGGGTTCTGTTCCTGCCCCTCACATGCGTCAGCGGAGTGCCTTTAAGTGTCCCTGCTCCGTTGTGGACTGTCCCCATTCTATGCCCTCCTGCCCTCTTCCAGGTCCACTGATTGATGGTGGTTTCTGCTCAAAGATGGCATTGCAGAGGATAAGAGCCAAGAGAAGAAGTCCTATCGTCACATCAGAGTGGGGTCCTGGACTTCTGCCCTAAAGGCCTACTGATCCTTGTACTCTCCATAAGAAATTAAGGTAAAGGTAAAAGGTGGTAAAAGGTAAAAAGACACGGCTGGCGCTGTGGTCTAAACCACTGAGCCTCTTGGGCTTGCTGATTGGAAGGTTGGTAGTTCGAATCCCCATGACGGGATGAGCTGCCGTTGCTCTGTCCCAGCTCCTGGCAACCTAGCAGTTCGAAAGCACACCAGTGCAAGTAGATAAATAGGTACCACTGCAGCAGGAAGGTAAACAGCGTTTCCATGCAGTCTGGTTTCCATCATGGTGTTCCATTGTGCCAGAAGCAGCTTAGTCATGCTGGCCACATGACCCGGAAAGCTGTCTGTGGACAAATGCTGGCTCTCTTGGCCTGAAAGTGAAATGAGCGCCACAACCCCATAATCACCTTTGACTGGACTTAACCACCCAGGGGTCCTTTACCTTTTACCACAAGAAATTGTTGTGGGATTGTGGATTTCATTCCGCCCTATCTCTGTCCTGTTGCACCTAGCCCTTAGGCAGCCTTCATCAGCTCCACACCTGGGACACCTGCTCCATTTGGCAGAGCCAGATCTGTGATAGGTTCCCAGGGTTTTTCAACAGTGCTAGGAGAGTGGAAAGCAAGCTAAGCGTGTTCTTCCAGGTTGTTACATCAGAAAGATTCTGTTGCCACGCATTCACACTTGAAAGAGCTATTGACATTCAGAAAGAAAAGATTAATCAATCCTTTCAAGGTTGACACTTTGCTGTCAAGAGCTTAACCATATCCAAGTCACTCACAGATGCAGGTAGCTGTGATTACAGCTTTTAGCCCCTTGGGCTGAGCCCCTTTGATGTGCAATCCAAGCACCTGAGTTTTAAGAACATCATGTGTTTCCAGAAGCCTGTAAGGAGGTAAAATCCCTGAAGGTCTTTGGGTCATAATTTCTTTCTTTGCCTAAGTGAACTCTGCATTTATCAGCTGTGACTTTCAGCTCGCCTGTGTCCTGGATTGCACAGTGCTAAGGGGATGTTTCTGCATGAATTGCACGAGATGAATAAACCAGTGATGACAGCAATGAAAAATGCAGACTTTTACATCAAAAGTGCATTATCTAGCTCTTATACTCAAACAAGCCTTTGCACCTAATTGTTCCAAATGCATTTGTCACATGCACACAGTCTGACAGCAATGTTTGTTTCTCGGGGAATTTAGCTAACGTTAAATCTATGCAAGTATGCCCAAAGTATGCCTGCTGGAAAAAAATTTTAATGCAATATTTACATTCATATCGCATATCACGACCATCTTCTCGTTTTCTTCTTTTGCATTTTTTTTTAGTGAATGGCCAAGAGCTTTTCTTCATCCAGGCCCAATGTTGGATTATGTTGGTATAAATAAATTGTGTTGTTTCAATGCTCAAGGAAATTTGGGGAAAATTTGGATTTGAGGGCAGTTCCACCATATAGGCAAGAGGAACCTAGTTCTGTGTAGCCCTTCAAGTCATTTTGCAAGTCATGGTTGCACATATGTATCATTACAGTGATACACCACCTATTCAAATTGCAAATAGTTTTCCTTGAAATTTAACATCTATCCAAAACCACCGGGAACAGTCATCAGGAGACTTGAAATGAGGTGTCACCAATTTGCTGATGATGCCCAGAGGCACTGATAGGCCGGATGTGGGTCAACTAATTGAAGCTGAAGCCTGAAAAGACAAAGCTGTTAATCATTTTGAGTTCCTGGTCCCAGGAGATAAGGAAACAGCCTGATCTGGAGGGAGCCGATTTGTAGTTTGGGGTTATTCTTGCATCCAGCATCTTCACTGGATACTCAGGTGGCCTTGGAGGCTAGGGAATTTCAGATGCTGCAAGTGGCTTTTGTTTCCTGCTTGGAAGCTTCCCAAGGTATGTGGTTGACCACTGTTGGGGATGGGGGGAAATGCTGGACTGGCTGGACCTTTGGTCTGATCCAGAAGGAATCTTCTTTATGTACTTATACGATGATGCTTCTCACCACTCTGATATCACTGGAATTTATTTCTTCCTCTTCTCTCAGCACTATGATTTTATCTGAAGATACATGCATTGTCAATGGGTTCCATAAATTTAGCCACCTCAGACTTTTCCCATTGCACAAAACGGCCAACAGCAAAATACGGGCAGCACATGAACTTTTATGTGGGCAATATATCTCAGGAGCTAGTCATTTGAGGACATCCAGCAAACTGAGGCTTTGCATTCCCTTCAGAATGCTGTACTTTCCCTCTGTTTGCAAGATTGCTCATGAATTCTTCTCTTTTTCTCTTCCTTTTACTTTCTCCCACCACACTTGTCACTTGTGTTATGTAGTAGAAAACATTATCTCTGGTGTTGTCATTCCTCTCTCTCTCTCTCTCTCTCTCTCTCTCCCCCTCCCTCCCTCCCTCCCCCCTCTCTCTCACACACACACACAGAGAGAGTGTGTAAAGGGTGGGTGTGTATTTGTAAGGTTTGGCCCCACCCACTTGGGTTTTGCCCCTCCCCACCACTGGTACGTAGTCCCTGGCGACTTTCCCCAGTGTGAATGCATCCGTTGTGGGGGAAGCAGTGGTGGTTCCCCATCCCCCGCCTTAGCATTCATTCATTTATTCATTTGCAAAAAAATATTTAGCACCAACATTAAGAAAAAGCATTATGGAAGTCAAGAGCATAAAATCAACAGTCAAACTGCATTCCTGAAACAAAATACATTGAAAACCAGCAGATCAGCCTAATACAGTGGTACCTCGGGTTACATACGCTTCAGGTTACATATGCTTCAGGTTACACACTCCGCTAACCTAGAAATAGTGCTTCAGGTTAAGAACTTTGCTTCAGGATGAGAACAGAAATCAGGCTCCAGTGGTGCGGTGGCAGCAGGAGGCCCCATTAGCTAAAGTGGTGCTTCAGGTTAAAAACAGTTTCAGGTTAAGTATCGACCTCTGGAACGAATTAAGTACTTAACCCGAGGTACCACTGTACATCAACATGGCTGGATCACTGGATTTTTTCCAGTCCTGTTACCAGAGGTCTTTTAGCTAGAAATGGGCTACATGCCCATTTCCTTCTGCATGCCAAGCAGATGTTGTACCGCTGAGATGTGGCCCAAGCTATAGATTTTTGTTTGCTAATTGTAATGCAAACAAACCTAATTTGCACTTCCTGAATCAGTGCATAGAAAGAAACTCAGCTGTCCTTTGAAATTCACAGTATTCTGAATTTTGCAATGCAGTTCACCAACCGAAACATTTGTACAAAATGTATGTATTGGAGGAAAGTGCAAACACAAATAGGTATATTAGTGAAAATAGTGCAGAAAAATGCATTATATTAGGAAAAACGGCTTAGTAAAATGTATACATGTGGCAAAATATTTTTATGAATTTAATGATATATAAAATATTTTTATAAATAAATAAAATTTTCTATAAAACTGCACATATTAGGGAAAAAAGTGCACATGAATGAATATAAATATTTGAGCTGAGTTTTTTTTAATTATTGCAAAGTAATGTGGGAGCAGGGCAAATTTAATACTGGGAAAATAAGGAACTAAAATTGACAGAATCCCTCCTTCCCAGCCTACACCATTATAATTCCCATTTATTATAATATACTTACAATGGAGCCTCTTTGCTTTTATTATTAATTACTACATTTATATCCCACCTGTTCTCCAAAGAGCTTCAGGTGATGCACAGACTTCTCCCCCTCTCCATTTTATCCTCACAACAACCCTATGAGGTAGGATGACATCTCTATTGGGCGGAAGAGAAGTGATCTTAAACAACCAGGTGAATGTTCTACAAAAGGGATGCCTGCTGGAGAACGTCACCTATTTACCCTCTAGCATAACTGTGGTGACATTTCTTTTTCCTGCTGTTTTAATTTTCCTTGAAGCACATGTTGCAGACAGTATCATGAGACCACAAGCCGTTGATTTTGCCTTGTTCTTCCTGCCACTGGTTCACAAAATGCCTTGAGTAAAATCTAATATCACAACAGATCAGGAAAGGTTGTTTTCCTCCCCTTGGCACAACATCAGAAAATGGAAATCCTCTTTTTTTCCTTCCCCCCAGCAAAAGCAGGTGGATTTCAAGAGAAGATCAGTATCTATCTCTTCCTCCTTGGGGTGCTTGGAGTCCTTCTAGCCTTTAATTAAGGAGACTTAGGCGGTGAGCCTAACCATATCTGCTCAGAAGGAAGCCTTTTAAAATTCAGCAGGGTTTACTATCAGGCAAATGGAGTTAGGATTGCAGTCTAAATAGGTAGCCATGGGGCTAGCTCTCTGACACAGTTCCCCACCCCCCCTTCTTGGAAATTAAGATTGACTTTTTCTCGTTAGACCAGTGGACCCAGTTCTTTGAAATCCTATCTTAAGCAGCTTAATGTAAACTCTGAATGGCCGTTGGATAGTTTCCTTCAATATTTAGATTATGGAATGGCTTTGAGATGACATCACACACACAGCCGCTTCCAAGACGTCTTGTTGCCTTTGTTTTTGGCACGCTAACAAGGTAAGAAGACGAAGGGCAAAAATCTACCCGGCAAACCAGGAACAGTGATGTTGGTTTTGCTGTGAAAGTTGGGCATGGTTTTCACTTTATGAAGCAAAGCCACAGAGGATATTTTCAGTGTTACCAACAGATTATCTAACTCTACAAATAAACACAAATTATACTCCTTTCGCTGAACCAGCATTTGCTCCACTTGGGGGCCATTTTTACTTATTTATATTATATATTTTTTGTACTTGTATCCCACCTTTTTTCTCCAAGGAACTTAAGGTGACTTACATGTTTCTCTCTCTCATCATTTAATCCTCACAACAACCCTGTGAGGTAGGTTAGGCTGAGAGGCAGTGGCTGGTCCAAGGTTGCCCAGTCAGCTTTACGGCTGAGCGGGGATTTGAACCCAGGTCTCCCAGGTCCTAACCTGACACTCTATCCCCTACACTGCACTGGTTTTAAGCCACACGTGTAATGGAGGAAGCAAACATAAAATATGACTGGTGTACAGTTTGTTGACCAGCATAGATCTCATATCATTGCAGCCTGTCAACACCTGCTTCAGTTCATACAGTACTGATGCTACTGATTTTGATTTCTTCCCTGTGCTTCGCCATGACATCCCAGGATGGGTTACAACAATTCACAAATATTTTTTTATTTTTATTTTTTATTTTGACATAGTAATAATCATAAACGAATTAGAATAAAAACATGCACCCCACCACCGAGACCATTCCATTGTAACTATCCAACATCCTAAAATTTCAACACTTCTTGCGATGGTTTAACCCCTTTCTGTTTTAACAGTACAAATTTTGAGGAGATTTCACCCCTCCCATATCCAAGAATCTCCTGATGAGTCTGCTGATTCTCCAGAGAGGAGGGGCAGTGTTCTGCTCTCTACTTATTCTGCTCCAGCACCACATCAAAGAGTCAGTCAGTCAGTCAGTCAGTCAGTCAGTCAGTCAGTCAGTGTGTCGGAGAGAGAGAGACTGAGTGTTACAGATCGTGTGTAGAGATAAGGTTGCTGCTAAGAGCAGCTGCAGACACTCAGTGTAGTGCAGCATTCATTTATGCTTAGTCCTATTTAGCTCTGTATATAGTTGTGTATAATAGTTGTAGATAGAATAAAGAAGATATTCTACAGAGCTGCTCTCCGAGTCGTTTATCCTCTGCTAGACTCTGCTATACTCTGCTGTGCGACGACTGTCTTCTTGTTGGAGTGAATCCGGTGCTCACAACTCTAAGCTGTGAGTCCACAGCACTTTGACCTGTTCCTGTGCAGAAGGTGGTCTCTGGAAGTGCTACCCAGCTCACCTAGCCCAGTCGGGGCTGAAGTGTATGAGTCCAGTTAGTGGCACTGGTTCAAGGGCGATGCTGACAAATTCTACAAACACCCTCCATATCTCCTCAGAATCATTTCTCCTGCATATTCCCCGTCTTACCTTAATGGCACATGTTAATTTATCATTAATAGCTATATCCCACACCTCTTTATACCATTCTTTCATTTTATATTCTGCTTCCCCTTCTACTTCCTAGCTATAATAATTTGTGCAGCTGTCAATAAGTTTGTGAGCAATTTTTTTTGGCAAAGGGTGTTGAAGGAGATAACAGAAATCACTGGGTTAAAGCTGATTGAAAGTCCAGGGGTAGCATTATTATCAATTTACGATGGGGTGGAAGGTTTGCAGGCTATGAAAGGCTTGCTCACAAATAGTATTTCAGCCAAAGAAAAGTCAAAACAGATTGCAATTAAGATAATAGGGGGTGCTCCAAAATATCAGAACATAAAACAAGCCTCATTTGGTCCAGCTTTTTATATCTGCTATAAATCCTTAAAAACATTCAGAAATGACACATGGGAAACTCAGAAGTATCCTATCCATAACTTTTACTTTAAGAATATAAAAACATAAGAAGGACCCTGCTGGACCAGGCCAGCAGCCCATCAAGTACAGGATCCAGTTCTCACAGAGTCCAACCAGATGCCTGTGGGAAGCCTGCAAGAGCACTTTCGCCTCCTTTTAGTTCCCAGCAACTTGTATTCAGAGGCCTACTGCCTCTGACAGAAGAGGCAGAATATCTGCATTAAGGTAGTAGCCACCGATAGCCTTATTTTTCAAATCTTCTTTTAAAGCCATCCAATAGATATCTGGGGCGTCAAAGGCCAGGGCAGAGGTGCAGCTTCAACATATAAGGAAAGCTGCACAGTGAAGGAGCTAGACACATCTCTGTGAGGAGAATTAATGGGCAATGATGCCTCACATTGCGATGGGCCAATGTGAAGGCCATAGAGCATTGCTGTACAAACAATTTTATTTATTATGTATTCCAAGTATTTATAATCTGCCCATCACCCCAAGGTCCTAGGGCATAAATATGTCATGTTAATTGCAAACCAGTTCGGAGTATTGGATTAAGCAGATCAAATCACCACTTAGATACAAAGCTACTTTGTCAGCATAAACTACCACATAGGGTAGTTGTGAGATTGACTTGGGAGGGGAAAGCATGTTTCTTGCCCTGAGCATCTTGGATAATATAATAATAATTAACCGTGCAATCTTTCAGCTATTTGTTCAGAAATAACTGTCAGGTAAGTGTATAGGGAATTGTCGCCTTATACAATCACACTTCTGTTACGTAAGCACTTCTCTTCAGTGTTGCAACCGCTAATTAATTAATCCGTTATCTAGATTCGATTAATCAGTTAAAGACTTTTTAATGAGGACTAAAATGTGTATCTGAAAAAAAAGTTAAGTATTTTTAATAGAAGTACTGTACTTACAAAAAAAAAATGCAGATTCCGATGGTTAGTGTCATCTTAGAAGACACATTCCATTTTCACTCTCACACGGAAGGGAATGTCTTGCCTAAAATAGTTCATGCTGCAACATGTACTTGCATCATGTTTATTCTTCAAAAAAAGTTGCTTTAATCATACACAAAGGCATGGAGGTTTAATGTAATCAAAAATATTTGATTAATGAACTAAGATTCACTTGACAGGGTGACAGCCCTGTTTCTGCCAAGTGTTTCATGGGGTTTACATATACTTTATACATGTTACAAGATCTGAATAATCCCTGTGACCCATCTCAGCGCAAGCCAGACTCATCTGCCCAGGAAGCTCCATGGCCTCATCATCAGCCAACCCTAGAGTTTGAGGTGGGCCTCTTAGTAAACACTTCTCTGAGGAGGAGAGGTAATGTCACCAAACTTGGAAATAGAAGCTCAAACTTCTAAGATGAGGAATCTGAACGGAGTCTCCTCCTCCTCATTTGATTTGTATGCCACCTTTCCACAAAAAGAATCATGCTCAAAGCAGCTTCTGACAAAGGGACGCATCTCAAAATCAACCAAGATAAGAACAATTTCATAGTAATGTAATAAAACAACATAATAACCAACATGCACAAAAATGAAACCATTTCAGTACTATAAATATAAGAAGATGGCATTAACAACACTAAACCTCCAGGAAACAGCCAAATTAACAAAGGAGCTTGACCGTTTCACCGTGGGCCTGGAAACATCCTCCCATGATGTTGCCCAGTGTCCCTCTCCTGCCACAGCTTCTTGTAGAGCTTCTAAAAGTAGATGGCATAGCTGGAAACACCCCTCCTGTGACAAACCTCTACCTCCCAAGGCTGTTTGCTCTTCTCTGGGCCTCACTGGACAAGGCAGAGGACAGAATCTGAGGCCATCCAATGGTACCAAAGTGCAGAGTTCTGAGCCATACCTTCACATTCTTTGATGGCTGGAATTAAAAGGCCCAGTTTTGAACTAGGAGTGACCAGTGGAGAGGGATGCCACTGTGTCTATGACCTCCCAGAATCAGTGTCATTGCTGTGTATCTGGATGGGGCAGAATGGGGCAGCAACAGTGTCATGGTGTTGCAGACGCACAAGTGGGAGCACCAGATTGGCTACACCGAAGCCCAGTGCCGGATTTACGTATAAGCTAAACAAGCTATAGCTTAGGGCCCCACTCTCTTGGGGACCCCCCAAAAAATTAAAGGAAAAAAACCTTGATGTACATTTCCAAAATATAAGATAAAAAACAAATAAAATAAAACATACATACACCGACAGTGTTTTGTGTTGTGTAGGCTCCTATGATGTAAGTAATGGGCCCCACCTGCTAGCCTGCTCCCTAAAATATCACTGGTTTGCTCATTTCTATATATAGGGTGCCTTCGTTCTGCATGGACCGGTTGCATAGCATATATTTCACTATTAATATATTTCTTAATTGTATTTCAGTTCAACAATTTGATAAAATATATATTTTGTTATGTGCAAATGGCTTTAGATACCCATTAGGTCCATAAATTACCATATAGCATATATTCAACACAAAAAACGGTGACAATTTGTTGTTGACAAAGGACAGCTGCACATATAAAGGGCCCCATTACCTTCAGTAGCTTGGGGCCTCATCAAACCTAAATCTGGCCCTGGATGCCCCCATACTGCCCTGACTACATCACTGTTGTGTCCCACTCCTGGACCAGATCAATAGGCAGTAGTGAAGCTCCTTCCAAGAGGCCAGGTGCATGGGGCTACCCTTCCCCACCTGCTTTGAGCCTTGTTGGGTCAGCATCTGCGAAAACATGGAGCCCTCCCAGATCTTGCACATCCTGTTTCTTGTTGTCTTGCTCAAGTTCAGTTCTCCCCAGGCCTTGCCTAGCACCTGATAAGCTCACAGCCTGCCTAGAAGAAGACAGTGGTTCACTCCGGCACTGTCCCTGTGTGGTTCCAGCTAGGCTGTCAGCTTGATGGCAGCTCTGTCCACTGCTAAAGCAATCACACAGAGGAGTAAACCCGGGCGTGGACCGGGCTTAAATTTAACAACTGAAATTGTCGTGTTTTACAGAGTGTTTATTTTTTACTCCAACTTGTGGCTGAATGCAGCCTATCTGTCTTGTATTGTGGCCATCACCCTAAGCTGTTTGGCAACAACTCCCGTTTTTGCTGCCCTAAATAAGTGACGAAAAACAGGAGGAGGCTTATCAAACTACAATAAATGATTTGGTGAACCATATTTCGCCGAATGTAGACTGGCCTTTCTCCACCTGGTGCCCCCATATATTGCAGGATTTCAATTCCCATCAGCCTTAGCTAGTATTGCCAAGGACCTAGATTACAGGAGCTTGGAGTCCAGCAACATATAAAGGTTACCAGGTGCAGCAAGACCAGTGTTTACCATATTTGATTATTCATACTTCCACCTGCAGGGTTACAACGACAACCATGGACTTGGTTTGTATACAGTTCACATTAACTCCTGACTATTAATTGAGTCAGTGACTATGAGATGACGTTCACACTTCTCTGATGTTATACAGTCATACCTCTAGTTACGTACCGCTCTGGTTACGTAACGTTCAGGTTACGAATGCGGCACAGAAGCGATTTGCGTGCTTCGCACATGTGCAGAAGCAATCTGCACGCTTCACGCACGTGCAGTAGTGGCGCTCTACTTCAGGGTGCAAACGGCACCCCGGAACGGATCTCATTCGTAAGTGGAGGTACCACTGTAATTAGTATTTAAGGCAGGACAAAAATCCAACCATCAGAGCAACTCAGTGGCTCATTTTTGCATCTTTAAAGACATCCTATTAAGACATGACTCAACTGAAGCCCATTGGGGGGCGGGCTTGGGCAAGGTGCAGTCAGTGAGTCCCCTTCATGATTGGGCTCACCAGCTGTCCCTGCAATCCATTCACTTGCAAAGTCTGTATAACTTCCCAGAACAGAAGACATTAAATGGAAGATGTTGCTCTGTCTCCTCATTTTATCACTGAGAGGACAGGTGAGCAGGAAATGACAGGAAGGAAGAGGAACGGGAGGAGAAGGAGGAGAAAGAGGGCAAGGGACAATATTGCCAAGGGACAATAATAGATCACCTGCTTGTTTGGGGTGGGGGCACAGCTGTCCAGTGACGTCTGCTCCTCTTGCCTCAGCATTCACAGCTATCAGAATCAAGACACGTGACAAATAATTGAACCAATTCGTGGAAGACATGAATTGCTAATAGCCATGATGGCTTTGCTCTGCCTCAATAGTTGGAAGCGGTAATGCTTCTGAATATCAGTTTCTGGAAATCACAGGAAGATGAAAAGGCTCTTGTGCTTTGGTCCTGCTTGGAGGTTTCACTCAGGCATCAGGTTGGCCACTGTGAGAAGAGGATGCTGGACAGGCCTGGTCCAGCAGGCTCTTGTTATGTTCTTATAATGGCACTGCAGAGAGAAGGTACACTTAACTGTTCAAGGATGTTCACAGCTGCCACGAAATGTTGAAGAAGGGGTTTTGATATGCTAATTCTCAGTGAGGGCAGAGGGTTTTTGTGTGATTGCAATCAGCACCCATTACACAATCCCCATTGAAGTGTTTTCTTTGGAGGGAAGGAGGGCAATTCAGACTGGGGGAAGGAATACATTGCTGTGGGAACATCAGAAATAAACAAACCATTTGAAAGGTTTAGAGTGCCACAATATTTATAAAATTAGAACGTCCCACTCCTTGGACGCAACTTAGCTTATGTGGGCAGACATGGTGAATGATGTCAACTGGTATTTATAGCTCCTGCGGCATCTCTGGAGTCCTTGGTGTCATAACATTGGCTTATTAGCCACAAGGTCCTTTATGCAAATCCCACAAGCCACTTGTCTTACACCCAAAAGATCAACACAACTTTCAAAAGAAAAGAAGAAGAACGTTTCTGTTTATTTCACAAGTCCTCCTAGAAGCATTTGTGAAGCACGAATGCTTATACCTTTCTCCAGCTGGAACATAACACTGAATCATGACTCATATAGCAGAGAATTTGCTATACCACCAGCTAGAAACATAGGCTTGGTTAGTACTTTAACTTAGAGCAGCCACTTTGCAGCTGTGGTGGGGAAGCATCAATACAGATGGACTCCCACCATTACCACAATGTAATGAGTGCAAATGATACGATATCCTGTATCCTCAGCTTTGTTAAATAAATGTTAAGGCTATTCAGGCATTCAAGTGAAGTCGTGTGATCTCGGCACGATTAGTAGGGCAGGATCATCCCTGACTGGAGAGTCTAACCATATTCAGTTGAATGTAGCTAGAAGCTTCCCAGAGACAGTGATACTACAGGGAGCATGACCATGTTGATCCTCCTGGATCTCTTGGTAGTGCCTGATAATATCAAGCACTGACATTCTTCTGGGGCAACTGAAAAGGATGGGACCAGGAAGCACCATTTTGGGAGGCTCATACCCCTTCTGAAAAGCAACCTCAGAAGGTTGTGGTAGGCTGCTGTCGGTTGTAGCTGCCTGGTTCATTTATTTCATAAAATTTATAGACTGCTTGATTGTAAAAACAAACAAACCCTAAAAGCAGTTTACAAAAGATGAAATAAGGGGGGGAAATCACAATGCTACTTTATAATATACAAAATTTAAAATATTAAAACAGATTAAAATTACCTCAACTTTCCAATCAGCTGGGTACGTCTGTCTGAACAGGAATGTTTTTAGCAGGGACCAAAAGGCACCTGCTTGAGCTCAATAGGCAGGGAAATCCAAAGTGTAGATGCAGCCATACTAAATGATCATTTTTTTACAAATGTGGAACAGGTATTCTGTAGCATCTGTAGTTGTGTCAATTCCACCAATCAAAGCACCTGAGTGGGCACATGTGGGGGAAGGCAATCTCACAGATAAACTGGTCCCAAGTTTTAAAGGGCATTATATCTGGAAAGAGGTGCCGGAACTCACCATGAACACCTCCCTTGTTCTCCTGTAATGGCAATGGTGCCCACCTGAGAGGTTCCAGAACTGAGTTCCAGAGAGTTCCGGCTGGAAAAAAGCCTTGCTAATAGTAACACCTTGAACATGACTCGGTAGCAAATTGGCAACCCATGTGCATCTCCAGGAACAGGTGCTATATGCTGACAAGGCCTCACTCCTGTCGACCTAACCCCATACCATTTGCCTTGCTGGCTGCCATTATGTCAGGAATTCCTCTAGCTGGGCTATAATGTGCATTTGACGTTGCCCCAAGGCCCCACTCTAAAGTTAGCCTCAGGACAGTTGAAGATATTTCACCCTCCACGACCTTTTAATGGATTTGGCCTTAATTATAGAGAAAATATCTAGTCGCCTCCCCCACATCACGTCAGCGCCAACGAAATCTGATGGCTGACACAGGGGGAGGCTGAGGAGACCTGACAGGCCTGTAAGTGTTATAATGATAGGATCTCATTAGGGTCCAGATGATCATAAAAACAGCCATGTTTTCTGATGGGGGCGCCATGTCAAATTTAGCAGCCACAGCAGCAAGGATCATACAGAGAGTACTTTTCAGGCCCAGTATTCTTTGTGCCATATAGTGGCTGACAGGCTGTCAGGATTGTCAGTCACATCATGTTATTGATTCCAAAATGCCTGTTGTCGCTACAGCCACACTGACACGATGTGTGATATTGAAGCACAGCCTAGCCCACTCGGGTTGGCAGCTTGTACTGTTGGGCTGGTTTTGGGTAGGAGAAGAGAGAGAGAGAGAGAGAGTTAGTTGAAGGACAAGAGATGGAAACATGATCCATAAAGATGAACTTCTTTCCTGTTGTAATAATGCTTGCTACATAAGATCTTGTTAACAAAGATCTGTATTTTTTGTTTTAAACATCTTTACTGAAAATTTAAAAAGTACATAATTATATGTGCACCAAACATGGTGAGACGTAAATAAAAAAATAAAAAAGAGAAAAAGAAGAAAAAGAGAAACAGAACCCTTGTAGAAGGGAAAATAAAGGGGGGGGGGAGAGGAAAAAACCCAAAACTGTATACTTTACAAGGTTGTTATTGTACTTCACCAGATCTTAACCTATTACAGTGTTTGTAAGAATGGATTCCAAATATCGTTGAATTTGTCCATGGCAAGCCTACATTTATATGCAAGTTGTTCATATATTGCGAGTTTGTAGAAGTCTTTAATCCAATCGTAGAAGGGAGCTGCATTTTTATTTTTTCCAATTCATCATTATCAGTCTTTTTGCTGTGGTAAGGACACAGAGAGTCCGCTCATATTGTCCTTTTGTAAGGTTCCATGTGCTGGGCATATAATTCAAGGGTGGGCATATAATTCAAGGGGATATTTTGCTCTGTAAATGTAAGGCTGTTCTGTACAGTTCTGTTGATGGTTTCAGTTACCTTCAGCCAAAAGTCTTTCAATATAGGACAATGAAAAAACATATGTTTTAGAGAAGCATTATCCCTATTGCATCTCCAATAGTTAGATACCTTAGATAGCCCTTTTTTTAAAACAAATGTAACGGGGTCCAGTATATTCTCAATATTATTTTTTGTAGTATGAGGCTCATACAAAGATCTGTTTTATGGAAGAATGGAAGCCTTTTTTTGGACTGTTTAAATAAATATTATAATATGATGAATTTGCAATCAGGATTTAAACTATGGGCAACAGAAATAATTACAGATTATTGTATTATGGTCATGATATAAAAAAGTGAAGACATGATACAGCAGAGACAGAATAAAAAAACACCACAGAAAATGGGATGGGAACTCGATAAAACAAACAAACAAAAATTATGTATTGGAATTATATGTGAAATTTGTGGAAATTTGATAAAAAGTATTTTTTAAAAAACAAAAAATCTCGTTAAAAGAGGGCTTTAGAGATGGGGAAAGGCCATAGCTCAGGGTTAGAGCAACTGCTTCACAGACAGAAGGTCCCAGGTTCAATACCTCACACAGACAAAACACCCCTTTTTTTTGGGACATTCACTATTGCAACATAGCTGCTCCCCATTTGCGCCACACTCTTCAGCAGACAAAGCTTAGTGGCTTCCTTGCCTGTTTTAGCTATGCTCTGGTGCAACTTCACATCAAAAGCTGAAAAGCTGCCCTCTAATACATGTTACTACCTCGTCAGTTTCAGCACAATCAATACAAATAAAGTTCAACAGCAGACAGAGCCAAAGGTAGGATCTGCAAGCATAAATCAATAAGGTGTTTAGGAGATAAATGGCATGTGTTATAACTCTCTGAAATCCTTTATTTCTGCTTCCCAGAGACCACATCATGACGCCAAAAAATCAATTCAGAAATCTCCTCACTTCACCCCAACTTGGTTCAATGTTCTCTAGAGAGAAACTTTGTGCAAGCGTTAAAAAAAAAAAAAAAAAACAGCACGAGGACAATCGCCCCAATCCAGCGAAAGTCCATGAGCATTATTGAAGCTTTCTTCTGGCACGAGTTATGTGAAATTGGATGGGGAATTGTGTGTGAAAATTGCCACTTCACACCCATTTCTTTAGCCTCTCCCACCAGAGCCAGTGTGGTGTTGTGGCTAGAGTGTCAGCCTAGGACCTTGGAGATGAAAAAACAAACAAAACAATTTTTTAAAACATTTATTTATTTAAATATTTGCGGCACACAACATAAAAAGCTACAGCAAGGTCAATAAAAACGTCAATAAATACTGGTTGGGAAAAAGAAATTCACATTTCAACACCATGTCTGAATTAACACAGTTTCCCCATGGCATCTAAAAGAAGACAGGAATGATTCCTGCCAAGCCTCTAGTGGCAGGGAGTTCCACAGGGCAGGGCCTACCACACTAAAGGGTTGGTCCTTAGTAAATGATGACCAAACCTCAGAGACATGGGGAACATGAAGTGCCCCATCAGAGGATCTCAGTGCCTGTGAACACTTCATGAGTTTAAAGCACATGACTTCCCCCAAGGAATACTGGGAGCTGCAGTTCCTAGCACCCTTAGCAAACTAGATTCCCCAGGATTCTTTGGGGAAAGTCAGGTGTGTTAAATGGATTGCGTGTACAGAACCAGTGATGGAGGTGGAGCATAAGGAATCATAAAGTACTTCAAGCTGAAGTTGTTTAGGGCTTTGTGAATGAACACAAAAAACCCCTGTGAACCTGGCCCAGTAGCAAACTGGCAACCAGTGCAGCTCCACCAGCAAGGCGGTAAGGTGTTGCCAGTAACTTGTGAACAGTTCGGCTGCTGCATTCTGTACCCGTTGCAGCTTCTAGACCAGATATAAGGGCAGCCCCACATATAAAACGTGTTGCAGACAATCAAATTTATCATAACAAAATTCCTTCCAGTAGCACCTTAGAGACCAACTAAGTTTGTTATTGGTATGAGTTTTCGTGAGCATGCACACAAAAGCTCATACCAATAACAAACATAGTTGGTCTCTAGGGTGCTACTGGAAGGAATTTTTTAATTTTGTTTCAACTACAGCAGACCAACACAGCTACCTATCTGTAACTAAATTTATCATAAATAGAGTCTGAGCATAAATAGTCTCGTACCAGTTGACAATCCCCCTGGCAAGGGGGTTCCTCACTCAGTGCAACAGCACAATTCATGGGCAACAACTTATTCTGCAGCGTCACCTACAAACAAAACAAAACAGGGTCAGTTGGCTGATCTCACTCGTCCTGAACAGAACACACACTCCCTTGTACATGCTGAACATAGGGCATTGGCTGGCCACAATTAAATGACTCTAAATCCCATTGCTTTTCATGGGGAACTTAAGCACGTGCTCAGGTTCCTCCCATTGAAATCTGGGAGACTGAAAGTGCTTCGTTTTGGCTGGATTCTGCCCATGCACCATTTGCTGTTTGCTATGAGTTCAGCTGCTCACAAGTTACTCTTCCCTATTCTCTAAAGGTTACAGCACAAACCATTAAGCATGTTTCCAGGATGTGTTGCAAAACTATATATATTTTGTTCTGCTCCCTGAAGATAGACTTCAGGGGACAAACTGCTGCACTGATGATATGTTTGGGAAGTCATTTCAATACCAGGCTCCTAGAAACCAGCTATTTTCTCTGGATAGAAGGGAATAGCTTAGAAGGCTGGACTGAGCAACTGCTAAAGTAATTCCCATCCAGTTCTTTTGTTTCCCGTGCTGCTGGTCTCTCTGTAACAGTGATCTGTAATCTCCGATCCCACTGGGATGCACCAGAATACGGCTTCCTTGGCACTTTTCTCAAGTGGCTCTTGCACATTTTGGGGGGAGGAATTACCGCTGTCCACGGTCAATGGCAAAAGTCAGCAGGGTTGGCCACTTCCTGAGGTTGACACCCTGGTAGGGATTCCCACTGCTGAAAACCGTCACCCCATTCTGCCTTCTCCTCTTCCCTGTTGAGGGGCAGTGATGGCAGCAAGAATGGGAGGCAATTATGGCAGCAAGAATGGAGGGGCAGTAATGGCAGCAAGGAGGAGGAGACTCTTGGAGGAGACTCTTGAGAGTCCCGCGGACTGCAAGAAGATCAAACCTCTCCACTCTGAAGGAAATCAGCCCTGAGTGCTCACTGGAAGGACAGATCCTGAAGCTGAGGCTCCAATACTTTGGCCACCTCATGAGAAGAGAAGACTCCCTGGAAAAGACCCTGATGTTGGGAAAGATGGAGGGCACAAGGAGAAGGGGATGACAGAGGATGAGATGGTTGGACAGTGTTCTCAAAGCTACCAGCATGAGTTTGACCAAACTGCGGGAGGCAGTGGAAGACAGGAGTGCCTGGCGTGCTCTGGTCCATGGGGTCACGAAGAGTCGGACACGACTAAACAACAACAACAATGGCAGCAAGAATGGGGACAATGATGGACCTCAGTGTCTGGGCTCAATGATGGGGGTGGAGTTGCTCCTTCAGGTACACTGGGCTGAGGCCATTTAGGGCTTTAAACACCAACACTTTGATTGTGCTCAGAAATGTACTGGGAGCCAATGTAGGTCTTTCAGGACCGGTGTTATATGGTCTTGGCGGCCACTTCCAGTCACCAGTCTAGCTGTTGCTGGACACTGTCATAGTTAAGCTATGGAACTCTTCCATAGGATGCAGTGATGGCCACCAACTTGGATGGCTTCAGAAGAGGATTGGACAAATTCATGGAGGAAAGGGCTATTGATGGCTACTAACCATGATGGCTGAGCTCTCCCTCCACAGTTGGAGGCAGTAAGGCTTCTGAATAGCAGTTTCTGGAGGCTACAGGATGGGAGAGTGCCCTTGTGCCCGGCTCCTGCTTGCGGTACTAAGATGGGCCATTGGCCTGATCCAGCAGGCTCTTCTTATGCCCTTATGTTCTCTGATAAGCCCCAGCCAGTATGGAGGGGCACCACTGCCCCATCCTTTTATTAGAAATAATTGTAAAAGATCTTAAAAGCATATTCTCCCAATTAATCTGGGGTGTCAGTGAAAATGGTTTTTTTATTTCACCAGTTTAACTGATGAATTAATTAAATACCCTGCCCCAGGGAAAAGTAAATCTCTGTGTGATGTAGCTCACATGGGGAAGTGAAAGAAAATGAGCACACAAGCGAGGCATAGATTAAAAAGTTCCTTGCCTGCTAGAATCAGGGCTATGGCACCTAAGCAATGAGATTTGAGCTTGGTGTGAATACAATGGTCACCTGTAACTGCACCAGGGCACCATGTGTAATTCCAAGGGTAATCACAGCAAAATGATAGCAATGCAAGTGTCTTCACGATAGAAAGCAGGTGGTTGACAAGGTGAAAGAACCCTCCATTTCTTAGCACTAAATATTAGCTTTCAGACAATGTTTTTGGCGCACCACTGAAGCATGACCAACATAGGGAAGTGCTGAACAGCTTTCTAGCTATTTGATAGAATTGTTATCATCATAGCTGAACAAAAAACACCCAACCCACATTGAGATGCATGCTCGTACAAAGCAGCTGACATGCTGAGTCAGGCGACTGTTAATCTAGCATATCATTCTTATTTCGATATTGGCCATGTAGATGCTCTGAGGAAGTTAGGCAAGATGACAAAATTAAGCCCCCTGTTTTGTTTTGTTTTTCTAATTCCCAGAACCCGGTACTCACAGATGCATTGTCCCTGAACATTGGAGAGTATTTCTAGCTGCTATGGCTGGTAGCGGCCAATAGAACTATTATTTCATCCTTCTTTATAGCAAGCATTTATGAGAACCAATGAGCTGTGTCAATGAATTCCATAGATAGCCAGTGCCGTTTTAAAGAAAGTAGCTGCATGAGAGTGAGATCTGTTCTGAGAAAGCAAACATAATTTCTTATTTACTCTGAATTTTCTTTTCTCTCCCCCCTCCCTCTCCTATATATGTACATTAGTGTGCATTCATATGTGTGCGCATATATAAATCGCTCACCAGTTGTCTTTTTCACATGAGCTATCCTAGCCTCCCCCCCATAAGCCAATGCATTTATTTATTTAATGCATTAATAAAGGTAAAGGTAAAGGTACCCCTGCCCGTACGGGCCAGCCGTGTCCGACTCTAGGGTTGTGCGCTCATCTCACTTAAGAGGCCGGGAGCCAGCGCTGTCCGAAGACACTTCCAGGTCACGTGGCCAGCGTGACGAAGCTGCTCTGGCGAGCCAGCACCAGCGCAGCACACGGAAATGCCGTTTACCTTCCCGCTATAAAGCGGTACCTATTTATCTACTTGCACTTAGGGATGCTTTCGAACTGCTAGGTGGGCAGGAGCTGGGACCGAAAGACGGGAGCTTACCCCGCCGCGGAGATTCAAACCGCCAACCATACGATCGGCAAGTCCTAGGCACTGAGGTTTTACCCACAGCGCCACCCGCGTCCCTAATGCATTAATAACCTGCTCTTAAGCCAAAAGGATTCCCTAAGTGGCTTACAGATAATAAAAAATCAGGGTTACAATATAAAAAGACACAACACAAACCGAAAAGGAGATAGGGAGGGAGGAGAAAACAAACAAACCTGGACACCAGTTCTAAAAGTTACATATAATAATGATGCTACCAATAATAAGCGACTGAGATGGAAATAGTTCAGAGGTGTGTGTGAAGCTGGACTCTCAGCTGAGCTGATGGAGTGCCACTGCTTTTTGGTGGTGGAGGCTGGTCCATTAGGGTGAATGAGGCATTGCCCCACGACCTCTGCTTGCCCTCATCTGCCTGCCCTCTTATTTACATCCATTCTAGGGGGCAGCTGCCTGTTAGCTCTATCCTCTTTAGTCTCATTGTTGCCTCTGCAGAACTAAGCAAAGAGAAGGATGAGGGCAAAACTTGAATTAGTTTGCTCTGCTCATCATTGGTTCTGGCTCTGCCTGTCATTGACTCTCACTCTTCCTACTGTTGGTCTCCCTGCCTTCCACCCTATCAGCGCCAATCCAATGGGCACCAGCCACTGCTGTTTCTCCTTCCCATCCTCCCCTCCCCTGCTCTCTCACCTGAAGCCTGATGGAAGGCCTGCTGCCAGGTTACAGCTGATGGAGGGAGGATCTCAATGGTGTCGATCTCTCAGCAGAGCCAAAGGAGTGACCCTGCTTCCCATCTCTCCCTCTATTCATCCATCCTCATGATCATTTCATTGTGTTGTTTAGTCGTTTAGTCATGTCCGACTCTTCATGACCCCATGGACCAAAGCATGCCAGGCACTTCTGTCTTCCACTGCCTCCCACAGTTTGGTCAAACTCATGCTGGTGGCTTCAAGAACACTACCCAACCATCTCATCCTCTGTCGTCCCCTTCTCCTTGTGCCCTTCATCTTTCCCAACATCAGGGTCTTCAGGGTCTTTTCCAGGGAGGATCATTTCATTACCCATCCCTAAACCCATCTGGAGGAGACTCTTGAGAGTCCCATGGACTGCAAGAAGATCAAACCTTTCCATTCTGAAGGAAATCAGCCCTGAGTGCTCACTGGAAGGACAAGATCCTGAAGCTGAGGCTCCAATACTTTGGCCACCTCATGAGAAGAGAAGACTCCCTGGAAAAGACCCTGATGTTGGGAAAGATTGAGGGCATAAGGAGAAGGGGACAACAGAGGACGAGATGGTTGGACAATGTTCTCGAAGCTACCAGCATGAGTTTGACCAAACTGCGGGAGGCAGTGGAAGACAGGAGTGCCTGGCGTGCTCTGGTCCATGGGGTCAGACACGACTAAATGACTAAATAACAACAAACTCATCTCAAAACTCATCTTAGAGCCAGAGCTTAGAGAGTTGGAATAGGACCTTGTTGGAGGAACTGGTCATGGGGAAGGGGTTCATTTCTTTCATGAGTGCAAATCACCCTATGGATGAGATAACAGGTTCAAGGTCAGCCAAGCCAGTTGCTATGGCAATGATCCAATGCTGACTATATAAGCGATTAAGGCATGTCAGCTCCTTAGGTCTGGGACCTCATGCTGGCTGAGTGTTGGGGTCAGACTTGTGAAGTGAGTCGGAGTCTGTGTTGTCTTGATTTGCTGGAGCAACAGGTATATTTTGTACTTGTATAAAACTGTATCTGTATCTGCAACTCCTACAAGCTGAAAGTATATATCAGTGTCTGGAACTGTATTACTGAAGCCTTATCTTCTGCAGCAGTAAAGTATGTTGGACCTTAAGCTGCCTCTGTGTGGTGACTGGAACTGGAGGCCGCTTCTGCTATGTGAGTACCGCACCTCAGATTCCCTGCAGACCTGGGAGACCAGGGTTCAAAACCCTGCCCAGCCATGAAACTCACTGGGTGACCTTGCACCAGTCACAGTCTCTCAGCCTAAGGTACCACATATGGTTGTTGTGGGGGATTTAATGAGTAGTGGGAGAGCCACGCACATCACCTTGAGCTCCTTGGAGTCGAAGGTAGGATATAAACGCAACAAATGAAATAAATAAATAAATAAATAAATAAATAAAACCTGTATGGGGGGAAATAAAGAGACACAAACTGCCCCATGCTGAGGCTCTTGAAATAGAAACAGAAGCAGAACAAGAGAGGCAAGCTTCTTCTTCTTCTGAATTAGTGAGCAGAGAGGTGAAACTGAAATAAGGCGGAATGTGGGCTGGGCCAGTGGAGCTGAAGGCATTTCTTCCACACCAAAGGGGGCTTTGCCTAAAGCAAGCCCTCTGCAACCTGTGCATCCTGCCTGTTGACAGGTGATGAAACCTGACTATTGAGAAAGAAGACTGAAAATGCCAGAAGACAAAATCTCACACCACAGAATGTTAGCATCAGCAGAGATAGGAGGAAAAAGAAACACCACGGGGAAAGCAGCAAGGAGCTATGTCAAGTTACAGATAAAAATAGCTGGTATGGCCATTTCTTCAGCACAGGGCATGAGAGCCAGTGTGCTAAGCAGTTCAATGAGAGTTGGATTTGGAAAGCGAAAATCTTGGGTTTGAATCCTTGCTTGCTACTGTATAAGAATGTTAGAAGAGCCTGCTGGATCAGGCCAATGGCCCATCTAGTCCAGCATCCCATTCTCACAGTGGCCCTCACCCCCCCAACTGAACTTAGGGTCATGGTTTATCTTCCCACTTGCAGGGCCTTGACTGAGGGTCTGTGTGAGTAGGTAGTCCAAAAGGATTCCTTAGGCTTTCTGAAAACTTAACTAACACATCCCATGTAATTGTGGAAATCTGTTGCGCCACTGATATTCAAGTCCCAAGCTCCCAAAATTCAAGCTAAAGTCTTCCTCTGAATGTCATCCTTTTGGAGCCCAGAACATTTCCCACAACTGATTTGTCTGGATATTTTTTTTAGAAGTGATACCTTCTCACAAAGTCTGTTCATATTAGGCTAGTTGCAAAGGCTGTCCTTCAATTTCTTCATCTTACCAGGGAGATAAAGGAACATTCGTCAGTATCAAGCCCTAATGAATGTGACAGACCCTTTTCCAAAGGAGCAGTGACTGTAAATGTAAGATAGGAACAAGTTGGCAGGAGGAGATAGCCAAGCTAACACCAAAGGAGTTCTGAAAGTTCTGAAGTCATCTTGTCTGGTTTTAGAACTAAGCATGTTGTAGAATGGTTTTTTTCTGGATGTAATGCAGTTCAACTTGTTTTTCATAACCTTGCCCTAATCATCGTACACCTGCATGTGTCAAAATAGCTCTCCTCCCAAAGGCTGCAATTGTTCAAAGCAGAATAACCTGCACTCTGAGTGAACAATCTTTCCCTTGGAATTAGCTGAGATGCGTAATGTGGGAGCAAATGTCTCCAGTAGCAAGTTTTGTCTGCCCTTCAAGAAGAGCGTGGTCTTATTCTTGAAAAAAATCTGCTTCCCTTCTAATACCAATGGGACACCTGAAAGCCCTGTGGTTCCTTCCTTGATCATTCTTATCAGACGGCTAGCCAGTTTGACTGATATTCCTGTAAAGAAAGATGAACATGGAGAATCAAAGTTCTGTACCCAAAGGCTGTCAGCAACTGGCAAAGCTGGGGACCCATTTCTGTTCCATTATCTTTGCTGCAGAGATGGAGAATTTGGGCTTGCCCTCAGCTCAGGAAGGGCCCTCCTAGGCATGTGATAGCATGTGCACTACCACCACATACGCTCCAACTGTCCTGAAAATGCTGGGACCGTCCCGAAAAACCACCACAGCTTCTCACAGTGAGTCCCAATTTCCCAAGGAGTCTTCCCTTCAGTACAGCATTTCAACTACTGAAAGTTCAGATCAGTGCATCCCTTGACCACATTTCTTAGACCTCTGCCTCCCACTCCCTCCCCCCTACTCAATATGGTGTTGCTTCCTGCTTCCTGCTTCCTGTTTTGCTTCATGCCCTTCGGGGACCTAACCTTGCTCACTGCCTTTTCATGGAACTGGGCAAGCAGCAACAGCAGCAGCAGTAGCAGGTGCTGGGCTGGGCTGGGCTGGCAGCTGTGCACTGGGAGAAAGGCTGTTGCTGCCACCTGGGCTTTGACCCATGCACCTTCTCTGGGGTAGGTGCTTTGGATCTGAGCCACACAGATCCTGAAATCCTGAACAGAGCCATGTTTCAGCAGAAGGAAACCTGGATAATTTCAAGAGACTTCATTCCAGGGAAGTGTGCTGAGGCTGAAGCACTACTGCAGCGAGCAAACTATTGCCATGGCCCTACGAATATCCAAGTTTTGCTTGAACGGTATAGAGAAGGCAATCTCTGTTATAACTCAAAATGTACCTTCTTTATTTTGAGAAACTGGGACTTGTTTACAGGAACCTTGAGATGCATGTGTGAGAACGGCTGATCACATTTACTTGGTCATCCTCTGCACCGTGATTCAGAGGAAAAAGTTAACCAGCACCCATAGGGACAGAGATGCAAACGAGGCCATGTCCTTGGCATTTGCAGTCATGCTAAGGCTGAAAGCATGAGAAAGGTGGTTTAGTCTCTGGGGGAAGGACATAGATGGCATTTGCTCTATGTCTCTTGGTGACTTGCCAATGAGCACTATTAACATCAGCGTCTCCAAAAAGGTCAATCAATCAACCTGTATATTTGTGGGATGCCCTTTATGCCAAGCGCCTCCAGGGCACTTGCTAAAAATACAGACATCCAGCAGGGCCACTTAAAAACAAAGATAGCCAAAAAAGATTAAATGCAAAACACACATACGCATTAAGAGCTGGGTGAAGAAGACCCAGCAATAACCAGCAATTATCTCAATGACTCATTCAACTATATGGCCATATGTGGCTGAAGGAGGCTAGAGTCAGATGCCCTTTAAATATTACCCCAGCTGCATGAGAGCTACATTCCCAGGCCAGCCCTACCATTAGGGAGAGTAAGGCAGCTGCCTTGGGCTGGGGGGGGGGCAGGGAGCAGCAACAAGGTTGGGGGACAGAGCTGGGTGTGTCATGCAGACCTTCAGGTGCAGTGAAGGATGCTGTTCCATTGCCAGTGCTGCAGTAAGAATCAGCTGCCAGTTCAGTTGACATCCGCATGTGGAAATGTGGCTGATGTGTGAGCCATCTTGTCCTTTGTCTTAAGCACAGCCGGTCTTGGACCAGCCCTGTTACTCTTTTGTCAGTGGCTCTAATGCAGGTATTTGAATGGCCAGGCACCTTTTTCTATGGTGCAATTTGTTCATAATGCTAAGCCATAATGCTAAGTGAGTATTCACTTGGGATGGTCGTTATATCTCTCTTTTAATTTTTCTCAGTTTCTCATTTTCCCAGTTTTCCAATCTTCAGTTCTCCCCATTTCCATATCAGTTTGCAATTGGGCTCAAGCTATAAGAGAGGCCTATAGAGAAGGAAAGGCAGACGAGAAGGGTGACATAGAGGTGGGAGAGAGGAGGAGGGAAAGGAAAAGGAGGGACCACAGAGTTTGTGAATGGGATTCCTAGAGAAGAGGGGCAGAGGGAGAGGCTAGCTGGACACAAAGAAGGAGCAGGTGGTGGAGAGATGAGAGGCAGTGGGAAACCCTGAGTGGAAGAACGAAGAAGCAGAGAGGGAATGGATTTCAGAGTATAACACAAAGATGGAAGGGGGGAAAGGCACTTGGAGCCCTAGGAAAGTGAGTGAAGAGACCCAAATCCTAATTCCCCAGCTCGATCACATAGATCATCTGTAGGAACATTACTGGTTGCCCCCCAGATTGGTGAGGCTAATCTGATGTCAACAAGAAACTGAGCCTCCAGGGTCATCAGCCCAGCAAAGTGGAATGCACTCCCAATAAAGATTCAGCAGGTGTATTCTGTGCTTCTAAATGTTTGCTGAACACTTTTTTATGCTTCCAGGTTGTGCAGACAATTAAGCGGGGCGGGCATATCTTTCTATAATAGTTAGCTAGTGATCTGTGTTTTAGGTTTTTATTATATGTATATAATTGTTGCAGACTGCTTTAAGTTTTCTTTTTAATGAAATTGTGGTCCTGAGCCGTTTAAGGCTTTATAGGTCAAAACCAGCATTTTGAATGACCATGGCTGTTTTCTCTGTTCTGAGACCCAAGTCTGCTGCGCCTCTGGGAGAAGCAAGAGGTTCTCTTGGAATGTGAATGCTCTGAACTCTGTCCAACTAGAATCAGGCTGTCTATATGTGCAAATAAACCACATATCATAAAGACACCACAGTCTCCTCTGTGCCTCATTGTCCAAAGGGAAACACAGACCCTGGTAATTGTGCCTGGTACCTCTGGAATGTCGCACTGCTCACCAGAGATTGGGGTGGTGTGTAACACAACTAAGTCTGTAAAATGCAAATGCATAATGGAAAGGAGAATTTAATAAGCCCTAGGATATTTTTATTTATTTATTGGATTTATAGCCCCCCTCCCTTTCTCCAAGGTGGTGTACATGATTCTCCCTCTCCTCATTTAATCCCCCAAACAAAGTACCGTATTTTTCGCTCTATAAGATGCACTTTTTCCCTCCTAAAAAGTAAGGGAAAATGTGTGTGCGTCTTATGGAGTGAATGCAGGCTGTGGAGCTATCCCAGAAGCCAGAACAGCGAGAGGGATCGCTGCACAGCACTCCCTCTCGCTGTTCTAGCTTCTGGCTTAGCCACGCTCTGTCCTTTCCACCTCCTGCAAAAGCCAGCAAGAGCCGCACTCCCTTTAAAGAGCCACACGGAATGTGTGTGTGGCTCTTGGGGGCTTTTCCCCAAGGAGGGAGAAGGGCAACCCTTCAGTGACACACGCTCCACGTGGCTTGTGAAAGGGAGTGCTGAGCAGAGCCTGGGATGCATACAGGCTCTGCTCAGCACTCCCTTTAAAGAATATTTTGTTCTTGCATTCCCCCTCTTAAAACTAGGTGCGTCTTATTGTCAGGTGTGTCTTATGGAGCGAAAAATACGGTAGGTTAGGGTGAGAGGCAATGGCTGGCCCAGGGTCACTCAGTCAGCTTCATGGCCAAGTGGGGATTTGAACCCAGGTCTAGCACTCTAACCACTACAGTATATTATACTGGCTTTCTTAGTAACATAGCAAAGCATAAATGACTATATTGCTTTACCCACATGAATAATTTTTTCAAGCAATAACTTGCTTGTTTATTATATTAAACAGCCATCATTCATTCATTCTCCCATTCATTCACTCACTCGTTCATTCATGACCACTGCTTTATCACAAATTCTGAATGTTGCCAGGCAACCACAAGATATTACTAGCGCATCTGCTGCTGGCTTTGCGTTGTTCCACCTGACCATGTACACATACTTCGCTTGAAGAGGGAAGTGTATGTTTCAATTGAACACATTCAACTGGAAATGCTTCCGATCTGTATCTCAGTAAAGTCTTTGGCACATTTCCCCCAATTCTGCCTTACCTCTTTCTCAAGCCTTTTGAATAACAGCCCTTGCAGATAGACATCCAGACAATATCATGAGACTATACATCAGTCCCTTTTAGATAAAGTTCAGTGGGGGGAATCAAAACTGCTCCCAGGGAAACTTAAATTAGCCGCAAAGCAATTACCTTAAGTGATTGAAAAAATGGTTCCATAAAATCTTATTTAAATGAGTTTTTAAGTGGTCGGCTAATTACAAGGTGGCTGCGCTAGCAATGAGTAAAACTCACGAATCTGAGAATAAGAGAAAGAAACACAAGAGTATTGTCTAAAACATTAGTGGCTCACATTGACTATAACTGAGCTGTAGAAAGGGCTCTATGAACTGAAAGCAGAAACACTGTATGTATTCATGTAACCCAAGAAAATCTTTATTAAAAACAGTAAAAAAGAGTAGATACATGCCCAACTTTCTGACTAGTGTAGTGATGCCCTGGGCATCTGCAGTAGCTTTCCAAATGCCACTTGAATTCTTGGCCAAGCCTCAATGATGTCCCGGGTCTGTGCCTCATGGTTCTGAAAATAAAAAATGGAGATGGTGCTACCAAAACAATATCCAACAAAGGTCTCGCATTTGGTACTTGCATGCATTAACCTGAGTATTCTCAAGGGTCCATTGTTAGATCACGCAAGCTTGTGTTTAGGGCACCAGCAAAGGAGGGGCATTAAAAAAATTGACCAGTGTTTTTTTGGGGGGAGGGTGACATTTGATATTTCAAAAAAGAACTTCAAAATAGTCATAGAATTGTAGATTGAGCAGGGACACTCCCCCCAAAAGTTAATCTATTCCCTTCCGCTGCAATGCAGTCATCATGGGGGGGGAAATCAAAACTTTGTTAGACTTCCTTACACTCCACTACACATGCATCTCCAATTTTTCTGGTCTTTTTATTACTTATTCCCAGCAAAACAAGGGACATCCTACTAACATAGACCAAAATATTATTATTATTATTTATTAATTAAATTTGTATACCCCTCCTATAGCTGTAGATTTTAGGGCAGTTCACAACTTAAGATTACAATATCAATCAATCAATCAATCAATCAAATCCGTTTATTGTGAGGACCATGCCTGTGCACAAACATCAACACTACAATAGTTAAAAATATTAAAATTCATTACATACTATGCCAACAAAACCTTCTTCCCACAGAATAGAAAAGGAGGGAAAACGAGCAACGAGTTAAACAGACGATGAAGGGGTCTTTACATTGTCGTCCATAAATCTTTCCCTGGCTTTCATGGCCTTCATCACAAAAACCGCTACCACATGGGTAATGCGTGGGTTTGCATCAACTAACAAAAATTTTACTCTATCTTCAGGACTGGTTATAGAATTGGGTATAATTTGCAGCAATGCGTCTCTAAAGCCCGAGTAAATGAGGCAATAGAGGAAGTAATGTGTAAGATCCTCTTTAATTTTCATAAGGCAAGGACATAAACGGTGTTCTACTGGGGTTTTTGTGTATCTACCGGTCAGATAAGCAGTTGGCAATGTTTGGAACCGTGCCATAGTAAAAGCTCTCTGAAGGGTGGGATCAGTGATCTCCACCAAGTAGTTGGCACAGATTTTGACTGCTTTTACTCGAGGGAACCAGTAGGAAAACCCAGAGTTTTTTATCTTAGTGGAGTCCAAAAAGGCGTCTTTTTCAAAGATCCATTCCCGAACTTTATCAGGGCTCCACAATTTGAGAGTATTAAACTCAGGTAGGTTGTATCTAGATAAAATGTCTAGTAGATTTTTATGCCAAGTGGTATTATTTTGTAATGATACAAGATTACAATATAAAAAACACAAAATACACAATGAAAATAAGAACAAAGACCACCCAATAATCTCCCCCTTCCACAACTCATTTAAAAGGACATCAGATGTCAATCAGCCCAAGGCCTGGTGCCTAAAGGTGTATAATGAAAGCGCCAGCCAAACCTTCCTGGGGCGAGCATTCCACAAACAGGAATAATGTGAGGAAGTCAAATTTTGTCATGCGGTGCAATAAATCTTTGTTATATTTTTATTATCATTGATAGAATACCATATCAAGGAGTTACATGCAGTTGATTTGTTTTGCTTTGTACACTGCTCACATCCAACAGGAACAACCTCAAAGGGAAGGGAAGAAATGGCCAGTCTGATTATTTTCCTCATTCCCTGCTATGCTAAAGTAACACAAACAAACTGGTTACCTCACCTCATTCACTCCCCAGAGCAAGGAGGGTCTGTCAACTACCCTGGCGGTGCTCTGGGAGATGATGTCATTGCTTTTGCTTTGAAACCAGTCCCGGAGCTGCACTCCCCTGCATTCTCCCTCCACTGCACCACCAATAAGGAGGCATCTTCCCATGTAAACTATGCACAAGTGCCTTTCTTGACTAGTGTTTAATCTAGCAATTGCTTCGTGTATCGAGCAGTCTAGGGACAAATTACACGTGACACTAAATGCACCATCAGAAAGCATGTCAGTTTTTAAAAATTATTGAACAATAGGCATGAGACTCCGATTTTCATCTGGACTGCACCGCATGGAGAGGTTTAACCCTTCCTTCCCCAGCCACAATTCTGATGAAAATTCTCTCTGCTCTCAATGCTGCTCTTAGCCATTGCGGGAAGGGGGCCAAAGCTGCCATTGGTGCCCATGCCAGTTATTTTCTAGGGCTAATAGCAGCTGGGGGTTTTCTCACTGGGATCATGACTGGGAAGGAAAAGGTTAAGCCTCCCTTCCCCTTGTGCTGCGGTCTTAATGCCTGGGTACTTAAGAATCAAAAATCCCTGACATGCTTTTGGATGACACATTTAGTGACACACACAAGGGACCACGAAAATCACTTTGGCGTAGTTTGACATTTGAGGTTTTGATGTCGATGTGCTGATACAGATGCTGATAAAACTGTGGCAAACGCCTGTAGCAACATACCAGAAAGGAAGTGGCTTTTTGTTTGAAACGTGATCCTGCAACTGACTTAATTCCAAATCCCCCAAATATGTACAACTGGCAGTAAGCAGCAACTCAACGTTGCTTGTGAAACAACAACTCCCAACCCCCTACTGTTCATTTGCTTGTTCCCCCTCCATATTTCTTCTTTCAGGGTAGCCAACAAATGCATTCTTACCAGTGGTGGGCAAGACTATTTGTCCATGAAGACAGATGGTACAGTGACAATCTAATACAGTGACAAGCAAGGGGTTGCATGTGCTTGAAAACATCCAGTAGAAATGATGATGCAGAGGAAATGATGAGAAAGTGCACAAGGAAATTGCCCTCTTCTTGTGTGATAAGGCTCCACAGAAGATCTGATGATCTGTTGGTGTTATGAAGCAGGTCCAGAGCCAGCCCAGGACATTTTGCTGCCTGAGGGGGAAGGATGAGATAGTTCTCCCCATACCTCGAGTTCCATCCCTGTTGAGAAGCCAAGCACACCGGTACTTGAGTCTTATTGCAACACTGTCAAAGGAATGGTGTCCTCCACTCAATGTTGACTCCAGTTTTTGGAGGGTCCTTGAGCAAGACTCTATACGTCAACTTCCTTGCTGCAGCTGTTCCAGGGTCTCTTGTTAGTCCCCCCCCCCCGCAAGCATGGTGCCTGGAAGACAATACTGAGCCTTGATGCCATTCCTGCCTTGCAGCAGGCTAGCTTAGGGGGAGCAGGCTGTGTGGCATACAAAGCTCTGCTCTGCCTCACTGCCACTCCTCAGCCTCAGCAACTGCTATGGTAGGACTGGCTCTGGGAAGCCCCCCAACAGGCATGGATACAGGTATTTTGCCATGCTTGCTGGGGCTGACGGGAGTCAAAATTCAGCAGTACCTGGTGGACCCAAAGTCTTCCACACCTACACTAATATCAGAAGATAGGAAACTGCAGAGTTACCCCAGATGAAACAGGTCTCAATAGTGATCTGGAACCCGAAAATGACCCATGAGTACCAAAGTCTTCCCCCACTTCCTCTCTCTGATGTTTACAGCATCAAGCATGTTGGACCTTCAGGTCCCAAGAACATAGCACCTCAGATCCACCATGAAGTAGATCACTCACCTCACCCCCATGAATTCAGTCCCATTCACCATGAGCATACTCCCAAGAACCCCCTACTCTTGAAGCATCTGACATGCAATGAACCCTGGCAGAAACAAGACAAGGTTATCCAAGCGTAGCTCAGGCCTTGGACTTTGAAGAAAACAGCTCCCAGCTCTCATCAGCCTCAGCCAGCCTGGCCAATGGTCAGGGAGGAAGGGAGTTGGAGCAGCAACGTCTAGCGGGCCATAGACACAAAACTCACCTGTTCAAATTGCCATTCTATAACTAACACAACTGTCCTTCACTCATTCATCAGCTAGGCTTCATCCTAGGGTTGCCATATTTCAAAAAGTAAAAACCAGGAAACCACTGAAATTGTTGAGCTTTTTCAATTGACTTGCCTAAACACCACCTTTCAGAAATTCCCCCTGGACGTCAATTCCACCTTTGAAATCCCAGTAACTCCCCCTGGACATATGGCAGCCCTGCTTTGTCCAGAGATTGATTCAAGAAATCCTGGCTTTCAACATGGGGCCAGCACTTCCAGGCAACAGGGAGAAGCAACTCCATTCAGGTGGTACAGCAAGGAGGAAGCAGATGAAGGCAAGAAGTCATGTCAGGAAAAAACATGAGAGCTATCATTTGTGAAGGGTGCCGAGAGATGTTGGGAGACCCTTATTTCCCTCAGAAAGGTACAGTTCCTAGAGTGGCTTAACAATTGATCCCTCTTCCCAGGGAACTCTGGGAATTGTAACTCTGTGAGAGGAATAGAGGTCTCCTAACACCTTTCAGTGCCCTTCACAAATGGCACTTCCCATGATTCTCTGGGGGAAGTCATGAAGCCATAAAGTGGTATTATAGTGCATTAAATATGTAGTGTTTGTGGGGCCTTATTTAGCAAATGTTTAATTTACTCTGAATTTTATATGGATTTTTGTATGCAACCAAGTCTTCTCATCAAGGCAGTTTAGAAGTCTGAATGGAATAAGGTAAAAATGAAACAACAGAACAATGGCTATATAGCAAGCCAGATTACAGTTATACATATTTTAAAAATACAGGAGCCATGTAATATTAACCTTGCAAGGCAATTTTCAGTGTTATGAAGGATACAAGCTAGACAAAATAACAGAGTTAAGTGCCAGTCATGAAACAGGGTTTTGGCTTCCTGTTCCCTATTTTCTTACAGCCTTTGACCACGTATAGAAGACTGTAAAGAAAATGACTTATGGTTCCTCATTGCTGTTTTGCCTGATAGTTTGCTGTGTTCTCTTACAGTTGGCCATTTGTTATCCATACAAAACAGCTGCACTCTCCTCCCGCCGGCGACTGGCTTACTGTGTCATTATAAACAGAATTGGTGTATTTGTTTTGCTATTCCGAAACGCATTCTGCACTTCACTCACAGTCTCCACAATTGAGAAATCTGTCACTTTGGTGGGAGGCCAAAGAGAAGGGTTTCACAAACTGCAGCTATTTCTTGTTGCCAAAGTTTTGCAGAGAGTCTGCAATCAAAAAAAGGCAACATTTATACACCATTGTCATGCTCTGATACTTGATACAGTAAATGACAGTTGTTTCCTGCCGCCTTATGTTTTGCCTCATGCATAAAGATCAGAAGAGAGATTCAGTTCATGCGGCTGTGGCTTTTGCAGAGAAACAAACAGAACAAGAAAAGAAAAAAAGTCAGAGATTGCTCCGGATGAGCATTTTTTGTATACTAGGATTGTTTTAATGAATATTTTGTTATCAGTGGTTTTTCTGTATTTTTGTAAGTTGCTTCAGGACTCCTTTCAATGTGGGCAGCTATGAACAAGTTTAATAAGCTAAACTATAAACTAAATTGCATAAACCCCTCCCCTAACACTCAGTACATAATCTTATTTTATAATAGCATGTTTTAACATGCATACATATACAGTGGTACCTCGGGTTACATACGCTTCAGGTTACACACTCCACTAACCCAGAAATAGTGCTTCAGGTTAAGAACAGAAATCAGGCTCCGGCGGTGCGGCGGCAGCGGGAGACCCCATTAGCTAAAGTGGTGCTTCAGGTTAAGAACAGTTTCAGGTTAAGAACGGACCTCCGGAACGAATTAAGTACTTAACCCGAGGTACCACTGTATTGCCTGTAAACAATGCATCATGTTGTCTAGGGTATGCTGCCTTCAAGAGAAACCCCACAAGCATTTTGCATTTGTCCTTATTTTGGTATTTATTAGAGATGGAGAAAACCATCTCTCTAACATCCTGATGATGCTCCCATAGGACCGAACCCTAACTTGAGCCTAGCTCAATAGACTGCAGATTGGGAGAAAATCCAAAGAGCCAAGAAAGCTCTGGGTTGTCTTGTGACCTTTGTCCACCATGGAAGGTCCATAGCTCAGTGGCAGAGCATCTTTCCTGCATGCAGAAGGTCCTGAGTTCAATCTCTGGTATCTCCAGATAGAACTAGGAGCGGCATCTGTCTCAAAGCCTAGGTAGCTACTATCACTCAGTGTTAGCACTGCTGAGCTAGATGGGCCCATGGCCTATCTCAGTAGAAGACAGCTTTCTCTGTTCCTATTATTGCAATCTTAGAATGTTAGAATTGTAGAGTTGGAAGGAACTCTGAAGATCATGCAGCCCAGCTCCCTGCAATGTAGGAATTTCAACTAAAACATTCATAACATAGGTCCATGATGGAGGACAGAGCAGTGTGTGTCATGTGGCCTACCCTGTACTCCCTAGGCTAGTCTGCTTCCCTAAGGGGCAGTGGAGGACAATATCCCTTTGCCAGTGTTGAAGTAAGACTCAGTTGGCAGTCCAGTTTGTATGTGGAAGGGAGAGACGTCATCACTTACCGCCACAGGCAGCAAAATATATTGGGCTGGCCTGACTTTGCATATGAAGTGGCAAATCTTTTAGAAACAGGCATTCAGACACTCAGGAATATTGTCCAAGGATCAAGGGTGAAGAGCCAATGATTTGGCAAGGATTCCTGGTGCCTAGAGAAAACCTCTCTCTATTTTAAGTTGTGGACAAGCATGGCAGAAAACAGGGCAGGGGAGCGATAATCGTTTCCATATTCTGTGAACTGTTCACACCTAAAACAAACAGAGCAGTTGCTGATCTGTGCTTACCTGGATGTGCGCGAATGAATGCCTTAATGAAAGGCTGCTGTGAATTGAGGCATGAAGGACAAATGATTTGCACGTTTTTGCCAGTTGGCTGTACCTGGTTGTAAAACTAGCGCAAGAAGACAGGCAATTCAAAGTAAACATCAATTAGAAAGCCAACCACAAGTGCAGTGCTTTATAAATGAAACCAATAATCTTTAATATAATTATAAATATGACATATAAATCATAGAGAGCCTGAACTGTTGACTCGTATAGATTTATTCTTGCTTTGCATCTTCTTTACAGATCTGTATGAGGGACAATGAAACCTCAAGATCTTTTTTTGGGGGGGTGTTTCTCTGCAGCACCTGAATTATTCTGTTCTGGAGCTGAAACTACTTACTGGGGAGTGTGTGTGTGTATGTTGGTGAATATTTCCCATTTCCAGTTATTGGGGGGGGGGTGTCTTTGAAAAAATATTCCATTCTGCCTTCGTATTGCCATCATTTACCTTCATATGCAACAATCTTCACTTGTCCTCGGTGATCAAATATGCATAGCCTTATGACACCATCCTTTTCAGGGTGTTACTCTTGTTTTGGTGAGATCAATCATGATATTAATAAAAAAGAGAAGAAGTAATGTGAGCCTGAGAGAGGGGGGAAGCACTGATATGGCAGCATCTATGGCACCAAAGAATAACAAAGGAAGGAGAATATTGTACCTCTACCCTCAAGCCCTCGGGGAAATGGTTACCAGCCACTAACTATTCTGTTTTTTTTTATATAAATTTTTTATTGATTTTTCAACACATATTAAAAGACAATACGACACAATACATAAACAAACAAACATATAAACATGTATAATTTCTTGATCTTTCTTTCATAAAACCTTCTTTCAGCGACTTCCCCATACCTCCCCTTTCTGCATCCCTGTTTTAAATCAATCCAGCAACCCCTAATTAGCCACTAACTATTCTGGCTATGTCTCACCTTCACTGCCAGATGCCTTATGCTTCAGAATACTAGTTTATGGGACTCACATGTAGGGAGAGTGCTGCTGCACATGGGTCTTGTTTGTGAGATTTCAGTAGGCATCTGGCTGGTCACTGTGAGAACAGGATACTGGACATCATCACCATCACCATACCCCAGCCAATCTTGGTGGCCTCCAATAATTTAAAACACAGTAAGACATACCCCTGAATCTCTTGTGCGTCATTTCTGAATGTTTTTGGTGAACTATAGCAGAAATAAAAGGTGAACTAAATGAGGTCAATTGAGAGTGAAAGCAGGAAAAAGGAAATGAAAAAGCCCTAAGAGTAACGAGATGAAAACCAAGGAACAGGTTGCTTTCTTTGTCAGCGTTGGTTGCTTGTAGATGGAAAAATGTAGACGTAAAATTCACAAGGTTAAAATAGTTCAAACCAAAACCAGGGTTTAAAAGTGCCGAGTTGGCCTAATAAGGACAACTCTGCCAAATGGCTGTTTTCTGTGATGAGCTTAACCACCTGACTAAACTTCGGCAGTGCATACACCCAACAACCCCAATAAAGGCAGCGGGAGCTCGGTGTGGCACAACCACAGCATGGATACAGTGTCAGGAGCATTGGATTGGCTCGGCCACAGCTCCTACCTGCCCCATACAGGAGAGCCCCACTAGCCCCTGCTGGTCTCATGACTTTGATTTGAATGCGGTGGGCAGCAAAGGAATGACAGCAGCATTGAAAAGTTATGGCTTGCCTTCTGATTAATGCCTTTTAATAATCTGACCGAGCCTTGGCTGTGGCAAAAGCACTGGAGTGGATATGATGCCTGACTTCCCTAATAATAATTAGGAATGTAATCTCCAGCATTTAAGCTGATTGAACTTCATTGTTCTGTACTGAAAACCAGAAGAGGAGAGACAGACAATGTGAGAAGCACAGAAGGGAAAAGGAATTGTTTCCACTTGCTAGCAGAACTCCTGGAATGAAGCTCAGTGACTAGATCCAGCTCAGTAAAGGCCCTCTGTATATAGAAGAGTGGTTTATTTGCATGCAAGCCTACGACATTGGCATATGCATTCCTTATGGCTTGGCAGATTGCTATATGGGGATGAGGCTGGATCCACAAGTTTAGGTGTGATGCTAGGGGGAACTAAATTTGGGCCAGATCAGGTATCCTGCCTGAATCCTCACATGCACCTACATAAACAGACCAAAAACAGACAAAGTTAATGGGGGCTGTGAATAATATGAGAAACATGGATGTTATTAATGGAAATAGCTCTATAATATCCCACAGTAATTTATAAAAACACATGTTGTAGTCCCACCCTGCAAAAAAGCCACTGACTGAACTGATAATGCAAAATTCCTCTATGAAACTGAATCTTCAATAAGTCTGTTATAAACTACAAGATAGAGATAGGTGAATCTATTATGGGTGACTCTGTCAATGTTGGCTTCTTTCCATTCTTCATTTTTCCATTCTTAAGTTCAGACCTCTGCATTTCCACATCTGCTTGTGATTTTTTTTTAAGTGCTCATGAAAATTCATCAGCATCCAAGGGCACATTTCTCCAAATATGCACTTACTTGCACACAATTTTCTCCAGTAACCACACTTTGGCAAAGCAGTATTCCCTAATATAATGTATGTTATTTTCACTAATGTATGCATTTTTATGTACACTTTACCCTATAATATGCATTTTTGTACCCATTACTTGGCTGGAGAACTACATTGCAAAATTCAAACAACTGCAAATTTTGAAGGATGGGTGTGTTTTGATGCATGTGTTATTTCAGAAAGTGTGAATTGGATAGGTTCCCCTTTAAATGTGAACCAAATCAAATTTCTCTCCAATCTGTACTATGAGATCTCCATCTGTAGCATGAGATTTACAGATTTATTGTTTTTTGTGAGCAATTAGGAAGGTTGAAAAGCACTCTGTAAATACACATATAAATGAATGAATAAAATATCAACCATATTCTTGACATTCTAGAATATATTCTTGGCTGTTTAGAAAATGAAAATGTTGTAAAACCACTTCTAACAAAGATTAAATAAGTAATTTTCTTCTGTATGGTTTACACATGCTGTTTCTGTCTGCTATGAGCCAAACAACCACGCCAATCAACCTGAGGTTGGTCAGTATCAACACATCATTAAAGATCAAACATGTCTACATTTGTGAAACTGAAGTAAAGGCAAAGGCAAAGTTCAGATATCACAGAGAGTGGATTTCAAATTAGGAACATTAACAAGATTTCCAATATTCTTTTAAAAATATTTCACAGGCTGAGAAGCGATCCTACAGATATAGATATATTTAAAAGCAAAAGAAGTGGATTATTTCACTGCCAAAATTAATGTGGGATTAAATTAGTAAGTAAGTAAGTAAAGTAAGTAAATTTTTATTTATACCCCGCCCTCCCTGGCCAAGACTGAGCTCAGGGCGGCTAACATCAAATATCAAATACATTAAAACACAATCAAACAATTGATTAAAATACAGCATAAAAATTAGAATCAGGATAAAATTAAATGACTGCCCATGAATTATAACCATAGGGGTCGGGAACCTCAAGTATTCATCAGGGCCAGCTATCCATGTTGGTCCCACATGAGGCGATAAAAAGGCCAAAGAGGTAACTTACAGGGTCCCATAGAGAGGGGTAAAACTGGGCCCAGACCGGAGGCCAGGCGGAACAGCTCTATCTTGCAAGCCCTGCAGAAGGATGTCAAATCCCGCAGGGCCCTGGTCTCCTGCTGGGGCCCTGGTTGAGGCCAGTTTAACCTCCTTGAGGCCTGGGACCTCCAAGATATTATTATTTGCGGACCGTAAGGTCCTCTGCGGGGCATATCAGGAGAGGCGGTCCCGTAAGTACGAGGGTCCTAGGCCGTATAGGGCTTTAAAGGTTAAAACCAGCACCTTAAACCTGACCCTGTACTCCACCGGGAGCCAGTGCAGCTGGTATAGCACTGGATGAATGTGGTCCTGCAGCAAGGACCCTGTAAGGAGCCTTGCGGCAGCGTTCTACACCCACTGGAGTTTCTGGGTCAGCTTCAAGAGCAGCCCCGCCTAGAGTGAATTACAACAATCGAGCCTGGAGGTGACTATCACATGGATCACTGTGGCTAGATCAGGGTGAGAAAGGTGCTTAGCACTGTGAAGGTGGGAAAATGCCTTTTGCTGTAGCTGCAACCTGCGCCTCCATAGAGAGGGAACCGTCGAAGGTTACACCCAAACTCCTGACAGAAGATGCTGGCACTAATTGAGCCCCTGCAAGAGATGGGAGTTGGCCCCCCAACCCCATGTCGTCCCTACCCAGCCAGAGGACCTCTGTCTTTGAAGGATTTAACTTCAACCAGCTCCCACGCAGCCATCCAGCCACAGCTTCCAAGCATCTGGTCAGGGTATCCGGGGCCGAGTCAGGATGGCTGTCCATCAGCAGATAAAGCTGGGTGTCATCAGCATATCGATGGCAACCCAGCCCAAAATTCCAGACAAGCTGGGCAAGGGGGCACATAAAAACGTTAAAAAGCATCAGGGAGAGGATTGCGCCCTGCGGCACTCCACATTCCAAGGGGTGCCGCGGTGATGACAACTCTTCTCCTAGTGTCACCCTCTGTCCCTGACCTGAAAGGAAAGAGCACAGCTATTGTAAGACTGTGCCCTGAATCCCCACATTGGTAAGGCAGTGGTCCCAAAGTTCATGGTCGACCATGTCAAAGGCTGCTGAAAAATCTAAAAGAATCAGCAGTCCCGACCCGCCTCAATCCAGCTGTCTACGGAGCCCATCTGTTAGGGCGACCAGAGCCGTCTCGGTCCCATAACCAGGACGGAAGCCAGACTGAAATGGATCCAAAGCCAAATTACTGTTGTTTGTAGAGGTAAGTGGATGTCCAGACCATGCTGATGCCTTAGGACTTAAGGGCAGCAGGTGTGAATTTGCACTGATTTAGCAAATGTCTAATTCCGTTGCTAGCTCCATTCATTTAGCCCAGTCCTTCCCTCTTGCTTCATCAAGGGAGAAACCAAGGAATGCCAACAAATCATAATGCGCTTTCTGAATGCTCCAGCAAGAAGCCCTGCTGCTTCACTGCAAGTTCCTTAGGGCAGCACTAATTTATGACAGCTGGAGATGATCCCTCCAGGACTACAGTGCCAGCTGAGAATGGCAATGGGGAAATGCCAATGTCCTTTCCTTTCTCCTGAGATCTGCTCGCTGCACAGAGCAGGATGAGAACATTTGCTGTAGCTGCCAGCTAGTGCCCGGGTGAGGGCAACTGGGACCTCACTTTTGCTGGGGACTGCAGCTAGATCCAAAATATTCAACTCTCTCTTCCTCATGGAGAACAGGGCACTAAATATTCTGACGCATTACAAATTGCTAAGGTGAATGCAGAAGCAACACATTTCAAGACAGAGCTCGGTTGACAAATATAAACTGGTCAATTAAAAAAATGTTTTAAAGATCAGGAGAGAACAGCAGGAGAGTAAGTGGGTGTGGGGCGAATGTTCTAGCAGGAATATAGCAGCTCATTAAAAGTTTAGAGATTTTTTTTAAATGAATCCTATCCACATTTATCTTGGAGTAAGGCCCATCGAAATTGTGTGGTCTTACTTCTGGGGAAACATGAATAAGAGTAAGCTATGTGTTGCATTGGCAGAAAATAATGACCAGACCAGTTAGAGAGCCTAGGAAGAATAGAGTAGCTGATTTGAAGTTCTATATATATAAAGTCTTAGGAGTAGGTCACCAAAATGTGCTAAATTCCCACAGAGCAGGAATTAGCCAACATCCCACCCTCCTGATGTTGTTGGACTCCGGTTCCCATCAGCCCCAGTCAGCATTGCCAATAGTCAGCAATGTTGAGAATTATGTTGTTGGTTGGCATCCATTTGTCTAAAGAAACAATGGAGTGCACTTCCAGGGGTGAAGTCAAACCGCTGCATTAGCAGCGCCAAAGTGACTTCTCTGGGACACAAGCCCAGACAGTGTGTATGGAGGTGCTGGGCTGCTCAGATGACAAAACGCCCCTCTCAGCCTTGCTGATGTGGTCCAAAGGAAAGCAGAGCAGTATGTTTGGCACCAGCTTAGCTCCAGGAGTTGCCGGAAGGAGGTGTATAAGGCACTATCTGCTCCAGATTTGTGTTGGGTTTACTCCGTAGCTTTTTCTTCTCCTAAAGCCACTTCTGGCGAACCAGAGCAACGCACGGAAACGCCATTTACCTTCCCACTGGAGTGGTACCTATTTATCTACTTGCACTTTGACGTGCTTTCGAACTGCTAGGTTGGCAGGAGCAGGGACCGAGCAACGGGAGCTCACCCCGTTGCAGGGATTCGAACCGCCAACCTTCTGATCAGCAAGCTCAAGAGGCTCAGTGGTTTAGACCACAGCGCCACCTGTGTCCCATCAATGCCTAAGCAGAATGGTGGTCATATGGGAAATCAGTTTTGAAAAGACCTCTCTGAAGAATGGCCATATGCAATGAAATCTTTGAAGGGATGGGTTGGTGGCGATGTCTGCAAAATCGACAGCCCTGACAATTCCATATCAAGATCAAGCACAAAATAGCCGTAATAGTTCTGATGAGATCACAAATGGATCTCTGCTTTCAAATGCAGGATTTAAAGGATCAGGACATTGTGGAATCTTTTAGGACCCATGACTTACCAGTTAAATATATGGAGTGGATGAATTAGCTTTACCTGATCTAAATGTGGTATCGAGAGATGTAGAACGGGTGCATAGATCGCTCCACCCAAGACCTCCCCTGTTGGAAAGCCATAGGTTATAATGTCAAGATTTCCCAAATATTTTGTGAAATAATCAATAACACAAAAAGCAAAGGCCCTAGATAAATCAGAGTGTGAGGAAGCCTAAATTTTACTCTTTCAGGGTATAAGCGTTAAAATGTCATGCAGTTGGAGGGAATTCAAATCCTGCACATAGCAGTTAAAATAAGGTGGGGATCTGCTACATTGTGGTTATCCCTTTCAGCTTATTATTAGCCGTGACAATAAAACTGAAACTGTCTTCTCATGCTGAGAGACAAGAAAAACCCCAAAATCATTGGGGCTGGAACAAGGAGAGACTGGAACCAGCACAGCGGGTGAAGAGGATAACAAGGAGGATTGATCCAGGGATCCTTATGACTGGCACCAAAAGAAGAGAAAACCTAAAAGCAACAGCTCCTGCAATACTGAGGATTAAGACCCAATGCACACTAGGAAAGAGCGACAGCTGAAATTGGAGCTCAGGCTACAAATCTGGAACAAGACTTCAGCTACACTCATTTGCGCACGAGTGGAGTTGTCACTTAAAATTAATAACACAGCAGTTCAGACTTGTAAGATATGAGGAGTGGGATAGTATGCTTGGTGACCTCAGATAGCTTCATTCAACTGAGTTTTAGTTTCTCCTACTTTTCTCCAGAAGCTTCTAAAGCAGACAAATACCTGGAGACAACAAATACCTTAGGGATAACGTAGTGCTGTCCTGGCCTTGGACCAGAACTCCTCAGAGGCAGAATCTTCCAGCAACTGCAGCTCCAAAGAAGAGATGGATAAACTACCTGGAGTGTTTTGTATTGGCCTGTAGCACGGGGACCTTCCCCACTTCCCTCACTGACCCCCAGAAAATTGATCCTCCACAAATTTCCTTCCCCCTCACAAAAATACCAATATTGATGGAAAGAGATTAGCTAAAATGTTGGCTGAAAAATCTTCTACATTTTATTCATAAGGACAAGAAATTCAGAATTAATAACATTAGAACACCTTAGGTTATAACTGACATTAACTTCTATTGAGATCCTGATTTCTCAGAAGAGCTTGGCAGAACAGGGACAGATATCTCAGCTATACAAAATACTTTTGAAAGAAATGATGGGGTCCCAGAAATATTTGAAAATAGCATGGGAGCATGACTTAGGAAGTGTAATTGACAGAAAATATTGGGGCAGATGGTGGGAAACATCCCTGATTTAAATCAGTGTCAGCACTGGTCTGAGGAAATGCTGTCAGGAGCCAGAGTCAGGGGCTGGTCAGCAATAAAACACCCAGTGTCAGTGAATTTAACTCTTTATTCAAAGAAACAAAAGCTGTACAGACCTAGTGATCACAGCAAATCTTCCTAATAGGCCTTGCCCAAGTGAGGCAGTCATGAGGACAGAAGGTCCCTGTCTTCCCAGCGCTCTCTAAGACTCCTCCCTGGGTCCTTCCCCAGCAACCTGAGCCTCCGCCCTCTTCATTTCTCTGTGCGTTCTAGGACACCAAAGGGGAGGGGAGCTAGTCACAGCAGGAGGGGGAGATTCCCTGGGTTCTTTAGCATCCTGGTTGCTGTCTGCCTCTTGACTGCCCTCTGCTTCTGCCTCTGATTCTGGACTGCTCTCTTCCACAGCCTCTTCCTGCTCACTAAACCCTGTTGCCTCTTCAGCCTCCAACACCACCTCCTTCTCCCAGCCTGCTCCCTCTTCTCTCTCTGACCACTCATTGTCATCCCACCACCAGTACCCTGGCTCTGAGCCTTCTTCCCCTGGAGGTTCCCTTGGGGGTTTCCCAGCAGGTGCCTCCCACCACTCCTTTACAGACAGCTATAAAGGCTACACATGGTCTGTACCTTTCTCGCTATGTCCTTAGTAATATAACAAAAAACACTAGCCTACTGCACTGGAGAAGCACATTCCCACATGTGGTGTGTATGTGACGTAGTGTGAAGATTTGGGGTGATGGTGACCAAGGAACCAGGCATGATCATTGCTCAAACAGTACTGTTGGACCCCAAGATAGCATTGGTATCAATTTATGATGGTGAGACCAGGGCATTTGTGTACAAAGAGCTGGAGGCAATTCATTTTGTAGTGGCTAAACTTCTTCTAGCCCAACACTGGAGACCATTCAGTATAAACTTGCTGGGGGGGTGGTACCAGCAAATTTGGAGTCCCACTCTGATGGGGAAACTGACAAGACATTAAAGGCACGGAGAACTCAAACCACACATGAGGACATTGTCTCAAACGAAGACAATGACAGCCACCTGCAACAGATACCCTGTTGTGGAAAGACACACAGGGATGCGGGCACAGTAATAGAGCTTAATTTCCTTGTGGACAACATTGTTATGATCTGGTTTTGTTCTCATTGTTATGTTCATCTGAAAAGGCAATAAAACTTTTTTAAAAACAAAACAAAACTGTGATAGGTATTGAAAGACAGCCTAACCTGAGAGTACATTTCATTCTCTGATAAACAATACCAAAAATGACTAAATTCTTTATGAGTCAACAACAAATGTTCAAGATTACAAATGAAACAGATGAAGAACACGTCGTTTTTAAAGGCACAAGCTATATCTGCATGCATTTTAAAAATATGCCCCCTTAATAATTTGTATTTCATGAAAATTAACTGTGAGTTTGATGGGGTGTGTATGTGTGTTTGAATAGTGTTGTAGAATGATTTTGGCCCTGCCCACTCTTTGGCCCCACTTACTTTGATCTTTGGTCCCACCCACCACTGGCATGCCATGCTGGAATGTTGTCTACAAGAGGGAAGGTTTCCTATTCCTGTTTTAGGAGTCTACAGTCAACAGTTGATGTAGACTTAATAATCATTAATAGAACACATAATATGATTGTTTTGATTCACATGTATTTTGCATTGACCGCCCCCTGCATTTGTAACCAAACTATTTGCAGAGTCAAATAATCCAATATCCAGATTCCCAACATGCAAACCAATGAAATTGAGGGTGGTGGGATTTTATGGTTACCAGTCCATGACCTACCAGGTGCATCATTAGGTTAAAATGTAGCTGTCCCAATCCAGGTTGGAGGTTGATAGGTGAGGGAAGGTGGACTCAGCAGAAGATAAGTATACTTATTGGAGTATCAATAATCAATTGATTTTTAAACCATCCAAATGCATTTCAACCCCACTCCTCGCTGAAATGACTTTGGATGAGAGGGGGCATATCCAAGATTTGCGTGGTTACCATTTCTTTGAAAAACTATAAATTTATATTCTAATTCATTTCCCCACCCTAATATTCCATGTTACAGACGTTGCTATATCTAAGAATGTCACGGCTAAATCACCAAAATACAAAAGTATTGAGATCAGCAACCTGATACTGGGCATGTGATTGTGACTGGTAAAATTAATGCTCAAACCCCATTTTAAAATTAATTGAAAACATTTGGTGGAATTTAATATACTGCTAAGTGGGATGTGCATGTGGGGAATGAGGTCCACACACACACAATGGGACTTTCCTCTTATTGTTTCCCTGAGCCCAACACAGGCCCTAAATTTATTCTGATGATTCCCTAACTCTCTAGAACAGGTTAGGGGGAGGGGAGAATATGTGGTGAGGAAAGATGGAAAAGTCCCATTGCACAAGTGGACAACTTGATTGATTTCAGCCCATCAAAAACACCAAATTATTAAATGTGAACACTTTTGCAAAAATTCATCTCAGACTTTGAGTTTCACTGAACTCCTTTGTTTCCAATTAATACATCAGCCCAAAGGGAAATGAAATGGCTACCAGCCATTGAGCTCAATCACCTGTTCAATTAAGCCCATTGAAACTGATGGGAATCAGCTTAAAATCCATGTATCATCAGAACATTTTGTTCCATTTGTCATTGGGCTGATTGCTTCTTGGAAAAGGATTGTAAGAACTGCAAAGCACAACATGGAAATACCATGCGGGAAATGTGGTGACTACCTTGGTGTGTAATCAGAACAGCTATAACAGTTACTTGGGGGGGGCGTGGTGGGACTATGTGCTACTCCTCAGCTGGAGAAGCTTTGGTGGTGCATCTCTGAAGATCTGAAACAATTTTGAGGTGAATGTCACCACCCTGGGTTTGGCTGTGTTAAGGATAAATAGAGTTATCTCCAACACCAAGAGTTCTTATACAAGAGCAAGAACAGCTGGCAGCAGCACGAGAGATAAGAGGTTGCAAGCCTTTCCTTTGCTCCGCTGTTGGAGAACTTCATTTCACAGACATCACAGAACCTGAAGCAGAAGAAGACTGACATTTTGAATCCTGAGAACAACAACAGCAGAGCTGTATATGCTTTGGGGTAGAGATATAAACATGCACATCCTAACCAGGAAAAGGGATCTGTGTATGGAAAGAGTTTTTGACACACACTTCTTTCCTAGTCAAGATGGAAAGGGCTGCAACTGAGAGAACAAATCCTACCCCTAATGCTTGAAGTATTCACATAGTGATGTCTTCATTGGCTGAACCATGTGAATATCAGGGCCAGACATACCATAAGACTGTTGAATCTCAAGCCTTGTCAGAGGAATTTGGCACTCTCCAGGTGCCCGGCTTTGATTCCATGTTGACCTCCCCGTCAGCGACTCCCGGCAAGACAAGGCGAGGTCTCTATCGGCCGATTCTCCTCAACGTGAGAAGAACACAACCATCCCTCCTCCCTCACTCCCAGGGAGGGGAGAGAGACAGACAGAAATGTATTTACATGCCTTTATTTCTGTCCTTCCAGTAGTGCAGAGAAATCATGTCTGCACCCTCTTTACAGCCACAGCAGAGAGGGAATAACTCCACCCATGTACTTCCAGTACAGGGTCATGTGACACTCAGAGCTAACATCTGGTGCTCAGTGCACATAATAGACTGTCCTTTGTTCCCACGGTACAGTCCCATAACATCAACATCCTGTTTGGCTTTCCAGCCATCTGGAGCACTCAGCAGCATTGCTCCTTTTTCGTAACAAAGACAACATGAGGCAACCTTCTCAGGCAATGGATGCTGGTGGGGGTGGCAGGAGTGGACAGCAATGGCAGACCCCTTGGATGTTCCTCCCGAGCCCCCTGGTCACTTCCCTCTGTTGGAGAATATAGCTATTTGTGCCGCACCAACCACTCAGTGCCTCTCAACCTAGCTTGCTGCTCTCAGGCGCACTGTCCAGTCCCCAGTGTTGAAGAAAGATTCAGCTGGTGGTTTAGTTGTCTTCTCCATGGTGAATGTGGGGAGTGCCATCTTGTCCTTTGCCTCAGATAGTAAAATGCCCTGGTGGGTTTTCTTATTGTATTGGCCTTGTCACTATTACGCTCACCTCGGTTTAGTATACAGCAGGTCGCATGAGTTAATAATTATTACGAGAGCTTCGGTCTTGTGGCACTTTTAAAAGCATCTGCAATAAGTGAAGTACTAATAATGGAAGGGTAAAGTTATTCTCAACAAAACATTCATGCTAATGGATGACCCCCCCCCCATCATGAAATCAGCCACTTCTTAAATAGCTTTACCACCACAGCCTGTCCATAGGGACCACACATTACAGTCTTGTCAGTCACAAGGACAACTGATTGAAACAGCGTCTGTGTACCAGCTTCTCCACATGACAGGGATAAGATATAGTGCACTTGGAAAACTTCCACGTCACTGGCAAAGTTTCCTGCTGATGGCGGCATGGAGATTCTCTGTACCATCTGGATTAGATTCAGAGATGTCCCTCCACAAACTGAAGGTGTATTTTACCCGTAGAAGGGGGTTTTTCTTACTTACTTGAAGATCCTCACAAATGAAAACTGATATCCACAGGTGTGCTTCTGTTTGCACCATCTCTCTCGGGGAAGGTCAAGATGCTTGCTAGCACAGCTCAATCTCTTACACAACATCATGCAATGTATTCCACTAGATCAAGGGTAGTCGGAGGCAGTGTGCTTCTGAACATCACCTGCTGGAAACCAAAGGAGGACATAGTGTTCTTGGGCTCAGGTCTAGCTTGTGGGTTTCCCAAAGGCATCTAGGTGGCCACAGTGACAACAGGATTCTGGACCAGCTGGGCCACTGGCCAGATACAGCAGGCTTTTATGTTCTTCTGTCGAGGGAGCCAACATGGAGCCCTTCAAATGTTGTTGAACTCCAACTCCCATCAGCCCTCTCCAGCATGGCCAATGGGCAAGGATTATGGGGCAGCATCATGTTGACTTCTCCTGTGTTAGAATTGCAAAAATCCCTTCCTCTAGCTGCTAGTGCATGTCTGAGTGCCTAATCCTCTGAGTGGCAAGCTGCACTACACAGTACTCCTTTAGACCCTCCAACTGCCCTGAAAATACCAAGATCATCACAAAACCCCTTAAGCCATCATGGCTTCTCACTTTTTCCATGCAGAATCCCAAACTCCCTTCAGCACAGCATCCCTTTAGCATGACGTCAGAAGGTCAGATCCAAGTATCCCTCTTACACATTTCTTAGATCTATGTTTCCTGCTCCCTTTCCTCCACCACCCAACACTCGATATGATGTCACTTCCTGTTTTTATGGGGGTGGGGAAGAGTCTGGGTCACTTCAATGTCCCTAAGAAACTTTTTCACAGTTTCCCCACTCCTCTGTCAGCCAGTCTCCCATAAAGAAAGTGGTGGGTTGGAGAGTGAAGGGGGCAGGGCCTGTCCGTGAGGTCACTGCCATGGCTGTGAGAGGTGCTGAGGGGTCATGGGTGTTGAACAGCAGCTGCTATGGTCACTTGGTTCTAGCTTGCTTCGTTTAGCTGCTACATCTGTGTCCCTGGACCAGCCTCTGAGGAGGAGGCGTGGGGTGGGAGTGGGGGTCACTGATGTCCCTAGGTCCCTGTTTACATCTGAGGAATATTGGAAGGTATGAACCTGCTGTGTACAGAAGCCACAAGGCAGGAGTTGTTTCACTTTTCCTCCATGAGACTTGCATAGTGTGGAACCTGGTTGCCTTTCCCCCATGTTGTTGTCAATTACTTGGCTACACAAATAATGGTTATCCATTTTTGAGATGCTGGAATATGAAGTGGCATTATCACGTTAGCTAATATGATTTAACCATTTCAGTGCCATGCAGTGTTACTTAATAAAATGATCATCGGCGTGGGAGAATAAAGTCCAACTTCCTAATCTTCAACCCCCAATATCCGACTCTGGTTACCCATCATTTGCCACTGATTTCCCTCTGTTTCCTTTCCTTCTACATGTTTAAAACAGGAATTCTACACTGACCCTCAGGGGATTAGTTAATTAATGTTGATTAAAAACATGAGCCTTGGCTGAGCTAAATCACATGCAAATTTAATCCTCAGTAGATAAGGAGGGGAAAAAACCCTCAGAAATAATTTAGTCAGTTTTTAGAAAAGAAATGAAAGTAAATTTCTCTGTGTCGGGGCAAGAAGAGGAAGAAATATTGGAAGAAAGCTTTATGATGACTACTCTAGCAAAGCAGCAGCTTCCATTAAAATAACAGCTTGCATCACTCTGTGTGTTTGTGTGTGCTTGAGAGAGGGGAGAATGTTGGGAGTGCTTTTGTTCAATTTTCTAAATAGCTAAACAGATTAATATGGAGCCGATGCATTAATCATATTAACAACAGACATGTATATAGACTGCTGAGGCACCCCTGACTTGTTCCTTATGTGTCATGAATGATTGACGCAGTGACAACCCAGTGCAGCCTTCTGTCACAGCTCATAGCAGATCGCTCTGCCTGACTTCCCTATAGGGATATACAGAACACACACTTAGACTGGCAATGGCAATATTTTAAGGCTGGGACACTGATGCATAAACTAGAACAGAAGTATATTTGCAGGACCCATCTCTGCATCTCTTAAGCAACAACTCTAGGAGCAAAGTCTATCATTCACCATGGCAAATGGAGACTGTTTTTGTCCGGAAAAGCCTTCTTATCCTAAGATGGTTTCAGTTGTTCCTCACCCAGTGCACAACCCATGAAGAGAGGCAGAAAAATATCTTCCAGTCAGGTTGTGGCAGACTTTTAGTAGGACTAGCCTCAGGTTCATAACTTGCCTATGCAATGCTTCTCTTCATGTGATGGAGAAGGAACACACCCACCCCATACTCCATGTGGATGACCTCATGTATCTCAAATGTTGTTGTTGTTGTTATTTTTATTATTATTATTATTATTATTATTATTATTATTATTATTATTACAGTGGTACCTCGGGTTACAGACGCTTCAGGTTACAGACTCTGCTAACCCAGAAATAGTACCTCAGGTTAAGAACTTTGCTTCAGGATGAGAACAGAAATCATGCGGTGGCGGCGTGGTGGCAGCGGGAGGCCCCATTAGCTAAAGTGGTACCTCAGGTTAAGAACAGTTTCAGGTTAAGAACAGACCTCCAGATCAAATTAAGTTCTTAACCCAAGGTACCACTGTATTATTATTATTATTATTATTATTATTAATAATAATAATAATAATATACTGCCCTATACCCGGGGGTCTCAGGGCAGTTAAAGCGTCAGGTTCTTATGATTCTTCCTAATACCCTCCACCACGGGATATATTGAGACTATTTTAACTGGGGGAAAGATGCTGACATCCCAGCATGACAGAAAGAAACAGCGGGGGGGGGGCGGATGGATGGGCTTTGAGTACAAAAATGAGCCTTAATTTTGCAAGGCAGAATTCCTACGGGAACACAAATTTGTTAACCTGTTCGCTTAGGACAAGCACTCAGTGTAATTTTAGGGCCTTTCAATCAAGGCTGTCTGAAACACCTGCAAAGGAAAGATAGCAGCCCGGCTAATAGCAACAGCATCTTATTCTCTGCATATACTGTGTATGTTTTGCCTTTCCTTGTATAATGCATTGGTGGAATCAGCAAGCTGATTCTTCTGCAGGCTTTGTCACTCCCCGCCCCCACTAAATTTTCACACACACAAATTGCCTGCCAGCATGATGGGGTTGGGTGGAAAGCCTAAAAATCGCAGGGACCCAGGGAGAGAGTTGGTACTGGCCTTAGAAAGGAACAACATGAATTCACTCTTGGCTCGGTTGGTTAGAGCATGGTGCTGATAACACCAAGGTTGCAGGTTCAATCCTGGTATGGGAAAGCTGCATATTCTTGCATTGAGGGTTGGACTAGACGATCCTCAGGCGGTCCCTTCCAACTCTACACTTCCATGTTTCTATGACAGAAAAGAAAGGGATTCACTCAGACAGTGGCCTCAGTGGTCAGAAGATAAATTCCCCAGATAAGTGGAGATGCGCATTGTGGAATCAACAATCTATAATCCCCTGCTGACTCCATGTGCTACTCTACAAGTAACACTGGTGTAGTGAGGCTGTGAAGGAGCTGCTACGATAAGGGTGGGTAGACCTTATGCTTTTGGAATTTGATTTGTTTTTTAAACTAGAACCTTGAGAATCACCATCCTGTCTTGCCAGTTAGCTCAGTTGGTTAGAGTGTGGCACTGATAATGCCACGGTCACAGGTTTGATCCCTGTATGGATGGATATTTCTACATTGCATGATCCATGGGGTCCCTTGCAACTCTATCCTTCTATTATTCAACCAGGTTTTTAAAAGTGACACTTTGAATTAAATAATAATATATAATAATAATTTATTACTTATACCCCGTTCCTCTGGCTGGGTTTCCCCAGCCACTCTGGGCAGCTTCCAACAAGAGATTAAAAATACATTAAAACATCAGTCATTAAAAACTTCCCTAAACAGGGCTGCCTTCAGATGTCTTCTAAATGTCAGATATTATTTTTATTTCTTTGACATCTGATGGGAGGGCATTCCACAGGGCGGGCACCAATAATGTTGAGCCCAGGAATTTGTTTTGAGTTTTGAGTATCAGAGCCAAATGGAGTCCATGGACTTTATACACAAAAACATCAAGCTTTCTTCATTTCAGCAGTATAATTTAGGGTGGAGGGGAGAGGGGAGTTTTATTTCTGCTATTGACTGGGAGACACAAATTCTTGCCAATCTACTGCAAATCACCTCAAGATTTACACATTTTTGTCTACTTGAAGAAGCCATGGTCCGATCTGAAAAATACAAATATGTAGGTTACAAAACTACAAAAATAAAGAAAAATTAAGTTTGCAAAACAATAATTACCATGTGGTTAGGGTAGATTAACGTGTCAGTGTCCACTTATCCCCAGTGTAAATATAACATATCGGCAAAAGTTGGAAATTGAAAGATAACTACATATAGCATGTACACGAAAATTGATTTCAGATTTGAAATCAGCATTGAAAGAACATATAACAACAGTTGAAAAATCTCATGCAACAGAAAATGAAAAAAAAAATTGTTCCCCATTGATCAGTTGATCCAGATCTTCCTTCTAACCAGCCTCTGGTGTAAGAGCGCTCTGTGTGCCATCATTGCATCTTCTGGAGCAGACTATACATGCCTTGAAAACCTTGGTCCTATTTTTAAACCTTGACAAGCAGGACAGCTGCAGAAGTGGCTAATTCACACCCAACACAGAGGACTTTGTTATTCACAAAGTACCAGCCACCAGGAAAGGGCAATCAGATATATGCCTCTGGGAAGGAGACTTTACAAATGCATAGATGCAGAGCCACTGATGTTTATTTGCGGGGGGGGGGGGAGGAATCAATGATGTTTTGTGGTTTAGTTGAGATGGGGGGGGGGCTGGCCTACTCTCTTGCTAATTGTGTTTTAATTTATTGGGCATGTTCTTACAGAAGGGATTAAAAACTTACATGCCTTCTGAAAATTGGTGTGAAATATTGCACATCATCATTATAAAAAAACCAAGGTCTGTTCATAAATGTAGGCTTTTATTCCTCAATATGCAGACTCTTCACGCTGCTGATAACCGGCTTTGAAGCAGCACTTCAGCCTTCAGAGATGTCAAGGGCACATCTCAAACTGCCCATAGCTGGCTTGTGCTCTGATCTATCTCGTCCTGTGAAGTCTTAACAGAGGGGTTTATTTAGGAAACCTGAATAAAGAAATAATGTCATTGGCAATTAGGAGAAGCAGATTAGCTTTCCATGAATGAATTTTGGATCACAGCAACATTTCACATCTTTTATAAGCTAGTAACTCAATTCCCCAGTCAATGTAAGCAAGTGAAGCTTTGCCTGGAGTGCAAATAAATAGACAAAACCACTTTTTTCCTTAAACATGGGGCAATTTGCTTTACCTCTGTAAATATTTATTCTTCTGCTTTGTGTTGTTATTTATATATCTTTTCCTCTGCTCTTTTGTATTTAAAGTGGTCTTTTTTGGTCCTACAGTTGCATTTTTTTTGCTTCATTTTATTCTATCTTTAACTTGTTTTTATCTTGTAAACCACCCAGAGAACTTCCATGACAGAGTGCCCTATGAACAGTACAAATAGATAAATAATATCCCTTGAAGCACCCATGTTAAATCTACATTTCCCTATTTCTGATACACATTTACCTGTAGTACAGTGGTCTGTCATCATTTTCGCCCTTGGAGTCTAGCAAGCAAAGAACTAGATTAGTTAACTAAAACCACAGCACAATTCAGCAAGATTTCAATTGCTGGCCAGACCAAAGAACTCAAACCAAAACTGCATCCAGCGAGTAGCTAAATGCAAATATATACAAACAGTATATTTCACCCCACATTTTTCTCTAATCTTGCTAGAGTGATTTCCAAAACTGAGCCTATGTTTTCATTGTGGGTTTTGTTTTGTTTTGTTTTGGCAGTCACTTCAAATCCCTCTTTAACAGTGCTACCTAACAAATTATTGTCCATGTGTTTTCCACTCGGTGGCAAAGTCTGAGAAAGATGCACATTAATTCATAATTAAATAACACAGCTAGCCTTTTAACAGGCAAACTGAACAGTCGGTGTAAGCAATCATTGCATTTGTATATTGTCCTGGAAGCTGCACCTAATACAAAATTCAGTGGCTCAACTGTGTCTTTCTTTTCTTTTCTTCTTTTTTGGAGCAATGTCACAACACTCCTGAAAAAATTGCGCTGGCTGCCAATTAGCTAGTTAAGATTAAGGACCTGGTGCAGAAAGCTCTATATTACTGTAAATGGCTATTGTGTTGTTTAATTATGTTGTCCTTGTATTCCAAACTCTCTATGCTGTTTTTAATTATCATAATCATGATGTACTGTCGGTAATTCCACTAGACTGAACTTAGTTTATTCATATGACCAATGTGACATGTGTGTGTCCAAAAAAGAATCTAAAACCAAAACACGCTTATGACAAAAACAACTAAAGCTTCTTATACCATGTCTGCTCATCTGTCGCTTGTTGATTGCATTTCTATCACACTTTATAAGTTCTCAAAACACCTTGCAGCAATACCTCATATAGTCTGGTACCTTTTCCTTTTAATTAATTTTTCATCAGCAGATTTAACAATGGTGAAAAGAAAATGAAAAAAAAAGCAAAGAAGAGGGAATAAATAAATAATGTCATCAGTTCAAATTAAGGATACCAGAACTTTCATCTTAAATTAAACATGTAAGTTGATACAAGCCACCCAGATGGTGGACATGGGTATCCACCTGAGATTGACATTTATAGGAAATATGTTCTAATGTAGCAAGGACAGTGAGGTCCTCAGACCATCATGTAACAGACAGTGCAGTGCTTATCTTTCCATGCTCAAAGTTGGGGTTGCCATATGTCCAGGAAAACCCGGACATGCCCTCTTTTTGGGGCCAACATGCCCATCTGGGCAGATTTTTACAATTTAAAGGAAATTTCTGGGTTTTTTGTGCTGGGGCTGCCAGGGAAAGAGGTGCGGCAGCAACCCTGTGCAGCCACACACCCCTTTCCCCAGCTCAGACTGGCAGTGGCTCAGGCTGTTTTCTTTTTGCTCTTTAAGATATGGTAACCCTATCAAAGTACAAGTCTGTTAGGGAGCCCAAGGGCTTGTAAAATCCACCTTAGTCCACTACTAACTTCAACTGCTCTCTTTGATGGTACCAGTAGGGAGGCAAATGCTGAACTAGGAATGGACATGTAATGCAGAATGAACTCACAAAAACCCATACTTGTTGACAGATCTTGAAAGTAAGGGTGAAATCTACATGTCTTGACACCCCAATTTTTGGCAAATCATCTCCCACTATTGCAGTCTTGAACCTGGCCCACAAAACCCAGGTCAGAGCTCTTGTTGGTTCAGATGGTGCCAGAAAGTCTAGGAGTTAAAACCAACCCTTGCCCATAGAAGCCATCACGTCTCCTGTCATCCCACCCAATCAGAGCCAGGAGAATCTCAGGCTGTACAACAAACATCTTTAAGATCCCAAGAATCAAGAGTTCAAAGTACCACTCTCTGCTTCTGAGGTCTCAAGCAGAAAACCAAATTATACAGTAGCAGAACAAAAAAAAAATTTTTTTTCCTTCCAGTAGCACCTTAAAGACCAACTAAGTTAGTTCTTGGTATGAGCTTTCGTGTGCATGCACACTTCTTCAGATAGCAGGTTAGATCAAGAAGACCAAGGGACTGGTTTAGTACTGAGGCTTAATCCAAGGAAACATCAGAATGGAAAGGTAGGTTTTATTAACAATAAACAGGGTAGCAGCATAGAATGGAACCTGTTTACCAGTAGGCGAAAGAACAAGAAAATATGGTTAAGGATGCAAGCTAACCCAGTCTAATACATTGTTAACCATTAAAGACACGACAAAACGTATCAGTGAGGAAGGTATGGAACAAAAGGTGAATATGGGTAACTTTGTGGCTCAGCAACCAGTGCAGGTCTTCAACAACTAGTCATCTAGACTGTAACTTTCCAGAACAGAGAGTCTATGAGTGTACATGTGACTACAAAGCTGTGGAATTTTCCCAACTAGCTAACTGGCCATCTTCAGCCAAGACAAAACAACACACAGGTGCAAGCCATGAGAGCACTTGGCAATTAGCCAAGCAAGAAACAGCTTCCTCATGAGTTCAGCTCTTTACCCAGAAGTCTAAGCTCCCATTAGAACCTTCCTTGGAGGGCAAGGCCTAGCAGAAGAACTAGGCCTCTTGACAACTGCCTTCTCAAAAGCCAACACCACAGGTAAGGGGGCTTGATTCCATCTTTGCACCTCCTAGTTTACAGAGGACAGTCCTCTTTTCCATGGGCTGTCTAGACCGAGTTTGATTTAATGATAAAAGACCATTAGGAAGGGAGAGCAGGATGGGCATTGAGCTTGCCTACTTGCGGTTAGCAACTGAAAAGCAAGACAGAGTAGGCAGGCAAGCAGGTCACTTTCCCCCACTATAATGAGATGCATTCTATTTTTATTTAAATTACCATGATTATTTCTCAATGTGCATTTAAATTAGCATCTACAAATTTTGAACAAACCTCAGGCCTCTTATGCATGTGTGATGCATTTCTGCTGCAGCAGCAATATGTCCACCAACCTCTGCAATTTGAGCACTGATGGTGCAGGCCTGATTATCGCAAAATGAAGGTTCTGCAGAGATATTTAAAATGCAGGGATATCCAGAACATTTGATTTACTTGGCCATTTTATGCATGTCTTGGTAGAAGTCTCCTTGAGTTCAATGGCACTTATTCCCACTAAAGCACACCTAAGACTGCAGTCTCAGCCCATCATTTTGGGTCTCTTATTCAAAGAATTTACCATGAATGGCTTATGCATGCAGTTTGCTCTCTGGTCCGTCCCCCCCCCCTTGCATTCATTATGAAACAGATGGGGGGGAATGTTACCATATCTAGGCACGTAACTCCTATCGACTCTTCCCCCCCATTTTCAGTTTCTGAGCGATACCAGGTAAATAAGAAAATTGTATAAAACTGCATCGTTTTCGGAGAGTTGTTTTTGTTTTTTGCTGCGTGGTCCTCAGGTGGCCAACTCAGCAACTAATCACCATTCAAGCTTCTGGTGTGTCGCCTGCTGTGTAAGAAGAATTCAGCGGACGTGAGATTCATTCATTCATTCATTCATTCATTCATTCATTGAAGCCGGGGTGTGGGGGAGCGGATCTTAAAGGGAGAGGAGGCGAGAAAGCGAAGCTGGGGAAATACCGGCAGAGCGAATAAATACATTTAAGCGAAGGTACCGGGCGAGGAAAAAAAGACCATTTGGTGAAGGCAGTTAAAAGTAGGCTCCATTGACAACTGCGCGCAGGGAAGAGTTAACCGCATCCTCCTGGTTAAGTTTACATGTAAATAGAGAGCAGCTGCTCCGCTCCGGCTCCGGCTGGCCCACTCGTGCCTTTGATTGGCTGCCAATGACATCACTCCCTCCGCTACTTCTGACACAGGACCCGAAGCAGCGGCGGGCGAGCCATCCCTTAAGAGTTGCCTGGCTCCTCCCCCTTGCCCACCCGCCGCCAATCCCGGGCATCCCCGCGAGGGGGGGCTCGAGCAGCTCCTCCCGGAGAGCCCCTATTGGGGGAGCGCGCTGTCTATCCCTCCCCCGGCCACGCCCTTTTCGAACCTTACATTTACTGTGTAGCAAAAGAGAAAGTAAGTATGTTGCTGGTGGAGATCAATGAAGCCGAGTGAATGGGGGCTTAATGCGTAAATCGATAGCCACAGACGAGCGCCGGGTGCTGGAGGGAATTATTTCTTTATGAAGTAAGTGGGAGACTTGGGTTCCTTACGGAGAGGAGCGGTTGTGATGCGTAGGTCGACCGCGTAGCGTCTCCTAGAATAAATCTGCCCTATCTTGGGGAAGTGAGAGAGATGCTTGTTTGGAAACAAACTGGGAAATGCGAAAAAAATGTTGGGGAGCAATGGGAAATAAGGTACTAGCACTGTTATCCGTCCCCGCGCCGGTCTGCGCTTGGAGCCCGCCGACTTGCGTGCGTTTCACCGACTGGATTGTCAGAAACGGAGGCTTTTCTCGTCCGGGATTGCTGCAGTATCTAGGCGGGTAGGGGGGGGGTCGGAGTGCAGAAGAAGCTCTCCGGAGCAGCATCTCTTGTAGCGCTTCTCTTCCTCCCCCCCCTCCTTTTTACGCCTGTTCTGTAAAACGCCTCCCCCCTCCGCAAGGTCCTGAACCAGCTCCGGATCGGTGAGCGTGAAAAGGTGCCTCATTTTGGCTGGGCTCTTTTAACTCCCAAGTCTGACTTCATGGCTTGGCTGGAAATATATTACCTCTGCTGCAGAGATGCAGAGCTCCCCAAATATCTTTGCCATCCTAAGGCAAACAGGGTTCCCTTAGCCGGTCTCCAAATACTTTATTAGTTTTTTTTTTAAAATCCAAACATTAAAAAACCAAACTCAAACATAACGTTACTGGTCTCGCACGTGATTTGGTTACTAAACTAAACCCTTGTTTTCTCTTTTTGTAAAAAAGAAAAAGGGTACTATTTCCCTTCTCCCGATCTTTGCTTCTCTTATTTCTCAGGAATGCATGGTGTTGTGTTGTTTTTCTCTGTACATTTATTTGTTGTTTTTCACAAATAGAAGGTGGGGAAAGGAAACTTGCTTTCTGTATTTTACATTTCCTCTCCCTTTATTGAATTCATTTTTTTTCTGACTCCCCATAGTTGATAAATGGTATTTCCTCTGGTCACAATTTAAACCCATTCTGCAAATACTTCTCTCTCTCTCCATTCCTCCTCAGGAGGAGATAGATGGGTTTTTATGTTTTCTGGTTTCTTATCCTAGGATAGTGACCCATCCTAATGGAAAGTGTGTGTATTGGGGTTTTGAGGGAGTGGGACATAGATTATAGAGACAGAAAGTAGAACGTAGGGAAGGGAATTCGCATTTTAAAAAAGTATTCTTGAATTGGATTAAATTGTGTAGGTTGTTCTTCTTTGACTGAAGGCACCACACGTTTCCACATGACTGTCCTTAATTTTGTGTCATCCTGTACTTCGTCCAGTTTAAGCAAGCTTAGTTAAAAAAAAAAATCCCTTTTTGAGTCAAATGGGAGTTCTTAATAAGTATGCTTGCGCTTTCAGCCTTAAAAGATACTGAGAGGGTGATGTAATAACTTTTTTTAAAAAGTGAGTGTCATTTGACTGACCTCAATTGGACTCTGCCAAATGTCAATGTAATTGGTCATTAAATGAATGCTATAAAACCAATATATATTATGAACTTGCTTGTGGGTGGGAGTTGCAGGGAACTCTGGTTTTAGGACAGTGGATCATCTCAGTCTGTCCCTCCTTGTGTTATGGTAGTGATAACTAAGGTATAAGAGCAGGAAGGTTGGGACCTGAATTCTTTGATATTCCAGGCCTGTCATTTTATGAGGAGTGTGCTAGTATCTGAATAAATGGCAGTTCCGGAATAGCAGTTCTGCTCATAAGGGATGCATGGCAGCCTCTGTTTCTTATCTCTCATTTCTTTTCAGTATGTGTTCAGATTACTGCCGAACTTCTCTCTCCCCCCACCCCCTTTTTGGTGGATTTTTACAGGAAGTATTGAAAACTGTGTGCTAGGAGGCAGTTAGAACATCACCTCAGGCCAGATTTGGCTGCCCTGCATTATTGATAATTGTTAACATCACACTGGTCGCTTCTGTCTATTTTTAATTTGCAGAAAGGAGGATAAAGTAGGGGCAGGTTCTTTTCCACAATGAGCTTCCTTCCCTTGGAGCAAGAAAGCCTTGGGTACATGATGGTAGCTGCTCTGCAAATACCTTTTGGTTTGGCCTATGTAATGTGGACTATTTAGGTTAGTCTTCATCAGGCCTGAATATTCTCAAAATATAGATAAAACATCAACATTTTGCACCAAGTTAACCTAATTTCTGCAGCAGAAGAAGAAAATGATTCAATATGCATATCAATTAAAATTTGCATAAATTATGCCAATTAAGATTTGCACAATCTCCCATTTTTTCCATTATTTATTATATCATCTTTTACCACTTTTCCAAATCCTGCCCTCCCTACAGGGTGCCGAAGCCCTCTACTCTCTGGGAGGCTTATTTAGCAACATCTCTGCTTTTTTTTAACTGACCACTTATAGCCCTTAATATATATTTTTAGCAATCATAAGGACTGTAAAATAGCTTTTTAATGTAAGTGCAGGCTGAGATGCTGAAGCTGAATTCTGTTAGTGACCAGCAAGCATTTATTGTGCACCCCCACAACTGCAGCAGACTCACAATCCTGGGTTGGAGACAGCCAATGTGTGGCAGTTTCTGCCATGGCATAAAGGTTGAGATGGATAATTTCCCAACTTCATACAGTTTTATGATTTCATGTTTGGTGGCTATGTGCCTTTTAGAATGGCTCTCCTCCTGTTCTATGAAAAACAAAGCATTTGATCAACAGTATTTAGAGCATTGCTATCCGGGAATAATGATGGAACTCTTGTGTGTTGCGAGATACTTTCTTATTGTTATTTTATTTCCCTCCCCCTTTTAACAGAGAGCTTGAGTTCCTTTTGACTTGCCATTCTCAGCTTCCTCATGCCTCCATCTCCACTAGACGACAGGGTAGTAGTGGCACTCTCCAGGCCCGTCCGACCTCAGGATCTCAACCTTTGCTTAGATTCCAGCTATCTGGATTCTGCCTCTTCTGCCAGCGAGAGCCACGTGAGTCTCCTCAGCACAGCTGTTGTGTCCCTCAAGGCTGCGAATCTGACGTATATGCCCTCATCCAACGGCTCTGCTCGCTCCTTGAGTTGTGGATGCAGCAGTGCCAGTTGCTGCACTGTGGCAACGTACGACAAAGACAATCAGGCCCAGACTCAAGCCAGCACCAGCAGCACTTCTGCCAACGTAGGAACCTCAACCACGTGCCCTGCTAACCAAATGGTCAACAACAATGAGAACTCTGGCCCATTGAGTCCCTCCAGTGGTGTGGGGAGCCCAGTCTCGGGCCCAACCAAGCAGTTGCCTAGTGTCAAAATCATCTATCCCAATGAACTGGCCAAGAAGATGACCAAATGCAGCAAGAGCCACCAAGGGCCGGTCATCATCGATTGCCGGCCCTTCATGGAATACAACAAGAGCCACATCCAAGGAGCTGTCCACATCAATTGCTCTGACAAGATCAGCCGGCGAAGGCTTCAGCAGGGCAAGATTACCGTCTTGGACTTGATCTCTTGCCGGGAAGGCAAGGACTCCTTCAAGAGGATCTTTTCCAAAGAAATAGTTGTTTATGACGAGAATACCAATGAGCCAAGCAGAGTCATACCTTCGCAGCCATTGCACATAGTGCTGGAGTCTCTCAAGCGAGAAGGCAAGGAGCCACTGGTTCTCAAAGGTATTTATGACCCATATTCTGCTGCCTTTCTTCTCTCCTTTTCTAGGGATGCGGCGATTTGCCAGGCCACTGGGAAGGCAAAGCTCTGCATGTTCTTGTGGAGATAGTTCATGATCTCTTGATGCAGGAGGACTTGAAAAAGGAAGGATGTGGTCTTGGTACCTTTTTCCATTTCTTAATATGGTTGTGAGGTTAAGGTTAATCCAAAGGCTAGCGGATGGAGTGCCTTTCCTTGGGATTAATGCTCACAATGTGGTATGCAAACTTCTAGGTTTTGCGGAATTTATCCTGGGCTTGATAATTTTCCTAATAGAGATTGGAGAGGCATTTGGTTAAGCCTGTTGTATATTTTCTTTCAGTCTTAATGGTGGTAACTGTTAGAACCATGCCTTCTTCAAAAGCTGGTGGGTTATGTGGAGGCGCATTAGCCTACAGAAGCAAATGAGGACATCCTTTTTGGAAATGAGAAAAACCCCTAAAGAATCAGCAACTGTCCTTGGCACTTAAACTCTCAGGTCCCTTGCAAAAAAAAACACCCGATAACTTTCATGTTAGCAAAGCTGGAGATGAATGTTGGGAAATGTTCTGGGTCCAGAATAATTAGAAAGCAAATTAGGTAGCATCAGTGAATCTAGGGGCAGGAGTAGAGCTTGACCTTGAGGAGAACTACACTGAAGACTGATGAGTCTCTTGTGAGCCGCTTCACAGCATGAGCTCAAAGAGGAAGAAGGGCAAGTGACTGAAACTTCCTGCTTCCTTGTTTCCTTTTGAACATGGAAGTGGAAAGCTCTGAAAGCTATGGGGCCCAGGTAGCTTATGGAGAGCATGGGTCTTGAAGCTAGTAAGATGAGTTCTGCTCACTGGGCTGTGGAGGTAGTGTAAGTCAACTACAGTTTTTTTGGCCATTTTCTAGTAACACATGAAATAGTCAGAGTGACTTTGAAATGGAATGATGGACTAGAGTTCCTAAAAGGTAATATAGTTGAGATGGCCCTCTTATGGAAATGTTTGTTGATCTTATTGGCCCAGCAACCTGAACACATTTACAGTACATGGCTGTGAAGCTTCATTAATGCAATGGGATTGTGAGTGTGTATTTAGGATTGCCTGTTCGTTGGCTTAGCTTTGTGTTGGACAACACTGGTAACTACTGTAGAAACTGTTACCAGTAATTAAAGTAATTGTGTGCCTTTTGTTGTTGTTCATGTATTAACTAGAACTAATTAGCATCCATGTTTTACTTTAGTGAGCCATGAAGGTTAGCTATGACTTTGCGTGTGCATACAGCAACCGAGAACTGCATTAATCTATTGACAGAATATGGTTTTAGACAAACGTCATGCAATAAAACAAGGTCATTGTGATTGAGAAACTTAACCACTAGAACGTCATTTGCAGGAATAGGTGATCATAGATCCAGTGGCTAGAGTTATGGTCACTAGTGTAGCACTTGTGGGAGCAACGGTGCCTTTGAGGACATCTCCTGTTGCCTCTGAAACCTCCTTGCCCCTCCTCGCTGACCCCTCTGTAATGGGTTGGTGAGGGCAGGGTACCTTTTTCTTTCCTTTGAAAAGTGCATAGAAGTGAAGGAGGAAGTTTAAAGAAGAAATGTTCTCTACTTCCTCTTTCAGTTCAATTTGCTTCTCAAAACTCAGATTGTTACATAAGCAGCTGAAAAGAAAGTATAGTGAGTAAGGGGGTAGACAGGATAGCGGGAAGAAGAGGGTGCCACAAGATTTGGAAGACAGACTGGAAAGAGAGAGAGAAGGTTGTGGTGGGGCCCGTACACACATACCACCACATGATCCTCATGAAATTGCATCATTTGTAAAGGGTTCCTTCCTGCATGAGATCATATCTGTCTTTTGACTGAAGGTAAAAGACTCAGTACTGCCATGTTTATTTTTATGTCTGTTTTAAATGATCTTATCTATTACACATTTTTTTAATGATGTACACCATACAGACTTTGGTAATTAAGCAGTATATAAGTAGCCTAAATAAATGATGTGAAAACAGGGGTTTGAGGCACAGATGGTATGATGCTCATAATTTTGCAAAGGTTCCCCTCAAAACTAGAACCAAATCATAGGTCACATCTGGGTCTTACAGATGTGTTCTGTGATTTGGTGGTTTTGTTGTCATCCTGTGTACAAATCATGATCTGTGCCTTGCGTCAATGTATTTGTGGTGCTGGCAAGCACCTAAGAAAATTTTTGTACAGAGCAGTCTACCAGTGTAATTTGGTGATGTTTCGGGGAACCTGCCATAAATTCATGCAAATTCTGTAAAATCCATTTTAATTCTACTGGATACAGCTTTTACCCAGACCCCATGGGGAAAGCAAATAATCTATATGTGTGTGTTGGCTTTCTCTCTTTCTGTAAGGGTGGTGGGTGTGATCCAGGGAAAGGGGGGAGGGAGAATCAACCAGAGGGGGTAGTTTCCATAGCGCACCCTCTCAAAATTCCAGAATATGTCCACAAATCCCCAAAAGGTTGGCAACTGCTGGACTAGATAACCAATAAACTAGAAGCTGAAAATCTGATTCGCCCGATGGTCTCAGCATTCTTTAGGGAGAAGCCAGAGTTTCTTAGCAGAGCACATGTTGGCACTAGGGAGGTCCCAGATCCAACCACTAGCATCTCTCTTTAAAGCAGGGTTGGGGAACCTGTGGCCCTGCAGATGCTGTGGGCTACAACATGCACCAACCCTGACTGCTGCACATGCTGGCTGGGGCTGATGGGAGTTGGAGTTATAATCCTTGTGAGAACCAATGAATTGTGAGCACAGTATTGGAATAGGAAGACTCTGGTTTAAATTCCCACTCAGTAATGATGCTTACAGGGTGACCTTGGGCCAGTCACTATCTTAGGATCTGACTCATCTCACTCCGAACCATGTATGGTGCATTGACTTCATAGCAGAAAAGTTGGAATCTGAATATAAAATTTTATTTTAATTCATTAATGGGGAGAAAAAGTAATAGGTCCTTTAATGAAAACCACAATCTCCAGTATGAAGGCCCACCTGTAGAACTAGGCAATCACAAAGGTAGGGGGCAGGGCATCATTTCCCCTCTAATGTGAGCACTGCATTATACACTGGGGAAGAACTTTACTTGGTGGTAAAGTGCATGATTTGCATGCAGAAGGTCTGGCATCCAATCCCTGGCATCTCCAGGTTAGGCCTTGGGAAGACCTTGGCATGAGATCTTGGAGAGACGCAACCAGGCAGAGCAGACAATATTCAGCTAGATGGACCAGTTTTCAATTACTGTCTTCTGGAGGAATATGCGCAGGCTCAGCATAAGTAGGAAGGGGTGCGGGGAAGAACTGGTGAGGTGGCTTTGTTACAGATGAAGCCTGACTGTTGTATTCATTGAAAAGAAGTGGGATGGCGTTCCGCACCACTTTAAGCGCTAATAAATGGGTGGTGATAAACAGGTGCTTAACACAGCTTAATCTCTTGGAGGACATGGTTGCACTTACTGTTAAGTTGTGGCTTGTGTTTGCACACAATATAGTCCAACAGCTAACACCACTCTCCTTATATTCTGAAGACCTGCCAAACTAAGTCCATCACGCAGATATTTTAAATAATATAATAATGATTTTTTAAATTTATATCCAGCCCATCTGGATGGGTTTCCCCAGCCACTCTGGGTGGCTTAAAGCACATAAAAAATGTAAAATGTTAGACATTAAAAACTTCCCAACACAGGGTTGCCTTCAGATGTCTTCTAAAAGTCAGATCGTTGTTTATTTCCTTGACATTAGAAGGGAGGGCGTTCCACAGAGTAGGCACCACTGTGAGAAGGCCCTCTACCTGGTTTCCTGTAACCTCGCTTCTCGCAGTGGGGGAGCCGCCAGAAGGCCCTCGGAGCTGGACCTCCGTGTCTGGGCTGAACTATGTCCCCATCATTTCCACCTTGCGTTCCATGACAGAAGAAAGGTGGGGGTATAAATGTACTAAACAGATAAACAACATGAAGAAGGTATATGTGGAATGTAAATTGTAGTGATAATTGCTGGAACTTATATTAACACCCCATTTGGACCTCCTGCCCTCATACATACTCATGAAATCCTTTGTATCACCTGAGGAAATTCTACTCAAAGTGGTGACCTGTTTTTAGGGTATGCTTCTGTTATAATGATATATTGTTTGGTGTTTTAGACTCTATGCCACTTAGAGGTTTCTGAAACATTAAGTGGTGCATGAATGTTTTTAAATGGTTAGTTACTGTATTTGTGTATAAAACCAACATGTGAAGAGGGGGACTGAGTAGCCGCACCCTCGAGTAGCTCCTCCTCCTCGTGTCCATACATACAGTGTGACGGCTTTGCATCCATATTCCATATGCACAAAGACTTCTATGCACTTGATCTGGAACACAGAGCCACCAGCAGGATGGGCTCCTTTGCACAGGTAGACATCTGGAGTGAAGCTACTTGGGAATGATCCCGTTTAGATATGTTTTAGATGTGAATATCATCTGAGTAGCACAATAATAACAGTTTATTGTCCTATGTGCACCTTTAGCTTATGGTGAATCACTAAGACTATCTATTGAGAACAGAGATTATAGAGAAATAATCCCTCTCATATTACCGTCTGCTAGCAATCTTGAGACTATAGGAATTGTGAAAGGACACACAGAGACACAAATTCAAAAATCCATGACTTAGTGCACTGCTGGAATTCTGCCTTAACTATTAGAAAATTGGGATCCAATAGAACAGTGAATATGTGTGGCTGAAATATGACAGGTAGTCCTTAGGAATGAAGTCCCCAGAGTTTCAAAGGCTTAGGTTGCCTCTTAGTCCTTGATTGCATCATTTGGGAGGGAAAAGAATCCTCACAATGTCACCCAGCAAACGCTGCTCTGGCCCTGCTCTGAAGCTGGGAGTTTTAAAATTAGCCAAAAGCACTTAGCCGCTTGATCTAAAGAAGCATTAGAAGAAAAGATTAATTTTTTCCTCCTCTTCTGCCAGCTAGGAAAAATTGTGGGTAGAGATCAAGGGATTAATGCTGCAGGTTTTTTTTTTTTTACTTAATGGTGGCCAGAAAAAAAAGTGAACAGGAAAGGGAGCGATGGCCACATCTCCATATGTTCTTTTTAAAGCAGCAGTGCTTAAAGGCGAGGACAACAAACGAAAAGCCCCTTTCTCATCCCTGCCTTGTTTGGAAGTGTGATCTGGACCGAGGAGACATAATAAGGCTCTGCTTCAGCATCTGTGCTTGCAGTGTGGCCAGAGAGGTGTTTGTTATTCAATTTCACTTGTCGGATGGAATTTTTTCCATCATGCTTCAGTAGCTCTTAATGTCCTGCATGTGATGCAATTTTTGTTTTTAGAGTTTGAACTAAAACTGAAGCTGGGCTCTAAAGCCCTTCTTGCTTTTAATGTTGAGTGAGGCTCTTGCCTTGACTGCGATCCAGTCATAATTTATGGCTGGCCCATCTGATCTTCCCAGTTTATGTTTGTAAACATTGGTTGCTAACTGCCCCATCCAAGTTTGTCCCGCCCCCCCCCCCCACATCCACTGATCCAGTGCCATGTTCTCCATGTTTGGTGCTGCCTGTCAAGCAGGCAGCTCTCTGTTGCCATTTCAGTGGTACAGTGTCACACAGAGGAGAAACTGATCAGAGGGCCCTGGCCCCTAGGGATTAAATTACAGGCTTCATTTACAGCTCTGGCTGGTGACCTCGATCAAATATATATTCCTGTTCTAGACGTCTAGTGCCTTTTTTTTGCTGGTGCTCTATGATGTGCAGAAATGTGACAATTCCAATAGAAGGCCAGGCTGCCCTTTTGTTAAAATACAGTTGAAATGTGTCCACTGGAATATAGATTTGAAAACATTGGTTCGGTTTCATTACATTTCTAGCTTGTTCTCCCTGTGTCTCTCTGTATGGCGTGTGCTGGCTGATGGGAATTGTATTCCTAGCAATATGCATAGGGCCACTAGATTAGCTACTCTTTCTCTAAGGATCGCAGGTTAGCCAATTCTCTCCCGTGATATGATGATCTAGGTCTTTGAGGTAGTGGTTCCCTCCTGGAGAGTCCATAACTGAGCAGGCGTTTGAACCTGGAGCTCCTCATTTTAAATATGAACTGGAGCCTTGGTCCCATGCTTTATACAGTGAGACTTTCTAACAGGGTTTTGAAGGAGAAAAAATACATTAAAGCACTCTGCAAAATTAACAGCTTGTGCATGCGTTATAATGAGTAGAAATGAAGTGGCTCTGATTCAAGGGAGTTGTGCTTATGCAAGGGACTTGTGCCTGCAGAGGAGATGATTTTGTTGCTAAAGCTGAGAACCACTGTTTACCCATCACCTCTGCTGGGTGAAATGCAGCACCGAAAAGGGCTAATAGGTATCTGCTTTGTTGTTGTATTTATTGTTGTATTTTTTTATTACCTTCATGATCGTATGGTGGGTTACAATAATTTAAAATTCAGAATTAAAAAAAAACCAGTTAAAATAACGAACAGGGTGGGTCTTCCTGAAACGCGTATCTCACACGTGTCACAGAATAAAGGGCCATATCTTCATCATCATTCACTGAAAGCCACATACAGTAATGAGGAAGCCAGACTCAACTCTATGGGGAGGGAATTCCACAACTCAGGGACTGCCATAGAGAATGCCACCTCCCACCCCAAACTTCGGAGGGAGGCAGAACTATCAAGAGGACCCCCTCTGCTGATCTTAATGCCAGAGGGACCGTAGGGGAAGAAGGGATATTTCAGATATTTTGGGACCGAAGTCATTTAGGGCTTTGAAAATCTACAGAAGCACTTTGAATTGGGCCTAGAAATGAACTGGCAGCCAATGCAGTTACTTTAGAACAGGGATTATGAGAGTTCTGAAGGCAACTCCAGCCAGTAGTCTGGCCACTGCATTTTGGACCAGGTGATGTTTCTGAGTTGTCTTCAAGGGCAGCCTTCCATAAAGTGCACTGCAATAATCCAATCTGGAAGTTAGCAGAGCATGGAGCATCAGGGCCATGTGTTCCTTGCAGCCGGGCTGCAGTTCTTAAGAGTTAAGTGACGTGTTGACCAGTAGGCCACTGCAAGTACCATGAATGGCTCACAGCTGCTTCTTAAAACAGAAATAACATATTTGTCTTGAGGCTGAACTTTTCCCAACATGGTGCCTTCCAGTTGCTGTTGGACTCCAACTTCATCAGCCCCGACCAACATGACCTGTGGTCAAGGATGATGGAAGTTGTAGACCAAAATATCTGTAGAGCACCTGGTGGGCAAAGCTGCTATACTATAATACAATGGCAGTGACCTTGGGACAGGTGTTATAGATGGACACACTCTTGCCTATCAAATGGATAATTTATGCTGATATTTTCAGGTGAGCCCTCTCTCCCTCCTCCAGTACACCTTGCTCTGAAATTCTTCATTGTCACGCCTGACGCTTAGCCTTTCTCTCTTACTCCAAAGGCGTTTGGAACGTTCCTGAGACATTGGCTATGGAATGTTTTGTTTGAATCCGTGGTTACTTTTTCTTTCTGACTTGTAAATCACATGCTTTGCTAGAGAGTGACCCCTTCATAACAGAAGAGTGAATGGTGGTTGAGAGTCCCAAGCTAGCCTGCTGCAATTTTGGGCGGTCTCAGCTGTGCTCCATGCCGTTCCTCCTGCATTTGGCTTCTAAGTTTGATGTGTGCAGTCTTCCTCCTCGGTCCCTTTAAGAAGATACCTATCATGTGACTCTTCTAACCAAAAAGCCGTTTCTCGAGCGGATTCCTTTCTTTGAACATCATGTTTTTCTTCCTGCAGCTCCTGATACAGAACTGAGAACAGCCTATGGTGCGATATTTGCGAAATGACAACTCTCTTTGAGCAAAGCTTTGCTTTCTTAGCAATTTTTGGAAGGGTTGTCATCCCCAAAGACGAGTAGATGACTCACACTTGGTGTTACTGAGGTGGCTTAGTGAGATTGTACTACTGAGATCATGTTCTACAAACTTTCAGAGCTATATTGGCCTAAAAGCAGTTGCAATGTAGATGTAATATTTGCTAATCTCTTACCACGGTTAAGGGACTGGTGCACTCCTCTCTTGGATGACAAAACTTGCCGCTCTTCATTTGTCAGCCTTAACTGTGGTTAGTGTTTAACATTTGCATGAGTGCTAATCTGTGGCCAATGCGACTTGGAGCTGGCCTTTAATTAGGTTGGGGTAGGGCTCTCAGTGGTAGGGCAACTGTTTTACATGCAGAAGGTCCCAAGTTCATTCCCTGGCAGCTCCAGGTAGGACTGGGAATGTCTCCTGTCTGAGAACCTGGAGAATAGCTGCTAGTCAGTGCTGGCAGGTTTGCCAATCTAACTTGTATAAAGTAGCTTCCTGGGTTTTGTAAACCGCGATTAAGAGGCATCCCAGTATGTCTTTACAATGGTTAGGGTGGGTGTTAAATTGGGTTAAAATGAACAATGAAGGAAATGAGGCATTTGTGCTGGAAAGTGGAAGGGGCAATGTTGGAGGGGTGTTGCAGGATCAGAGCAATGAGAGGCAAATAATTCTGCCTACGGGGTTCTGGAGAATGTTTGCTCATGCAGTCTTCTGCTCATTTAGAGAAACAATGGAATTATAGTATTGATAGAATGGGAGGGGGCTGTTTTTATACATGCAGGGACCCTGTGCAAGGCTAGCTTCTTAATCTAAGGGTCCAGAATTTCCATAAGGGAAGCTTGCAAATTACTAGACACAGCACAGTCTTTTTGTGAGAGAATGGAAAGCATAATAGATGAAAAAGTCCTGGAAAGATCATAAATAATCTGTTATGCTCTTTCCTAGAAGCTGGCAGGTACAGGTGTTGGCAGACCTTGCTGTGTAACACATTGCTACAATTTCAGGGGCCCCTGAATGGATAATATATTAAGTGTTCTCTGCACTGTCCCTTTAAATCCAGCCCAGGCGGTGTCCTCCCATTTTTTTAGAAGGCCTGTCTGTAGAACACTGCCAAGGAGCTATTACTCAGCCTGATAGGCTACTGTTGAACCTTGACTATTAGAGTCCAGCAGGCAAGGCTTGGCAGTCAGCATGACATGTCAATGGATGTGGAGGAGAAGTGAAGGTGACCATAGGCTCCCCACCCCCCTTGTCAGATTCTGAGCAGGGCTGTGGTAGAGCTCATGCTCTGCATGCGGAAGGTCCCTAGTTTGATTCCAGGCCCCTGGGAAGACATTGTTTAAAACCCTGGAGAGCTGCCGTCAGTCAGTGGGGACAACACAGGGATTGATGACCTGAGATACAGATGGTGCAGTGGTCTAAAGCACTGAGCCTCTTGGGCTCGCCGATTGGAAGGTTGGCGGTTTGAATCCCCACGACAGAGTGAGCTCCCGTTGCTCTGTCCCAGCTCTTGCCAACCTAGCAGTTTGAAAGCACACCAGTGCAAGTAGATAAATAGGTACTGCTGCGGCGGTGTTTCCGTGTCTGGTTTCCACCACAGTGTCCTGTTGTGCCAGAAGCTGTTAAGTCATGTTGGCCACATGACCCAGAAAGCTGTCTGTGGACAAACACCGGCTTCCTCAGCCTGAAACCATGGTGAGCTGCAACCCCATAGTCACCTTTGACTGGACTTAACCATCCAGGGGTCCTTTACCTTCACCTTTTTACCTATAAGGTAACTTTTGAAGTTCCATAGTTCCATGGTCCCTGCTTATAGGAGCCACATGGCATGACTGCAGCACCTAGTTAAACTATGGAACTGGTTAGCCAACACATTTCGTGCTTGCAGGATTCCCATAGACATCTTGGTTGGCTGGACTAGGGCAGGATGCTGGACTAGATGGGACACTGACCTGACCCAGCAGGCTCCTGTTATGTTCTTAATTACCAGGGTTAGGCCGTCATCTGAGCCTACCCTGATGACCCCTTTAAAACTTGTCCACCTCTGCCCTGCAGTAAAGCTGTCCATGCTGCTTGTAAGGATGCTAGAAGGTGACCACGCTACTGTAAGGAGCTCTCCGCAGGGCAGTCTTGCTAGTGTCTGCCTCAGTGAGAATCAGAGAATTGTAGAGTTATGAGGGTCATCAAACTCCCACAGTGCAGGAACCTTTTGCCCACCATGGGGCTCAAACCCACAACCCTGAGATTAAGAATCTCCTGTTCTACCAACTGAGCTATCCAGTCAATTATTTTCTCTACATCCCTAAATTTTGGATTCTCTGTAAAATGGGCTAGAACTCCACTCACCGCTTCAGCATGTATTCACTTGGTGAGCTACTTCCTAGTTAAAGAGATGCCAATATTTACACAAAGGCATCTTGGGGATGTGAGTGCCATGTTCCTCCCCACAGGAGCACTCATCATGCTCTATCGTGCGCTTTCTCATGTCCTGCCAGGATTTTCCATCAAGGTTCTTGTTGGCTGTTCTCTCCAGCTTTTAGGCCTCTGCCAGGTTTGTTCATATAAATAGCTTTGCCAGGAGCATTCGTTTTCTTCCATTGGACATTTGATTGCTTCTTTCAATTTTAAATGAATTATACTTTTGAAATGGCTTTCGAAATTAAAAATGGTGTGTGAGTGCCATTTTTATTCTTAAACCTTCATTGTGTTTTCAGAATACGTGAAGATTGAGAAGCAGAGATCAAGACAGTCCCCCTGACTTGGGCAAGGCCATTTGTTGTGTGTGTCAAAACTGATTACATTGTTTTTGGCATTTCACAAGAACAGCCTGCTGGATCAGGCCACTGTCCCATCTAGGCCAGCATCCTGTTCTCACAGTGGCCAACCAGATGCTTGTGGGAAACTGGTAAGCAGGACCCAACCACAAGAGCACTCTTCCCTCCTGTGGTTTCCAGCAATTGTTATTCAGAAACATTACTGCCTCTGACTATAGAGGCAGAGTAGAGCCATCGTGGCTAGTAGCCACTGATAGCCTTATCCTCCATGAATTTGTCTGGTCCTTTTTTAATGCCATCCAAGCTGGTGGCCATCAATGTTTTTATCATCCTTGGTTCCAGTGTTGGAAACTCAGATACAGTGGAACCTTGGGTTGTGAATGTGATCCGTGTGGGAGGCATGTTCACAACCCCCAGCGTTCGCTACCCGCAGTGCTGTGTCTGCACACACGCGGGTAGCGATTTGGCGCTTCTGCGCATGCAAAGTGCAATTTAGCACTTCTGCACGAGTGCTGAAACCCAGAAGTAACCCATTCCGGTACTTCTGGGTTCGGCGTGGTGCGCAACCCGAAAACACATAACCTGAAGTGTCTGTAACCCGAGGTACCGCTGTATATATAAGCCATGTACCAAATGGCTCCTTAAACCAAGGTTGCAGTCACCAAAATGGAATGTCTAGTTGCCATTTAGGGGCAAGAGAGTTCTAAAGTCTTATTTTTCAAATGATGGACTGACTGTGATTATCAGCTTAACATCTGGCTAGTTCAGATGACAACCTTGAGCTAGGTTAAGAACTCTAATAACTTAAAGAAGAAAAGTCACTTGACCAAGGGACAGTCCACATATCTACGGGCCTATTCCGGCCTCCTGCTCAGGCTGCACAGAAGAAATAACCTTGTTATGCTGAATTCGTATTTTGCACAATTTGTATATGGTGTTTGTTTGATAATGTGTGGTTTGCTATTCCTATTAAAGGATTGACAGACAGAAATAATAATAATAATTTTATTATTTGTACCCCACCCAATTGACTGGGTTGCCCCAGCCACTCTGGGTGGCTTCCAGCATATATAAAAACATAGTAAAACATTTTGGTTCCAGAAATTCATTCCAATTGTGCAGATAAAATATAACTGATAGAATTCTACAGAATAGGGTACTGCATTAGTGTGCAAAAACAGGCCAGATACAGTGGCTCCCAGGCAGACACCTCCAGATATTGGAGATGTCAGGGACCATCCTGGAGCCCAGGCATATTCACGTGGTCACAAGTGGTCGAAAGCCAAGTGTGAAATGCACCTGGCTAATTTCGAACACTGCTTGGTTCACTATTGAAATGGAATACTTGGTCCCCTTTTATGCTCATCTTGAGTAAAGCAGGCCATTTCATGTAGAAAGTCTGGGAGTTAAAACTGAAATTGATGGTCAGGGGAATCACATGCTATAGCCCTTGGACTGTACTATTTCAGACTGAGAGTAGGGGAGTACGCATCAATGCTCCTTAAGAACTACTAAGTGAGCAGTAGGCTCAAATAACATCTGCTTGGTTTTCCTTACCGTATATCTCCAGGAGTGAAGAAGCCAGGGGATGGCTTCCTGCTGAGAGCTGAGCAGCCAGGGTGAGGGCCTGGAATATCCCTGAAGGGCCCTGCCTGCCCTGTGGTGACAGCCCTGTTTCCAGACAACAACAATTCCATTTTAGTGTTAGCGTTGGCTGGGATCCAGGGCCACATAATGAATAAAGGGTAGAATTATTATATGGGCAAAGTAACTCTCTTCCCCTCCCCAGCTTTAGTCACAAGCCTTTTGAGAAATGCTGGAGAAGGAGAACACAGATAACATTGCAGCTGAGGGAAGGGCACACTTGGGATTGCCAACTTTTGTCCGGCCGCTGCTCTTGTGCTTCATCTGTAGTCTTTAGGAGGTGGTGATGCTCTGTTCCTTTCTGTAAAAAAAAGCTGACTTCTGCATCACAGTTGTTGTAAACATGGTTGTTTTTCATTAAACCTGCGGCTTAAGTAAAATGAGCATTCTCTACCTTTCACAGGGTTTCAGATCTCTAAATCCACCCAAGGAGATTCTTACGTCGCCCCTCTTCCAAATCGCTGAATGTTGCCCTTTGTGTTGTCTTAATGCTCACATAATCCCCCACATGACAGCGCCAGCTGCTGATTTTGTTTCGGAACGAGGGCTGCAATGAAGGGCAAACAGTCAGTGTTGCATTAGATACCAATACCCGGCTGGCTGGATGAAGGAGCGAATCAGCACTAAAATCCCCAAATGGGCAGATTAATATTTCATACAAGTCCCTTTCTGAGTGCTCAGTGCAGACACGTGTGCTGACTAAGTCTGTGCAAAGTGATAAAGCACCTTCAGCTTATGTAAAAAATGAGGCACATGCTTTAATGCCTTGCTCTTTTGGATTTCCTCTCCACTGTTTCACTTAAAATCAGAGTCTAATGTAAATATTCCAGAGTTGAAGCACATAGACATTTATGTTCTGTATAGGTAATTTTCAGAGAATATGCTTTTGAATCACAGAATAGGGAGATCCCAGGGGTCATCTAGTCCAACCCTCTGCAATTCAGAGATCTCAACTAAAGCACCCAGGACAGATGGCTACCTGACCTCTGCTTAAAAAACTCCAAGGAAGGAGAGTTCCCAACTTCCCGAGGGAGACTGTTCCTTAACATTCCCCCATCATCCAAGGAAAGTATATTTCTGTGAAAAGGGTAAGGATCCTGAAAATGTAGTGATGGGCAAAAAAGCCCAGGGCTTCCTCTGCAAAATACATAGGCCTTTGAACAATTTGGTTGCATGCAGAACTGCTCCAAGGCAAGGCACAGATGGTAGACTTGTGGCCCTCCAAATGTTTTGGGGCTACAGTTCCCAGCGCCCTCAGCCAGCATGGCCAATGGTTGGGGGAAACGTGAGTTATAGCCCAACGACAACTGGAAGGGCCACATAGGATCGTAGAGTTGGAAGGGACCACAAGGGTCCCTGCAATGCAGGGATCTTTCCCCCTACATGGGGCTCAAACCTGTGACCCTGAGGTTAAGAGTCTCACACTCGACCAACTGAGCTATCCAGCATCCTCAGGTTTGTCCTTCTTTGCAATGGAGGGGGAAATCACCTTGGCGAAAGGGAATAAAGTAACAGATGCAGAGGGTTCAGGGTGTGAGCACAATGGAGGTGGCAGGCCTTTCTGTACTTCTGTTCGGCATGTGAAAGATCATGCAGAGGTCCCCACATTGGAATCCCTGTTTCAATCCGCCACTCCGTCATTGTAATGATTGACTCTACAGGGACTAGGCTCCAATCCTGCTAAAGTTAGGCAGAAAGTCACAGCTGGGCAGAAAGGAAGAGCAGGACAGGGCTATCGTCCTTGGTTCCTACCTCTTTGGGCTTCCCAGGAACATCTGGCTGATCACTATGGAAATGTGATCTGGAATAGATAGACTTTTGTTCTGATCCAGCAGAGAGCTCTTTAGTGGGAATTAGATATCTTTGGCAGTGATATAAGTTTTCCTTTCTGGGGAGAAAAATCCTGTGCAAATTAGGCTAATTTGCATAGGATAATTTGCATGGGGTTTTTTTTACCCTGATGCCCTGGAGAGTGACCTAGTTTAGCATGTTTGTTTAGCATGCATTTTGTAAACAAAGCTTAGAAACGTTGAAGCCACCAAGTCTAATACTGTATTTTCAGTTGGTGCCCCTCCATTTTCTGCCCCACTCCTCATCACGGATGGTGGGCAAAATGAGCCGCTGTGAGTTCTTCCTCCAAGAATGTCCACATGGCCTCATTATTTGTTACAAACCAGAGGACAGGTCTGGGCCACAGTCTAAAATTCAACATGGAGAAGACGAAGGAGGGAGACAGGTAAATATACAGGCAGCCCCCCCTTTTATGTGTGCAACTGCGCATACACACATTGCAGCAAACCAGGAAGTGACCCAAAAATGTCACCAAAAGGGGGGCAGAATGGAGCAGGGCAGAGACAGAATGGGGGGTTTGCAGGCTTTTCAAATATACAGGATTTCACTGATGCATGTGGTGCCTTGAAATGTAACACCTGTGTAAATGGGGCCTGTGTGCCTGTATGCATTTATTTTACTTCCACATGCTTGCACTTGGTTTGTATGGCTATGGGGAGTCTGATCCCAGGCTCCACGGGAAAGGCGGGTTTTGAGGAGGTATTTGATGAAAGGAAGATGTAGGTGCACTAGAAGTAGTGAGAAGGGGGGGGTGTAGTTCAGTTCACATTTAAAGGTGAACCTACTTGATTTGCACTTCTGGAAATGATACATGGGCCAAAACAGAGCCACCCTTGGAAATCTGCACCTCTCTGAATTTTGAAATGCAGTTCTTCCTCTAAGTCAGGTGTGGGGAACTGTTGGCTTTCAAGATGTTGCTGAACTACAACTCCCATAATCCCCAGCCGGCATGGTCAACGGCCAGGGATGATGGGAGTTGTAGCTCAGCAGCATCTGAAGGGCCAAAGGTTCCGCACACCAGATCTAGGTGGTGTGTTCAAAAATGGGAAAATGAGCAATATAACACCATTAAGACATGGCAGTTAATAACTGGATCAAAATTAAAATGTGTTGAGACTTCCTTGAAAAGTCACTAATGACAGGGCCGTATGCATTTCATGAGAAAACATATTCTAGAAATATGGAGCCACAGTTAAAAAGGCTTTGTACCCATCAGCCCCAACCCCCTTTTATTGATGGACTAGTGCAGGGCTTCTGAAACTGGTTGTAGAGTTTGCACAGATGCATATGGGAGCTGGTAGTCAAAATGCTCTGATGTTCGATTCCCACAAGCATTCTTCCTGCTGCACTCTGTACCATTTTGGAGTTTTAGAGGTCTCTCTAAAGGCAGTCGTATGTAAAGCATATTGCAAGATTCTAGTGCACACATTCCCAAAAGTGCCCATCCTTATTAGCTATATGGGATCAGCAGGCTTGGGAGAACCCTAGGATTTGCAGGAGCAGAAAAACATTGGGGAGGGGATCCTAAGGGTTGGGTGTAGAGGGAGGATGACCCAAAATTAGCCTGAGCATGCTCCGTGAGTGCAAAATGCTGACTGCTGGAGCAAAAAAACTAGGAGGGTGTAGAAATCAAAGGGAGTGTTTTTGGAAAAGGCATGGCTGGCTGGCTGGCTGGCTAAAACATTGAACAGGAATACTCCACACTGCATTTTGTTGTCTGTCTTGCTTAAGGGGGCAAATCTCAATCTTTTTTCTTGCATTTCATTTCTCTTAGTTAAAGTTTGATTAGATCAAGCCCCCTGAACTGCCTTTCCTCTGAAATTCTCTCCATCTGATAGCAATTTCTTTAATTTGGTGGTCCAGATTTAAGATGCGGTGACACCTCTCTAGCACACTAGAGTACTACAGTGGTACCTTGGTTTACAAACTTAATTCATTCCGGAAGTCTGTTGTTAAACCAAAGCCGTTTTTAATCTTAGGCACGCTTTCCCTAACGAGGCCTCCCGCCGCCGGTGCCCTTCCACCATTCAGCTTCCGTTCGTAGACGGAGGTAAAGTTTACTAACCGGAACACTACTTCCGGTTTTGTGGAGTTCGTATACCGAATAGTTCATAAACAGGGCTGTTCTTAAACCGAGGTACCACTGTACTACTCAGTATTTGATGCTGTAAAGTTAGAGTGTCCTAGTCTCTAATATTGCTCTATTATCGGCAGAGTATTTTGTTTCGCTTTGAGGGGTGTGAACTCTTCCCTGGCAGGAAATACCTTTGATCTTAACTGAAGTATTAGATCTTTTCCCAGAAATTGCTACAGATGTTTCATTTCAGAGGAGCCTCCAAATTTGGCTCCAGTCTTGCTTCAGGGGAAATTCTGTGGCATTTATAGTTCTCTGTTGCTTTAATCATCCTGTGGGTTCCTTGAGCCCGGTGGACAAACAAAAACAAAGATCTAGTTGTTCTCTACAGTGATTCGAGTTAGAAAGAGAGGTCTCCTTTAATCTAGAGAAAGGGTTTTCTGAGACCTAGTTAGATATTACATGCTAACATATTTGTTGCATCTGCTGACTTGAAGAGAGGGGAACAAATCTGTAACGACTTCCAGAGGGACAACCATGTTCAGCTGTTGCAAGCAGGATCGAAGGATCTGTCAGTTTCTTCACTTTTATCATTTTTCAAATCTTGAATTCGGTTCACCACTTTTCTGCATCAGTTTGTTAAGTCTTTAATGGGAATTCATTATTTTAGTCTGCATTTCTCCTAACAGGACACATTTTTGAATGTAGAATCGTAGAGTTGGAAGGGACCCCAAGGGTCAGGTAGTTTCCCTGGTTTACTGCTTTTTTTGCATATTTGATTTTTCACAAATAAATGCATTTTTTTAACATACACATTTCCCTAATATGCACAGTGTATATATGTTAGTTGGAGAACTGCATCACAAAAAATGGAGGATTGTGAAGATCAATGCAATTTGGTTTGCACATTCTTACGGGATGTGTGAATTAGAGCCATTAATGAATTAAAATGGAAACCAAACCAAGTTTCTCCCCGCCCCCCCAACTATAGCAGAGGGTCTTGTAGCAACTTAAAGCCTACCAAATTTATTATGGCATACACTTTTGTAGACTACAGTCCACTTCATCTGACATGTTAATCAGGAATTGCAGGTCTACACACACACACACACACAAATTTTGGGGGACTGTAAACAGAGGTTGGAAAGAAATGAATATGTAGTCAAACAAAAAGAGCACTATATCATGATTAAGATGAGAGAGAGACTTCCTCTTGCTTTTCTTTAATTCGAAGCATTTTTAGCATTGTATACCCCACACAGTAAATTACTAATATAGCTATAACAACTCCACCATTAATATTCAACATTGTAAACAATACAAAATCATACTGAGATCAGTTTACAGTGTTGAGGGGTTATTAACCTTCCAGAATAAAAACGTCATCTTAAAAATATGAGGTTGGGCATTCATGGGCTTTATTGGGGGAAATTATTTCAGACTGCTGCTACTCCAGAATATCCATCATCCTGTTCTGTGGGAAAGAAATTTCCTGGAATTGTTCTGCCTTATTTCTTCCATTTCTCCTCCATGGAGGAATCCCTACAGCCAGTGGTCCTAAACTATGATGAAAAGAACCAGCAATATGGCTTCAGTAAGTGCTTGTACCCAGTGGCATAGCGTGGGTTGTCAGCACCCGGGGCAAGTCAAGTAATTTGCGCCCCCTAACACGTGGATTTGCGCCCCCTAACCCGTGGATTTGCGCCCCCTAACCCTAACCCCCAGATGTTGCGCCCAGTGCGGCCGGCCCCCCCTGCACCCCCCACGCTACGCCACTGCTTGTACCAGCCCAGGGAAACCTATCTGATTCATTGACCCCAGGTGCAAGATTCCATTGGAGCAACCAGTTTGTAAAAGGCAAGGTCCCGCTGCTTTAGAGACCGAAGATGCTTGGGTAACTTGGAGCAATGGCAATCCTCCGAAAAAGTTGCCTTGTGTTGGGGTAGAGTTCAAGGGTTGAGCCTTAAACCAACACAGGCAACTCTGCTTTTCGGCAGACAGAAACATCAACATGTATTATGTACAATTTAGCACACACAGCACATATTTAATTTATGTATTTTAAAAATATGAATGCCCTAGCTTTATTCAAACAGTCATTCCAAATATACCCATGTTGATATAGCTGCAGGCTTCTGCATCATCCCAGAATTGCCTTAAGGTTTCTTAGGTTTTGCTAATTGGGGGAAAACAGGGGGGGGGAATGTTTGCTTTCATCTAGTCTTAAATGGTTATGTTGACCTCAGCATTGTCATGCAGAAACAAGTATCTCTCTGGATATACATTTTAATTAATGTATGCATTTGTGATAGAAGAGAACTAAATTCTGAAGTACAGTTAAAGAATAGCAATAGCTCAAAAGTGGGGGGAAATCTTATATTTTCTTTCCCACCCAGCATTCATCCTGATCTCACCCCCCACCCTCGCCTTCAACTTCTAGTTGATAGAACCTTGTTTTGCATTCATATACTGAAGACTTGGGAGCAAAAGAAAATGATGATCTTAATTGGTCAGTGCATCCATCTGGCTGTTAACTAGAAGGCTGGTGGTTCGAGCCCACCCAGGGATAGATGAGGGCATGATTCCTGCATTGTGTGGGGTTGGACCAAATGACCCAGTGTGTCCCTTCCAACTTACAATTCTATGATTCTAAATGAGGAATTGGGAGTTTATGGTCCTTCAGATGTTGCTGGACTTACAACTCCCACCACCTTTGATCAGTGTTAGAAATTAGCCCGGCGCCAGGTGCATTTTTGCGACTAGCTCATGTCCAATTGTGACCACGTGGAGATCTCTGGATGCCAGGCTGGTGACTGGGGGGGGGGAGCGAAATATCACTTAGAGAAGGACCTGAAATATTTTCCTTGAAGCTTGAATATGTTTTATTTGAAGTTTTAATGTTGTAAACTGCTTTGAGATCAGTTCTTTAAAATACAAATGACAACAATAAACTCCACAGGGTGGGGGATGGTGCCTAGACATTCCATTGTGGCGGCCATAACCTAGGTTTAAGACACCATTTGGCGATTAAATTATATATCTGAGTTTCTAACACCGCCTATGACTATTGGCGACACTGCTAAGTTGGGATTCCAGCATCTGAGGGCAATGTTTCTCCACCCAAAGTCTAGGTTTTGTGGAGAGAAGGCACTCTGTGAAGAATGATGAAAGGGCAGGGTCTGGACATGGGTGTAGCTGGGGAGGCAGGGGGCAGCTGTCCCCCCCCCAAATCAATCAAAATCAATACAAATCTGAGGTTCTGCCCCCTCCTAACAAAAGCCTGCCCCCCTAACAAAAGTCCTGGCTATGCCCAGGGGTGTGAATCCTTTATAAACTAGCTGCTTCGAATACCCAAAAGGGACTGCAGTGCTATGTCAAGATCTACTTTAGGACTGAGTTTGTTTATGAACCTGCCTTTCCAGGTAACTAGCGAATGGAATGGGGGTGGAGGTGGGGATGCCAGTGGATGGAACGCTCCCAGTTCATTTGTTCCAGAGCGCTGCAAATTATTCACCCTGACAGCTTAACTCGAGGGGTGGATGTGCTTGAATGCTGGCGATTGGGAACGGGAGGGGCCGTGCAGAAGGCTCCTCTTTCCAAACCCCTTTGAGAAATGGAAAAGTGAAACCGACCCTTTTGCCCTCTGCCACATGCTGTCTGAGCACGGAGAGAAACCGGATTCATATGAGTTGCATGCTTTCCCACAGTGCAAGCATCACCTACCCTTTTTCTCTCAGTGTTCTAGTTGCCGCTGTGTAACTAATATAGGCGCTCGTGTTCAAACTGCACATATTTGGCTGATTAGATAACTGGCTTCCTCTCTAGCAATTTTGCTTGGGGAGTTTTTGGTGGAGAGTGGAATCCAGTGTTGTTCTACCCAAACTCTGGAGTGGATTGCAGCACCCAGAATGGATTCCTCAATTGATCTTAGATGAGCACAGAGAAAGCTAGTGCAGCTAAGCTTCTCAGCACATGTACAAAGGATTCCAAGGCATGCAGAGGGTGGTGATATTGTCCCCTGCACGGCACTTGGAGGGTGCTCCAAACAGAGCCTTAGTGTGTAGTCCTCTACCAACTTAGCTAGTAAATATGGGTTCAGACATTCTGAAAAGGTATAGCGCTTGGGATCTAGCATTTCAGTGCCTGATAATACCACAGAATTGCAGTTAGAAGGGAGCCTGAGTAGGGGTGGCTAATATGGGGCTCTCTGGATTGGTTCTTTTCAACCTTGTGTCCCCAGATTTTGAACTACAACTCCCATCTTTCTTGACCACTGGCTAAGTGAGCTAAGAATGATGGGAGACCCATGGTTGAAGAACGCTGTCCCATTTTACTCAGCCTGCAGGACTAATGGATGAAGGGGGCTGTAGACCCAACAGCAACAATGACCCTTGTTCTAGAAGGTAGAGAAGTCTTGATTTTGAAGCATTGTGTAATGTATTGCTGATTTCCAAAAACAAGTGTGTCAGGGTTCGCAAGTTTGTCGAGTCACTCTGTGACTGAAACATTTGAGTGACCAGTGGCTTTGTAAATCCAATTGCAGATGGGAAAACCTCAGGCAAATGTCTCCTCTTCTGGCGTGCGGTTCACAGGTTCAGTTGTTAATCATGTAGATTCTGAGCGACGTCCATGCCTGTATGAAGTGGCCTTTCATGTGTCACAGGCGACAATTCTGAGGAGCATGTCATGTTGTAGAAAGTTCCAGAAGTTCTTTTTTCTGAGGCTGGTTGTGTGACATGTGCAAAATATTTCGAGTGAGTAAAGCATATGCAGCAGTAATGCTTCTGAATACAGTGGTATCTCGGGTTACAGACGCTTCTGGTTACAGATTCCACTAACCTGGAAGTAGCACCTCCACTTAAGAACTTTACCTCAGGATGAGAACAGAAATTGTGTGGCGGTGGCAGCGGGAGGCCCCATTAGCTAAAGTCGTACCTCAGGTTAAGAACAGTTTCAGGTTAAGAATGGACCTGCAGAACGAATTAAGTTCTTAACCTGAGGTACCACTGTACCAGTTGCTGGAAGCCACAGGATGGGAAAGGCCTCTTGCACTCGTGTCCTGCTTGCTGGTTTTCCACAGGCATCTGGTTGGCTACTATGAGAACAGGATGATGGACTGGAGGGTAATATTAACGGGGTGGGACTATGTATGCCACTTGGAGCTCCTTGGAGAAAAGGTGGAATATAAATGCCATAGACTCATTGAGTTGGAAGTCATCTAGTCCAACCCCCTTCGATGTAGGGATCTTAACTAGATCATTACATGATGGATGGTCACCCAACCTTTGCTTAAAAACCTCTAAGGAAGGAGAATCCGCAACCTCCCGAGGGAGAGTTCCATTGTCAAACAGCTCTTACTGTCAGAAAGTTCTTCCTGATGTTTAGCAGGAATCTCCTCTCTTATTACATAATAATAAATAAAAATAAAATGCGTAAAATATACACACTTGCCTCCTCCCCTCTGAGTGAAAAATGTGTGTTATTATGAACCAAGCTTATAGACTGCTTCATGGAATAAAGCCATCAGAATGGTGGACAGAGTAGATATTGGCATGAATTGTGCTCAGCTTCTAGAGGGAAGAACATTTAATTATCCATGTGCTCCTGCCACACATTTGATACAGGCTGGGCCTTAGTCAAAATGCGCCCTGTTTCACAGCCTGATTTCAAAAGCAAAACACGGGGCATTATTGTCAATTTTTTGGAGGTGTTACGTTGGGCAGTGGAGGTGAGGTGGATGAAGCCAGCTGCTAAGGTCTGGTCATTTCCATACCTCCTTTGAAGCCCCCAAAGCAATGCTATGTTTATCATATAAGTGGTGTTCACATGCTTAATAATAATAATAAAATATATTATTTACACCCCGCCCATCAGCACATCATAGAAACACTTGTGCAGAGATCGCTTGTACCTGTGTTCAAGAGTAACATGTGAACAAGCCAATAATAATAATAATAATAATAATAATAATAATAATAATAGTAATAATAAATTTTATTTATATCCCGCCCTCCCCAGCCGAAGCCGGGCTCAGGGCGGCTAACAACAATAAAACAGTACAAAAGTACAACACAAACAACACTCTAAAATCATTCATTATAAAATTAATTAAATTCAAGCCATTGGCCACCATTGGACCAGAGCTCCGCGAAGATTGCCGAGGGAGGGAGTCAGGCTGTGCCCTGGCCAAAGGCCTGGCAGAACAGCTCTGTCTTGCAGGCCCTGCGGAAAGATGTCAAGTCCCGCAGGGCCCTAGACTCTTGTGACAGAGTGTTCCACCAGGTCGGAGCCACAGCCGAAAAAGCCCTGGCTCTAGTTGAGGCCAGCCTAACTTCTCTGTGGCCTGGGACCTTCAAGATGTTTTTTTTTTGAAGACCGTAAGTTTCTCTGTGGGGCATACCAGGAGAGGCGGTCCCGTAGGTACGAGGGTCCTAGGCCGTATAATGACACTCTGTCATTGTAAGGTAAGAGCTTGGTATCCAGTCCCAATTAGAGCTCCCCTCTTGCGCCTCTGGTCTCCTTCTTGCACCTGAAACGTGCTGCAGGGGAATTTCATACCTACCCACAACCTACATCTGAAGTGAAAGTTCATATAATTCGCAGTGGTTCTTGAATCTTTTTTTAGATATGCGTACCCAAGTACAGTTATACTTAGAAAGAGACTATGGTATATAAGGTCGTGTATGATCCTGGAATTTCACCCCCATTTGCTATAAATAAAACCCATGTCTAAACAAATCCATTTGGTGTTAACCCTAACTTTCTAGAATGGAAGCTTAGTGAGGAATGTTGCATTTCAAGTATTAATGGTGGAGATGTTGGGTGTGTGTCAGTGTCTAGGAATTGTAATTTGGGTAGTTGTTAATAAATACTGGCTATATCGTTGAGAAGAGAAGAATCCTGCCAGATCAGGCCAAAAGCCCATCTCGTCCAGCATCCTGTTCTCACAGTGGCCAACCAGAGATGCCTATGGGAAACTCACAAGCGGAACATAAGCAGCACAGCTCACACTCCCGCCTGTGATTTCCAGCAACTGGTCTTTGGAGGGAAACTGCCTCCGACAGCGGAGGCAGACCATAGCCATCACGGCTAGTGGCAAATGACACACAACCTGAGTATTGGAATTGAGTAGGCACTCAAGAGTAAGCCTATGAGCTTACTCTTCTGACACTTGGGTAGGAGGAAGAACTGTCCTAATGGAATTTCCTTTTTCCTCCTTTGAAGCTCTCGGGAAAAATGTGGCTTCCAAGGAACTCTTCTGGTTGTCAGTTAGCTGCCACATCTTTCTCCCCCTATTGCAGAGTATATGGGGTGGGCAACCTGTGACACCCCCCCCCCCAGATATAGCTAGAGTGCAGTTCATATCATCCCTGGCCACTGACCGAGGCTGATGTGAGTTGGACTCCATAAATCATTCGGGGGGCCCCAAGTGTCCCACCCCCATTGGAGAGTTAAGAAATACTCACAAGGTTTTTTTTGCCATGTTCGTCTGTTGGTTGCATGGGCTGTGGAAGTTTGTACTTTTGTACTTTTTAAAGAAAGGTACAAATGCATGTGTTCTGCTCTGGAAAGAATCTAGATATCTGTTCCATGCCACGCCTCTGCCACAGCGGAGAACCCTGTGCATTTTGAAGGCTCCAGAGAACAATTATTTGACAGCAGGCAGAACCCTATGCTTTTCAGCCTCTGTTTTCATTAGGTTTTTGGAGCATGTGTAGAACTAGGGTTGCTGTATTTCAAAAAGTGGAAATCCGGACACAAACGTTGTTGAGCTTTTTGTTTTTGGCCAAAGTCGTTGAGCTTCTTTTAGTTTTGCAAGATCTATTAAAACACACTTGGTTGCCATAAGTCTGGATTTTCCCAGAAATTAAAGCAATTCCTGCCCAGACACTGTTTCCAATGGCTGAATCCTGGCAATGTCTGGGAAATTCTGGGTGCATGGCAACCCTAGTAGAACATAGCTGTGAAAATCCAAAGCAATGCTTGGATAGTGACCGTAACATTACTGGTGGTGGTGATGAACAACTATCTTCTACTCATGCTGTCTTGACACATGTCTCTTCTCTTATTTAGATCTCGAGCATTCTTCCACCATAGGCTTCGAGCTGTCATGTTATGCAATTCCTGTAGGCCTTTTCAAAAGAGTGGAAACATATCAGGTTACCCACTTCCTCTTATTGCAGAGGCCTGCCATTTGATTTTCTTTGCTGGTTGCACGCCCCAGCTTTTCAGTGTTAGCTTCCTTTATCTTAAAAAAGCAACCAACGATGAAACCACAATCCCTCCTATAGAGTAAGTTCTATAGTACAGTTTGTTTAGAGTCATCACAGTATTGCTTTAGAGCAGCATTTTTCAACCTTGGATCCCCAGATGTTCTTACAAGCCCACCCATACTTCTGAATCCTCACCCACTGAGTGTTGCAGGTAAATCTCACTCCCCCAGTTTGCCCAATCATTGTTTTGCAGGCTGAGTGGAGTCTACCTGTGGTGCTGGATAGCATACAGAGGAATGAGTATCCGTGGCCTTACCTATCTGCAGCCCATGCTCCACCCATGGCCTATTCTGGCCATGCCCACTGACATGTGGTCCCTGACCATGCCCCTTGTTGCCCACCCCACATGTAGAGATGATGACACACAGGCTGAAGTGTGTGAGGGTGCTCCTTTTCTTTGATCATTAAGCAAAGGTTGCTGCTTTTAAGGCTGAAAACTTGTACACATTTCTAGTGTTTTCCAGTCTCATTGAAATCAGTGGGACCACTTCCAAGTAAATATACGCAGGATTCGGCCATAAAATTCTGCCACAAATCTTTGATTAGAATAATTATACAATGCAGATATAGGTGCACAAATGTACTCCATTATTATCAATGTTGCACTTTTACTACTTCTCAAAATTAGTAATGGCTGTATTGGGGAAAATAATTACATCTAGAGTTCTCAGCTCCCTTGATCCCTGCCTGGATGTCTTTTGCTTTCTGAACAACTTGTGTGTGTTTTTCAGAGTGTGTGTATGTGGAAGGATGTTAACTAAGATAACAAGCTTCCCCCTTTTTCTCTTGGAGGATAAAAGGTAATTTAACTTTGAATTCTGAAAAAAAAAGATGTAGCAAGATGGGTTCTGTGAGCTGGAAAATAAATTTCTGGACCTGTTGGCTGTAAGAATCATAGGAAGGCTAAAGGCTTATAATAATTGGTGATCCATTTCTCTCCCCCTCCCACAAGTTCAGCCAAGAAGCCGAGAATCAACCCTTTATCACTGCTTCAGCCTCCATTGACCTAACCATTCCTTGTTCTGATCTTCAGTGCAAACTGTACAACTAGAATGGAAGTACAAACGTTAGTTAAAAAATAACACTGTGAGTCAAACATAAATTCTAAACCTGGATTCCCTCCCTTTATGGAATAGTTTGACCTCCCTGACCTGACCTCCTTGACCAGAATGCCTGATGGCTTGATTAGAAGAACAATGAGGAATCCGGATTAGTGGTAACCATAAAGATATATGTAGTACTTTTTCCATTTTCTGATATTGCCAGAGACAATAAGACAGTAACAGAGTGGTTTGCCTTAGTTAAAACCCAAGGGCTGAATTTCCTTAGAGCAAACCTCTCCTTGACATCCCTGGGTGATATTGATGGATTAACGCTGGTGGGTGAAATTACTTTAAAAGTTTGGTGGAGGCTGGAATGAAGACTCACTTGAATTGAGTTTGCCTTGAGCAAGAAGGGAGTGTGTCTTCCTTTTGGAGTTCTGCTGGAGCGTTTCATCTTGCCTTGTGCATAATTATAATTGACGCATGGGGCAACCTGCCTAATGAAACCTGTGCCCTGCAGGTTGATAGCCCTGTATTGTGCATCATCTGTAAAGGTTATGTGGAAGGTAAGCATAATAGTCCGCTTGGCTTCTATCCAAGAACCAACAGGTATAACTTCAGCAACTGTAATCCAAGAATTATCATGGTTCTCCTTTTTTTTTTCTTCAAAAAAAGGCTCATTCTGCAGGACAGGGCCCTATGCTTCAGTCCCCAAGGCCTGCCCTGACAGCACCACTGACTTCTGCTGTCCTAAACCTCTGGGCTACCTGGCAGCAAGTCAGTATGTCAAGTCCAAAGTTCAGAGTCCCGGCATCAATCCAAGCAAGGAAAGCCCAAAGACCAAAAGTCAGGAAACGCAGTCCAGGGTCAGGCCAAGTCCAGCAGTCAGAATGCAATCCAGAGTCAAACCTGAAGCACAGTCATGTAGAGGTCCAGGAGCATCCAAGCCAAGGTCCACCAACAGGGGAAGTTGAGCAGACAGCACCTCAGCTCTGCTTCCCTTTCATACTTTGCATGCTTATTGTTGCATCACGAGGCAGGTGACCCTCACCTGTTCCAAACCTACTTTAGCAGAGGAATTACACACCTTCTCCCAGAGCTAGCGATCCCTACCTGGCCAGCTAGGAAGCTGGGCTGTAGGCCCTTCCTGCCTCAGCCTCTTAGAGCACCCCTCCTGCTGCTCCCTAGGCCTTAGAGCCTGCTGTGTTTGTGGAGACAGGTCCCCTCTGGCTCTGGTGGTGAGTCCTCCTGCTCTGGTTCCTGTGCATTGACCTCCATCCCCTTGCCACCTTCAGTCACCCAGTTTGTGCTTCCTTCCCCAACCCTTCCTTGCTTCAGCATGTCCCAACCCTAGCTACACACCTCGCCAGGATCCTTTTCCTCCTCCCCATCATCCTGCCAGTTAATGACATCTATATTTTGCTTTTCTCTCACCACCTCTGGTGAGTACAATTTTGTATACCTAGTGCCTATGCCTGGAAATGCACTTTCAAATGAACAAGTAGGGCTGCAGTCCTATACACTAAAAGTCAAAGAACCTGTATGTTGCTGGACTCCCAACACCCACAAGCCCCAGCCAGTATGGCTAATGGCCAGGAATGATGGGAGTTGTAGTCTAGCAGCATCTGGAGGATCAAAGGTTCCCCATCCCTGCAATGCATACTTAGGAATGAACCCCACTGAATGCAATAGGACTGATTGCCTGAGCAGAGTCAGCACACATGAGTGGATTACAGAACATTTTTTTCATATCTCCCCACCTTAACATTTTTGTTCGGTGATGACACTTCAAATTTTAGCCCATTAAGCAAGGACCAGCGGGTGTTTCCACATTGGCTTAAGCAATTTTTCATACTCTTACAGAGATCAGTATCCCGGAAAGGTCCCAAGCTCAAAGTATATTCCTGCTGTGTGTGTTTTGTTTTTCTGTACTTTAAATGACATTGCCTTATCCTTCAACCATCTCATGCTTTGAATCAGTTTTGACATAATGTCCTCTGCTCATTAAAACCACAGAAGCCATTTAATTGTTGGCTTAGTGGAAAAATACATAAGGCTGTCATCAGCTGTTGCTCTGGCAAGGCTTTCTGCAGCAGTATAAATAAATGAGGTCACAGTTCTTAAACAGGCTGTACTTGCAGGACCTCACAAGTGTGCACTCAAAACAGTGTGTGTGCATTTATATGCCTACATTTTGAAATTTACTGCCCCAATGTTACTTATTTGATACCAGTTTTGGAAATAACCGTCTTTTAAATCCCCAGACTGTCTGAACTAATGCAATCTGTACCATCTCCTGTCAATCATCTAATATTGCTCAGCAGCTGAACTTCTATCTTGTGCAGTGATGTGACTCTAAAAATAAACCTGGGAGAAAAAGATGCACTAGGACAGGATCCGCACACACACACACACACACACAAAGTTAAGTTGTCCATTTAGTTTTGAAACTGATGCATGCAAGTATATCTATACTGAAGAGTTAAACTGGTTTAATAGCCATTCATTCTCCTCCCCCCACAAAACTCCACGAAGCTATAGGGTTGTGGTGTTGTTGCTGCTGTTGTTGCTTAGTGGAGAGTGGACATGCTTTGGGAATCCTACTAGAGCATTCTGTGTGCTGTCAGCAGAATACAGCAGCTATTTCTAAATTTGCATCTATACTTACAGTATCAATTGGCATGTGCAATTTTTGTGCAAATCTCTGTCTTTTTGACAACGTGCAAGTGGCCACCCTATTACTCTAGGTCAGTCTGCCTGTGAGCTTACCAGCTGAATGGGCATATAAGCCCAGTTCCTGCCTGTGTTAAGTCCAACACCACGCACTCTACCACTCCGACCGTCCAGACAGAGGCTCTTCTGAGAGTGAACTAAGCAAAGCGTTTGTGAATGAACTGTCAGGTTCAGCAGCTTCACTGCTGGAGGGAATAGATCTGACGTTATGAGGCTACTAATATGAGTTATATAAATTGATAGCTCTTTTTTGTTTGAGCCACAAGAAGATCTCTCCGGTCTGAATTTCCGGAGAGTGGGGAGGATAAACGCCACCCAATGTCAGGATAACGGTTCTATGTTTTCTGCAGCTTTTTTTTTTTAAAAAAAGGGTGATGCTGGGGAAACTTCAGAACTTCCAAAATGGCCTGCTGCCTCAGGTAGAGAGCATGAACAAAATAGCATAGTTTTCCAAACTTAAAAATAATAATAATAAAAAAATCCTCCTGAACATATTTAGAATGAGGGGGGTGGGTTATGTTCCTGGCCGTTGTATGAATAAGTAAAATCACGTAAAGCCAGGAACCCCTGAACCCTGCCCCCTTGCAAGGTGGAGGGCTGCTTGCCTGGCTTTTGAAAGCTGGCACAAGGGCTGTAACAGGTTTCCAGAGCCCTCCCACTGCCTTCCCAGAGCCCAGTCAGCACTAGGAGTCTGCCAGAGCCCTCAAACCTCCTTCCCAAAGGCCAAGCCTCACGCTGCCTTCCCAAAGCTGGATAAGCCTGCGGCTGCAGTTTTGTGCAGGTATGTGTCTTGAGGGGCGAGTGTGTGTAAATAAATGATGAGTGGGTTTTCTCTTCTCTCCATTTATTTATTTATTCCCCTCGCACCCACTCGCTGCCATCATGTAAATAAAATAAGTATAAGTTACCTGTACACCATAATTCCGCATAGCACTTTTTTCTTTCTTGCTTTAAAATGGTACTGTTTTGCGATAATCCCAGCCAAGTTCAGAGGCAGGCTGAGGTCTGGCATTTGTGAGATTATTGTTATCATTTGTTAATTTTTTATACCGCTCTTCATCCAAAGTTCACAGTGTGGTTTACAACCTAAACACAAAGAATACCCAATACAGTGGTACCTCGGGTTAAGAACTTAATTCATTCTGGAGGTCCGTTCTTAACCTGAAACTGTTCTTAACCTCAGGTACCACTTTAGCTAATGGGGCCTCCCGCTGCCGCCACGCGATTTCTGTTCTCATCCTGAAGCAAACTTCTTAACCCGAGGTACTATTTCTGGGTTAGCGGAGTCTGTAACCTGAAGCGTCTGTAACCCAAGGTACCACTGTACATCTAAGAGCATTGCCATATCCGCTTTACATAGGACACAGATAAAGGTTGGAGGCAGCATGAGAGAATTATCGGTTGCACCCCAAAAAAACTGAGCCATCTTTATGCCATCCCCCAACACAACTTGTTACTGATCATCGTGATCATTTACTAGCTTTAGTGAGGATCTTTTATCCTCAGTGGTACATTCTAATGAAGACATAGCTGAACTGGTATAAACCAGAGTGTGTCGCAGAAAGTCCTTGGGAGAAGAAGGGCTTTCTGGTGGTTGGTTAACTTGCTTTTGGGTGAATTAAAATAAATCAATGGAGCTATAAAACATTACACAGCACAGGCCCCAAGGCCTTCAGGAATGGGCTATGCTGAAAATACATTTTTTAAATATAAAGTTCATCAACTGTCATAGGCAAGGACAGCAACACTTTTCGGAATATCAAGTGCTTGTTTTTCAGACTCGGAACTTATATTTTAATGCCATCGCTAGATGTTAGTGAACTTTGCAGCACATATTCCATGATCGTTGTTGATGGGCTGTGGGGCATTGCTAGCGGAAAGGATCTGATAACTTCTTTTTCTGATTCTGCATAGATACATCCAAAAGATAGCTTCAGATAACTGGGTGGTCTCTGTGAGCTTGCTTGCAATAATCTCCAAGCAGGATATAATTTTGGTTTACTCTCTGGCTAACAACATGATGACACAGATATGTTTAGAAACAACAACATACACTGAACTCAATTACAACCAATGGATTGTGTCTTAAGTCATACTTGGAGCAGATCAACTGAAAGAGCTGATTTTTCAATGGGACAACTCTGAGTTTGACTTAATCAGATGCAACCCAATAGTTCCCAGGTGCACGTTTTGGCGGGGACTTCAATACATATTGTTACTGATACAGTCAGATTCCAAAAACATTAATCTTTCCATTTATAAATAAATGTATGCTGAATGTGCTGAATGTAAGCCTTTATGTATCTGCGCGCGCACGCACACACACACACACACTTACACACCCTATAGCCAGTTTTCCTATTTCCCCCTCCATGCTTTCAGCATGGACTGTGTGAACCTGTTTACTGTTGTAAAACCTCACATGTACAGTACAGTCATACCTCAGGTTGAAGTAGCTTCAGGTTACAGTAAGCATTTTCGGGTTGCACTCTGCAGCGACCCGGAAGTAATGGAGCACATTATTCCGGGTTTCGCCACTCGCGCCTGCGCAGATGCTCAAAATAACATCACACGCATGCGTGGAAGCGGTGAATCGCGACCCGCGCATGTGCAGACATGGGTTGCGTTCGCTTCAAGATGCGAACGGGGCTCTGGAACAGATCCCGTTCGCATCCAGAGGTACCACTGTATGTAAAAGAATGGAAGTTTACAACCCCCCTCTCCCCCCTCCACTTCTCTTCCCCAATCTTATACAGTCATACCTCGGAAATTGAACAGAATTCGTTCCATAAGTCCATTTGACTTCCAAAACGTTTGGAAACCAAGGTGCGACTTCCAATTAGCTGCAGGAAGCTCCTGCAGCTAATCGGAAGCTGCGGAAACCGCATTGGACATTCGGGTTCCAAAGAACGTTCGCAAACAGGAACAATCACTTCCAGGGTTGCGGCGTTCGGGAGCCAAAATGTCTGAGCTGCAAGGCATTCGACTTCCGAGGTACGACTGTACTGTATACAGTATCACAGTCTCATATTGAATAGGAATGGTCTGAAAAAAAGACTTTATCATCAGAAAAGAGACAATGTATATAATTTTGTAACCCAAGAAAATCTTTAATAAAAACAATTTTAAAAATAAACTTTAGTCCTTACCAGGTAGATTTTATCTTTTGCTTGTTCGCAAAGCATTTTGAAAATCGTTTGCATCTCCCAGGATCCTGACTCTGCTACTACAGCAGATTAATTTCAAGGGGTGTCTAGAGCACTTTCTAGTCCTGTTGTGTCGGATGAGTTTCAGTTAGTAAGGTTTGCGCATCCTGCTTGGATCACTCAGGATGACTCCTTGTACTCTGGACTCTTGCCACTCTCGGCTGGGACCAGGGAGGTGGTTAATGCTTCCCTGTGAGAGGGGATGGTCCCTGCCTGCTTGAAGGAAGCCAGTAGTCAGACCACTCCTTAAGAAGCCCTCCCAGGATTCAGGAAATCTAAAGTAACAAAATGCTTGTGAACCAGGAATGTCTCCATAGCGAGGCAGGATACCCTCCCTATAGAGACATGCCTGGTTCACAAGTGTTTTGCTTTAGGTATACAATTGTTATACTCCTTAATAATAGAATAAAGATGTCTATTTCTATTGATTTTATTGATTTTGACTTTTATTTATGCAAAAAGTGGCTTGCATAAAAACAATACATGCCAGTGAAATTTCCTTAAAAGCAAGAGGGAAATAAAACGCAGCTGTGTATCTCAAATCAAACAGAGTGGTGTACCAAACGAAATGAAATGAAAATAAAAACGGTAAGAGTCCAGGAAAGCAGAAGTGTTTAAAGGTCACGGCAGTCTCTTAACTCATGAATTACACAAGGGAGGACTCTACAGAGGGTTAGGCTGCAGGAGGTGCACTTCTGCGTTGTAGGAAGTCACAATGGGGTGGTCGTTGAACAACCAGTATGGTTTCCCGAGGGGTTTTTTAAGACTGGCCTGCTTTGTATGGGGAAAGGAGGCCTGTTAGACAGTAGCTGAGACATTCTTATTTACCCAGGTTTTTTTAAAATAATGTGTATAGTACTTCTGTGTTTCTGTTTTATTCACTTCTGCTTATGTTGTTGCTATTTACTGTTGTACACTTCCCTGAAATAGAAATTTGGAATCTGCACTGTTCATTTAAAATGTTTATATGCTGCCCTTCATCAGTTTCTATGGTTCATAATCGCCTGCCCTCTCCCATATTATGGTTGCTGGTGACTTTCCTGGCCCTTTGCTTTTTGGAATTAGGAAAGGGTGTTTTTGTATAGGCTTAGGGTTGACTATTGGCTACCTCTTATACTGGTATCCCTTTTAAGGTGGCTACTTTCCCTTGCTTGCTTGCCATTTTAGTAGAGAGAGAGGAGAAATTTGATTTCACTTTGCATTTAAGGTGAACCTACCTAATTTGCACTTCTCAAAACAATGTGAAACATAGTTGTCTTTTATTCATTTATTCATTCATTTTATTTGTATGCTGATTTTCTACAGAAAATAAAACATGCTCAAAGTGGCTCACAACAAAGAAGCAGGGATGCATTTCAAACACTACAAAAACCATTTCATAATAACATAGCAAAACATAAATATGACAACCTACCCCAAAACCATATTTCTATACTGTAAATATAACAAGATTCTTTAAACAACATGCAACATCCTAAAGCAATAAGAACAAGGGAGCTTCAGTTTGACCTTAGTCCTAGAAACACCCCTCCCATGTTGTTCCTCGCAGTCCCTCTCTTGCAGCAACCATCACACTCCTTTTGGGTTAGCAAGAAATGTGTGTATTGTGCACAAAAAATGCAAATGTTAGGGGAAATAACACAGAATTTTCTGCAAGAAATTTCCCCTAATAATACATTTTTGTAAGTCGGAAATGCTCTTATATTTCTAGGAAGTACTGAAGAGGTTGCTCCCTCTCTTTGGGCAGAGGCTCTGTTTTTTAGGAGCTGCATAGCAAGAAAAATGAATCAGGTACAGTATAGAGATAAGAAAGTCTGTGCAGATTGAAATTTGCCATCCTGCAGCTGTTAAAGAGATGGAGCTTCTGTCCCGATGGGCTGGTGCCCATTGGGACTAGTAGGGCAGAAACCAAGGGTAGAGGGAGTCGGAGCCAATGACAGACAGAGCCAACTACCGTATTTTTCGCACCATAGGGCGCACCGGACCATAGGGCGCACCCAGTTTTTTGGGGGGAAATAAAGGGGAAAAATTATTTTCCCCCCAGGCGCGGGGCTGGGGAAGCTGGAGCTTCCCCCGACCCCAGCCCCCAAACAGGCAGCTCTCTGCAAGCCGTGGGAGCGCTCCCGCTGTTTGCGGAGAGGTCCGCGAAGCCTGGGCGCGCTGATTTCAGCGCGCGCAGGCTTCGGCATGCTGGCAACTCTCTGCAAGCAGCGGGAGCGCTCCCGCTGTTTGCGGAGAGGTCCGCGAAGCCTGGGCGCGCTGATTTCAGCGCGCGCAGGCTTCGGCATGCTGGCAACTCTCTGCAAGCAGCGGGAGCGCTCCCGCTGTTTGCGGAGAGGTCCGCGAAGCCTGGGCGCGCTGATCTCAGCGCGCGCAGGCTTCGGCATGCTGGCAACTCTCCGCAAGCAGCGGGAGCGCTCCCGCTGTTTGCGGAGAGGTCCGCGAAGCCTGGGCGCGCTGATCTCAGCGCGCGCAGGCTTCGGCATGCTGGCAACTCTCCGCAAGCAGCGGGAGCGCTCCCGCTGTTTGCGGAGAGGTCCGCGAAGCCTGGGCGCGCTGATCTCAGCGCGCGCAGGCTTCGGCAAGCTGGCAACTCTCCGCAAGCAGCGGGAGCGCTCCCGCTGTTTGCGGAGAGGTCCGCGAAGCCTGGGCGCGCTGATCTCAGCGCGCGCAGGCTTCGGCATGCTGGCAACTCTCCGCAAGCAGCGGGAGCGCTCCCGCTGTTTGCGGAGAGGTCCGCGAAGCCTGGACGCGCTGATCTCAGCGCGCGCAGGCTTCGGCAAGCTGGCAACTCTCCGCAAGCAGCGGGAGCCCAGCGCTGGGCTCCCGCTGCTTGCAGAGAGGTGTGCGAAGCCTGGAGAGCGTGAGGGGTTGGTGCGCACCGACCTCTCTCACTCTCCAGGCTTCAGCGAAAGCCTGCATTCGCACCATAGGACGCACACACATTTCCCCTTCATTTTTGGAGGGGAAAAAGTGCATCCTATGGTGCGAAAAATACGGTAATTCTATTCTTCTCCCCCACCCTCTTCCCTGATGAGCTCTTACAAAGTTTGTTTCAGCACTGAAACTAAAGAGGAGGGAGCTGCCAGGCTGCTTGTAAGTAAGAAGGCAGGTAGGTTGAGGCGGACTGAGGGTAAACTGAGGCTACTGGGCCTGTGCCCCTTTAGCATTAATGGACCAGCCTGCACCGGCTTCCAGTGTGTGTTGAGGGGAGTGACAACCCTACTTCCCCCAAAAAGAACAATTGGGTATGGTTAAATAAGCACTGAGAATTAGTAGAAAAAATGTTTGCAGCTGTGGTTAAAGCCAGAGTTGTGATCTATTGATGCTACTAACCTTTCTTGTGTAATAAGGGAAGACATAGGTAAAAATAGTTATCCAGCTACCTTTGCTCTGAATTGGGGGAAAGGGACCATAATGGCCTTGGATGCAGCCCAAAGCAAAGTAAGCTCACTTACGCCAAACTTTCTGAAATGCCTTTTTCTGATTCATAAGCGAGCAAACAAAAATGCCAAAAGGTTAATCAGATCTCTAATCTGTCCATCACCTCTTTACCTGTGTTCTTATTACCTTGTGTTCCTCTCTTAAAATAACCGGTTGGTGTTTCATTATTTCACATCTCTATTAAAAGCATCTCTATTAAAGTGAAACGCCCTCCCATCAGATGTCAAAGAGATAAACAACTACCTGACATTTAGAAGACATCTGAAGGCAGCCCTGTTCAGGGAATTTTTTAATGTGTGACATTTTAATGTATTTTTAATCTTTGTTGGAAGCCGCCCAGAGTAGCTGGGGAAACCCAGCCAGATGGGCAGGGTACAAATAAATTATTATTATTGTTGTTGTTGTTGTTATAAAATATAAGTGTCTTATGTTTGGGGGGATCTTAGCTGGAATGTCTAAAGGTTTTTATTCTGGCACATAGGCTTATAGACAAGATCAGAATATAAAGAGTTGTTACTAAAAGGTCTCTGAGCTGCCATAGTTTGAACCTTTGCCTTTTACCAAAAGCAATTATTATTATTTTTCAACCTTCTTTCCAAGAGTTACATCACTTTTTAGACAAGGTGACTCTGGTTCTTGCAATTTTCTCTTATCTTTGTCAGTTTGCATAAAGCTACATTTCTCTTGCATTAGTGCCTTATTTCACATGCCGTTAGTGAAAGCTTAACCTATAATCACCCATGTGTACACAAGGGATATAGCTGTATTTTTCCTCCTCCCTGTTAGGCAAATGCTGCTCCAACCACCTGTTAGCATTACATCACTGGCTCCCAAGAACACAGTTGTACCAAAAGGCCTGAAACAAAGTAGCTCTTCTTGCATTGTTTGCACTCAAAGAGCTGATGTCATGCCGAGCTGATGTCATTGTATGTCTTTGTGTAATTGCCATGGAAACCAGGCAGGTGGGGAGCCTGAGCTGATGTCATCTCAGAACGAGGTGTAGAAAGTTCTTAAGCTTTTGTTTTTCTCTTTAGATTTTGTGGAACAGCGTTAGACAACAGATTGGAAAATCCCAAAGTACGTTAGGACAATATTCTTTTAAAAAGTGTATCAGTCTGGGGTGCATTGGTTGAAACCCCCTCACCCTTCAAGTGTCCTCTCTTTGAGAAATCATCTTTTATGAAGCAGAATAATCAATTATGGAACTACATAAGGAGTGTTACCATTTCACAGGCAAAACAAAAATGTTATTGTGGAATCTAAATGGATCATCTCCCTGATTTGAGAGATTTAGAGAGAGGGGGTTATTTATTTACCCCTTTCCTGCATCTGAAAAAAGTGCTATCTGGGAAGTGAAAAAATTATAAAATACCTGTGTAACACAACTGTGTGTGTGTGTGTGTGTGTGTGTTTAAAGTTTGAAAAACTATGTTTTGAAAAATAGTTTAGCAGTCACTGGAGTGCATTCAAAATAGGCATGCTTAAAATATATTGGGTGATATCAATTGCTGGTAAGACTCAGAGTAGACCCATTGAAATCATTGGATGTAGGTGAGGCCGCATATGCACTATACATTTAAAGCAGGCCATTTTAAACAAGCATGGCTTTCACCAAATAATCCTGGGAAATGTAGTTTGTCCAGGGTTCTAATTGTCGTTAGGAGACAGAACTAGAATTCTCTAGAAAGAGGGAATGGTTGTTAAACCCCTCTGGGAATAGAGGACAACTCTCAGCATCCTTAACAAACTACAATTCCCAGGTAAGTATTGGGAGTATTCCACTTTTTCTGTGTACCAATTAGCTACCAGTGTATAACACCCTACAGTTTGGGGACCAGGATACCAGAAAGTTCATCTCACCCCTTATATACCCAGTCAATCAGTACACTCGGAAGTTGAGGGCCTTCTCCAGATGCCTTTAGGAGATCCTAGAGTTTGATTGAAAGCAAACCTCCAAATCTAATGGGTAAATCATAGAAGGGACCCTGAGGATCATCTATAGTCCAACCCCCTGCAATGCAGGAATATGCAACTGTCCCATACCAGGATCGAACCTGCAACCTTGGTATCATCAGCACCATGTTCTAACCAACGGAGCTATCCAGGCTCTACACTCAGAACTTTAGTGTTGAGTTGCCTCCCCTACCCTTTGGAATTTCCGCTCTGTTAAATATCACATAGGTGCCATCACTGAAGACCATCTACTGAAGACCATTGTAGATGCCTTTAGGAGATCCTAGAGTTTGATTGAAAGCAAACCTCCAAATCTAATGGGTAAATCATAGAAGGGACCCTGAGGATCATCTATAGTCCAACCCCCTGCAATGCAGGAATATGCAACTGTCCCATACCAGGATCGAACCTGCAACCTTGGTATCATCAGCACCATGTTCTAACCAACGGAGCTATCCAGGCTCTACACTCAGAACTTTAGTGTTGAGTTGCCTCCCCTACCCTTTGGAATTTCCGCTCTGTTAAATATCACATAGGTGCCATCACTGAAGACCATCTACTGAAGACCATTGTCTTCCAACAAGCCTTTCAAGTAGAGATATTTCTCATTCTGCATATACGGTAGATGACTGCATCTATATGACTGGGAGTGGCTGCTGAGACCATATAACACCAGTCCTGAAATTCCTACATTGGCTCCCAGTACGTTTCCAAGCACAATTCAAAGTGTTGGTGCTGGCCCTTTAAAATCCCTAAATGGCTTTGGCCCTGTATACCCGAAGGAGTGTCTCTACTCCCATTGTTCAGCCTGAGGTCCAGCTCCGAGGGCCTTCTATCTGACTATTAGAAGACATCTGAAGGCAGTCCTGTTTAGGGAAGTTTTTAATGTTTGATGTTTTATTGTGTTTTTAATATTCTGTTAGGAGCAGCCCAGAGTGCCTGGGCAAACCCAGCCGTCAGATGTGCGGGATATAAGTTGTTGTTGTTGTTGTTGTTGTTGTTGTTGTTGTATTATATATTCTATTGGAATTGCAAGATTTTATCATTTGTGTGCTTATCAGCCTGGGCTCCTTTGCGTAGACGGGTGGGATATAAATATCAATGATGATGATGATACTAACTACCGGTAATTAATATCTCAGGTTCCTGACCTTCTCCTTTTTAAAATCCCTCTGTGCTGCAGGTGGACTCAGCAGTTTTAAACAGAACCACGAAAACCTCTGTGACAACTCCCTCCAACTCCAAGAGTGCCCCGAAGGCGGAGGAGGGGGCGGTGCTGCTGCCGCGGTGACCTGCACGCTACCTCAGTCCATCCCGACCACCCCAGACATTGAGAACGCCGAGCTCACGCCCATCTTGCCCTTCTTGTTTCTTGGCAATGAGCACGACGCTCAGGACTTGGAGAAGATGCAGCGGCTGAACATCGGCTACGTCATCAACGTCACCACTCACCTCCCTCTCTACCATTACGAGAAAGGCTTGCTCAACTACAAGCGGCTCCCGGCCACAGACAGCAACAAGCAGAATCTCAGGCAGTACTTCGAAGAGGCTTTCGAATTCATTGGTAACTATCCTAGCAAAACGGCCGCCATGGCTGCTTTGGCGGCACAAATGCACTTAGTTCCGGGCTGACAGGCGTGGAACTGATTATCTTTGCCCAAGGGGGTGGGAAGCAGCTTCATCATGTTGTGTTGTTGTCTGAGCATTTCGGCACTTGCAGAACTTTCCATCGGCCTATGGCAGGGCTGCCAAAGAAATCTGGTCGCTTTTCGTGTTTTATTATCGTTTTTCGGGCCTCTTTGTACTGTATTTTTCGCTCTATAAGATGTACCAGACCATAAGATGCACCTAGTTTTTGGAGGAGGAAAACAAGAACAAAAATATTCTGACTCTCAGAAGCCAGAACAACAAGAGGGATCGCTGTGCAGCGAAAGCAGCGATCCCTCTTGCTGTTCTGGCTTCTGGGATAGCTGTGCAGCCTGCATTCGCTCCATAAGACGCACGCACATTTCCCCTTACTTTTTAGGAGGGGAAAAGTGAGTATATAGAGCAAAAAATACGGTACATTATGCAGCATAATGACAGCTAGGATAGCTCAGTTGGTAGAAAATGAGACTTGTAATCTCAGGCTTGTGGGTTCAAGCCCCACAGTGGGCAAGAGATTCCCCCATTGCAGAGGGTTGGACTAGATGACCCTTGGCAGTCCCTTCCAACTCTGATTCTGCAATGTGCATGTGTGTTTAAACTTGCAAGATTTCAGGAGCACACCTGTGTTTTCTGGAGGGGGCGTGCTAGATGGGCAGCTGCTGACAGTGCCCATTCTCGTATGAGCCAGATGTTTGCAAAATACCTGTTTCTCACATTCACACTTTGGCTGCCTTCGGACATGGGGAATATTGTGTTTGTTTTCCTGATTATAAAGCTAGCACATCTGCACCTTGCACACTGCAGTACTTGTTGTGGAATAGCAGTGTTTTGATGGATATACCAGCATGTCACACTAAACATCATTCCCAACAGTGGCCATGGCGTGACACAAGAACAAATGTCATTGGACAATGTTGCTCCTCCCACGCCCTTTCCACATACGTGTGCTTCTCTTCAGGAAAGAACAGTATGCCAGTATAACGTCCAAAATTTCATCACTTCACTTCCATCATTTTCTTGGTTAAGGTGGCTGCAAATGGATCTTTTTCCTGGAATTAAATTGCTTGGAAACGAGTGCCCCCCAGCAAACCCCTGCAGCCTCAATTATACACTGAGGCTTTGGGGGTAGGAATGTGGCTGCAAGAGGGAGGATGGGATGAGAAATGTAGGCTGACATAAAAGCCAAGCCATTGGGTACTGGTGGCAGGAAGATCATGTCCACAGTCACACCTGCAGTGCATTAATCTGTTGGCAACTCATTGGTGCATTGCATTAAATGTGTGCATGTTAGTGGGGAGGAATCTAGGAGCATGTGGACATTATGAGTGGGGCCAATGGGTGTGATCCTGCTTCCACCTCCACCTATGACATACAGTGGTACCTCGGGTTAAGAACTTAATTCGTTCCGGAGGTCCTTTCATAACCTGAAACTGTTTTTAACCTGAGGTACCACTTTAGCTAATGGGGCCTCCCGCTGCCGCTGCACCCCCGCCTCACAATTTCTGTCCTCATCCTGAAGCAAAGTTCTTAACCTGAGGTACTATTTCTGGGTTAGCGGAGTCTGTAACCTGAAGTGTCTGTAACCTGAAGCATCTGTAACCTGAGGTACCACTGTACAGTGTAGACAGCGAGCAGTTTGTATGAACACCCCCAGGGGATTTTGCTGCCAGAAGATGTGGCGATGGCCACCAATGTGAATATTTCTAAAAAGAAGGAATATACCAATTCGTGGAGGATAAGGCTATCAATGACTGCTAGTCATGGCAGCTATACGTAGGAGATGGATTGAACAGCCTAACTCTTTCTCATTTCAATCTTGCTGGTGCCCAGACACAGGCTCATTTTGTTCTGTGATGGAGATGATAGATAGATAGATAGATCGATAGATGATAGATATAATCCGCATTTAAATTTTATGCATTTTGTATGCAAAATGCACACTTTTTAATGCTTCTCCAATCTGTAACATACACAATTTGCTTGTATCTCTCACACAAAAGTTATATTTTTGTGCACATAATCTGCACACAAGCTACACTGCAACATCTAGAAAAGTACATAATCAACAGGGGATTACATTCTGATCTGCCTGCACTTTCGGGAGCACTGGATCACATCAGTCTGGGGTGAAAAGCAGACTGAACAACTTCTTTCCCCATCCCTAACTGTATGCTACCTTTGGTTTCAGAGGTATTAGGCCTCTAAAACCCTTTTGTTATGATCAGCAGTGAGAAAAGCCAGTTGCCCCCATGCATGTCGTGCCTGGGGCTTCCTAGAGGCATCTGATTAGTCACTGTACGAAGGAGGATGCCCTTGGGCTGATCTGCTGTGGCTCTTAGTCAGTTTTCCTATCCTTGCAATCAGGGAAAAATCATTTTGTGGCTTTCTTCCTAGAAAGGTACCACCTGATATTAATAATTCTAAATTCTACTACAGTAAGAGATACGACTACAGGATTTCTCCCATTTGAAAATTTAACTGCTTTCAACCACAACCAAAGGAGATTGCAAGCCTTTCTGTCTTGAAGTCACTGATCTCACCACGTGACAAAAATGTTTACTCAGTGCCAGAGTTCTGAAATCCAAAGTTGTGCAGTACCTTTTATTTGGATCAACCAAAACATCACAAAAATAGTGAGCGAGCTTTTAAAGTTCTTTTGTTGTGTTTTTCCTCTGCCACCCCCACCCTGTATAGACTTTGCATAGACATACAAAACAATGATGAAGAGTTCTGGAGAACTCAAAAGCTTGCTTAATGTTTTGAGGCCCAGTATTTTTTCCTGTTTAACATACCGTTAATGCCTTCTTGTGTTTTTTTTTTTTTACATTTTTTATTTTCAATGCAGAATCATAACAAAAATTACAAACATTGAATCCAAAATAATACTATACAAAAAAAGTAACATACAAAAAAAAAAAAGAAAAGGAAAAGGAAAAAAAGCAGAGGAAACAAAACAAAACAAAACAAAAACGAAAAGGCACACATCTACAGAAAAAAACCATATCCTCATTATAATCTAGTCATTACATACATATACACATATTGACTTCCTTCCTTTGTTCTAAGACCTCAAAAAATTTACTCTTACTATATTGTCGTGTCTAATTAGATTACTTCCATCTTTGTATTTTTTTTTATTACACTATTTTTCTATTTCTTTAACCCTGTAAAGCATCATTCATTACATACCGATATACTTACTCCAGAACAATGTTTTTTCATATACTCTTTAGCACAACCCCATTCTTTTAATAATTTCCTTCTTGTGTTTAGGACAGATGTTCATAATAAAGCAAAGCAGAGCCAGTGTTGTCTTTTTGGAAATCTTGGTCTCTTTTTGCATCTTTCTTTTACCACTGTGTCATAAATATGGGAGGACAATGAAATGGAAGGCAAAAAATGTCTACCCTTGACTGGTCCTTTTTTAACCAATACTTTTACAGACTGTCTCTTAAATACCACTTAAGGCTATACGATGGGCAATTCTATCTATCTATCATCTATCTATCTAAATTAAATTCTTACACCCCACCCCTTTTCACTTGGGTAACTATAGCCTAGAGCTATGCCTGCATGTTTGATGAACATATATTTCTTTGTCTTGACTTTCTAGTAGGATAAATATTCTGTTAAGTAACTAGTCAGAGCTTAGCTTTGCCCTAGGGACAGTTTAAATTGGATCTGCAAAGATCTGGGTGTCTTAAATAGATTTTCTCCCTGCTCCCAAAGCAGGGTTTTATGAAGGCTGAAATAAACGCAGAAGGCCTGTGGAAAATCGTGTGTCCTTCCCAAGAATCAACCTGAAAAACAGTCTGGTTCCGTAAGACAAGCCATGCTGGATCAGGCCACCAATCCACCTGGCTTAGGTCACTTTGAAGGTCACTTTCACATCACCTTTTATGCAGCTAAAGATATATGCAAATGTGGAGAAGCACATGCTCAACACATTAGGAACTGGAGGTTTGCTGCAGGGGAAATGTGGTTTCCCAGCATTCCCCGGTATCTGTCTCTTAATATGTGAATTGGCTCTTGCAAAACTCATGAATGACAAAAACTTAACAATTTTGAAAAAAAAATTCTGGATTCTATGTGGTTTCCATAATTCAGCTGGCTTTTGGTGAGCCTTGGATAAAAGGCACACATGACTTGCTGGAGTATAAAAAAAAGATGAATATTTTCCCCCTACCAGATCAGAAGGGCTATTGGGAGAAAAGCTTGTGTGGGGAGGGTCACCTGTGGCATGCAGAATAAACCACATCTGCCACCCAGAATTTATCTAATAATGATTTTCCCTTTCCTTAAGGCAGCACTTAATTTTCCCCCTGTGTTTCAAGAGAAGATCAATGTGAATGTGTACCCAGGATGCCAACTTGAATAACATATTGGGGGGGGGGGGAGAGAAGGCAAGTCCCGCCCCACACAATTGATCACAAGACCTGGCACATGCACACTATTTGAATGACAATGCCCACCAACTGGGAGGGTGGGGGCTCACGTATTTTATTCGACCCCTAGGAGTTGGCTCCTATGATGCACACACACAAATACTCCCAGAACATGTGCATTCCACCCCTTGACATTATGTTTTAATATAAAATCAGCACTTTTTGTTTTATTATATAATTGCAGTTTCCCAGATCTAAAGCTCCCCCCTCCCCCTGGCATTCCACAATGGTTGTGTTATGTTGTTGAATGAAGAATGTGCACTAACAGAGGCCATTGTGCCCATGGTCCAGACACCACCCCAAAAATGTGCATGAACAAAGTGGTATAAAAAAGTGGGACTTGCATATTGCAAATGATGGGAATTGCATGTCTAACATATACTCCAGTTTGTCCTATCTGTGGGTTCACTTGTTATGGTGTGAAAGCCTTACATCATTTGGAGGCAATGCACCTAGTTTTCAAAACCCGCTGTTTATTCTGTTCATTTGAGCACATTCTCCCTGATGTCAGGAGCTGGTTTTGTGGCATATTCTACATGTCCAACATTGTTAGAAGTACAAAATGTATAATATAATGTGTGAGTCCATAGAAACGTGCATTTCTCTGGAGAGCAATATTTTAAAAATGCATTAGCCTGGAATTGGTAATAGCAAGAATAATCTACAGATCTAGGGAGGGAGAGGAGCACAATGATTTTTGGCCACTTCCGAGTTGCAAATGAGAGAAATTAGGTGCATAGGTGAGGTTCTAGCCCAGTAACCTCTGCAGGGGCTATAGGCTTCCCAACTCTTAAGTGAGTGAATCTCTGGCTGCTGCTTATTTTGAGGAATGCATTAGGAGCTCAGGTCTCTTGACCTCTGGCTTTCACTCACTGAAGTGAATGTTTACGTTTTATTTCTGTGCTTTTTTTCCAGAGGAAGCTCACCAGTGTGGAAAAGGCCTCCTCATCCACTGCCAGGCCGGTGTGTCCCGCTCTGCCACCATTGTCATCGCTTACCTTATGAAGCACACGCGAATGACCATGACTGATGCCTATAAGTTTGTCAAAGGCAAGCGACCAATCATTTCTCCTAATCTTAATTTTATGGGGCAGTTATTGGAGTTTGAGGAAGATCTGAACAACGGAGTCACGCCGCGAATTCTCACGCCAAAGCTGATTGGGGTAGAGACTGTCGTGTGATGGCAAAGAAGCACGTGACTAAAAAAAGATGTTCGTATTCTTCACTTGACATGGACTTGGAAGGCTTGGATTTCCCCCATTTTTTTTTCTTTTTAGCTTTATTGAGAAGGGTTTATTATAAGACAAAACTTTGGACAGGAAACTTTTTGAAGAAAAGGTTTTAAAAATACAAGGACTTCACAAGCGTTGGGCAAGATACCTTTAGAAGTCCCTTCTTGAAAAGTGGATGATGTGGGGATGCTTTGAATAACCAGTTTTAAAAGTCTCCATGCGTGTAAGAGAGAAACTGGACACTATATATTTTTTTCTTCCCTTTTTGGTTATTCAGCTACTTGTAGAGATTATGACTAAGTAGTCTGTGCAGGTTCATAGACCGAAGACAGCTATGTTTTCCCCCCAAAATAAAATACAACCAGCCAAAATAAAAAAGCGAAAAGACAACTAAAACCCACGGGCGGCCTTGAGTTTGCAAAGGCTTTGCTAAAGAAACCCTAAGCAAAATGCTTGCTGGTGCAAAGAAGATCAGAGCAGCTTAAAACTATCTGCAAATCCCTTCTCGCCCTCTTGACTAGAGAAAATCTTTTTATTTGCTGTGTTTCATCTTCTGGTACTATTTTTCTATTTGGGGGTTGGGGGTAGGCTAACACCAAGGGACTTGACCATTTTACGCCATATGCCTTTACTGGCTTCTTGTGCAATAATAGTTTTGAGTAATGGAAAGAGTTCTTTATTTTGAGTGTTCAAACCAGTTACAGCTGGCTGCCCATTAATATTAATAATATTTTTAAATAGCATAAAGGTGGCTGGCTTGATTTAGAAGAAGGTATACAACAACAAAAAAAGCAATTATTTTTTCCCCTTTTCCGATTCTGGTTATAGTGCCATACACCTTGTTAAATATGTATATCAGAATGTACAAAGATCAAGAACAAGCAAAGTTTATTTAAAATATTTTTTCGCACAAAATACTGGTGTGTTTTTCTGTTCATGTAAAAAGTTTGATTATAAAAATGAAAACTGTTTTAGAAATTGTGCCTGTGTCTCCTTTCCCTTATTTCTTTCGTGAACGCTCCTGTGTGCAAGCTTTTCACTTGCAAGAAGCAGCAGGGCATGGTGCGGTGGTGGGAGGGCAGATTGTGGCACAAGAGGGGGGAGTACTTGCCATGCAGATGTTCCATGTGGCTCCTATCTCATCTAGATGCATGTAACTATGGCCTTGGTCCAGTGAAACCATGGTTTGTTGAGTATGATGCCCACACACTCTCTTCTCCCTTTCTCTCAGGGATAGGGAACCTGTGGTCCTCCCAATGTTATTCAGAGTCCAACTCTCGCCAGCTTGGCCAATGGTCAAGAGCGATGGGCAGTGGAGCTGGCAACATCTGGAGGACCACAAAGTTCCCCAACCCTGCCTTCTTGGGTTTCTTAAAGGACAGTTTCTCAGACTTAATAAGAAATGGCAGCTTTTTAAAGAAAAGTCCTAGATGCACAACAGAAAGGGAAGAGGATGCATGTTAATATAACTCATTTTCAGTCTGATAAACCATGGTTTATTCAGACCAAGTTCATCTTGTCTGAAAGGGCCTGGGCAACAAGTTGATCTGCATGTAGAATTGGCATACCCCAAGCATATCTACCTGGCCCAGACTGCATATGTGTGTCCAGATGCTCATACGAGATGGCAGCTACAGGGCACACTGGTGAATGCTGCTTTCGTGGCTCCCATGCAGTCTTAAACAGGCCTTGAGTACTCTGTAGTACAGACGTCCAATCCCATTTTGGGTCAATTTTATATTGCTCCCATTCTCCTTTTTCACTGCAGGTTTATTCTGCAAGCTGCCAACTCCAGCATTTTCCAGAGAGCTGCTATTTTTGTGATGAGTATATGTGGAGCAAGCGTTGATTAGATAGCTAGGTAGGGAAAATATTGATTATTGTAGGCTACATCCACCTAGGCTTTTTAGCTAGTGGTTTTTCACACATCGCTAAGCACATGCACTGATCCCTAGTTGTCCGCATGCATGAAGGGAGAATTTCAAAGCATATAGTCCATATGCTTGAATGTTGAAGGTATACTTTCTGGATGAGACATAGACATAACTAGTGGTTGAAGACTTGCTTCCTTCTTCTCTTCTCCAGTTCCCCTCAGCAATATATCACAGCTTCTATAGCCTACATATAGTAGGGGTATTTAAAATGAGAGTCGTCATAGCGTCCTCCTTTTTTTGCTCTTCAAAATATGGCAACCCTAGGAGGTATCCATGCCTTCATTTTAAGTATTAAGAGATGAATCAGTAACATGAGGGATTTCCTCAGTAATGTGGGATTTCCTCTCGGTCAGCAGCCTGCTAACCAATCACCGTTTTGCACCACTTGGAGCATTTTACACATTAAAAACAAAACAAAACATGATTCAATTGCATTTGCTAGAATTTCAATTGGGGAAACAGCAGGATAGAAGCAGAATGGAGGCTCAAGTAACAATCCATTCCATGGAAAACCCTGCAGAGCCTTGCTTTCCCCATTTCTCCACTAGTTCGCTGACTAATTTTAACACCCACATGGAAAAGGCCTTTTGGTGTCCAGCTCCTTGTGCTTTTGAATAGTTTTTTGTGTTTGAGCTATAGCTGACTTCATTTGCCCACCCAGCCTTATTTTATTTTTTTGGCCATGGTCACATCAGTGTGAGATGCGGCTTATAAAGTGGGCATTTATCACTGATCTCTCATTTAGATATGCTAGTCTTTGCTCCCTTTGCCAGTCCAAAGCTTAGATATAATCCATGGTAAAGTTCTGCTGTTCGTGCCATTAAAATGAGTGCTTTATGCAGTTTCCGTTCATTTCAATGGAGCATGCTGAAGAACTTCTCAGTGAATTGTGCCTCCTATTAGTATGAATTTGGAATGATTAGACAGATGTTCCAGTTAGATGACCTTTGTGGGATTTTTGTACTGCAGGGAAGGCTCCCCACCCCACTGCTTCAGATCAAATTCTGTACAGGCAGAATAAAGTGAAGTGAGGTGTGTCAAAAGAACACTGTGTATATTGACCCCAGATGTGTAAATTGCTGTGCACTTTTACTCAACAATGTTGTTACTATACATATATTTTCTTGAAATTTTATGCCTTTATTAAACTATTTTTATACAAGGATTGATTATTTTTGCTTTCTCTGAACAGTAGTAGACTTTCTGTCTGGGTTTTGTTTCTCCTCAAGGAATTTTGTTAATGCAAAGAAGGGCCGCAAGTAGATGGCTCCTGAGTTTCAGGAAAAAATGATGAGAGAACATTCGACTAAAATGAGCTGGCTAATTTCTAGGGCTACTTCTCCCATTCTTTGCACCCATCCTGAAAAAGTTATAAATATTGGACTGCATCAAGCTCCATTCTACTGGAACTCGACCCACTGAAATTGATGCACGTATGTTAGTCATGTCCATTAATTTCAGCGGGTTTCTGCTGAGTATGACTAACATTGGGCACAACCCTTTAAACTTAGCACATGCCTCTATATCATAATAACTAAAATACAAAGCGCACATTTCATTCAACAATTTGTTAAGCGTATGCTTAACAGCACGTAGACTAAATTTCAGAAAGCGTAAAGAGGAAAGGGTTTCTGTTGCTGCTCTCTCAAATTTCACAATGGTTATATTTACAGTGTCTTTTTATGTGTATGTAACTTGGCCAATAGTAAGGGACCACATACCTCTTAAGCACTCAGTGGTGTGCATTTTTTAGGTTGCAAATTTCCAGAATCTTCCAAATGTAATTCTAATCCATTGGCAGACTCTGAATACCATGGGAAGTTCATGAGGACGGTTTCTGTCAGGGTGGACAACATTGAGCTAGGTGGAGCAATGGTCTGTCTCAGTATAAGGCAGCTTCCTAGATTCCTAACTGACGGAACCGACTGCAACAAGGTGTGGTGATACTAGTTTAGGAAGTTCCTGCTGGGGTTGGGCTAGATGACCCTTGGGGCCCCTTCTGACACTACTATTCTCTGATTCTGTGAGGATTTAAAAGGAGATTGTAGATAAAGAAGGGAAATGCTTCTAGCCATGGTGGCAATATGAAACCTCCAGGTTCTGAGGCCACAGACCTCTCCATGTCAGTGCTGGGAATTGAATCTGGGATCTTCTTCAGCTGAATCAGTTGCTCTTACCACTGAGCTGTGAGCTGTTGCACACCTTCTGTGGGTAAACAATACCCGGACAACCTGAGTTTCTTGATAAAGAGAGACTAAAAATCCTGCTATGGCTGCTCCCTCATTCTATCCTTTATGAACACTGTTCCGTGACTGCTAAGAAACAGCCCTTTGCCTCGATAAACAAAGAGCGGCATGTATGATTCTGCTCCCAGTTTGATTACCCTATATTTATAACTCGCCTCATTTTCCATGGAGGCCTACAAGAGGCTGGGCTCTGATAAGCTGTCGTTCTCGGCGCAGAAACAGCCCCAGAATAGTTCCAGTGTGTTGTTTCTAATTGCAACGGATGAGCAGACTGGCTCATTAATCCTCCCCTATCAGCAGTGCATAACTTGTCTGCACCAGAATAGCCCTGATCTCAGCAATCCTGCATTTCAGCCTTGGGCTTGTGTGTTCAACGTATTTGGGAAAGGCAAGTTTCCACCACAGGCCCAAGGGGACTTCTACTTGACTGAGCTGGCTTTATATATAGACCAGGCTGTGCATCACCCACCGAGGTTTATGTCATTTCGTAAGAAAATACAGCGGTGCTCTTTAGGTTTGCATTATTTAGAGGAATCTTTTCCAACCACATTATTTAGCAGATGTCTTTTATTTTTCTTTCTTTTGGAACATGATAGCAAACCATGCTTTGGGTTAGAAAGGGGAAAGCCGAAATATTTTATTTTTCTCTCCTCTTCTCACCACACTCCTTCCACTATAGATGATATAACCACCTAAATATCTGCTGATTTACAAGTTCACTTTTTATTTTTTTTATTTGTATTAATCTTTTCGAGATGGACTGCTGGTCAAATGGGTATTGCAGTCTTTGCTACAGTTAATGGACCAATACCTTTTAATGTGCAGGGAGCAAATTTCATGCATCTCTTGTAGATAAGGCTTCTAGAATTGGACTGCTCCTAAAGACAGTCTAGAATAGGAGCAGAGAATTCAAAGCAGGATGCACTGATTTAAATTAGGGATTGGGAACCAATTATATTATATTATTTATTTGCATATTTATATCTGGCTTTCCCCCCAGGGAGCACAAGGCGCCACCCATGGTTCTCCCCCCTCACCATTTTACCCTCACGACAACCCTGTGAGGGTAAGTTAGGCTAAGAGACAGTGACTGGCCCAAGGTCACACAGAGAGCTTCATGGCTCAGTGGGGGTTTGAACCCTGGCTTTCCAGCAATGCTGCAACCACGGCAACAGCATATGACTTTTGTGTCCTTATGTCTCTCAGCAGCTCGGGGAAGAAGCCCAGAGGGAGAGAAATAGGGGGGAATGCAATAAAATAAAATAAAATAAAATGGGTGTGTGCAAGGCAAAAAGGGTGGAGCAGTGGCAGCGGGTGGGGAGAGAAGGAGGTGAAATGCATATTGATAATGTTGTCTATAAGAATAAAAGAAAACTATTAGTTTGGAGATGGTATTTAACACCAGTCAGGTTAAATCAAATAAATAGGGAATATTCGGTGTTATGTTGGAGGAGAGGCCAGGAAACAGGGAATTATATTCACATGTGGTGGGGGTGTAAATATGTACAATTTTTCTGGCGAAGGGTGTTTAAGGAGATAACAGAAATCACTGGGTTAAAGCTGACTGAAAGTCCAGAGGTAGCATTATTATCAATTTACGATGGGGTGGAAGGTTGGCAGGCTATAGACTTGCTCACAAATTTATTGACAGCTGCACGCATTATAGCTAGGAAGTGGATGGGGCAAGCAGAATATAAAATGGAAGAATGGTATAAAGAGATCTGGGATATAGCTATTAATGATAAATTAACGTGCTATTAAGATAAGATGGGGAATATGCAGGAGAAATAATTTTGAGGAGATATGGAGGGTGTTTGTAGAGTTTGTACTGTTAAAACAGAAAGGGATCAAACTGTCACAAGAGGTGTTGAAATTTTGGGAGATTGGATAGTTACAATGGAATGGTCTCGGTGGTTGGGGTGCACATTTTTATTCTTATTCATTTATGATTATTACTTTGTCAAAATAAAATAAAAAAATTAAGAAAGAAAGAAAAGAATGAGAGAACCATGGGAGTGGGTCACCTCAGCATACAGACCCTGACCACATTCACCCTAGACATTTAAAGCACTACAATACCATGTTGACTAGTTTCGGCTGCATTACAGATCTGAATCTAATAGTCTTGTTGCGGCTATGTTAGCTGAATGCCAATCATCAGGAGGGTTAAGAGGGATTGAGAACAAAATTAAACCGATAGGAATCTCACTAGACTCCCTGTACTGGTTATCAGAAAAGGCTGCATTTGAGATCATTAAACGTAGATTGTTAGACAACGAATTTCAAGAACTTAGTAGCCAAATCAGGAATAGTCACTGTGCATGTCTGGGAATGGTGCGATGTGAATAGCCAACAGCGACTTATCTCTCCCATTTGACCAACCCGAATCAACACAGGGCATACATGCTAGCAAGACTGAATGCGCTACCTTCAGCAATGCTAGAGGGAGGAGTCCAGAAAATACTCCTCACAGAAAGACTATGCCCCTGTGGACTGAATGGTATAGAACCAGTCATGCATGTTCTTTTGCACTACCTCTTGTATCACACAATTCGAACTATGTTCATTAATCTGTTGGTTGTTAGCAGACAGTGGCTCTCAGACAAATGTAAGGTAACCTTCCTAATGGATGGGTTCCTCAAGATGGGGATAAGATGGAGATAGTAGCCAGGTTTCTGTAACACGCAATGAGGATTCGTGAATATTATATAGCAGTGTTTTAACTGTTAGATGTAGATGTTGCTGAGTGGTTTTACTGTACTGAACCTTTTGGAGTTTTGTCTATATGCCAGTGAAGGTTTGAGATGGATGGATTGCCTAGTCACGGCTCTTCCCCCAACCCCATCAAAGGAACCTGAGTCTGTTAAGGGTGCCGAGAGTTGTTAAGAGACGCCCTAACAGAGCTACAGTTCCCAGAGTTCCCTGAAAAGAAACATTACTGGCTCTCAAGGCAGAGCAAAGCCATCATTCCCAGTAGCCACCGAGAGCCCTCTCCTCCATGAATTTGTCCAATCCTCTTTTAACAGATTTTAAAGCTTTTTACAGCTCCTGTGGATCTGCTCCTGTTTGCCAGTGTCCATGAAATGTACCAGGAACAAGGAGAGTCCTAGTAAATGCAGTGGGAGCTAGGGAAGCTGGGGCCATCAAATATTGAAGATCCTTTCCCTATTTAGAGGAGAAATAAATAATTGAGCGCACACTTGAATTATGAAAAGAATCCATTGTTGCTAATAAATAAATCACGTAACGCCCCTCTGAAGTGTTGGGTTGGCTGTAGCTCAGGGCTGTGCACATTCCATGTGTTCAAATAGATGGCCATGGAAAGGCAGAGTCAGACATCAGAGAGAGAGAGAGAGAGAAAGCAAAAGAAGACATATATTTGCATACAATTTGCACATGCTAGTTTAGACATCAGGGCTGTTATTTTAAACCAAAATAGAATGCATCTTCCCCATGGTTGGCAAGACTGTGGCCAGGTGACATCTTGTGTACTTGCTCATTCTGCTGTCTGGGTCCTAAAGGCCCCCTTCTCTCCCTTCTTATAATAGAGGGTCCCTTTAGTGAGAGGAAAACAGGACGCATGGCACAAAATTAGATGTTGTTTTGTCAGAAAACAAACAAGCATGTGAGAACCACAAACTCATATTCCAATTCCGAGCAGCACTGAATAGGTCAGAAGGCGAGGCCCACTATCGCGTTACTTCAGTGGCAGCCCCTCCAGGAACTCTGTCCACATTTACACACTACATTTAAAGCACTATGATGCCACTTTAAACAGCCATGGCTTCCCCCCAAAGAATTCTGGAGCTAGGCTCTTGAGAGTTGTCAGGAGACCCCTATTCCCGCCCCCCTCAGGACTATAATTCCCAGAGTTCCCAGACTGTTAAACCACTCTAGGAATTGATTATATTCCCACATTGTTTCACCTCCTTGGTGTGAGATGATCTTTTCTGCTTGATAAAATCCCAGGTGCCCTGCCTGAGAAAGATAATCCAAGCAAGACTTGTCACCCCATTGGACAGCATTGCGCTTCAGCAGTTTGTGAGGCTCCACCAGTGTTAATAATTCAGAGCTTGTCAACATGGTGCCTGCAGGTACCAATATGCCCACAAGTACCTGCTACAGTGCACCCAAAAGGTCTCAGTGAATACCCCCTCAGAAATCCACAGTGTGTGAATGAATGTTTGCTCTTCCAGTTTGGTTCCAGGTCCAGGCTCTCCTTGAACATGGCAACATTTCATAGGATACCAAGATGCAAAGAGCTTCTCAATGTGAACGGGTGTTGCAGTGGCAGATGTAGGGGCCTGGCTATAGCATTTTGTGGTCCTGTCTCTTTTTCTTCTCTTTTAGATGTGGCAGCCATTTTGTGGCCACACAACCCATGATGGCCATCTTGTGAGTAGCACCTACAGCACTATCAAAATTCAAAATGTCTCCACTGGCCCAAAGTTGTTGGCAAATGATGGAGTAATTAATCAAGCCCTTAAACATAAGCATTTCAACCTTTTTGAATATGGGATTGATCTACCCCAGGGGTAGGCAACCTAAGACCCATGGGCCACAAACGGCCCACGGGGGTTGTTTAACCAGCCCCCGAGCTGCCCCGAGCCAAGCTGCCTGCTCGGCGAGTCCCTGCACGCTGTGCTAAACCGGCGCGGCACAGGGACTCACTTACATGGTGCCGGAAATCACATCTGCGCATGCTCAGGCACCGAAAATTGTGTCTGGGCGGACACAGATGCCAAAAATTGTGGCCCACGGAGGGGTCTCCGCTAGAGTGAATCAGCCCAGATGAGGTAAACCTTGCCGACCCCTGATCTACCCCAAAACACAATAAGAGTGGCTTCACAAACATACACCATTTCTTAAACTGCCATGAAGGACTTTTTATGCCTCAACCAGACAGGTGTCAGAACACAAGAGCACACTGTTATGACCATTAGTGTCCTCAGACCTTTTATGCTTCTATACTGTGCTTAAAAGCAATCATGCCTTTTCAGGATAAATTAGTTACTCTATGAGGGGACTCTGTGACCCTGAGCTGAATGCTGGAATGTGAGTGTCCAAGGAATATTAGCTGAGTTATAACTAGGGATGTAAGGCATCAATTTCCATTTTAACCCACATGCATACATGCATCATATGCAATGTTGTTCTTGTTCTCCTGCAAAAACAATGTTATTCAGCTTGCTGTTCACTGTGCTGCAATTTTTTTGATAATAATTTCTATTAGTTTTCAATTACATTCCAATAATAGCCGCATTATAACAGTGCCAAATTATAATACAGTTACTAATACCAATCGTTCAAATACCAAATTATATAATTTAGGTGGCCGCCTGCATGCTAGAATTGATGGTTTGATGATTTACTTTATTTCTGTGTTCCAGAATCTTATTAATTTCAATTATACTCCAGTCAAAATAACAATCCCTTATACAACAACTGCAATATTAACAACTTCCATTCGTATTGACACATTAAATAATATATAAATCTACAAGTGAGGCACTCAAACTGTGTCCTTGTTCTTCCTGTGTGTGACAATCTTTCTGTCCATGATGTTTCTTCCCATCCTTGTAAAATGTTATGTCTATCTTTTCCTGGTTGTTGCTGTTCTCCATCATGCCTTGGGCAGAGCTAATATCCCATTGTTGTTTCAGAAATTCTCCATTGTACTGTCCCGTGTTTTGCAACTTTAACATCAGCTGCAAAAATCACACTATCCCAATAAATAACCTGTCTTCGCCATTTTCCCTCTCAGTCTGTGCTGCAGTTTTAAATAATTTGTTACATAATTCCACACCGTTCATTTCAAAGCACATGCAATGAAGCCTTTTTCCCATGTGCCAATAGGTTGCCCTTCAAGTTCCTTTCAAGTGCCAAAATAGCTTTCCATGTTATCATTCAAATCTCTTTCACTGACTACACCTTGCCATTAGTGTTTTCCATAGCCATCAGGATACCTGGGGGGGGGGGGGTCTTCTGCATCCATTGGGCACGCTCCACCTCTAAGCTAGGGACCCTCCTTTTCAAGCTAGCTTCATTTTTAAAACAAAGAAAGGGGAAACCCTATGCCATCACTGCAATCACAATTTGTTGCTATTCTAACTTTGCTTTCAATGATTATTATTTTTTTAAAGACATGGTGATTTGCAAAATAACCACCTTCAGGTTCACCTGTGCAATCTTTGTGGGTCTGGGTACGAGCTTGTTCTAGTCGCTTCTTCAGCTGCCTTCAGTTAGTAGGACTTCTCTGGAGTAAACGGTCAAAGCATTGCAAGCAAACTTTTGTTAGAGAGAAGAAACTCGTGCCAACTGCAGTGCTTCCTTGACTGGCTGACAGTTGCAGTCTGAATTACACGGGCATCAGATGGGGGCCTCCTTAAGTCCTGGCCTTGACAAAGCAATTATGGAATGAACTGCTGACTGCACTGCACAGTTTTGATAGATGGCATCTGCTTTCTCTCTGTTCCGGAGGATGTTTGGGTGCAAGATTCCATCTATTTTTCAAATCCAATATATCATGGCCATGCTGTAATCATGCAGAAATCCTCTGTGGAACCAGCGCGACAGTGCGACAATGCATCCTACTGTACAGAGGACAGCCCTCTATTTGATGTGCTGTCTGAATTAAAGATAAAAGAACCAGGAGAAGGGATGGCAAGGGCCTTGAAGTTACCCATCAAGAATTAACACCTAAACAAGCAGACTCGGCAGGCACCCAGATCACTTGTTCAGTCTTCCCCACTGTGGTGAGATGTATTGCATTTAAGTTATAGTAATCATTGAGGGAGGGGGGTGGACCTGTGAGGCCACTCTAGATGATATCAGCATCAGGGCTGAATGTGGCTTGTGTGTGGGTCCATTTATTCCTCTGACACACACACACACACAGAGAGAGAGAGAGAGAGAGAGAGAGAGAGAGAGAGAGAGAGAGAGGGAGAGACTAATGCATTAATGCACACACATTAGGACTATTATGACTGGTTGGTTTTGAATGAATAATAGTTGATGAATCCTAGCCCATTTATCTCACTCTCATTGGCAGGCTCGCAGCATTCACAGGGCGCTGCATCATTCCAGCAACATTAAAACATCACCCATCATTTTTAATAGCAACACAAAGGCAAGACGATGAAAAATGCATAGTACTATATATGTGTTTTTGGCTGAATGATAACTTGGAAATGGGGTGGGGGTTGCCTTCCTTTGATTAATTCCATATAGGGGTTTTTTCATGCTGATATTAAGTTTTTAATGGCAAAAAAAAAGAAAGAAGAAGAGAAGATGGCAAATATCAGAACAGAGGGGTGAGGATATATTCACCTTTCTCTGACAAAGGTGAGCAGGAATCTGCCAGAAAAAGCGCAAGTGTAAAGCTTTCTTTATTTAATTTGTGCATTTATACCCTGCCCCTTAGCCAAAGGGTACTCAGAATGGCTTTCAAAAATCAGTACTTAAGATGCTTCCTGCATTCAGGCTCACAATTGAACAAGTCATGACACACAAGAAAAATGGAATGGGAGGGAAGAGGAAAAAGCAAGCTCAAGCATAAATTCTTAAAGCTACAGTTCTTACTGTGCAATTATATAGTTTTCTTCAGCAGATTCTGGCTGCCTAGCAAAGCAACAACTCCCTGCCAAGATCAGGGGTGGTTCTGGCTCTCTTGCTCTTGACAAAGAGCAGCCCTGTCCCAGAAGGACTTTCCCCACTACATCACCAGCAGAGCTGGTGTCAATGGCCTTGCCAAGAGATGAGAGCAGTTTACGCCACACAATTCTTCTCTTAGGCGGCTGATTTGATGGCAGTTAGATTCCCTTCACCCTCACCACTGTCAGTGGAAATTCACTGAGATGTGACGAGATTCTAGCTGCAATTAAGTCACGGATGAGGAGCCTGTGGCCCTACAGATGTCACTGGACTCCCAACTCCCATCATCCCCAGGCAGCATAGCCAACAGCTGGGGATGATGGGAATTGTAGTCCTACAGCATCTGGAGGTCCACAGGTTGCCCACTCCTAGTTTAAGGCTCACTTTCATGGCCAGCTTTTGCTGTGGTAGATATTTCTCCTACTGAGACTTATTAAAGGTAAAGGGACCCCTGACCATTAGGTCCAGTCGTGGCCGACTCTGGGGTTGCGGCGCTCATCTCGCTTCATTGGCCGAGGGAGCCGGCATACAGCTTCCAGGTCATGTGGCCAGCATGACTAAGCCGCTTCTGGCGAACCAGAGCAGTGCACGGAAATGCCGTTTACCTTCCCACCGGAGCGGTACCTATTTATCTACTTGCACTTTGACGTGCTTTTGAACTGCTAGGTTGGCAGGAGCAGGGACCGAGCAACGGGAGCTCACCCCCTAGCGGAGATTCGAACCGCCAACCTTCTAATCGGCAAGTCCTAGGCTCTGTGGTTTAACCCACAGCGCCACCCGTGTCCCTCACTGAGACTTATTAGGGTTGAGTAAAAAAGAAGCATCTGGCTAACTATATTGTTAAGGCCTTTCTCCAAGCTAAAGGTAGACCCTGCAGGCAATAAATATATAAATTTGTGTATATCCAAGAAGGAAGGAAGGAAGAATGATAACTAGTAGTTAAAAGGAACTGCGTGCCTGAAACACTACTGCATGAGATCACTCTGGTTTCCTGATTATAATGCTCCCCCTCTTTTTGCCACATAGTCCCCAAGGATCTCATGAGGGGGCTTCTTATAAAACAGCAGCTAGCTCATTAGATGGGAATTTACAAAATTCACTTTTATGGCTCCATCAGTCCAAAGGATATTGTCAGGGAACTGCCATCGGTTCAGGAGGGAGAGAGGAAAAGCCGAATGGATTAGAGAGAGCCTCCACGGGTCATGGGAAGCAGCTCCTCTTCAACAGAGGAGAGTAACCACGCCTCCAGTGGAGAGGAGCTGCAGGGCTCGGAGGAGGCGAGGCGGTGCCTGGGCAAAGCGGGGAGGAGAGGGGTCCTCCGTTACCCACGCCCTCCTTGCGCAGTAAGCATCTGCGCAGAAGAGGGGAAGCACAGACTGGGCGTCAAGAAATTACTTTGCTGGGGAAAGTTTAAGAACCGCCCACTCACAGATTCTGCCAGTGAATGAGCCAGCCAGGGGAGAGTGGCGCTCAGGACAGATAAAGTTTATTTTAACAGCTAAAGCTAGGCTTTACTATCGAGTAGGCAGGTAATTGCCTGCTTGCTCTCGAGCAACCGCTTGGAACCTTTACAGATATCATGCTGTATATCTTAGCCATTGAGATGTTACAAACTTCAGACAAACACAGGCCCTTTTCTAAATGCTTGTGTTCTCACTTGAGAACAAACAGCTCTCAGCATAGACAGATGGATCTATGCTTTGAAAACAGTGAATGTAATGCTATGGGCATATACAAAAAAAGGCAAGACTCCACAGGCAGAGCTGAGGGGCACAAAATGGTGGGTGGCTCTTACTTTGAACAGCATTTCCCAAGGTCTCCTTCCCTAGGAATTCCATTCAATTTGCGTCTAAAGGCAAACCTACCTGATTCACACACTTTCCAGAACAATATATGAACTGAAACACAGCCCTCCTTTGAAATGTGCACTTCTCTGAATATTGTGATGCAGTTCTACAGCCCAAAGTGATATGCACAAAAATGCAGGTACTGGAATAAAGTGTGCATAAAAAAGTATATATTTGTGAAAATAGCATATAAAATGTATTCTATCGGGGAAATCGCTTTGCAGAAAGCGTGTACAGTGGTACCTCAAGTTACAAATGCCTCAGGTTACAAACGCTTCAGGTTACGAACTCCGCTAACCTGGAAGAGTTACCTCAAGTTGAGAACTTTGCCCCAGGATGAGAATGGAAATCGTGTGCCAGCGGCACAGCAGCAGCAAGAGGCCCTATTAGCAAAAGCACGTCTCTAGTTAAGAACAGTTTCAGGTTAAGAATGGACCTCCGGAACGAATTAAGTTCGTAACTAGAGGTACCACTGTATAAAAGCGTGTATGACTTAGGGTCATAATGGTAGAAGGATGCACTTGTGAACAGTGCTAGGAGCTTGACAGGATAATAATAAAATAATTACTATTATTTTAATTAATTAATTAATTAGATTTATATACTGCTCTTTGCCCGCAGGTCTCAGGGAGGTTAAAACATAAAATCACAATATAAAAACACAAAATACATAATAAAAACGATAACGAAACCAACCCAATAAACCCCCAACACATTTTAAAAGGACATTGGCTGTCACTCAGCCAAAGGCCTGGTTAAAGAGGAACTTTTTTTACCCCCTGGTATCTCAGAGTTCTCTAGCCACCAGTTGCCTATCCCTCTGAAAATCACAAACAACCTGATTTATTTTTTTTAGCTTGACACTTACTTGTCACTGGACAATCAAAAAGAAGAAACTATAGCAGGTGCTGAATTACGGGTCACTTGCAATATCTACCTGAAATACCTACACATCATCCCCTGCCCCCACTCTCCCTAGTGTAAATATTGGGGGGTGGGGTGTATTCTTGTTCCATTATAGTGAGCAAAACATGTCTGATATAATCTTGGGGAGAGCTAAAACAGTCTGGCTTGCACCACGGACAAACTGCAAATTTTAGCAAATGTGTAATTGGGCTTGGTTGAAATAGAAGGTCCTCATAATGATGTCAGGTGCTCTGAATTCTTTCTCATGTATTTTTAGGCCTGCCATAAACACACAAAGTCTAACTTTTCATCCCAACAGCGGGAGTGTAAACTCTTCTGACAATTGGTTGTGTGTTGGCTTGAGAAGCTAGGTCAAGTAATTGGATTAATACGCTCCATTCCTGGGCCAGTCTGGCAAATTAGTCGAACTCTTTTCAAGTATAGTCACTGGGATTTAAGGCCAAGGTCTGCTGTAATGTAACCTGTTGTCTACTTATCCCCAGATGGACCCTTGTGTAATACATAGCAACAGTGCCCTCCTTGTACTTAGTAACCTGTATCATCAGAGGAACTCTCTCTGCTGTCAAAGGTTAAGAGAGGCAAGGCTTTCCAAAGGGTTTCGACTGGCCTTAACTGGCTTCCTCACAGACACCTCCCTTATAGGCAGCTATAGAAAGCCAATGTGTCATCAGAGAAAAAGTCAGCTATGATTCAAGAGGGGCGCTGGATACGAAGGAGAGTGAAAGCCATAGTCATAAGGGAAAATGGTACGTACCGTATTTTTCGCTCTATAAGTCGCACCTAGTTTTTGGAGGAGGAAAACAAAAATAAATAAATTCTGAATCTCAGAAGCCAGAACAGCAAGAGGGATCGCTGCGCAGTGAAAGCAGCAATCCCTCTTGCTGTTCTGGCTTCTGGGATAGCTGTGCAGCCTACATTCGCTCCATAAGACGACCACACATTTCCCCTTACTTTTTAGGAGGGAAAAAGTGAGTCTTATAGAGCAAAAAATACAGTAATCATAGAAAAGGAAGTAGAATAAGAACGTGGAAGTTCACCAAATGTTTCTGGATAACCATCATGTTATAGCAGAGTAGCTTTCTCCAACTGGAAACATCCTGCAGATATTTTGGAAGGCAACTTGCATCACCCCTGACCATTGACCAAGTTGTTGTTGTTGTTGTATATTTACTAAGTATATTTACTTAGATCCTGCCTTTTTCCTAGCCCAGGACTCAAGGTGCCTTATGCAAATTAAAAGAAGAAAGAAAAATACAAAAGAGAAGTATATATAAAAGGTAATCATATATCGTTGTTAAAAGGTAATTAAACTCCATAGAAAGTAATTCCTACAGTAAACTGCCCTTTGATCTGCTGATGAAGGGGCGGTATATCAGCTTAATAAATAAAATAAATAGATAAACTGTAATAGAATTAAAACAACATGAAAAATGAATCTTTTAAAACACAGATAATAAAATCAGCACAGCACTATTAAAGTCCTTTCCTTAAAAAAACCCAAAAACATTCAGTTCCCAAAATCCTTTCAAAATAAAATAGTCTCCACCTGCCGGTGAAAGGACAATAAGGAAGGAGCCAGTCTAACTTCTCTAGGAAGGGAGCTCCAATGTTTGGGAGCAGCCATCTTGGCTGTGGAGTCCAATAAGAACTGGGGCTGGCAGAATCCTGGTCTAGAAGAGACTTGAAGGTTTTCTAGTACAGCTTCCTGCCCTGGAGAAAGATCATGCCTACATAAAAACGACTTACAAATCACTTAGGTAATGGGACTGTATCATTTATCATGGTCAGGACTGGAATGAAAGAGACACAGTTATCAGGTCACATAAGGCTTGGTGACCAAGGGAGGTTCCAGGGATCTGTACCTTAGTTGTGAGGAATCTGCGGTTTGTCATCCCCACATAAAGGCTGCATGGAAATAAGAGTGCGTGAGTGGCAAGTGCTTGCTGCTCTCTGTACTTCTTTGTAATATCTGACATCCATGCAAATCTTGCAACTTCCCCTGATGGTGATGTACACAAGGTCCTAATGCGTGGACAATTCAGATGTCTCACTACAGGGGAAGAAATGAGAGCTCCTCTGCGGATGCTGCAAAGATGCACAGAAAACAGGAAGCCTGAGTCACTTTCTTCATAGTTCCCTGTGTTTCTGATGTATAGGACCCACCCTATTCCTGTGACTGTCATTTGTTTTAACTGTTTTTAATTATAAATTGTTGTAACCTGCCCTGAGACCTGCTGTGAATGATGATGATGTTCAGGAGGAGTTACATTGTTTCTGTAGCCCAAATGGTAGGCAAAAGGGAAAGGGAAAGGACCCCATGATGGTTAAGTCCAGTCAAATTCAACCATGGGGTACGGCGCTCACCTCTACTTTCAGACCAAGGGAGCCAGTGTTGGTCCACAGACAGCTTTTTGGGTCATGTGGCCAGCATGACTAAACCGCTTAGAACAATAAATTTATCAGTAAGCTTAGAACTCCAAGTTTTGCAGAAATGCAAACAAAATAAAAAATCAGAAAGCTATTCCTAAATTTGGAGGGAGCCCTAAAAACACTCTCATGAGGACTGAGCATGCTCTATGGCACCAGATGCTAACTATGTGTAGGAGGTGAATGGAAAATGGGTAGGGGGCATTAGGAATCAAGAGGAGTGGTCTGGATTCTGAACAGCAGCACTCCATCCTGAAGCAACTTTGTGAGTCCCACACGTGTTCTATCCATTTCGAAGATGGCCTGGTGATCTAGATTAGGCATCCCCAACCTTTGGCCCTCCAGATGTTTTGGACTACAATTCCTATCATCCCTGACCACTGGTCCTGTTAGCTAGGGATCATGGGAGTTGTAGGCCAAAACATCTGGAGGGCCGCAGGTTGGGGATGCCTGATCTAGACTGTTTTTCTGCTTCTCGGCCTACCTGCTGCAGTCATGCCTATTGTGTAATTTGGTCGATACAACTTGTAGACTTACACTTTTATCCATCGTGGAGAAAATATGTCCCCCATTTGGAGCCTATAAAAAAGGGGTCATTTTAGCTATCTTGGGGCGGATTTTGAGGGGGAAATGCCATGAAACTCAAGTATTAAGGCATATTCAACTGGGATTTATTTTATTGCAGGGCAGGGTGTGTTTCTCCAGTTAATTGATCCAGCATATATGAGGCTCAGAAAACACAAGGCATGATTCTCAACGGCTCTCCTTGATGGACATGGGAAGTCCTTGTTTGGATTTCAAGTGTATAAAATCCACAGGCAGCCCAGCACACATCTTCCCCTCTTTCATATACCTTGGGTTGCACACTGAGGCATCAGCTCAGGAGCTTCTGTGAGGAGAAACAGAGCAAAAAGATTGCTGGTTTTGGTTCATTATTAGCTTGCTTGCTTTGCCTGCTGACTCCTTGAAAGTAAGTTGCAGCTGAGTCGGCAAGGTCAGCCAGACATCCACTATCAGTCAAACCAATCATAGACACGAAGTTCATAAATGTCTTTCATTTGCAACCTACAAGTTGGACAGGTTATGTGGGTTTTCAGTCTATTTTTAACTTGGCAATCTGTCATTGGGGGCTTTATGGAGCTCTTAGCTACATGCCCTAGGATTTGTAATGCAATCGCAGAGTATATTATAGGATTTCCTCTGCCACTTTTTAGAAACAGCAGGTGCAATGTCAGCATTCAGTGTTGATAACAAAATGCAGATACCATCAAAAATGCATTGCATAACACACCTAACCTTGGAAGTATTTGCTCTATCGGCTAAACAATAAACGGTGAAACAATAAACAGGTACTTTACACTCACAATTGTCTACCGCTAGAATGGCAGTGGTCATAATGGCAAGGATATTAATTTGCTTGTTTCTTTTAAAACTCTATTGCATAGAGGGCCTTCAGAATCAAAAAGTTGGGAACTGGGGGCAACTGCCCCATGTGCACCACTCAATTGTAGGTGGCAACTTCTCAGTGGAATACTCTTAAACTCTGGATTGACTGTCCTCCCAGACTGGCCATTGGTGGTCCCTGTTCCAGCTGAGAATGGGCAGGAAGGTGTATAAGTTGTTTTCCTGAGCTATGGTGTATTCCATTTCCCTTAGTAAAAGGTAAAGGGACCTCTGACCATTAGGTCCAGTCGTGACCGACTCTGGGGTTGCGGCACTCATCTCGCTTTATTGGCCGAGGGAGCCGGCGTACAGCTTCCAGGTCATGTGGCCAGCATGACTAAGCCGCTTCTGGCGAACCAGAGCAGCGCACGGAAACGCTGTTTACCTTCCTACCTTAGCGGTACCTATTTATCTACTTGCACTTTGACATGATTTCGAACTGCTAGGTTGGCAGGAGCTGGGACTGAGCAACGGGAGCTCACCCTGTCGCGGGGATTCAAACCGCCGACCTTCTGATCGGCAAGTCCTAGGCTCTGTCATTTAACCAACTGCGCCACCCGCGTCCCTCCAGTATCCTTAGCTATCCTTTAATTCTGACTTCTAACTTGCTTCTTGAGCCTCTCCCTTGAATTCAGCCTTGACTCTTTGTGCCTGATTACTGGCTTTATCCCACAGGTCTTTGTTGCCTGTCAATGACCAAACAAAACTTTCCATCAATTCACTATTCTATGCTACTAAAAGTATGCCTATACTATATTTTTATACACAATCTTATAAAAGTACCACATATCTGAGAGAACACCTTCTCCCATACAGACTTACTTATGCAGATCATTAAGATCATGGTTATGCAGCATCCTGTAGATATCCATCTGGCCACAACCAGGAAGAGGACCTTCTCTGTGGTGGCTCCTGCCCTCTGGAATAGTCTTCCTCCAGAAATAAGGCATGCACCACCATTAGATCAATTTTAACATTTCTGTCCAGTGTGGCTTTTGCTGTGTATTGTATCTTACCATTTTGATGTGGACATCAAATGTTTGCTTCTAACTGAGGACTGGATTGCTCAGTTGGTTAGAGTGCAGTGCTGATAATGCCAAGGTTGAAGGTTCGATCCCTATATGGGGCAGCTGCATATTCCTGCATTGAAGGGGGTTCGACTAGATGATCCTCAGGGTTCCTTCCAACTCTATGATTCTATGAAGCACAGTTTAATGTTTCTCTTGATATGAATAACAAAAGAACAATTGTGCTTCTCTTGTGCATATATATGATGCCCCTGATTACCTGGAAAGATTTTAATGAGAAACTCAATCAAGAAAGTTATATGAAGCTGCCAACCAACTGTCCATTGATAATAAGTATAAGGCATTTTGATTGTACTATATTTGCACAACAGGGATGCACATGCTAAAATTATGCTTAACACTGGAATCCAGGAAACAGTATATTTTAATCCCCATTTTGGCCCATACACTCACCCACAAGCCTGACACTAGAAGCCTTCTGTCTATACAAATAATTGTCATGGCTAAACGGGACTGTGTTGTTTCCTAAAATGGGACAAAACAGCCATTTTTTTTAACCCGGGGTTATTTTCGCCATGAGTACCATGCTATCCACCAGCTGTTAACTTTGTTATGAGGAGAGCATCAACCTAAAGAACACAAATCTAAACAAAGCTACTCTCCCAGCCATATTGTATAAAAGCACAAAGTCCACAGCGATGGTAGCAGGAAGATAGCTTGGACGGAGGATTGCAAATGACAATGTCTTTTCTGTAAGTAGATAATCAGGTATCTGAAGTCAAGCTGATGAATGAGGAAAAGTATAAATAGACTCACAATCTGATCCTATTCCTCTCTTCAGCTGCAGCAAATACAAGCCAAAAAAGACCTGTCAGATCTTGGCCAAGCTCCAGCACAGGCTGGAGTCGGGGGCTTGCACAAACAAATGATGCTCAAAAGGGGCCGAGGCATGTGATATAGCCAAATATAGGCTCGGCCTGGGGCAGAAGGGGGGCCAGTTTCCAGGGTAGGACAATATGGTTGCTCAAGGCAGCAATTATTTGGTCAGAGAAGTGTTTCTCATCTTGTTTCAGAAAAGCCTCTCCTCCTTGCAGAGGGCAGGAGTTGTGAGCGAGAGCCATTTCCCGCATTGGCAGGGGGCGTTTCGGACCCTGCCCAGCTATCCCGGCTGCCGTGCCATGCCCCCGGGCAGCCAACCAATCAGGTCGAGGCTTGGGGGCGGGGTTTAGCCGCTCAAATGCGGCCGTGGCAGAAACTGCAAATTTTGTAAATTCAGCTTAATGCAAACTGAATCGACTTTCTCTCCCATCACTAATATCCAGTTTTTAAAAAGGAACAGGTAATGGACAATGAGAAACATCTGCCATAGATGTTTGAGCCCATCTAGTCCAGCCTCCTGTTCTCACAGCAGCCAACCATATGAGGAGACAATACTGAACCGCATAGATCTGGCTTAGTAGAAAGCAACTGCCTATCTCTCTCCAGATTTTGTTGTTCTGAAGGACACCACAGCCATAAAACGCCTTGGCTTTTACCTTCTTCTTTGTGTTGTGAACAAGACAGCTGCTGTTGGCATGGTAGGTATTATTCACTCTTGTTTTACATCGCAAGTTTGAGCTCGATGAAGTTCTGAAGTTCTTTCTGATCAGCTTGCAGAGCTTGTCAAAATGTGAGAAAAGTGTTGACCTTCAATGGACCACCGAAATTGTAGGCTTGACATTGTGTCGCGGAACAGTAGCAGAAATAAGACGTTGGCCATTGATCTGTTGATGACAGACATAAGTGCCCGCATAAAGTGAGCGCTCTCTAAAAATAGAATACATGTAGAAAGGGCTTCAAGTGCCTTGTATCTGGGCTTCTTATAAGTAGGTCACACATGACCAAGGGAATAGAATAGCTGCTGCATTGCTACCCTCCATGAAACCCCAACAATGTAAGACAACCCATATGTCAGAGTTGAGCTAGCGGAAGAGGTAGGGAAAAATAAACTGTTCTGAGTTAGGAACCAGCTTGAAAGACAAGAACACCTCCAAGAATATAGGAAGAGTCCTGTTGGATCTAACCAACAGTCTAGCATATTGTTTTCTATAGTGGGCAATGGAAAGACCACAGGAAGGTAACAGTCTCCTCATATTAATCTTGATAGGCAGGGTGGAATTAACTACTCTGATGCTCAGGAAACTGATGTGGTGCTACAGAAGCCTGCTAAAGGTCAGGAAACTACAAGAAGGAAGCAGCTGCATGAACAGAAGTATAGTGCCTCAACCAAGGGAATTAATAGTTCTGCTGTATTCCAGTTCTGGACACCACAATTTAAGAAGCATATTGACAAGCTGGAATGAGTGCAGAGGAGGGCAATGACAGAACCATAGAATCATAGAGTTCATGTAGTCATCTAGTCAAACCCCCTGCGACTCAGGAAACTTTGGCCCAACGTGGGGTTTAAACCCATGACCCTGATATTAGGAGTTTCCTGCTTTACCAGTTAAGCTGTCCTAAGCCTTATGAGGAACAGTTGAGGAAGTTGGGTATGTTTAGCCTGGAAAAGAGGAGACTGAGAGGAGCTATGACAGCCATCTTCAAGTCTCTAACGGGCTTGTTTTCTCCTGTTCTGGAGGGTAGGGCTGAAACCAATGGCTTCAAGTTACAAGAAATGAGATTCCAACTAAACATCAGGAAGAACTTCAATAGTGGAACAGACTCCATTGGAAGGTGGTGGAGTCTCCTTCCTTGGAGGTTTTTAAGGAGAGGTGGGATGCCCACCTGTAACGGATGCTTTAGTTGAGATTCCTGCATTGCAAAGGGTTGGACTAGATGATTCTATGAACCACTCCTGGAACTCCTTAGGAGTTTGGCGCACAATCCTAATACTTTTAAAATAGACTCAAGCTGCAAAGCTATATAAGAGGAATGAGCCATAGAGAGCTGCAAGAGGAAGACCTTCAGAAAAAAGTGTTTTCTTTCTATTGTCGTTACTCAAAGCTTTTTTAATCCCATTGGGGTGGGGGGCAAAACAAAAGCACAGAAAACACCACACGTGAAGTATGATAAGATTTAAGATTTAGCTCTTAGCTTGCTCCATTTTCCATATGAAGGACCTTCAGATATTTGAAGATGACTGTTGTTGTTGATTAAATTTGTATCTGAAGATCCCAAGGTGCTTCACAACATAAAAATACAAAATGCATACTAAAACAAGAAAAGTGAACCAATAACCCCGCTCCCACAAATACATTTAAAAGGTCACTGAATGTTCAATCAACCAAAAGCCTGGTTGTAGAGAAACATTTTCGCCTGGCTATCATGTCATTTCTCAGTCTTCTCTTCTCCCTCAACTGTTCCTCATAAGGCTTGGTTTCCAGGTCCTTTTTCAGCTTGGTTGCCCAGGGTGCCTGTTTCAAGGCATATCTTGTGCCTGCATTGGCCTTTCACTTCAGGCTGGAAGACAGGGAAACCTGCTGCCTATACATATGTAGGTGATGCCAGCGACCCGCCATCTAGATTCTTGATCATTGGGTAGCCTCAAGACACGTTCCTTGTGATGCCCCCGACCAGCAATACCCTTTTGACTTTCACATGCATCCCAGGACACAGGCCCTGTTTTGTTTTCTCACAGCTCACTACCACAGCCCAAAGGTCAGATTGACAGTTTTACATATGAAATCCAGCCTTCTCTTTTTGAAAAGAGCTGCCCTGAAGGCATCATCTCCATGTCGGGGAAGCTAAGAATAAGCAGCCAATGCCACGTGATACAGTATGTTCTACATGAGAAGGCTTCACATCACAGCAGACAAAAGCATAATTGTTTGAATGGTGTTGAACTCTGAGTATTTACTGCTCCCTTGAAAATCAGTCACTACCTCTCTTTGTTTACAGTATTGTTTGCCTTCCACTTTGGATAAGGCTCTCAGGCCTTATCCAAGTGAAGAGAAATAAAAAAAGGAAGGCTGATCAGGGGAAGAACCAAGACATTTCATTTTTTATTGGAAGAAAACGGCAGCCATTTTGGTTGCCATAATCTTGTGTGATTTTTCGGCGTGATTTTGGGGCCATGATTTTGTGCGGTTCTCAAAAACGTGTGTATCTGAGCACCTTGCCCCCCAAAAGTGCTATTTTGGGAGGAAGCCAAAAAAGAGTTGGTTCCAGCTAGCCGTAGCTTGCAGAATTAGGATAATTTTAGCTGGGGTTCTTACAATATGCCTATGCTTGGTGTAGCACGGAAGACTTTGACCTGTGGTCACCTGTATGCCTGCTCAGTCCGCTGTCCAGGTTGTAACTGCTGATGGACAACTTCAAGGCCCCTCCTGCTGTCCCTTCTTACATTTCTTTATCTTGAAACCACGCTTGGACAGCCCTTCAAGCAGAAAGTACCTTCAGATAGAGGACTGCTCTTTGTAAAGTAGGGCACATGGCCACCATATTCACATCTCATTTCAACTGCAAGCCAACACTGCTGAAGTTCCTTCCAACTTACATCTCCTTAAACACTGGTTCCTGGCTTCGATACCCTAAACAGTTTTATTGTTATCCAGGAAGGTTTTTTTTAAATGTCACCGGCCAGGAGAATATGATATAGATTTACTAGCAGCAGGTGATGATTGTGTAACTCTGCTATCAGCCAAGTTCTTCCCCACCCACCTGCCCAGGAGTGGAAATGGTGGCTCCCGCAGTTCTGAGAAGAGAGAACATGCCAGAGGGGTTGGAACTGGCCAAGAATTTCTCCCCTGCCATGTGGATTCCTTTCCCTCACATTCATTCAGGGTCACAATTCATTGCATGCACAGCAACAATTATTTTTTAAAAAAGTTGTTCAAAACATTTAAATCTCAGTCCCTCCATTTATTGTGTCTTCAGGCACTACTAAACTGAAGTTCTCTTTTGTAATGAATGTGAGGGAAAGGGAATTCAGATGTCTACATGGCTTGAGAACCAGTTCTTGGGTCACTGATCAGCCGACCAAGCCACTGAATCATCCAGAGCAGGTTTTCCCAAACTTGCTTCTCTTGCTGTTTTCAGACTACAACTCCTATCATCCCTAGGTAGGAGGGCCAGTAGTCATGAATGATGGGAACCGTAGTCCAAAAAACAGCTAGAGATACAAGTTTGGGAAACCCTGATCCAGAGGCTCTCCTGTGGGCTCCCATGTCACCGGGGCGAAACCATGTGGTGACTGGATAGAGGGGAATTGGTAAAAGTTGAATCCGCTTAATGGACCTGAACCAGACCATTGGTCCATCTCGCTCAGTATTGTCTACATCAGCTCAATGGCAGGCACTCTCTAGTTTTATTCCCAGGAATGGGAAACCTCTGACCCACCAGATGTTGCTGAAATACAATTTACATAATCCCTGGCCATTGGCCATGCTTGCCAGGGCTGAGGGGAGTTGTAGTTCAGCAACATCTGATGGACCAAAGATTCTCCACACATGCTCTAGGGCAGGCTTCCTCAACCTCAGCCCTCCAGATGTTTTTGGCCTACAACTCCCATGATCCCTAGCTAGCAGAACCAGTGGTCAGGGATGATGGGAGTTGTAGTCCCAAAACATCTGGAGGGCCGAGGTTGAGGCAGCCTGCTCTAGGGTCTTTCCCGGTGTTGTATGCAATGCTGTCACCTTCCTCTCCTCCCCACCTGCCCTTAAAATTTGCTCCAGGGGTTTGGGGGGACTCTGCAAAGCATATTTTGGAGGCACCCAGGGAAGTGGGGCTGCAGGGGGAAGTAGATGAAGGAGACGTTCTCTTCCATGAGCACAAGTCCACCCTTGCAACACTTGATCCCACCCCAACCAATTCATTCATTAGCTATGATTAACCTGCCCTACCAGGGGCTCTCTATCATTTGTTTGTTTATTTGGTCATTTAGCCTTATGCCAAGTCATGCCATTGGTTCATCTAACTCAGTGTCATCTGCACTGACCGGCAGCAGCTCTCCAGCATTTCAGGAAAGCGTCTCCTTCAGCCTTACCCGGAGACCCCAGGGATTGAATTTGGGACCTTCTGCATGGAAAGCACATGCTCTATCACTGAGCAATACCACCAAACTTCTGTCTTTTCAGGATATGAGATGAGGTGCTATTTAAGGCTCTCTTCTATTCCCAACTCATCTACGAAGCTTCATAACTGACTTTGCCCAATTTAGGGCTCACCATTTATTTATTTTTTATTTACCCACGGAAGGAAGTCTGGATGAGCCCTTACGGCCAAACCTACCTCACAGTGTTGTTGTGTGGATAACACAAAATAGCTGTATGTATTCTACCCTTTGAATCCTTAATGAAAGCCAATATACAAGTGGGATTAATAGAGGCATAATCCCACATTACAATATTGCATGTGTGGATTTGAGAGACAGACCTTGAAACTTGGACTCTCTTGAAATGTCTACATATTTGCAGTGCTGAGATCTGATGTGTCTGTCCTCGTGAGAGCATGTTCCTTGGATTTATAACGATAATCAAGAATGTGGTCATTGTCACAGAATGTCATTGCAGCCAAATAATTATTCTTCTAAATGCTCCCTAGGAAGTGCCCTGAGAATCCACCCAGAGACATGCAGCTTGGATCCAATTAAACATATGGGGCTCGCAGTTCAGATTTAATTAAATTATTTCTCATTTTACATAAATGAAATTTCCAGCCATAACGAGTCAAGTGATTATTTTTATGTGGCAGGTCATTATCTGCACATTTAGGGCTGGATTCTGTCCCTAGTTTAAACCAAAAAACAACAACAAAGACCTGTTCCTGGAAATGTAGAAGTTGAAATCTGCAATAAAGAATAATAATAATAGCATGACCTGTTTTAGACCTCTGGGGATGCTGTAGTCATTTGGTGTCTATTTTGGTTTAAATCAGCAAAGGTTATGTTATGGCTCATCCAGTGAATCATAAAATTTAAGTGCGAGCAAAAGTCTGCACCCTTCTTTATGCTGGAGATGTTCCAGATGAGATTTTGGAACCTGTCTAGCAATGAATTCTGTTTGAAGCAAAATCTAGAGCAGGATATGATTAGCCCAGAGAAGGTCCAAAGGTTCAATCCTTGCCATCCACAGTTTAAATGATTAGGGAGGAGGTGATGTGTTAGACCTCTGCTTAAGACCCCGGGGGTGGGGAGGGAGGTGGGACACTTTTGGTCAAAGTGCCCAAGAGACCTGTTGTCTCTCATAGGGTTCTTCACTGCAGGTGTCCATGTTAATGTGTGGCTATTAGGGGCTGGGTTCATCTGCACAGGCAATTGCATCGTGTCCTTCCTCTTACTCCTTAGTAATTACAAAAAAAAAAAATTTCCTTCCAGTAGCACCTTAAAGACCAACTAAGTTAGTTCTTGGTATGAGCTTTCGTGTGCATGCACACTTCTTCAGATACACTGAAACAGAAGTTGCCAGATCCTTCTATATAGTGAGAAGGTGGGGAGGGGTATTATTCAGAAGGGTGGTGGGAATGGGTAATTGGCAGATAGCTGTGATGAGCCTGTTGACGACTCATAACGACTGCAATAGGTCTTACAGGAAAAAGCAAGGGGTGAGAAGGTGAAAAATGGCTTTGTCGTGTATAATGAGATAAGAATCTTAGTTGGTCTTTAAGGTGCTACTGGAAGGAAAAAAATTTTTTTTGTTTTGACTATGGCAGACCAACACGGCTACCTATCTGTAACTGAATCCTTAGTAATTGTATGATATCCTCTTTACACAATCCACACATGAAGGAATTATCGTTGTGCTATAAGATGTGAGAAGAGGAGTCTTCTCTGGGATCGGTGTTCAGACTGCTGTCCTGTTTTTTCAACTAAGGGCAGGGTTTGCTGATATAATTTGGTTTAAATTATACACAGTGGTAAAAACTTACTAAAAAAGGATGGGGGGGTTGCAAAGAGCTCCGAGAGGATCACTCCAAATTTGAGTACATGGGAAATAAAATGTTAAATGCTTTTCAGTGCAAGTTTGCATTCTCAGATTGATTTATTTCTGAAGTAACTGTAGACATTTTGATGTCTTTTTTTTATAAAAAATGTTGCTTTTAAAAAAAATAGTAAGTAGTTTCTCAGTAACCAGTTTACTGAGTATTCCTCCTCATTTGTTTTTAGAGAGATCAGTTGATTTGGATTATTCAATGAGCATTCATTCTGATTGTTTGTGGGGAGGTTAGATAATGGGGCATCAAAGCAAGAGACTTCCCAAATCTTCAAGTGCATTTTCCTTCCACTTTCCTCATTGCAATATATATATATATATATATATATATATATATATATATATATATATTCCTTTGAGGAGGTGAGTATATTGAATAAACCTCCCGATCAATGATAATTGCACAACCTGAATTTGCCAGGATGTGACTGAACCCCACTCAAAGTAGCAGCAGTCTGGAAGTGCCCTAAGTAAGCCCGTGGAACCCTTAAAATTTGCATTCTCATAAATAGATAGTTTAAAAAAAACACACCAAATAGTGATGCAGACCAAAGAACATAAGAACCTACTAGATCAGGCAATGGCTCACCTAGTCCAGCATCCTCTCTCACAGTGGCCAACCAGGACCCAAGCACAACAGTTTCTTCCTTCTTGCAGTTTCCAGCAACTGTATTTCTGCTCTCACTGTGGAGGCAGAGCTTCAGCCATCAATGTGCTTTTTATCAAGTTTAACTATACGGCTCATCAGAGTCCAGGCAAGCCACCTCTTAATACATCCCTAAAAGGTGAGAAAGTGTCAGCCTGTGACCAAGAGTATTGCACCTTCTTTTCCATTACTTTAATCAACGCTCACAAGTGCAAACTGTATTTGCCAGACACTTTGAAGTATAGTGAGCATACTATGGCCAGCAGATGCCCAATCTATTTTGTATTTTAATTAAAATAATCCCAGTATTGGGTTTTCAGCCATTTCAAAAATGAAAGGGGGTCTTAGAGAGACAAAAAAACCTCCACTTCATTGTTGACAGTGCAAAGGAACAGGAAATTAAAATTAATAGTAACTCACAGGAGTGCTCAGATATAAATTATAATACTATTGAAATTTAGTGCATGCCCATATATTTTGAAATGACCCATTTCTCTGCTTGATTGATGAACAATCTGCAAAACTCCTAATTGGGTAGTTATTGAAATTAATGGCAGGTGTTTCTTAGAGGGTCTCTAAGGATTCCTTGTAACACATTTTTCATGGGGTGTTTACTTTGGCCTTTTGCAAAGACAAGCTGCAGTGACTTGTTTTAATTATTTGGCAGCTTTATATCATAACTTTCAGGGGCACTAAGGCAAGGCCTCAACCCTGGGTCTTTGCTTCAGCCTCGGGATCTGTTGTCCTTCCTTTAAAAAAACTAAAAAAAATATGATTGCATCCTTTGCTGGTACATCACATCTGGGTACACTACTGATACAGTACTGATAAGTCCCCAGCCACCAGCCATCTTAATATTTCATGGATAAGAATGTCATTCAAGTTTCTGTCATGTGTCAGAGTCCTTTCAGTGGCTGGAATAGATGGACCGTGGACCTGATCCATCAGAGCTCTCAACACAGGCTCCTAAAGATGGTAGCCGTGGTGGCAGGAATATAAAAGACCACCTTTCTGAGCCTCTCTGATGCTCCGCCACCAAAAAAGCCTCTTCAAGGCCTTTATGACAGTACAAGGAAGGTGGTTAAAGCCAGAAATAGGAAACCTGTGGCCCTCCAGATGTTGATGGACTGCAGCCCCCATCATCCCTGACCATTGGCCATGCTGGCTGGGGCTGATGGGAGTTGGAGTCCCACAATATCTGAAGGCCCACCAGTTTCCTCAGCCATGGTGAAATAGTGATGAAGGAAAGGTTATTGCAGTACGATTCAGTTTCCTAACTCTTTCCTCTTATCTTCAATCCTCTGTATTGGCTAAATGTCTTAAAATATAATACTGAAGAAGAAAGATTCCTGCCATCTTCCACCTACCTCTGTCACTGCCTGTTTCCTGCAGTTATTTTCCTACCCCTGGCAAGATAAGATAAAGCTGAAAATAATTCACCCAGGAGGAATGGGGTGGTGGGGTGGTACAGTCGAGTTTTCCCGAAATCAGTTATGGCAGGCAAAGCCATTAAGAAGCAAATGGAACATTGCTCCTGCTACATTTCTTTAAAAATGTAGGTAACCATTTCCCATAAAGCTATTGAAGACTAGCAACTGTTTGAAATCTAAGAAAACAGGCCCTTTTATATTAACGAGAAGTTTGCTTGAATCACAGAACTATTCTTCCACTCACCGCTCTTGTAACTGTGAGTAAATACAGACTTTCAAAGGAGTCCATCTTTGCTTTATGCGGTGGAGGGAAACGAGGGAGTTCAACAGCCCTGCTTTCAGATGGTTCAGCCCCGCTCTGTGTTGCAAAGCAAAATGTCATCACGCCACGTTCACATATGCTTTCCAGAGCAATCTGCTTGCTGGCAGTAAACCTCAGAAAACCCCTGTAAATGGGTCACTTGTTCTGAGTTGTCATTGTGAATCAGGACAAAAATTACTGGGGCTCCCGGCCAGATGATGAAAAGGTGCATTTTGTACAGATGATTGCATTAGTCGTTTTTTGGACGAGGGCTCTGAGAAGCTTCAGAATGTAGGGCATTCATCATCAGCAAGCTGCAAGAAGCAGAAAGGCTCAGGATTGTATAACCACCAGCAGACCGTATTTTAAAATATATTGCAACACAGCTGAGTATTATTTCCTTCATGAGATCCTTGATTTTTGGTCATATGGGATTAAGTGCATGAGAAGAGCCACTCAGGGTCTCCTATGCCTCCTAAGAGACTCTATCTGAATATATGTGTATGAAAGAAAAGAGTTACTTAGCCTCAATTCGCTCCATATATTTATAGTACTATTATAGTTTTGGGATCCAGAGTCTGTGGGTGCAAGTCACCCATAAATCCAAGAATGAGTAAAAGTTAGAATTCATCAAGGTTTGATTAATTTGGGGGTCAGAGTCTGTGGCTGCAAGTCACCCATAAATCCTGGAATGAGTAAAATTTAGAATTAATCAAGATTTGATTACACTGAGCCAAACATGGAAACCCCTGGGTTTAGTTTATGTTAATGAGCCAGGCCAGTTTGGCAGAGCTAGCTGGATGGGAGTCATTGGAAGAACAAAGGCCAGTGATGGCCAGTTGTTAATCTATCAAGGAAGCCATCAAGAAGGCGGAGAGGTACCAGACGAAGAGCGAGGAGCCTTTCCTCCAGTTGTGTGTTGGTGGGCAGGGACCAAATGAGGTTAGGATTTCAGGGTGGATGAAGTAAGTTGGGGGGGCGGGTTGGTTTGGCAAGTGGGAGGAAGTGAGGTCAGAGCACCACATGGTTTGGCTGGGACAAAGGGACACTGAGAACGTGGCTGATTTCTCTGTTTGAAGACCCAAGCCTGTTGCGCCTACTGGAGAAGCAAAGGGCGCTCTTGGGGTACAATGTTGTGCACCCTTCCATCCTAGGCTCAGGTTGTATATATGTGTAAATACACCATATATCTACAGAAACCATAGACTCCGCTGTGCCTCATTTTTCCAAAAGGAAATACAGACCCTGGTAAGCAAGCCTGCAACCCGTAGAATCTCACACCACTCAGAGATTGGGGTGGCACGTAACAGTGCTATGATACTATCTTAAGCAGCCGTGATTCCAGCAAAGAATTCTGGGAGCTGCAGTTTGTTCAGGGTGCTGAGACTTGTTAGGAGAACCCTATTCCCAGAGTGATTTAACAATCAATCCCACTTTGCAGGGATCTCTGGAAGCTCTGCAAGGGGAATAGGGGCCTCCTAACAACTTTCAACAACCCTTTCAGCTGATTCCCTGGTGGCCCGCTGGAATGCGGAGTTAACCAGGGCTATTGACTGTCTGGCTCCAAAGTGCCCTCTCCGATTGCATGGAGCCCGGACAGCCCCATGGTTTTCCCCGGAGCTGAGGGCGATGAAACAATCATTGAGAATGCTAGAGCGCCGATGGCGGAAAACTCATTGTGAATCAGACCGGACACTGCCTAGAGCTCAACGTCGAGCCTACCAAGTGGCAATGGCAAACAGCAGTGGAAAACAGCAGCAGGAGACTTTTTCAGGTGGTTCGCAATCTATCGGAACCACCTGCACCACCGGGGCCTGGTAGGGACCCCAAGATCTCCTGCAATGCTTTTGCAAAGTTTTTTGCAGATAAAGTCACTCAGATTCAGAAGGAGGTAGACTCCACCGTGGGAACAGGGCCAGGGCGGGAGAGTGCTAGAGTTCTGTCTAATCCTGTTACATGGGATCAATTCCAATCTGTTACCTCCGAGGATGTGGACAGGCTGCTTGGACAAGTGAAACCGACCACCTGTCTCCTTGATCCTTGCCCATCCTGGCTGATAAAAGCGAGCCGGGAAGGGCTGGGCGATGGGCTCTGCGGGGTGGTGAATGCTTCCCTCTGTGAGGGAGCCTTCCCAGACCCGCTGAAAGAGGGGGTCATTAAACCCAGTCTCAAATTTACCATTCTTGGGCAAGGTGATTGAGCGAGCGGTTGCCAAACAACTCCAAGAACGCCTGGAGGATGCGGACCATTTGGATCCCTTCCAATCGGGATTCAGGCCTCACCATGGGACTGAAACTGCCTGAAACTGGTTGATGATCTCCGGCAGGCTAGGGACAAAGGTGAGAACTGTTTCCTAGTTCTGCTGGATCTCTCAGAGGCCTTTGACACCATCGACCATAACATCCTTCTGGACCGTCTAGAGGGGCTGGGAGCTGGGGGCACTGTTATACGGTGGTTCCGCTCCTTTCTCCTGGGCCGTGTCCAGAAAGTGGTGGTGGGGGATGAGTGTTCAGACCCCTGGGCTCTCACTTGTGGGGTGCCTCAGGGTTCCGTCCTCTCCCCCATGCTTTTTAATATCTATATGAAGCCGCTGGGAGAGATCATCAGGGGGTTTGGGCTGGGTGTTCATCAGTATGCAGATGACACCCAGCTCTACCTCTCCTTTAAATCAGAACCAGTGAAGGCGGTGAAGGTCCTGTGTGAGTGCCTGGAGGCGGTTGGAGGATGGATGGCGGCTAACAGATTGAGGTTGAATCCTGACAAGACAGAAGTACTGTTTCTGGGGGGACAGGAGGCGGGCAGATGTGGGGGATTCCCTGGTCCTGAATGGGGTAACTGTGCCCCTGAAGGACCAGGTGTGCAGCTTGGGAGTCATTTTGGACTCACAGCTGTCCATGGAGGCACAGGTTAATTCTGTTTCCAGGGCAGCTGTCTACCAGCTCCACCTGGTACGCAGGCTAAGACCCTACCTGCCCACGGACTGTCTTGCCAGAGTGGTGCATGCTCTAGTTATCTCCTGCTTGGACTACTGCAATGCGCTCTATGTGGGGCTTCCTTTGAAGGTGACCCGGAAACTGCAATTAATCCATAATGCGGCAGCTAGACTGGTGACTGGGAGTGGCCGCCGGGACCACATAACACCGGTTCTGAGAGATCTGCATTTGCTCCCAGTATGTTTCCGAGCACAATTCAAAGTGTTGGTGTTGACCTTTAAAGCCCTAAACGGCCTCGATCCTGTATACCTGAAGGAGTGTCTCCACCCCCATCGTTCAGCCCGGACACTGAGATCCAGCGCCGAGGGCCTTCTGGCGGTTCCCTCATTGCGAGAAGTAAGGTTACAGGGAACCAGGCAGAGGGCCTTTTCGGTAGTGGCGCCTGCCCTGTGGAAAGCCCTCCCAGCAGATGTCAAGGCAATAAACAACTATTTTACTTTTAAAAGACAACTGAAGGCAGCCCTCTTTAGGGAAGCTTTTAATGTCTGATGCTGTACTGTTTTTAATATTCAGTTGGAAGCCACCCAGAGTGGCTGGGGAAACCCAGCCAGATGGGCGGGGTATAAATAATAAATAATAATAATAATAATAATAATAATAATAATTATTATTATTATTATTATTATTATTATTATTATTAACAAACTACAGCTCCCATTGTCCTGCAACCAGGAATGGTGCAGTGATGTGAGAGTCGGCTTTCTCAGTGGTGTTGCACTGAATGTGGTTCACACACCTGAGTTTTTATAACTTGGTTACTCAGTTGATAACAGAAAGCTGAATGTATGAACAGACTCTGTTAACAAGGCTTCTATGTGACATCACAAAGAAGTTCCAGCTGTGGTGTTTGACCCTGGGTGGCTTGTGGATCCATGTAGTAGTAGTAGTAGTAGTAGTAGTAGTAGTAGTAAATAAATAAATAAATAAATAAATAAATAAATAAATAAATAAATTATTATTATACCCCACCCATCTGCCTGGGTTTCCCCAGCCACTCTGGGTGGCTCCCAACAGAATATTAAAAGCATAATAAAACATCAAGTATTAAAAACTTCCCCTAAACAAGTTCACCACTTGCTATTGCAGTCTTCATGAGTGAGCTAACTGCAGCTGTAAATATATTCATCAGCAGAGGGAAAAGCCCATTACAAGACTGGCCCTACCATTAGGTAGATAAAGCACCGGCCTAAGGCTTTGGGAACTATAGGTTGTATCCTACACTGCACAAGAGGAGCTCCACTCATGCAGTGGGACTTCCTTTTCCTCTTCTCTCCTCCACAGGCCCCCAAATCTGCTCCACTGTGTCCCTCCACTCTGTGGAGCCAATTTTGATGATGCAATTGGGCTGTAGGGAAAGGAGAGGAAGCCTGCTGTGTGAATGGATCGGCAGTGATGGATACAGACCTCTGTATATTGACATGCAGAGGGGCCATTTGTTGCTCAACCTCAGGCAGCAAAACCATAGGCCAGGTCTGCCTTTGACGAGAAGTTCATCAGCCTGTTAATGAGCAGGCTGTGCTTTATTAAATCCAGCCTCTCACCAAGCAGTTGCAAGTTTTCGTTATCCACCCATACGTATGTGGTTGCACATATCCACACACACTTTGAGGGACCATAAGTCCTCCTTTACAGAGGACAGTCCTCTATTTGATGAATGTCATGGATGCTTTAGCTGAGATTCCTACATTGCAGGGGGTTGGACTAGATGGCCCTTGGGATCCCTTCCAACTCTACAATTCTATAATTCTGTGATTCCAAGATTCTACTTAGCCCAAGTCCAGTTGAAAAGTAGAGAGCTGTAGGAAGTGTGAGTCTCAGGGACCTTGAAACTGCCCATCACAATTAGCTCAGTTGACTGAGCAGCTACAAAGACCAGCAGCCTTCCAAGGTATAGCGAGAGATATTGTATGTCTATGAAGACGACAGCAATTATTTTTAAGTGTGCATTTTAGACATGGAAGTTAGCACATACAAATGTTATGCAAATCGGTATCACTTTTGGTCCTCTTTTTTTTTTGGTGATGTGCTACTCATACATGTGTGAGAGGAAGGGTGTGTTTAAACAAGTGCTAGGGCTAGAGCAGAACATTTCAGCCTGAACTATTTTGCTCTGTCTCATTACCCGTGTTTGAAAAAGGCTAAGACTTTGATAAACATCAGTGGTGTGTCTGAGGCGGATGGGTTTGTGGCACTGCTCTCCATTCATTGGTCCACTGCACATGAAAGCTTAACAATGACACAGATAGGAGGCACTATCTCTCCCCTGTGCTGGCAAATGCGACCGACTATAGATCTTTTTCTCTCCTCTCTGCTACCGCCTTGGCCAGATTGCAGATTTCTCTATGTGATATATATGGTTTTCTGCTTCTTTTAAACATCTCTTCCTAGCTGGGAAGGAAGTGACATGGCGTGGGCTTTGTGGCATTTCAGGGACAACGCACCTTTTTGGCCTTTAGGATTTGTAAAGAAAACAGTGATAATGATTGAATAGGAGTGAATCTTCCCTTAGGACTCTCCTTGCTCTGATTCCATATGTGTATCAAAATAATAATAATAATTCCACACTAATGTAATAGAAGGGAATTGCCATTGGTATGGAGGAAAATCTTGTTCGTGCTCTTCAAAAAAAGGTACCAAAACCTATTTATTTATTTATCCTATTTTTCATTTGAAATTGCATTATAAAGATCAACAACCAGGCAGTCTCTTCCCTCACAAAAAGAAAATGATAGCACAGGAGGAGGGTGGAAAAGTAGTTACAGTGAATTTGTACTTTTGATTTTTACTATCTGTAGTTCTAAGAGGCCTTCTTTATATTATCTCAGGTTTGTATACAACTAAATCACACCCTGAGTTGGGTGCATTGAAATCAATAGGCATGGCTAACTTACTGGTAAGTCGACTGAAGGTTTGGGGAACTGTCCGGAGTATTTTAAGGAAAGGGCTTTTAACAGTGCTGTGCTGTTTTTACTATCTGTATTTTAATAATTTGTTGTCATACTGTTTTAATTCTATTATAGTTCAATCAAGTTTTATCCTTAACATGTTAGATTTCTGTATTTCATGTGTGTTGTTTTAATTTGTATAAGTCACTTTGTGTGGGAAAAGGTGGGAGAAGAAGGAGGAGGAGGAGGAGGAGGAGGAGGAGGAGGAGGAGGAGGAGTGCAAGATGCAACCCCGTGCCAGTTTTGTGTAAGCTGCTTGGAGCTTTTTGCTGATTCCCAGTGACAGTCATGTGAGACCTTGACATCTTGGATGCTGATAACCTTAGAAGGAAAAACCATTCCATCAGCATAATGAGATGTTAAGGAACACACACAAAAAGACAACAGCCATGATGCCAAAATGTGGAATCATTTTTAGTATTTTATATTTTGTATTTGTTGTTTCACATTGTATCTTCCTTGTTTTGTATTGTAATCTGCTCTTTAGCATTGTTTTAATAGAAAAAAGAGCTATGAATATTAATATAAGAATGACATTATTGAACTGCTTCAGAAAGCAAGTACTGGAATGTGTCAGGGTGCATAAACCCTGCTGAAGGTGCATAAACCCTGCAGAAAACTGCTGAAGGCGCAAGGGCTCCAGTTACACTTCCTCCTGAACATATTTGGTAATCAATTATGCTTTTCGTGTTGCAGTGTGAGCCCTTTGGAATCAACTGACATCTAAAATTCCGCAGGCACCTAGCACAACGGTGTCTAGGCACCTGGTGTTTACCTTTTTTGTTTAAAAAGGCTTTGCCTGAGGTGTGACCTAGTTGTTTCTTCCTATAGCCATAAAAATGTAAGGCCGTCATTGCACATAGCCCCCCCCATTGGAGGATTTATAGCGTCACATCACAATCCTGCATTTGCAAGAAGTCAGGGTGAGGAAGAGGAACATAAAAAAGAAGGCAGGTTTTAAAATGGCAATTTTAAACAGCATCAAAGGTTTGAAAAAGGGGTGAGGAAAAGTGATTTTAAACAATGGCAGAGGTGTGAGTAGGAGGTGGCATGGGGTTGTGTGTGTGTGTTTGTATTTGTCAGTTTAAAACAAAGTTTCAGTACAGCAAGAAGGGAGCTTGGAAAATCCCTGCTGAGTTAACTTCAAATATTCCATATTACCTAAATCAATACGGTAGAAAGGGATAAGAAGTCAAACCACTAGCCAAAGCATTTGACTTTCCTACAAGAGGCACGGCTGGTATAACTCTGGAGTGCTGTTGTTTTTAATGTTCAGAGAATTATGCATGCACCCTCTGTAGCAAATGAAAGGGAAGTGCTTATCTCTTTCCACAAAGTCACTTTCTAGCTGTTGCTGTGCCTTTGCAAGAGATGGAAGAAGTATCTGATGGATGGATATCTACGGACAGAGGTGAACATTGTTTCTGTCAGACAGTTCAGCCAAGGTCAGCTGGGACTTATTAGGTGGGATTGCCATGGGCTGCTACATTAGCTGTGGAAAGGGGCTGCATACAGTGATCTTAACCTCTTCAATCTCTGTGCCGCACAGTCTGCATAATACAGTAGACCAAAACCTAGTGATAACACAGAAGGGGAAGCAGAGAGCAGTACAGCAAACTTTTATTACTTTCAGCTGATAGCTACTGCAAACTTGCAGAGCAGAAGAGAGAGATTTCAGAGATACAAATTCAATTCCAAAATAGGAGAAAACACTAAAAATGGAAATTTGGAAACAGTAAAAAGCATAGTTTCCAAATGTAGGAATGGGTTTGTAAACATTTTATTTGTTCTTGGCAGCTGCGCTTAATTGGAATGATTCTTAATAATTTCCACACAAAACTAGTGAGTTGTTGTGATCATCTTTTTTTTATGTTTTGCATGTGCTGTTATTGCTTTAAAATGTTTTTCATATTAATAATGGGTGTTTAGCTTGTTAAAATATACAGAATGGTTTTTGGTGTTTATATATATATATAACTGTTTTATATATGCTGTGATATTGTAAATTACTTTGGGATGCCTCATGGGAAGTAATTACTAAATGAAATAAATAGTCATTATTATTACTATCATCTGGAAGATGAGAAGTCTATTGGTGGATCAGTTTACTCCTTGTAGAGTAAACTGGCCATAGATTCAAGGTTTTCAGTATTGCATGACATTCTTTTATTTCTGCAGTAAGTATCAATGTACCATACTGGTTGTATCAGGTCCCTGATATATTAAGAAAATCAGAAACAGAGGAAGAAAACTTAAGAACAGAAATGGGAGAACAGCTAAGGAGCAAGTGGTCAAATGTTTAGGTATTTGTAAATGCCCACCTTGCTTTAAAAATAATAATATAGTTCCAGCAATATTTCCATCTGTCTGCTCTGACCTCGGGAGGAAGTACAGTCAACAGGAACTCAAATGGCCATTGTGCCCTTTGAATGACCTTTTAAAATGGCATCTCCATTCCCTGAAGGCTTGGCCAACTTGTGCAGCTCTGGTCGAGGAGTGGATGGGTAGCCAGGCATGAATAAGGCTTGCCAAACTGGTGAACTGTGTAAAAGCTTATGAGACATTTTGCCTCCTTCTTGACTGCACTGAGCTAGAGTACTCTTGTCTGACACGCTGCCTTGAGGATTGCTTCACACATGGGGAATATATGTGTGGTGGCTCAGAGCCTCGGAAAGAAGTTTGCTTTGGCTAACACAGCAGCCCCAGGATGGCAGAGTGCAAAAAAATGATGGATGCCTCTTCCCCAGTCTATAAAAAATAAACACCAATTGCTTCCCTTATACCAGCAATGGAACCTGACCGAAGGTCACAGCATTAGCAAAGGTAATAGGCAAAGGCAACAGATCTCTCATTGGCATTATCCACTTCTTTTGCACATGCACACAGATGCAGCTACAGGGCCAAACCCAGGCTCCATCTGCACAATGCCTTTAAAATGTTATCCTACTATCTTATAGAGTCATGACTTCCCACAAAGAATCCTGGGAACTTTAGTTTGTTAAGGTGGTAGCTCATAATCGGTGCTGTGCTGCTCCAGCAGATGCTATTGATAGAATAAGTTCTGAAAAATCTTTTATTGATATCTCCATTTTCTCTAAAGTACTTTGCCCTCCAAACGCAATAGCAGAAGGCAAAGGCGACAATAAAGTTGATAATACAGTGGATCCTCGTGTTACGTACCGTCCTCCTTGCGAACGCTGCGGGTTACGAGCGCCACTAAACTGGAAGTAGATGCCCCTTGTTGTGAACTTTGCCCCAGGATGCGAGCAGAAGTCGCGCGCCAGCAGCGTGGTAGCAGCAGGAGGCACCATTAGCAAAAGCGTGCCTCATGTTACGAGCGGTTTTGGCTTAAGAACGGACCTCCGGAATGAATTAAGTTCGTAACCGGAGGTACCACTGTACATGCTAATGCTGACGGTGTTGTCAAAACCTGGACATGCCCAGTTTAGAGTGTGGCATTGACATGTGTACCTATTTGTTGAACCAGATGCCTGTTCCCTAATAGTTCTTCCCTGGTACAGATTGTAATCTGAGCCGGAGAAGAATTCCCCCCTACAGTACGCTCATACTAACCTGCCTGTTGTTGCAGAGGGTGCCTCCACATAGAGGGAGGGAAGTTTCTTTCCTCCTCCTCCTCCTCCTTCTCCTCCTCCTCCTTCTCCTCCTCCATTCCCCTGGTATGGCAGTGTTTCAGGAACCAGGAACTTTATTAACCAGGAAGTTAATAAACCACTATGTGATGCAATGTTCTATCTACAGCATAGGCCAATTTCCACCCTAAGCCTTTGTTTCAAAAATGCCTTCCAGTAATCCTATCAGCCACATGCGTCTGCTTTCCACATTCCTTTATTAGTGAACTATATGTGCCTTGCAATAATGCAGTCCCCAAGCCGAGCATGGCAAGGCACCATATCTATTAGATTTCTTGTTCTTTTTCCATCCCTAAGGTGCAGAACCAAGTACCAATTTAGTCATCAAGCACTGAGTCATCTAGTAAATAATTCAACTCCCCATCTTCAGACACTGAAGTCAGTTGTCTAAACAAGCCAGTCTTTTTATGTCAAATGTGCAAACGTTGTGTAGGCAAGAGAGAGTGAGAGTACAAGGTGGTGGCAGGAGAATGGGAGAAGCAAGGTAGCCAGGAGAATATTAGGGAAAGGTCTCTCACATAAAAAAAAAAAATGTGCCTTTGTTTTGGAATCTAGGGTGATCTGAGAAGCTAAACAGTGGTCATCAACTTGATTGGAGTAGGGAAATCAGAGAAGAGCATCTGAAGTTGCTTTTCACCCCTCCTCTAGGAATGAAAAGCTCCTGATTTTTGGATTTATATGCCTAGTGGTATGCTACAGAATCTGAGCAGGATTTACAGGAATGATATTTTTCCCAAATGGAATAAAGCTCAAGTAAGAATAATTGGGACAATAGGGAGTTATTAGCAACCACCCATGCATATTCTTCAATTGGTATTTTAAGAACAATGAAACAAGGTAAAATCTTCGCGACCTCGTCCTATATTAATTCGAGAACTGTATTGTTATTTACATAGTGGCCCTAGCCTATATTCATTTGGTGGATTTGGCTCCTATTATGCATAGTTCACTGTATTCTTTGTAGTTAGTTGTATTCTCCTACTACAGTGGTACCTCAGGTTAAGTACTTAATTCGTTCCGGAGGTCCGTACTTAACCTGAAACTGTTCATAACCTGAAGCACCACTTTAGCTAATGGGGCCTCCCGCTGCTGCCGCGCCGCCGGAGCACGATTTCTGTTCTTATCCTGAAGCAAAGTTCTTAACCTGAAGCACTATTTCTGGGTTAGCGGAGTCTGTAACCTGAAGCGTATGTAACCTGAAGCGTATGTAACCCGAGGTACCACTGTACTTCCCACATGTTTATATCAATCAGGGGTGGCCCAATTTTGCTCCAGCCCCTTCTATGCTTGCTGGCCATTTCACCCCCCTCCTCTACCACCACCTGCCACACCCACCTGTTGCTTAGTTCAGAGCAGGCGGCTGAAGCAGCAGGCGAGCACTGAGGAGGCAGATTCCATGGCAAAGGAGGCAGGCGGGCACAGAGGAAAAGGCAGCGAGTGGCGGCAGAGGAGACAACTGATGGAAAAGGCAAAAGAAGGCAGAACTGCTGCCTCTCCCAGTTTGGCTCATAGATATCAAACCTGGGTAGACCTACTAAAGAGGCAGCTGACAAGTATTTTTAATTGTATTATTTTGTCACTTTGGTGTTTGCTGCCCTGGGAAGAGCAGGCTAGAAATTTAATACAGTGGTACCTCGGGTTAAGTACTTAATTCATTCCGGAGGTCCGTACTTAACCTGAAACTGTTCTTAACCTGAAGCACCACTTTAGCTAATGGGGCCTCCTGCTGCTGCTGCGCCACTGGAGCACTATTTCTGTTCTCATCCTGAAGCAAAGTTCTTAATCTGAAGCACTATTTCTGGGTTAGAGGAGTCTGTAACCTGAAGCGTATGTATCCTGAAGCGTATGTAACCCAAGGTACCACTGTAACGCGTAAATTCAACTTAGGAGTTACACTAGCCCTGACTTCTAACTGCAATGTAACTCCGTGCTCTCCCCTCTCCTTGTTCGCCTCCTGTGTGGCCCCTAAATCTGCTCTGGAGACTTGAAGGAATCCGTGGAGCAGATTTATGGGGAAGGTGGGGAGGGGAGAGGTCAGGGAAGTTACATAGTGCAGATAAAAGTTTATTTTTTTTTTAATTTTTGCCAGCATAATTCTTTAGTTGAGAATTGTCCCAACTGCAGCCTGGAATGCTGTTTTAAAGGAAATGAACCAAATATACAGGTTGCAAATTGGCATCTCTAAACAGGCCTTTATGAGTTTAACTGTGAAGGGTATCTTTAAATTTCAATCATTTCAATGACACTTAAGACATTCAGCTTTCAGCAGATGGTATTACTGATCACAATAAATATTAAACCCCCCCAGAAAAAAACCCCACATCAACTTTGGTGTGCATCCATCTTTGAAAAAGACGAAGGAAAGGTTTGAATTTTCAGAACTTTTCTCATTCAGAAGTTACTTTTGGCATCTTTCCTGGCTCTGTTATATACTGGAAAGACCTCATAAGGACAATGGGTCTTGCTTCCATCTGCAGAACAAGCATCACCAAAACCCGCGGACAGATTAATGATTTGAAAACCTGGGCTACAATTGGTCAAATGTGATCAAATACTTCCCAATGTTGGTTTTCAATGGAAGTGCTTAATAAAAATCAGAAGCAATGTATCACTGCTTCGGGAGGCGATGTCTGTAAAAGGTTTGACTAATATTACCACCTGCTGGGCAATCTGTAACAGTGCAATACACAATACATTCCAGAGGGGAAGCTGTGTTAATTTGAAAGACAAAGAGACCTGTGGTACCTTAAAGACCAACCATTCCTTTGTGGCATAAGCTTCTGTGAACCAGGGCCCACGCCAACAGATCTGGGAAACATCCTCCTCTTGATTATATTGTCACGCATGCAACATATGTAGAAAGAAACAAAATAGTTTGTATGTAGTGTGGCCCAAAGTTAATGAAATATAAAGGTCAGCATGCAAGATAGAAAGACAGGAATTCATTCACGTGGCTTTCTATACACATGTAATTATATAGATATCTGTAACTCCAGGTTGATTTATGTATTTATTATTATTATTATTATTATTATTATTATTATTATTATTATTATTTAACAGAATTTATAGACCACTGTACTGTAAATGGAACCTCTGAGCTGTTAACACAGCAAGTTAAAACGGTCAGTAAAAGAAAAAACAATGTTAAGAAGAGGTATTTCAAAAGTTCAAATCAAATTAAAACCAACAATTACGTCAGAAACAGATTAGAACACATGTCAGTTTGGATAGACTTGCATGAACAAAGGGTACTATTTACTACAGTACCACTAGTGCAGGAGTATCTAAGATGTTGCTGCACTACAACTCCCATCATCCCTGACCATTGGCCATGCTGGCTGGGCCTGATGGGAACTGTGGCCCAACAACATCCAGAGGCCCCCAGAGATCTTCTGATGGTCATACGATTTTGCATCATGGTCTACAAGGCTCCCTTGGATGCTGTGCTGTGCCTGATGCATGGCTGGCCCAAGGAGCAGATAGATTTGTGTCCTGCTTCCTGTTGATGCCACGCCCGTCTCCTGCCATTTTCTACAATCTCTCAAGGTGGTTGCTTTTTCCCTGTGTACTGGTGCCATACTCATGCTTCCCCACCCCAGTTTCCTAGGCTCTGTGGATTTTCCAAAATGTTCTGTGTGCATTTGGAGGCCAGGAGGTGGAGCCATAATGCAGCTTTTTAGGTAGTGATTATCTGAGGGCGACTGGGGAATTTGCACACTGCTGTGGATGCAGGGGACATGGGCCTCCAGGGCTGGTGTGGAGGATAAGATTGCAGATGGATCCATTTCAAGGTGCTTCTAGCAGCCAGTTTAGAAAAGGGAGATCCTTACGTTAGTCTTACAGAGTTTTAAAGCAAAAATAAAATAAATTCTCCGCCCAATACAAAAACATACAAGATGAAAACCAATAAATAGTGTTATATCATATAATTACTAACAGAAGGTGGCGTCTTTAACATATTTCCCCTCTTTACAGGCACATAAGCATATATGCTTATGGGGATTTTCTTTATATGTCATCATTAAACCACACTTTAATCATTATTCTATACTTTCATCTATTTTCCATAACGTGAGGAATGGCTTTCATAAAGATGGCTGCACATGTCCCTGATATGTATATGAGATAAAAACATGCCGCACGAAATAAAAATCAAATATTTCAGCTTTGCCTATAGGTAATTTAAGTTGGTAAGTCAATTTCTCTGCAGTGGATATATGCCACAGCTCACTGTAGCAATAAAAAGTCAAAAGTTCTGCAGTTTCCTAGTTTTTAGTTATTACCCCATGAGCTGCCATCAATATAAATACTATGAGTTCTGCATATATCACTTTCTCATTTTGTACCTTCCAAATTAGGCGTGAGGAACCTCTGTCCCGCTGCCTAATAGGGTCCCTATTTGGTCTGCACAGCCGGTCCTCACCACATACACCTGCAATGTCAGGTGCTCAGCAGGTGGGTGGGTTCTGTCTACCCTTCAAAATGGCCTGCCAAGGGTGTGGGAAGTCAGGATCGGGCCTGGTGTCCATTTTTGTTGTGACCAAAGATTTTGCAGGTCGAAGCAGAAGAGAGTACAGAGGGACACAGAAAGAGATACAAGGGGAATCTTACAGCCTGTGCACAGCCTTAGCTTGACTTCTGCATCCAGCTTTCTGAAAAGTTCTAAGAGGCATTTGGAAAGTGGCAGTTCACAATTTTACTGCACTGGAAAACAAACTAGACTAAGAAAAGTCCTTGAAGCATAGCATAATAAGTATTACTAGAAAGACAAATGTGTCATTCTGAAAAATAAGGTCTCACCAGAAGTTCAGGGTTATTGGTAATGAAACACCATATACTAATTTTTCATCCATGTAATAAAATATCTCAGTGAGGAATATGGGGGCTGCATAGGTTGGTTTCAGTTATTTTCTACTGCTAGGTTTTAATAGGATTGCCAGGTTTGCTCTAAACATGAGAGAAACGTCTTCCTGTTTCTGGAAAATAGTCACTGACGCTCAGAGCTATTTCCATCTTCACAGAATTCTAGAGTTAGGAGGACCCCTGAGGTCCACCTACTGCAGCTCACTGCAGTCAGGAACCGGGTACCAGGAATCAGGCCAAAGAGCAGTCAGGATCAGAGAATGAACCAGATGACAGGGGCAGAACAAGGAAGGAGTCCAGACTAAAGAGCAATCAGAATCAGGGTGCAAAAGGGTTGGCCAAAACAGAGAATTCATGATCAAAGAGCAAGATCAGATACACATAGGGACAATGCTATTTTTCTAGGAAAAGAGGTGCTGGAACTCACCATGAACACCTCCCTCATGGCACCAACCTGAGAGGTGCCAGAACTGAGTTCTGCCAAGTTCTGGCTGGGGGGGGGAAACCTGCATAGGAACATAGGTAGCTGCCTTTATACCAAGTCAGATCGTTGGCCCACCAAGATCTGTATCATCTATCTAGGGTTGCCATATTTTGAAGAGCAAAAAAGTGGACACTATGAGGACTCTCATTTTAAATACTCCTACTATATATAGGCTATAGAAGCTGTGAAATATTGCTGAGGGGACAGGAGAAGAAAAGAGGAAAGCAAGTCTTCAGCCACCATTTATGTCTATGTCTCATCTAGAAAGCATAGCCAGAGACATTTTGGCAAATTTTAAAAATCCACCCGGACAGAAACGTTACCTCTGAAAAAGAGGACATGTCCTGGAAAAAGAGGGCACATGGTAGGGCTGCCATACATCCAGAATTTCCTGAACATATCTGGGATTCATCCATCGGAAATAGCGTCCAGATGGAATTTTCAAAAATCATTAAAAATGTCTGGGCAACCCATGTCAGAAGTGTTGATTATTTGGGGGGGGAGGGTGAATTCCCTAAAAAATAGCTCAAAAAATTCTTCTTTTTTTAGATTTTGCCAAAAAAAAGCTCAAAAATCCCACCCACCAAAAAAGCTCACCAACTTTTGTGTCCAGATTTTCACTTTTTGAAATATGGCAACCTAACACATGGCAACACTTCTGACTGGTTGCAGCTTTCCAGGGCTTCAGACAAGGGTCCCTTGGGATGCTGAGAACTGAACCTAGGACTGTCTGTTCGCAAAGCAGATGTTCTACCAGTGAGATACAACTTTCCCCAACACAAGACATACCAGATAGGTAGACCTTGTTGTTCAAGCACCAAGGAGACAAGAAGTCCTCTTATGTCCCTTCCCACTTAGAAGGGACCAATGACCAACCTGGCAGGTGGAACCAAGAAGGTTCTTCCCCAAGAGATTGCAGTTACGCTCTTCACCACATGAGGCAGTGGTCAGCAAGTCATAGAAGGAGTCTATCTATGAGCCAGACATAAGCCAGTAGGTCAATACTTTTGTTCAAGCCTATATATCAAGACCATTTTCCTTGTCTACAAAGCCAGACACTTTATCTAATCAGGAAACTAGAATGGTCTGGCATGATTTATTTTCAATAAATCCATTTTGACTGCAAGTAACTCACTTGAAATATTGGCTAATACTGTTCCAGTTGTATGTAGCCAAAGGAGAGACAGAAAGTAGGGCAATATTTTTGACTGCATGAGATTCATAGCTGTTGGCGGTAATAATGTATGTCTGTTCAGTCTTCTCATTCTGCTATCATTTATTTAGCCAGGTACTGTACAAAATGTAGAATGTATTTGAGCTTTAAGGCTCTTGTTTCTGCTTTGCATTCATATATATATATATATATATATATATATATATATATATATATATATAAAATCTGCATGCAAATATGATCCTATTTCTCCATTTTTAGTTTTTCTTCACCAAGGATGCCGCGAGGGATGGATCATGGTTGCATGTCTGTGATGTGTGCAGTCCAAAGGGGCCCACACTCACAACTGTATGGAGCTTGGCAACAATTCCTAGGACACCCATCCCTCCTCAACAGCAGGCAGGGAGAAGAGTAGAGTCTGAAGGATCACCTTATCCCATATATGCTCACTCAACCACCTTGATCTGCACTCTTACTAATGTTGATTCCTCACTTAAAAGGAACTGGTCTTTCGGTGTGGCAGCAGTTACACTCTGGAACTCCCTGCCCTTTGACATTAAGCAGGTGCCTCTGCTTTCCTGTTTCTGCTGCTCACTAAAACCTTTCTTAATAATAATAATAATAATAATAATAATAATAATAATAATAATTTATTTATACCCTACCCATCTGGCTGGGTTTCCCCAGCCACTCTGGGCATCTCCCGACAGAATATTTAAAACACGATAAAACATCAAACATTAAAAATTTCCCTAAATAGGGATGCCTTCAGGCCAGATAGTTGTTTACTTCCTTGACATCGGAAGGAAGGGTGTTCCACGGGGAGGGTGCCACTACCGAGAAGGCCCTCTGCCTGGTTCGCTGTAATCTCACTTCTTGCAGCGCCAGAAGGCCCTCAACGCTGGACCTCAGTGTCCTGGCTGAACGACGGGGGTGGAAATGCTCCTTCAGGTATACTGGGCACAAGGCCGTTTAGGGCTTTAAAGGTCAGCACCAACACTTTGAATTGTCCATAAGCAAGTCCATTCAGATATGTAAAGCTGACATTTATGTTTTTTAATGCACAATTTTATTTCATAATGCATATTTTTAACTGCTGGTTTTCTGTGTACTTTGATATTATTTTTAGGTCACCAGATTTTTAACTCTAACTTTTATCAATAATGTTAATGTATACTATTTTAGGCAATCCACTTGGATGATTTTGCATTGAAGTGGTATATATTTTTTTGTTAAATAAAGTAAAATAAAACAAATATAGAGTAGCCAGGTTGGGGGTGAAGCAGGGACTGGAAAACCCCTAGTCTAGAGCTCCCTAAAACCTGTCAGCACCTCTGCTGTTCAATGGCTATCTGTTTGCACATCCAGTTTTAGATCCTGTTCCTTACCTTCCTTAAGATATATGCCTTCTGTACCTCCTGCTTATCTTCATTCTCCAATTTCTCCTGCGGTCTTTGCATTCTTCTCATTCTCTGCTGCTTGTAAAGCCTCATATTTCTTCCTCAGTTTCCCATCTTCTCACTTCTTCCTCTTATTGTTTCCTGTCTGTGCAACTCTTTGCTAGTCAAGATTAATTCAGTTCTCCCCCTTTAAAAAATGCCTGTGATGTGTTATGACTAATTTCTTCCATTCAGTCTCTGCCTAATTGTGTTTGTTTTCCCTCTCTTCTGGTCCTTAGCTTCTTTCGAAATTATGCTTTTGGTACATCGGCACATCAGAAGAGCCAGCTGCTATTCAGAAGCATAACCATTGTACTTAGAAGTAGGACATCCAAACTGTGAACTCTCTTAGACTGCATCTTATTTTCCTGGGTACTCTGTGCAAAGTGGGAATGATAGTCTAGCTAAGGCAGTGGGGCCCCTGCAGATCTCGGGGTCCAGGCAAATGCCCAGCCCAGCCTTGCCAACTTCTGGAGCCAACCCTGCATGCATATTTTATAGCCTGGTTTCCATACCCCAATAAAAAAACCAAATTGAGAACCAGACCCAGCTATTTAATAGAGCTGCGGTCAACCTGAAGCATCTCTGGAAATTATATAGCGTGCCTTGCTGGTACTTGAAGGAAAAACCATGCTTGCTTCCATCACTCTTCCGACCACGTTTGAACAAATGCTGGTATTCAGAACTCGGCTATCGTATTCATTTGTTGGGGACAAAGTGTGTATCAAAGCCATCTCTCTGGGTAACATTATCTGGGGCTCTCTTTGAAATCCCCAAAGCAACTGTTAATAGCTCAGTTACAGGAAAAGCGATACTGTTTGCGTCGCCCTTGTGAGGGGGCCGGTTGCTTAGTGTCGTGGTATATTTTCTGAAAACAGTTGGCAGAGTGATCGGCCTCGCTCAGCTAAACGAATTAAGTAATCGCACAATATCGCAAGGAATATGAGTGAGGAATTTCCATATTATGGCTCTCGATACTCCCACCTCACATGCAAACCCAACGCTTTGGCTGAGCAAGCGGTAACTTGATCTCAGACGGGGCCCTTATTAAGCAGATGCAGTGAAATGATGCAGAGTTTTAGGTTGCATTTGTCAACTCAATGCTTTTTATTACCGCTCATTAGGGCAAGGGATACCTTGGTGCTGAGGATTCATTAGCCAAGCATTGACCCTTGGAGGCGCAGTAATTAAACGGTTCTGGAGACTAAGTATGGGAGCCAGGCCACACACAGCAGGCTGGGAAAAGTCAGCTGCTTCTCGAGCCGAGAGCGATTTTTGCGTAAGAGACTGGTGAAGAAATGGAGACACTGGTGACTCGGATTCAAAATGCCACGATATTCATATTCTTCTGGGGAAGAGTGAAGTTGCTTCTCTGTCATGTTCTCTATGCATTTGGATACCTCCTTAGATGGTTTAACCAAATTTTGCATGATGGCTCCTGAGGTCAAGGGGCAGGTTGTTTTCTGTGTTTTGGTACAATTGGGTGCCATGTTGAATCAAGATGGCAGACTGACCCTTTCAAAACTGTACTGATTATTTTTTCTCCTGACCACCACCAGGTACAAGACCACTAGTAAATATGTTAAGGTGAATGTAACTCTTCTCTCAACAGAATATTTTCCTGCAAATTAAAGTAATTTAGACAGAATGTTTTGTCACATTGCTTCACAAGCAAGTGATTCAAAGGCCAATAGACATGTGGGCTGAAATACCAAGCAGAGTTAAGTGCAGTTCACTCAGTCAATCATAGAATTGTAGAGTTGGAAGGGACCCCAAAGGTCATCTAGTTCAATCCCCTGCAATGCAGGATTCTCAGCTAAAAGCAAGCAAGCAATCATTTTATTGGTATGCTGAGTTTCAGAATTAAAACCATGCTCAAGGCGACTTATAACTTTTTTAGAATTACATAACTACAAACATAACAAACATAGTCATAAACAATAAGCATACCATTAAAACGTACACACCAAATTGAACACAATAACACCCCTACATATTATTTATTAAACTATGTATAAATCACCTTGAAACAGTGGTTTAGAAGGTGATTTATGTGTGGTGGACGTGTAAGGTAATAAAAGTACTCTGGGAAATGAAGTTGTTGGACTATGTCGAAATGGCAAAACTGACCAGAAAGCTCAGAACCAGGAAAACCAAAACTTTAATAAGGAATGGGAAAATTTTACCATTTATCTTAAAAACCACTGTAAACAGTTGAAAACAATAGTAGGACTGCAATAACACTTGTAATGTAAGGAGAACTATGGCTACAATGGAGTTATAAAAAACTTGATTATTTAAAAAAGATGCAGTAGAAAAGGTTTAATAACAGAACCCATGGAGGGGGGGAGGTTCAAAGATTTGGGAGAATGTTGTAACTTTGGATGTGTTGTGGGATGTTTGTAAACTTAAATATGTAAAACCAAATAAAAATTATATACAGTATATCATTTAGAAGGCGGTTTATGAATCAGTAGCAGAGACATCACCTTACCAACAAAGATCCGTATAGTTAAAGCTATGGTAGTGATGTATGGAAGTGAGAGCTGGACCACTAAGAAGGCTGATCGCCGAAGAATTGATGCTTTTGAATTATGGTGCTGGAGGAGACTCTTGAGAGTCCCATGGACTGCAAGAAGATCAAACCTATCCATTCTTAAGGAAATCAGCCCTGAGTGCTCACTGGAAGGACAGATCCTGAAGCTTAGGCTCCAATACTTTGGCCACTTCATGAGAAGAGAAGACTCCCTGGAAAGGACCCTGATGCTGGGAAAGATGGAGGGCACAAGGAGAAGGGGACGACAGAGGATGAGATGGTTGGACAGTGTTCTCGAAGCTACCAGCATGAGTTTGGCCAAACTGCGGGAGGCAGTGGAAGACAGGAGTGCCTGGCGTGCTCTGGTCCATGGGGTCACGAAGAGTCGGACACGACTAAACAAGAACAACAAGCAGTAGTAGTAGTAGTAGTAATTGGCATTGGAGGTTGCTGGAAATCTTAAGTGGGTGCTTATGTGCTCAGATCTTGCTTGTGGGCTTCCCATAGGCACCTGGTTGGCCACTGAGAACAGGATGCTGGACTAGATGGGTCTTTGTCCTGACCCAGCAGGCTTTTTAATGTTTTAAGTTCATTCAAATACTATGGCCTGGGTTCTGCTGAAGCAGGGCTTTCTTGCCACCTTCTTCCTTCTGAGCCTTCTGAGCCCCTCTCCAATCCCGCCAATTCTGAGGGTCAGGAAGATGCCTGGGAATGGTTTGGAATATGGCACAGGAAGCGAGTCAGTGGAAATCACGAAAACAATCCCTCCTTGTGCAACCAGGAGTCCCATATGACATCATTAGTTTACAGAATGTGAATTAAGGTGCTTTTTAGAATGTTTTAAACTTTTCTTTTTTTAAAAAAAACAATTTTAATGATATTTTTAATGATGTGTTTGCCACCCTGGGCTCCTTTGGGAGGAAGGGTGGGATATTAATTGAATAATATCTCTCTCGTTTTTTCATTGACTCATAACCTACAGTTTAAAGCAGAATGAGAAATATAAAATATATTATAAATATAAATAAAAAACAACAGTAAAAGCTTAAAATATTAGTAAGAAAGTAGTAAATAAAACTACAGCAAAATATCATGCTGTAGTTTTTCTTAAAAAATAAAAGCAAACATTGTTTAAATCAGACATTTCAGCTGAGGAGGCATAAAGCTATGTTTGCATGACTTGCTCAAAAGGCAGGCAGGGATGGAGTTGGGGTTAGACAAATTAGCAGAGGATGGGTCTGTTAATGACGTGTCCATGTGTCTGCGCTCCCCAACTAGAACATCCAGGTTCAGAGAATGCCAGTTTCGGAGAAGAGGACAAAACCAGAGAAGGACAAGGTTCCCATAGGCAGTGCTTTTTGCTTAAAAAAAGTTTGGTGGTACAGTGGTACCTCAGGTTACATACACTTCAGGTTACATACGCTTCAGGTTACAGACTCCGCTAACCCAGAAATAGTGCTTCAGGTTAAGAACTTTGCTTCAGGATAAGAACAGAAATCGGGCTCTGGCGGAGCGGCGGCAGCAGGAGGCCCCATTAGCTAAAGTGGTGCTTCAGGTTAAGAACACTTTCAGGTTAAGAACGGACCTCCGGAACGAATTAAGTATTTAACCCGAGGTACCACTGTACTTTCATTTTCCTACTCATATTGAAATACTGCCCCTCGATGAGGCCAAACTTAGATTCACAAAATGTTTAGGGCAGTGGCGTAGCGTGGGGGGTGCAGGGGGGGCCGGCCGCACCGGGCGCAACATCTGGGGTTAGGGCAATTCCATGGGTTAGGGGGCGCAAATCCACGGGTTAGGGGGCGCAAATTACTTGCCTTGCCCCGGGTGTTAACAACCCACGCTACGCCACTGGTTTAGGGGTATGCATACCCCTGCGTCCCCCACAGAAAAAAGCACTGCCCGTAGATATCTGGTTGGCCACTTTGAGAACAGATCATTGGACTAGATGGGCCTTTGGCCGGATCCAGCAGGACCCTTGTTGTGTTTTTAATTATGTACCCAATATGGCATATCTGGTGGGAACATCCAAGTGCATGATTTGCTTGTTGTGACAAACTCTACCACTGGAATGTTCATGGCCAGTGATCTGAAAAGGCCGCAAACAATTCCAAAGAAAATTCTATTCTTTTCTTTTCTTTTCTTTTCTTTTCTTTTCTTTTCTTTTCTTTTCTTTTCTTTTCTTTTCTTTTCTTTTCTCTTCTCTTCTCTTCTCTTCTCTTCTCTTTTCTCTTCTCTTTTCTTTTCTTTCTTTCTTTCTTTCTTTCCATTTGATCAAATATTCATGGAAACATGGCTGTGCGGTATTTGCTCAACCCGAGTTCATCAATAAGCCGCTTTTCCATGCACATCTGTCTAATTTTCCTTGGTCTAGTCTCGAGGGAGTGTAAGCACTCTTAAGTTAATCCCCATTTATGGCTAAATAAAATACCAACGTGTCAAAACTGGATCACTCCAGACATCCTCCTTTCAAGTGTTTGTGGGTACAAATCAACCCAGCCTCAACTATTTGGATAGGTGGTGGGCAGCAATTGCCAGACTATCTCCTGCTATTGTGGAGGTGACCTGGAGGCATGCCTCTTACCCTGGTTCCCCACCCCCACCCCACCAGCCACTGCCCCGTTCTCTAGCATCACGGACCAAACATTCTAATATGCCATATTATTTATGGGCTCGTAATTATTTAGCATCTGTATGTCAACATTACAATACCCCTGTTGGCTGTAAAGGAGCAAAATCTTTCTTTAATTAACATGACACGGCCCGTGTCAACTTTCCTTGGTCCTAGCCTTTTAAAATTGAGTTGGGAGTTTGGATTCCAAGCCAAATACCTGTGTTTTAAGCAAAGACTAAAAAGACAGAGTTCTCATTCACTAAAACTAGTCTTGGAAGCCAATAATTTTATGTGTTTTAAGGAGGTTTATGCTATACTGGGGCATTTACAATGGAATTCATTGAATGGGAGACCACAGTGGCTGTGTGTGTGTGTGTGTGTGTGTGTGTGTATGTACAGGTACAGTTTAATAAGGAGGAAGCAGCAAATAATTCCAGTTGCCTGTCCTCTCCAACAGCTTCAGATGCATCAGTGATGCTTCAAGACATGCACAGACTCATAAAAAAGGCTTGGTAATAAAAAATGCACCAGTTTGTTTATGCAACACATTTCTTCTTTGAGGAAGAAGCAAATGACACATTGCTAAGCGTTCAAGAAACAAACTGAACCGCCATTGAATTTAATTACCCGACCACCCTGTGAGTTGCATGAGCCAAATCCAGTTCTAAAGTCAGCAGCTATAACTCCCACTGGGAATGGCACCCGCTTTGCCAAGGCTAAATATGGCCTCGGTTTTTTTTCTGTGTTCCTTAAGTGCCAAGCCTTTTGCTATATCATAATTGACAGCTACCCTGGGCTCACCGCATGGAGCTGTTGGTTTTTCCATGCACAAAGAGCAACCTTATACTTCTTGGTTAGATGACTTTAGCTTTAGATGAAAGGAAACACCCCAAGATGAAATTGGAGAAATTGGCTGGCTGGGTTAGAAAAGCGATGGCAATACAGGGCCAAATGTATTCCAAAATCTTCCCAAAAAAGAAGAGACCCTTGCACTTAAATCTGACACAGAGTTGGGCACGCTGAAGCCCAATGCAGTCAGGGAGCTCAAATAAATATGTTTAGCTCTGTGTTGAACCATAGCCGTCATTTGGAAAGAATTTCCATTATGTCCAATGGGACATGCTTCTATATAATGGCTACTACAACCTAGAGCTGGTGCCCTTTAGGAATGGTAGGGTGGATGGAAGGGAGACCAACAGCAGGGGGAGCCAGAGTCAATGGCAGGTGGATCCAGAAACAATGACAAGCAGAGCCAATCAATTCAAGTTTCATCCCCATTCTCCCCCTCGCTGAGTTCTGCAAGGGAAACACAGAGGCAAAGGAGGAGGAAGGTGATAGGCAGTATCTATGGGAGCAACACAGAGTGTTGCAACTATTACATAGTGAATTGAGCAAAATGGAAAGCAACACATGGGGAGATGCCAAATTTTGGCCTTGCACAGGTCACCACTGAAATTAGAAAAACCAAGGTCCAGCCTTGACATGGAACTGCCAATGTCAACTTTATGGGGTTTTCTGTGTTGATAAAGTCAGTGCAGAAAGGCTAATTCTGTCAGCTTCTCTCATTCATTTATTTTTATTTACATCAATCTGCTCCAGAAGATCTCTGGCCCTCTGGAGGAGAAGTGATGGGGGATGCAGGGGAGAAGAGAGGAAGGGAGAGTCCCGTTTGTGTGAGTGAAAGCTTCATGCACCAGTGGGACACCCAGATTGGATATCACTCTCAACCTCTTTTGCAAAATTCACAAAGCATTTGTGTTATCCCAAATGCCTGCTTGTCACATCTGGGCAATTTAAGAGAGTCATCAACGATACGTTCGGGGATATTCAACAAATATTTAACTGATATAGTAAAGAAAGAGAGTGCAAGAAGATCAAACCTCTCCATTCTTAAGGAAATCAGCCCTGAGTGCTCACTGGAAGGACAGACTGTAAAGGTGAGACTACAATACTTTGATCACCTCATGAGAAGAGAAGACTCCCTGGAAAAGACCCTGATGTTGGGAAAGATGGAGGGCACAAGGAGAAGGGGATGACAGAGGACGAGATGGTTGGATGGTGTTCTCGAAGCTACCAGCATGAGTTTGACCACGCTGCGGGAGGCAGTGGAAGACAGGAGTGCCTGGCGTGCTCTGGTCCAGGGGGTCACGAAGAGTCGGACACGACTAAACGACTAAACAACAACAACATAGTAAAGAAAGCTCTGTTGTGCCTGACATAAGAAGAGTCTTCTGGATCAGGCCAATGGCCCACCTAATCGAGCATCCTGGTCTCAAATGCCTGTGGGGAAGCCGGAAGCTGGACGTGAGCACAAGAGCACTCTCTCCCTCCAGTGGTTCCTGGCAAATAGTATTCAGAAGCATTACTGCTTCCAACTATGGAGACAGAACATAGCCATTGTGGCAAGCAGCCATCAATAGCCCTCTCCTCCATGAAAACTTCAATAAGCTTCTCTGCTTCCTTTCTAGTGCCTTTTTCTGATTTAATTTAACAGAAACCAAAGAGGACAAACTCATATGATGACATACCTGCCCTGCAAGAGAGTTTGACATTTATATCTCTAGGTTTCTGCTAGCTAACCTGAAAACTGGCTGGAGCAAAGCCCATTCCATGGGTCCAAATGGATTCACATCCAACTGCATCAGCTCAACTAGTTGGTGGCGGAAAGGGGCTGCAAGTCATTAGCTCATTACCATTTCTGGCACGTAGGGAGAGATACAATACGGTTTGAAAGTGGCTGTGTTTTAAATATAACCATTCTGCTCCCCTGGGTGGATTCTGTTTCGAGTGCTGTTTCTAAGATGGTGGTGGGGTGGGTGTGACACACAGCAATTCGCTCCATCCTCCTAGATTTCTTGTCTGTTCTGCTTAAAATAGTTTCGTGGAGGGAGGGCAAGGCAGCTACCAATGCCTGTCTGTTATGCTTTAGCAACGAAGGCTTGCTCTCGTCGGGGAAGCACTATGAGGTGTAAACCTTGTGTATAACTACAACAGAAGCTCCAGAAGGCCTCCATTTTCTGAGGAGATAGGCAGCAAGTGTTTTCTCACACCAGTCTAACCCTGGAGATGTGTTATTTCCCCTGGAAGGGGAAATACAGTGGTACCTCTGGTTATGAACTTAATTCGTTCCGGAGGTCCGTTGTTAACCTGAAACTGTTCTTAACCTGAGGTACCACTTTAGCTAATGGGGCCTCCTGCTGCTGCTGCGCCGCCGCCACGCGATTTCTGTTCTCATCTTGAGGTAAAGTTCTTAACCCGAGGTACTACTTCCGGGTTAGCAGAGTCTGTAACCCTAAGTGTTTGTAACCCGAGGTGTTTGTAACCTGAGGTACCACTGTAAGTATGTCAGCTTCAGGGTTGGTGTACTCGCACCCCCACCCCCCAGGGGCAAGTTGGGGAAGAGGAAGGTCTGGTATCCAGCAGTTAAAAAACCTCCTTTGGTCTGCAACCCACCCAACTCCAAAACAGACTCCTTATTAGCCCCTCTGCCCTTGGGCATGGAGAGCAGAGAAGCAAATGCAATGAAAAGCAAACTTCCCTCTCTGTGGGAATGCTTTGAAACAGGGATGGGCAACCTGTGTTGCGGCAGATGTTGTTGGACTACAGTTCCCATCAGCTCCAGCCAGCATGGCCAATGGTCACGGATGACGGGATGATGGGAGCTGCTTTAACATTCCTGCAGGAGGAATGCTAGGCAACCAACAAGTTTTCAAAAATATGTGTGGGTCTCTTGGATATCCCATGCGAATAGGCTATTTGGAAGTTGGAAGGCAAATTTGTAGGCAACCTTCTATAGAACTATTACAATTTTTTCCAAGGTGGTAGACAGTGTTATGAAACTGTACACCAGGCATACCAATAAAACATCATTAAAATATTATCCTTCAGGTTTAATAGCCTGAGAAAATAAGATCTTTAGCTGGTACCAAGAGGAGGTTAGACCAGTGAGCCTGGGACACCACCTCTCTGAAGGCCCCTGACTGCTTGCCATGGTCTAGTCTTTTGCTGTTTCATGGCCAAGCACAGATAATTATTGAAAAGGCTCATAAAAAAATAACAGGCCTCCACCAACAAGTGTGTTCACTTCCCTTGACAAGGTCACCTTGTATTTTGAGAATCTGGTGGCCTCTGATAGATAGCAATAAGTATGTTCTGAAATATGGCCAGTAGGTGTCCCTCTTTTCACAAGTACCTTTATTCCTTGATCACATGGTGTGGCAGAGGCCATAACAGAGCAAACATATGTGATTGCACCATCAGAAAACCATTCTGAATGCCCAGCACAATACCAGTAGGCTTTATCCTGCCAATATGAGGCACATGTATGTGAAAAGGGAAATAGGCACTTTTTGGTTACTTTGCTTTGGGGGATACTAACACTCTCTCAATGACTATAGTGGAAACATAAAATGCTCTCAGTTTACTTCAGGGTGATTATGAATCCAGGAGATATGTTTTTCCAGTATGAGTATTTCTAGTTAAGGCCAATGGAGACATTAGATAGATATCAGAAATAGTCTTGTGGCACCTTAAAGAGTGAGAAATGTATCATGGCATAAGCCACAAGACAATCAGACAATTCCATCCAAATGCTGGGTAATATTAAACTAGCCTTTACTCAGAGCAGACCTATTGAAAACAATCACTATGACTAAGATGGATCCATTAATCATAATAGGTCTCCTCTGCACACATTCCAGCTTATCAATATCCTTCTTAAATTGTGCCCAGAACAGGACACAGTCCTTCAGGTGTGGTCTGACCAAGGCAGAATACAGCAGGACTATTACTTCCCTTGATTGGTACACTGTACTTCTGTTCATGCAGCCTAGAATAGCATTAGCTTTTTTGCTGCTGCATCACATTGTTGACTCATGTTGAGCTTGTGGTCTATTAAGTCCCCTAGATCCCTTTTACATGGACCACTGGCAAGCCAACTGTTCCCCATCTTATATTTGTGCAGCTGGTTCTTACATTTGTCCCTATTGAAATTCATTTTGTTCATTTTGGCCCTGTTCTCAAATCCCTTAAGGTCATCTTGAATCCTGATTCTGTCTTCTGTGGCATTAACTTCCCCTCCCAGTTTGATGTCATCTGAACATTTGATGAGCATCCCCTTCATACAAGTCATTTGTAAAGATGTTGAACAACAACAGGTCCAGGACAGAACCCTGTGGTCACTATTTTCCAGCATGATGAGAGACCATAAGTGGTTTGGTCAGTCAACCAGTGCATCATAAGGCATTCTTAGCACCTCCAGTATTTATAATTCCTACTTTCAGCAATGTACGAAAGCTCATTTGCTCTGAGGTGCGAAACGCGCCTGACATGATCCATTTAAAACCCTTTAAAACCTCAAACCAGGGAATGGGGTGAGATGTTGAATGCATAGGATTACTATTTCAAGTTTCTTATATATGTGTGCGTTGTTGTTCTTCTTCTCCATAAAATTCCTTGAAGATTAAATAAATGGAAATCTGATTGGCAAATTCCAAAGAGTTTGAAGGAAACAAGATGAAAAAGGACAAGGCATTGAACTTGGAAAACAGCTACTGAGCACGTGCAAAAGCTACTCTTTTTTCCAAATAAATTTCATAAAGAGTTTTATTACTTGCCTAAATCATGAGCCATGCAAGTGACTTATCCAAAGCTATAAAAATGAGTACTTCTTCTGTTACCTTTATGGGAAATCTAGGATATTATTAACATAATAAATCTCAGGCGCTAACCATGACAGAACCAGATACAAGTCCTTGTTTTTGTAGGTTTCTGTAGAAAGCTACTCAGACAGATGCCACATGCCATGAAATAACTTTAGCAGCCAGGTCCTTTTCATAAACAAAGAACACAGGCCAAAGGAAAAGAAAATCCAAAACAAGTATCATCCCTTGAGCACCTCTTATATACACTAATGTTTGCTGTGACAAATGTTCACCCATTTCTATTATTGTTTTGAAAAGATAACTTCCATGGGAGCTGAAACATGTCCAAACTCTCATTTAATGTTCATTCCCCACCCCATGCCTGTTCTTTGCTGTTCATTTCCCCTGCTTAGGAACAGTTTTTAAAGTTATTGCTTCTTTCTTCATCTTTCAATGCATCCAGCCAATCAGTGATTCCATAACACATGTTATGACATCACAATACAAATACTGAATCCCCTTTGGATGCCTAATGCCACCACTGAGGGCAAATGAAAACTAATAAGAGAACAGGCAAAGTTTCATGAACTGATCACATTACTGGATCACTGATCATCCTCATTCCAAATGTGCATGACATATCTGCCCCTTTTAGAGTAACATCCCCACCCAAAAAAAAATCAACAAAGGGAATGTGTTGCATTTTTGTCACTGCCAAATCATTTCCAGAAAAGTGCTCATTCCCCCCACTTTCAATTTGGCCTCGCCAAATGTATTGTGATCCAGTGCATGATTATTTGTGGGGAGGGATTGGAGATAAACATATGCTCTGTAGATATATAAGCTGTACTGGCAGTAACAAGAGTTTCTGCTTTGAATACCCATAATTCAAAGCTCTACATCAACTGGTGGTCCTCCAGATGTTGCTGGACTTCAGCTCCCATCTTCCCCAGCTGGCATAGCCAGTGGTCTGGCTTGATGGGAGTTGTAGTCCAACAACATTTGGAAGGCAACAGATTCCCCATTCCTGCTTTCCATCTGCCACTGGCTACCCACTGTCTATCCATTTTTAAAAAGTGTATGATAAAATCAGCTTAAGAGCTGGTGGAAGGATCACCTGCCTCACAGAAAACATAGTTTCACTAAATGTAAAAAAGCACAATTTTTAACAGAAGTGTAGAAATATGCTCAGTGGCTGCTGCACTAGATGGCAGATATCAACTTTTTACTCTCAGAAGGTCCAGACAATGTCTTTGTTCAACAATCTGCTTGTCCACTGTGTGTTGGCTTCTCATTTAATGGCTTTTCACATTGCTTCTAACTAGCATATTTCTTGATCACTTCTTTCCCACGTTATTCTCATTATCCTCATGATTCATCCTTTGTCATAGGATTCGGACATTCTTATAGTGTATTGTGTCATATAACACGCTACTTCCCAAAGAACAAGCAAATCAGTTCATTTTTCCCTTGTGTCCTTTCTGAATTCTCTGCTACATTTGTCATTCATTTGCTATATTTAGTGTCCCACGATTGGCCATTCTGCATTAAAAAAAATAAATCAACAGCATTTTGAGAAAAGAGCAGTTTCTATGGAACGAGAACCCTTTGAATGGCTTTAGCATCCTTTATTTTGATTATGTGTCAGCTTATTGTGCCCAAGATATGGAGATACGGGGCTGTTGTTTTCCTCTGGGTAATGAATGAACAAATAAGCCAGTGATGATTCACACGCAGTCATTCCAGAGTTCAGACAATGGGAAACAATAATGGTTTCAAAAATACGACACTTTCATCTACAATATTTATAGGTTATTATTAAACGGGAATGGTGCTTAACAATGCCTTTGAAAAAACAAATCATTGTCTCCTATCGCCATTTAGCAGTTTCTTCCTGGGAAGTGTTTCGTAAATGCTTGATGAATATGTCCTCCATTAGGACTTAGGAAACAGAAGCCATCTGCACAATAGTGGGCTTTAAAGGGCTTCTGCATCCATTCCTTCGTTAGCAGGAATGGGGGATTGGTGCTGCTTTCAACTATTAGTCAGTAAGAGATTTCATTCAATCCTCATGAATGATCTGACATGATATGGAGACATCTAAGGAATGTGTGTTGCTTCTCCATTTCTGTCACCAAGTAGTTGGGGAATAGTGGGAGGCACTGATGCTTCTGAATACTGGAAGCCACAGAAGGGGAGAGAGAACGCTCTTTGGGGGTTGGACTATATGATCCTTGTGGTCTCTTTCAACTCCACAATTCTATTATTCTTGTGCTTGGGTCCTGCTTGCAGGTTTCACACAGGCTTCCACTGTGAGAAGCAGATGCTGGACTAGATGGGCCGTTGGCCGGACATCCTTATGTGAAATTATGCAAAGCGTTAATACGAACCCATGAGAACTGCTGCGTAGAATACACCGGGCGGCACTTGATAACTCACTTAAGTGCTTTTTCTGCTTTCCTTGGGCAAATTACTTGACCACAATAAGCAGCAGAGAAATTATAAAGCAACGGCCGGATGTCTGAGCATATGGCAGGCGAATACAACAGGAACTTGCAGAGAGAGCAACCAGGTGCGGCGGCAGCTGAAGTCGAAATGTTGGTGACAGATGTTCTTCCTGGTCTTTTGGAGAAGTGCATACCAGTCAGCATCTTCATCATATCACCTGACATCTCCTGCTGCAAGGAAGCATGGGATTACTTGATGACTTTTACAACTGTGGGACAGGGCTGCGAGCATGTGCAGGTTCTGCGTCACCTCTGCCTGTAAACACCTCCTCCATCGTGCAGCCTCTCAGCAAGGGGACTGTAAAGAATGCAAAGGGGCTCGAGAGGAAACCTGGGACAGAGGATTTGGCTGTCAACTCGCGAAGCTCGGCAGCTGCCCTGCTTATAAACACTTTCTCCACCGGGCACCCTGTTGGCCAGCGGATTGCAAATCGCATTCTAAAAGCGGCACTGATTTCATCAGAACGCAGCCGAAGGCAAATGACAAAGGCCCACTACACTCAGTCACTGTACCTACTAATAGGTAGAGCCAGTGTGGTAAAGTGGTTAGAGCATCAGGTTAGGACCTGGGAGACCAGGGTTTGACTCAGCCATAAAGCTCAATGGACCTTGAGCCAGTCGCACTGCCTCACTCAGCCTAACCTACCTCACAGGGTTTTTGTAGGGATTAAATGAGAAGGGGAAATGTAAGCCTGCTCAAGCTCCACGGAGAGAAAGGTAGGATATAAACACATTAAACAGATAAATAAGAGGGATTGGAGAATCTGTCAGTTTCTCAGGTTCTTATATGTTTGCACTGTAAATAGTAAGCATAATGCAAACCATGTGTCTTGTGTCATTTGTTGAAAGCAAGTCAACAGAGTAAGAGCTAGAACTAGAATTGAGCTGAAATTGCAGAGAAGACTTTTTTCTCCCTTGAGAAAAATTCTGAGAATGTCCTGGGGTTGAGGAGGGTGCCCCTTGCAGAATTTACTCTGAATATAATCTGCCATTTTAAAATTATTTTTTAATTTGAAATCATTATTATTGTGCACATTTCCCCACAGTGCCTTGGAATAAGGCTGGATCTGTGGCATTGGGGAGGATGCAGAATGGTGTGGCTGGGCTGCCAACACAGTCAATGAAAACCTATAGGGGGGAAATGAAGAGTTGCTGCCTTATCGTTGCCAATTACCCTTCAAGAAACAAGTGGAGAATTTCTCCTCCCACTAGAGAAATCTGGTGAAATAATCTCTCAGCCATTTCTCTGCCTCCAGACAGGGTGGAAAAAAATTCAAGAGACCAGTTACGTACACCTCCACCTAAAGCCATGCCAGCAGTAGGCAAATAATGGGTTGGATTCAGCTAGCTGTCACTGGGTCCCGTCAATGGGGCAAGTTACTTGCAACTTAACATAATCCCATTGATTTCAGCATGAACATAAATGCAACCAACTAAAGTGTTCTATTCTATGCACACCAACTTGGAAGGCAGCCCTGCTGAATTTAATGGGGCTTACTCCCTGGTAGCATCTCCCTGGTAGCATCTCCCTAGACAGCATCTTAAAAAGTAGAGACATCACCTTGCCAACAAAGGTCCATATAGTAAAAGCTATGGTTTTCCCAGTAGTGATGTATGGAAGTGAGAGCTGGACCATAAAGAAGGCTGATCGCCGAAGAATTGATGCTTTTGAATTATGGTGCTGGAGAAGACTCTTGAGAATCCCATGGTCTGCAAGAAGATCAAACCTATCCATTCTGAAGGAAATCAGCCCTGAGTGCTCACTGGAAGGACAGATCGTGAAGCTGAGGCTCCAATACTTTGATCACCTCATGAGAAGAGAAGACTCCCTGGAAAAGACCCTGATGTTGGGAAAGATGGAGGGCACAAGGAGAAGGGGACGACAGAGGACGAGATGGTTAGACAGTGTTCTCGAAGCTACCAGCATGAGTTTGACCAAACTACGGGAGGCAGTGGAAGACAGGGGTGCCTGGCGTGCTCTGGTCCATGGGGTCACAAAGAGTCGGACACGACTAAACGACTAAACAACAACAACTCCCTGGTAGGCGGGGTTAGGAATCCAGACTGGATCCAACTCCGTGTCTTTTACTGCTCCATATTCATCTTCAAGAATTTGCATGCAGAAGGTTCCAGGTTCAATCCTTGGCATCCCCCAGATAGGGCTGAGAATGCCCTCTGTCTGATCCCCTGGAGAGCTGCTGCCAATCCCCGGAGGCAGTAATGAGCTAGGTGAGCAAAAGGTCTCACTCTGTAAAAGGCATCTTCCTAGGTTCCTATGTACCTTAAAGCTAGTGGGGCTTAAAAGTGCTTAATTTGAGCTGGGCCATGCCTCTAGGTCTCTGAGAGAGCACGGCAAGTGGGAAATTTCAAACGGTGGAAATTTTATGGTAAATATCCTGCCTCCATTTCCCCAAAGACAAAAAAACTGAGGACAGTTAGTGCACAGAGTAGCTGTAAACGATAGCGAACGTAATGGACCAGTTCTATCGCTGCGATCCAACAAATGTGATCTGGGTGGCCAGCAATAACAAAACCAATGTGCAGCTTCATCGAAAATTTACATGAGGATGGAGTTCATTTTCAGCTTGCTGCACCTCTGGGGGACTGAACTTGAATCAGATCCATGTAGCTAAGTTGTTCTCAGTGTTATAATAGGAAGTACAAACTCTTGGCAGTGGAAAGAGGCAAATGGGATACTGGAGGGAAAATAATACAAATTTTAAAAAAGAGGTTCAATTTGTTGCCTGAGCAGAGCAGTGTAATCTTGACAGGGTGAGAACAGCAAGCCAGCTCTACAGGGACAATATTTATTCCTGAATTGGGAAGGGAAAGTGAATAAGGGAGGTTGTTTGCCAGCTGCTAGAAGCCATAAGCAGTTTGGTTTTTAAAGGCCTCTGTGTCTCTGTGTTCATCTTGAGTCAGGCCTAGAGATTATTCTTACACTTCCTAATTTACAGCTGATCAGGAAAAGTGAAGTGGGTGGAAACAAACTGTGGAAACTGTACTGGGCTAAGTTCAGCCTTGAATAAGGGACAACCTGCCTCACTACCAATTGTGTGACTGCCTATTTTTCTTCTTCCTTCCTTCTGATGGCAAGTTTTGTGTGTGCTCTGCCATGGGTCCAAGTAGCAATATGGCATGCCTATGCAAATATTCCAAAAGTTGTTTGGATGACTGCATGATCTCAGTCACCATTTATGAAAGGAAGCAGAGACAGTCATCCTCTCCCTGTTTCAAGCCAGATGTGATCGTTCTTCAGACCATTTACTAGATCCATTTCAGTTGGGGTTTTGGCCCAGTTTTGGCACAGAAACTGCTTTGGTCACCCTGTATGACGACCTCTGACAGGAGAGACAGGGTTAATTTGTCTCTGTTAATTCTTTCAGTCTCTCAGTGGCTTTCAATGGCGTCAACCATGGTAGCAGCTGTCCATATTATGGGTGGGTGACACTGCTTTGTGGTGGTTCCAGTCCTACTTGGATGGTTGTTTCCTGAGGTTGATACTTGGAAAGTGCTCTTCAGCCCCACAGAGCCTCAGGGTTTGATTTTATCCCTTACGCTGTTTGACATCTACATGAAAATGCTGGCTGGGTTTATCCGAAGTTTTGGAGTGTGTTGTCAGTCTTTAAGAATGCAGCCAGAAATGTTACAGAAATGCCAGTACACACTTACCCAGAAGTAAGTCTCATTAGGCTTCCTTCTGAGTAAGCATGCCATAAGATTGTACTGTAAGGAAACAAGAAACACAGCATGGCAGCTTCTGTTTCTGATCAGGCCTGGAAAGAGATTTGTTCTTTGCACATACAAAACTGCGTTGTCAGATCCAGTGCAGATCTGGAAACCTTATACGCAAAACAGTTGACTTGCCTGAAACAGTCAAGTATGCTTTTTTATTTAGAAAGGGGGGGTGAGAGGGAATAAACATAAACTCCTTAACGGAGAACAAGCCAGGCAAACGTGACAATGTGAACGGCAGATAAAAACAAACCTTGAGTACACTTGCTGGCCTTCTGCAGTGACAAAGCGGCTCCTTTGATATTTTGTGAATTAACTACCACTTGGAACGGGGAAAATAAATTTTAAAGGCCATACAGTCTTTTTTGTTTGTTAATTGTGACTTATTAGATTTTTTCCAAAGGGGGTTGATGCATTGCCTGTGCATAAACAAAAGTAGCTTGCTTACAACTCCCATCTTCTGCTGTTATGAGTTTATGAGAAAGGAAGCTCAAGGAAGATCAATACATCCTCTGCGTACATTACAAATGACTTGTGACGTAGGTCCACAGGAGCTGTTTTTAGTGGGGGATAGTCCAGTTATTATGGATTTGACATGAACTTGGCCTATTGCCTTCAAGGGAATGAAATGTAGGCATAATTTGGCCTTCCTGTAATTGTCTCTTTAACTTGGCGATCAAGGCTAATTTTTTCCTGTGAAATGAGCCCAAGACGTCACTAGAGCAATGCCCAGATTAATTAATGAGACATAATAATACTCCTAATAAAAGCTCATGATATGAGGCCTCTTCCTTCAGCTCCCCCCTCCCCTCCCCACCCCACATGCTCTCTTAAGAAAACCGCTTTACAGGAATCTGTGAGTCACTTTCCATCAAGGCGCTTTGTCTTTAATTGACGCAAACAATACAGTGGAGACAAATAAGCAGCGTAGAACCATCTGTTTAATTGAGTCCTTGACATTTTATTGCATTTCCCCCAATTGCATATTAAAGGAAGCAAATAGAAAAACACTGGCTAATTATATGCTGTTTACGGATTCTAGATTTACTTTGATTGTATTCCTCTAGATGACGATCCTGCCTTGTTACACGCGTACCTTCTGCTTCCGCCTGCCTTCACGTTGCACGTTTGCATAACAAATCCTTGTTGTGCATTTAGCATATCTCATCCCTGCAAAGCTCTTTGTGCATCTGAAAAGGAAAACAATAATCTTGGGAGGGTAAGAAAGGAGGCAAACTCATGAAAGGTTCCCATATGGCCTGCTGACACTGATCTTAGGAATAGAGCAAGCTGTGCTACATTCCACTTTTTATATTCCTCATATTAATTCAGCTGAAGATACAGCTGAATACAGACAGTTCATTGGATTCTACAATGCTGGTTTGTAAGCGAATGGTCTGTTCAGAATGATGTCAATATTGCACCTGAAAAGAAGACTCATGTGAGATAGCATTGGAATAAGGTTATATTCAGTGCTTTTTTTCTTTTTAAAAAAATGTTTAGGGTACTCTCATTTTCCTCTTTGTACAGTCATACCTCATGTTGTATCCGCTTCAGGTTACGTGTTTTTGTGTTGCGTCCCGCGGCAACCTGGAAATACCGGAATGGGTTACTTCCGGGTTTTGCCGCTCACACATGCACAGAAGTGCTAAATCATGCTGCGCAGGAGCGCAAACCAGGCACTTCGGCTTGCGTCAGTTCCGTGTTAAGGACGGGCCTCCAGAACGGATCCCATCCATAACACGAGGTTCCCCTGTAAAGGGGTACCTCGGGTTACAGACGCTTCAGGTTACAGACGCTTCAGGTTACAGACTCCGCTAACCCGGAAATAGTACCTCAGGTTAAGAACTTTGCTTCAGGATGAGAACAGAAATTGCTAGGCGACGGCACAGCGGTAGCAGGAGGCCCCATTAGCTAAAGTGGTGCTTCAGGTTAAGAACAGTTTCAGGTTAAGAACGGACCTCCAGAACGAATTAAGTTCTTAACCTGAGGTACCACTGTATTGAAATAAAGGTAAAGGTAAAGGGACCCATGATCATTAGGTCCAGTTGTGACCGACTCTGGGGTTGCGGCGCTCATCTCGCTTTATTGGCTGAGGGAGCCAGCGTACAGCTTCCGGGTCATGTGGCCAGCATGACTAAGCCGCTTCTGGCGAACCAGAGCAGCGCACGGAAACGCCGTTTACCTTCCCGCCGGAGCGGTACCTATTTATCTACTTGCACTTTGACATGCTTTTGAACTGCTAGGTTGGCAGGAGCAGGGACCGAGCAACAGGAGCTCACCCCATTGCCAGGATTCGAACCGCCGATCTTCTGATCGGCAAGTCCTAGGCTCTGTGGTTTAACCCACAGCGCCACCCGCGTCCCGCTTGTATTGAAATACTGCCCCTCAATGAGGCCAAACTTAGATCCACAAAATATTTAGGGGTATGCGTACCCCTGCATCCCCCCAGAAAAAAAGCACTGGTTATATTTATTAGAATATAACAAGTGGGAAGAGTTGCCAATCTACATTAACCCAATTAACCAATTCAAAGAAGTAGAGGCCGGTAAGGATTTAGCTAATCCTAGTAGAGAAGCATCTCTCTAGCCTTCTAGGCATGTGATGCAGTCTCAGCCTGTGCCTTCCCAGCTTAGGGTGGGGTGGGGGGGATATGAAATCAACACATGCACTCAGGTCACACTGCGCAGCGTTTGCCTAAAATGCCAGGCCTAAAGAGCATCCACAAGTCCCACCAGGTATAAAGCACTGGCAGATCCCTGAAAGGTGCCCTTAACCCAATAATGCCTCAGTTTCCCAACTATTTTCTCACCCACTGCCTTACCTGCCCATGCTCAATGTCCACCAAGACTACCAGACCACACAACTCCCAGACTGCCCATTGAATTAGTCCCAGCAGTAGGAGAAAAACAGGACAACCCCAAGGCAACTCAAGGATTTCTCCCTCAAAAATTACAAGTCAGCCCCTTCAACAAGACACACCAAAGCCCACACAGAATACAGGGAGGGAGGGAGCTGCAAACTTGCAAGGAGGGATAGCTGGGAGAGGAGCAGTCTTATGAGGCCAAGCTTCCCGCCTTCCCTGTTGACTGTTAGGCCTCAAATGACTTCCTTTGGGGAGCAACTAAAATTCCAGAGTCATCTTTGTTAAGAGGGGAGGGCAAACATATCTCTGCCGTATGTGCAGAAACGACATTCTTGTGATGCATATCTTCTTCCTATGCAGTGGCACTTTTGAATCATAAAAGCATTCTGACAAGAAGTGCTTAGGTATGGAAGTTTGCCTTGAAGAAAGAAAGAAAGAGTGTGTTGTAGCAGATAGTCAGGTAGACCCAATACATTTCAGACCCTCCAAGTGTCCCTATTTTCCAGGGACAGTCCTGGATTTACAGAAGCCATTCCGGTTTCTGATTTGATCCCTGAATGTCCCACTTTTCCTTAGGATGTCCCTATTTTCATCAGAGAAATGTTGGGAGGATATGGCTATTTTCATCGGAGAAATGTTGAAGGGTATAGAGTTATGTGATCCCGCAAGCCAAGGAGATAAGTAACTATAAAACCTCTGAAGGCAGCCCTGTAAAGGGAAGTATTTTAATGCTTAATGTTTTATTATGTTTTTATATATGTAGGAAGCCACCAGAGTGGCTGGGGCAACCCAACCAGATGGGTGGGGTATAAATAATAAAATTATTGTTAATATGATGATGGAATAGGACGTCCTTATTTTCATCAGACAAATGTTGGAGGGTATGACATTTTGCTACCTGAGGTGACAAAATGGCACCCCCACCCACCCCATTCCATATTCAAGCAAGAGGCTTTGTCCAAGTTCAAGGGCATATTCTAGCCAGGCAAGAACACTCAAGGAGGCTGCAAAGCAGGGCCAGGGAGGGGTGTGGCTATTTATAAGAAGAATATTCAGATACCGGTACTTGTCTGCAGTCTGAAAGGGAGCATACAGAAAGAGAAACGCTGTTTAGAGCAGAGCTTTCCAAACTTTTCATGTTGGTGACACACTTCTTAGCCCGCCCTGTGGAACGCCCTCCCATCAGATGTCAAGGAAATAAACAATTATCTGACTTTAGAAAACATCTGAAGGCAGCCCTGTTTAGGGAAGTTTTTGTTTGATGTTTTATCGTGTTTTTCATATTCTGTTGGGAGCTGCCTAGGGTGGGCAGGGTATAAGTAATAAATTATTATTATTATTATTATTATTATTATTATTATTATTATTATTATTATTACTGACTTTTGGCATCACAGAGGTGGACTTTGTCACTGGCAATACCAGTGTTGTGGAATGCCCTCCATGCTGAAACATGGGAGGTTCTATCAGTATTGGCGTTCTGCCAGCTCTTGAAGGCACACCTGTTTGGTCATGCATCCCTCTGAATTATGCTTTATAGTGGGCTTATTCTGGCATATATTTTATGTTTTGATGTAATTGTTTTATTGTGTATGGATATTTTATAATTGATTCGAAGTCATTTTAGAATGCAAGTGGTATAAAAATCAATAACAGTAATTCCAGAAGAGAAAGGCAGAAAGAGAATGGATGTGATGAGAGGGGTTCTTAAGACTGCTTGTGGATTCTCAGAATTATCCTGTACAAAAGAAATGCTTTCTGTTCTGTAGTTTGGCATGGGTCCATTTGTCTTCTTCATTCTTCTGACATTTCCTTATATATGTATTATTATTTGTTTAGCATTTATTTAATGCATCTGCGTTCTTAAGGTGGCTGGCAAGAGTCAATGAAATACATCTATCAAATAATCCTGAAGTAGTCTAAGGAAATACTTTTCCTGATCCTTCCCATTCAGCTTTTTCTGATGTTATGCATGTTGCTCCATGTTTCCTTTTGCTGATATCAGATTCAGCCAACACATGGGGTCTCCTGGAAAAACTACTCTTTCTCTGTGTGTGTGGTGCATTTAAATAAATAAAAAAGGAGGCCAGTTAGCCATTTGTTTTGATAGGGTAAATGCAGAGATGTTGACTTTACAATCAAAAGCATTATGACTCCAAACTTTCCAAACCCAAGTTGCGTGCTTCAGCTAACACCACCAACATGTGCTCTGCATGATTAATAGTGTTTATAAAGTACATAAAAGAATTTTGGAAGAATATGATATAAGGACATTACTATGTTCATTTTTGGTGGGGGGTTTTTTTAAAACCCAACATTATAAATATACAGTTGGACTTTGCTTTCTTGACAAAAGTTATTTATGGAAGAAGAAAAATCAGAAATAAATTAGGCAAGCCATGTGATTTTTCTCAAAATGGAAAAAAAATATAATGCTAACAGTCCAATATCCAGATTTGTGCTGACCATTTTCTTAGCTTGACTGATGTTACTAATGTGGTTCTTCCCCACTCCTCCAAAACAAACAAATAAATAAATAAATAGCTGTTTCTCTCTTTAAGTTCTGCCATTAAACTGTATGGGGATAATTCTTACAAACATAAGAACAGACATGCTGAGTCAACCCAACCATATACATCACTCATCATTTTCCTTACAGACAGTAGACCAATATGCCCAAGAAGGGAGCACAAGCAGAGAGTGATAGGTGTCCTTCTGATGTTTATAGCAGGGAATAGATGGCAGAGGGAGAGATTGGTCTGCAGGCCTCTCCATTAGCTCAGCCGAGAGACCAGCAACTGTTGGTTTCAAGTGAATAGGGATACATGGTTATTAATAAATGTTTCTATGCTTTCTAAACATACTTCATTGGGAAACCATCTAAGGAAATTACAAACCATCGTAGTACTAATAAACATTATTTACACTTACTAAAATTTACAGCAGAAATGATCAAACATACACATAATTCAAATAAAGTTTACTTTATTACAATCATTAAATGTTTACTCACATGTTAAGTCTTGTCAGGATTTAGCATAGAAACAGTGAAGAATATGAAGCAGGCAGTGCAGTGATACTTATAAGTTACTTTCTACATACCTAAGTACTTAAGATACTGCGTGCTTTCTGGAGAGAGCAAACAACATTCCCATTCCCATCAACAGGCAAATGAAAAAGAGGTAAGGAGGAAATAGTAGGGCTTAAAATCCTTTGTCTAAGTTCCCCAGGAAATGACATCACAGAGGTGTCCTCTCTAGGAATTCAGCTCTCTGTGAGGCTTAACCCCTTTATACAGTAAATATAAACTGTCATTTTGGCTGCAGATTTTCTCCACAAAATGAGACCCAGCTGAAAAGTGTCAGCCTGTTAAACATGGCAAGCTGAGGATGGGGGATCAGAGCACCATGTGGGCTGACAGGATGAATCTAGGACTGTGGCCATGGGAGAAACGGGTCCCTCTTGGAGTGTAAAGCTGGAAGCCCCAGCAACATAGGCTCAGATTGTATACATGTGTAAATAGACCATATATTTGATAAAGACACCACAGTTTCTGCTGTGTTTCCATTTGCAAAGGAAACATGAACCCCAAGTAAGTGCCTGGACTCCTGGGATCTTGCACTGCTTTGGAGATTGGGGTGGCACATAACAATATAAGAAGAAGAAGAATATAACAATAATATAACATAACATAATAATATTATATATATATATATATATATATATATATATATATATATATATAGTAACATATAATTATATATAATATAATATATGTTGCTTTGATTAGGCATTGAAGAGTGCAATGTAAATGTTAGAAATAATTTTCAGAAAAAATAATCTCATATCATTATCTTGAAGCTCTCATATGAACTATTTATTATGAATTTGGTCAATATACATGTGTATGTTAATCAGTTTATCCTGCCACTTTTCGGTGAGTCTGAAATTTGCAAGTAATAGACACATCCTTTGGTCATTAGTCTTGAGCTAGCTGCCCTTTTGCTGATTTTTAAAAGCCCCAGGGGAAGAAGAGAAACATTTATAAAGGCATTCTAATCTTTAACATAAGCTGAGCCTTTGATTGTAAAATGTATCATTTGGTCATCTTGGTTTTTAAAATGCAGCCCCATTCCCTAAATCCATCAGTTGTTGCAGCTGTTCTGTCTTTAGCACCTGTAAGTTTACCCCTGAGAGGCTCCAGACCTAACGAAAATATTTTATAGGCATCAGGTCCAATGGCTGGATGTTCAAGCATTGTTTTTTCAAATAAATGTACTCCCCACCAGATTAGTCAACCAGAGAGACACAATGGTACCAAAAGACCCATGAACTAAAGAATCTGAATTGAAACAGTCTGGACTCCTTTGACGAAAATAGGCAAATAAAATAAAATAATTACTAAACCATTTAATGGGTGTCTAATTCCTGCTTTAAACTCCAGGGCTCCTTTAAAAACAACCTTCAGTTACTCTGTCATGAAGAAGAAACAGATTTTTGGTAAGTACGCGCAACACCTGAGTGTTCAAAAGTGCATTCTTAAGTGTTTTCATCCTGCAGTAAAGGTAAAGGGACCCCTGACCATTAGGTCCAGTCGTGGCCGACTCTGGGGTTGCGGCGCTCATCTCGCTTTATTGGCCAAGGGAGCCGGCGTACAGCTTCCGGGTCATGTGGCCAGCATGACTAAGCCACTTCTGGCGAACCAGAGCAGCTCACGGAAACGCCGTTTACCTTCCCGCCGGAGCGGTACCTATTTATCTACTTGCTCTTTGACGTGCTTTCGAACTGCTAGGTTGGCAGAAGCAGGGACCGAGCAACGGGAGCTCACCCTGTCGCGGGGATTCGAACCGCCGACCTTCTGATCGGTAAGCCCTAGGCTCTGTGGTTTAACCCACAGCGCCACCCGCGCCCCTATATATCCTACTAAATACTATACTATATATATATATATATATATATATATATATATATATATATATATATCTCCCTATTGTTGTTGTTGTTTAGTCGTTTAGTCGTGTCCGACTCTTCGTGACCCCATGGACCAGAGCACGCCAGGCACTCCTGTCTTCCACTGCCTCCCGCAGTTTGGTCAGACTCATGCTGGTAGCTTCGAGAACACTATCCAACCATCTCGTCCTCTGTCGTTCCCTTCTCCTTGTCTCCTTGTGCCCTCCATCTTTCCCAACATCAGGGTCTTTTCCAGTGAGTCTTCTCTTCTCATGAGGTGGCCAAAGTATTGGAGTCTCAGCTTCCAGTGAGCACTCAGGGCTGATTTCTTTAAGAATGGATAGGTTTGATTTTCTTGCAGTCCATGGGACTCTCAAGAGTCTCCTCCAGCACCATAATTCAAAAGCAACAATTCTTCGGCGATCAGCTGTCTAGGTTTGCCATCGTCTTTCTCCCAAGGAGCAGGCGTCTTTTAATTTCATGACTGCTGTCACCATCTGCAGTGATCATGGAGCCCAAGAAAGTAAAATCTCTCACTGCCTCCATTTCTTCCCCTTCTATTTGCCAGCGTACAACTTCTGGGTCATGTGGCCAGCATGACTAAGCCGCTTCTGGTGAACCAGAGCAAAGGTGCTGTAACTGAGCAGTGGCGTAGCGTGGGGGGTGCAGGGGGGGCCGGCCGCACCGGGCGCAACATCTGGGGTTAGGGCAAATCCACGGGTTAGGGGGCGCAAATCACTTGCCATACCCCGGGTGCTGACAACCCACGCTACGCCACTGTAACTGAGTTCCGGCTGGGGAAAAAAGCCCTGCAAAAAAGCACATGTTCATGCAATTAACATCACATTTCATTTGGCCCAAAGATTAAGCATTCAGTAAATTTATTATATCTGTGCCCAACAATTGGTACAGTCCTATGCATTTAACTGGCTCTGCAGAACTAACTTTAGTGGCTGGAGGATTCCATAATTAAGGTGCAAGCAATTTGCTGCGCAATCCTGTATATCTACTCAAGAGGTCAGTCCCATTGACTTCACTAGAATGTAGCTCCAGGTCAGTGGGGACAACACTGCAGCCTCAAAGCCCTGTTGATTTCACTGAGAAAATCACGCTTAATGTCCACCAAATCATGTTTTTAATTTTCTGTGTCCCTGAAAAAAGCTGGGATTTTGGATACTATCTTGGATCAAAAAGCTGTCATTTGCTTTTCCATGCTTATTTTTATTCTGATTCGAGATTACGCTGGTTTTGTACACATATTATATTGTAGAACAGTTGATGTGTATATGGGAAAGAACAGGATCACGCCTGCAGCCACCCTTCCCCGGCCAACGCATTCAGTATAACACATTCACTGAGCCTAAGTGCATCTAATTTGACTGTACACATGTGCTCAGTCTTTTCATTTCTTGGAATTAAACTGCTCTTCCTCTATGAGGAAGAGATTGCATCTTTTTAGTAGAATTATTTATAGCCCCCCTCCCCCCTATCACCAGTTCCATGGAAAACTTCACATTTCATGTGCAAAAATCTCCATATTGCAGCCTTGCAGTTCTAAAACACACAGGGTTGTAGCAACACCAAAAAAAAAAAAATGCTCTGAAGTAGACCCATTGAAATAAATGGACTTAAGCTAGTTGATTTCAGTGGGTTGCCTCCTGAGTATGACAGATCCAATCAACTAGTATTTACTGTTTTCCCTCTTTATTGCCTCTTTTGCATTGGTGTCTTTGCAGGGCTGCTTTAAAATCCTCTATAGAGTACGGAGATCATTGGATGACTTCATTATGTAACATAAAATCACCATCCATCATTTTCCTCTAAAGGGGAAGTATAGGGAGCTGACGACATTATTAAGCAATATATTATCAGAGACACCGTAAGGATTTTTCGGAATCTCTTATAGAGGCCTCTAAAACAAGCTGCTTGCAACACCTGGTGCTTATTTATTTCCTGGACCAAATCTCAAACCATTGTTAGAGTTCCCAGTGGAAGATATTTATGGTTTTAGGTTTTCGAGCAGGCAAAGCCTTCTTTAAGAAGAGGGGCTATGTGTATTGGATAGAAAGTGAGAAGATTCTAGATTAATAAATCCCCTCTTTATCTGAACAGATCTGAGCAGATTAATGGCTTTGGTTGCTTCTAAGCTATTATTGTGCACAGTTAATTACATGTGAGCAGCAAGCCCCAGATAGTGGAAGAAGCTGTACATTAATACACATTCGAAATTGAAAGGTATATTCATTGTCAGGGAGCAGCTGGGATCTTCCATTCATCAGCAAGACCCATAGGGAAGAACATCTGTAAAATACACATCTGGGTACTCATCTGTCTCATGCCTTCACTCTCCATGTGTTATGTCAAAGCTCCTCAACCAGGGCATTCAACCTCAGCTGCTGGTTGTGGACTCTCCAACTTATTCAGCTGCACCAGTTGTGTGTTCATATTCCCATCCGGCAATTTAGTCATTGCTGTTCTCCATTAATGGGGGCAGGAGGGTTGTCCAGGATTCTAGAGGCCAATGGCACATGGTACTGAATGCTTCATTGATGGAGACACGAATCTTTCCCCAACCTTCAACAGCAAGTTCGGAACAGTAGAGTGCAGGAAGAGACATTAACACTTCCTCACCAAAGAAATACCCCACCCCCTCCCCAAGCACCCAGTGGCATCAGTGATCTGCCTCACCTCCAAACCTGCAGTTTGCCAAAGGTAGACTCACCTTTAAATGCAGACCAGGTCAAATTTCTCCTCCATCTCTTGGGCTCTTGGGGAAAGCCCTGAGGTGGAAATAGCCTTTCCGCCTTTGGATCTTAATAGCACCTTCTTCACACTATTTTCTCTCACCGCGAAGGTGCCTTTGAGCCTTCATTCTAAGCTTATTCACCCTCATTCTAAACTGTGGGAGTTTTAAAAGCATAATTCAGAATTGATGGTATTAATTTCTCTTTGTGGGAGAATCCTATGGGACTGAAACAAAGCAACACGAGTCAGTTATCTTCCCATGTTGTGATTTTTGGTAACTGTAGACATTGTTTAAGAATCAGCTATTCCTGTTTCTTCACATAACATAGCCTTGGAATAACTCCAACAGTATACATTCAAACCATGTCCATCACATTATATTTAGCTGGAAATCCCCCTATTTCATATCTCTGTCTGGTTATTACTTTTGCTTTTGACAATTGCATGGTGAGCAAAAAGTACCTGAGAACATGATGGAAGGCACGAACTACTTTAAGAAACCCAAAATCCTGTGGTTTAACACCAGGCTATACTTGCCTTGTCAAAAGAGCGAAAGATTCAAATGAATTAAAATCAGTATTGGCATGTAAGTTATTGTTCTCTGAGTGCTGAGGTGAGTAATGGGGCAGACTAAGCCAATTAGGTTGATGTGGCCATACACTTTTGAAAGTGTCACAGGACTTACTTTATGTGTGGTGAGTGAACACATATAGATATGGCTACCAGTGGTGGGTGAAATCTCATCACTCAGTTTAGGATTGCTGCACCTTCTTACATTCTTAAGAGAACCCTGTGTGTACTCCAAGTCCCAGCCAGCATGGCCAATGGTCAGGGATGATGGGAACTGCAGTCCAAAGCATCTAAGAAAAACCTTCTGGATCATGGCAGTGGCTCATCTCCTGCAGTTTCCAGCAATTGGTAAGGCACCAGGTTGGGGAAAGGTGATGTAATAATAATAATAATAATAATAATAATAATAATAATAATATATTATTATTATTATTATTATTATTATTATTATTATTATTATTTATACCCCGCCCATCTGGCTGAGTTTCCCCAGCCACTCTGGGCAGCTTCCAATCAAGTGTTAAAAACAATACAGCATTAAATATTAAAAACTCCCCTAAACAGGGCTGCCTTCAGATGTCTTCTAAAGAGAAGATAGCTGCTTATTTCCTTCACATCTGAAGGGAGGGTGTTCCACAGGGCGGGCGCCACTACCAAGAAGGCCCTCTGTCTGGTTCCCTGTAACCTCACTTCTCGCAATGAGGGAACCGCCAGAAGGCCCTCGGAGCTGGACCTCAGTGTCTGGGCTGAACGATGGTGGTGGAGATGCTCTTTGTCCCGACCTTCAGATGAATGTGTGGATGTCAGTGCAATTGATCTCCCTCCCTCCCCCTTCGCACATTCAAAAAATGACTGAAAGGGGTTCTTCTCTCCTCCTAATCCATCTACAGGTTTTCTTTGTGGCTTTAAGCGCGGTAAGAATTGCAAAGGCCTTTGGCAACCGCGACGCAGAAATTATTGCTCTAGAAAGAAAGCAATCTTTATGAGGGCTTCATCAGAAGCACATGTATCTAAGTATTAGGAATATATTATTCCACAGGACTTGGCGACGGCCCAGAAGCTGGAGCGCTGCGCACAACATTGGCCCGTGCAATTTGAGAAGCTGCTGAGCATCCCAAACAAGAGCAGCAACGATAAGAGATAGCAAGAAAGGTTGAAGAGCTTGTCATGTTTAGCTTAGGGGCCTGAAGGCTCCAGGGTGATGGTGATATAATGGTTCTCAGATCTTTGAAAGTAAGCTGCAAGCAGGATGGCAAACAACTGTTGGCTGAGTGGAATTTGACTGCATAGCCCATAAATGATGACTGAACTGTCAAACCTTTGGGATTAAATACCAGAGTCTTCAAACCATCAGAATATTTAAATCAATCTTCACCAGCCCAGTGCTGCACTGGCTAAGGCTGATGGAAGTTGTAGTCCAAAACATATGGAAGGTACTCTGGAAGGCTGGTGAAGGTTGGTTTAAACTAGGTATCTTTTTGTACGTTCTTTCATATGTGGTGGACCTGTAAAAGGGTAAAATATTATTGGGAAGTAATTGATAATGAACTGAAAAAAATGTTTAAAAGCACCTTTCCAAAACCAAAAACCAGAGTTATTTTTATTGGGGATAATTCAGATGGAAATTCCCAGGTGTCAAAAAAAGGTTATTTATGTATGCCACTATGGCAGCCCATGTTTTGTTAGCCCAAAAATGGAAAACGAGCAAGGTCCGAACCAAAGAAAAATGGCAACTTAGCTGGAAGACTCAAGATCTACCCACTCTGGAAGAATGGCAGATGAAGTTGATTGACTGTATGGGACTGGCAGAAATGACCGGCAGAATCCGCAACCAGGGAGAAGAGTCGGCAGAAGAAGATTGGAAGAAATTTAAGGACTATTTACAGAAATACTACAAAATTAATGAACTCTGAAAAGATGCTGGATTGAACTTATGTGGTCTCTAGCTGTTATGATAAAGAAAACAGGGATTAAAATTGTTTAAGTCATAAAATTTAAAAAGTTGAGTGGAAAATAAGGTGTTAATTAAAAGGAATGTTAAGAGATTAGGATTTGCTGGATTAACAATTTGAACTAGAAAACAAGAAGGGGAGGTATGAGGAAGTTAAAGAAACATGTTACTGAAAAATTGTTATTGAAATTGATTTGTTTTTAATATTTTTCTTTTTCTTTTTGTGTTTGCATAAAATTGGAAAACTTAATAAATATTTATAAAAAAGAAAAGAAAAATGGCAACTTAGACTGATGGAATATGCGCAGCTTGCAGATCTAACTTACAGAATAAGAGAACTAAGAAAAACATTCTTTTAAAAAGATTGGAAAATGTTTATTGAATATATGAGGGGGAACTGCGTACAATTGAAAACGCTGGCAGCATTAAGATAAATTCAACAGTGTAAATAATCTTTGATGGAAGTAATGATGGAATACTGAATGGTTTAGTTTATATAAAATATGCAGGGATTTATGCTATGCAAAATGAACCATGGGGAGAGAAGAAGAGAAGTCACTGATATTTTAAGATTGTTTAAACGAATATTCTAAATTGTAAAACAGAAAATTTTAAAATTAAACAAACCAACAATGTATTTTTTGTACAATATCCCTGGGAAAGATGTTATATATTGGCATGTCCCATCACTCCAGTGGCATTTGTGGCATAGGAAGCTGCCTTCTACTAAGTCAGACCGTTGGTCTATCTAGCTCAGTATTGTCTGCACTGATTGGCAGCAGCTCTCTGAAGTTTCAGACAAGGCTCTCTCCTAGCCCTACCTAGTTGTGTCCAGTCCCAGTAGCAACTGGCCATTCTTGCTGCTTAGAGCAGCTGCAATCTGTGTTTGTGGAGGGAACTTTCAAAACAGGCATTGGGAACCTGTGGCCCTCCTGATGTTGCTGAACTACAACTCCCATCAGCCCAGCAAGCATGGCCAGTGGTTGGGGATAATGAGAACTGTAGTTGTAGCAACATCTGGAGGGCTAAAGGTTGCTCACACCTGTTTAAACTATTAAAGGCAGTCCTTGGGCCATCTTGTAAACATTTGTCATTTGGGGGTGTATTTTGGAGCGTGTGTTTTTAAAAACTGCAGATTGAAATGGATGGTATGGATGGTGTTTTTCTTTTTTCCAGATAGGAAAAAGAAATTATCCAAAAGCAAGAAGGAAGCAAGGACATGAAGGGGACGGCCAAATGCTGTCTGCTGGTTGGAAGATGTTGAAGAAATTCCCTGTGGAAAAACAACAAAGAAAGGTACCAGGAAACAAAGTATTATTTTCATGTTCTGCCATTAGCTTGCCACCTGTTAGCTGTGATCATTACCTAGAGCTGAAAGGGGAAAGGCTAATCTCTTGCACATTTAGATCAACAAACTCAAACAAAACCTGCCTAATTATCCCATTGAACCTGTGTCAGTTTTTTAAATCCAGCTCCCTTTCCCAGCTTGGCTGCAAGCCAAGCCCAGCAAGCTGGTGTCCATAAGCCGCATGCTAATGACAATGTCCTTTCATTCCAGGAATGATATAATTGCCAAAAGCAGTTTACAGACTCATTATTTTTATGGTCATATTTCAGAGGAAGAGTCAAAGGTCAGTCTAGGGTTTGCTTGGGAGCGTATTGGATCTTGCCTATTGAGAGCATGCAGCAGCAGCAGCAGCACACCAGCTCCCAAAGAGCAAAGTGTTATCCCCGGGTTAGCCAGGATTCCCACTGTCACAGCAATGACAACCTAAGAATGATTCAGGTGGTCACAGCCCATTGCTTATCCGTACTTAAAGAAAATCCCCCTATGATGTGAAAACAAATAATTCATTTTGATGTTGAATTGAGCACGAGCGTTTTGTCCAGATAAATTCGACGTGCTTTATTTAGTACACTTTTATTCTGCTGTTCATCATAATAATAATGTTGTCACATTTTTTTGCCAGTTTTGGGGGGGAGAGGGAAGGGGAAGTGCTGAACCATTTGTGTGAATGTTCTTGCGAGTATGAATGAGATTGCCCTGCCCACATTCTGTTTCTACCCCACATTCAGATATATTTGTTCAGGAAGGGTATTTCACCACACACACACACACACACACACACACACACACACCAAGAATGTCCACATGGGTGGATTCCACAGCTCCAAAGTATCATTTTTCACCAAATCATTTATATCGGTTTTTAACTGAAGCTAACCAAGGCAAGTTCTCATTTCATTGTTTCCTACTTTCCTAGGCAAAGGAGATACAAGAAGGGAGAGCACGAGATCAAGTGGGTGTGAAAGGAAGATCAGAAAGGGGAACAAGCTGCTAGTTAAATGTAGGCAATGTGGAGCCCTCCTGAACTCGGTTGGACTACAACTCCCATCATCCCTGACCAACGGCCATACTGGCTGGAGCCAGTGGGAGTTGGAGTCCAGCTACATCTGGAGGGCACTATATCGGCCAGATGTGTACTAGGTCATTGCAAAACCCGATAACCAGAATCCTGTGGTCATGATGGTGGTGATTGATTGTGACTCTTAGCAGTAGTGTTGTTTAGTTTTGAATGTGGCTTTCCTATTGCATTTCTTATGTTGATTGCTTTTTTGCTGGGACTTGTAAACTGAGAGATTTCTGTTGAAAGCTGAAGTAAATAAATAGATAGATTTGGGGTGTAAAATTCAGGACTGGCAAAACACGGCACTGCAGAATTCTGTTCCCACAAGAAGCAGTGGTGGCCACCATCTTTGATGGTTTTGAAAGAGGATTGGGCAAATTCATGGAGGGTAAGCCTATCAGTGGCTACTAGCTGCGATATCTATACTCTGTTCTCCATGGTGAGGGGCAGCAATGCTTCTGAAATACCAGTAGCTGGAGACCACGGGAGGGGAGACAGCTCTTGTGCTCAGGTCCTGCTTGTGGGCTTTGCCTAGGCATCTGGTTGCCCCCCCCCCAACAATATGATACTGTGATAGATCACCCTTTGGCCTCTTCTTGTGTTCTTACATTCTTACATTTCCATTTCAGACAGCAGAGATCAATGCTGAAGACCAAATATTCACTCTGTTTGGAGAATATTTGTCTTCTACTTTTGCTTGGGAGAACTGGGGCAGGGGGTTGTTTCAACTCCAGGACTGCAGAAGTGGGCAAATGGTATCTGCTGTAAAACCATAGTTGAATTATAATAAAACAATACCTCAGTGGTATATTATATAATAAAATGAAAACAGCATATTAACTGAAACAGTAAAACTGTAATTAAATGCATACATCCCTTACAGTGCAAGCTTATAATGTCTACTCAGAAGTAAGCCTCATTGACCTCAAGGGGACTTACTCCCAGGTAAGAATGGGTATAGGGTTGCAGCCTTAATGTCCCAAAGCATGTTGGCTAACTTTATAGATCCTCTGCCATCTGCAGTTAATTACTGTAGTTTTACTATTAGCAGGTCAATAAACTTTTGATCACCTCTTTATTCTTTTATTGGGTTCTGTGCCAGCTTATGTTTCAATGTGAGGTTCAGTAACAAGTTTTTCCCTGAAATAGGGAAAATTAATAATTTTGAGGTGTTTGACATGTTTCAAGGGCAGGGATTATATATGCTGCTTTGGGTGATGGAACTAATCATTTGTTTATTTTTTTGCCAAGGGAATTCTGTAAAATGCCATGTGCACTGACAACAATCGGATTAAAACACTATTAATAACCTCTGCAGTTCAAGCTTGTTCCTCAATGACAGTTCAACAAGGCAAGCCTGTGATTATCAACTCACAGGTAAGCTCCACTGTGTTCAATGGGATTTACGCACAGGAAAGTGTGCATACCTCAGCCTAAGTGTACATAACTCTGGACACAAGAGTTTCAACCTGCAAACAGAATTTTCTCAGATATTCAAGGGCAGTATCCTGTTCTCACAGTGGCCAACCACATGCCCAAGAGAAGCACACAAGCACATCCTGAACAGTAGTGCGTTGTAGCTCTTGAACAGAAAAAGAGAAATATTACTGATGTTGACGTTACAGTTTACATTTTACCTACAATTTACACTGGGTACCTATGGAATATCAGTTACTTGATTTTGGCAGCATATAAATAGTTGAAATGTTACCCTGGAAGAATTGCTTCTTGTATTATTATTATTATTAAGCAATTTAAAGAGGCATAATTCTGTTTCACTGTTGCTAATCGAAGGCTTTGTATTGCGATTCTTGTTGGTGTTGGATCAGAGCCTCGGTTTTTACTGTGTGCTGCACTCTCAGGACAATAAAGATTAGTGTGTTTAAATTGGTTAAGGCTAAAGAAACAAGTGAGGAAACCAAATCCTTGCCACATCCATAGTAAAGATGAAATCCACACACACACACACACACACACACACACACACACACACAGCTCATGCAAACACATACAAACCAGTCCCCACTCAACAAAACAAAAGCTGTTTGCCCCCTCCCTCCTTCATATCTGAAACCCATTATTCTGTGAGTGTAAACCTAAATAATAATAATTAATTATAAGTAAATAAGCTGGAACTCTCACCAAACTCTGTGTCTGTGTTTCAACTGAGATGTATCATTTGACTGAGGGCATTTTAATGTTTGGTGTCTGTTTCAATGAGGTCATCAGATGTGCTGGAGGATAAGAAGCCTGGATGTTTTTAAGGTGGTGCATTGGAGGGATTTTTTTGCCTAATGTTGGGGGTTTTTCCCCCCTCACCAAAACAACTATTAAAAGTACAGGGTCCCTGTCTTATGTTATGTTTGCTAATCCTACGCATTCCAGTTTGAACTGGTTTTATGAATTGTTTTATTTTATTTTAAATGTTTAGAATCCACCCTTCTTCTATAGCAAGGGTGGGAAATCTTTTCAAGCCCTTGTGGACAACTTTCTGGGGGCCACATATTGGAAGTGGGCAGGGGCAGCTGCAAAAGTGAGTGGACTTTCACCTTTTTACATTGCAGTCAGGATAAAAATCAAAGGATATTACACACACAACATACATCTCTCCATCCTCCTTTCAGGCAAATCCGGCAAGAAGGAATTCCTCTGGGGTAATTTTTTTAATATTCTCCTGAACTGTAGAGGGGATTTCTCCTGGAGAACATTCAGTGAAATGGTCTGCCCAAGTTCACCATCTGTGGAACCAGTCTTAATATCGTTTAATCTCATGTTAATATTGTTCAAGGAAGCAACAGAGGTGCCCCTTCACTCTTTCCGGTTCCCCTATATTAGCCATGGCTTACTTCATCCACCAATATGAACTGGAAATAAAGCTTAATCCAACGATACATGAGCCTGAATTTCTCAGAGGAGAATTTTCCAGGGGAAAATGTCTGAGATTCTCTCCCCGTTTCATATCTGACAAAATTCCACCCGCCCCACCATGAATGCTTCAAATAATGTGGAGAACTTTTGGAGGCCATTTTCATTCAACCCAAATCTAGAGATCAATGAACACAGCATTCACAAAAAGCTGGTGGCACCTTTTAATTTTACTACTTTTCCTTTCCGCTTTCTCCCCTTCCCTCTGAGCCCCCTCCCAAATGCTTATAAGATTGTTGTTGAGAGCTAAGTCATCTAGTTGCAACTACTTTCTGTTGCTTATGAGTGCTTTCAAATGGGAAGGGAGTCTTAATGTGATACCGGAAAGGGCATTAGATAAATAAACAGGTCTTTGGTTCTGACATTTCCTGGAAGCTTAAGATCATTAACTGAGGGGTCCCCACTCATCTTAACGCTTTGCCCATTAACAGGTACATTTGAGTCTTTCCTAGGGAATTCACCAGCCTCTTCTCATTCTCGGGGCGAATGGTTTGCGAGTGACATGCCGTATGGTGTGTGTTAACTGACTTACTCCCAAAGGGACACCGATATGCCCTTAATTAGGATGTTGGAAGCATCAAGTGAAGCCTTCTGAGATGGCATCAGGAAACGAGGTGAGGAACTGTGGCTGCTCGCAGCCTATTTGTTTATAGTACTTATTTATTTATTTTTAAGATTGCTCACCCCACCTTTCACCATAAGATCCCACAGCGGGTTACAGCGAGGGAAAATACCATTTTAAAAGCAGATGAAACCATCGCAATTATAAAACAAGTAAAATCGCTCTAAATGGAACAGAAGAGTATAAATTTGGCAAAAGAAATCAAAAATCATTCCTTTCCTCCTAGTGAAAAGGTAGAAGAGGAATGAGTTTCCTCTGGGAAGTGTATCTGATCCCAGTCTATTCTAACTACAACCACGTAAATTAGGTAACAGTGAGCAATGGCGACTGGCCAAAAGTTACCCAGTGATGTTCTTGTTGTTGTTGTTGTTGTTCTCCTCCTCCTCCTCTTCCTCCCACCCTGGCATCCAGCCTTTCCTGGAGATCCCAGGGCTGCTCTCAATGTTAAAAACAGAATTAAAGCCTGTCAGGGAACTGCCATCAGCTCAGAGACGAGAGATGGAAGGGCACTTGGGAGGAAAGCCCCACCTCCAGTGGAGAAGAAGTGCAGGGGCAAGGGGATCCTAGGGAGAGCCTTAACACTGAGCCTGAGCAAGCCGGAGAGGCGGGGAGCGCGCCCTTGCCAGCGCCCATTCTGCGCAGTAGTCTTCGGCACAGGGAGGGGCGGAAAAGGCTGGGGGTGACGTGACTTTTATGCTGGGGGAGGTACAAAGACCGACCACTCCCAGATTCTGCCACTGATTGAGACAGACATGAACTTACAACGCTCTTCACATAGTTTGCACCAAGAATAAAGCCTGTAAAAGACAGGTTGGAGTCCTGCCTGGTTACTCTCGGGCAACCACCACAGCCATCTGACAAAGCCCTAACCTAAAATCCATTATAAAAATAAAACAACCAGCAATGCAGTCTGAATGGGGATTTTGTAACTGTGTATTCTCCATCCTACTCTAATAACATCCGGCTGTATCCAATAAAGATCCCATGACTACTGGGGAAAGGACAAAAAAACTTTAGAGTGGGCAACTGCAGCACCAGAATATTTATGTATTTGGCAATTCTAGCTCTAAATGTTTGGGGTGGGTGGTGGCTTCCGTGGAGCCCCTTAATTTAGAAGAAGTGGTTGGCATCTTAAGACCGTACCATCTCAGTCTCAGTTGAACAAGGTAACTGCTAGATGGATTTGTAGCTGGTTGACCATACCCAAAGAGTACTCATTAATGGTTCCTCATCATCCTGGAAAAAAGTGACAAGTGGGGTGCCTCGGGGTTCTGTCCTGGGCCTGTTGTTGTTCAACGTCTTTATAAATGACTTGGATGAAGGAATTGAGGGGATGCTCATCAAATTTGCAGATGACACCAAACTGGGAGGGGTAGCTAATGCTGCAGAAGACAGAACCAGAATTCAAAATGGCCTTAACATATTGGAGATCTGGATGCAAGCTAACAAAATGTATTTCAATAGGGACAAATGCAAGGTTCTGCGCTTAGGCAGGAAGAACAAGGTGCACAAATATAGCATGGAGAACACATGTAGCGGTACATGTGAAAAGGATCTAGGGGTCTTGGTGAACCACAAGTTTAACATGAGTCAACAGTATGGTGCAGCAGCAAAAAAAGCTAATGCTATTCTAGGCTGCATCAACAGAAGTATAGTGTTCAGATCAAGGGAAGTAATAGTACCGCTCTATTCTGCCTTAGTCAGACCACACCTGTAATACTCTGTCCAATTCTGGGCACCGCAATTTAAGAAGGATGTTGACCAGCTGGAACGTGTGCAGAGGAGGGCAACCAAGATGATCCAGGGTCTGGAAACTAAGCCTTATGAGGAGCACTTGAAGGAGCTGGGTATGTTTAGCCTGGAAAAGAGGAGACAGAGGAGATATGATAGCCATCTTCAAATATCATAACAGCTGTCACATGGAGGAGGGAGCATGTTTGTTTTCTCCTGCTCTGGAGGGTAGGACTCAAACCAATGGTTTCAAGTTGCAGGGCCATCTTTAGCAGATGCGGCGCCGGGGTGCAAATATCCGCCCAGTGCCCCCAAATTACCACGGATAGTGTTGGGGTGGCCGTAGCTACTCACTGCCAGCCATCCGGGGGGGGGCACAACTCTCCCCCATGCTGCTTCAGGAGAGCAATCCTCACAGAGGCTTGGGAGTGAAGTTGCGCCCCTCCCAAGCCTCCTCAGGAGGAGAGCGATTCCCACAGAAGCTTGGGAGGCTTGGGAGGGAAGCTGCACGCCCGCCAGCCTTATGGCTGCCACAAGAGGGGATGGACTCCCACAAGAGGGGATGGATTCTCCTTCCTAGGAGGTTTTTAGAAAGAGGTTGGATGTCCATCTGTCATGGATGTTTGTGCTGAGATTCCTATGATTCTGTGATCACTTAGAGTTGCTGTCAGGGGGCTTTGAGTGGAGGAGATAGCAGTCATTCCCGCCCCCATGATGATCTGGGGACAGAATTTACACGCAAACACACAAACACTAAGCCAAATTTCTTCCTCTGAGAATTTTCAGCTCGGCCTTAACAACTTTTGCACACTTTATGGCAACTTGTTTGGCTTCTCTAGAGAATTACAATAAGGAAAAGTGTGAGCAGATCAAACACTTTCATATCCTTTATATTTCCCTTCAAGCCAAGTGCCCCTATATATTTACAGTGCTTCAATTGTGGTGTTTGGTCATGGGGAAACTGCTTGCTTGGTTTTATGGGGTTCTCATGAGAAAAAAATAGGATAATGAGGTGTTCTGGATATTAATGTGACACCATTTTATTGGGCCAACTGAAGTATTATGAAACACAAGGATTAAGGACACAAATCTGCATGCAGAGTCAATGATACACTTGAAAATGATCCTTTATAGTTCAAATCTTCAACTTTATGGCCTGACTCGCAAATGCATCTTTCTGGAGGCCCTTTGGACAAATTCTTTCTAATAATCATGATGCAGGTACATTATTAAACATCTGCCTATATTAAGCTAAGGATTTGTTCGAACTACAGAAGGTGTTTCGTAACCTTTTCAATATTTTATGGCTTATTCTTACGGTTTAGCACATTACTATAAATAATGACGGTGATTATGATGCTTATTCGGGGCAACACAAAGCAGATGTTGGCAGCCAGGAAAAAATGATTGGATGTGTAATGACAAAGGTATCATGAAAGAAATTGGATTTGTCAGTAGAAGTCAGTGAGGCAGCACAAGAGAGGTGCTCACTTTCATTCCAAATTGCAGGAGCTTTTCATAGCAGCCACACTGATGCCATCCCTTCCCTTAAAAGCCATTATAGCAGCATAATGTGATGATGCATTATTGCTCTGGCATGGGCTACTGGGGGAAAAGCAGTGGCCCCATTTTTTCAAGACTGTCAGTGCATCATTAGGTAAAATTGTTCTGGGGCCTTGTGGGAAATGTGGGTTATCCAAGCCAGCTCAGGTGCTGGTAGTGAGTTTCACCCCCTGCCCCCAAGATTCCCTCACTCCAAATTTGGCCCCTGTTGCATTCCTGACTTCCAGCCCCATCAGCTTACCATGCAAATCTGCTGGCATTTCTGAATTTACAGTTCAGAAAGTCGCATTTCTTCCCCAGCCACTGCAGACTATCTCTCTCCCAGCCTTCTTCAATCGCAGCTGCACATCTCCCTCTGGGCAAAGTGTTTAGCCCTCTCTCCCCCTTGATGGCTGCTCAGTGGACACAGAGGAATGTCCCTTCTGCTATGCTTACACACCTCGGTGGCCGCCTCAGTGGTTTTGAAGCTCATAACTCTCCATCTGGCAGCTCTGGCTCTGACCTGGGGAAAAAACCCTTAACCCTGTCATGCCTCTGTTTTCCCTTAGAACAACTCAGAAAGCTCTTAAAATTTGAGTGCTATAGTAAGATGATGAACATGAGGTATTCAATTCCCACTGAATTCAATTGGACTTACTTCTGAATATACATGTCTAGTACAGTGGTACCTCAGGTTAAGTACTTAATTCATTCCGGAGGTCCATACTTAACCTGAAACTGTTCTTAACCTGAAGCACTATTTCAGGGTTAGCGGAGTCTGTAACCTGAAGCGTATGTAACCTGAAGCGTATGTAACCTGAGGTACCACTATATTTTGCTTTTTGGCCTTTGAAAAACCATATACAGAATACTATACAAGGAATACTAAGAGCAATGCGGCTGCTACAAAAGAGAATGCTATGCAGGGGTGCCAATTTGAATAAAATATGGGGGGGCAGGTTAGCCCCGCCACACATAATCAGTCACATGAAGTAGTGCATGCAAACCATTTGAATGGCAGTGGTCTCTAGGAGTTGGCTGCTATGATGCCATGTACAGTGGAACCTCAGTTGTCGAACGCTTAGGAAGTTGAACGTTTCAGCTTTCGAATGCCGACAACTCAGAAGTGAATGCTTCCGTTTTCAAACGCGCCTCTGAAGTTGAATGGCTTCTGAGGTGTGTTTCTCCATTTTTTTCAATGGATTTTGCCAACCGGCAATTGTGCCTCAGTTGTCGAACGTTTTGGAAGTCGAACGGTCTTCCAGAATGGAAGACCGTTTTGCTATGTTTGACAACCGAGGTTCCACTGTATCATATTTTTCTGTACAAAAATGTTCCCATTGCAAAAATAAAAATAGAAGCAACTAATTTAGAGGATATCTACTGTTTCACATTAACTCACTTGGGAGCTGTTTTCTCCGCCATGTGCTCTACCCTGGAGGGCACTCATCGCACTGTCTTGACTATACAAATTATAGACATTTATGATTTGGGGAGCCTTCTTAGTCTCCTCCTATTATTAGCCTAATATCTTGCAGCTGCAGTCATGAGCGTCCTGCTAAACTTAAGCCTCCTTTCCTTTGCCTATCGTGCATGTATCTCGTAGAGTTTTATGGGATCCAGTGAATTCAGCTGCTTCCTACCTCTGCCGCCCCTCCATTGATCCCAACATGCCTATGCAGTTGCTCTCACAGCGAAGCCTCGCTCCTCATAAATGTGCCAGAGACATAAATGCATGTCATGTGGTGTAATTGGGAGAGGGATATATATCTATCTATCTTCCTGTTCTTTCATTTTATGGCTGCGCGTGAAACGATCCCATGGAGAGAAAGAAGCCAGCCCTATAACCTTTCCCCATTCGGTGCCTTGAGCTGATGCTCGTGTTCCTGAAGTCTTTTGCCTCCCTCCTCTGTGGCAGTCTGGTCCTCCTGGATGGGAACGACCCCCCTCACCCCCTCCCTCCCGCTATCCTTTCCTTTGGAGTCGAAACGGCAAACACCTGGCAGACATTCCAGGGAGCGAATCTGCAGCGCACCTCCTGCTCCACACAGGCATTTGAGCTGAACCTTGTTTTAGCGATCCCCGAGGGCCTCTCAATCAATAATCCATGTACATTTTATGAGGGCCGGATTACAGGGATTTGCAAAGAGGGTGATTAGGTAATGCTTCAAAGGACACTTCCCACCAACACCTGCGGCATTAACGAGGCACACCTATTAATAGAAAAACGCACAATTCAGAACGAATAATCCCTAATTCTGGTAACCTCCGCATCGTGAGTTGCGACCTTTAGAACCCAGATTTAGTTCCAAATAGCCAATTGGATTTAGATGGCTGGGGCTTCCAACATCTGGCTGAGTGATGACATCTCAAATATGTAGGATGTCATGGGAGCGGGGGGGTGGGGGTGGGAATGGACGGACCAAGAATAGGGAGCCACACAAAGGACCGGACAATAATAATGGTCCCTTTCAGCTCACACCACCTGCATAATCCTGCTACATGAAAATGACTTCCTGGCCTGAACTGTCTCAAGAGGCTACCTGCAGATTAGCTAGTGAGAGAGAAACCTCTTTCTGGCATTCAGGGCTTTACCCAGGCCACGTCCCCTCCTGAGTTACATCCTTCATCGTCAGTCCTGCTCTGCACCCTCCTTGAGTGTTTTTGCCTGGCTGGAATATGCCTTTGAACTCCAATCATGCTTCCATACCCTCCAGCGTTTTGTGACAAAAGTTAGGCCACCAACTCCATCTCCATTGCTCCCCCTCTCCCTGCTTCTTCTCCTACCCACTCACCCCCTCCTTCCTTCCCCTCTCTTACTTTTGCTATATTTGGCCTCCTGCTAATGGGACCCTGCCTCTCCAGATGCAGGACAGCCTGCAGCAGCCTCCGGGAAAATTGGGACATCTCAGATTGGGATCAGAAGCCGGCGCAGCTTCTGTCAATTTGAGATGTCCCAATTTAATCTTGAGGGGGGTCTGCTTCTTTCTTGCCTGGATGGAGGCTAGAGAGGGATAGGCGAGTGAGTGAGACTAGAAACTAGTCTCCTGTACAATGGCAAAATGTAAACTTGCTGCTCTGCCTGCTTTGGCCTCCGGTCCCCCAGAAAGTCACCCAGGCATGTGGCTTTTGGGCTGAGAAATGTTTCTACTCCCTGCTATAGGAGGAGAGCCTTTCCCAACCTTGGGTCCCCAGATTTTGTTGGGCTACAACTCCCATCATCCATAGCCAGCAGGGGCAGCATTCAAGGATGATAGGAGTGGTAGTCCAACATCTGGAAACCCAAGACTGCTTTAGAACAAAGTTTCTGTGTGATGTCCAGATCCCTGGAAACTTCCTCATCCAAAAAAGTAGTGCCACTAGGGTGGAGCTGTTTTAGCACCTGTTGCAGAAGAAACCTGGGAAGGTTTCCAGTTTCAGCATCCATGGAGCGTATTGATGGTGATATAAATTATATAACATTACATTATATTTTCTTTCTCATCAGACATAGTTTCAAGATGTGAGGTGTGTGGCCAAGCACCAGCTGGCTCAGGTCCAAACCAGACGAGACTTGAAGAGCATCATCACATTTCTCATGTGTTCTCATGTGCTGTTTTCTAAATAGCAGGGCTGGAAGGGATTGGGAACACAGTACACAGAGAGGGTACCAGTTTAACATTTTCCACTTGTGCTGTGCCCCCAAACAAAAAATACCCCTCCTGAAGTTATTATTCACCCAGGAAGGGACTACTATCAGGAAGGGGACTATAGCTCAGTGGTGAAGCATCCCAGTTTCATCCCCAGCATCTCCAGGCTGGGTTGGGAGGGACCCCTGTCTGAAATCCCAAAGAGTCGCTGCCAGTCAGTCTCAACAATGGGCAGCCTTCTACTAACAAATCTTCTAACAAGGTGTGCTGGTCCCGGGGGGTTACCATGCGGCATGGTCCGAGTCCAGCCCGAGGTAGAGGGTGTGGTATGGAGGCTGTCCATCAAAGCTGAAGCGGGGTCCAAGGCAAGGAGTCGGGTGTGGCAGAAGAGCAGGACAGGGTGCCAGCAGGAACAGGTTACCAACAATGTTGCTCCCGCAACCTGGAACTGGGCTGGCTGGCTTTTATCTCCTCTGAGGCATAGGGCGGCCCTGGTCCACAGGTGACTCGCCTCTCCTGGCCTGGAGGCAAGCACTCCTCCTACGAGAACTTAGTTCCCTCCGCCTCTCTGCCCTGAGCCTCTGCAGCTCAGGAGAGGCTGGAGGGTTACTGGACCCAGAGGCAACCTCACCTTCCCCTGACGGGGCTGAGAGTGGAGCACCTGCAGGCAATGGGTCCTCGATCATCTCCGGAGCCAGAGCAGATTCAGCTGGTGTCTGCTCCTGAGGATCCGGCACAGGTGAGGGCCCTTCAGGTTCAAGCCCCAGCCCCGGCTCAGCTGGTCCTGGAGGTGGGGACTCCTGTGCAGGCTGGGATTCCTCAGGTTCACCTCTGAATCTGATTCCCAGGCCATCACACAAGGATTTCTGCAACAGGACTTTCCCCTCCTCGTCCCGCACACATCAATAATAAACAAACAAATGCAAGCTTCATCAGAATGGTAGAAAAAGCATCCAGTTTCACAGCCAGCAATGAGCTCGCTGGACCTTGTCAATCCGCATTCTTCTCATTTTACTCTGAGTTTGTTTATGCTATTGCATTATATAAAGCAACGGTTTATATTGCTTTCATATTGTTTTATGGAAACAATAAAGTAGCCTGGATTAATTACTTCTCCGGCTGTCTTGCAAACCTCATGTTGCTTCTTATATTGCGCAACTCATCGAGGAATCATAATAGCTAGCGAATGCATTCATCAACACAGTTTGGTGTGTTTAATCCCCACTGATTCGGCAAGACAAATGGTTCTGTGCATTGTCTTCATGATGCTGGGATGGCAAAGCATTGCAGGAAATATATACATTCCTCTCTCTTTCCCTCCACTGCCAAACAACGACTGCAACAAATGTTTCTTAATATTCACATAGATAGATAGATGATGATAGATGATAGATAGATAGATAGATAGATGATAGATAGATATAAAATAGTACCAAATTTACAACCTGTCCACATTTCTAAGAATGCATAAATGTTCATGCTGTTCCCCTGCAACACACACCAGATTGAATAAAGAGTGGAGTCATACTCCACGACTAACTTAAGGCCCATTTATTTCAACGGGTCTGTATTATTTATTAACTTAATTAGATTTACATATCACCTTTCCCCCGCCCCCAAGGAGGAACCTTTGAGAGTTCTCCCCTCCCCATTTTATCCTCACAGCAACCCTGTGAGGTGGGTTAGGCCAAGTGATCATGACTTGCCCAAGTTCCCCAGTGAGCTTCATGGTTGAGTGAGGATTGAAATCCTGGTCACCCAGGTCCTAGCTTGACATGCTCAGCATTGCACCACACTTGATCAAAAGCCCTGCCTTTTAAGTTTGACTGAGTGTGGCTCCAATCCACCTGTTTCTCTAGAATTCATGTATCTTGATGAGTGTTGCTTCCTCGATGCAATGATCCTAATTGACTAGAAGAGCTAATGTGACTAGCATTTTTGGTTCAGTTTCAAGTGCAGTTGTACCTTGGAAGTTGAGTGGAATCCGTTCCAGAAGTCCATTCAACTTCCAAAACATTAGGAAACCAAAGCGCAGCTTCTGATTGGCTGCAGGAAGCTCCTGCAGCCAATCAGAAGCCGTGCCAGATGCTTGGCTTCTGGTTTGAAAAAAGGGACACTCACTTCCGGGTTTCGATCATTCGGGAGCAGATTTGTTTGGAGCCAAGACGTTTGAGATCCAAGGTACAACTGTATTATTTATTCAAATCATTATTATTTTTGGGAAGACACTGATAGGGAGGGATTAGGTCGAATAATTAGCAAATTGTTATGCCCCCTAATCCCTTGGGCTGGTGTGATCTATACAACCAATAAAGTAAAATAATTGGAGGCTTCAATAGTTTGCAGTAGAAAACAAGCCTTCTGAGGTTTTGGTCATCTCTATGATGTAAGAATTGGCCCAAAAAATTGGGTTGTGGGGATTGATGGGTATTTTCTGATCAGATGGATTTGAAGGGGGGGAAAGTGCAAAATGTGACTCACTTGCATGGAAAGAGCAACCTACAGGAGACATCTTTAAGGACTTCTAAAGAACACCTCTGAGAAAAACAGGCTCTCTTCAGGAAGCCTGTCACTGAATTGGAATCATCCTGTGGTTTGGAAGGAACATGTGTTCCGAGAAAACATTACACCAGTTTACAACTTGAAGACTCCTGCAGGTAATTGGTTTCATTCACTTTCTCAAAGTGTAAGTGCAGCTTCTTGCAGTTGTAACAGCTGTTTCCTTTGTTCTTGGTTTTGCTTTTTCCCCCCTTCCCCTTTCTTTTATGCTTTGAAAAATCTGGCTTTGCTATTTGCTACATGGCTCCTCCTCCTCTCCAGCCTGCTGCACCGAGCAAAACGCGAAGGTCAAACAGCATGATATTTCCTATGACCCAAACTAAAGTTTAAGTTGGATTCTTAGGTTCCACTTGAATGAAAGTAAATTAATCAACATTCGCCATGATAGCGGAAACATTATCCTCTTTTCAAGAGAGCTGACCTGCTGTTATGCTATAACTGAGATGCTAAAATAGCTCTGTTTGTTTGTTTGATATTTTTTTAAGGGCATTTATACCTTGCTCTTCATCACAGTGGATCCCAGGGCTGAGTACAGCTCACAAATTACATTAAATCGCACAGGAATAAAAACAATCCTAAAGCATAAAACCAATTTAAACGGCAAGAGCAGTTCAAACCACAGGGCAGGCTACTCACCCTAAGCCATTAACACATAGAGACTGCAATCCTGTAGTTGTAAGTCCCATTGGATTCAAGAGGGATTATTTCTGCGTAGACATAGCTTTGCACTGTACAACCCTGAAAATGCCTGGGCAACAGATATATCATTATTTGGCGTCAAAATGATATAAGCATTGGCATCAAGTACACTTCTTTTTTAAACTTTTAATTAAAAATGTAGTAAAACGGCTACATACAAATTCAGTAAAAGAGAGAATCCAGCACAAAGCAATGCATAGCGTAATAATAGCAGTTCCAAAGCAGCTCAGAAAATCAGCCACAATGTGTTGATTATAACCTGAGGGGGGGGGTAGGTTTTTAACCACCTGCCAATATTATATGAAGCAGGTGCCAAGCAAATGCCATTTTAGATGGTCTTAAAACATTGGCAGTCCATATCAGTTCTTTTTTGATGAAGTACACTCCTGAATGGATGGCATTGCATAGCTGGGATGCCACCACAGGTATCACCCTTCTCACATTGGCAAATAATGCATATTCCTCGACAGTGGTACATAGGGAAGAGCTTCCTCTTTGATTAGGGGCTGCATTCAGGAACACCAGGGGCTGCCTGAGAAGGTGAATTTATTGTGTAAATTGTAGCTCTGAGTGGGGAACAGGAATCTTCTTACAACTCTCAGCATCTTTAGCCAACCACAGTTCTGTTTTTTTGGGAAACAGCCATCCCTACTTAAACTGAAATGTATGGTGTGAATATGGCCTAGGTCAGGCATGTCCCAAGTCTGCCTTGGGGGCCTAATCCAGCCTGCTGGTTGGTTTAATCTGGCCCCTGTGGCAGTTTATTTCCTGGGGTAAAATCCTAAAAAACTCCTCAACAACTTCAATCCTAAAAAAAAGGTCAACAACTTTGGTCGGCCCTCACGGCCCTTCACTTCATCAAATCTGGCCCTCTTTGAAAAAAGTTTGGACACCACTGGCCTAGGTGGATAGCTAAGTTCCGATCCCCACATTCCTCCAGCAGGTACAGTTTGGGATTAGTTCATATCAGAATTCACAAAGCTAGCATTCCTCCAGCACCCCTGTGAAGGTGCTTAGAACGCCAGCATAATGTTTGGGGAATTTGGTGAACATATGTAACCTACTTCCAAGCACTGCAGAACTCTCAAATCATATTACAGATAATAATGCAATTCCACTTACTATCTTTACGTATCATGTGGTTAATGAGCAATTATTCATACCCACATAGCTCAGTGAGGCATATGTTTAAACTTCCTTGGGAGGTCTAGGATCATCAGGTCAGAAACCTGAGAGACATTTCCAGTGCGCACACCTTCCCCCCACCATAAAGATCACGGGGATTAATTCAGCATGTCCCAAAAAGGCTGTGGTATCTGCTACAGTATATACCATGCGATAATATAAGGCCAGCTCTTGCAGCCAAACTAATGATGTGAGAAACTTCACATTTCATGTGTCTTGCTTTTTGAAAAGAAATAATCAACAGGAGACTAGAATGGGGGAGGCAATCAGAGTTGAGACTGCAGAGTATATGAAGGAGGGAGCTAATCCTTTCTTCAGTCCTGCAGTCCTGGTGGAATTCCCACCCTCTCCAAATTGATTTTTAACTTGTGACAGGACTGGGCATTGGGCAGCCGTCCAAAGTGAGCCAGGAACTGTGAGACAAGCCAGTCGCAAGAACCAAAGAGGAAGTCAGGGCTGAACCATGAGGGAACCTAATGGAACAAGACAGAACCAAAAGCCAATCAATGATATTGGGACACCCCAGAGTTCATGAAGACCTTGGCTGAGAAAAGCTAGACTTGAACAGGCAGCTCTTCTTATACTCCTTTCTGCCAAGGAGGGTGAAAGGGTTAAAAACTCCTTCCCACATGCCATGACCTCTATTCTATCCATTGGTCACCTAATACAGAATGCATCTAAGTCCGTGGTTCCCAACATGGGGCACATGCCCCACAGGGGGGCAATTTGATTTTTAAGGGGGGCAATTCGAGAATGAGTTAAACCAAGTTAATGGCCTTTTAGGCTTCCTCCACATTAATAGTACACTTTTTGAATAATAAGAATTATGTGTCATAGGGGGGGCATCAGGATTTTAGAGATGCTTAGGCGGGGCATGGCCAAAAACAGGTTGGGAACCACTGCTCTAAGTAATTTGCAAATACAATTTTAAAAACCCATCAAATCTAACAGTAATAATAATAATAATAATAATAATAATAATAATAATAATAATTCATTATTTCTACCCCGCCCATCTGGCTGGGCCTCCCCAGCCACTCTAGGCAGCTTCCAACAGAAGATTAAAAATACATTAAAACATCAGTCATTAAAAACTTCCCTAAACAGGGCTGCCTTCAGATGTCTTCTAAATGTACTATAGTTGTTTATTTCTTTGACATCCGATGGGAGGGCATTCCACAGGGCGGGGGCCTCTACCAAGAAAACAAAAACAGAGGAAGAGAGAAGGGAAGAGGGGGAAACAGAGTGGGATAAGAGTTACTTCTTAACCTGGTGCAAAAGGATGTCAACATCAGTTTCAGGCTGGCCTCATAGGGGGCTCTCTCTCCCTTGTTGCCACCCTCCAAATCCCCCTCAGTGGGCGTACCTGGAAAAGGGTGTCATATTTTCCAGGTATGTTCAAGTCAGCAGCCCATTTTTTAAGGAAGGAAGGAAGGAAGGAAGGAAGGAAGGAAGGAAGGAAGGAAGGAAGGAAGGGGGAGCACACTCACATATAGAAAATGAGCACATCAGTAGTAGAACTTTTCTTCCTTACATCTAGCTTTCTACATGGATGGGTTTTTATTTTATTTTTTATTATTTATATGGAGGAAGATTTCCTCATATAAGGCCACACCTTATAATATGGTTTAGCAGCTTAATGGAACTCTACCATAGTACCATAGTAGAGCTGAAGGCTCAACTTTTCCAATTTTTCAAAGAAAACTTTAAAGCAATTTTAAGAAATCAGCTGCCTGATGGATTGGTCTTCAGACACGGGATCGGAAGGGACCATAGCTCACTGACACAGCACTCACTTTCCATACAGAAGTTTAGTCCCTGATCTTTCCAATTAAAAAGGCCAGTGAGAATAATAATGGTTGAGACAGACAAATAACTTGACTGGGTATAAGTCATCTTCCTATGTTCATAATGGGGTCAGAATTCATATGTGGTTTATGACCTTTCCTAAAGTGAGTCACTCCAGGCCCATCACTCCTGCTTTGCAGTATTTTATTTCTTCCTTTTGGGAAGAGAGCCAACTTTGTTGCCGTTACAAAGAGGGTCAAATCTCCTTCACCTTTCATTTCTGTATTAGAAGAAGGAATTTCAATACATGCCATATTTCTAACCCTTGCCTACGTGATCAGTGGGATATGTCAGACCTCCTCCTTCATAACTCTGAAAAGGTCAGGCATCCTCTCCTCTTTGACAGTGTACAAAATGTACAAAAATGCATATACTAGGGTTAAGTGTGCATATGTGCATATATTAGTGAAATGTCATGCAAAAATGCATTCTATTATGGAATGCTGCTTTGCAATAATGTGTCTATTAAGCATACAAAAGTGTGTGTGTGTGTGTGTGTGTTGGAAGAAACTGACACTAAAATGCTGGTGAATTTTCATGCAGATTTTTTAAAAAAAATGCAAACTGAAGTAGAGAGCTAAATTTCAGATTGAAAAAAAATGAGAAACTGAAATTGATGTCTTTGCCCAATGAGAGCAATGTGTAGCTAAACTGGAGGGCTTGCTCAAAACGGACCTTCAGATTTCACATAATGAAATATTTCCTTTTTGTGTTTAACTGAGACCATTTCAAGTGGCTGCAACCACTGTGGAGCTGAGAGGCTACTGGCAACCAAAAGGGAGAGGGACCCAGCACTTATACTAGGACATGGCAAGATGGCAGCACAGACACATGGCTGACAGGCCATCATGGCCCAGATATGTGACTGTTGGCTGTCAAGTCATCCAGCATAGGCATAAATGTCATGGTCTACAAAGAGCATTGCTGGACCATCAGCAGCTCCATATCTGAACAATGGTCATCTACCAGTCCCTGTGCCATCTCTAAATGCCTTGCAATACTCATCAGTCCCCTATGTCCTTGTTAGTGGAATATGAGCAGCTTGCAGACTTAACGTATAGGATAAGAGAACAAGAAGAACTTACATTTAGAGAAGATTGGAAAATGTTTATTGAATATATGGGGGGGAACTGTGTACACTTTAAAACCTTGGCAGCATTAAGATAAATTCAACAGTGTAAATAAAGATTTGATGGATGTAATAATGGAATACTGAATGGTTTAGTTTATGTAAAATATGCAGGGATTTATGGTATGCAAAATGAACCATGGAAAGAGAAGAAGGGGAGTCATTGATATTTTAAGGACGTTTAAATGAGTATTCAATATTGTAAAACAGAAAATTTAATAAAAATTATATAGAGACACACACACACACACACACACACACACACATATACAGGTTACATACGCTTCAGGTTACAGACTCCGCTAACCCAGAAATAGTGCTCCAGGTTAAGAACTTTGCTTCAGGATGAGAACAGAAATCGTGCAGTGGCGGCACAGCGGCAGAAGGAGGCCCCATTAGCTAAAGTGGTGCTTCAGGTTAAGAACAATTTCAGGTTAAGAACAGACCTACGGAACGAATTAAGTACTTAACCAGAGGTACCACTGTATATATATGGACGTTGGCGGCGCTGTGGTCTAAACAACAGAGCCTAGGGCTTGCGGATCAGAAAGTCAGTGGTTTGAATCCCCGTGACGGGGTGAGCTCCCGTTGCTCAGTCCCTGCTGCTGCCAACCTAGCAGTTTGAAAGCACATCAAAGTGCAAATAGATAAATAGGTACCGCTCCGGCGGGAAGGTAAACGACGTTTCCGTTCATTGCTCTGGTTCGCCAGAAGCGGCTTAGTCATCCACATGACCTGGAAGCTGTCTGCGGACAAACGCTGGCTCCCTCAGCCAGTAAAGCAAGATGACAGAGATGACAGCGTCGCAACCCCAGAGTCATCCGCAACTGGACTTAACGGTCAGGGGTCCCTTTACCTTTATATATATGTGTGTGTGTGTGTGTGTGTGTGTGTGTGTGTGTGTGTGTATCCTCTGTCCTTGTCCACCTCTCAATGCTAATGGCATCACCTCACTGGTTGCTGAGATAATAATAATAATAATAATAATAATAATAATAATAATAATAGTTTGGATTGATATACCACCCTTCATCACAAGATCTCAGGGTGGTTCACAAGATAAAAATACAAGATAAAATCACAAATAAATAGTTAACAACAAAACATTAACCCCCCTCCCACAAACACATTTAAAAGGCTGAAGAATGGTTGAAGAGGAATGTTTTCACCTGGCACCTAAAGATGTTTAGTGAAGGCACCAGATGAACTTCCCTGGGGAGAGCATTCCACAAACTTGGAGCCACTGCAGAAAAGGCCCGCTCTTGTGTTGCCACCCTCTGGACCTCACATGGAGGAGGCACACAAAGAAAGGCCTCATATGATGAATGCAGAGTCTGGGCTGCTTTATATGAAAAGAAAGAATCCTTGAGCTATTGTGTCAAATTGTTGACACCGATAGTCAAGTCAGGCTCTTTGGCTCTGTGCTATACAACTGGGAGGCTTTATTTATTTATTTTTACCTCCAAGTACTTTCACAGACAATATGCTGTACAGCCCCACTGCAATGCAAGCCTCAAGCCTGTCTGGGTCCCAGAATGGTAACGTAGTGAGTGGAAGAGAGAAATGTTGGCCGAGGACCAACTTCACTCTTACAAAAAGTGTCATGGGATCTTTAATGTCCATATGGAGTAGGCAAAACCTCTGTTCATTTCAGTCGTCCCCCCCCCCCCGGAAAGCCCAACACACATGGTGCAACTCAATAAAGTCTAATTTATCTGTCTTTGAAAGATAAAGGACAGAAGTTAAGCCCCCACTGAGGATTGAACGCATGGTTACTAAAACTCAAAAGAATGCCACACATAAGTTTAGCCGCTAAGCCCACCTGTCTAACTGAGGGATGTGCCCCATAACTTACCTCCCTGTATGTCCCTTTGCAAACATGTATTCTATGTGCATGGCAATGTTTGCATTTAACTTGTTATATGCTGATACCAGCACACAACTCCATTTCCCATGGTTAGAGAAACATATCAGGATTAATGGTGTGGAACATCTACTCCAAATTATGAGGAAGTTCATGAAAGACTTCTACAGGTTGCTGTAGTAGCAGCAACAATGACTCTGTTCCTTATCCAAGGAACACAAGACCCTACCCAAATGCCTGGTATCTAGATGACAACTGGAAATCAATTCTGCACTCGATGAAAGTCTGACTCAGTATAATAATAATAATAATAATAATAATAATAATAATAATAATATTTTTTTATTTATACCCCGCCCTCCCCAGCCAAGGCTGGGCTCAGAGCGGCTTACAAGCAATAATAAAAAGAAGATGAATGATTACAACTTAAAAACAAAAATAAAATACAACATTAAAATAATGGAACATTAAAATATTAAAATGTAGCCTCATCGCAGGAGGAGAAGGAAAAGAAAAAAGAAAGAGAGGGAGGGAGGGAATCAAACTGGCTCCAAGCCAAAGGCCAGGCGGAACAACTCTGTCTTACAGGCCCTGCGGAAAGAAATCAGATCCTGCAGGGCCCTGGTCTCATGAGGCAGAGCATTCCACCAGGCCGGAGCCAGAGTTGAAAAGGCCCTGGCTCTGGTTGAGGCCAATCTAACTTCCTTAGGGCCTGAGACCACTAGGGTGTTGTTATTTATGGACCTTGAGGCTCTCCGTGGGGCATACCAGGAGAGGCGGTCCCGTAGGTACGAGGGTCCTAGGCCGTGAAGGGCTTTAAAGGTCAAAAGTATAAGACAGCTTTCTATGAACAGGGTAAAAGATAAATGTAAAGGGACCCCTGACCATTAGGTCCAGTCGTGACCGACTCTGGGGTTGCGGCGCTCATCTCGCTTTATTGGCCGAGGGAGCCGGCGTACAGCTTCCGGGTCATGTGGCCAGCATGACTAAGCCACTTCTGGCGAACCAGAGCAGCGCACGGAAACGCCGTTTATCTTCCCACCGGAGTGGTACCTATTTGTCTACTTGCACTTTGACATGCTTTCAAACTGCTAGGTTGGCAGGAGCAGGAACCGAGCAACGGGAGCTCACCCCGTTGCGGGGATTCGAACTGCCGACCTTCTGATCGGCAAGTCCTAGGCTCAGTGGTTTAACCCACAGTGCCACCTGCATCCCATGAACAGGGTAGAAGAGGCTGATTCAGTGCAAATTGAAACTGAGCAAGAAGAATCTTTTGTGCACTGTGAAATTATGAGGGGCTATTTACTGTGACCTTTAGCAGGCCCCATAGGACATACTGGCAGACCAATTGGCAGCCAAGGGGGCAGTGGTGGTTATCCCTGCTGTAGAACAAGTTTTAAAAATAAACAGGGAAATCCCAATTTGGGTTTCAAAAGTACCAAAGTCATTGTGTAGTAATGGCAAGGCCCCAGAGGAGTCCAATGAGACAGCAGCAAAAAAAGGAGGCCTGACCCAGATTTTTTGATGCCTGAGGCACAACAGCAAATGTTGCTCCCCACAGCAGTGATTACAACCATTTGCTGCACTAACTACCAACATCAGCTGCCGCGCTCTGCCTAATGGTGAGGCTGGCCCTCCAGTTCATGAAATGTACGTGACATTCGTAAACTTGACAAGGTACTAAGGTTGCTGTCTTTAAGATGATCTGGCCTATATTGTCAAGGCAGTCGGCCTGGGTTTTGGGTTTGGCTTGATGGTTAAACCAAAGCCAGAACCAGGGTAAAACCCCAGGGCAGGCCCTAGTCTTCAAAAGTTCTAACCGTTCCACTGCTAAATGGCTTGTGACCCTGTACCTGAAGCTACAGATACAACCCAGAAGACTGAGAACCATAAAATCATCTTCTGTCTGAATAGACAGAAGATGATTTTATGGTTCTCAGTCTTCTGGGTTTGGCCACAAGCTGCCAGTCTAAAGGCTCCTCTCCAGAGAAGCTACAGGAAGCCTGAGTACATTGAGGATCCAAGGTTTGAATCAACATACAAACCTGGGACTAGCTCTTTCCATCATCCTGGTGGTAGCCTAGTCCACAACATGCTCCACATCACGTGGAGCAAAATGCAGAGAGAGTTTTCATGGGTAGATCATCCTGGGCAGGCTATATTCTGTCAATGTGCTGCCCTGTCTGCAGCTGCTGAGATATCAGGTTTCAGAATCACCTGCTCTGGCTGACTGTACAGCAACTTGCTTGTGAGACAAAAAGCCCAGTAATTACTCCTTACTCATCCACACCTTTCTTTCTTTTTTTTGGTATGCCTCCTATTTGAAAATTAATGGATTTTGTCTCACTGTTTGCAAGGTAGACTAGCAATTAGCACAACAGCTGACTGAGTAATATTAGCAATGGCCCCTATTGCTTTCCTAGTACTCCTTGTCCACCTCCGGTAAATTTAACATAGGATCTGCTGCTTCTGTTTCTCAAAAGGTATAGTATGCACCAGGCAGCCCTGATACAGAAAGAGCTGCACACAACAAGGTCCCTATTGGCCATGGATAGCATCAGGGTTTCACATCTGCAACCCAATTGGCATGCAGATTCTGGAGCCAGCAATCTTCCTTGTTCAAATTCTTCTCCCTTGCTGCAATAGGAACCCTGTTTGTTTGGGAAATCTATGTGCTACAAAACACCTATGTGCTCAACACTTTTGCGTCGTCATCCCCCAACGTGGCAACCCTAGAGAAGAACACCTATCACCCAGGAAAATACTGTATCTGGAAAAGGTGATAAGGTAATCTTGTCAATCCAAACTTTTGCTGAAATATATTCTGCTGCTCTAGGATTCCAAAATCTATCATCACTGCTGACTGAGATTCTTCATATTTAGGTTTGATGCCCCAGTGTTCAAAGATGTTTCTGTTCTCTTTCTCAGTCCCCACTGCCCCAAGCAAACACGCCTTCACATCCACAGTTTTACAGAGTATGCTCTGCCTATTGACCATGAAGCTGGAGGTCATAAACTCAGAGAAACGCCTAATCTGACCCAACCAGGAGCCTCTGAGTCTTCTAAGCAACTGGGGCACACATGACCAAAGGCATCTCATCCTGCTTCTCCCTGTAAGATGATAGTCACATGGGAAGTAGGTCTCCTTAAATGAAACTGCATGTTCATAGCCTGCCTTTCTGTTATTCTGGACTCTCAAGGTGGCTCACAGCTCTGGGGCTGACTATCCTCTGGATATCATGATTCTTAGAAAACATTATTGTGGGGAAAAATACAGAGCAGATTTTAGCTCTCCATGTTGCCTGAGACCTTTGTATACTTCCTTATTTACAGGGCCAGCTTAAAGCTTTGGTGGGTTTTTTGTGTTGTCTTATTGAGATAGTTCAAATAATTATTGGACTTAGCTGAGGTGGCAAAGTTAATGTGTTTAATTAGAGAAGAAATCATTATTGACATTGAGCCACCCAGATGGGAATAATAATAATAATAATAATAATAATAATAATAATAATAATAGGAAACTTCCTAGGGGCTTTTTGCAAGAAAGAGAAAATAAATCTGGATTTGAAGATTGAAAAAATATTAGTTTATAGAAAATAGAAAATTGGATTTTAATGAGTGAGTAGTATAGTTAGCTGACGGACAGAGAACCAGAAGTCTCTCTATTGTTTTTTAGTTTCCTCTCTCTCTCTGCCTTTTCGTTTTTTCCATTTTTTTTCTTCTGTACCTTTTAAAAGTATTTATTTTATTCTGGTGTATTATAAAAATATTGGGTATGTATTTTTGTATATTTTTGGATAAGTATCAATAAAAATAGATATTTAAAAAGAGATTGTTCAAATAAACAAAACTTACATAATAACAAACAAGACACATAAGACATAACTTAGCTTCTGTAAAGCTCAGGGTAGCCACCTACAAATTGTCTCAGATAATTAGATTGATAGATCTATTGATAAATTGGAAAGGAAGGGAAGGGAAGGAAAAGGAAAGGAAACATATCACCAAAAAAAGAGAAAACATATTTGTATAACATTTGCGTATGATGACTTAGTTTAATTAGTCTGTCACTAGACAAAGAAAATAGAAATGCTAATACAATACATCTCATCATAGTGCAAGCATGCGCCATGTGCTGTCCTCCAGATGTTGTTGGACTACAACTCCCATCATCCCTGACTTGGGCAGTGTGTGTGTGTGTGTGTGTGTGTGTGTGTGTGTGTGTGTGGGCTAATATACTTGATATGGGGTTTTTGTTTTTTGTTTTAAAAATGCTGTTTATTATCCTTTTCAGTCCTAAAGAAAAGCAAGCCAAACCAGTGTTAAGGAATTATTGCAATCATATAATATGTCTACTCAGAAGTAAGCCCTACCAAGTTCAATGGAGCTTACTCCTGGGTAAGTGCGCATCCGTTTGCAATCTAAAACAGTTCTGCTTGTGGTTCTGATGAGTTGTTGTCCATTCCTTCTGAAAACCTCTGCAAACGACAATATTTTGGAGCCAATGTGTTCATTGCTTGTTTAATAAATATCATGTGCCCCTGTTATAAGCATCAAAACTGCAGTCCATTAATCTTCAGCAAAATTTTACTTCCTGATCAGAACGTTAACCCGAGAGGGGAGGTGGGGGGGTGGCTATTGAGGGGTTTCTTTTTTCCACATTCGGGGGGAATGGCATAGCCCTGTGGGAGACAGCAAATTGAAATTAAGGCTGTTTCAGTTGGCCTACAGGATATGCCTGCAAATGTAGACATATTGAAATGGTGAAAAAGTCTGTTTGTGCCCATTCATATAAAGTGAATGGGTTGTAATGTTCTCCAGCCCTTGGGGATGGTGGCTAGATTGAGGAAAGAAGCCAGGAAGAATGGGATGGATTTGACATAAGTATATTTAAGTGCACTGATGGCTTTCTCTCTCCTCCCTGCAGTTTAATGGTATATTCCGCTGGGGTCTACAAGGAAGAAACAGAGTGAATCCCTACAGCTTTCTTTTCTAACCATAACAAATCTTAAAACAGGTGTGAGCACAGAAAGATCCTCTTACTGTTTGTCCCCCACCTCCTCGTCCTTTCCTAGCCAGCAGGGCTGCTGTGTGTATTATTATCATTCCGCAGAATAACTGTGGGGCAACAGAGAAAGAGAAGGGAAAGCTGGGAAGGATGAAGGTTGCAGGTTGCAGGGAGGGAATCACTAACAGCCTATGAAAATTACTAATTAAGGATGCTGGTCATGCTGTACGGTGATTGCCAAGGAAGCTGCCAAAGGGATGAGATCATAAACGAAAGGATTCAGCAACTCATAGAAAGGCGTCCTGGACAAGGAATGAAACTTGGGTGCTGAGATGGGTGAATGGGTCTGCTTTGGCTTCCCTCTGTTTCTCTTCTTTCAAGTCCTAAATTCTGCTCAGCTTTTATTTTAGTCCTCATGAAAATTCATTATACACCTTTAGGCACCAGGCAAAAACGTTCCTTTTTAACCAGGCCTTTCATAGAATCATAGAGTTGGAAGAGACCACAAGGGCCATTGAGTCCAACCCCCTGCCAAGCAGGAAACAAATTTGACTGATTTGATTGACATCCTATGCCCTTTTAAAATGTGGAGTTTTTTTGGGAGGGGTTATTGGGTTGCTTTTTTATTTTGATTATGTATTTTGTGGTTTTATATTTTTATTCTGTGAACTGCCCTGAGACCTGCGGGTATAGGGAGGCATATAAATTTAACAATAGTAATAATAATAATAATAATAACCATCTTCATACATTTTTCCCTATTATGCAGATTTTTGCGTTGCAATGTCCCTCTAATATGATGTGTTTCGTATGTGGTTTTGCTTGTTCTTTTTTAACTTGTGAAAATATTTGTATACTGCTACTTCTTAAAAAAAAGAAAATTCAAAGTGTTTTACAACAGTCTATAGGAAAATCCATATTAAAAAGTTTAAAAGTTGATACAGAAGGCGCCTGCTGAATCTCTATTGGCAAAGTCTTCCACAGGACTGGGCTGATGACACGAAAGGCTCAGTTCCTTGTTGTTGGCAAATGAGCCTCGCCAAAGTGAGGAATGACCGATGACACTCCAGCAGATTATCTCAGTGATCGAGCTGAAATATAAGGCTTCAAGTGGTCTCTGAGGTACCCAGGATCTAAATTGTTCAGGGCTTTGTAAATTAATACAAGGACCTTGAACCCCACACAGTAGTGGATTGGCAACCACTGCAGATGCTTTAACAATGGTATCACATTTTGTTGGCCAGATGCCCCCATCAACAGAGATACATTCTACTAGCAACCACCTAAGAACCTTTTAATGAGGGTGAAAGAGGAGAGCGCAAAATATGGTCTGAAGCTCAACATCAAAAAAAACGAAGATCATGGCCACTGGTCCCATCACCTCCTGGCAAATAGAGGGGGAAGAAATGGAGGCAGTGAGAGATTTTACTTTCTTGGGCTCCATGATCACTGCAGATGGTGACAGCAGCCACGAAATTAAAAGACGCCTGCTTCTTGGGAGAAAAGCAATGAGAAACCTAGACAGCATCTTAAAAAGGAAAGACATCACCTTGCCAACAAAGGTCCGTATAGTTAAAGCCATGGTTTTCCCAGTAGTGATGTATGGAAGTGAGAGCTGGACCATAAAGAAGGCTGATCGCCAAAGAATTGATGCTTTTGAATTATGGTGCTGGAGGAGACTCTTGAGAGTCCCATGGACTGCAAGAAGATCAAACTGATCCATTCTGAAGGAAATCAGCCCTGAGTGCTCACTGGAAGGACAGATCCTGAAGCTGAGGCTCCAATACTTTGGCCACCTCATGAGAAGAGAAGACTCCCTGGAAAAGACCCTGATGTTGGGAAAGATGGAGGGCACAAGGAGAAAGGGACGACAGAGGATGAGATGGTTGGACAGTGTTCTCGAAGCTACCAGCATGAGCTTGACCAAACTGCAGGAGGCAGTGGAAGACAGGAGTGCCTGGCGTGCTCTGGTCCATGGGGTCACGAAGAGTCGGACATGACTAAATGACTAAACAACAAGAAAGCAACCACCTTCTCAAAAGACCTTCCTTCCTTCCTAATTAAGGTTGTGTGTGTGCGCGCGTGCACACGTGTGTAAATTGTGTTACAAGACAAGCAAATAAACAAGAAGTACATATAGCATCCCCGCTTTCAATTCATTGAGTCTTTTTTCACACTTTGTTTACATTCAGTATGAGACTATTCTCATAGACATTTGGGGGGAGACGGGGGAGGGAGGGGGAGAGATTGGGGGGATAATGATATTTTGTTCTATTGCATAGTGTTTGGGCAGGGTTTTTATGTCAGCATCGCATGGGTAGGTCCTTTATTTCTATATATGTTTATTTTTCTTGGCATTGCGAGAGATTGGAGGGTTCAGAGCTCGGTTTGTTGTGAATCTTCATGTAGCCAAAACAGTACTATACATGCACGAAGGGGAGATAGCAGGCAGCTGTGGGGAGGATAACCCAAGGTTTGTAGAAGTACAGTGGTACCTTGGTTCTCAAACTTAATCTGTTCCGGAAGTCCATTCCAAAACCAAAGCGTTCCTTTCCCATAGTTGTGCTTTCTCATAGAAAGTAAAGCAAAATGGATTAATCCGTTCCAGACTTTTAAAAACAACCTCTAAAACAGCAATTTAACATGAATTTTACTATCTAACGAGACCATTGACCCATAAAATGAAAGCAATAATCAATGTACTGCAGTCACACAATCAATCTATCTATCAGTAGCTGAACTGGGTTCCACATAATGACAAAAAACAGAACAAAAAGAACCGCAAAAACAAAAATGCAAAATAAATAGCAAAAACAGACAGACCTCAGCGTAACACTCAAAATGGAAGTGTGGCACTCAAAATGGAAGCATAACACTCAAAATGGAGCACGTTCAGCTTCCCAAAAAAGTTCGCAAACCAGAACACTTACTTCCGGGTTTGCAGTGTTTGGGTTCCAAGTTGTTTGAGTACCAAGGCGTTTGAGAACCAAGGTACCACTGTATTAAAAAACACAACAACTTAAGGCAGGGAACTCCCATTACATATCCAATGAGGGCTGAGCATGCTCAGCAAAGGTGGGGGTTAAAACTAGTGGGTAAGGAGCAACAGAGTGGCATTCGCCACTGCAATACTGGAGACCTAAAAATAAGTGTTCCTCACTGCAACACTCCCTCCTGAAAAGATCATACAATCAAAGAATCTTGTCATCTAGCCCAACCCCCTGCAATGAAGGAATCTCAGCTAAAGATGACTGGATGGAAGCATTTCTCAAGTACAGCTTTCCTCTCTCAGGAAAGAAGAGCTTGATATCCATTCTCGAACTGTTGATGTGTTATGATTCCAGGGGGGGGGGGTTGCATAGGAGCATTGCATGCCTTCTTTGAGTCAACATCTAGTCTTGGTATGAAAGGAAAAGTGAATTGCCCTAAAATATGTAACCAAGCTCTGTTGGATTTGCGGGGAAGGGGTGGGTAGGAGGGAGAGGCTATTATAATAAGGTGCATGATATTAATCAAGCAGATTAATTAACTAGACTAGAAGCAATTAACTGAAGGACCTCAGGAAACAAACAATAAATGTCATATTATTGTTTCAAGTGATTATGTGGGAGAGGCTTAATGCAAAGGTCTAGGTCTGGATCTTCATTCAGGGATTTGAGATCAAGTTGCCAATTTTACAGCTTGTCCCACATCTCATTTCTCCTACATGCCTTTGATTTCCATTGATTTTTTCCCCCCTGAATGCATTTTCCTCCAGCAAGATGATATACTGTATGTATGTTTTGAAACTAAAATATAATGGTCTCATCAGGAGTTTTTCATTTCACCAACAAAAGAAAGAGAGAGGGGATGAGAATCAAATTCAAGGATTTAAAGGAAGTCTAATCTTCTGTGTATAATTACATCTGTCTCTCAGGCAAGGGCAGGGCTTGAACTATTTTCATTGTTTTATTACTTTCTTGGACCCGGCTAATGAAAAATTGCTTGCTTACAAGGTTATAGATCCCGTTTTATTTCCCATTGTTTCTATTTTTATTGTTATTTTTGGTTGTGTCAGCAAGAAACGTGCGCCGGAATTTCCAGAGGTGCCAGATACATTAGGTTTTAAAAGTACCATTTTAAGCTCATGCAAGATTTTGTGGTGAACTGAAGACTTTAATGGAAGACAAACTTCACAGAAATTAATGCAGACCACCCTGATTTCCTGCCTATGATCACCGGGAGCTGGGCTTGAGAGTTCCAGGAGAACAGTTCTTAATGAAACTACGCTGATCATTTATCAGTTGCCACACTGCCTTACGCAAGCAACGTCTCGTTAATTAGCTACTCTTTTGGCTATTATTTTACCCACATGAAAAGCAGGCTGTCTGCGCAGATTTCAGTGCTGTTGATACAAATGGTAACATTAACTTTGCAGCAAATGCTGTGAGAGGTTTTCTTCGGCTCTCTGGGTTCCAGTTTTCGGACTTCTTTCAACAACTGTCTCTATTACAAGCCATAATTCCTCCTTGTGGATTCCCGCCTTCTCCAAACCTGGCACACGGACAATGGATAATTCAAGAATATCTATATTGTCCCTGCACCCTATAACGGTATTACAATGACAATTTTATTGCGCTCATAAAATTTTTGCAACTTCCCTGCAGCACACTGTGATTTCACCAACAGTTGTAAAAACTCTTAAATGATATTTCTACCAAATTGAGATGAATTGGTTTCAGTATGAATGCATTTCTCATTGTGTAAGAGGGGAAACATTTTCCCTCTCCCTTTGCCAAGTACAAAGAAAAAAACACATACATTCAACTATTTGTCAACTCCCATTAGAAACATTTAATAGTAATAAAATTTACAGACTTTGTTTCCAAAAGATGCTGCCAGAAAAGTTCATGACTGCTAAATCAGGGCTTAAACACGGTTTTCTCTTTTATTTTGTGGAACATCGTAATTTATTCTGATGCGGATTCAAGTTTTCCTCTGCTTGTGCAACCAAAACTTCACCACACACACAAATGAGGTATCAGCAGAGTTAGGGGTAACTCTTAGGTTAGTTTAAAGAGACAAGAAAAAGGTTTTTTACAAAATCCTGAAGTGTGAGGAACCAACAAAAATTGCCCATTGACAACTCAACAGCATGGAATGTTGACAGACTTACAACAGAATCCTATACATATGTCAACTCTGAAGTAAGTCCCATAGAGTTAAATAGGGCTTACTTCCAGGAATTTTTCTAGGATTGTAGATTTAGGGGGGAGGGGAAAATGTAAATTGACTATGAATAGTAATAGAATAGTGTGACGCAGAAATAATAAAAACCAGATGGGAGAGGAGAATCTAGTGGCGGGAAGAAGAAAAAGCCACATCAAGATAAAAAGTATCAACAGAATCATCTCATTGTCTGGATTTCCAGGTTCATACTGGAAAGCTGTTTCAAAATGTCTCCAGAAATGGAAGTGAGAGCTATCCAGAGACATCAATGGGGGAGGGAATAAAAGATTGTATTATGCCTGCGATTAGGCGCAATTACCCCACCCTCAAAAAATTCCAATATGGAGAAAATGACCTGAACAGAAACACTCCACAGTTGGTAGAGTGTGAGACTCTTAATCCCAGGGTTCTGAGTTTGAGCCCCACATTGGATGAAATATTCCTGCTTTGCAGAGGTTGGACTAATACTAATAATAGAGAAGTTTTTAATGTTTGATGTTTTATCGTGTTTCTAATATTCTGTTGGGAGCTGCCCAGAGTGGGAGCAGCCAGATGGGCAGGGTATAAATTATTTATTTATTTATTTATTTATTTATTATTTTATTTATTTATTCATCATTATTATTATTATTATTATTATTATTATTATTATTATTATTATTATCAGATAACCCTTGTGGTCCCTTCCATCTCTACAGTTGTGTGATTCTGTGATTTTCTTGCAGGGTACCACTTGCACGACACAGAAGTAGCAGAGAAATCTTATTCTGAATCAGCAAGCAGGGAAACTTTCCGCTAAGCCTGGCTTACCAACTAAAAATGAAAATTCATTTCGAGCACAGTAGTAACAATCTATAAAATGCTCCACATAAATTTCATAACAAAGGTATACAGTGTGTATTATGAGTTTTGAGAACATATGGAGTTTATTCTGCTAACCAGCTAGAAGCAGTAAATTAGATTGTGTTTCTCTGACCTCAAATAAGTCAAGATTGGCTTTTATTTTTAACATATAATGTGGTGGCGGTGGGGTGATACATGAACATTTCTGGTAGTTGTAAAAAATCTGCTAAATGAATGGAATCCTTAGCAGAAAGGCACTGAATTCATTAGTAGCATCATGTTGCTAACATGGTAATGCTAATTACTGCTATGAAATTGCAGACAACTTGATTAACTCTTTGCATCACATGTCTGATCATAAAACACAGGGATTAAGAGCCTGGGGAGTGAAGTGGGTTGATACAGCTGACGTTGGCAGGAGGCCACACAGTTGTGATAAGAAGAAAAAAAGCACCAGAGAATTTGCCATCAAGGGAAGGGTAAATCCTATTTTTGACATTCAAAGCATGCAATGAAACATACTGAGGGGAAATAGAAGGTTAAGATAGAAGATGAATGTCTTTATTTTTTATTACAGTTGGACAGCAATCTTTCAAAAGAATATTGAGCGAACTGAGACCTCATTGAAGGAGGGTATATATAATAAAGATTACTTTTATTCTTCACATCTGCTGATCATCCAATTATCTGGATTTTTTTTCCAGGTTCCAAATTGTTTTATTTTCCTGGTTTTCTCAATTTTGTTGGAAAACCTTACAGGAAAACTCAAGGTCTGTCCAAGCATCCTCCAAAAAAGGACAGAAAGGCCAAGCCCAGGGATCTTATTTGCCAGCCCTTTCGAGCAGTCCTGTCAATGTATACACAAAGTCTTGTGAAGGCAGCTCACTGGAAACTTTAATTTATTATTTTTTACATTTTGATACCACCATTTTCTTCCAAGGTGGTATACATTGTTCTCTCCCTCCTCCTCATTTCATCCTCACAACAACCCTGTGAGGTAGGTTAGGCTAAGTGATGACAACTAGCACAAGATCACCCAGTGAGCTTCTTGGCTGAGGGGGGATTCGAACCCAGGTCCTCGTTCAACACTCGAACCATGATGTCACACTGCACAGCAAATAATAAGTTCACTGCCAGCTAGGGATGGGGGAGACATTAGAGCCAGTTCTTTTATTTAAAGGTGAACCTACCTAGTTTACCATTTCCAAAGCAATGCGAGAACTGCAACACAGGCATCTTTCAAAATTCTCACTTCTTTGAATTTGGGCAAAGCAGTTCTCCAACCCATGCATATATTAGGGGAAAGTGTGCTAGTAATGACTGTTCCCCCATTAACCGGGGGGCGCCCTTTGCGTGGACGTTAGCAGCCCCTGGACCATGCACGGCTCCATTAGCACAGGCTTGGCTTCGCCTCCCCCCAGGTGGGATACCTGGAGGTCTCTGCCTACCTCAGTCAGCTATCCAATCCCGCCTGGGGAAGCGTTGCCAAGGTGACCAGGCCAGGTAGGGGAGGGACTACCTGCCCACACAATAGAGGGAGGATCTTACCTGGGAATCTTCAGTTGGCTCCAGAGCTTCTCCCACCCTACCTACCCTCAGTTAAGACTTATTTTGCAGGTTAACCTTTTCTTCACAGGTATGCGGGCGCTGCTACGTCAAGGTCACTGTAGAAGGGCCGGAAAGGAATTCCCCTGCATTGGCAGGTTTTGCCTTTCCTGTAGCAAAACGTCACAACTTTGGCAGTATCACGCCATGGGCAGAATCCTTTAGTCTATCTTCCTGAATGGGGGGGCATACAGCGGTGACCCACGCCCCCTTCCTCTTTGCGGCGGCGATTCCAGGGTTCCCCGTTAAAGGGGTTTTTGAGGGGAGGCTTTGACCGTACACCAAGAGGTCGTCATTGCCCTCCCCTGCAACGGCGGCGTAACTGGGGCAGCTATCTCTGCTTGAACATATGTTCTCCAGAGCCGGCCCATCCCCCCACACACTAGATAACCCTGATGTTCCCCAGATCCCCAACTGGGGACTGGGGAGGGATAAACGCCCAATGCCTGAGCCAAGGTCTACCTACATCTGAAATAAAGTTGTGGCCAATTTAATCCCATAGCACGTTGTCTTGAGTCATTATTCCCCATGAGGGGGGGCCGCCCAGGGTTTGAGGGATTCCGCCTGTCCACGCAAAAATCTCTGCTAACTGGATGAATGGGCATTAAAATGGCAAGTGTGGTTCAACGCATGTGCCACATGTTTTAATGGGACAAAAAATTTGTATATTTGTATATAACGTCGTATATACATTGAAAGTGACTGACGAAAGGATGAGACTATAGTGGATCGCTCAATGAAAATGTTGACCCAGTTTGCAGCAGCTGTTTTGTTTTGTTTTTTAAAGGTGAATTTCATGTTAGGAATAATTATTAAAGGGACTGAAAATAAAAGCTGCCAGTACCAATCTAAGGTGTGGACATATTTGTAATACTTTGTACTTCTGGCTGCCATATCTCAAAATTTATATTGCAGAGCTGGAAATGGTCCTGAAAAGAGAAACTAAAGTAATAAAGGAGCGGTGCAACCTTCACAGTAAATGTAACTGAGAAAAGACATCCCCATCTGTCTCCACGGTAAGTATTTCCAGGCACAGCCAGGAAATCCCAGTCAATCCCAGATAAAATTGTCCCTACCAGAACATCCAGTCTTTGCACCCATTTTGTCTGGATTCATCCTCAGCCCATTTAAATTTGCCTAGTTGATGACAGCTGCCAGTCACTGGCTTAGCACTGAAACAGCTAGTCATAGAAAATGAAATGCAAAACAGGATATTTTATCTGTTTGCTTGCTTATTAAATTTGCATCCCATCCTTCCTCCCCAAGGAGCCCAGGGTGGCAAACACACAAGTGATAAAACAATTTAAACACCTAAAAACAATTCCAATACAGCCTGGGAAAGTTCTGCTTCTTGGAGGTCTTCAGCGGGTGCCCAAAAGAGATGATGCTTGTTTAATATTTGATGGGAGGGAGTTCGAAAAGGTGGGTACCACCATCCCAAAGGCCTGAATTGCATAGAATGGGCCTTTTCTTAAGATGATGATGATGATGATGATGATGATGATGATGATGATTTATTTATACCCCACCCATCTGGCTGGGTTTCCCCAGCCACTCTGGGTGGTTTCCAACAAAATATTAAAATACAATAGACTGTCAAACATTAAAAGCTTCCCTAAGGTGGTATTTAGGAGACGCGGGTGGCGCTGTGGGTAAAACCTCCGTGCCTAGGACTTGCCGATCGTATGGTCGGCGGTTCGAATCCCCGCGGCGGGGTGAGCTCCCGTCGTTCGGTCCCAGCTCCTGCCCACCTAGCAGTTTGAAAGCACTCTTAAGTGCAAGTAGATAAATAGGGACCGCTTTACAGCGGGAAGGTAAACGGCGTTTCCGTGCGCTGCGCTGGTGCTGGCTCGCCAGCTGCAGCTTCGTCACGCTGGCCAGGTTACCCGGAAGTGTCTTCGGACGGCGCCGGCTCCCGGCCTCTTGAGCGAGATGAGCGCACAACCCTAGAGTCGGACACGACTGGCCCGTACGGGCAGGGGTACCTTTACCTTTACCTTAAGGTGGTATTTGCATAGCTTCCATCATTTTCTCACCCAATTCCTGGGCACACCATGCTGCTTTGCTGCTTTTGTGCTCTCGAATATCTACTCTGAGTTATGTAACTGAGCTTTTTTTTTTTTTTTCATTGCAATTGGTGCTATGGATCACTTGAAATTTATGCAGTGGCTAAGGAGAGGGGAGAGGAAATTATATTTGGAAAAGTCTGTTTGAATGGAAGCTACCCACCATCCCCTCGAAAAGGCAAAGTTTCAGATTCTGAATGAATGTGCTTTAACTAATGGATCCCAACGTATTGCTAACTCACATTAACTCTTAACCATGACAGTTTCCTCATTTTACACCAGTGTCCAATTAATTCTGAACAATAAAATATCATCCTTTGCTGTGCTGATGTCCCTGTATGATACTTACCTCCATGTGTTGCGGAGAGGCTTGGTGGGGTGACAGAAGGCAAGCTGTGAACACAAGTAGACTTTTTAGACAGAATTCTTTTACATGATATATAGAAGGGTAGATCGTCCATCACAGTTATAAGCCATAAAGCTGACAAGAAAAAAAGGATAAAATATGACTCGTCGGGTTTGGGGGGAGGGAGGCCAGAGAGAGAACTATAAAATGAAAAGTTCATGATGAATTAGTTTGTATTTTCCGTTTTCATTTCTGACACATGGAAGGAAATGCTCCATGTTTTCTTTAGGAAGTGCAAATTTCTCCACTTCATCCATTTTAAATCCTCACCCTTAGGCCTTTTGTACTGAAGCATAAAAGCTGGGATACCTTAAATGGGCATAATGATTCCCTGCAGAGTTTGGCCTCATCAACCTACTAACAGTTCAGCAAAGCTCAGAAGGAAACCCATTTTATAGCAATTTGGCACCATCCATTTACAGGAAAAAAAAGTTCATATGGAGCATCAATTCATTCTCATGGTTTCTTTACCATATTTGATGAAATATAAGATGCAACTGGAACAAGCACCTAAGGAAAAAGAGCCATAAACTTTGAAACGGGGCTGTAAAAACACACAGTGTGTTAACATGAAGCAAGTTACAGACTTGAAAGAATTTGTAACGGCTTGCTCATTGCTGCGAGCTGCAGATGTTTGTTGGCATATCTGGTTTTTTAATACATTGCTCCCCTCTCCACGAAGGATGATAATCATGACACAGAGACAAAACGGGGAGCAGGGGAGGGGAAAGGAACACAAAACTGAAGGATGCAAAAAGAGAGAGTTTGAAATAACATAGTTGGCATTGAGTTTATGGGGAAATTGCTATAAAGACCCCTTGCCCGTTGGTAAGAAGAATAAGTGGTCAAATGGGCAAAATTGTGCCATTTAATACATTGCTCTCTTGAGCTACCAGATCTAGAAGATTGAGGTGTTAGCAGATTTAAGGAGATGTCTTAAACCAATATGGCATCTTCCACACCCATCAGCACCAGTCCACATGATGGGCTTTATAGTGCCTCTGCATCAGAAGCCATTTCCACCTGCATTCCACCTGACATTGTAGATGGTGTCAGATGTGGGGCAGGGAGGAGTTGGGCTTGATCCAAAGGTGCTTTGCAGGGAATGCCAATTGGCTACTAGCCATGATTGCTATGCTATCCCTCTACTGTCAGAGGCTGTATCCTTCTGAGTACCAGTAGCTGGAAACTGCAGAAGGAACAAGAGGGTTTGAGCACATAACATCAAAGCTGGCCCAACTACACAGGTGGCCAATTGGTTTCCGGGCCTAATTCAAAGTGCTAGTTTTGACCTATAAAGCCTTCAGCTGCTCAGGACTGCAATACCTTTAAGGACCACCTCTCCCTATATGAACCTACCCAGATCCTGCAATCATCTATCTAAGAGTTTTAAGGGCTAGGAGAAAGTGATTCCATCAGCTCAGAGCAGCAGCAGCAGTGGTAGTAGGAACATGTGGTAGCAGCAGCAGTGGTAGTAGGAACATGTGGTAGACCGGGAAGAAGTTGATAAAGAACATCCTGGGCTAGCAAAATCTTTTCCCTGCCTGAGGCAAGGCAGACCACACAACACCACCTCCTTGTGCACAGTGATGGCTGCCTTCTCTACTGCCCCCTGCTGCCAAGTTGACATTGTGACACTTATCCACCTTTGTTGATTTGTTTGACTGGGCTGAATTTATGAGCAAAAAAAGTCATTCCCTAAACATTGGGGGGGCAGGTGGAGGGAGGGGAGGAGAAAATAATATGTTGAAAGATGAATGGATATGGTTCTAACATTGCTACTTCATTCTCAGGCTGCAAGAAGGACTCCAGGCTCAGTGAGTGACACTTCCAGATGAATAGTGCTTATTATATAGATCTCTGTGTGTATAACTGACTCAATGGAGACCTATTATTTTCCCTTATACAGCTCACTCTGGAAGTCACCTACATTATGAAACAATTCCAGCACATCATTTCTTTATGCCGAACCTGCCAAAACTCTGCAATTGATCTACTTCCCCACCACACGCAAGCACACACACACCCATAATAAATCCAAACAATCCCCCAAGAATTTTTATTTTCTGCAGTCTAAATCTGAGGGTTGAAGAAGTTGCCAGATTAGACGAGAGAACAACACCTACACAACAAACCTGGTAGAGCATTAAACCTCTGCATATTTCTAAATTATAACTCCAGATGCTTTTATCCTCAGTTCTTTTTGATGACCTTTCACTTGAAAGTCCATTTGTCAGTCTACTTCCAGGGTCTGAATAAATCATCAAAGCCACAAGGCTAAATTGTTCCATAAATGGTGTTCCTGATGCTACAGCAATGTTGTTGTGTTAGCTTCCCCGTAATGGGAGCAGAGCTCCCGCTTCTGCCAAAGGCATTTAAATAAATTCCTATTTTTTAACAAGTCGCTACACTACAAAGGCTGGCCATTTATCACCCAAGTAAATAAAGCATTCTTCCTGATTTACTTGCACAAAGCTTACACAGAGGTTATACAATGCCTGCTCTTTTTTTGAGCATTCATTCTGATTGGTTTGTAGGGAGGTTTTACAACAATGAGTTTTCATATCCATTTGCTTCCCATTAATCATTCCTTCATTCCACCTGTTTCAGTGAAATTTCCCCATCACTTCCCTAATACAGTGGTACCTCGGGTTATGAACTTAATTCGTTCCAGAGGTCCGTTCTTAACCCAAAACCGTTCTTAACCTGAGGCATGCTTTTGCTAATAGGGTCTCCCACTGCTGCCACCACACAATTTCCATTCTCATCCTGGGGCAAAGTTCGCAACCACGAGCAACTACTTCCTTGTTAGCAGAGTCTGTAACCCAAAGTGTTTGTAACCTGAAGCATTTGTAACCCGAGGTACCACTGTACACCAAGAAGCCTTATATTTTATAAGCGGATGTGTTTGCGCTAGGGTGACAGAGCACATGAATTGCGCAAACCAAAATTTCCAGTATGCACTTGAATCCCTCCTGCAAAATACTGGCAGTCTGGAGATGCAAGAAGCTTAGCATGATGGAGCAAACCAAAGGATGGTGACAATAGTAGAATGTTGGAGGAGAAGATACCATATTGATCCACAGATGGCTCCTGTAGGATTCCTGAGTGAGCACTGAGGTTAGACAGAGATGGACTTAGGAACTGTGGCTGGTTGGCCCCCAGCATGGGCTAAATTTATCATTGCACAGTGCTTGTTGTTGTTTAGTTGTTTAGTCGTGTCCGACTCTTCGTGACCCCCTGGACCAGAGCACGCCAGGCACTCCTGTCTTCCACTGCCTCCTGCAGTTTGGTCAAACTCATGTTGGACCCATCACCAGATTTTGTGGGGTCCTGGGCAGGATGTCCTCCACCAGCTCCCTCAGGGCCAGCCAACAACACCTACCACTTTCCCCTGTAGGTGGCACTGCTGAAGCTGCCGGCCTTACCTTTCTTCTCGTATTTACATGCACACTTAGATGCAGGCTTTCTTAATGGCACCACTGTAGGGGGCTGGGAGCTAAGCAGCTACTGGGCTCCCAATGCATTCCGGCACTGCCAGAAGCCTAATTGTAAGGGAGCACCGGGAGAGAACAGCCATTGGCTAAGCCTGATCACTTGAAAGCACAAGGGAGAATGTCAGCTGCAGTAGTGACTCCAAAGTAGGGATAGGCATTGGGGGACAGACAATGCATCAGATTTGGCAGGCCCTGCCAGGGTCCTTTTCTCAGCCTTCAACAATGAACTTTTTTTAAAAATGCAGTTGAAAACCCTGGCTGCATGTAAATAAATTTCATATAAAGGTCAAATTTGTGTAGATATTTATTTGGAAATCTGGAGGCTTATATTAGCTTATATATTTAACCTAAGATGCATGTACAATACTGTGTCTGTATTGTGAAGTGATGGTGGTTTCTTGTTACCATTAGTATAATTCTTTTTCCCCCTTCCCTTCTTTGTTATATTTGCAAAATATACATATATATATATATATATATATATATATATATATATATATATATATCTTTAAAAGGAAAGAAAGCTGAGAGATAACCACAAATAAGACTTTATCCCCTGCTGTTTGAAGGAGCAAAAACAAGACCAAATCAACCAAAAGCAGCAAGACGAAACTTATAAAAGGACACCTCCTCATCTCTTCTGACAAATACTGCACATTCCACAGAACTAGCTCACGCCACTTCCTTCCCTATGGAGCTGCTGCTCGACTTTCCCAAAGCCGATATTAATATCGCAGACCATTATAATACAGTTATTTTCATGGAAGCCTGGGAGGAAGTCACGTGGCATTAATTGGCCCCAGCTGACGAGAAGGTCTCCGCTGAGGTTGTTGTTTTTACTCACATAAGCAGCAATGGAGTGGAAAAAGCGAAGGAAGTCGCAATGATTGTCTTAAATGAGTGATAACCTTTCTCTTGCCTGTTTTGCTAAGGGATCATTAACCCACTTTTAACTGGATGACCAGGTGCAGCTAGACTTCCAAAGGCCTACATGAATGCACAGCTTTAAACCTCTCACATTAAGGGGAAGATTTGCTGTTGATGAAACTTTCCAAACATTAAAAAGGATCGGGGTCAGAGGGCAGGGAGATAAGAGGAACAAGTGTTCACCCTAAGCCTAGAGGAACAATTGTTATACACTACAAGGTACTAAATGGAGGCTAAGCAATGCATTAGAAAGAACTTTCTAACTGCATCACAAGCCCAAGTAACATCAATGTCAGCTTGCTGTCTACAGTGTAGATTGAAATGTGCTTCTTTCTTTTCTTTTTAACTGAACTTTGTTATATGTCAGGTGTGGGGAAACTCAGGTCTGGGGAAGGAATGTGGCCTCCAGACCTCTCTGTCCAGCCCACAAGACTCTCTCAGGCTACACCTACCCACCCTCTGAAGGCCCCCACTGACAGAAGCAGTATGGTGCTGTTGTGTTCAAATCCATCTTGTGGGCTTCCCATAAGCATCTGGTTGACTATTCCCACAGGCCATGCCCCTTCCTCAAGCCACACCCTCCAAAGGCCTCCACTCTCAGAAGCTGTATGAATACACCTTCTGGGGCTCGCAAGTGGGGAGAGTGCTGTTGTGCTCAGGTCCATCTTGCAGACTTCCCAGAGGCATCTAATTGGCCACTGTGAGAACAGGTTGCTGGACTAGGTAGTCCATCGGCCTGGCCTGAGCCAGAAGGCTCTTTTATGTGTTTAAGGCCATGCTGTTTACTAACCCTTCTCCACAACCTCTTGGAGCGCTTTTGTCTGGCTAAAATGTGTCCTCAAAGTATGACCATGCCTCTTGCTTACCTCGATGAAGGGTGGAGAGGTAGGGGCAGGGGCAGGGCGGGGCTTAGAAACCTCTGGCTCTGGCTGAAATGTAGCCTACTGTACAAAGGTCACACCTGTTGCTCTGACCACGGTTGTCTCTTGGCCCCACCCACTTTTGCCTCTTGTCTCCCAGTATTGGTCTGCAGTCCCTAGAAGGTTGTCCATGACGTATTGCTCTTGGGCCGAAAAAGCTTCTCTGCCCACTCTTTTATATTAATTAGGTGGCTAGCAATCACCACTGTTGTCACTAAGAGCATCTAGGCTCTGCTCTAGATAATGGTGGGTGTGGTATTTCTAGAAGAACGCTAACATCAGAACATGCATGATGCATCCCAAGGGATCAAGCAGCTGTGGATTTTCTTTTTTAAACTGATTTTATGTGCCTCCTTAAAATGATCTAAAAATGCAGTTCACCAAACAAAATGCGCTGCTTGGGGATATAGAAGAATCTCTTTCCTTGGAGGTTTGCATGAGAAACTTCAGAAGCATCTGTTAGCTATAGGATGTCCTGCCATGATTTACAATGATTTATTTCAACATATTTGGTTCAGTGAGTGACTTAAATTCTTTCATGCGGACAATCTGCATTGGCGATGTTCTGTGGGAGTTTGCAAGATTCACAGTTCAAGATTAAACCTTGTCCGTCTGTCCGTCCGTCCCCCCCCCCCCCCCGTGAGCCACAAATTTCCCTGGGTGAGGGAAGCCGAAGGGACAGGCAAACTAACCCTGTATGCCCCCTGCATCTGTGTGTTTAGCTGGCACATAACAGGGCTCCACAGTGGTACCTCGGGTTAAGTACTGAATTCGTTCCGGAGGTCCGTTCTTAACCTGAAACTGTTCTTAACCTGAAGCACCACTTTAGCTAATGGAGCCTCCCGCTGCCGCCATGCCGCTGGAGCACAATTTCTGTTCTCATCCTGAAGCAAAGTTCTTAACCCGAGGTACTATTTCTGGGTTAGCAGAGTCTGTAACCTGAAGCATATGTAACCCGAGGTACCATGGTAATTGGGTTCTTTTGCACATGCATAAAGCTGATTCATAAGAACATAAGCAAAGCCCTGCTGGATCTGACCAAAGGCCAAGCTAGTTCAGCATTCTGTTCTCACAGTGGCCAACCAGATGCCTATTGAAGCACACAAGTGCTGAGTGCAGCAATCATCTCTGTGCTTGCAGTTCCCAACGACTACTATTCAGAGGCACACCAACAATGGAGGAAGAACAGAGCCATCATGAGTAGCAGCTGCTGGTAGACTTATCTTTCATGAATTTTCCGACGTTGGTGGCCATCACTGCATATTGAGGGAGCAAAGTTCATAGCTGAACTCTGTGCTGTGTCAAGAAGCACTTTCTTGTATCTGCCTTGTAGGAAGATTCATTTATTTTTTAAAAAAGGACTTCAGAAGCATCTCAAGGCATCCAACAATCAAAAACAGTAATAAAAAAACTTTATAATGTAAATTTATAAATACATAAGCAAATAAATTTTAAAAGAAAGAAGGATTCTCTGAGATTCTCAGAGTCATGGTTTCAAACACTGCTGTACAAAAATGAGGTTGTCCCTCCACCTTCAGGAGAATTGAAAACAAGAACATTCACAAATCACCATACCCAGCCAAAATAATTAAAAATGATAAAAATACAAACTACTATGGATTGAGGTTGAGTAACAATAATGCGATCAAAAGATGAACAGAGGAACCCCCTTCCTGATGGCAGGAAGGAAAAATTAACTACTGCAAGGGGCTCAGTTCATAGAACCACATATTATGGCTCAGCATGATATTTTGTTATGAGATTTGAATCTAGACATGTATTTCCAATAAAGAGCTATGCCTTTGAACAACTAGAATCATCATTTGTTCCCACTACAGCTTGTCTTCTGGTCTATTTTTCCTCGTATTATCATTTGAGATTCCTATAGAGTCTGGTTTTCTCCTGTGGTATTTGGTTGGGAAAGAGGCCCCGGTTAAATTAATGCTCAATTCTTTACATTTTTTCAGGCGGTAAATACAGTTTGTAGAAAGGGAAACTGTACAGTTCATTCAATAGCTGGCTCCTGTCCCTCTAATGCAGAATGTACTATGTGTTCCTTGGAAAATGGACACATTTTTGGGCAATTCCAGATAAGGTATCCAATATCTCCTTGCTGAGCTCCCCTCTTTTTTGCTCTTCTTCCAGAGAAAATTGGCTGGATTCCTCTGAGCTAATTTTTATTATGAATAGAATTGTTATGAAAATGTACTCCACTATTTTTTCCTTGACCTCGAAAGCGAACTCCCTAATTAAGAGGAAATGGGAAACCAGCTTTCGAGCAGGCTCTCTTGGATTTTGGACAAGAGAAATGTAGTAAAGTTTATGAACCTGATATGCAGTTTAGGACTGCAAAAAAATTTATTTCTCCTTGCTTTCTTCTGCTGCACATATAATATTGCCCCACTGAAAATTATTAAAGGGAGAAATTCATAAACCATCTGTGTGTGCTGGAAGTAAAATAATGTTAATGGTAAAATGTGTAGAGTGGTTATTTCAGATTATGAGGATTTGGAAATAGGAGCTAATTATTTATGCAAGAACCTTTCTCTGTTTTTAAAAGGGCAACGTTCTTTCAATTAAGCATAATTCCAGCACACGCAGATAATATTCTAATACAACCTTTCTGCACCAGGTTGTAGTTCCTTTCAATAAATTACTCAAGTTTTTCCATGGGGGGAAATGATTGAAATAATCTGGGTGATCTTCCCAAATCAATCCAAGGGCTGGGAAAAAATTATTCCTTTCTCAGCACCTTTTTCATGCCCCCCTAGGAACTACAACCATAGAACTGTTGCTCCACATCCCTTTGAGAAAAGGTCACAATGTTCAGGGCTTTTTAGTTTTGCTGGGGGGAACCCTGAGTAAAGGAGACACAACAGAGGCTTATAAAAAAAATCACATGTGGTATGGAGAAAGTAGAGAATGACAAGGGTTTCCCCCTTTCTCCAGGGTCATCTGAAGAATTTGCATGATAATGAGATTCAGGACAAACAAGAGGAAGTACTTCACATAGCAGTTCGGCCACATCCACACCATACATTTAAAGCAGTAGGGTGCCCCTTGAAACTGTCATGGCTTCCCCCAAAGAATTCTGGGAGCTTTAGTTTCTTACGGAAGCCGAGAGTTGTTAGGAGACCCCTATTCCCCTTCCAGAGCTACAATTTCCAGAATGGTTTAACCATCAGTTCCTCTGATAGTTCTTCCTACACACACCCACACCCAGTGAAGCTTTAGGTGTAAATATGTGTAAATAAGCCATCCTTCTGAAAAACACTAGTCTCTGCTGTGCCTTGATTTCCCAAGGGAAACACAACCTGCCCCCCCCCCCGGAATCTTGCTACCGCTCAGTAGAAATTGGGGGTAGCGTGTAACAATATACATTTTTGTACACATTACTTGTTTGGAGAACTGCACTGCAAAACTCAGAGAAGTGTAAATTTTAAAGAATGGCTGTGCTTCAGTTCACATATTGTTTCAGAAAGAGTAAATAGGAACTGAATCAAATTCATCACCCGTCCCTATCTGAGCTATATATTTTTAGGATCCACTGGTTGTAAACTGTTTTAACTGATATTAATGTATTTTTGTGTTTCTGTAACCCACCTGGGATGTTATGGTGACAGGTGGGTAAGAATTATTATTATTATTATTATTATTATTATTATTATTATTATTATTAATAGCAGGAAGAAGAAGAAGAACAGCTACAACATCAACACAGCTATAAGTCTAGGAGAAACCAGAGGCAAGAGAATGTATAAATAAATAACAGCTCCTTTTTTTTGCAAGTAGATTTCAGCTGATGACCAGTAATAACAAATGACATTAGTTAGAGAAACCAGTCCAAAAAAAATGGTAAAAGGCCAACTGTATGTGTTTTTCAAAGCGCTCGTGCTGTCAAATGGTTTAAATATAAGCCAATTTGCCTTACATTTATTTACTAACACCTACTTCAGGATTACATCACAGGACTCCTTCTTAGGACACTGGCCCTCATCCAGGAAATTTATTTGATACGAATGTCTTAACTTATACTCTCTCTTTTCATCTTTCCCAACTTTAATATAAAGGGGGGAAAACACCTGCTTAAATCCCTGGGGGCTGAGTCCCAGAAGTACAATAAAAATAGTTAATACCATGAACATAAGACTCGGTACAGTATTTTATTTTTGCTTTACTAATATTGCTTTTTGGGGGGTGGGGGTTCCCTTGAGATCCCCTGTATGTCAGGTGCCATGAGAGCATGTGATGGGACACAAAATAAACAGAGACCTCTGTGACAGTCTCTCTGCTGAATTTTTCACCTCATAAATATGCCACTTCAGTAGCAAGTCGTTTTTTCAGGAACTTTCTTCTGCCTATGAGCAAGATGATACTGTCCTGGAAAAACAAGACTTTAAAGTTCATATTGAACTGTTCCTATGAAAAGATGGGGAAACACTATCATTTTGTTTTCATTTTCTTTGTATAACCTATCTTAATCCCCATAATTGGTCGTGTGAGAAACCAGAGTCTAATTTGCTGAGCAGGGTTTGAAATCTCTGTGCATTGTGGGAAAACATTTCACATGGGCAAGGAGTTGGTTTGTCTGCATGGTCTTCATCAACTATCCCGGCATTCACCAGCAGAAAAATAAAAACTCTTGCCATCCATATGGCTCCCCTCTCTATTTGATGCAGTTGTGACATGAAGCAGCTGCCATTTGGACTGTTTAAAATGGCGCTATCTTCATGTGTAAGCAGGCAGGAGCTGTTGAATGACAAACACACAGAGTACCTCCTCCAAGTTCCTACCATCCATGACTTTGCTGAATGTTAGCGCAATAAATATGTGGTGGAATCCACTTGCATCCTGTGGAACATGGATTATGTGACAGAAATATAATTCCATCCAAGGATGAAGAACCTATGGTTCTCCAGATGTGGTCAGCTCCCAACTGCCCCCATCCCAGCATGGCGAGATGGTGGGAGTTGCAGGCCAGAAACATCTGGAGGGCCTCAAGTCAGCCACCCCAGCGCTAAAGTTATCCTTTTCGTATGATTTCTCACTATCTGTTCAAGATTCCTCTTTAAATAATTTGAGGAATGTGGCATTACAGAGCAACGATATGATTTCAGTAAACTAAGCAGCTGCTGCGCCGAGGCTAATGCTGGCTTATTGTGGTTGTGGTTTTACAGTCAATAACCAAGTGAATCAACAGCACAACAATAGCTGTGAGAATAAAGGCTCGCTTTGAGAGATGAAGCACTGGGAATTCTATCACCTCCCATCTTAAGCATTTGCACAGCAGCTGGGAAGCTCTTGATGTGGCTCCATCTCACCTGCTCCTGCTTCCTGCTCTCCTTTCTTATGGTTCTTCACCTTTAAGCTGGACTTGGGACTCAAACAGAGGACTTTTTCCAACAGAGGACAGTCCTCTGGCAGCCCTTCAAATAAGGGATTCTCCTCTGTAATGCAGAGCACGTGGCCACCCTGAATGAATTTGAACCCCAGACTAGGAAGATTGGCTTCCACCACCAGCATGGCCTACTTTTTTGAGGAGGGAGGTTCATACAGTAGCAAACAGATTCCAAAGGAACAACAAACAAACCAACAAACCCAGGCCTCCCACTTCGCAAAGTGAAACTTTTTTTTCCTTTGCAGAAGGGCGGTTTTTATTTGGAACACAGCTGCAGAGGGGATATTGCAATTCTTTCTTTCCTTTTTTTTATTAATGTTGTTTCTAATGACATGTTTAGTGTCACATCTAGTTAATCTCTGACTCTGGCCACTTAGTTCACAGTTATCAACGAGAGTTTCTCTGACAGCAAGAAGTAAACATTTTTAAACTGTACTTCCTCAAAGCAGCTGTTTTTGTGGTTCGTGTAGTTTTGCAACCATCAAAGAGCGTTCCAGCCAGAGTAAGGGGGATTTAACATTGAAGAACTTTTGCATGTGTGCTTATTAGACGTCAGGGTTTAGGCACCTGGTTTGCTGAATGTTGACCAGGACCACTGGATCTTAAAACACACACATTTTACATTCTCAGCAGGAAATAACTTTGGGGGGGGAGTGGCATGGCAACCAGTTCAAAAATTAACACTGCCCAATATTGCATGCTAAACAAATTTCTATTCCAAACCAGGCAGTTATGAACTTTGGCAATTTCAGCATCACCCCTAACCTGGGTTTTGAATTGATTTCACATGGGACTGCGCTGCAGGCAAAAGAGACATTGCTGACTTGCATCTTTGTCCTCTCTGGGGGCAGGGGAAGTTGAATTGTGTGTAGATATCACAGTCTGGGCAAAGGCAGTGTCTCTGTTTCTGAGCAAATGTCACTTTAGACCACAGATGTGTGTTGTTGTTTTTTAAAAAAGTTTTTATTAAAATTTGTGAACAATAAAAAGAAAGAGAAAATTTTACACTCAAATGGAAGGAAACAATGGGGTGAAAGGCACTAAAATCATATGTAACATAAGATCCAGCAAAACAGAAGGCAAAATAGTTACAATATTTTCAATGCAAGTAGGCATTTCCTTAAACTAAGGAATTCACTTGCCCAGTGAAAAACTGGAGGAATGAATGAGTTAATATTGTTGTTTCCCCTGCTTCCCAATGATTAGCAGTCCAACAGAAATATAAAGAGCATATATCTGCCTCAACGAAGCCACACCTTGGAGTAAACAGGAGGGACCATACAGCCATGTGCTTCTTCATTTGTAAAAAAAAATAAAATCATACCATATTGCCTCCCAAAAATCAAATCATAGGGCTTCTTAGTGATTTCTATATGCATCTCCCCACTGTGCAATTTGAAAGGTAGTTTCAAACTACCATTCAAACCTTATCCAATGTGCAAGGAAAGTATCATTCAAATCCAGTAAAAAGCATCATTTGAAGCATTAGCAGCCACACCTTCTTGCTAGCTGGCACTTGGGATACTACATCTCTGTTTTAACATTTCTTAATGTTACCTGCAAAATTATTGCGCGAAGCCCAGCAATCAGTTTTTCAGGAGGGGTGGCAGCTTAACCCAAAGCCAAGATAACATTGAACTAAACAGGCAACAGAGATGAAGAACTGGTCCCTGGTATTTTCCTCTAGCTCCATCAGCATCCGTCAGACCTAATCTTTCACCAGGCTTCCTGTGGATGACTATTGACCTGTTTCTCCAAAAACCACTAATCCTTGACTAGTTCTGAATGAAATAGAATATTAAGAGAAACTTTCTCTGGAGCCCAATAAAAGAACTTGACATTCTTCCAGTTCTTCAAGCCTGCAAATCCTTCAATTATATGTGTTTTTTTAATCTGGTCTAAGCTACGTAGCTCTTTCTGCTTTCAGTCACTGACAGATATACCTTAGTGTTGTTCTTGTTTCCCCTAATTTAATTTCATGAACTGTACTATGAAGAATGACCTTCTCTGTTTCACTCTTTCGACTATTCCCGTAGCTACTCTAAGAGAAGCACAACAATGTAGCTTTTCTTTTTAAAAAAAGGGAAAAGGGAAAAAGCCACAACTGTTTTTGAAACTTAGAGCCATGCACAGAAAGCAGGATTTAAGTTGGGATTCTGATTTTGGGGAATCCGGTTAGGGTCTTGGGTAGAGGTGAGGACTTGTTGTCTTTGTGCCTTCCCCCAGCCTCTGTAAGGCCAATGTCCCATCTAGTCCAGCTTCCTGATCTCACGGTGGCAAACTACAGTAGATGTGCATGGGAAACCTGCAAGCAGGATCAGAGTGTGAGGGCATTCGAGGTGATCTTTTCACACAGCTTTTCATAAGCATCTTGCAATCCTTCCCTGCTCCGTTTCGCCATTTCTTCTCCTATGCGGAAGTTACCACACCAGGAAATTATGAAAGCAACAGTGGTTGGAGGGCACTAGACACAAAGCGATAAGGATGCTGGTTCTTAAGTCCTTTAAAACTAATATGCACATCAATAAAACACTATGGAAAAAAGCACGACTTCGTGTATTAATGACTGCATCAAGATTATTTTTGTCCGGTGTTGTACTAATGCACAGGAGCACATCTGTGTACCACGCACAAATAGTCTCGATGCGATCTGTGATGGAAAACATGTGCACGCTCCAACTTGCCATGCAAAGCAGGGCAGGTTAGATCCTCTTTCTCTCAATTAATTGCCACTATCACATGTGGTATCCGACATCTGAACACGTGGAAATCCAGACCTGAGGCTTTTTGAGAGGAAGGGACAAACTTTAGCCAGCTCTCTTCCATTACCTAGGTAATTTTAGACATGAACAGTCAAACACATGGGTGAGACCAATGTAATGAGTTGGGTCACATCAACACCACACATATTAATTACATGACTTCCCCCAATGAATCCTAGGAACTGTAGTTTGCCCCACACAGAGCTACAATTCCCAGAACCCTTAACAAAACACAGTTCTCATGATTTTTTAAGGGAAGGCCATCTGCTCTAAATGAGAGTTAAATGTGATTTAAAAGTATGATGTGAATAACTTAGTTAAAGTTATTCTGGCTTCCAACTCCAGTTTTTATTAAAGGATTCAAGAGAAGAGGGGAAGGAAGACAGAAGCAGCAGTAAAGAAAAACAAAACCAGTAATTTCTAGCTAACCTTACCGATACTGTTCCTACATTAGTTTCAGGAAGTTATATATAGCACAATGTCCTGGTACACACAGAGTTGTATGGGACCCATTTGAAGGTTGAAATAAATTAGCAGAGATCCTGAGAACAAATAGAGACAAGGGACAAGGGACTGAGGGGCTTCTTCACATTTTGGAGGGGCAATCTGAAACCACTAGATGCTAGCCTCATAATTGATGTAATTGGCTAGGAAGCCAATCAGAATTTCTTTAAAAGCTAGTTCCACTTCAAATGTTCCATTACCAAAGAAACGGTCAATTCCAATCATCTGGGCTACAGTGGTACCTCGGGTTAAGAACTTAATTCGTTCCGGAGGTCCGTTCTTAACCTGAAACTGTTCTTAACCTAACTTTAGCTAATGGGGCCTCCCGCTGCCGCTTGGTCCACCATCGTGAGATTTCTGTTCTCACCCTGAAGCAAAGTTCTTAACCCAAGATAGTCTGTAACCTGAAGCGTCTGTAACCTGAGGTACCACTGTACTGTTACTGCTATTTTTTTGTTCTCTTTTCTTTTTAAATAATTGGGACATAAAACATTCTAGGGCTTCCTTAGTAGGGATGTGAGATACAAATGCTAAGTCGGGGTGAGAAACCTGTGGCCCTTCTGATGTTGCTAGGCTCCCATTGTCCTTGACAATAAGGCCATGGTGGCAAGGGATGGTGGGAGTTGCAGTCCAATCACATCTAGAAGGCCACAGTTTCTCAATCCCTGCTCTAGGTGATGCTGTTAGTTTACTTCAGAATACAGGGGCCGTCACACAATCATGCATAAAATAAAATCATATCATATCAGTGTTGCTTTTTTTTGTATGCACAGGTGAACACTGGAAATGTAGAGCAAAGTGTGACATACTCCAGTTCTGGAGCAAATTTCAGGCAGTTTTTTCCCCCAGCTAAACTGGAATCCAGAAGGTGTTGAAACAGGGGACAGAGCCAACCCATGATAAAGGAATAAGAAAAGGAAAGGGTAGGGAAAGTCAGTTCATCCCTACAGACGACTGAAAAATAGTCGTCTTATTGTCCTTTTTCATTTCAGTAAACTATCCATGTCAGTCTCGGCAGTCTATTGTTCCCCCTCAAGTAATGACAAGTAAGTTGAAAGCAAAGGAAATGGGCTGACACTCTTTGAGAGCTCCTACAGAGCTGGATGGGAGAGAAAATAAAGGAGGAGGCAACAGTGCTGTGTCTTCCTGTTTGTCTGAAGGAGGTTGGTTTTAATCCCCAAAGAGCAGCCTTGCATTTTGCCAGCTAGTTTGGCAAGCATATTTTGTTTAAAAATAGTGGAGACAACCCTTCAGCATAACAGCTGAGAGCTCTCCCAAGACGGGTTCCTGAGACTGGTGCATCCATTGCCTTGTCCAGAAGAACTCAGCCATCTCATCCTCCTCATATTGGATGTATGTGCAGCCTAGGCTTATGCAGATTTACCTGGAAGTAAACCACACTGACTTCAATGTGACTTACTCTCAGAGGTGAGTGTGGCCGAGGATTGCAGCCTCAGTGGGAAACACTACTTTCAGGTTGTTAGCAACAGCATTGTACAGCTGAAACGCCTAGGACCATCTGGTCCAACCCAGGCCCATAGAGGAAGCGCTCCTCTAATCTAACAGAGGAGCTCTTATCACACACTTATGCAGGACATAGCTTGGTGCTGAGTTACACAGATCAAAGGAAACCATTTTAGAACGTGGCTCAGCTCTTCCTGCAGATATGGCTGCATGCACTTAGCCGCAGCATATTAAATACTTGACTCTAGGTGCAGGATTCTGTCCATATTGTTCTCTGGTTCCACTTACTCTCAGGCAGATGACAATGGCTGCCGATGAAAGAGATGTCCAATTTAGACATTCAAGTTATGAAATGCAGGTTCACCTAGCAATTCTTTTGAATTCTGCGCTTCTAATGGACTCCATAACAGTGGTATGAAACTGTGGTATTATACACACATAATGAGAGAGAGAGAGAGAGAGAGAGAGAGAGAGAGAGAGAGAGAGAGAGAGAGAGAGAAATATGTGTCCATAGGCATCTGGTTGACCTGTGAGAACAGGATGCTGGACTAGACGGGTTCCTGATCCAGGAGAAATCTTCTTAAACGTGTGCGTGTGTGTGTGTGTGTGTGTGTCCACGCATATATCCAGATGGAAAATATCTTGAATGTCATTCAACTACCTAAAATTGTGTCCAAACCTCTCTTTATTTGTATTCTTTTCTCATAGCAATGGGAAAGACGCTATCCGGAGGTCAAAGCGAAGCAGTTGTAAATAAAATACCAATTGTATTTCTAAGGGAACTGGTTGTCCTCTGCTGATATAGCCAGCGGCTAATGTTAGCTCCATCTGGGATCTGCGTGAGTACAGGCTTCCCTTTCTCTCTGCTCCCCCCCCCATCCAACTCTCAAACTCTCTGTGTATTAAATATAACAGGTGCACAGACTTGGGTTTGTTTTTCTTCCTTTGCTCCTAAGGAAATCATAAACAAAATATATGGCTAGAGGATGGTTTCTGGGGTGCCCTGTGAGCTAACGGAGGGGGGAAATGGATCAATGAATGATCAGCAGGGACAATAAATCAACACACTGAAAAGAGAGTTCAATGTACTCTCTGGGCCTCGGGAGCACAGTCCAAGGACAAGGCCTCTGTCAGTCAGGGCCTAGCATTAATGTCAAAGACAGCTGGAGTTGGCAGCTTGCAGCTAAGAGGAAATGATTGAGCTGTCTGTCAGTTGCTAGCGATCCACTAGAGGCCATTGTGGCATAAAGGAAAAGTTGCTTTAGAGAGCAGGGAGGGAGGGTCCTTCCTCGCTTGCTGTCTTCAATGGTTACAAGCCAGTAAGGATGAAGGGTTCAAATTTAAGCTGAAGCAAATAGACTTTTCATGCTTAGATCCTCATTAAGACATTAAAAGAAATACTAGTTTTCCCTGAAGCATGGACCCTGAATAGACATTACCTTAATTGCGTGGTTAGCAACTAAATTTAGTTTTAATAGTTGGGAAGGGGGTTTACATTTTTTGTATGGATCACAGCATGCAGGAAGGGGTTTTTAACTCTTCCTTCCCCAGACATGATCCTGACGATAATCATACACACAGTCTTAGGGCAGAGGAGGGGAGCTTCCCTTGTCTAGGATTAAAACCCAGCACTCAAAATCCCATGGATCTTGTTTAATTCACAGTGGTAGGGAAAAGAAGGTTATCAGCATAAATGTATCACAATGTCATGGACTATATGAATATGCATGAGTTTGCTCTCTGTTCTTCTAAACTATTGTGAGTTAGGAGGGAAAGAGGATCTTCCACCACTTCTCTGTAAATTGTGAAATTTCCGCCACATCATAATGGAAATTCTGCTTGTCAAGATTATTGCTGCTGATGGCATTTCCACAGGATAATTGGCAATATGCTCTGGTTGCCAGCTCATGAACTGGATCCTCTAACTTTCCCTTTAACATCAGTTTGCTGCTGTGATCTCAGACAGAGGGAGGTATAGTGCTGGGAGTAAGAAAATTTGATAGATTGTTGAAATTTGTTCCACCATTTGGTTTTTATCCTATCCACCAAGCATACTCTCCAGTCTGGTGATGGTAGGTCACTACATAATCAAACAAGTAATTGACAATTTGATCACAAATGAGGGGGCCATCCTTGTATTTATTACTGAGGCTGGGTGGGATTGATTTGATATAGTTCAGATACTTAGTGCAGATACTGAACAGTCAGGAAGTTCATCTTCCTCTATAGGGATTCTATCTCCCTCTTGAGAAGACCCATCCATTCTGCTGTGAGTTTTAATAGGGTGACCTGGTGTTGGGCTACAGAGAACAGAAAAGGGTTGCTGCTAGTGTGTCATCCACCTAGTGCCCATTGTTGGCCCTGCCTGAGCTGACAGGCATCTCTTTGGAGCTGGAGAACCCCAAAACTGTGGTTCTTGCGGATTTCAACATTTACACTGGGGGGGGGCACCTCAGATGGCCTACTAAGACTTCATGGCTGCTGGGACAACCTTGGGGTTCTCATTCCATCACTAGCCTGACACATGTTGCAAGTCATACCCTGGACTTTTTTGTGACGTGTACAACAATGTATATGCGGGTGTAAAGTGTGATCGTAACATACAAAAATGCATTCTGTTGGGGAACACTGCTTGCAAAAATGTGCATATTAGTCAAAAATGTGTTTATCAGAATAAATTTACACTGAAATGCTGGTGGATTTCCTTGAGGACTTTTGTGAGTGCAAAATGAATTTAAGATTGGAAAAGTGAGAAATGCAGAGAACTGAAACTGGCAGATTCATCTCTCACTAGCTATGACTCTTGTCTGCATTTCTGTTGTCATTGGATCCCACTTCTGCAAGGTCTGGAAGAAGTCTTCCCTGCTAGAATGTAGTCATGAATGTTCTCTGTGGGTCCCTGCATCTTGCGGCGGGGCAGGGGGGGGGACCTTCCTTCTATAAGCTTGTCAATAATGTGGAAGTGATTAAAATAGTTTACCTAGAGTTTGGGTTGCTGCTGTTTCTTCTTCCCTTTTCATGTTCTCACTTCCCCATGGGCAGTTTATCCCAATTCAATTGCAACGATGTCTGTCTTCTGATTTTCTGGCAGTTTCTGCTAGCAGAACAAAGCTGACAATTACTCCTCAAAGCAGTACGTGCTGATTTCTGATGGAAGTCCCTTGGCAGTAATAAAGCATAGAGGGGACAGTAATTAGCTCCTGCACATCACAATAAACCACAGTTTATCATGACGTATGAATGTGGCCATAGATAGAACCCAAGTTGGCCAAGTCAGGAAGATTCAAAGCATATTTTGGCTCAAATAGCCAGAAGTCATTTGTTTTCTCTGTTACGTATCATCATATGCTTTGCACAATAGTGCCTGTTCTATCTCAAATCCTCAGCAACAGGATGTTGCCTGTTTATTTACTTTCCCATCTTATTTTATTTTATTTTTCTAGTCAGCCTTCTTTATTGTTGTTCCATTTTTGAAACAACATTGCTGGAGACCCCTGCCTGACTGACTCTGTCACATTTTTCAGAAAGTCTGTCAAGATTTCCAAGTTGCTTCCAAGTTATGAAGCCAAATTAGAGTATAATTTAGTATATCAGTATATAATTTAGTATTATATAGAGTATAAATAAAATATCAGTAGGACTTGAAAGGGTTTCATTAGGTCGTTGTTACTGTTACTGTTACTATTGCTATTATTGTATTTTGAGAACCTGGCTGGGCAACTTGGGATATAAATATTTGACTGACAAAATACAATCGCACGTTGTCCCAGGCTGTAATAGAAAGATTTTTACATCCGAATAACAAATAAAGAAGCAACATTTAAAGGCATTAGCCAAATCAGGGACAGAATTTAAGTAGGAGGAAACTGATTGCATTACAGGTGTTGAGTTAAGTCTTAGCTTACTGTTTGATTTTAACCTTTAAGGTCTTATTGTACTGATTCATTTTAGATCTTTGAATTTCCAAATTCTTCTTCCTCCTCCTCCTCCTCCTCTTCCTTGTCTTCTTCTTCCTCTTGGAGTCTTGTTGTGGACATTGGCAAAACAATAAAAAAACACACAACTGAACTGAACTGAACTGAAAAAGAAAGAATAAAATAGCAAAATCATACAGCCAGTGTTACAACCCTGTTCTGAGTGTCCTGTTCTCTCTCCCAAAGCCAGACAATCTTTGCGTATTTTCTACCTTCTTCACAACCTGCTAATTCAGAGTAGAAAAGTAACCCCTTAGATTTACACCTAGATGTTGAGGTTGCTTCTACAAGTATATGAACCTACTTAATGGTTCCTGTATTGCACACCAATAACTGCTAAGCTGTTTGCTTTAAAGTGATTTAGCTAACATTCTGGTTGCAGGGGAAAAAACCAGAAGGATATAATTTTGCAATAAATATTCAAACGGTTCCTGTCAAACGAATTCTTCTTCAGCTAACAAGGCAAAACCACACTGCCACAATTTTTTGCCACTTCAGCAGCTTATATTCATGACAAACAACTCCGCTTCTTGAAAGCAAATACTTCCTTTTCTGGGAGAGTGTGTTGTATATTCTTGTAAGAAGAATTGCTGTCGTCCTTCAACACTGGACTAAGGATGGCATTATGCATCCTACATCAAAAGGCTGAACTGAACCGCGGGGTCTTGCAATCCCCTTGCCACACCAGTTTCTTTGGTACTTTGAGCTGATGGGCAGCCAAGTGCATCTACCCAACTAGGGATTTACACAAGCTGGTGGAATTTCTCAGAATGTAATGACTCAACAAGTGGAAACAAATAAAAAACCACAGTGATATTTGCGCCTTAAATGTGCTTTAAGTAACTGAGTTATGACCACAGCTTCTCCTTAGCTTCCCGTTATTGTGATTGCACATTGTCATCACTTCCCAAATAGATATTTTTATTTAATTTGCTGGTTGAACAGGTTTTATTAAAAGCTTTCAGGATTCTGTGAGTGGCCCAGTAGGAGTGTGGGGATAGAGATACCTGTTCTTCTGTAAGAAATTAGGTCAGGATCTTCAAAAAGTATTTGTTTATTTTCTTTCTATATGAAATTATTGGTCTCTTTTCAAAAACATGGTCCAGAGAAATTTACAGAAAACACACACAAACAAATATGCAGAGCATCTTACAATGAAAACAATATACATAACAGTATAGCACTCAGTGTAAAAGCACAAGAATTGCCTTGATGGATGGGACAAACTAATCACTCATTTGATCTCCTATGATGGCCCAGCAGATGCCCTTGGAAATCTCACAAACATCGGATGATGGGAATGCAGATCCTGGACTTTCTCCCCAGCAATTTGTGCCTTGTTCCCTTCCTCAGAATGAGACAGAGGGGAAGTAGGGGTGCATTGTTAACTCATACGCAGTGGCAAAACATTAAAATAGAGGAGGGCAAGAGGAGTGATGGTGGACAAGGCAAGCAAGCATGGTCCCAGGGGTGCTAATTCAGCACCACTTTTGCCTGAAGCAATTGCCTCAGGTTGCCTAATAGGTGGGCCAGTCCTGGGGGAGCTAGAGGACCCAAAATAGCTGAGTGAGGACTTAGCATACTCTAAGGGTGGATGGTTAACAAGAATCCACTTTGGAATCTGCAACAGGTCCCACTTGTCTTCAGGATTTGGACGATAGTCCTAGTTTACCATGGACCCTGTAACTCTGTTTCTAAGTTCCAACTCTTTGTTTTGTTTTGCTTTAAAAAAAAATAAAACTGTGTTTCCATCCAGCACTAGTGAAATATCCTATCACCAACTCATTACAGCGGTTTCAGGGGATTTGGGAAGAAAAGTAGTGAACATCCTCTTCTTTAACCTGCTATTTCCTGCAATTTATCAAACCTATATTTTTCAAAAGCTCTGGCTGTTGTTGCTTTTTCCTGGAGTGCCATATATCATGATCTTACTGCTTTTGACCTTTTTTCATATTTATGCTGTACTCATTTTTAGGAAAAAAATGGCAAAACACCTCCAAAGTGACTTCATGTGTGAGGTATGAATGACAGATAAGCATGAGATCTGCTCAGTGCAGTCCTTACCACTGGGCAATTGTAGGAAATTTACGAGGGCTGCAGTTTGAAGTGAACTAATCTATTCACTGTAATACTGTAAGTGGTGGATAGGACTTTTCCTTCCCAATGCCTTCATTGCACAGGAAATATCCAGGTGAGGAGGTGATACAGTTAAGTAGTCAGGCCGTGCAGCCGTAGCAGTGACCAGAGGAGGAATGACTGCTGGGAGGAGCACAGAGAAAAGAGACTCTTGTCCCATTAGATGGTAATGTGTATTTTTGCACTTAACATCATAATGTGGCAAGCCAGCCCAGCTGTATTTGATCCCCTTCCTCCTCTCGCTGAGTGGAGTCCTGGAGTTCTGTACTGCACTAAAATCTTAACCTGATGGTACCACTGTTGGAATGGGGTGGGGAAAATTAGAGCAATGAGCAAAGGACTCTGTAGGTGTAGGGTCAAAGGCAAGATAATGCATAGGAAGATGTATTTTACTGAGTCAAATCATTGGTCCAGCTAGTCTTGTTGTACCTATCCTGACTGGCAACAACCTACCAAGGTTTCTCCCAGCCATTAAATGAAACACGTTGTTGTTGTTGTTGTTTTCATTTCTATACCATGCTATATTTTTAAGACAAAAATCTCAAAGTGATTTATAACCTACATTAAAGCATCAAACAATCCAGAATAAAACAGTACTAAAGAAAGTCAAATATAAAGTATACAATCAAAGCAACATAATTAGCAGGAAACTAAAATACTATTGTGAAGATTTCAAAATAAAACATTACAAAAGAGATCAACTGTGGAATGCGCATTTAACGCAGCGAAGTTGACAAAATAATGTCTTAAACAATTCAAAGGAAAACATTACTTAAGGAAGTCAAATATAAAATGCACATTTAGACTAGCATAATTAGCAAGGGGTGGGGGGGAACTATTCTCTTAAGCAGGGGTCAGCAAACTAAGGCCCTTGGGCCACAAGCAGCCCATGGGGGTTGTTTCACTGGCCCATGAGCTGCCCCTGAACTGAGCCGCCCGCTCAATGAGTTTCCCCACGCTGCGCTAAACCGGGGATTCGCTTTTATGGCGCCAGAAATCGCATCTGTGCTTGCGCAGATATCGGACGCAGACGCCGGAAATCATGGGCGCACACTCATGCATGCCCGTGATCTGGCCCACGGGCTCCGCGGCAGCAAACCAGCCCAGGCAAGGTAAGCCTTGCTGACCCCTGATCTTAAGCATAGAACGTATCTGCTGCTGTTGCGGCCAATTCTGCCAATGGTGGTTCATGGCAGCTGTGGAAGCTCAGGCTCAGTGATCTGGGTCTGCACTAGGAGACAGCCAAGATGGTTCCATTCATTGATCAGAGAAACGAAATGAAATGGAAAAAAGATAGGAAGCTGCCATATACCAAGTAAAAACCCTTGGTCCACCTAGTTCAGTATGGTTCACACTGACTGGCAAAATATATTCAGGGTTTCAGATAGGGAATCTTTTCCAGCCCCACCTGGAAACGCCAGGGATTGAACTTGAGACCTTCTCCATGGAAAATAGTTGTTCTACCACTGAGCTATGGCCCTTCCCCATCCCTTCAAATTAAGAAAAGTCAGAGCAATCACATGACTCAGCCCTCTGGGAACACACCTTTTTAGAAGGCAATTGGTTAGCAATCATATGTTTGAAACTTGTTGGTACTGGAAGCAAAACAAAAGAATTATAAATGCTATAGAGAAGGCTAGCCTAGAACTAGGGCTTGGTGGAAACTTACCACATATTTTCATAGAAGTACAAAAGAAACTTTTTTTTCCAACTGTTGAAAATATTTTTTGGCATTTTTTGTAGTCCGAAAAGTGGACTAATTGGTTTCCGAAATCCCTTAGTCTCAAAGTAATTCACAACAAAGCATAAAAACACATCAGATCAACTCATCACTAAAACAATGCATCGGTTGTACCTGTTGGTTTGCATTGCCCATTCAGGCAATAACTTTGAATTAACTTCACTTGCCCCCAAGGACATCCAAACTTATCTAAACCTGGTTATGTAGGTCCATCACATTAGCCCAATAGGCTGGGATCTCCCCGTGAGTAATCCAGGAAGGAGACTGGCACATCAGCCAGGGGGAAATGGCACTGAATCAGCAGTAGCCAGGAGAAACAATGACGTTATTCAGCACAGTGATTGTCATCACACATTTATATGGGGTTTTTGAGAGGGGGTCATTCTACCACACTAGAAGACCTATTTTCAACAATGAGAATAAATCAAATCTGGAGGACAATTATTCTACCCTTTCTCCTGTGCTGCCTCATATGCTTGAAATAACAGTGTAATGTCGCCTCTCTTAGTTTCTTTAAATTCCTCCTCACATTCCCCACAAAGTTTCCAGCCCCCTCAAACCCTTGGAACCAAGCTTGTAACAAAGCCTAACATTTGTCATTGAAACAATTGCTTGTTATTTCCCTATTTACTCCTACCTCCACCTTCTACCCTTTCCTTTGAGGATTCCCCTATAATGTATTAAATTTTGCACATTAAGTTTCTGGAGGCAGGGAGCTGCACTCTATAAAGCACCATCACATTGAAGGCAATAATAATAATAATCAGCAAAAAATAGCAGGGGCAGAGCTGCAAATGGAAGACACTCCAAACTATGAAATGGAAAGAAAATGGTTAGATGTCATCCACATATCAACGACAATGGACACCATACCCTTAGATGACTACTGACAGGAGTTTCAGGTAACATGAGGAAAAAGGAACTAGGAATGTGTAGGATATATCCAGCCTCATATAACCAACATGCTTAACTCTGGTTAATTCATGAAGGGGTTAAGACCATAGAGTAAGCAGTCCTGCCAGGCTTAGCTAGGTCACACCCCATCACCTTGGGAGGAAGAGCCACCAAACTCTTTGTTCTCCCACTTTCCACCATTCTTTTTTCCACCATGTGAACCGACCAGTAAGAATGTCTAAGCTGAATGATCCAAGCTTAGCCCACATGGCTTTAGCAAGGCATATTTGTGTTTCAATACAAATAATTTAGTAACATTTACTCATTTTGAAGCTAAGTTAAACTGTGTCTTTTCTTGCTGCTGTATGGAAAAGCACATGAATCTGACCTTTGAACAGTTTGTAAGTAAACCATTTTTAACTTCCAAATGTTATTAAAATGACCAATGAGCTACATATATTGTGATTACTTTGATAGTTTCACATCTGTCAATGAACTCAACCAAAAACTGTACAAAAGAACAGAGATCAATAACCAACAGTCAGAAATCAAAACAGAAATATTGGTGTCAAAGATTATGATGATGATTTATTGATTCTGATGAAATTTAATGCTACAATAGGTTTCAGGGAAGTAAAATGTCCTAATACCAATCCATGACTTGGAGCCTTTTCACATTCTACAAATCCATTTGTGGTTTGTTGCAACTGCTTTATACTAAATGGCAATGAAGTAACTTCACATAATCCTCACATGTTAACAGTGACTTGCCTCCATAGGAAAAAGACAAAAGAACCACGATATCCTGCTATATTAACCTAGCTAAAAGTACCCAACAATCATACAAACACAAGGGAACTCAAGGGAACAAACCATCTTGTTCACCTTTCAAACTACATATATTTCTACCATTTCATGAATTACACAGAAGAAAGCCAAGACTGGAAACCAAGTGCATCTGTAGCTTCCTGACAAGTATCCATGCATCAAAACATGTGCTTTTTGCTTCCACACTTAATTTTTTTAGACATTTAAAGCAGCTTAAGCGTCTATCTCAAAATCTAATCTATAAAGCTGCATTTGGTCTTGCAGCATACTCAGTGCCAGATTTACATATAAGCTAAACAAGCTATAGCTTAGGGCCCCACACTCTTGGGGGGCCCCAAAAAATTTAAAGGGGAAAAAACTGGATGTACATTTCCAAAATATAAGTTCAACAATTACTTTGATAAAATACATATTTTGTTATGTGCAAATGGCTTTGGATTAGGTCCAAAAATTACCATATAGAATATATTCAACACAAAAAACAGTGACAATTTGTTGTTGACAAAGGACAGCTGGACATATAAAGGGCCTCATTACCTTCAGTAGCTTAGGGTCTCATCAAACCTAAATCCGGCCCTGAGCATACTACAGATTCAATTGCAAAACAACTGCTGACGTAACATCTCTGGGAAATTCTCAAAAAACAGTATCACAGCATTATAAAAAGATCTTCCTGATAAGCTGTGATTCGTGGATGTATTCCAAAAGAGATACTTTATTTATTTTATTTTTCATTGCTCATAAAACTCTGACCCTAAATGGACTCGCTTGCTGTCATTTTGTATCTATCTGATTGCTTTTAAACTTATCCAGGACCAAATCGCTGCACTGTTAGAGTCAATGGAAAAGCTTCCTAATAAATTCCACAGAGCAGCAATTTGGCCCGTAAGAGCTTCATCTAGGGAGCATAGACTGAAATGTATGCTGATGGTTGCAGCAGAATGGAATGTAGGACAGGGAGATGCATTGCACAGATAGAGGCTCGAGGGGGGAGGTGTCCAAGTTGTCAAAACCAATCTTCTTTTATTCACTCACTGCATAAAAAATCTTGAGGTTGCAATCTTATTGCACACTTACCTGGGAGTAAATCTTATTGTACTCAGTGAAGCTTACCTCTGAGTTGATATCTATAGCTGGGGGGGAAATAGATTATCAGCTCTCCAAAGTTCTCTGCAGTTTGCTGTGGGAGTCCTAAAACAGAGGGTTCCCTTAGTCTTTAGTAACTGATCATATGATAGTTGAAATATACATCATTGCAGCCTAATAGGTTATAGTTAATCAATATTTTCACCCAGCAAAAGATGGAATGCTGGGAACGAAAAGACTTCAGTATATATCATTTGCCAAAGGAGAAGGATTTATAGTAGCAACTCGACCTTTTTTAAAAAAGAGAGAGCAAGAATCTTGATAGATTTGTCTTTAAAAAGCAGATATTACAAATAGAAATCTAACAGTCAGGAATCATTTCTTCCTCCCTGTATTTTCAATTATCATTTGAACTGAAATGAATCACTGGCTATATATTTTTTTTTCAGTTGGAAACTGTTTTACTTCCCGTTTCCCCTCTGGACACATAATTTTGATTTATAAACATGGCAACCCAGAGCAAGAGGAAGTTTTAAGCACAGTATATTCTTCTACTGGGGCTCTTTCCCCCTAAACACTTTGCAGGTGGAAAAAAAAATATGGTCCCTATCTGCCAGATGCTACTGCTGCTGACCAACCCCCATTCACTTCAATGGAGGTGAGGGTGGTAATGTAAGCCCCCTTTACAATCAATACAAATTGTCCAACAGCATCCATGCCAGGTGGATTGTCTCCTTTCTTTCTTTCTTGGAATAATGGATTGTCTTGCAATTTAATTCGCTAAAGCTTTAAGGTTCATCTTTCACCAAAGGTCTCACATGCTGCATTTAGTTATGGTTTCCTCCGTTTGAAATGTACTTTTTATCCGGGATCAAACTGTCTTCCAGTTATAATGTCTTATAAATCTCCAATGCAGTATTATTTATTGTTTAGCTACTGCATGGTTACTTTATTGAGTCTGAATGAATAAATCAGTTTTCCACATCTCTCTCTTCTGTCTGCTGATGTTTTGATTTGGTTTCTCTCCAAAAAGTCAGGGCTTGATTGGAAAACCATCTCATGATGACCAGATCCCCACTTACAAATAAGTAATGGGGTTAGGGTCTTTTAGATATTGATTTCACGCTGCATATTTTAACACAGGGCTATGCATTTTGTAAGGAGTGTCTTTTTTAACAGAAAGAAAATAAACTCAGTGAGTAATATGAGGCAAGAATGCTGAATTATGGGTTTTGCACCCTTACTGCATCTTTTTCAAAACGATTCAGGGTTTTAAATTAGGAAGAGCACAAGTTAAAAATCAGGTTTCATAAAATCACCTACAATTAACAACATTTAATTAAAAATATATATACTAGAAGTCTAGTTAGGAGTATGCTTTGCATATATCAGGTGTGGGGAATCTTTGGCCCTCCAAATTTTGATGAACTACAACTCCTATCCTCCCTGGCAATTGGCCATGATGGGGAGTTGTAGTTTGGCAACATCTGCAGGGCCAAAGGTTCCCCGCACCTGCCCTATACAAACCAGCATATTCAGTCCTTACCAGCAGGGCTGGCTGTTGGGCAGAGTGAAGAACCTGCCTCAGGTGGCAGGAATAAAGGGTGAGATGTTGGAGAACAGAGCTGTGTGCATCACACAACCTGCCGTAAGCTTACTAAACTAGCCTGTTGTCTTCAGGTGTAGTAGAAGATTCTCTCAACAGCAAGACTGGTCAGCTTTAGACATGGAATGGAAGGGAGTTACCATCTTGTCCTTTGACTCAGACATCAAAAGCAGACCCTCCAAGTGTCCAAGTCCTGGATTTTCAGAAGCCATCCCAGTTTCTGATTTGTCCTGGAATGCCCCACTTTTCCTTAGGATGTCCCTATTTTCTTTGGAGAAATGTTGGAGGGTGTGGAATAGGATGTCCCTATTTTATTCAGAGGAAGGTTGGAAGGGACATCTCTATTTTCATCTGAGAAATGTTGGAGGGTATGCAAGGCCTTTGGCCCACCCTGCCTGCCATATCCAGTTGTCACTGAAGCATAGAATCGTAGAATTGTAGAGTTCGAAGGGACCCCAAGGGTCATCTAGTCCAACCCCATGCAATGCAGAAATCTCAGCTACAGCATCCATGACAGATGACCAGCCAACCGCTGCTTTAAAACCTCCAAGGAAACAGAGTCCACAACCTCCCAAGGGAGACAGTTAAAGCAAGCCCAGGTAGAAGAGCCTGGAAAGATATCTCTGCCAGTCTTTGGAGATGTGTTGCAAGTCAGAGTAGACAACGCTACACTAGATGGATCCATGGTCTGGTCTGAGTCCATTTGAGGTAGCTTCATATCTTTCATTTCATTTTGGAAACTCCTAATGGCATGCAACAGTCCCAATCCTGGTCTTCGTTAGGCACACTTCAAACTTACCCACATCATGTGCCATCACACCCCATCTTTCCCACTGAAATCAATGGGACTTAAAATTGGTTTGACTTCGATGGGATTCTGCCTTATGTGAACTTCTTGATTAAGGCAATGAATAGATTGATTATTTTACTGTATTTTACTCCAACACAGAAGTTTTGTTCGATAGGGCTTACCTCAGAGTCAACATGCCTAGGATTGTGCTCTGGTTTGTTTGTTTTAGTCAAAATAAACAGGGCCATTCCATACACAAGTAAAAATAATGGAGGCAGGGAGAATGGTCCAAAAATATTCTCTGTCTGCAACATCAATTAATATTACAAGTAGTGGCACACAAAAAAAGGAAGTGTGGAGAGAAACAGTATAGAATCAAAAGTGGCAGATGTTCTCTCTGAGGAACATAAATTAAAACAGGAACCACTAATAGAGAGGACTTCCTGGATCATTGCAGGGAAAAATACATCTTTATTAGTCCCAATAATGCTACCCACATAACACTGAGAGAATAAGAAGAGGCCGCAAATCCACCCTGTACATTTTGAGAAAAGAGCAGTTGTAAACACTAGAAAGATCAACTGTTTTAACACACACACACACACACACACACACACACACACACACACACACACAATGGCACACAAAATATGAAAACTTTTTGGAACTTCTGGAGGTGGCTTGCAAGAAGCATGGGGATCTTTGGAGAGCTAGTGCTCTTTCAGGACCTACGTTGTGCCTACTTGATCCCCACCTGCTCAACTTTTATCGATGCCTCAAAAAGAGCACAATTTTCCAGTACCCTGACCACACAAGGAAAGTAACACTCTTTCCTTCTGCATGGAGAGATGGGATACATTAAACAATATACATCCATTCTAAAGGACATTGAGGGATGTGCATGGTTAAATTCAGGTTTCTTTGCAATCTATATACACTTCTAGCTGAAGGTGAACAATATTAAAAGATAGGCCGTTGTTTTTATTCAGATAATGCTGCTATTTTCATTGTTAGCATTATTTTATTGGACCTTTTAAAAATTGTTATTTTTTCATATGTTTCTATGTGCTGCTTGTATTTACTGGCGGTGCTAGATATTAATTATAGATAGGCTTGTTTTCCTAACTTTCTTGTAGAGTCCACAGACTTTTGAAAAGTTCCAGGAGAAACCTATTGAAAAAGATAATTGTTGGGATACTAAGACACCTTGGCTGGAATTTAAACAGGAGAAGATCCAGAACTAAGGTACTGTATTTGATTTTGGCTTCCTTTTAAACTTTGATTCCCAATAGCTGTTTCTCATGACATCTGAATTTCCTTGATTCAAATTTCAGTGTAACTTTTAAAACCTTTTCTCCACAGTTACACCTTCCCAGCTTCTTTCCCACAATATATTTACATTCCTTGTTTAAAACTGTACCAAAAAAAACAGAGCGAAGATGATTCCCAGGTTCCTTTATTAGATAAAATACACTACCAGTACCTCAGCAATCTCTGACATCTTCTGCATAATTCCATAGTTTATGTGATAATGCTCTTCTGTTTTTTCTTCAGTGGGATGCATACTTCCAAATTCATTTCCTGTTAGAGAATATGCTGAGCTTTCCATAAAAGTAAGTGCAGCATTAACAATAAAATAAATATTCTCTTTAAAGGGTGCATTGTAGCATTGCCAGCTGCTAGCTGTTCATTTCTTGGTTAGGCAGATAGTCATTAATTGTTCAGGGTGATTGATAGAGATCTTATGCATTGAAGCTAATTGTTTTAAAAAAAGGGTTTCCTGCTAGGTGAGGAATCTTGTCTGTTTGAATCTTACACAAAGCAGAAACTGGGGAAGTCTTCAAACAATATGTAATTATTGACTTTTCCCCATTGTTTTGATGCTACTGTTACTTTTGAACTAAGTGACGGGAAGGTAATCAGTGTTTCTGTGTGCTTTGGCACTCGTCATGGTGTCCCATTGTGCCAGAAGTGGTTTAGTCATGCTGGCCACATGACCCAGAAAAGCTGTCTGCGAACTAACGCCAGTTCCCTCGGCCTAAAGTGAGATGAGCACTGCACCCCATAGTTGCCTTTGACTGGACTTAACCATCCAGGGCTCCTTTACCTTCACCTTTACATAAATTTGTTTCAAAGTTATATAAATAGTTACATCACTTACAATAAATAGCAGGCAGCAAGAAGACGAATGCAGTATTTGGCAGGAACCGAACTGCAGTGGAATGGGAACAGCACTGATTGTGACGAATACAGCTCGGAATGAAAACTGCTGTCTTCTTACATCCCTCCCTAAACCTTCAGCATGAGGTGGGCCATCTAAAAGACTATGTGAATAAATATCAGTTCATCAATGTCTTCTGTTTTGTTGGAGTCTTTGGCTTATGTTTCTATTTCTTGCTGCTTAGCAATCTTTTCATGCTGATTTTATGCAGTCATCCATTAAATGAAAAATGTGCTGTGCTTTTCCAGTCTGTCATAATAGTTCTTAGCTGCTATAAAGATATCCACTATGACTGGCCATATCTTACGCACAAAGTTTAGTTTCCTGAGTTGGTTATCCATAAATATAATTGAGTTTGTATGTGGTTGGCAGTTAACAATGCATCCTGTGACCTGGATCTAAAATTTTTCGGTTACACTGAATGTTCAGAATGCTTTTTAAAAAATTCAGTGCAGAATGTTGTGTGTGCTTTTAACATCTGTTTACAGCAAGGGTGGGGTACTGGATCCAGTTCGTGACCCACTTTTTTTATAGGTGGGCAGGTCCTGTCAGTCATCCGACCTCATCTAACATCAAGTGTCAAACTTCAAAGGAAGAGTTGAGAGCATGCTGTAAGTGCATTCCTGATACCTCCTTTCTTGGTTTGCAGTTGGGGCTTGAATCCAAGTAGAAACTGCAAAGATTCCTGCTGAAAGTGTGGCCCCTTTTTCTGCAGGGATCAGGAGCATATTGAGTAGAATATCTAGCCACTGTGGTAAAGTAATGGAAGTGTAGGTGCTTTCCCAGCTACCTCATCCAGAATGCCTTGCTCTGAGGAAGGATGCCCCATGGCCCCATGGCCCCATGGCCCATCCTTGAAGTGAGTCTCAGAGGAGGGAAAGGTGGAAAGACCCATCATGCTAAGGAGAGGATGGGGAGAGGGGAGAGGAGAAAATGGGGTTGGTAGCTGCAGCAAAGTTAAGTGCAGGTGAGAAGATGAGAGAGACCAACAGAGCCACCCACTTCAGAAAAGGCAAGCTCTTGCCCTGGACAAGACAATAGCCACAGCATTTTGAATACTATTTTGCAGTGGGTCTACAGGCATCCAGGAGGGATTTAAATTTAAATTTGTGAAGTAGAATCAGTCTAGACAAGGGGCATAATCCTCCGGTGCGGGGCCTGATTGAGGCCCTCCAGCCCTGTCTTTTCTACGTGGCTAGAAAGTCTTCTTGAATTCTGGCAATACCTCTCACTTGTCCAGACGGAAGATAAACAGGAGTGAGTGTGTGTAGACATTGTTAGTCTACTGTATAAAGCTAAAATCTACATTCTTTGCTCTGCTTGCTTTTGCCTCTTGCCCCCATACTGTCCCAGTATGTGGCCCGCAGAAAGATTCTCAGAAGGTAATGTGGCCCACCCATGACCTAGTGACTTTTCTCACAAATGGAAACACAGTGTGTTTCGGTACAAAGTTGGTAGCTGCACTCTCCACTTCTGCAAGTTCCAATGTTATAGTTTTAACTCATATTTATTTTCTTTCTATTTAGTTTCTGTACACTGCTTAAAGAAGATTATAGTTGAGTGGTATATTAATTGTTAAAATAAATAAATTAACTTAACTTTTCCTTCGGCTCTTGGTGGAGCATGTTTGGTTGTTTCATTGGCCAAACAGAGTATAAAGCTGTTTCTGCTTTCCCTCTCACATCCCTCTCAGCTAACCGCACACACTCGCTGTAGCTGCCATTAATTACCCTTCAGAAAGAAATCCCCAAACTAATTTTATCACATAGAAAACTGGCAAGCAGAAGTGTCTGTGTTATGGAACTGAAACAGGTGTGGCTTATGCAATCTCCATATGTGGTCTCGGCCAAAGCCAAAAACAAATGAACAGAAGGCAATTCAATAATCAACATGGATAACATGCTTTTTGGACTCTATTGTCTAAAATAAACATTCTAGGGCTGCACTGCTGGACATAGTGTAACATTGTGGGCTTTCCAAACTGGTTTGTAATATGCTGTAGCAGTTAGTGTACATAAATAAATGTCAGTGTCCAAAATTACTAATATTTTTAGCCAAAATCAAGTACATGCCAAATTTTCCTTTTAAAAACATTGTTCCATTTTTAAAATGAGGAATAAAGCTATAGAAGTGGGACGTTTGTGACCAATTTGCCCCTGCCACCAATCTGGAAGCTTAGGGTTGCCAAATGTCTGGGAAAATCCAGACGTATGGCTACCCCTGTCAGCAGTGTCATATTTGTCGATTTCCCTGAAAAATATGGCAACCCAATGCTTGCTACATTCAGGTACAGTGGAGGATGGTGCACTGTTCAATATATTTTGCTGCCTGAAGCAAAGGACAAAATTGTGCTTTTCCAAATTCCATGTATAGAAGTCAGCAAGACTGGTACTTGAATCTTACTTCAACACTGGCCATGTTCTTCACATCACCTGAGGAGACAGTGCCATCTTGCCCTTCACCGCAGGCAGTAAACTGTCTTAGGTCGACCCTGAGTAGGTTGAAGGCCTGGCCCAATTTCTTACGGCTACAGAACCCACCATTGTTTGCAAGACTCACGCCAAGCCATGGGCCACACACAGGCTCCGTGGTTCTGTACCCACGCAGGCACTTAAATGGCGTTTCCTTCAAAAATTATAATGCTGAATCAGATTCTCAGAGACTAACCAAAAAATATGCACAAACTCTACATTTTATACTCTCAAGGCTCTATTTGGAACAGAGCTGTTGCATAGGCAGTGGCTGGTTGGAGGGGAAAGCGTACAACACTAAACAGCAATCATCCTATTTGACCACAAAAGTATTCTTGGCTTCGTTCAATTGCTGACTGATTTAAGGGGTTTTTAAGGTTAATAAACCATGGTTGCATGTTATTATCTCTATAGTTGTTGCATTCAAACAAGGAGCGGCATTTAGCCATAGATTTATGATGATCATTCTAGTAATATAAAGGCTTCTTGTTTCTAGGGAACATTTGCTGCTGTAGAAAGGGAGAGCTCATTGCCAGTGCCTCAGCACTGCCACACTCAGACAGGAAATGGCTTCAGTCAATAATACGGAACAGCAGAAGATGTACAGTGAGGTGGAGGAGGAGAAGGAGAATTTCTTCATCTCAAGGACTGTTGATCTCATCAGTTACACAAGATGATTCACATGTATGCATAGTAAAAGGATCAGAGCATCCTTAAATTCTTTTTCAATTAAATTTGCTCACCTTTCCTGAGATATTGTTTTTAGATTAGACAGAAGCCATAAAAGATTCTGATAGCCCAGAAGGAGGGAGGGACATGCATACATCTGAATTAATAGAGCCTAAGAACAATCCTGTTGGATCAGACCTGTTGGCTAATCGAGTCCAGCATCTTCTTCTCACAATGGCCAACCAGATGCATATGGAAAGACCACAAACAGGATCTGTGCACAACATAGAAGGACATGACACCCACACAGCTGCCTGAGGACGACGGATAATCATCATAAAAACAGGGGGTTGGAAGGAGTTCATATCTCACATCAACCTATTGCACGTATCCATAATTCATGCTATAAACATTTGTTTGTTTGTTTGTTTTTTTGTTGTCATCCTACACTCAGAAGAAGGCAATTGTGTGTAAGTATTTGGCCTCCCTCCATTTTCTCCTCAAAACACCCCTGTGAAGTATGCCAAGAAGTGACCTAATGAGCATACAGTAATCCACCTATCATGTTATTGTACAATACTAAAACCACAGTAATAGGAATTTAGGAACATGACTTACAGTCAAATTATACTGAACCTTACACATGGAAATATGGGCACTGCACTGAATATTTTTCTTACCCAATTCCACTATCAACAATCAGAAAAGTCATTGCACCTCAAGATACCAGCGACAAAGTAACTGATATTCCTGTTCCCCAGTTTTCTATTATTCTGGGAATAGTGAAGAGAAAGAAAAGTCTTTGGTTCGTTTCTAGCCCCACATTTCTCCAAAAGGGGGGGTGGAACTTGTGCACAAATCTGTATTTGCAAGATACTCTCATCCATCTGTTAACCAAAGTCCTGGAAATTCAAGGAAACTCGTGTTTATGGAAATCTGGCATTTCTCTCTAGTTTTGAATGAGAGCTAAATAGAGCAGTTCATCTCACTGAAATGAAGGGCTTCTGCCAAGCGGTCTCTGCAATGTTGAGTTTTCTGGCACAAGTCAGCTTTGAGGAATTCATTTATGAGCTTGGTTAGCTAGAGATTCTGGAATTCAAATTTATGTCAAAGACTTAGTGGTTTATCCTGATAGACCTCTGAGAAGAAATTGTAATCAATTTCCCAAAGTCGTAATATGCAGGAGAGACAGCTAGACTGTTTCATGATTAGGTGGTTATTTTTGTTTTCCATTGGACGGGTTTTTTATTTTAAAAAAATGTTTTATGTGTAAATGCTATGTAAGGAATCACCTTTTCATATTTATGAGTGGGGAAAATATTTGCATTTGTGCTTCCAGAAGCATCTTCCATAGGATGTAATTTATGCTGGATTGAAGAAAATAAATTTATTCATAGCCATAAAGTACGAAGATTGACATTTTAATTTTAATTTTTGCATTTATATCCCACCTTTCTTCCAAGAAGCTCAAGGAGCTGCACACAGACTATTTTGATCCTCACAACATCCCTGTGAAGTATTGTTTTTATTGTTGTTTAGTTGTTTAGTCGTGTCCGACTCTTCGTGACCCCATGGACCAGAGCACGCCAGGCACTCCTGTCTTCCACTGCCTCCCGCAATTTGGTCAAACTCATGAATTATTATCATTACTATTATTAGTATTACTGGATTTGTTACCTGCCCTTCACCAGAAGGTCCCAGGATGGGCTACAGCTATATAAAATATGGCCTTAAAAACTGTTTCAGGCATATTACAATCACACCTAAGGTGGGTCCTAAATATATTTCAGGTGTCAAAGGCCAGGATAAAGATGTACCTCTTCAGCATACTGTATTATGAAAACTGTACAATGAAGGTACTAGATGCACCTCTGTGAGGAGGGAATTTCCCAATTTAGGGGCTGCCACAGAGGACGCCCTCTCCCAGGCCGCTACCCCACAAACCTCTGAGGATGGTGGAACTACCAAGAGGGCCCTACTGCTGATCTTAACATTTGATAGGGGCTGTAGGGAAAGAGGCAGTCTTTCGGATTTGTGGTGCGGACGTCACTCAGGGCTCCCTAGCGCTACTGTGAACACCTTGAATTGGGCTCAGAAATGAACTGACAAGAATTGCAGCTGGTTTAAAACAAGAGTTATGCAAAGGGAATCTGAGCCAGTAATCTAGCAGCTGCATTTCGGACCAGTTGAATTTTCCAAATCAACTTCCAGGCAGCCCCCACCAATTGGAACGGCAATTTAAGTCTGAGGGGTAGTAATTGGCCCAAGGTGACCCACTCAGGGCCAACCCTACCATTAGGCAGAATGAGGTGAATACCTTAGGCTGCAAATGCTAAGAGGCAGAAATGGATGAGCAATACAGCCTGCCCTGTGTCCCCTACACTATCCTGGTTCCTTCAGGTAAGGCAGGAGGTGCTGTCCTATCACCAATGTCAAAGTAATACTCAGTTGCCAGTCCAATTGGCTTTTGTACATAGAATGTGGGAGGCATCATCTTGTCTTTTGCCTGAGGCAATGAAGTGCATTGGGCCAGCCCTGAACTTCGTTGCCAAAAGGAAATTTGAACCTCTAACAAGTTGGTGGGGGGCAATCCTATGGAGGTCTCAGAAATAAGTCCCATTGAGTTCAATGGCTCTCCCAGGTAAACCTAATGCTATAGTCCTTTATATACATTTACTTTGAGGGAAGCCCCATATAACTTAATGGGACTGCCTTCTTAATAGGCTGTCATAAGATTGAGCAATAAATTGTATTATATTTCATCCAATGCCAAATATAAGTGTGTATAATTTAATTCCAAGGGCAAAAATCCTTTCTGGCTGCAAATCTACTGCTTTTCTTTCCAGAGAATTGAAAGTAATTTGGAAAGCTTTGCTATACATACATTTCTCTTGACCCATTTTTGCTGTGGGTCAAACAGCTTTTGCCAGGTGTGTAGGTGTGTGGGGAGGGGAACCAAAACCTACAAAACACAGGCAAAAAACAACAACACAGGTTACCATTAAGATAACCAAGGAAGTGGTTCTGTGCCAGCTGAAAAATGGGTGGAGCCCCCTCCCTCAACTCGCTGGTAGTTGGAACGACAAAAGGCCAGAGTTCAGAGTTGACTAATGTGAGCTAGAAGCTGGCAGGCTGCAGGTTGGCCAGCTGGAAGAGAGAGCTATGCCTGATTTCTGCTGGAATCCAAAGCTGTAGCTATGGGAGAAGCAAGACCCTCTTGGGATGCATGGACCCCTCCATCATAGGCTCGGGTTGCATATATGTGTAAATAAGCTATATATCCTAAAGACAGCACAGTCTCTTCTGTGCCTCATTCCCAAGCAAGCACAAACCCTAGGTAAGCACCCAGAATCCCTGGAATCTATCACCGCTTTGAGATTGGGGTGGTGTGCAGTAAACTAGGGAAGGATATATACAGGGCCATCCACAGATCATTCTGTTTTATTAGGTGTTCCATGATCCTTCCCCAATATTTGCTGACTAGAGGGACACTCTTGCACTATAGGGCAATGAAACTAGAACAAACAAACAAAAACACCCCAAAACTCTGGAACATTTGAGGTACAAAAGGTTACAGGATTTCAGCAGGAAATTAAGGGACATTGAAAACAAAGCAGTATGTCTGCCCCCAAACTTTTGCGGGTGCAAGCAGGATTGAATGCGGAATCACATATTAGTGGCCTAAGACTATTATGAACAGAAATAATCATGGATGTGCAATAAAAAGGACTTCTGAAGGCGGACTGTATACACACCCTCCAAATTCCCTATTTTCCAGGGACATCCCTCATTTAGAGAAGCCATCCCAGTTTCTGATATGATCCCGGAATGTCCCACTTTTCCTTAGGATGTCCCTATTTTAACTGGAGAAATGTCAGAGGGTATTGAGTTATCCAACCCCCAAGCGGGCTGAAGGCAATCCTGTATATGGAAGCTTTAAAAAATGTTTTATTATGTTTTTATATATGTTGGAAGCTGCCCAGAGTGGCTGGGGCAACCCATTAAGATGTGTGGGGTATAAATAGTAAAATTATCATTATGGAATGGGACGTCCCTATTTGCACTGGAGAAATGTTAGAGGGTATGCTGTATTTCATGAGCAGCAATAACCTTTGTAAACTTACGGTAACTCTCTGGTAGTGGGGAGAACCCAGCTCACAATTCTTTGCCTCTAGCCTCTGTTTCAAAGGTTGCTCGGTCTTTTAATTTATTTATTTTTCCTGATGCGTGCAACAGAGCTGGGCCAAATGCAGTTTGCCATACGAGCTGCTTTTATCCAAATAACATTTGCATGAGCATGCGTAGCCAAAATCTATTAATTATTCACTTCATTTGCTTGGAAGATTTATCTGTCTAGGAGCTGGCCAGCAGTCTACAAACTTTTTTTTTTAATCATATAAGCTAAAGTTGCTTTTATTGAGCAATGAACTCAAATCACTCTACCCTTTCAATGCAACTATAAATTCACTCCCCTCTCCTCTGTCCCTCCCCCACCTGATTTTAAAGCGTCCTGAAGAATTTGCAGAGTAAATTAACCATTTGGCATCCTGCCTGCAGTTTTGGTTGGCCGGGGGTTTTGCAGGGAGTGACTCGATAAACAAGAGTCAATGGATTCAAAGAGTAGCAAAGTAATTTAAATGATTAATCAAGTGCTAAAACTAGTTTAACCTCTCCCGTTTTACAAACTCTATATCACCCTTGCTAGAGGAACAAGACACCCGTCTGGAAATCTCATCTGAAATATTAGATTGAGATTCAAAAATTCAGCCAAGCAGTGTGGCTTGTAGGGATATCCTGTCGGATAATAAATTGCATTAATCTTACTTAAATTTTCCATCTAAATCATGTCTTGAGACTATATTACACAGGGGGAATGTGCCTCGCTTTTAAGGCATTGTGCTACTGAAATGGTTATTAAAAGAGGGGAGGTGAAAAAAACAGATAATGACTTTTCTTGTTTTTGCTCAGACTATTCCTGCCCCCCTTCCTAATATTAAGGAACCCACGTTAAATATTTTGGCACACTGTGAAGAAAGTCTGGTTTCTACTGCCAACACTTATGTTTTGTAACAGGAGATAAGAAACCAGCATACTCCGAACACTTGAGAAATTATTTTATATTTATTTATATTTGCATTTTCCTTGGCAAGGAATCAGGTCCATGAACCAAAATAACTTCCATGCTTTCCCAGCCTCACCATGAAGTATTTCCCTTCTGGTGGCCAATCAAGCTACACAGAGTTATTCCAGCTATACAGAGTTAAAAAAGAAAAAAACAAACCAATATGGAATTGTTCCCTCAGGATTTTGTGAGGAACAACTGCAAATAGAGAAGAAGATTGTAGGAGCTGAAAAGTGCCAGCCATCTACTCAGTGAGCATTTGCTGCTTACTCCATGAACTGAAGAGTGTTGAAATACCATGAAGAGTCTGATTAAGACCCAGGAACCTCGGGAGATTTGAACTGGAGTAGTCACTAATAGCAGCAGGGTGAACGGGATGTAATTGCTAAACCAGGAGCCGAACAGAATTAACACACGATTTTCAATCTAATGTGCTACAATGCCAGGACTCCTCATTCACTCAAATAGTACATTTGTTAGCCCCTGCTATTATGATCTACAAAGCAGTTAGGCCAAAGTGCTTGGATTTAAAGCCAATTCACAAAGACTTGGTGGGGGGAATATAGTGAAGTTACTACGAGTTGGCTTTTTTCAATAGATTTTTGGCATAGCACACCAGCCTTTTGAACGCTCCAACAATATGTTGAGATTCATGGTTCACCACATCCTTGAAAACTTTTGAAAAAATGTGTTGCGCCAAGACCACCATCCTGAATCTGCCTCGTTTGAGGAAGCTTTACACAGTGAGGGTTTGTTCCACAAATATGGACACTTCAATTTCAATTACACGCTGTTGTCCCCTGTCTTGAGCCATTGATACAAAATCCACAAAAGCAAACACATTATCTTTTTGTGCATTTGATTAGTGTGGTTCGTTTCTATGAATTGTTTAAAAGAGTTGGGCCTTCTTTGAATATGAGGCTGTTGTGGTGTCAATTCCTCACGGGAAAAATGGAGAAGAGAGAGCGCCAGGACAGTGCTGGGAGTGAGAAACATGATTTATTATTGGGTAGTTAGTGTGATGCCCTCCAGATGTTGTTGGACTACAACTCCCATCATGCCATCCTGACCATTGGCCATCTGTCCAGAGCTGATTAATGTGTCTTTATGCATGGAGGTGATCCCCACTGGCTTGAAGGATGTGATGGTACAACCACTCCTACAATAACCTGGCCTGGATCCTATGGTTCTTAACAAGTACCACCCAGTTCCTAGTACCCTCTTTGGGGAGGAAGGTGAGAGAGAGGATGGTGATGGTGGAACTGTGAGGACTCTTAGATGAGACTGATTTTCTCGAACCATTTCAATCTGGGTCCAGGTCTGGTGTGGGAAGAAAGAAAATAGAACTGTGAGTTGCCCGTTCTAGATGGAGTTGCACTCCTCTTGAAAGAACAAGTGTGTAGCTTGAGGGGTCACCCTGGTGATCCAGTGCTGTCATATGCTGCTCTGTGGTTGCTCTCAGGGACAGCCTATCAACAATAGGTGAAAACTCTGCTGAAAGCATTGTACGGGCTCCAGTTTCCTACTATAAAGCTTTCTATGGTTCTGGACTAGAGTATCTGAGAAACAGCCTCTCCTTCTGCCCCAGTCGAATACATCTGTGGATAAGGATCTGTTGATGGTGCCACACACATTTGCAGTATAGCTTACAGTGAATCAAGCACATGCTTTTAGCATGGTAGCACTCATTCTCTGAAATTCTCGTCCATTAGAAATGAAGTAAGCCCCAACATTACTGTTTCTGACATTTCTGGAAAACATTTCTCCTGGGCCTTTGCAAACTACCATCTATGTTATTTCTGCTGTTTGTAATTCTTGTTGGATTTTCCGTTTTAATACTGCTTTATGATCTGCATTGTGTTTTATAATCAACTTCTGCCTGGGTATTCTCTGAATGCAGAGCAGTTTACACACTCTGAAACTAACTAAATAAATAAATAGGACTCAATGGGGCTTATTTCCAGGTAAGTGGCCTTAGGATTGCAGCTATCTGCTATCATTGAGATTGGGGAGGGATCACTTATTCTTTCTCTGGAATATTGGATTATAAGGATATGGCAATGAACCCACACGGTTAAGTTGGCAAATATTGCAAGGGTGAGAAAGGCCAAACAACAGAGAATGTATTCACTGAAAAATAGAGTCATTTCATAATGAACTGGGGCAACAAGGCACAAGAAAATGTTCATCCGTATATTCTACTGGAAACAATTTAGCAATTCAAACACTTATTCTCTCTTCCTACTGGCTTTGTTATGTATTTTTATATTTATTTCCTTCCTCCCCCCCCTTTTCTCTCTCTCTCTCTCTCTCTCTCTCTCTCTGTGTGTGTGTGTGTGTGTGTGTACCTTTAGGTATTGTCCTTGCATTTTATATTATTATAACTATAAATAATAACGATTGTTTTAAAAAAAAGAATGGTGACCTAAGTTATGTCCATTGATTTAAATTAATTTCTGTTTGATTCAACCCTAAAACTGCAAGATATTAGGTAAAAAAGGTAAAGGTCTGGACGGTCAAGTCCAGTCAAAGGTGACTATGGGTGTTCATCTTGCTTTTCAGGCCAAGGAAGCCAGTGTTTGTCCACAGACAATTTTCTGGGTCATGTGGCCAGCATGACTAAACTGCTACTGGTGCACGGAGGACCATGACAAGTGCCAGAGCACATGAAAACACCATTTACCTTCCTGCCGCAGCGGTACCTATTAATGTACTTGCACTGGTGTGCTTTCAAACTGCTAGGTTGGCAGAAGCTGGAACAGAGCAATGGGAGCTCACCTGCCGACCTTCCGATCAACAAGCCCAAGAGGCTCAGTGATTTAGACCACAGTGCCACCCGCGTGACCTTACCTTTACCTGCAAAAGATTACAATGAGTGCAAGAAAAGTATGTGTATTGGTAGAATGCCTGTTCTTGAAATGATAGTTTGTATAACTGATCTGAAGAAAATGAAGGTGTGTCAAAATCTCCAACAAGAATATACCAAATTAATAGGCAGATTAACATTTTTAATGTGTTTGTAACAAAATGAATACTTTAAATAAAATAATCTAGTCTGAAGATTTACTCCAAGGACACATGTGAAAATTGTTTAATGCAGACGCCCTCAGTTTCCTATTCCTTTTCTGTCCTTTGCTTCCTGTTACTCCTGATCTATCCTAAGAAGCATAAAGAGCATGTATTACTATGAATTAGCACATCATGGTTTGAATTTGCACTGCTAGCATGTTAGCCATCGCTCGCGCTGCCAGCTGGGGAAATTGAGAGAGAGAAAATAAACATAGCACCTCATGATATCATTTTACAGAGTTACTTTTCTGAGCATAGTAACCACACATTTAAAAATTAATTGCAAATAAAAAGCCATTTGCTTTTTTTATTGCAAAAGCTAACTCGTTTTGATGGTACACCATTCCTTCCATTCATTTCTTTGACTAGAGGGGGGTTTCAAAAGGATTTCATGGTGTAGTTATGGGTGACCCATCATCACTGCAGGACAGAAGTGTTGTTAGGGGGTGGAGCAGAGGTACTGAGCCCTGGGTCTTTGGGGCCAGGACCTTGATCTCTTGCCCCTTCCTTACTTTTTAAAACAGAAAAACAACAACAAATATTTGTGTACAGGGTGACTGTGTGTGCTACAAATCCTAGCTGCCCATTGACATTGGAGAGAGGAGAGTAAAAGGATGGTGCTTGACATTGCTGGGGACAAAAATTATCAGTGGCATTCTGAAACCAGTGGTTAAAATCAGTGCCATTTTGAGAAGTTAGGTCTGCCATCTTGATTCAAAGTGGCATCCAACTGTATCCAGACACGGACAAAACCCTGCTCCTTGAACTCAGGAACCATCATGGAAAATTTGGTTACAATAAAAGTTGTCCAAATGTATAAAGAAGAGGCAAAAAGACTAACAACTGTCCAAAATATATTGTAACAGCTAATTGGATTTGTCTGCTTAGATTCAGTCTACTGTTATGACTTTGGGGGAGTCAACCTGGATGATATCCTTGGATTTAGGCCTGTGATCCCAGAGCCAGTGAGGTTTAGGATCTAATAGGAAAGCCCACTGAAGCAGGCAGACAAGCATTTTCATAACGCTGTATCTGGCCAGTTAAGTGCTCACATCAGCATCTAAATATGTTGCTCTGTAACCATACAGATAAATGGGTGGGCCTTTTCCCATCTCACTTGGCTGGATGCCACATCATCTTAGGATGAAGAACAATAGGTCTAGGGGGGCTGGGCATGAGAGAGTTGTAAACTGGGTCAATGCTGGAAGTTGAGGACACAAAGAAATGTTTGTGATGCGCTGGACTTGGCTCTCCCCTGGAAACCTGATGGGAAAGGGGTTGGAAGATAGTGTTGTGAGCGCCTCCATCCTATGCTCAGGCTGTATATATGTGTAAATAAAACCATACATCTTAAAGACATCACAGTCTCCACTATCCTGAATTCCAAGGAAAATGGACCTAGAGTAAGTTCAGGAGCCCCCCTCACCGATCAGATTGGGGCAGTGGATATCATGAAAATGCTATATTTGACAAGGCCCACATAACAACTTCCAGCCAAATCTCATGCATGTATCCTCAAGAGGTAAACATTGCTTAGTTCAATGTGGCTTACTTCCACATAATGGGGCAGAACTGCAGCCTCAGTGTGGCACCCAGTTTCAGAGGAAGTCTCGCCTTTTCTGGAGGTGGTCTGATATCATAACCATCAGTAGGTGGTAATGCTTGCTGATGGAATAAGAGCATCTTGCCAAAATTCTAGGCGAGAGGAGGAAAGTGAACCCAGATCCCTAGACTGCTTCTTTAACTATATTGGACAACCTTGCTATTCCTGGATCTGACTCAAGCTGCGTAATAGGAGGATCAGGCTACATCCCACTGCCTTCATTAAGTCTGAGTCAGATTCAAACACTCTCGATGCATAAATACTCAATGGCATTTACACAGTATATTATGGGACTTTATATCTCCTAAGCACATCAGGCTGATGTGTTACTTTATTTGGTGGAAGGTTTGTTTCATGCTGGATATATATCATTTTAGTGATATTAACTCTGACACTTGCTAAGGAATTTGACTAATAAATAAGAACATAGTCTCCTCTGGTATGAGCTGATAACATTTGTGTGTGTGTATTCCCTTCAAACCCTCATCAATCTGCTTGGGAAATAGGAGTGCCTAACTGGCACCCAGCACTAAAGATATGCATTGTTGTTATGGCACACAGAGTGACTTGCACCAGCAAGGCAAATTCTGCTGAGACCGCAAGAATTCCTTGCAGGGTCAAGCCATGGGCTTCTCCAGCCCTGCAGTCTCTTTCTCTCCCCCCAGCAGCAGCCAGTCTGGTTCTCCTTGGGAAACTTACAAGTAGGAATAGGCAAATCTGTCAGATTCAGTTTCCTAGTCTTTAATTCAGTTCTCCACATTTCTGCATCAGTTTACAATTTTTATAAAAAAAAATTATCATGAAAATTTGCCAGAATTTTAATGCAAATTCCTCTACAGTACATATGATTGCACATAATTCTGACTGGTATGCACATTTTTTTGCGAGCGATTTCTCCAAATATAAATGCATTTCTATATATCATTTTTCACTAATATAAAGCATTTTAATGCACACCTCTCCTTCTTATGTTCATTTTTGAACACGTTATTTGGCTGGAGAACTGCATCACAGAATTTGGAGGTGTATTTTGAAGGATGGCTGCATTCTGGTACACATACAGTGGTACCTCCAGTTAAGTACTTAATTCGTTCCGAAGGTCTGTTCTTAACCTAAAACTGTTCTTAACCTGAAGCACCACTTTAGCTAATGGGGCCTCCCGCTGCCGCCGCACGAGCAGAGCACGATTTCTGTTCTCATCCTGAAGCAAAGTTCTTAACCTGAAGCACTATTTCTGAGTTAGCAGAGTCTGTAACCTGAGGCGTATGTAACCTGAAGCATATGTAACCCGAGGTACCACTGTATTGTTTCAAAAAATGCAGATTACGTACGTTTGCATTAAAACTGAAACAAATTTCCTCTGCTTTCCCTCCTTACAAGCAGACTAAGATCAAGATATATTTCCTCTCTACGGTGATGTAGCAGAGCAGGGACGAACCGCTTATTTCACAGCAGGGAAGAATGATGTCATTTCCTGGTGTGCTATTTGCCAGTCTTTTGCATACCAAATAAAGAAGCTTTTCTCAGTACGACACCCACCAAATAAACTAAGCAGAGGGAAAGGTAGGTTACATTAGCATAGGTGGCTGAGTGTTAAACCACCAATTTTATCTTCACAAATTCCAAGACCCCTTTATTACCCACCACCTAAAAATGTCACAAAATAATAAGAAAATTTTTGAGTGCACCAGAACTCTATGTCAGGCTGTAAATTAGGGGAAACAAGGGGATCAGGGGGAAAAATCTGGCTTGGTGTTGAAACCATATTATCTGCACTGGTCAAGGGCCCATTTGTTGTACAATGATTCCTCGGGTTGCAGACACTTCAAGTTACAGACACTTCAGGTTACAGACTCTGCTAACCCAGAAATAGTACCTCAGGTTAAGAACTTTGCTTCAGGATGAGAACAGAAATTGCACGGCATCAGGAGGCCCCATTAGCTAAAGTGGAACCTCAGGTTAAGAACAGTTTCAGGTTAAGAACAGACCTTCAGAACGAATTAAGTTCTTAATCAGAAGTACCACTGTATAGCCTTACAAGAGGCATGACTCTGGAGGGCAGCTATTGGGTTTGTTGTGAAGGGCACCTGCAATTGAGAATTTACCACTGCTCCAGTTCCTCTATGTTCCCTGCCAACATCTGGTTATAAAATATAGAGTACCTCCAGATTTGGACATTCAATCCTTAGTCCACCTTCACACAAACAAAAGGGTATAGAAGTTGCTTGAAACTGCATCAGTGGGGGGTCTATTTGATGCACCAAGCAGCTCATGTGAGTAGTTGGGACTTAGCCTTTAATTTTATCAAACTTTAATTTCATTGATTCAAACATATGTGCTAGATTTTTGCTTGATTTCCAATTCTTTCCCTTCCCTGCCTTAGGCCCCACTACCACAACAATCTTTTTTGGAAATGGACTCGGCCCAATCGTCTGCTGGAATCTCTTGTTTACATTCAACACTAATTTTAAAGACTCCACAAAGGCAGTGGGATGGATTTTTTCTTCCAAGCCGTGATTTCTGGATACGGCTAAGAGAGGTAGAAAAATCACATGGCAGAATGAAGCTTATGGATGAAATGTCATAATAACCCTGTTTTCAGATTTGCTTTTGATAGTCAATAGTAAAACAGTGTGGGATGTAGGCTGGGAGTGGGGGTGAGCAGATCCACTTACAATCATATATAGTCTTCATTTCCTGAAACACATTTTCATCTTTACTAGCCTGACTGAATTAAAGTGTGCCTGTTTATATGTGTAGTTAATAGATTCAGCTTAAGAAAAGAGGGAAGTCCCAAGGCCATTTGGTAAGGGTAAGTCACAAGGAAATCTACCTCACCAGAAAACACGCTACGATAACTTTTAAGCCCCCTCACCCCACCTTAGTTGGCACTTAAAATGTTGGCCCTTTTCAACTGTCTGACCATTTCCATGTGGTTTGGAAACCTCCTTGCCAAGCCCAACAAGACTTTGAGAGGATCGTAGATGAGTTCACATATTTTGGCTGCCCCAACTTATTAAACAGTCTCCTTATAGGATGTTTTTGTTTTTCAACCTATATCCCCAAAAATCTGATTTTCTTGGACAGGGAAATTAAGTACGGGTGGGCTTGGTAATTCTTCAACTCTGGAAATCTTTTTTTTTTTTCTTTCCCTACCTGGGCTGTGTTCTTCAGCAGCAAGAACTAGGAAAACATTGATCGATCTTCATCTGATATGTGTCTATTTTGTATGTGTTCAGTCATAATTTTTTCTGTTGCGTTTCCATATTATCATCTGCAATAATAATAAAAAATCCACATGAAAATTCGTATGTAAATGAATGTCCAGAATGTTGTTGGGCAATGGCTTGTTTGGCACCATGGGAGGTATTCTGTGTCATCCCATAGGATTCAATCTTGTTTTGCCATGCCATTTAGCATCTATTTGAAGCTGCTAGGAGCTGTCCTCAGGAGATTTGGAGTGGGGTGCAACCAAAATGACACTCAACTCTCTCTCTCTCTCTGATCCACCTGAATCAGCGAAGGTAGTTGAGGTGTTAGACCAGTGCTTGGAGGCAGTGATATGGACCAGTAAATTGAAATGGAATCCTGAAAAGACAGAGGCATTAAATGTTTTGAGTTATTGAGCCCAGAAAGTGGGGAGACAGTCTAACGTTCGCTAACTGTTGCATGACATCAGAATTTAAAAAGTCATATAAGCAATGAACTACTGAAAACAGCTCATATTAACAAATATATGATAAAACTAAAGAATCCACAAATAAATCATAATAAGATCTGACAATAAAATCACAAGAACATAATCTAGATCAACGCCAAAAAATAATGCATCTTTAAAACAAGATGCTGACCCCAGCAACAACGGCTAAACAATACCCAGCTCTGTTGGTTTCTACATATCTTGAGCAGCGGAAGCCATCTTGGTAGCTGGAAAGAGCTATAGCTCCACCCACCTAGACCAGGTGGAAGCGGGCCAGCCCAGCAGGCAGCAGGTCTTGCAGGACTTACAGGTTTCTTACTCTTACAAAATTTGTTAGGTAAAGGGACCCCTGACCATTAGGTCCAGTCATGGCCGACTCTGGGGTTGCCATGCTCATCTCGCTTTATTGGCATGACTAAGCCTCTTCTGGCGAACCAGAGCAGTGCACAGAAACACCATTTACCTTCCTGCCAGAGCGGTACCTATTTATCTACTTGCACTTTGTGCTTTTGAACTGCTAGGTTGGCAGGAGCAGGGACCGAGCAACAGGAGCTCACCCCGTCGCGGGGATTCAAACTGCCGACCTTCTGATCAGCAAGCCCTAGGCTATGTGGTTTAACCCTCAGTGCCACCCACGTCCCTACAAAATTTGTTAATGTTGTATATATCATATAACATTTATTAATTTAAAATACCTCCTAACTGCACTTCCTCCAAAGATTCGAGGTGGGTATACAAAAGTGTGCATCAACTAATTTCATGTGAAAACATGGATGCAACTGTAATCACACAGAGAGCCGTGACAAGATACAAGAGGTTTCCTTTGTAATCCCTTATTTCCCTGCACGAGCACATAGTGAAGGTTGCAACTGAACACTGCAGACATCTGAGTCCCATCCACCTCTGCATGCTACAGAGGAAGAAAGTCTCCCCAGAGTTTAAATTTTATTTTCAGAAGTCAAAGAAGAGTGGTCTTTGTCTTGAGTATCATCTGGGGAACCACTTTCACTTCCCTTGACTCATCTTTCTCCAGCCCTGAGCAAGAGATACAATCTCTCCACTTGACCTTCAGAATGCACAGGTGCAGCACACATGTCACCTGCATTGGAAGAGGCCGATCCGCCTCTGCTGCTGCTGCTGCTGCTGCTGCTGCTGCTGCTGCTCCCACTCTGCCTGGGGTCACTGTGATGACCTCTTTCAAAAGGGCACCTGAAGATGCAATAGTCACCTTTCCCCCTGTAATGAAGCATCAAGAGAAATGCACACACAGCCCCCAACACGCTCTCACCATCCAATTAATTGGTGGGGAAGAGCATTCTCTCTCCATCTCCCCAAAGGATCTGTAAAAGCAAATGCATTGCAGGTGTTTCCTGGGAGACGTGCTTTGTTTTTGTTTTTTTGCACCTGTCAAATTTCAGGCTATAAAATCATGCCCAAAATTTGGCAAATTTGCCCAGGGATAGCCAAGCTGGTGCCCTGTAGATGTTGCTGGACTCCCACAGTTTCCTCTCCTTTCCCACAGTTCTGGCAAGAATGGCCAATGTTTCAGGATGATGGGAATTGTGGTCCACACAACATCTGGAAGGCGCCATCTTGGCTACCCCTGGTTTATATTCTGTGTAATTTGTTCTCCTTTCCTTTCCCCTTTTTCCCCTTTCTGAAAAATTCTCTGTAAAATATTTCCATTTCACTGCAGACTACTGCGGAGGTGGGAGCCAGGAGGCTTCCCTGTACTCTTAAACTGTAGCCTCAGAATGTTCCCTTTTTCCTCCTTACACTGAGTTCTTTTTAGAATCTTTCCATTCCCCAGATCCAATGGGAAGATCCCCCCTCCCTCCTCAGTGTAGACTCATTTAGATCTTTTTGCACTGCAGCAGTTCCAGGAATGTAGCCGTGGGAGAGCAGAAGAAACCCCAGAAGAAGGCTGAAGTTCAATTTTAAACTAAAATGGTGATTTATGAGGAACAGCTGAACTGACTATGTGAGATTTCATTTAAGATGATCTGGAGGCCACCGCCTACCGAGGACATATCTGTGCCACGAAATGAGTGTACGTTGCAGCACAGCCATGAGCTTCACAACACAAGCATAGACATGTCCACTGTGAAGTGCATCCTACTGAGTTCAGTGGGGCATACCCCCAGGGAATAGGGGGGAGGATCGTAGACTTAATCTCTATTGGTAGTGTGAGTGGGATAGCGAGGGATGCCATTTTTGGTCCTGGTCCTGCACCTCTCAAGTCTGGTCCAGAGGGTTGGAAAACCATCCAGAGCAAATTTGGAGAGGCAACAGGAGGAAGGTAGCAACACTAACAATTGCCTCCTTGCCTGATGCAGGCATTGATGAATTTTCATTGGAACTTCCTTTTTTAAAGGAAAGAAAGAAAGAAAGAAAGAAAGAAAGAAAGAAAGAAAGAAAGAAAGAAAGAAAGAAATCAGACTGATATGGAAATACAGAGAACGGAATTTCAGATTGGAAGAACCAGAAACAGAGAGAAACTGAAACTGACCAATTCATCCATCCCTACCTCTAGATATCCTTTGTGCCAACAAATCAAGATCGTGCTTCATGAACAGCCCACTGGGAGAAGCCCTGAAAATCTCTCTGGAGATCAATCAGTATATCCCAATCTACCTTCTCCCTGTGGTGAGTTTGGTACATATGGCATGCCCCTTAATTGTGAGTTAAGCAATTCTGAGTCTATTGAAGTCAATAAGAAGCTGCTTTGTTCATGTTCCATCTAGAAACACCAGCAATGGAGAGGAAACAAAAACAGTATGCAGACTTCCCAAAATGTCCTCCGCCCAGATGCAAGGGCCAAACTCCAAACAATGTTCAGCTCTGGTTAGTTTGCCCTGGCATTGCTAGTTTGTTTGACAAACTGCTGCCATAGAGACTGTCGAGAAATGCTCCCCCTCTTGCTGCTTTCCTACCAGAAAGTCATCCTCAAGTAGTTTTTTGCCCCAGAAATGGTGATAGTGGTGAGGGGGGAGCTCATCTATCTTTACCCTTGTGGGGCAAAAAGTAGGTGCAGTGATTATTTAGATGAATAATTTCTTGAGGGGAAAGGGTTAAGGAACCCTCTCCCTGCCACTTCCCCCCATTACTCTCATTCTATTTTAGTTTGCAGTCCCAAAGGCTGCATTTTGTAAAACAAAACAAAAAGTCAGAGAGGACAAACCATTCTCGACAGTTTGTCACGAGTGGCTTGGCCCTTGTTCCAACTGTCCTGCAAACTGAATTATGGATGTTTTCCTTAATAAAGGGGTGAAAGTGTCTGCAAAGTGGAGTTTCCAAGGCTCTGCGGAAGATCAGGCCTATATTAATTTAGATGCTTGCTCTCAGGAGAAAGAGCGTTGGCTTTGTGCTGCAGTAATTTAAACCAAGCCTGTCTTGAGGATTTTCCTTTATCCTTATCTGTAATAATAGATTTTTTTAAACACACACACACACACAGCAGCAGCGGCAGCCATGCTGGAAAACCTCTTTCTCAGAAACAAGCAGACGGGTCACAACATTTTTAAACAATGATAGCAATATTTATTATATCAAAGCCGCTTTATGTTTTATTTGGAACTCTGGCGCCTTTTTAAAAAGGTTTTCATAACATGACGGCAATTATAGTCATCAAGATGTTCCAAGTCAGGGCCTGGATGCTGCTTCTCACTCTCTTCCTTTATAAAGAACATGCATTACATCACGGTGTAGTTTATTTTAAAAGGGACCTCAGGAATGTAATGATAGTCACTGCAGACAAGGGAAAATTAATAGAGAGAGAGAGAGCATCGCCGCTCCACAAATTCCAGTTATAAAACACTCCCCTCCGCTTAGCTGAGGAGCTTCTTATTAGCAAAGAAAACACAATTTGTCTGATCCATTAAATAAACCTTGAGTTAAAATTATCTTCAGGGGTATTTTTAAGGTTGTTTTTTTTTAAAGAATGATCTTGAACTCGGTACTGTGCCTTGTTTTCAGCTACCAAACACTGTCAGATAGCATCCTGTCATATATGCTAAGAAATGCATACAAAAAAAATTCTAGGAGCCATGTTGGTCCATTAGAAAAAAAGATATAGTGTAATTAATACCTTTATAGGATCCGCTAGATTGAAACCAAGAATTCTCAAGGCTGTTTTCCAGATTTCTTAAGGCTGGTTGCCTGATGTCCAGCTTTTCTCTCTCTTCCATTCTACTTCCCCCCCCTTACCTTCTAGCCTGAAAAAGAGTTTGGGGAATGCAAAAGTTTGCTCATTGCTCATAATATTTTAATTGCTCAAAATATTTAAAGAAAGGGAATGATTATATTGCTATTTTTTTTTTAATTATTGGACCAAATCATCTCAAATATCACATACCGCTCCCTACTAAATACCGTTGTATGCCAGATGCCAAATGTTTCTGTGTATCCGTTGTCAACTGCAGTGAAAGATTAAGTACCATTGCATGTTAGGTTCAAACTAGACATGGCATTTCTCATGGCTTTGCATGGCTGATCAAATATATAAAAAGACAATAAAACATTAAACATTTTTTAAAACTTCCCTATACAGGTTTGCCTTCAGACAGCTTGGGGGTCGGATAACTCCATACCCTCCAACAATTCTACAATGAAAATAGGGACATCCTAAGGAAAAGTGGAACATTCCGGGATCAAACCAGAAACTGGGATGCCTTCTCTAAATTAGGGACGTCCCAGGAAAATAGGGACACTTAGAGGGTCTGCTGCTAACATAGGACCAGCCCTACTGTTTTTTTTTTTTTAATAAATTTTTATTAAAGTTTTACAGAAAAAAAGTAGATATTCTCAAAATAAAAAAACCATAAGTTACAGAAAAAAGAAACACACAGAGATACAAGAAAAAAATCACAACTAATTAAGAAAAATTAAATTTAAACAAAGAACAAAAAATAAAAACAAATCCATTATTCCCAATGACCTCAAATTCATATGCTTATGTTCTTGACCTCCTCACGCCTCCCCCCTTTTGTATTCCCGTTTAGATATTTAGTTCAGCAAATTCTTACCCTTTTTCAAATATTTAAACTTTATACCATAACACATTCTATATCAATATTTTCAGCCAATCATCAATGCCTTTTTTTGCATGATCTTATTAACTTTTATCACTAATTACCACTTATGACCAATCCAACCAATTTTAGCATTCATTAATTTTATAGTATTTCTGAAGATAGTCTTTAAATTTCTTCCAGTCTTCTTCCACCAACTCTTCTCCCAGGTCTCGGATTCTGCCAGTCATTTCTGCCAATTCCATATAGTCCATCACCTTCATCTGCCACTCTTCCAGGGTGGGTAGCTCTTGTGTCTTCCAATACTTTGCGATAAGAATTCTTGCTGCTGTTGTTGCGTACATAAAGAAAATTCTGTCCTTCTTTGGCACCAATTGGCCCACCATGCCCAGGAGAAAGGCCTCTGGCTTCTTAAGGAATGTATATTTAAATATTTTTTTCATTTCGTTATATATCATCTCCCAGAAAGCCTTAATCTTTGGGCATGTCCACCAAAGGTGAAAGAATGTTCCTTCATTTTCTTTACACTTCCAACATTTATTGTCGGGCAGATGGTAGATTTTTGCAAGCTTGACTGGGGTCATGTACCACCTGTATATCATTTTCATAATATTCTCTCTTAAGGCATTACATGCCGTAAATTTCATACCTGTGGTCCACAACTGTTCCCAGTCAGCAAACATAATGTTATGACCAACATCTTGTGCCCATTTAATCATAGCAGATTTAACCGTTTCATCCTGCGTATTCCATTTTAGCAGCAAGTTATACATTCTTGAAAGTATTTTAGTTTTGGGTTCTAACAACTCAGTTTCCAATTTTGATTTTTCCACCTGGAAACCTATTTTTTTATCCATGTTATAGGCTTCTCTTATTTGAAAATAGTGCAGCCAATCTTTTAATTTCTCAAAACTCTGCAATTTCAATTTATCTCCTTCTTGTTCCAATATTTCCCAATATTTCGGCCATTTGGCCTCCATATTGGACTTTTTAAGTGCCTTTGCCTCCATTGGTGACAACCACCTTGGGGTTTTATTCTCCAATAAGTCTTTATATCTTAACCAGACGTTAAACAATGCTTTCCTGACAATATGGTTTTTAAATGCTTTATGAGCTTTAACCTTGTCGTACCACAAATATGCATGCCACCCAAAAACATTGTTAAAACCTTCTAAATCCAAAATGTCTGTGTTTTCAAGAAGCAGCCATTCTTTCAGCCAACAAAATGCGGCCGATTCATAATAAAGTTTCAGGTCTGGCAGGGCAAATCCACCTCTTTCTTTAGCATCAGTTAGTATTTTATATTTTATTCTGGGCTTCTTGCCCTGCCAGACAAATCTAGAGATATCTCTCTGCCACTTCTTGAAACAGTCCATTTTGTCTAGAATTTGCAAGGATTGAAACAAAAATAACATCTTTGGCAATACATTCATTTTTATAGCCGCAATTCTGCCCAACAAGGAAAGCTTCAGGTTTGACCATATCTCTAAATCTTTCTTCACTTCTGACCAACATTTCTCATAATTATCTTTAAATAAGTTTAGGTTCTTAGCAGTCATGTTAACCCCCAAATATTTGACCTTCTTTACTATTGTTAGGCCTGTCTCCTTCTGAAACCTTTCTTTCTCGATCGGTGTTAAATTTTTCTCAAGAACTTTAGTTTTTGACTTGTTCAACTTAAAACCAGCCATCTGCCCAAATTCTTGAATCACTTCCAAAACTCTTTTCGAACTAGATTCTGGCTCCTGTAATGTTAAAACTAAGTCATCTGCGAATGCTTTCAGTTTATATTGCTTAGCTCCGACCTGAATGCCTTTAATCAGACGGTCCCTTCTAATCATGTTCAATAGTACCTCCAGGACTGATATAAACAACAATGGGGAAATTGGGCAGCCTTGTCGTGTACCTTTCTCTATCTTGAATCCCTCTGTCACCACATTATTAACAATTAATTTAGCCTTTTGATCTGAATAAATTGCACTTATACCATTTTCAAACCCTTGACCCACCCCCATCCCCTGAAGATTTTTCTTCATAAAACTCCAAGAAATGTTGTCAAAGGCTTTCTCCGCGTCTATGAAGATTAGAACTGCTTTGGTATTTATATTCACTTGCAGCTTCTCCAAAATGTTAATTATGTTCCTTGTATTGTCCGACAAGTGTCTACCCGGGAGGAAGCCAGCTTGATCCTTATGGATCTCTTCCAATAGTACTTTTTTTAACCTATTAGCCAAAATGTCAGCAAATATTTTGTAATCCACATTAAGGAGGGATATGGGGCGGTAGTTCTTAAGTTGCGTCTTTTCAGACTCAGTTTTCGGTATAAGTGTAATGTAAGCTTCCTGCCACGACTCCGGCGCCTTTTTCCCCTCTAATATCTCATTGCACACCTCCATTAGTGGCCGAATTAACCAATCTTTCAAAACTCTATAATATTTGGAGGTTAAACCGTCTGGTCCTGGAGATTTACCCAACTGCATATTTTGAATGGCACCCGCCACTTCCTGTTCTGTAATTTTGTCACTCAACAATGTCTTTTTTTCTTGAGAAATTTTTTGTAATCCATTTTTCCTCAGGAATTGGTCTAACTCGGCCTCTTTCTGTGGCCCTTGTGTGTAGAGTTGTTTAAAGTATCTCTGGAAGCAGTTTCTAATTTCCAATGGATTCTGTATGATCTTTCCATTTACCTCCAAATTTGTAATAGTATTTAATTTCTGTCTTTTCTTCATCTGCCATGCTAGCAGTTTCCCACATTTGTTAGCCGATTCAAAGGACTTTTGTCTCATCTGCTTAATTTTCCATTCCACTTCCTGATTTATCATTTTCATATATTGTACTTGATATAACTTAATTTCTCTCAGAATCTCTTGGGATTTTGGTTTCGCTCTTAGTCTCTTCTCTCCTTCTTTTATTTTTTCCAGAATTTTGTCTTTTTTCTCATTTTGGGTTCTCTTCTTTATTGCATTCTGTTGAATCAGAAACCCTCTCATGACCGCTTTGCCTGCGTCCCAGATTGTTCTTTTTTCCACCATTGTGTTCAAATTTATCTCGAAATAGTCTCTCAAAGTTTTTTGGGCCTTCTTAGTCACCTCCTGGTCTCTAAACAGGGTGTCATTCATTCTCCATCTAAAAGAACCGATTGGGATTAGTTTCATCTCCATCTTCACTGCATTGTGGTCGGAGCAAGTTTTTGGGCAAATTTCCACTTTTCGTGTCTTAGGTGCCAGTCCTCTAGTTATCCATATTTGATCAATTCTTGTCCAGGTCATATTGGCTTCAGAGAAGAATGTTCCCTCTCTTCCAAGGGGGTTCTTAGTTCTCCAAATATCAGTAAGATCCATATTGTCAACTAGTTCAAAAAAGGTTTTTGGTAGTCTACCGTCTTTAGTTACCACCTGTCTTTGCGACTTATCCATGTTAGTAGATACCACTCCATTCATATCTCCCATCAAAATGATGTTATAGTCCATATAGTCCAGCAATGTCTCATGCAGTTTCTTAAAAAATTCAGATTTCCCCTCATTTGGTGCATATACTCCTACAATCAAATATTTTTCACCTTGTAGTTGGATCTCAATTGCAACAAATCTTCCTTGCTCATCTTTAAAAGCAAATTTCGGTGATAGGCTCTCTTTTGCATAGATAACAACTCCTCTCTTTTTAACTTTGTCCGATGAGATAAATTCTTGACCCAATCTTTTATTAATAAGAACTTTTCTATGGAGCCTTACCACATGGGTTTCCTGTAAACAAATTAAGTCTAATTGTTCCTTTTTCAATATGTGAAAGACTTTTCTCCTTTTCTCCGGAGAGTTAAAGCCGTGAATGTTCCAACTTAATAATTGCAGAGACATGGTGTAGTTATTTTAGTTTCCTCCAGTCGCTCCCAAAAGCTCGTCAAGTTCTTGCGGTGGTATCTTCCTTTTCGATTTGTCAAATTCCAAAGGTGGTAGTGCTGTGTCTACTCCTGGTCTCGAGGCTTTTAGCACATCTGTCGCTTCCTTTTGTAGATCTTCTTCAAAGTCTCTCAGAAATTTTTCCTTATCTTCCACTGATCTGATTCTGAACTTTTTCCCTTTAAATGTAAAAGACAGTCCCTGGGGGAACTCCCATCTGAAAGCAATAGAGTTCCTTCTCAGCAAGGCCACCAAGTCTCCGTAATTAACTCTCAAATCCAGAAGATGTTTCGGAATATCTTTGAAAATCTCCACTCTGGACTCATTAATCTCTAAAGTCTTCTGGAAGTGAGCACCCAATATTTTGTCCCGTTCCTCTTTCGAACGAAGGGTCACCAAACAGTCTCTCACCCTGTTTTTCCTCCCTCCTCTTCCAAGTCTAAAGGCGCTCACTATCTTAAAATCTTTATCCAGCTCCAAGTTCCAAAATTTCTCAAATTCCTGTGAAAGATAGTCATTCAAATTGTCTTTCTCAAGTTCTGGCACCGCTCTGATCCTCAAGTTTGTCTGCCTCTCTCTCAATTCGACCATAGACAAACTACTGTTAGACAAACTGAGACACAGGCACCTGGTTGGCCACAGGATCCTGAACTAGATGGGCCATTGACCTGATGCAGTAGGCTGTTCTTATGTTATTATGAGGCAGTTGCCTCAGGAGTCATGAAAGTTTTTTAATTTATTAATTCTGTTTCATCAAGCATTTTTAAAGTATGCATTTGGTCATTTGTTTCAGATTTCATTATTTTATACCTTTCTGAGGTTTTTCGTTTTTATAATTTTATGGCGTCTTAATGCTTTTACTGAATTTTGTTGTTAGCTGGTAGTTTATAAATACTCTTGGAAAATAAAAATAAAATACAAGCAAGCAATGAGGAAAATATAAAGAGGGTTTTCTGACTCAGGTTTCAAAATAACTTGGCTGGCCTTCAGTCAAGGCCATCAGTCCCAAGTATTACTGCTAGAGGGGAAGGATTCCCGGCCTGTCCTTACCCCGCGTGGCCCCCTAAATCTGTTCTAGGTGTTGCCCAATGTTCCAGAGCAGATTGGAGGAGTGCACAGGGGTGCACAGGGAGATGAAACTAGGGAAAGTATTGTGCTAGCAATATTCCTTGAATTAATGTGAGGCATTAGTAGAATCCTACCTCTTGACTTAATCTATGAGTGCCATTTGCAACTCTTCTCGGGCAGCAAAATGTTTTGTGCAAGCCCTCAACATAATGTAGGATGCATTAAGTTTGCCTCTATCTGGTATATCCTCAGTTCAAACCCCTATAGGCTTTTAGATTAATAGCAGACAGGCTATTTCAGAGTAATGAATGTGCCACATGGCTGATGGAGTAGTACTTTGGGCAATGTAATGTGATGGTGGCAGGCTACCTTGACAGGGAACCTTCTTCGGTTGATCAGTACATCTCTACTTTCAGGTTTAACCTGATGAAAGGTATAGAGGTCCATCTACTATATATAGGAGATATTTTGGTCCACAAAACTACCATTGTTGTTTTGACCAGGATGCTTGAATACAGAATGATTTAGCTCTCTACCAAGTAGACCAAGATTTTAACTCTGTCAGAAGCAGCCGGTTTGTTGCCTTTCAGATTTTGTTGGACTACAACTCCCATCATCCCTGACCACTGGCCACGCTGGCTGGGCCTGATAGGAGTTAGCTGAAATCCAACAACATCTGAAAGACACTACATTGGCTACCACTGCTTCAGTTTATTATGGAGGAACTCTGGGTTTTTCCTTCCTAACAATTTTTTATTTTACAACCCGTTCCCCATTCTGTTGTGAAATTCCAGCCACTCTTCTCAATAAAAGTATCCCAAAAGAAGGTAAAATGCAGAGAAAGCAGAAAGTCGAAAAGTATTAATTTAGGCCATGATCCAGCAGGAAGTTCTTGCGCAGCTCTCGTTCACTTCAACGGGTTTTTGTGTAGGCGTGTTTTATTCTGGATTGTGGCCTTGTGGAATAAGGATTGTGCATAATTTATCATTAATAAATTTTTTTTATAAAAAAAATCAAGTACCTCAGTTGGATAGGCACTGTACAGCTGTGTAATTTACACTTCGGTGGTGATGTCTCCTTCATTCCCCCTGCAGCCAACAAGCCCATTTCTGTGTACTTAATCAGACTACGCTTTAAATCACCCTACACAGAATACTTTGTGGCAATATACAATGGCCAAAGCATATAAAATATGGTGAGATTTAAGAAGTAACAGCTGAACCAACAATATATTCTCCTGGAAAGGAGACATTAAATAAATTGTGGATGTTTTTTGATAGCCAATTAAAGTTCCTTTAAGAACCCTGTTGCTTTTGTCTACATACTTCAATCCAAGCTCTTGGAACAAGCATCCTCATCATAAATATTACCTAAATTACCAAAGATTTAGCAATGAAACATGTGTCTTGCTAGAAATATTAACCAGGACATTCAGAAATAAGTCTAAGCCGTTTCTTGTAAGGAAGTAATATATTTAAAATGGCACTGAATATCTACAGCAATCTTAATTTCCATGGTATTCATGTAAAATGTGCAGAAGACATTTATAGAAGTTTTCCATGTTTGATTCAAACCCAAGGAGGGTGGCTTTTTTCTTTCACCAAGAAATGAAAGATTCTCACATAAAAAGCTTTTAATATTTCCCTTCTGGGTGCCAAATTATTGATGTTAAAGAATTTCATTCTTTTCCCCCCAAGAATACTTACCAGCCATGTAACAAATCCTAAGAACAGAAGAACATTTCTGCCTACCCTGATGGCTGCAGCGAGAATTTTTACATCATCTTTACGCTATCATGGAACAACAACAAAAAGGTTATGAAGATGAAGATTGGTGATGATAGTGGTAATAGTGGGTTGGAGCCAGAGTTTGCCTTCTGTGAACACAAGAGTTCCTTTTATCTGCGTAAGGCAGAGCAGATGCTGTACTCAGCCTATCCAGATACTGCATGTAAAATGGTGAAACGCATTTTAATCTGGCTTTTCAGTTTATTGTTTGTTTTAATTGCTTTTTGAATGTTCTAAATAGTTGTCTTTAATCATAATTACAGGTGATTTCTTTGTTTTATGCCTTTTGTAAACTGCTTTGAGATTGTTCCTTTTTACAATCAATATATACAATCAATCAATATATATATATATAATTTTTATGTGTTGCAAAATGTGGGTTACAGGATTCACCCAAGAGGAACAGTCTGTGCATGGCACACCAGAGACATTAGATCAGGCGTCGCCAACAAGATGCCATCCAGATGTTGCTGGACTCCAGCTCCCATTGGCCCTAGCCAGTGTGACTGGTAGTCAGCAGGGATGGGATTTGGAGTCCAGCAACATCTGGGGGGCACCTCATTGGTTAGCCCTGCCTAAGATATTTATCTGGTGTCCTTTACCGCAGCATCTGACAATTTGTTGTTGACAAAGGACAACTGGACATATAAAGGGCCCCGTTACCTTCAGTTGCTTAGGGCCTCATCAAACCTAAATCCAGCCCTGCCTTCAGTCCTTAATGCATTTATAATCTGAATAAGCTACTGTCTGGAAGCATATGATTGAGTTTGTAACAGCAGAAGAATGCATTTATTTCCCACCTTTTCCCCCAGGGAGCTCAAGGTGGCGTATGTGGTTCTCTCCCTCCTCATTTAATCCCCACAACAACCTTGTGAGGTAGGTTGTGCTGAGAGGCAGCGACTGGCCCAAGATCACCCAGTGAGCTTTGCAACCTAGTGGAGATTTAAAGCCTGATCTCCTAGATCCTAATCGGACACTCTAACCACTGTACCACATTGGCTCTCTTACGGCACCTTATGTCTCATTGTACTTATGGCTCCCAGTTGTTTCCAAGCACAATTCAAAGTGTTGGTGCTGACCTTTAAAGCCCTAAATAGCCTTGGCCCAGTATACCTGAAGGAGCGTCTCCACCCCCATCATCCAGCCCGGACACTGAGGTCCAGCTCCAAGGACCTGTTGGCAGTTCCCTCACTGACAGATGTGAGGTTACAGGGAACCAGGCAAAGGGCCTTCTCAGTGGTGGCACCCACCCTGTGGAACACCCACCAGATGTCAAGGAAATAAACAACTACCTGACTTTTAGAAGACACCTGAAGGCAGGCCTGTTTAGCAAAGTTTTTAATGGTTGAAGTTTTATCCTGTTTAATATTATGTTGGGAGCTGCCCAGAGTGGCTGGGGAAACCCAGCCAGATGGGTGGGCTATAAATAATATATTGCTGCTGCTGCTGCTGCTGCTGCTGTTGTTGTTGTTGTTGTTTAGTCGTTTAGTCGTGTCCGACTCTTCGTGACCCCATGGACCAGAGCATGCCAGGCACTCCTGTCTTCCACTGCCTCCCGCAGTTTGGTCAAACTTATGCTGGTAGCTTTGAGAACACTGTCCAACCATCTCGTCCTCTGTCGTCCCCTTCTCCTTGTGCCCTCCATCTTCTCCAACATCAGGGTCTTTTCCAGGGAGTCTTCTCTTCTCATGAGGTGGCCAAAGTATTGGAGCCTCAGCTTCAGGATCTGTCCTTCCAGTGAGCACTCAGGGCTGATTTCCCTAAGAATGGATAGGTTTGATCTTCTTGCAGTCCATACACCACCTTAATATATTTTATATGAGCGAGTGGCTTATAAAAAAAATAATTAATTAATAAGCCTTATGGTGTGGTGATCATATCTCTCCAGTTTGGGGTCATCTTTGTTCATTTCTGGATGTAATTGAATGTGCTGGTTCTTACTTGTAAAGCCCTAAGTTGTTCGGGACCAGGGTGTTCAAAGGACTGCCTCCTCCCTTCGGATTCTGCCTACCCACTGCATGTAACATCAGAGGCCCTGCAAGTCGCACCACCTTCAGAAGCATGACTGTTTGGGATGCGTGACAGGGCCTTTTTCACTGCACTGTGAAGCTCTCTCCCAAGAGAGATCCAATGAGCGGCTACATCCTTTTGGTGTGAGTTGAAGTTCCATCTCCACTTTATCTGCAGAATTGCTTTATCCCGCTCCTGATTTTACTGCACAAAACTGAATTTAGTAATCCAGACTATTTTCTTGTAACTTGAACTATTTTTATTGAAATTTAAACTATTGTGTTGGGTTTTATTTTACTTTGTCAGCTGCTGGGAGTTCATATTTATTTATAGAAAATAAGATTACCCGCCCCACCCCCCAGTATACTCTCTTGGTGTGTTTGTGATGGTGGTGATAGGTGATTTCAATTTATACTTTGGTGTATTGTTTTCATACTGTAAATAATATGGTGTATTATTTTCATATTTCAACATTACTTGGAACAGTATTCCCCCCCTTTTTTATTTTCAGCTACTCTGCTAATGAATCAGTTAGATGGCAAATTTAGGGAAATTTAGACAAATTGAATCCTCAGAGGAACTGAATGGCTGTGGGTTTCTTGTACAAATATGCCATTACCATTAGACTGAGGAAGTACTTGTGGAATCCACAACGTGCTAAAACAGTGGCCAGTATAAAACTGAAAGGGGAGGTAAAATGCAGTGTTTCCTAATGTGAAGCTAATAATCATAATTCCCTATCAAGGAGTCAAAGATCTCTAGCATGTGTTTAGCATTAGTTTAGAGAAGGTCAGTGCTAACTTCTTCAGGAAGGGAGTTCCGGAGAGTGTACAGTAAGTGCACATTTGTTTAAAACGAGCAGTCTCGGTGCAGACATATCGCAGTCTTTGGGGATGCCCAAACAATTCTGCCTCAGTGGAGCTGAAACAATGCCTTGTATTCACAAAGATTATAGGCACTTCAGTATTGGAAGAAGGGGGGAGCAGCCAAGGAGGGGAGACTTGAAGCACAGATAAATTGGTCTTCACCCTGTGCCATTCCTTAATTTACAGCGGTCTTTAACATTGGAGTCCAATTGCCCAGGCACTCATAAAAAGAGAAATGATGAATATTCAGGATGTCTTTTGAATCCATTAGGCAACTGAGGATGAAGTCTCCATATGTACAGCTTCAGTTGCTTTCCCATGCTGGCCGAGAGCGTGCCAAGATGGCGTCAGGAAGAGAAATGGTGCCTTGGGTTGTCAATGGGGGAAGAGTAAACATGAATCAAGCACAGGGAAATGAGCATTAAAGTACAGGGAGTCGGAACTTAAATGAGCATTGTGTAGCATTGAATTGGTCTGGCTTTCAAAACTCTGTGCCAGAAGAGAGGGGAAGCTGTGGCCCTCCAGATGTTGTTGGACTCCGGTCCCCATCAGCCCCTGCCATTACAGCCGATGGAAAGGAATGATGGGGATTTCGGTCCACAACAACATCTGGCGTAGTGCTGTGCTGAAAATTCTTTGATCTGTTGTTTTTTTACAACCATTTGTGGGGTGATTCAGGGCAAAATCAAAGCCGCTCCAAAAAAATGTGGAAGGGAAAAATAAAATATGCACTGGGGGGGTTGTTGCTTATCAGAACCACAATAATAATATTATAATAATTTATTATTTATACCCCGCCCATCTGGCTGAGTTTTCCCAGCCACTCTGGGCGGCTCCCAATCAAGTGTTAAAAACAGTACAGCTTTAAATATTAAAATCTTCCCTGAACAGGGCTGCCTTCAGATGTCTTTTAAAGATAGGATAACTGCTTATTTCCTTGACATCTGAAGGGAGGGCGTTCCACAGGGTGGGCGCCACTACTGAGAAGGCCCTCTGTCTGGTTTCCTGTAACCTCACTTTTCACAATGAGGGAACCGCCAAAAGGCCCTCAGCGCTGGATCTCAGTGTCCGTGCTGAACGATGGGGGTGGAGACGCTCCTTCAGGTATACAGGTATACAAGGAGTGGCTGAGAGTTTTGAGCTCTTTGAAAAACTTTTAAACAAAGGTCCTGAGCACCTGCAGTGGCACGTAACACTCTCTGCCTCTTCAACCGCTCCCACCTACTAGAATGGCTTTGCAGTGACATGGTAGAATGTGACACTGCTTGTTTCACACATGTATGTGCATCACCGGATTACTGCAACATGATATAAGGAGTTTCATGTGTGAATGCGAAGAGAGAACCCAGAACTTCAGTGGCCAAACTCCTGCTTTGTATTTAGAATCCACTGAATAAATATCTAGTAATCATCATCATCATCATTTATTACATTACCTCCAGCCAAAGGGATGCAGCAAAAAGAAGGGTTTACAAACACCAGCATCTAAGAATTTGGAGAGCCGCTGCCACTCAGAGTGGCTTCCAGGTGTGGTTGTACTCCAACTCCCATCATCCCCAACCATTGATCATGCTTTCTGGGGCTGATGGGAGTTGGAACTCAACAATATCTGGAGGGAAACACGCAGGAGTTGACAATACTAGACTACAACTGGATCAATGATCTACTTTGAATGCAGCTTCAGATGAGACATCACAGATCCAACATCACTTTTGTGTCAGGCTTTATCATCTCACACACCATACATTTCCATGGCGTCAGCTCACTCACTTAGCTGCCAATTATCAAGGCTTGGTTCAGGCATTCTAACCACATGGCGTCTCCCCATGGATGCAGCTGTGTGGAGGAAATAATGTCTGACCCGGCCTGACCACATTGACACATGCCACTTCCTCGCACAGCAGGTAAAAAATGGGGTGTCCCGCTCACATGAATCACTGCTTGTCAGCTTGGTCACACTGGGTCAGAAATTACTTTCCCCATACGGCTGCCTCTCAGTGTATTGTGCATTGATAGTTTTAGAGCATCTAAACCAGTGTTGAGAAACTGTGGTGAGAAATCAAGAGACAACCACGCATGTGCGAACCAGCCTGACCTTGTGGCTATTTTTGAATTGCCAAGGAATATATGTGAATGTTGATGATTTCATAATAATCCTAGGGACCCTTTACTAGAACAAATCCATGGACCAATATGTATGTATGAATGAATGAATGAATTCAGGTAAGATGGAGTGCTGGCATTTAGAGTTAAAATGCTCAGCAGAAGTTGAATCCCTGTTGGAGAAGCACATTTCAACCAGGATATAATCACAATGAGACTATAGCATTAATAGTAGTATTAGTAGAAATTAGTTATTGTTATAATTTTATTATTTATATGCCACCCATCTGACTGGGTTGCCCCAACCACTCTGGGTGGCTCCCAACAAAATATTTAAAACACTATAAAACATGAAACATTAAAATCTTCTTTGTACAGGGCTGCCTTCAGATGTCTTCTAAAAGTCATAGAGTTATTGATCTGTTTGACATCTGATGGGAGGGCATTCCAGAGGGCAGGCACCACTACTGAGAATGTCCTCTGCCTGGTTCCATGTAACTTCACTTCTCGCAGTGGGGGAACCAGCAGAAAGTCATCGGAACTGTGTCTTGGCTGGATGTTGGACAGCTTCCATGGACAGCTGTGAGTCCCAAATGACCCCAAGGCTGCACACCTGGTCCTTTAGTGGCACATTTATCCCATTCAGGACCAGGAGTCACCCACACCCGCCCGCCCCCTGTCACCCAGAAACAGTACTTCTGTCTTGTCAGGATTCAACCTCAGTCTATTAACTGCCATCCATCCTCCAACCGCCTCCAGACACTCACACAGGACATTCACCACCTTCACTGGTTCCAATTTAAATGAGAGGGGAAATGAGAAAGCTGTGTTTATTGCAGGAAATACATGCTTGAGATGGGGATGAAAAAAAAGGAAGTAGGAAGTCAGCACTACCTTAAGAGTATCAGTGAGCACCTGAGGGCAGCTCAGCACAGATTAGGTCAGAAGAGACAGTCTAGGAAAGTTGGAGGCTCCTTTTTTCTAGATACTGTTTCCCATGAAAACACATCAGCTTCTAGCACAAGCTGAGTTCCATCCCAACACTTCCCACAAAGAATTTGCATTATCTATAAATTACAAACAAATGTTGCCTTTGAATTGTGGGTTTGTTTTTATTCATCTACCAAATGGGAAGCAGAGTGTGTTTTTGGATAGCTCTTTTATTGCTCATCTGAAACGGCCCCAGAAAAAAAAAATTCTTTTGGTGGTGATAAAATATTTATGATGGGATGAAAAAAAAAATGTGTCCATATGAATAGTACAGGAAATGAGTGAACATGCCTTCAAGATGCTTCACATTTTCTTTACTCAGGAAAGAGTAGGATGGGGAATTGTAGATAACTTGTTTATTGGCAATGATGCTCCTTCAGTATCTAGTTTTGCCCTGTATTAAAAATTCCATATCTTGAAGCCAAAAAAAAAAAAAAATGCTAGGAAGGGAATTAAAAGAGGAGAATGCACTTGAACTAACGGCAGGGAGATTTAAAGAGCACACATCAGCAGAAAAGCATGGAGAAACCTACAGTACACTGACTTCATTGATACCCCATTTATCAGCAATTACTGACTCCATTAAATGCAGAGTTTACAGCAGACGGAGAAGCGGAGCCTAAAATATGTCCCAACAGATGGACGGAGAGTGTCAGTGATGCTGTATTTCAAAGGCATCTGTGACTTTGTTATCGTTGTACGCGGAGTCAGGAAGACAGCAGAGGGAAGAAATGGACTAAGGGCCAGCAAATGATTTACTTGACCTGCATGGGCAGAACTGAGAGGGAAAACCTCATTAATTCCCTGGGTCATTCTGGAAGACATTAATTTGGTTTAGACTCAGGACGTCGGGAGATTTTCCAGACGTGCACCAGGAATTATGAAATCTCTATAGCCGGAGGAAAGTATGTCCAAATCACTTTCAGCATAAATCACACTGACTTTGTGAAGCCGGGTAATATGCTTAATCAGGGGAGTTATGGAACTTCTTGTACTTATTAGACAGAAAATACGACAATATTTTATGTAATTATCAGTCTGGGAAGGATTGCTCCTCGCTCCTCCCTTTGAGTGCTATCCTCCTTGCCAGAGGTGAACTGGAAGAAGATGTGAAGAACTCCCAAACTTCATATTTTCAACGTAATGATGTACTGCGTGCTTTTATGTACACAGATGTGCACACACACATCACACATTTAAAACACTATGATACTACTTTAAACTATCGTGGCTCCCCCCCCCCAAAGAATTCTGGGAACTGTAGTTTTTTTGAGGTTGATGAGAGTTGTTAGGAGACTCCTATTCCCTCACAGGGCTACAGTTTACAGAGTTCCCTGTTAAAAGAGAGTGGTTGTTAAAACGCTCTGGGGACTATAGTTCTGTGGCAGCCGGCCCCAAATCACCCAGTGAGTTTTCAGGATAAGTGGGGTCTCCTTGATATAAATATTCCAGCATCTTTATCTCCTACTTCACCCTCGATCCTTGGTACAAAATCATCAGCTAAGAAACAATATTCGCCTCACACAAGCTAAAGTAGCTTGGGACATTGAAGAGTAGGGTGTAATGCCACTTAATTGTGTATCAATACGTTACCAGTATTCTTAATTATATGTAAAGGATAAATCAGGATTTACTGGTAGATGATTGGATGATTTGTACTAGATCGGCAAGAGCTTCTGACTCCTAATTGTTTAACAAGAGGCTCTTCTTTTCTGCTTTCAAATTAAGCTGTTTGACTCTCTGGCGATCTGTAGAAACTGGGTTGTAGATTTGTACTTGTCATACCCATACATGGTTCATGGGGCACAGTGGGTAATTATGTCTGCCCCTGGGGCCACCATTTTGGATCTAACTCCACCCCTCTCCCACCATTATTTTGTACCTGGCTGTGGTTGAGGGTTGTAGTAAAAGATCCCAAAGTAGATTACACAAGGTCCACCCATACCTGGTCTATAACAATTCCTAGTTGACCATTGCCTTTATATCTTGAGGGGGAGGCGGAAATAGCAGCTAACAAATATGTCTGGAAAGAGTAATCTGTACATACCTTCAAAACCACATATACAGCAGAGAATGCCATGCTTTGTGAAAATTGCAACCCATCATGTTTACAGAAGGGTTATCTCTTCTCCCCAAAGAACATGCATTAGAACTTTTTACTCATTCAGCACTAGATACTCCCTATCAACAACAGCCTTCCTAGATGGGAGAAAGAGGCAAATTAATCTTAAAAAGAGACAATTTAAGGGAGTTGGACTATAAGTTGGAGTTCATTAGAAGGCCATAAAGCATTGCTGTCTAACAAGCTATGTTCTCCAGACAGCACTCCAGTAAGCAATATTGTCTGCTTAAATGGATCCTCGCCTATAACAAGAAAGCAACCGTTTCTTAGCAGAGTTATTTTATACCATGAACCTTCTGGAAATAAACTTCAGGTTGCCAGATCTCCTGATTTCAAGAATACATAGACAAGGACTGATCTGTTTCGCACCAAGGAATGTCTTGAGTTTGTAGATTTGCTTAGAAAAGGAAGTGAAGAGCAATTTAAATCTTAAATACACATCAAAGTATTATACTTCCAGCTTACCCTCTAACCATACACACTAGCCATATTTAAGCACTTTAAGACTGCAATCCTGCACACACAGAAACATTTGCTTCTGTGTAAACACACTTGTGCTGGATAATTCATTGCCTTGAATGGGAAAAGTAACAGAATGAAAGAAAAGACACACCTTGGTCACCTCAAAAGCAAGGTAGAATCGTAGGATTTTAGAGTTGGAAGGTGTCCCACAGGTCTTTTGGTCCAACCTCCTGCAATGTAGGAATCATGGCCTGAAAATGGCCACCCAACTTCTGTTTAAAAACCTCCAATGAAGGAGAGTCCACTACCTTCCAAGGGAGTCCATTCCACTGTCAAACAGCTCTAACGATCAGAAAATTATTCCTAATATTTAGTTGGACTCTCCCTGAATCCATTGGTTCAGGTCCTACCCTCTGAAGTAGCCAAAAACAGACTTACTCAGTCTTCCATGTGTCAGCCCTTCAGATAGGCATGTGCAACAGAAGCCCTTGACTTCTAAGAATGTCACTGGCATCTATTTGATTATTTTTTATAGTGATTTCTTTTCACATTAATTGATGGGGAATGTTCGAGAAAATTGCAGGATGAATTTCTGACACAGCAGAGAGGCCGTATCCAATGTTCCCAACCTACCTGAGTAAGAGCCCTTGAGCTGGTGGATGGCAGAGGTTGCACCATTAAGAAATCCAACACAACAGTACTCTAGTGGAATCTTGGGCAATGGCTGGCTCCTTTTGTGCAATCTATTGCAGCCATGGATGAAAGCAGAAGCAAGACCACAGAATGTGATGACTGGGTTCACCTTTTTCCTCCATGCTTCAGTTCCACCAATAATCATTTTCCCACCATTACCTAAAGGTGCTATATACCCTGGAGGGGGACCTCCATTGGTTTCATGTGATCTTTGGCAGGCTTGTCCAACAATCCCCACAATGCATTAGAGAAGCAGAGGGAGCCATTTTCAAAATTCAAGAATGGACATATCTTGGATCTCTCTTCTCTTCTCTTCTTTTCTTTTATTTTCTAGGAAGCCAATGGACATGTCTTGACTGTCTAAGAGACTGCAGTTACCTTGCAGGTATAGATTTGAAGTTTTATGCTTTACAGTGGTACCTCGGGTTAAGTACTTAACTCATTCCGCAGGTCCGTTCTTAACCTGAAGCACCACTTTAGCTAATGGGGCCTCCTGCTGCCGCCGTGCCACCGGAACACGATTTCTGTTCTCATCCTGAAGCAAAGTTTTTAACCCAAGGTACTATTTCTGGGTTAGCGGAGTCTGTAACCTGAAGCGTATGTAACCCAAGGTACCACTGTACTTCTAACTTCCATTCTGTGGAATGCAGATCCAGATACCTTTAAAAGGAAGGTGAAGTTCACCAAACCATTTAATGAAAACCAATTATATTGTAGAAATATAGCTCCTGCAGCAGGGGTAAGCAACATGGTGCCCTGAAGATATTGTTGAACTCCAGCACCTATCAACCTCTGCCAACATAGACAATGGTCAGGGATTATGGTTGCTGGACTCCAACAACATACCACTGTCCTACAAGAGTATATCTTAGTTGGAAGGAAGGAACTGTATGTGTGTGGTCGTTACGTGAAGTAGATGTTAGGGAATAGGATAGGGAGTGACATTCATATTAGAAGGTGGAATTGATGACTGTGAAATCACTTGTGGTTCAAATATCCCATTCAGTGATGTAGCTAAGACCCTTATCTGTTCAGCTGCTGAGCTGTGCTTTGATATAGACTTTACCCCAAAGAATGGTATCCATGCCTAAGCAGGAAGGGGACCCCTAAATATTTCTTCTCCTGGCCATTCTGAATATGTAATAGTTTATGATGAACAATTGTTAACTGGTTCCCTGGAAGGTATCCAGGTGAATAAAAGTCTCCTTGTGGAACACATCTGGATGAAGCGAAGAGCATGTGATTATCTAATAAAGGAAAGGTTAAGGAATGTAAATGCATCAAACCGCCTTAAAATAGGCTAAATATGCAGTCACAAAATCTGGGGGATATTGGACACAAAAAGGTTTCCAGACTATGACAGCTTCAGTCACGTTAAATGCTTCTGCTCTATGTACAAATTCTCTTTCGCATGGTGAAACATTAGTCCATAAGAGGATGTGAATTATGGTACACCAACTCTGACACAGAAAAACAGAACTAGACCATAAAAAGAGGGGAGGATATTTGGACAGAGACAGCCCTTGAGCACAAACTGTGCAAGTTATCTGGCTGCTGCTTTGACTCCTCAACCATCAATCTTTATTTTGCCCAGTAAGCCAATTGCTTCTAGGGCAAAATTCCTTTCTCAACCATACCAGCAAAAATAAACAGCACCCGGAGATTATCCTGAGTGGAAGGAACTGGTCTTTGTTGGTTCGCAATAAGCCTTTTACATTGCGAAACATCCTTATTATTCATTGTGATTTTAATTTATTAAATTTATAACCCACCCTTCCCCCCAAAAGAGCCCAGTTTAATGTCTATGGTGTGTCACCCTGGGATCCTTGGATGAAGAGCAGACCAGAAATGCCCTTTCCTCTCTGTTTGACATTTTCCAGTGATGGACAACTTGGGAGAGGTTTCAAAATGTATCAAGCTGGCCATTTAAAAGAAAAAAAGTCTTCTGAGGTTCTGCACTGGTTCTGAAGCTTCAAGGCTTTATTTCATCCCAGGATAAATTTTAAGTGCTCCAAATATCTCTGAAGCAGAAAGCTTCAGCTCAGATTAATACTTCGTGCACAGTCCTCATACATACCATGCACAGTAGTGAAAACCTGCAGTGTGGAGTATCTCTCCAACATCCTGTATCCCAGCCATTACTTGGGACCAATGTTGAATATCTACCAGAATCTGCTCAGATATAGTTCTTTATTATTTTACCTTCAGAGCTATTACACTCAAGGCCTATTCCCAAGTGATGTGAAATTGTGAAGGGGAAACATGCACACAGCAGAATGTGCATCCATGTCTGTTTTGACCCACTTACTTGTGGCCAGAATTACATTTCCACATAATGAAGGGGAAGATAATAGATAAGAAAATAAGGTGATTCTGCTGGGTCAGGCCAGCTGCCCATCTAGTCCAGCATCCTGTTCTCACAGTCTTCTTCTTCTTTAGCGATCACATGGTCTTAACAGTGAGTCCATAATAATAAATAATAATAATAAATTTTTATTTATACCCCACCCTCCACAGCAAAGACCAGGCTCAGGGCAACTGCAAGTGGACTGTGACTGTGGAGGCCATTTCTGGGTCCACACGTCCTTCCACAGTGGGGACACAGGTTTCCAGGTGGGAGTTGTTGATGGTGAGGGTTTGCCAAACGTGCCTTCCTCTTAGCGTGTTTCTCCCTTTCATCCTGAGTTTGAGCGTCTTCAAAGTCCATGACACCTTTGGTAAAGGCTGTTCTCCAGTTGGAGCACTTGCAGGCCAGTGTTTCCCAGTTGTTGGTGTTTATATTACATTTTTTTAGATTTGCCTTGAGAGAGTCTTTAAACCTAATTTGTTGGCCACCAGAATTACACTTTCCATTTTTAAGTTCGGAATAGAGTAGTTGATTTGGCAGGCGATAATCAGGCATCCAAACAACATGACCAGTTCAACGAAGTTGATGTTGAAGAATCATTGCTTCAACACTGGTGATCTTTGCCAGAATTTGTTCTTTATTGCAGGTATTAATATTGTACAGTTTGAAGTGACTGGATGCATAAATACTGGCTCCTTTTGTGCAATGGAGTAAAATACAGATAAATAATTGGGTCAGGTTTCCAAATACTTGACAGCCATGGATTCCTACGTCATCACAATGCCTGCCTGCCAAATAGATATGTCAATATTGGGAGATGTCTTTTTAGTTCTTCAGTTTATCGAATGGAGCAATAATTCCAGAAGCCTCAATGACTGTAGAAATAATGTTAGCTTCCTCTCCCGCCACCCCAAGATGCCATTTTGGAAGGATAATAATGCTGCGATTTATGTCATCCTTTTGGTCTGATCATATAATGATCCGATGGAGCTGAGGCATCTGTTGCTTTCTGGGAAGAAGATTTCCATAAGTCATGTCAAGTCAGTTGGCTGCGTGTAACATCTTTACAACAGGCCAGTTTCCGAAAATTTTAACTTCAGCGTTGTTTTCTGCAGGCTGAGTGTCTATCGGGATGCATCTGGATTCATGGGAATGGGGCTATATATATCATATATTGACAAGTCTTTCACAGGCACTCACAATATGATGTATGGTTTCAATTCATTTATTGCACAGGTGTCACAGAATATTCTGCTCTCATTGAGGATGTTTTGGCATCGTGCTTCGTTTTTATTGCCAGACCTTGAATGATTTTTTTTAAGTGATAAAGTAATGGAATTTGTCCTTTAATAGTTTGATTTAATGTTTCTATCAGAGGAAGCAAAGCCTGGGATAATTGCCCTAAGGCAAAAATGGGATCAAGGAATCTCACCATTTTGTCTGATGAGGATCTCTTGTGCAGAGACTGTTGAGATCTAGAAAGGATTCCCCCTTTGCTTCCCTTCTTAAATATTTTTTGTGAAGAATAGCACTCAGAAATGAGAGGATGGGCCAAGCAGATGTATTTCCATTGTCCCTTTTTGAGCTTATTATACATTTTTTTTCCACATCTGGCTTCATGCAAGTTGAAGGGGAAGGAGAAGGCAACGGCAGCCTGTAGCCAGGCATGGTGCAGTTGCTCAGATCAGGGAGAAGAAGAAGAAGAAGAAGAAGAAGAAGAAGAAGAAGAAGAAGAAGAAGAAGAAGAAGAAGAAGAAGAGGAGGAGGAGGAGTTTGGATTTGATATCCCGCTTTATCACTACCCGAAGGAGTCTCAAAGCGGCTAACGTTCTCCTTTCCCTTCCTCCCCTACAACAAGCACTCTGTAAGGTGAGTGGGGCTGAGAGACTTCAGAGAAGTGTGACTGGCCCAAGGTCACCCAGCAGCTGCATGTGGAGGAGCGGGGAAGGAAACCCAGTTCACCAGATTACAAGTCTACTGCTCTTAACCACTACACCACACTGGCGTATATTCACTGTAGTGAATTCACCAAAGTTCCTTTGAGGAAGAGCCATAGCTCAGAGGTAATGCATTTGCTTTACATGCAGAAGGTCCCAGGTTCAATCCCCAGCAACTTCACGTAGGCCTGGGAATGTCCCCTGCCTGAAACTCTGAAGGACTGTTGCTAATCAGTATGGTAGACAGACCAATGGTCTGACTCAATATAAGGCAGCCTTCTGTGTTCTATTTATGTCCCATAATTCTCTGGTTCCGAATGTGAAAGCTGGAAGATTGAGGACAGCACCACCCTTCGAGCTCTCCTCCAGGATGGACTGCAATCTGAACCAGAGAAAAGTTCCTCTCACCAACTAGGGGTGGGGGAGAAATCTATTCAGTTCACTTTTGTAGAACGCAATTTGCGCTCTACAAATGAATGTGTGAACCGAAAAGCAGCTGTCCTTCTAAACTCACACTTCCTTCAGCTTTTGTGATCCAGTTCCCCAAGCAGAAACATGTTGAAAATACACATCTCAGGAGAAAAAGCTCTCAGGACTGTGGATGTTAGTGTCCAAAACTGCATCACACTAGGGAAAATTGTCTGCAAAGGAAATGCATCTGTTAGGTAAAAGTGCAAATATTGGAGGGGCCTGCCCCCCCCCAAGTTGATAGCATTGCCATTCAAATGGTGTGTGTGCACCGCATCTTGTGATTGGTTATGCAGGCTGGGGCTTACCTGCCACCCCCCCAATATTTTATTCATGTTGGCGACCCCTGTTCGGGTGGGTGTTTTAAATGGACAGTATGTATGCAGCCTGTATCTTTCTCTCTTTTTTACCCTTTAAAAAAACTGGTTTTCCTTCACAAATTATCCATTGCAATCCTCACTCCAGGTTTTTTATCTGCAGATTTCAGTGTGTTTTTCATTTACCTTGTGAGCTGATAAGCCCCCTCACACATATTGATAATGGGACAAAATCCGTACCCCCCCTCCCCCAGGGCTCCAACATTATTAGGTTGCTTGGGTGTTGACAAGAGCAAGGTTCACCCTGTTAAAATGTAGGCCTGGAATGTTCACAACTTTTCCCTGTCAGAGGGGATTGTCTTCGCCTGTTCCTGTTTTCCTATCTAGGCCTCACACAGGGAGAGAGATAGTCAGTAGTGCGCACCCTTCAATTTACAGGCTTTGTCATGAAGGATAGTGGTAGGCCGTTGCTCTTGGTGAATAAGATAAATGCTCTTGTCCAAGCTGGTAAAACCATCTGGCTTGTCTGTCATTTGCCACTTAGTTAGAACAAGCTCATGTGTGTAGGAGTCAGGCCACTTAATTTGTTGGTCCAGTCAGGCTTGAAGACCACAGTGGAGCAAAGCCTCTCTTTTTTTGGTAGACATGGCATCCTTGGTGATAGCAGCAGTTCATTAACGTCATCTCCTTGTTTAGGAAGGACAGCAATGCAAAGGACTTGCTCAGTCCGAGTGTACAGGGTCACACTCTTACTCTGGATTTAAATAGCACACCCAAATACTTCCCTCCCCCACCTTCCCATGCTGTAGTAGTAGTAAAAATTAAATTTGTATTGCTTTTTTTACAGCAACAGATATAGAACAATTTAAAAAAAACAGTAAGTTCACAGCTTAGTAAGTATACATGAGAAAATGTCAAATTTGGGGTTACAGGGAGATGAAGCCTTGCAACAGGGAAGAGGGAATTGCTCCAAAAGTTGATCTTGTCAGCAGATGGCTGAAGCTTTCTATCCCTTGTATTTGCATATATAATAAATTGGAAGCATGTCTGTGAGAGTTTAGTTGTGTGGATTTCTTCTCGAGCATTTCTGTCCTGTTTAGTTAATTTTTAATCTATAGCCAGCTGCCGGACCCAGGCATGGTGGTTTCAGCTGACTTGCATCAAGGTAAAGTTGGAGGTTAGGAGGCTGGAACCTTGCATTTCCCTGTGAGGCTATGAAGGGTTGCAACTGACACAAATCTCTAGCAATGTTTACACCCAAGTAGCTCGAGCTACCAAAGGACAGAGATTGACCCAGCAAGGACCTCAACTGAGTTTGTTCAAGCCACAGGATAGTCATGCATAATATCTCTGATTTACCATAATTTCAAAGCCAGCATGTTTACAGAACTCAGTTCAGTGCTCAGTTAAGTGTTGGAATTACCTGAAGGGAATTGCTGAACAGTACAAGAATATTATCAGCAAGAAGTTTAACATTCTGCTTCCTGCCACTTACTGGAGAAGTAGGAGGAGCTTTGGGGGGTTAGAAATGGAGGAGCCTAAGGTAGGTCCCAGCAGGATGGGGTTGAGTTGTGGGCAGGAGGTGCTTGCTAGACTAGATTATCTAAACTGCTTCCCAGCAGCAGTCCTGTCATCAGAAAGACAATTTGCAAATAAATAAGTGACCAATAGATTTTTTATACAAAGATCTCATAGACAAAATGTATTATTCAACCCAATGAGAAGTCTGCTAGGGAAGATTTCCCTCCTACCCACCTCCATAATTTGCTTTACAATAGTGAAAATATTTTTAGTGGGCAGATAACTATCTAAGTTATACAAATGAGGAAAGACAAGTTGTGCTGTTTCCCCGCAGCCTCCTAAACACAGCAAATTACACACCTAATAAATGTATCAGCAGCCCATGAAATTGACAGTCTGCAGTGAAATAACAGGATTGTTTTGTTTGGAGAAACTGGATTTCAAGAGACTGGTGGCGAGTGAGAAAAACAGAACTAATATTAAGGATGCAAAATGAATATTGCTTTTAAATGAGGCAACGTAAGAAGCTTCCTCATGCTGAGTTTGACTGTTGGTCCCTCTGTCTCAGCACTGTCTATGCTGTCTGGAACGGGCTCTGTGGGACGTAAAACTGCAGTCAAGTACAGTGGTACCTCGGGTTAAGTACTTAATTCGTTCCAGAGGTCCATTCTTAACCTGAAACTGTTCTTAACTTGAAGCACCACTTTAGCTAATGGGGCCTCCTGCTGCCACCGTGCTGCCAGAGCACAATTTCTGTTCTCATCCTGAAGCAAAGTTCTTAACCCGAGGTACATTCTTGTGTTCATTCTTTTTAAGAGGGAAAGGCAAGGGATTTTACCAGGACGGAAACTTTAATAGTAAGACTCAGATGAGTCAGCAACAAGCTGATCACTGCGTAATCTAAAATGGGGATGTTTGGAACTCTGCTAGAATATGGAACTTGCTAGCGCAAGTTTGGAAGGATATTATTAAATAATATATCCTCTCCTGCCTCCCTAATCATCCCCATGGGCTCTCCAGGCTTTCAGACAAAGGTCTCACCCAGCTATACCTGGAGGCACCAGGGATTGAACCTGTGACACATGTGCTCTACCACTGAGCTAAAGCCCCATCACCTAATAAGTAAGTAGGGGGGAATGATCCCTAGTCTACTCCCACAATTTTCCTCTGATGGAGAATTACCACCCAATTTCACCTGAATTAAACTCTCATTGGTTTGGACATTCCATACCAAGGCATTTAAAAGGAAAGCAAAATGAGCATTTGTAAGACTCACAGAATGTTGCCAGGGCCACTTGGAACCCACAAAAAACTGCAGCTTTCTAGCTGAGCTGTGCTGTATCATTTAACGAATCGTCCACACTTCTGTTTGCTCCCACTTCTTTCCCTTTGGGAAAACCCATGGTTTGGCAGTGATTCGGAACAAATGGAAATTGGTTTTTTTTTACAAATTGCCGTTTGTTCCGATTTAGTGCTAAAGAGTGGGTTTTCCAAGGGAATTTCTCAGACCCATGCTTTACTGTGTGGAGAAGCCATAACTCTGGATGTCCTGGGTGTCTGAGGTTGGTAAATAAATACTCCACTCTGAGCAAAGTCAATAAGACCTAAAACTAGAGTTGATACTCAATTTCCACCTAAAGCAACATTTCAAGGCAAATTTAGAGGTTCCTACCTGGGAGAAATTGCCATGAAATATTATGAGGCACACACAGAAAATGATTTCTGTAAGACCAGCCAGGGATGCCAACAGGCTTTTCTGGGCCTGATTCACTGCATCCATCCCACACAATCTATAGGCAAGAACTGCCACTTATGTACATGTATTAACTTAGCCTAGTTTACCTCACAGGGCAGTTGATATTATTTAATTGATTTCTTGCCTACACTTCACTGTAAGGTCCTCCAAGGTGGGTAACAACAATATAAAATTCATTATTTAAAAGTTTGGTAACAATTGCCTGTTGAGATCAAGCAGGTGCCTTCGCAGCACCTGCTAAAAACATACTTGTTTAGCCAAGCCTATCCAGATGATAATATACCCAGCCTTGAGCTCCTGAGTGGAAAAGAAAGATGCAGATATACAGTGCCACTCATGATAACCCACTTGTTTTAAATGCAACATTTCATAGTTCTGATATTTACAGAACATCAGAAGAGCCCTGAAGCCAAAGACCCATTTGGTCCAGCATCTTGTTCTCAGAGTGGCTTACTCAGGACTTGAGTGCAACAACTCACTAGTGGTTCCCATCAACTGGTATTCAGAGACAGTATGCATCCATCAGGGATGGGAGAATAAGTCAGCTTTGGTTTCTCTCAATTTCTCAATTTTTCCAATCCAGTTCAGAGCTCCACATTTCGACATCCGCTTGTGATTTTCTTTTTAAGTCCTCGTGAAAAGTCAACAGCATTTTAGTGCAAATTTCACCTAATATATGCGTATTTTGCAAAGCAATTTGCCCTTATATAATGCATTTGTAATGCTAGTTTCTCAAGTACAGTGGAACCTCAGTTGTCAAACGCTTCGGAAGCCAAACAATTTAGAACCCAAACACCAACAACCGGGAAGTGAATGCTTCCATTTTCGAACACGCCTCAACAATTTGCTGACCGACAATTGTGCCTTGGTTGTCGAATGTTTCAGAAGTTGAACAGTCTTCCAGAATGGATTACGTTCGACAACTGAGGTTCCACTGTATATGCATTTTTATGCACACTTTACTTTGGTATATGCATTTTTGTACAATCTGCTTGTCTGGAGAACTGCACTGCAAATTTTGCCGGTGTGGATTTCAAAAGAGGGACACATTTGGCTTCATATCTAGTTTCAGAAAGCACAAATTGGGTAGGTTGCCTTTAAATATGAACCGAATCGAACTTCTCCTCCATCCCTAGTAGCCATGAAAGCCCTATCTTCCATAAATTTGTCTAACGCTCTTTTAAAGACCTCCAAGTTGGTGGCCATCACTACGTCTTGTGGGAGCAAATGCCATAGTTTCCAAACCCACAGTCCTAAATTCTTGGGGTTTAAACTTATAAGAGGAACCTGCTGGATCAGGTCAATGGCCTATTTAGCCCAACTTTGCAGGCAGACCAAAGGCAAAAATTGCCATTTCAGCTTGAGAGCACATCCACCAACAGTTGTGAAACCTTGAAAAAGCATTAAGCAGGCCATCCTGACCAGCAGCCCGACTCAAGTTTCCTGACTTAAACAAGGAAGTTCTCATAGGCAAAAGGAGGGCTAAGCTCTTCCACAGGCAATATTTCAAAAGCCCAGCTACTACTGAGTAAATAAATGTGTGGAGCAGATACAATAAACATTTTCTTCTGTTCTGAAATCAGATCTGCAGATCCCTTTTGTGCTTGGCAGTCTGTAATTACAGGATATGTTAAATTTTCTTTATAGCTAGCCCTGATGGCTCTTAAGTGACCGCACCGCCCAGTACAGCACCCCTCTCTGGTCTGCTACCATTTGTAATGAAAGCCAGATGTTTCCTTCAAGCTAATAATCAATACAGCACTCGTCCCGAGTCAAGTAGGGCTAAACATTTGCTTAGAGATGCCATGTAAAAGCAGTGATAAGCAGAGGCGCTCCACAGAGTGTTTCTTCAGACACTGCTCCAGCGTGAGATAAACCATCCGCACAGCAAATGGGAAGAGGGAGGGGGTGGGTAAGAGGGTATTTTTCAAGTCTTGAAATGAAACTGACACAACTGAAAGAAATGGAGTTCCTGCCGCCACCCAGATCCATCTCCTACCTTCTGGTGAAGACCTTCCCATTTCCCATGAAGAAGGTGGGGATGGCAAGGAGGAGTGAAGGCTGCCTTTTCCACCCCATAATGAATCAGCCCCTGGATGCAGAGATAAGCATTTGCTGTGTCAGGAACTCTGGGAATTTTTGCTCCGTGAGGGGTCTCCTAACAACTCTCAGCGCCCTCAACAAACTGCAGATAATTGAGGGCATTGTGGCGTGGTGACAGAGCCAATCTGCTGTTCCTGTTGCCACACCAGCTCCATGGCTTCACCACACTTGTGCCCCTCCCCTCTGCCCTCAGGAACCTCATGGCTTCTTCCAAAGAATCATGGGGAATGTAGTTTAAGGTGTCAGAACTTGTAGCTCTGTGAGGAGTAGACTACAGTTCTCAGGATTATGGGCCGAAGTCAGGTGCTTTAAATGTGTGGGGTAGATGAGACCCAAACTAGCTTTAATTGCACTAGGCCCCAATAGATTTGCTCTATTTCCCCTCCCCTTTCATAGTGATGTGAATGCAACATGGCATAGATCCCATTTTTCCCTCAGTCTGCCCTAATGCTTCAAATTTTGCATACGGGAGGTGGGGAATATGGTCAGACTGCAAACTGGATTTCACCATTTATTCTGGCCTTTGAATTTGATTCTTCCCATTAATGGACTTGGACTTTTACTGCAATAGAACTCTCCTTGTCAGCAGCCAATGTTGCTCCAGATTTAACTGCTACTTCCTGTCATCCTTGTCCAGTAACCTTTATGATCTTTCTTTGGCAACTCCCATATTCATAAGAGGTTGGAGACTGGAATCTATTTCCTGTTTGATATTTCCTTACACTCCTCGCTTGAATGAATAGCTTAGATGACTTTAGCAGAAACAGACTTCCAAGTGACCGGATTATGACCAATGAAGACAATCCAGACTTCAGGAAATAATAAGAGCTCCACTGGAAACAGGCCCAAGTCCCCTCTAGTCCAACAGTCATTGTGGTGTAGTGGTTAAGAGCGGTGGACTCATAATCTGGTGAACCGGGTTTGCTTCCCCGCTCCTCCACATGCAGCTGCTGGGCGACCTTCGGCTAGTCAAACTACTCTGAAGTCTCTCAGCCTCACTCACCTCACAGAGTGTTTGTTTGTTATGGGGGAGGAAGGGAAAAGGAGATTGTTAGCCGCTTTGAGACTCCTGAGGGTAGTGATACACCGGGATATCAAATCCAAACTCTTCTCTTCCTCTTCTTCTCAAAGTGACCAATCAGATGCCCAAAGAAAAGCCTCGGCGCAGCAGCACTCTGCTCACCTGCAATTCACAGTAAATAGTCTTCAGAGGCATACTGCCTCCAGCAGTGAATGTAGGAGATAGGAGCCGTTGATAGTCTCACTCTCCAGGAATTTGTCTAACCCAAGCTGGTAGCCATCACTGCCTCTTGTGGAGGCCAGGCAGGCTCCCACCGCAGGGAGAACATTCCATACGGCTTTTCAGCACTACTCTTCAGGAGGAGCACAACACCATTACTATGCTCTTGATTAACCCAGTTAGGCCAAACTGGGTTTCCCAACAGATATATTATTACAACTGAGCCACTTCTATACTCTGTTCTCTTGGTGAGGAGGAGAGAGAGAGAGAGAGAGAGAGAGAGAGAGAGAGAGAGAGAGAGAGGAATATTTTTAGGGAACATATTGTACACACTTCTATTCTTAGATCAATATAGCATAACTTCCTAGTGAAAACATTTTTTAAAAGCTCGTTTTAAGGACTTCCGGGTTGGCGCCATCGCCGAATGGCGGACTCCCTCCGAGCTCCGGAGGGAGCCGGCTCGGCAGGGGCTGGGTTTTACCGCACCGGCGATGCGGGGACCCTTAGAAACCACGGCCACGGGGGCCGTGGACTTGGAGACTCGGCTAGCACCGCTAGCGCCCTCCCGACTCGTGAAGGAGCCTTTTTAAAGGCTACGGATCGGGTGCCGGGGAGAAGCGTGGTGCTTTGAGTCCTCTGCCATCCCTGCCGAGCGAAGCCGCATGCCATCCGGCGGAGAGCGCTGACTTCTTCCATTGAGAATTTGGACTTTTAACAACAACCCGTGAGTAAATTGGAAATCGGGTTTAAAAGAAGAAAAATTTTTTGGATTTGAGACGAGCGGGGGGGGATCTAAAAAGGAAGTCAGTCCCCCTCCCTATTGTAGACATTTTAAAACAAGGATTGGGAAGCCAAGGCCCAAAAAGAACGGTATCTTTGCTAAAATCAAGAATTCCATGATGGGAAAGTACAAGAATTGTGCTGGAGGAAGAATTGAAGGAGAAGGAAAATGCACCCCCCTCCCTGGGAACCGGGGCGATTGAGGAGTGAGCCTGGTGAAAAGAGCCGGTGATTTTGACAGCTGTCAAAGTAGCTGTCAAAGTCGGAATTTTAAAGAGGATTTTATTACAAGGACCTTGCTGGTCAAATTTGTTACAACTTGATATAATTTGTTAAGACTTGAATACAAAATGGCGAAAATACGGAGAACAATCGGATTTTTGGAAACAAAGTTACAACAACCCCCCTAGAGGAGCTTCGGGACATTACAAAGATGGGCGTAAGCCGGGAAAAATACAACATTTCGGAATTTCACAGAACTGGTTATCTCCTGGGAAAGCTGCAAAACTGAAACTGAATCTCGTCTACAGGGTGTTTAGACTAAAAGGAGACAACAGAATACTTTACTGAAGAAGGAAGGGACTGAACGCAAGTTTTTGTTCCTGAATAACAACAACCCATGTAGAGTTACTAAACTTCTGAATAAGAAAGTTTTAGCAGCGGAACAAGAGGAAGCTGGACTATAACCTTGAAAGAACAATGGGGGGAATTTTATAATTTGACATTTTTAAAGATTTAGGAATTAATTTTTAAAAAGTAATCCTAAAAATGGGAAATAATTCTGCAAGGAGTTGGGGGAAAAATGGGATTGATGGACTTAAGACTTCCAGGCTGGAAACATAGATTGGAGGATAAGGGAAATTAAACCGGGGAAGGGGAGGGAGAATTAGAATCCAAAGGCTTGCAACTATTTTCTGAATTGGTTTTCTTTTTTCTAATATATTTCTTATTTTTTTATACTTTTATTCTGTGTGCTTTTACTTTAATGGGAAAAAAGGGGGACATTGTGGAAAGAAAAGGGGGCGGGCTATGGGGAGAGATCTTTTGCTTTTTTTATCAAGGGTGTTGCATAAGGTTTGTATAAATTTAAATTTGAACAATGGGGTATATAAATTGTGCTTTAAATCAGAAACAGAACTTGTGGAAACAACAATATGAAAGGGGAATACGGTAGGGGTGGGGGAAGGGGGGAGTCCCAGAAAGTGGATGTTTGAAAATAAGGTTCTGAATGTATCTTCATAATTTCTTTTCTGCTCTTTCTGTATTTTGGAAACTTCAATAAATATTATTTAAAAAAAAAAATAAAAGCTCGTTTTAAGATCACTGCACAGAAAGGACTTTCACAGCAGATTTATAGTTATTTAATTGCTTTGACTTAAATGGAGTTACTTTGGATACCCACCGGGCCATTAATGAAAAGACATTTTGACTTCAAGCACTTCACTGTTATTTCTTCTCTGAACGTTCCTAAGAAACTCTGCTTGGAGGATACAAACACCCCAAAGAATGTCTTACTGTGCAATATTATGTGTGTCTACTCACAAGTAATCCAGTTGATTTCATTAGGTCTGACTTTCAGGAGTAGAATTACAACCTTACTTTATTTGGGACATGGCCATGTGGCTAGTCAGGCGGCTGGTAAATATACCCAGTGAAAGAGTTTGACATGCTCTTGCCCTGCCCCCGCCCTGCTGCCTTTCCCCCCAAGTTGATGCACCTGAGCCTCTGACTCAGGGCCAGCTGAAAGCTTTTTGGCACCTTCGTAACATTATCATGTAATGTAATTAAAACAGTGGGGGTTTTTCCTACTAAGGGCCTTCTCCACAACATTAACTAGCTTGCAGCAGTTGTGACAGATAGCCCTTGGGTCCAACCCAACAACCAGTGAGATCTGTCAGTCAGAAGAGAGAGGGGGTTGAATTTAATTTGGAGATGGACAGTTTACAGTTGAAAGGGGTCATGTCTGAGAGAAAGGAGGAAGGGATTGCCTGTGGGTTAGTCAGGGACTTGGGTTTAAAGTAATGTTGCTGGATCACAACTCCCATCATCCTTGACCGTTAGCCATATTGGCTGGGGTTGATGGGAGTTGGAGTCCAGCAAATTTCAAGGGCCTTCTTCCAGAAGAAGCAAGCCCTGGAATTTATATATACACATTTACATGTTAAATGTAGCTTTGCAATCTGGCCCACACATGCTACTTGTTTGATTACATATTGTTATGTTTTGAAATACTACGGCTGTGCTGATTAGATTTAATAAAGGGTTTAAACATGGGAAAATAAATGCATATAAATGTGCCTGGCTTGTGTTGTTGTTTTTTAGTTTTGATTGTCTATTTTTTACCGAAGTGTTTGCCAGCCTGGGCTCCTTTTGGGAGGAAGAGTGGGATATAAATTTAATAACTAAGTAAATGATTGCAATTTGGCACTAAGGAAGCATTTCTCATGGAGCATGGAATGTAATGGCCTTAAACACAAGGCAGTCCATAAGAATATTTTTTGGAACAATTCTCTGGAAGCACCTGACGGAGTTCTGGAAATGATAATGTTGTTCACTGGGAAGGAACTTGTTTCATTTCGAACTCAGCCTGTAGATGAAAGCATGATAACTTCAGAGATCTGTCGTATGTAATAGAAGGAAAAACACTTAGGGAATTGGGAGGGAGATGCAAAACCTAATGCAGCAGCTACACAGCAGATTGCTAAGGGGAGGGTGAGAGAACCATCTCCCAGTGAATACAACCAATTGGATGTCTAAATGCTTCGTAAAATTTTATTGTGAAACGCACAGATGATGAGTCCATCTGCAAAACATCAGGAGTGTTTATCATGATCTCCCAGAGAGTTCTGGGTGTGTTCCCCTTTGACACTATTTATGCAGGCTTAACTTAATATGAGTTCAAAGGAGAAGCTAGAATTGTTTCAAGGTGCTCTCTGTGTGTGCGCACATGCACGCACACACGCTTACATGTGTGTGGACAGTGTTTGTGGTTTACGATGGCTTTCTCTGGCTTTCAAGATCAATGTGGAAATTAAGTTCCACACAAATTCAAAAATGGGTGAGCTTTCAGAATTTGAACTTGACTTTTAGAATAAAAACTTGCATCTTAGCACTGGTGTGTTAGCACTCCTTAAATTCAAGTCTAAATGCTTTTTTTCCTCAAATTCTTTAACAGCATCCATAATTCGCCCCAGTATACCTGAAGGAGCATCTCCACCCTCATCGTTCTGCCCAGACACTGAGGTTTAGCTCCAAGGGCCTTCTGGCAGTTTCCTCACTGCAAGAAGTGAAGGTACAGGGAACCAAGCAGAGGGCCTTCTCAGTAGTGGCGCCCACTCTGTGGAAAGCCCTCCCATCAGATGTCAAGGAAATAAACAACTATCTGACTTTTAGAAGACATCTGAAGGCAGCCCTGTTTAGGGAAGTTTTAAATGTTTAAAGTTTTGTTCTGTTTTTAGCCTTTGTTGGGAGACGCCCAGAGTGGCTGGGGAAATCCAGCCAGATGGGCGAGGTATAAATAATAAAAATATTTTAAAATTATCATCATCATCATTATTATTATTTTGTGTTTTTGCAAGCAGACTTGAGCAAGTGGATGAAACATCAACCCATAAGCCCTTTAAGAACAAAAAAAGATCAGAAGACAAAGGGATGAGTCCCTCGGGGTAATGATACTGTCAGGGTAGGACTTTGAGGCAGAAACACTCTGGTGGTGCCAGGGATGGAGAAGAAATTCAATTCAGTTTACATGCACAAGGGAATCTATCTAATTCGTACATTCTGAAACACTATGCGAACTGAAACACAGCCATCCTTCAAAATTGACACTTTGGTGAATTTTGCAGTGCAGTTCTCCATCCAAGTAATGTGTACAAGAATGCATCAAAGTGTGCATCAAACACATGGATTAGTGATGATAACATTTAAAATGCATTCTATAAGATGATATTACTTTCCTTTGCAAGAACATGCATATTAAACAAAATTGCATACAAAAAATGTGTATATTAGGAGAAATTCACACTAAAATGCTGCTGAATTTTCATGAGGACATTACAAACTGATGTAAGTTCTTAAGAATGTTTAGTCGTAATCTCCCTTCTTGTAACTTGAATTGATTGGTTAAGTTAGGGTTCTGGAGTTGGTTCTGGAACAGCAGAAAATTAACTTGCTCCATCATCCATGTGACAGCTCTTCAGATATTTGAATATGGGTATTGTATCATCTTCCAGTCTTCTCTTCTCCAGGCTAAACATATCCAGCTCCCTCAACCATTCCTCATAAGTCTTGGAATCCAGACCCTTGATCATCTTGGTCGCCCTGCTCCGCCCTGCTCCAGCTTGTCAACATCCTTCTTAAATTGTGGTGCCAAGAACACTGAAACAGAGAGAAACTGAAACTTGACAGATTCACCCATCCCTAGGTGGAGGAGAGGTGGCTAGTGGGCTTCCCATGGTCAGCCCCTGTGTGAATAGGATGCGGGACTAGATGGACATTTGATGTGATCCATCTGGGATCTTCTTAGGTTGTTATGTAGAGACATCATGAAGGGCTAGAAGGTTGCATGCTGCAAAACTACAGAAAACCTTCCATGTTCCCAAGGCAGGACTAACAATTTAGTCAAAGTTCTATGCAAGTGCTTGGCTGTTATTAACAATTATTTTTATATTTTATATTTATTTGTTTTATATTTTAAGCAAAAGGAACTTGACAAAAGTTGCAGGGACAATGATCTGGAAATGAAGCCTTGATTACTTTCTGTTTCTCTGCCTTCCAAATGAACAGGCTCGGACAGTTGCCTCCTGGCTAAGCTAAGCAAATAATCACCCTTTCGAGTTGTCTCGCTACTTTCTAGAGATTTACAAGAGAGGGGGCTAAAGAGAGAGTTTCAGTTACACTGTCATATGCATCAAATGATTTGACCATCAATGTTATTTTAATGAAACTGTTTAAACAATGGCTTTATGTGAGTCGCCCAGGATGAATAATAGGTGCAGAATGTAGCACTTAATATCTCAATCAAAGAAACAAAGAGTTTCCTTATGAATATTTTTAATGGATTTTAGCCTGACCTGTGAAGCTTTCTGCTCTTTAGGTGTAATTTGGTTTTTTCATTTATGAAGGAGTATTCTTTTATTTTTTTAAAGCAAAACTGGGAATAGAGTTTTAAGGCATCAAAAAGAATCTGGGCATTATTATTATTTTAAATGTAAATGGGCATTCCTCACATTGACACCAGACTTCCATGATTGGCCCCACAAACATGGCTAACCCTCTGAGTCACTTGTCTCCAACAGGGATGGGGAACCTATAGCCCTCCAGGTGTTATTGGACTCCAACACCCGATGGCCTCAGGCAACATGGTCAGTGCTCAGGGATGATGAGAATTGTAATCCAGCAACATCTGGAGGGCCAACATCTGGAGGGCCAAAGAGTCCCGGACCCTGGCGTTCAATAAGGGTTAAACATTATCCCAAAGGGGGAGAGGGCAGGTTCCTAAGGATCCATTTTGTCTCTTTCATGGGGGAGGAAAGACAACAAAGTGGAGCCACCCTCAGTTAAAATGCTGATCGAATGTTCAACTGTTTCTTCTTTTTTTAATAATAATTTAATAATAATAATCAAAGCTCTTTCTCAATGATTTCCATTAGCACAGCCCATCAGCCTTATTCACAGGCTGTCTTTCCTTGAATTCGCCTGTTCTCAAGTCATCTGTAACATAAAGTGAAGTTGACAATTAAATTAACAAAGCATACAAGACATTAATGAGCTCTCTGACAGGCTAACAGCTAACAAGTTAATTAATGGAACCTTGCCTCCATTAACACGGAAATGTGTGCCACAACATTTAAGGACTGTTGAAGATATTTCTTTCATTTTTATTACGGTATTACCCTTGTCAGTGTTACTTACAAACAGTAATATCCGCTTCACATCAGTTAAAAAACGGTTAACAGGAGGTTCTCCCAGACTTTATGAACACGGTGTTTTCAGCATGGAAATTGTAATTTGGCATGCTTGTTCTCAGTGAAAAGAAACACTGATGTGGATCTTAAGGCACAGTTCTTAACACTGGCATCAATATAAATCAAGTACCTCTACAAGCAGCTAAGCAACAACACAGGTAAGCAATTCATTCACATTTACACTTCTCTGCTTAAGGAGTCTTCAGCAGCTACATGATTAGACAAAGCATTCTATAGAGGGAACTCCAAGTTGTTGTTTTTAATGGTGATCATCCTCTTTATCTTAATGCCTCTTCCTGCTATTCAAAGAATACAACTGAGGATGAATAAAGCAAGTCGTTAGTCATTTCTGGGACACTATCAGCAGGAGCCATAGCCCCCCCAAATTATTTCCAGATGCAAAAGCTCTTGCATATCAAAAGTAGCATCTGCTCATTCCTCCAACTCGTATCATTTTCTTTATTACACAGGCACTTGCACCAGTTTGTCCAAGCAATAGATAGTTTGCCCAAACAGAGTAGCTGCCCAATATGGACAAGCGTTCTCCAAATGCGACTTCCACACTTGGGGCAACAGTTCAAAGCCAAAGCATTGCCTTTCATCGAACTTATATAAGCACTGGATGCCACAGACTAACCCATGTGGATGCCACATGTGGGAGACTATGAGATGGAGGCACCATCATTTGGTGTTTATTTTTTTTAAAAAAATGTATGTACTGCCCACTACCTTGATGATATAAAACATCAAGGTAATGTAGTGCATAGCAAAATATGCAAGTTCGTCTTGAAGACAAACTTAAACAATGGCCTAAAGGACTGCCAGCCTAAAAACGTCAAGAGGTGTCTGGAAGTCAGCAGCAAGGATGTCTGCCAAATCTCTACAGGAAGAGTATTCCACAGCATGGGATTAGTTACCCTAAATTCCTGGCTTTTTTCAGAAGCCTGTTGAACCTCCAACATAGGGTACAACCAACTGTGCAGCTCTGGATGATCACAGTAGTCAAGTAGTCGTAGACCACAAGCACTCAGGTGGTCCTTAAGATATCCTAGACCCAAGTGGGATAGCTGTGTTTCAGTCTGTGTATTATTTCAGAAAAATCAAATTAGGCAGGTTCTCATTTAAGTGTGAACTGAATTGACTCCCCAATCCATCCTTAAATGCCTGTTCCACTCGTCCTTCTATACTACCTGGAGCCACAAAACTTTTCCCCACGTGTTATTCCTCACACACATCACCTTGTTTATCTCAAGATTGTTGCTTCCACTGTCATCTCTCTCTCTCTCTCTCTCACTCTCGCTCTCTCGCTCTCGCTCTCATCTTTCTCTCTCCCCTCACTTAAATGCCTTCCAATGCTCCTTAGAGCACATGAAAAATCGAAAAGGCAAATGGATTTTTTCTCTATTTTCATCCTAAAATATTTGGCTTCAATCCTGCATCTAATTCTGCGCAAGAGCATCACATTCCACTCATGAAACTAGATGTAAGATTTGCACCTTTTATATGCTTGGCTGGAACTTTGTGTGAGCTTATGCAGACTGGTGGGGGAGAGAGATCACAGTTATCAAACTTCAGAAAAGAAAAGGCTGTAGAAATGCAGTCGAAAGGAAAGCAGGCTTTTAAACGTTTAATCAATCCAGTTGCAAACCACAATATTTCCAGAGCAAACCCCTCCAGGCCATTAAACTGGGCTTTTAAATTTCTCTTCCATCTGCAGCTGCAAAAAGACAGCCAGCTGATCAGCGTTCTTTGTAAAATGGCTCCATATGGAAACATGATCTTCATCTGATAATTTATGGATTATCCTGGAAAGGCAAGTATCAGTACAAGGAAAGGGAAGTGCATTGCAATTTGCAACACATATTTAGAGACACTGATTCATCCACGTAATAGATCACAGTATCAAGGCCACGTTGATATCATGTGGTAAGTTTCTTATGATTGTTTCTTTTGCAGGTGTAATAATGTTACGAAAACAGAAGTTGCTTCCTCAAGTGAATGGCAGTCGGGTTTTCTGTGTATTGCTCTTTGTTCCAATTCAGCAGTAAATTGCACGTTTTCCCAGGGAAGTTGCCAGGACCACCACCCCCCCCCAAAAAAATCACACTGACCTAGAAAGGCCAGACCTGTGCCTAGAAAGTGCAGAGCAAATGTAAGTGTGGGTGTCGATTTTCAACCATAAAGATGAGCAGGATCCACAACCAATTGCATTTAGATATGACCTTTCTCCCAAGGCACTCAAGGTAGTTTTAAAATATTGGGGTGGGGGGGACAAATGGCACAAAATATAGAAATGCAAACTGAGTTATCTCAGGTTGTTGATGCTGCCACTGCCCTAAACTGGCTGGGGTTCTTATTTCACCCTCTCTCATTCACATCATAGTACAGCAAGATGATAGCTATTTCCATTAGGGCTGGATGGTGTGGTGTACCACTTGAGTTGCATCAGCAATGGTGATCACATAATGCTAATCGTAAAATATCCCATAATAATCATCGTAAATATCTGGAAACATAAATATCATTTTTATAAAACCTCGCAATACAACAATCACCTGTTTTCTGTATTATTACAAACAAAAGTACAATGTGCTCTACAAAAGCAAATGTCTTCCCTGTCAGTCAAGTATTTTAAGTATTATTCCAACAATGAATGGATTAAATCTACTTTTCCACCAAGATGGCTGTCATGTGCAGCCCATTTCTTCAGTGAACAATATCAGCCCACTTTGCTTCTTTTTCTTTTTCCCAGAGCTTTGAACAACTATTCTTTCATGGTCAGAACATGAACAACTTTCCACATAATTCTGGGGAATTAATAAAGCAGTTTCCCTAGACAATCTCTCAACTCAAATATTTATAAGAAACATTTCTGGTCCATGTGCTACTCAGCTTTAGTACACAGGAAACTGCCTCCTACCAGGTCAAGACTATTTGCAGGCTTCCCACAGGCATCTGGTTGGCCACTGATCCAGCAGAGCTCTCCTTATGTTCTTATCATAGCTGTTGCTCCAGTGGCGATGGCAGTACATGGGTATAGCAACTGCAAAAAATGCTGGCACTTCTGCTATCACCAGCCACCTCCCAATGCATCTTGGGCCATAGCATTGCTCCGGACCCACAGGCAGAGCCCAGCAAAGGAAAACTGGCAGCCTTCCAGCACTGAGAGGAGTACCAGACCCCAGTTGCTGGAGAGGAGACTTCACATTGGTGGTGAAGTTGGTCTCCTCATAAGGTCTCAGACTATCGGTGCCTGCCCAATGATGCCAGCCCACAACACCGGCCTGGACCAGTTGATAGATTTTGCTCATACTTAGGCTTTCATTGACTCATATGGTTTGGGTTTAGGAGGAATTTTTGGCCCAGGTAAACCTGACTAACCTTCCCACACAGCCTGAATCATCTAGCAGTAGATAACCATTTGCAGTGCCCTGGCTTTCTGCTTGTGTCATTCTGTGGCCTAGTTTTCAGGGCTTGATAAGAGCAGTGGAGCGAGGATAACATTGGATGGGCTCTGAAATACCAGGTGCCCATACCTGCCGGAGCAGCCAGGGAGAAACGGAAAATGAGTCTGGCTGCTGACAAGGCTGCTGCCATCAACAATAGGTTTTAAAAAACAAAAGCCAAGGAAGCCTGCAAGAGAGGAAGGGAGGGAAGATTGTGGAATGGTTGGGGAGGTAGAGGTCCCCCTGGTCTGAACTGTTTGGCAGTGGAACGGGCTACCTCAGAAGGCAGAGGACTCTCCTTCGTTGGAGGCTTTTAAACAGAGGTTGGATGGTCTCTCAGGGATTATTTAGCCGTGGCTCTTGAAGGAGGTGGGACTAGACGTTTTGTGGTCCCTTCCAACTCTACAACTGGCACCCTGAGGGGCGAGGATGTTAGGATATTCCGATCCACCTTAAAAGGAACAGGCATGACTGTTGTGTGTCACATGCCTGTTTACAGTCCAGCACAGCTTGTTAGGAACTTCCGCTTGTGTATAGCTTTTGCTTATGCTGCTTGCTTTTCCTTTGTCCTGAATAAACTGCTTGTAAATACGCTTTACACAGCCTCTCTCTGCCCTTCTGTTGCAAAGAGTTATTTACTCTGCTGATTAGAGCTTCTGAAGGTTTCTGAAGCTGTGGGTCACTGTTTGATGCTGAGCCAAGGACTGGAGATTGCCTGGCTACCAGCCGGTGGGCTGGAGCCAGCTAGGGGGCTTGCAAATTGCCCCTGTTCCCTTGGATGCATCCCAACAGGGTATGTGTATAAACTCAGGGGGGTGAACTCAGGCTGGTGAGGGGAGACAAATGCAACCCAGAAGAACCTGATGGATCAGGCCAAAGTCTCACCTCATCCAGCATCCACGTACCTGTTGGAGGTACGTGAGCAGGAACTGAATGCAACAGCTCCCATTCACTTTAAGTTCTAGTTGAGTTGTCCCCTCCTAAGCCATTAAAGGTAAAGGGACCCCTGACCATTAGGTCCAGTCGTGGACTACTCTGGGGTTGTGGCACGCATCTCACTTTATTGGCTGAGGGAGCCGGCGTACAGCTTCCGGGTCATGTGGCCGGCATGACTAAGCCGCTTCTGGTGAACCAGAGCAAAGCATGGAAATGCCGTTTACCTTCCCGCCGGAGCAGTACCTATTTATCTACTTGCACTTTGACGTGCTTTTGAACTGCTAGGTTGGCAGGAGCAGGGACCGAGCAATGGGAGCTCACCCCATCATGGGGATTCGAACCGCCAACCTTCTGATCAGCAAGTCCTAGGCTCTGTGGTTTAACCCACAGCACCACCCTCGTCCCTAAGCCATTAGGGCTCATCAAACTCTCACTGCCTCATGAAAGACTTGGCTTTGCGGGTGCTGTTGCTTGATGTCCCGCACCCCATAAGCTCTAATCCAGTGTTGTTTGTACTTCTCAGTCACCTGTATTTGCTTAAGAGGCCCAACAAGGCAAACACCCCTGATGCCTTGTTTATGCTGCGGCTTTCACTGGGGCTTATTAAAATCATTGTTACTTCATATAAGCTGTCGATTGGCCTTTCTCTGACAGCCAAGTGTTGACAGTAAGTAACAGACACTTTGCCCCCAAGGTACCATGTTTATACATTGGTGCAAAAGCCTGGTGGATTTCAACCCTGTAAAACTATCACAGATAACAGGCTTGTTATCAGATAAGTGACTATAATAAATGACTACAATTAGTGCTCTGCTGATGAGACCGACTTGGTGGTCTTTCCACTCTGCTTTGGACAAATCCCAGACCTAAAAGAGAAAAAAAAACACATAAAAATGGGGTGGGAAGGGGGGGCACGCGTTAAAAATCAAACCATCTGACTTTTTAAATTGTACTTACAGCATGTGGGATCTGCAACAAAATGTTGTTTTCCATGCTCTTGTTCAAGATTTCAGCCTCTTCATGCCTCTCCCCATCCTGATTTTCCTTCCCTACCCCACCAGTCAATCAATATTCTGTGACCAATAAGCATATTCAGTCCCCATTGGGCTGTTCAGGAGTATCTCATTCCTCTTCAGGTTTTCTTCTTCCTCAATATATTCTTTTTTAGTTCTACAAACCATTGTCACAGCCACACCATATGCTGAAAGCACATTTAATGCTCCTTTAAAACACAGGCCTTCCTCCAAAGAATCCTGTGAACTGTAGTTTGTGGAGGGTGCTGGGAATTGTAGCTTTGCAAGGGATAAACTACAGTTCCCAGAGTTCCTTGGGGGAAGCCATGTGCTTTAAATGTATGGTGTGGATGTGATCCACCTGATTTCTCCAAGCCTGCGGATACCATCCTCTTGTGCTCCACCAAAAAGGATGGTGCCATTTTGGTGACGTAGACAGTGGCACTCACAGCCTGAATGGTGGAAACAGATGGGATGGTGTGGATGCCTATGAACTTGACCTCAGGCTTTCTTTTAATAGAAAGTGATACATCATTCCGCTAGTGATGTCCATCTAGTGACAATCTTAGGAGCTGTACAGATACAGGTCTACAGGCTGCCAATTAGCTACTGGGCTATGTTCAAGGTGATTGTTAGGTTCAAGGTGATGCTTTTGGTGTACATAATCCTATACAGCTTGGAACCAGGATACCTGAGAAATTCGTTTCACTCTTTATATACCCAATCAGTCACTGCTCTCTGCAGGTAAGGGCCTCCTGGAGATCTTTGGCGGTTGACAATGAACCCCAAGGTTGATGTATTTATTACTCAGTTGTGGGGGGCATGCAAAACACGGGGTTTTCACTTTGGCAGAGGTTTAGAGTGGGTCCCAAATTTCGGGGTTCATAGTTAATGAAGCTCCCTGCAGATATCATCGTATTAAGGACTCCTCTGCACAGAATGTAGGGAACTTTTTCCCCTTCAATGTTAGGCAGGCACAATTTCTTCTGCTGTTGGGGGCCTACTGAAAAACTTCCTCTTTCAACAAACCTTTTAAATTGAGATCTTTCCCAGTCTTTATCTGCAATGGAATCGTTTTGAAAATGTTTTGATTCTTTTACCACTTGTTGTTTGCCACCCTGGGCTCCTTTGGGAGGATGAGCAGACTATAAATGAAAATAACTAGTGCGGAAGAAGACTCTCTGCAGAATAATCTGGGCTCCCCAAGCTTACAATGTTCAGGTCTCTATCAGATGGAAGGAGGAGACAAGGTTACCTGAAACCCAGAATTGGTGAATTGGTGAATGCAGAAGTGAGCAGGCTATAGCCTGCGATGAAAGCCATCTCTGAATTGCAGTGACCACACTGATGCTCTTTAACAGTGTTCTATGCATCCTACAAAACATCAGTGTGGCATAGTGTCTGTGCACAGAGCATATAATCTACATTAGGCAGGAAATCTAGGAATGGGAAAAGAAGAGAGGAGAGGTTAAGGAGTGGTGCTGTGTGGTAGGGAATGAGGCAGGTGGTTATGGAAAAAAACAGGTAACATGACTTTTGGTATTTAATGCAGCAACTACAGTGCTTCCATTCTTGGATAGTTTTTTTTTTAAAAAAAAAACCCCACACAAACCACAGTTCCAGATTAATGTGTGGTTGAATATAAACATGTACGAAATCCACAAGAGTTGTTTTCAGTTCCATTTCCTTTTCTCCATTCATCTGATTGCATCAGCTAAAAGCTCTGGGCATTTTCATGTGTGCATATTTGGTTTCACTCATGCTGCTTCATGAGTTTTGTAATATTTATTTATGAAAAATAAGATATCCCACATTTCTGTCTTTAAAAAGACCCTCCAAGGTATTGAACCAATCCCAGCAGAAGATCGGGTTCTCACAAGAGCAATGCAGATAGCTTGGCCTGATCTTCTAGGCAGTTATCTGTGTCCTTACTTTTATGATCTTAGCTGGAATAGAGTTAAAATTCTCCTCACATTAATGTCTTCTAGACATCCACTTAGGCCAAGGTCAGCTCCCATTTGGGATGTCTGAAGAATTCAGATTACTTCCAGCCAAGCATCTAGTCTTGTGACTGCTCATCCTAGTGGAGTTGAAGTTCAAGCTGCCTTAGAGAGGTGCCCATCAGTAAAAATAATTAACCCTGAATGGTCCCATAGGGAGGTCTGGAATATATAGCTGAGAAAGGGCACACCTTAGGATAGTGTTCCACCACCAAAATTACTGATTCATTTTTCATTTTGTTAAAGATCCTTGGTTGTAAAGCTGTTTCCATGTAATGCCATGAGGTATAACTGCAAGCACTATTTTAAAGGCAATCTCCTTTTTTTTTTTTACACCCGACAGGGTCTCGTTATGGCATGGATGTAGGAATAATAGCCTATAATTTAAGCACTTTCCTCAAATGCTCTTTAAAAGACATTTATATCCTTGCACAGTTTAGTCATTTATAGGATGGCATGTATTTAAATGAGTTGCTTATATATATATATATAATCTACAGTTTAATAATTCACTGAAAGAGGAGTTTCAATTACCTTTAAGCAACTTTTAATGCAGTGATTGTACCAAACCTGGACATGACAGGCACTAAAATAATGTAGGCTGTAATTTTGTGTGGTTAATTCTTCCTATACAATGCACATAAACTTTGTTTATGCAGTCTCAATTGGCACTCTGCAGATGTCTCCAGATCCCTCCCTCTCGACTAAACATGGTAACGTTTTGCTAGCAGGAAATAGTCTCTTGTAAAAGTATGTTACCTACAGGGGCTTACACTTTGACGTGATTTAATATTTCCTAATAATACTTCCAGGGGAAATTGCCCTGAATGGGAGTGCAGATCCCAGAGGAGTTGGACGCTTTGCATGAAAGCAGGATTTATGGGGGTTCTCTGTATTCTGAGCACCAGAATCTCTCGTAAACTCCAAAAAGTTACACATAGGCATCAGTTTGTTTACCTTTTCATGAGCTTAAAGGTGATTCATTTGACCTTTGAAAAATATGATAAGGCCCCTTGCTGAAATCACTGCATTTCCCAGATTAATGGAAGGCTGTCACACAGTGTAATCCTAACATCTGAGCTGTTTTTAAGTGTTGCCCACTGAAGACTTCCACATGGTCTTTTCATTTGTTCATTACCTGGAATTCCCAAAAATGAAGGCTTATTTGTTTTCCGCCTTGTTCATCTTAAAGGGGCGAGGACTCTGTTTGTTGCAAAAAAGAGGGGATTAATTTTCCCATGTTTGAATTTTCCACTAAGTCCCGCTTCTGTAGCCTTATAATGTAGCAGCTATCTTATAAATTACTTACATGAAACGAGACCTTCTCAGTAGTGGCACCCAAACTTTGGAACTCCCTCCCTGGGGAAATGCAGGTGTCCTCCTCATTACTGGCCTTTGAAGGTAAATGGACCCCTGACCATTAGGTCCAGTTACGGACGACTCTGGGATTGCAGCTCTCATCTCGCTTTACTGGCCGAAGGAGCCGGCGTACAGCTTCCAGGTCATGTGGCCAGCATGACTAAGCCGCTTCTGGTGAACCAGAGCAAAACACGGAAACGCCATTTACCTTCCCGCCGGAGCGGTACCTATTTATCTACTTGCACTTTGACATGCTTTCGAACTGCTAGGTTGGCAGGAGCAGGGACCGAGCAACGGGAGCTCGCCCTGTTGCGGGGATTCGAACCGCTGACCTTGCCCTAGGCTCTGTGGTTTAACCCACAGCACCACCTGTGTCCCTTTAGGCACTGGTTAAAGACCTATTTTATATTCACTCTGACATTTGCCAGTCTCCAGTCTCAGGGATCTTTGCCATCTCTCACATGCCAACCACCAGGACATACTACTGGGTATAAGATTTGGTGTGTTAAATGCAGGGGAGAGTTGGGTGCTGGCTCTAATCCATGAGGGTAGCCAGGATTTATGTTAAAGGGGCAGGACAGCCACCTGTCCTGTTCCAGAACCGAGCTACTGGTGATGCGACTGGCCAGTTTGCAGAAGCCACACCTATTGCTCAGTCGGGTTGCTAGTTGTCTCACTAGAATGTGCCACAACATTATCCAAGTGACCTCAGTGATCATTTTACTTTCAAATATCCTGATTATTTCTACTTTTAGTTAAGTATTTTTTTATTTATTTCCTTGGATTCGGAGAGGGAGGTTTATATATGGAATGGGTTTTAATTGCTTTTACACTTTTCTGTTACATGGTTATAACTGTTTTATAACTGTATGGGTTAGAATTGTAACCCACCCTGGGATTTTCTGGCAAAAGGCAAGTAAGAAATCTAATAAATAACAAATAAAGGATAGCGTCTGCACAGATGACTCAGAATGAATGCTTGATCAGCAGTGAGGCTGCATAACCTCCCTCCATGCAAATGTGGTACAAATAAATTAAGATGACTTCTCAATTAACTAGTAATCTGAAAGAACTCCTAAGTGTAGTTGTTGCTTTGTATGGCTTGGGGCTATTTGATGATAATGGCCTCCCCCAAGCTACATTTTTGTTGAGCCTCCATCAAGCTTATGCAAAGGTTAACTCCTAACCTGTCAAGGGTGCATGCCAGGCAAAGGAATGCACACAGCAGATAGTCAACTATTTATTGTCAAAGATAACGCTCATCGTCGCTTCTCTGGATATCTATGCACACCAATCTAGCATCTAGGCAGCTATCGCCAGGTCTGTGCTTTATGGAGCAGTTGCAGCAACAGGGGACCACTCCCCCTCCACCAGTTTATATACCTTCACCAGATGGGCTGCATGCACGTAACCAGAGACTGCGCCTGTGTGGAAACTTCCTCTGCTCATCCCTTTTCAATCCCCTCCTGGTTCTGAGAGAAGGTGGGGAGGCACCTGGGCCCTCACTTGCCTGAACCTGTCTCTTTCTCCTCTTCTTCCAACCCATCCTGTGCTCCACCCTCCAGCTCTAAAGCTGCCCCTGCTTGCAAGTAGTGCCCACAAACAACTGCCCCCCTCTCCTGAGTCAGACTCCAGCCCTCTTTCCCCCAGCACACACTCATCAGCATCCTGCCAGTCCCTTTGGAATTCCCTCCCCTTAAACATTAGCCAGGTACCATCTCTGTTGTCCGCTCATTACCCATTGAAGACCTTCTTCTTCCATCAAGCCTTTTAAGTCGAGATCTTCCCCAGTCTGCATCTGTATTGGAATTCTTTTTGAGGTGCTTTTAAGGTATTTTTAGAAATTGTTTTATCACTTCTTGTTTGCCTTGGGCTCCTTTAGGAAGAAGGGTGGGATATAAATGTATTTATTTCATAAAATGTATAGATCGCTTGAGTGTAAAGAAAACCTCGAAGAAGTTCACACACAAAAATGATAAAACAATTAACTTGTCGCTGATAAAACAGTTAACTTGTCGCTAAGAACAAATGAGGGATGAGGGTGGCGCTGTGGGTTAAACCACAGAGCCTAGAACTTGCTGATCAGAAGGTCGGCGGTTCAGATCCCCATGACGGGGTGAGCTCCCGTTGCTCGGTCCCTAATCCTGCCAACCTAGCAGTTCGAAAGCACGTCAAAAGTGCAAGTAGATAAATAGGTACTGCTCCGGCAGGAAGGTAAACGGCGTTTCCATGCCTGCTCTGGTTCGCCAGAAGTGGCTTAGTCATGCTGGCCACATGACCCGGAAGCTGTACGCCGGCTCCCTTGGCCAATAAAATGAGATGAGTGCCGCAACCCCAGAGTCGTCCGTGACTGGACCTAATGGTCAGGGGTCCCTTTACCTTTACCTTCACCTTTAAGAACGATTGACAGCAATAATTTAAAACTTTGGAAAGGTTGCAATCAACAGCGAACTAAAAACAGATTAAAACTCGCATCAGCCTTCTAAATCTCAGGGTAGGCTTGCCTAAGCAAAAAGTTTTTGGCAGGTGCTGAAAAGAGTACAGTGAAAGTGCCTGCTTGATCCCAATAGGCAAATAGGCAGGGTGTTCCAAAATCTAGGTGAAGGTTAATAAATAAATATATCAGCATTTATCCTGCATTCATCCTGATTTCCTTGTGGGGCATGTTTATGTTAAACATTTCACACTTCTCAGTGCATTCCCCCCCCCACCTTCCTAAGTCCGTTTCTTATTTAAAGTGCTATATTCGTATAAACATTCACAAACTTTTCATTGATAATTATTACTTAAATGGTTTGGGATCTATACATGCAGAAAACTGCATTTTTTAGAGAAATCAAAGACTGGAACTGAGGGAAGTGAAGGGGTGGGGGGTGGGTTCTGGGGGAGGGAGGAAAATAAGGATGATATGTTTCTAGATAATATGTTTTGTTTTAATTTTGAATAAAAAAGTAATTTTTAAATAAATAAATAAATAAAAGTACTATATTTGTTGCATGAGGCCGACAGAGCACTTCAATCCACTTTACCTGAACAAACCTACATTTCCCAGAATGCACTTGAATCCCTCCCTCAAAATACTGGCTGCCTGGAAGTGCCCAGCATTTCATATACTTTATGGGAAATAATGGATTAAAGGCCAAGAACTGGTGATGATTTCATGTATAAAAATAGAGCTAGATTGTTGAGAGTCTGGCTGTTACTAGAAAACTCGCTATAAAAATAAAAAATGAGAGAGAATGACAAAGCTGCCAGAGGCAAGAGAATTTGATTCTAAAAAATTTACTTTAGCTATGAAAGGAACTTCCTTAATAGAAAGGCTGCCCTCTGCCCCAGGCATAGGCTGCTAGGTGATTTGTCACTTGCCTGAGTTTTCAATTCGGTCACATATATTTATCACTTGGCTGAATTTCCCACTGATTTAGCCTCCCACATTTTTTTCAAACTTTTAATTTTAGCTCTTCAATTTGCATGCATTTAAGCTGATGAACAATGGCCAGAGGTGTCAGCCACCAGCATCTGGCAAACCCATTGAGTAAGCCTCTCTCTGCAAGGGGTCTCTGACACAAAGGTCCAGCATTTGTGGTCAAGGCTAAAATTAGATGCAGAGAGCCAACCGAGGAGAGTTAAAGAACCCAATTCAGAAAGATCTGCATCCTTAAAGTGAGTGGCTCCACATATGGTAAATTCACTTCAGTGTAGGCAAATGTGAAATAATTTGGCTGCTGCAAAAATTGATCTAAGAATGATGTGTTAAAATTGAACAGCCAGAGAGCATGCTGATCAGGAAAACATTTGGGAGTCATTGTGGGGGGAAATATGGAAACCATCAATCCAGAGGGCAGCAGTCATGCAAGCAAAGGGGAAAGGGAGGAGGATACTGGGAGATGGTGTTTTCTTCTAGACCAAGGATGGGAAACCTGTGGCCTTTCAGATATTACTGGGCTCCGAGTTAGCCTCAGCCAGCATGATCAGGGATGCTGGGCATTGTCTGACAACATCTGGAGGACCACAAGGACGCATCCCTGCTTTATGCAAGAAACTGGATCCTATACAAATCTGGAGGCACTCTTAGCAAGACTAGGGGCCAATGAGAAATCAGTGTCTTGCTACCTTCACATAGGATCGTTGGTTGGCACAGGAGCCCATTCCTAGGGACCGAGGGGTCTTCAGGGCCCCCACAGAATGTTTGAGGGGTCCAAGGAGTTGATGGGCATTCAAATGGTGTGTGTGCATCACGTCATGTGACTAATTATGTGGGGCAGGGATTACCTGGGCCCCTCCAATATTTTAGTGGGAGCCCCTGTTGGTTGGCATCCATCTGTCTCAGGACAATTGAGGAGTGCACCTTTGGAGGTGAAGTCAAACTGTTGGAACCTCCAAGCATCAAAGTTTGCTAAAGCTTCTGGGAATTGTAGCTCTGTGGTAGGGTAAACTACAGTTCCCATAATTCTTGAGGGGAAGCCATGTGCTTTAAATTTATGGTGTGCGCACAGCCTGAGAAGATGTACTGGAGTAGAAAAGATGCAGGATTTGTTCCTCCCGGCAGTTAGCAAAGCTGGGTGACCTTTATGAGCCTCCTTGCATCCCGATAAAGCTTTGAGTGATGTCAACCCCAAAACCAATAGAAAACTGTTTCTTTGTGAGGGTTGCCATTTTCCAGTGAAGAACAAATTTCAATTGTGAGCAAAAGAAGGATTAAAGGAACCAATTATCAAGCAGGGAAAGGCATTTGAGAGTTTGGGGGATCAGAGATAAGTTGCAGTTCCTGCTCTGGACTGCATCTTAACTACATCTGTGCTTCACAAGTCTTTTTGTGCTACAAGATCTCTCTCTTCCTTGGTCTGAAATGCCACTCCAGAAATATGCAGAATAGAAAGGGTTAATAATGTCTTACACATTGCCTGGACTATATACTGTAATTAATGCAAAGATAGAGAGAAGAGATTAGAGGCAGAGAGTCCTCTGCTCTGGAGTTATGAGACTGAGTCTTACAGACTAATATGAGGAAAGCGAAAGAATCTGGAAAGAGGGGGAAGGTTGCATACAAAGTAATAGTTTTCCCATCTTGCAAGAGTCAGAGGTGAGTGCAATTAGGAAAATACAGAAAATAAGAAGACATGGGAAAGCTGAGCTGGAATAATTACCTGTCCCACAGTAGAAAGTAATCAGGAAAGAAAAGAGTTGGGTTTCTTTGTCACTGTAACTTACAGGAGCATTGCCATGAATGGGTTATAGCCTATCAGGACACGGGTGGTGCTGTGGTCTAAACCACAGAGCCTTTTGGGCTTGCTGATCAGAAGGACGGCGGTTCGAATCCGTGCAATAGGGTGAGCTCCCATTGCTCTGTCCCAGTTCCTGCCAACCTAGTAGTTCGAAAGCACGCTAGTGCAAGTAGATAAATAGGTACCACTGCGACAGGAAGGTAAAAGGCATTTCTGTGTGCTCTGGTTTCCGTCACAGTGTTCCATTGTGCCAGAACAATTTTAATCCTGCTGGCCACATGACCCAGAAAGCTGTCTATGGTCAAACGCCAGCTCCCTCAGCCTGAAAGCAAGATGAGTGCCGCAACCCCATAGTCACCTTTGACTGGACTTAACCATCCAGGGGCCCTTTACCTTTACCTTTTATAGCCTATCATGGGGCTGGTTATGGTTTACTATAGCCATGGCTCAGTGGCAGAGCATCTGCTTTGCATGCAGAAGGTCCCAGGTTCAATCCCTGATATCTCCAGGTAAGGCAGGGAAAGACTGCACCTAGAGAGTAGCCACTCGTCAGTGCAGAAAATCCTGAGACTTTCTGAGTTGATTAATGAAGTGTCCTTCATTTAGTTAATTAAGCATCCTTCACTGGGTTAATTAAGTGTTTTATCACAGAACGAAAGACAAGTAATGGAGGCAATTGATTATTAGCAAGGTGTTCTTGCCTTTGATGAAAAAAGAATTGCCGTAACTTGGGAATTTCTCAGGAAATGCAAAAAGTATTTCTTGATCAGTGACCAAATCATAGGTATTGCTTGCATTAGACACAGGACTGGAGTTGACTGCAACCTTCTGCTTGTGACTGCTACATGCTGGGATCCACACCAACTCACACAATAGGGGCTTTCACTGATAACTACGGTGATGCTCTGATTGCTTGATGCCTAGCCAAATCACACAGTCTCAGAGCACGAACAGAATTCCAGTGGAACTGAGCTTCTTAGTAACACAGAGGTTCCCCTTCCTGATCTGTGAAAATCACAGTCTAAGCACTGAGTCTAAAAAGCAACTTAGAGCAGTTTATAAAATAGAGATGGACACGATTAAACGACTAAACAACAAAATGAACTACCCAACACAGATGAATGGTTTTAACCCTCTACTGCCATCACAGTGAAAATCCCCCTTTCTCAAAGTTGCTATTTGCATAGGAAGGGAGACTTCCAGTTCCCAGTAGTATTAAAGACCCATCCATTCAGAGGAGGTTTGTGGGGGGGCAGTTTCAAAGCAAAAATTACCCTTTCCATAATTCCTCTATCTTTGGGAGGTTGCTCACTTAAAATCTATCATCTTCCCAAGTGATTGTGTTGGAGTTCTAATTATGAATATTCTCCATCCTTCTTTGATCTGGAAGATGCATCATCCGATTGCTTTCTGTGTCTTCAAGACAGAAGCCTCACTGGGCTGTTTCGAAAAGGGAAGTTGTGGTGTATATGACAAACTGCAGGCCGGGTCAATGAGAACAGTATCAGCTCTTCCAGCTTCACAAGGCTGCTGCCTGAACTCAAGCTGTCCTACTACTATGGGAATCTTTGTGACAAAGGAAAAAGGGGATAATCTTCTCAGCATTGTTTATATTTTTCTCTGTCAAGCTGGATATGGTCTGTGTTTGGATTGCAACAGGTGGCTTTTCACTGGCTTATTATGACTGAGGTTTCGCTCAGATTCAGTAACCTTTGGCTCTCCAAAGACAGACAGATGGGCAGGGCTCATGCACTAACTTGTCAAGCGTGATCCAAAAGTCTCTTATGAACAGCTGGAGGGCTAAATTCTCTTTATGGTTTCATGGCTGTGATTAACTGGTTATAGCGTTAAGCACAAGGTTTATAAGGCATGCATGCAAATTCATTAGGAAAGGAAACCCTTTGTGCAATACGCCCCTTTTGCATTTCTGAGGAGGATCTTTGCGCAAAAGGCAATAAAACTCAGGACCAAAGAACACGTGGCTTGAAATGCATCTTAGCATCAAATGTGCAGCTTTTTTCAAAATCCATCAGATGGGAAATCTGATAATTAATGGGATCAGGGAAGTGATAGAATTCAACCCTTTGGGGGAGGATCCTCCATTTTGCAGCAACATGGTTAGTTCGGGGTCTCCAGATTAGATGGATAAATTTCAGTAAGGACTTGTTTTTACTTTTTCTTGAAACTTGTATTGTATAAAGGTAAAGGTAAAGGGACCCCTGACCATTAAGTCCAGTCGTGGCCAACTGGGGTTGTGGTGCTCATCTCGCTTTATTGGCCGAGGGAGCCGGCGTACAGCTTCTGGGTCATGTGGCCAGCATGACTAAACTGCTTCTGGCGAACCAGAGCAGCGCACGGAAACGCCGTTTACCTTCCCGCTGGAGCGGTACCTATTTATCTACTTGCACTTTGATGTGCTTTCGAACTGCTAGGTTGGCAGGAGCAGGGACCGAGCAACGGGAGCTCACCCTGTCGCGGAGATTTGAACCGCCGACCTTCTGATCCGCAAGTCCTAGGCTCTGTGGTTTAACCCACAGCGCCACATTTACTACTAAAAATAAATCTGGATACGGCTACACTTCATATCTCCTGCAGGAAAGCCTTTGCACATCTAGTGACTAGCAAGCCTCACACAACTCACCAGGCCACTGGTCCACACCTCCTGGGTTTTGTAGCTCAGGGCAGGGATTGGGAGCCAAAAGGTGGTCAGCTTCTTCAGGCACATCACTATACATGGCTGGGTGGCCGTTTCCATCTTGGTGATGCTCAAGTTAAGCATAAACAAGCTACCATGGGAAAGTTGAATGTAAGACAAGCCCTGTTGGATCAGAACAAAGACCTATCAGATAGGGAAGGAAAGTTCTCTCTGGTATTTCCCCACAGCCACCTTCCGATCATGTGTTGACATGTGATTGACAGAAAGGCAGACCCGCCCACACATCAAATTTGGTCCATCCTGCTAAGGATCTGGCCTATGGAGCCAAAGAAACCTCCCCACAGTTTCCACAGTACCCAACCAGATGCCTATGGGAAGCCCCTGAGGCATGCAATAGCCCTCTCCTGCTGTTGTTGTCCGGCAACTGGTCTTATGAGGTATACTGCCTCTGTCTGAAGGGCAGCAACACAAGAATGGGCCTTTTCTGCGGTGGCTCCCCATTCGTGGAATGCTCTCCCCAGGGAGGTTCGCCTGGTGCCTTCATTATATACTTTTAGGCACCAGGTAGAAACATTCTTCTTCAGTCAGAACTGTTGCTGATTATTTTTCTACAGCCTTTTAAATGTCTCTGTGGGAAGCAGGGGTTATTGTTTTCTCTTTTGCTTTAATTATTTACTTGTTTTTTCCTGTAATTTGTTCTGTAAACCTCCCTGAGATCTTATGATGAAGGGTGGTATATAAAACTAAATAATAATAATAATAATAATCCTTGAGGTAGTAGATTAGCCATCTAGTAGCCTTCTAGAATATTTGCTAAGATCAAGGCATGCATATATTTATGTGTGTTGCACCACTGTTTGTTTTCTGAAGGTAGTGAATTGACTCTCTTTTCAGAACATAACAGAAGAAGAAAAGGAGAGACCTGCTGGAGCAGATCAAAGGCCCATCTAGCCTGGCATCTGGTTTCCCACACGGGACAGGAAGCAGAAAAGCCTTCTTCCGCATACTGCCTCTGATACAAGAGGTAATGTATAGTCATCGTGGCCAGAAGCCATTGCTAGCCTTATCCTTTATGAATTTGTCTAATCTACTTTTAAAGCCATCTGCAAACTCATATGAAAACCTATCTGTGTGGAGTACAGCATCTCAGTTAAAACCAAAACAACAAATAACACTAAAGCACAATAAGTAGCATGAAAAATTGGTCACCTGACAAGGTTATTAAAACAATGAATCATTTACACAAGAAGGCTTATTGAAATAACCAAGTATTGAGTTTGCTTCTAAAATTCATTACAGATGGTGCCTGCTTGGTTTCATTAGGCAAAGAGTTCCATAAGCCTGGTAGCAGCAGACTAAAAAGACCAATTTCTTGCTGATGACGGTCTGACTCTGGCAGGTACCATCAAATGTAGCTCCATGCGCAGATCACAAAGATCAGTATACGGGATAAAGAAATGTTATATTATATTATATTTATTATTTATCTATTGAATTTGTAAACCGCCCTTTATCCACAGATCTCGGGGCAATTCGCAACATAAAATCACAAAATAGAAAACCACAAAATGCATAGTAAAGTTAAGAACAACGACAAACCAATAATCCCGCTCCCTCCAGAATTAAGTGTGGTGGTGGAGCCCATAGTTTAACTATGAAATGTGTTGAGAAGTACTTCCTTTTGTCTGTCCTGAAATTTCCCATGACTCAGCCTCATTACATGACGTTGGATCCTAGTGTCATTTATGAGAGAAGGAGAAAAAACTTTTCAGGATCCACTTTCTTTGAAGGAAATGCACATGATTGCTTCTATCTAGCATTACAGAGAAGCCATTCAAAAAATCAAATTGTGTAGCCTCCCCAGTGGGAAGATTGTATTATACATTTCAGTAGTCATGGAAATTGAAGTAACTTTTGGTTTCAAATGCTGAATGGATAGGCAAAGAAATAAAAGTCCTAACCACTGCTGCGGGGAGTATGCTTGTAACCTCAGTTTAGGGGGGGGGGGCGAGGAATACTGCCATCCAGTAACAACAGCATCAGTTTAAAATAAATCTTCATGAAAATGAACACAAGGTACACTATTAAAAATTGCCAAGTGAATTTCAGGAGAGTTCTAAAAAGAAAAATAGTCGTTTAACATTTCTTTCCTGCACTATGAAACTTCGCTCTGTGGGTTGATTGGCTTTGGTTTTCTGATTACTATACCACACTGGTTATTTTAAAAAATGAATCAGTGAAGGAATCTTTCCCTGCTGTGCTCTGTTAGATTACCTTGTACATAATTCAGCGCGGTGATATGGAGAAGCATTAAAAAAGAAAATTCTGTTACAAAATCAGTTGAGCAAACGAAAATCCATTTTCCAGGGCTAGGTTCTACATCCATTAGTCTCTCCCTTTCCACTCTGAAGTGCTCTCTGTTGTGTAGAGGCTGCCATCAAACCATCATTGAAAATGGTCAAATAATATTTGCTTTAAAAGATTGGTGGGTTCAATGCGTGATCTTTCAGTGCTGCAGTCTTTAGGCCCCAGACATGCAAAAAAGGTAGGACCCATAGTTAGCTGTAATGCATGCTAATCTGCAGCATCCCTTGATTGCTTCCAAAATCCCCAGCTTTGTGACTATCAAGGACTACAGCGTGTTCCTTGACTTCTGCTTTCTGCCTTACAAGGGGCCTGTGTGCTCCAGTTCCTGCAGGAGACAGCTCTGAGTAACTGGTGGCTTTTACATTTTTAGAGGGAGAGCAGCCATTGCATTTTCATCCCACCATACCTTGCTGTAACTAGAGATTTCTTTGCACAGGCACAACCTAAGTAAGTACCACCAGGGCAAAACCTATGGGCAGACACCAAGGGTCCCACTCAGCAGAATGAGCAGGAGGGCTTCTAGACACAGCAGGGCTGCCTTGCCACATTTCATAGGTAATACACATTATAATACACATGTAGTAATACACATTACCATCAAAAGAAGAGTCGAGGTGTGAGTCCATTAAGTCCAGAGTCTAAAATTATCTACACCGCTGACAATTTCATTTAGAATGATAGAATTGGAAGGGACCACCAGGGTCATCTTGTGCAATGCAGGAATCTTTTGCCCAATGTGGGTCTTGAACCCACAACCCTGAGATTAAGAGTTTCATGCTCTACCAGCTGAGCTATCCCAGAGTGAGTTAGTTCCCACTGTCTTCAGTAGAGTGCTCTCCTGAGTAAAATTGCATAGGAGCGTCAGTCTGCAAAAACCTCCCTCTATGCTGGGGGAGGGACCTCAGGTTGAGGGGGGAAATGTGGCCCTCCAGGCTTCTGCGTCTGACCTTCAGGACTCCCCCTTGCCAGGCCCTCTCCCCAGGCCACACAGACATCACCAGCCCTGCTCCTCAAGTGCTTTCTACTGCCAGAGCATGTTCTCAAATTACAATAAGGTCTCTTCCTTGCTTTGATGGCGGATGGAAAAAAACTTTAGGTGTGTAGAAACTTCTGGGTTTTGTATGGCTGGGATGTTGCCTACTGGGTGAAGGCAAGAATTACATCCTTAGCTCCACCTGCTTTTGGCTCTGCTCCTGCCCACATTGACATGTATCCCCTGGAAGGTCCCCCTTGAAGAAACGTGGCCTTTGGTCTGGAATAAGTTCCCCATCCCTGTCCTATGCAGGGCAAGAAGCCCAGAACAAAATTTAAAATACTAACTGATGTAAAGGAAAGAGGTGGATTTGCCCTGCCAGACCTTAAACTCTATTATGAATCAGCAGCATTCTGCTGGTTGAAAGAATGGCTGCTTCTTGAGAACACAGACATTTTGGATTTAGAAGGTTTTAATAATGTTTTTGGGTGGCATGCATATTTGTGGTATGACAAGTTTAAAGCACATAAAGCATTTAAAAACCATATTGTTAGAAAAGCATTGTTTAATGTCTGGATAAGATATAAAGACTTACTTGAAAATAAAACCCCAAGGTGGTTGTCACCGATGGAAGTGAAGGCTCAGAAAAAGCTCAATATGGAGGCCAAATGGCCGAAATATTGGGAAATTTTGGAACAAGAAGGAGACAAATTGAAATTGCAGAGTTTTGAGAAATTAAAAGATAAAGTGCAAGACTGGCTTCACTATTATCAAATAAGGGAGGCTTATAATTTGGACAAAAAAATTGGCTTCCAGGTGGAAAAATCAAAATTGGAAACAGAACTGTTAGATCCCAAAACAAAGATACTTTCAAGAATGTATAACTTGCTGTTAAAATGGAACACACAGGATGAAACGGTTAAGTCTGCTATGATTAAATGGGCACAAGATGTTGGACATAACATTAGGTTTGCTGACTGGGAACAGTTGTGGACCACAGGTATGAAATTTACGGCATGTAATGCCCTAAGAGAGAATATTATGAAAATGATATACAGGTGGTACATGACACCAGTCAAGCTTGCAAAAATCTATCATTTGCCCGATAATAAATGTTGGAAATGTAAAGAAAATGAAGGTACATTCTTTCACCTTTGGTGGATGTGCCCAAAGATTAAGGCTTTCTGGGAGATGATCTATAATGAAATGAAAAAGGTATTTAAATATACCTTCCTGAAGAAACCAGAGGCCTTTCTCCTGGGCATAGTCGGCCAATTGGTGTCAAAGAAGGATAGAACTTTTTTTATGTATGCTACAACAGCAGCAAGAATACTTATTGCAAAGTATTGGAAGACACAAGATTTACCCACCCTGGAAAAGTGGCAGATGAAGGTGATGGACTATATGGAATTGGCGGAAATGACTGGCAGAATCCGAGACCAGGGAGAAGAGTCGGTGGAAGAAGATTGGAAGAAATTCAAAGACTATTTGCAGAAACGTTGTAAAATTAATGAATGTTAAAATGATGCTGGATTGAAATTAAGTGGCCTTAGCAACAAGGATAATAAGAACATGTAAAAATGGATTGATAACGGATGAAAACATACAGTTATAATGTGTTGAGATACAGAGTTAAGATAAATGAAAGAGGGTAAGGATTTGCTGAACTAACCATATGAACGGGAATACAAAAAAAGGAGGTGTGAGGAGGTCAGGGAAATAAGCAAACGAAATTTAAGATATGAAAAAATTGATTTGTTTTTAATTTTTTCTATTTATTTTTTTATGTATTTTGTATCTTTTTTTCTATGTATTTTTGTATTTTTGTATTTTTCTTCTTTTTCTTCTCTTGTCTTCTTTTTATTCTGTAATTCTCTGTTTTTTGTAAAACCAATAAATATTTTTTTAAAAAAAAAAAGAAGAAGAAGAAACGTGGCCTTTGGTCTGGAATAAGTTCCCCATCCCTGTCCTATGCCATCTGAAGACTCTTCCAGACTGCAGACTGAACTGGGGGAGAGGGGATCCATCCCAGCTATACAGGGAGCCTGCCTACTTTCGCTTTCCTCCCTGCCCCCTTCTCCATTTTATCCCCTTTGTTTCACCACAGCATTGCCCCTCCCTACTTCATGGCATCTGGCTTTCCCTTCCTCTCCATACCTCTGTCAAGCCACTAACCCACAGAGTCCCACTCAAGTTGCCTGCTGCATGGGCAGTTGCCTCCAGATCAGCAGGTTCCCAGCTTTACGAGGGATGAGCTTCAATCTCTAGCCAGTAAGCCATGGGCAAAGGTGAGAGACAGATCAGTTGGTAGAATAGAAAGAGGAGAAACCAGGGAGATAGGAGCGCTTGCCTGAATGGATGGAAAGGGATGTGATAGTGTTGCCATATTTTGAAGAGCAAAAGAAGAGGACACTATGAGAATGCTCATTTTAAATTCCCCTACTATATGTAGGCTATAGAATGATGCTGTGATATATTGCTAAAGGGGACAGGAGAAGAGAAGAGGAAAGCAAGCCTTCAATCACCAGTTATGTCTATGTCTCATCCAGAAAGTATAGGCAGAGACATTTTGGCAAATTTAAAAAATCCACACACACACCCCAGCAGAAATTTTGACCCTGAGAAAGAGGACATGTCCTGGGAAAAGAGGATACATGGCAACCCTGAAATATCAAAAAACTGCCCCAGGGACGAGAAGGCATAGTCACTGTAAGCAAGCAGGCAGAAGGCAGAGAGGTGGGCACAGCACCCAGAGCCAAATCTGCCACCCTTCCCAGAGTGCTGTATGAGACAACTGCCTCAGAAAAGCTCATGGTAGCACCAGCCCCGAGGCAACCCCCAAAGTTCTGTTTCTGTGTGAAAGTTGTGGGGTGTGATCCACTGGAGCAGTCAAATACAACATTCTTTGTTTGCCTAGAATGGATAATAATAATAATAATAATAATAATAATAATAATAATAATAATTTATTATTTGTACCCCGCCCATCTGGCTGGGTTTCCCCAGCCACTCTGGGCGGCTTCCATAGAAACCAAAAATACACTAAAATATCACCTGAACAGGGCTGCCTTAAGGGCTGTCTTCTGAATGTCAGGTAGTTATTTATCGCTTTGACATCTGATGGGAGGGCATTCCACAGGGCGGGCGCCACTACCGAGAAGGCCCTCTGCCTGGTTCCCTGTAGCTTTGCTTCTTGCAATGAGGGAACCGCCAGAAGGCCCTCGGCGTTGGACCTCAGTGTCCGGGCAGAATGATGGGGGTGGAGACACTCCTTCAGGTATACTGGGCCGAAGCCGTTTAGGGCTTTAAAGGTCAACACCAGCACTTTGAATTGTGCTCGGAAACGTACTGGGAGCCAATGTAGGTCTTTCAAGACCGGTGTTATGTGGTCTTGGCGGCCGCCCCCAGTCACCAGTCTAGCTGCTGCATTCTGGATTAGTTGTAGTGTCCGAGTCACCTTCAAAGGTAGCCCCACGTAGAGCGCATTGCAGTAGTCCAAGCGGGAGATAACTAGAGCATGCACCACTCTGGCGAGACAGTCTGCGGGCAGGTAGGGTCTCAGCCTGCGTACCAGGTGGAGTTGGTAGACAGCTGCCCTGGATACAGAATTGACCTGCGCCTCCATGGACAGCTGTGAGTCCAAAATGACTCCCAGGCTACGCACCTGGTCCTTCAGGGGCACAGTTACCCTATTCAGGACCAGGGAATCCTCCACACTAGCCCGCCCCCTGTCCCCCAAACAGTGGCGTAGCGTGGGGGGTGCAGGGGGGGCCGGCCGCACCGGGCGCAACATCTGGGGGTTAGTGTTAGGGGGCGCAAATCCACGGGTTAGGGGGCGCAAATCCACGGGTTAGGGGGCGCAAATTACTTGCCTTGCCCCGGGTGCTGACAACCCACGCTACGCCACTGCCCCCCAAAACAGTACTTCTGTCTTGTCAGGATTCAACTTCAATCCATTAGCCGCCATCCATCCTCCAACCGCCTCCAGGCACTCACACAGGACCTTCACCGCCTTCACTGGTTCTGATTTGAAAGAGAGGTAGAGCTGGGTATCATCTGCATATTGATGGACACCCAGTCCAAACCCCCTGATGATCTCTCCCAGCGGCTTCATATAGATGTTAAAAAGCATGGGGGAGAGGACGGAACCCTGAGGCACCCCACAAGTGAGGGCCCAGGGGTCTGAACACTCATCCCCCACCACCACTTTCTGAACACGGCCCAAGAGGAAGGAGCGAAACCACTGTATAACAGTGCCCCCAGCTCCCAGCCCCTCTAGACGGTCCAGAAGGATGTTATGGTCGATTGTATCAAAGGCTGCTGAGAGGTCCAGCAGAACCAGGAAACAACTCTCACCTTTGTCTCTAGCTCGCCGGAGATCATCAACCAGCGCGACCAAGGCAGTTTCAGTCCCATGGTGAGGCCTGAATCCCGATTGGAAGGGATCCAAATGGTCTGCATCCTCCAGGCGTGCCTGGAGTTGTTCAGCAACCACACACTCAATCACCTTGCCCAAGAATGGAAGATTTGAGACTGGGCGATAGTTGGCCATACTGGCCGGGTCTAAAGATGGTTTTTTAAGAAGCGGTTTAATGACCGCCTCTTTCAGCGGATCTGGGAATGTTCCCTCACAGAGGGAAGCATTCACCACCCCGCAGAGCCCATCGCCCAGCCCTTCCCGGCTTGCTTTTATTAGCCAGGATGGGCAAGGATCAAGGAGACAGGTGGTTGGTTTCACGCGTCCAAGCAGCCTGTCCACATCCTCGGGGGTAACGGATTGAAATTGATTCCATGCAACTTGACCAGACAGAGCTCTAGCACTCTCCCGCCCCAGCCCTGCTCCCACGGTGGTGTCTAGCTCCTTCCGAATATGAGTGATTTTATCTGCAAAAAACTTTGCAAAATCGTTGCAGGAGATCTTGGGGTCTTTACAAGGCCCCGGTGGTAAAGGTGGTTCCGTTAAATTGTGAACCACCTGAAAGAGTCTCCTGCTACTATTTTCTGCAGATGCAATAGAGGCGGTGAAGAAAGTCTTCTTCGCCATCGCTATCGCCACTTGGTAGGCTCGACGTTGAGCTCTAACCTGTGTCCGGTCAGATTTGGAGTGAGTTTTCTGCCACCGACGGAGACCGAATGGACACAGACAGGGGGATGTTGATCCAACCAGTTGAACTTCCTGTTACACCTGGTCTGGAAAATCCTCCAGGTAAGTGGATGTGACCCTTGCAGACCCCACAAAAGGTCCAGTCACGCAGCCATCTTCCTCTTTTTGATGCCTTTTCTTCAATTGAACTGCACTGCTGGCTCTCTGCCAGCAGCACATGGGCCCATCCTTACAAGGGTGTAAGCCACACTGTATCTGTAACTACAAGCTAAAGCCTGCCTTCAGGGATCCAAATGTGAACTGAATGTGAGTAAACTTGTTATACTTTTAAAAGAAGACTGTTGTGTCTTTATTCTTTTTAGGAGGGATAAAAAGGGTCTTGCCAGGAATATACTCTGATCTGAATGAAGCCATATTGGATTGCTTAAGTAAAGAGATTCAAACAAATCTACCAACTAGCTTCCTGCTATATATTGGGGAATGTCGCTCTGCTGCTGACTCACAAGCATGAGTTAGGAAGGATGCTACAGTGGTACCTCGGGTTAAGTACTTAATTCGTTCCGGAGGTCCGTATTTAACCTGAAACTGTTCTTAACCTGAAGCACCACTTTAGCTAATGGGGCCTCCTGCTGCTGCTGCACCACCAGAGCACAATTTCTGTTCTCATCCTGAAGCAAAGTTCTTAACCTGAAGCACTATTTCTGGGTTAGCGGACTCTGTAACCTGAAGCATATGTAACCTAAAGTGTATGTAACCCGAGGTACCACTATATTAAATCAATATATCCTCTCCTAGTATCTAAAACATTCCTACAAAAGGGGACTAAGGGATAGCTAAAAGAGTTCTTTGCAACCTCACCAAATTATAATTCCAATAATTCTTTTGGAAGAAGTCATGACAATGAAGCCAGCAACCCAGCCAGATGGGCGGGGTATAAATATTATTATTATTATTATTATTATTATTATTATTATTATTATTATTAAGCTTGCATATAGAACCAAAAAGCAAGCCTAGCATAGACAGTGTGTGTCTCACCATACTAACCTAACTTCCTGATTATCCTCAAGTTTGGAGGAACTCCAACCATTCGCTTAAAATGAGATCATACTTTCTGCCAGCAATATGAACATCATCATGCAGTGATTACGACCCATTGACCCATACAGAAGACATGCAGTAAAAGTCATCAAGTCCGTTGTATAGTCATTCCTTTCGTTCTTCAAATCCAACTGCTTTCCATGCAATGGATTCTTTTCCTTCCCATCTTTCTTTCAAAAATACTGGCCACCAGCGCAAAAAAATAAAAGTAAAAAGTAAAAACCTGGTAGAAGATAGACCATTAAAAAAAAACCCTACAACCCCACAATCCTGGATTTCTTTTCCTGATGGGTTTTTCAAGAATTACTATGGAAAAGACACAAAGTGAGATTCAAGATGGAAAATGCATTTCTCGGGAGGTCTTCCTCTTTCACCTCATCCGGAAGATAGGAAAGACCAGACTGTTCATAACAGAGTTTAGAAACCTTCCTAGGGTCTTTAGGGGAAAATCAATCAAGGAAATTATTTTCCCACAGACCAGGGCATAGCAAATCTTAATAGCATTTTCCCCCTGATTGAGGAATAAATCTTTGATTAATTTATAGCTTGGAGTGACTATATAACAGTCCCCAAAGTACTTTCCAAATATTCTAAAAACTGAGTACCAGTAAGAAACCTTTAAAATAACCACTCTCCTAAAGTTAATGAGGAAGAGGGTCACAGTTCTCCCTATATCCAAGTCAAGGAAGGTATAGAAAAATCCAAATTGTGCCTAAATGCCATTCATTTCAGGGGGATTTAAGCATGACTAATTTACGTAAATAGCAGCCAGGGAGCCCCCATTAATTCCAATGGGACCTAACTGTAGCTAGCGCTGCAGTTCTGAATTCACTTATTAGGGAGCAACTGAACTCATTGGAACTTACTTCTGAGTTGCTATGATGGGTACGCTACACCTCCGTTTGGCTTGAAGCCCAAGGAACATCATACTTACCGCCTAAAGGAAGTCTGAGCAAAAAACAGTGGTCTTTATTTATTTCATAAAAACGTGTCCCACTTGAGAGGGGGGTGGGAAACAACCTCAAAACGGTTTACGAAATGATAAAATCGAGGGGGAAATTCACAACCATACTTTTGTATGTTAAAGTAAGGTTGTGATTTCTTTTTTCTCGATTTTGTTGTGTCATCGCTTTCTAAACGGCTTTGAGATTTATTTATTTTTTTTAAAAAAATACTAACTTTTTAGCCGCTGTGTGCTCCGAATCTAAGCATTTAGTAACCCCGAAGCACAAGTTTCAAGAGACCGGTGTGATGGGGTCTGTCCACAGAAAACACAGCTGATTGTATATAATCTTGGAAGGGGCTTCGCTAGGAGGGGCCGTGGCTGTGACCACTGTCCAGGGACCCTGCGCTTCAGGATTTGCCACTCGGTAGTAGAGCATCTGTCTGGCAGGTTCCCAGGTTCGCCCCCCCAGAATCTCCCGGTAGCGCTGGGACACCGCTGAATTCTAAGAGAGTGTCTAGGGGGTTTACAAAAATAACAAATACTGTACGCGATATGCAACATATCTATTTGTATAATAATATATATTTTATCTGTTCATCTATTTGCGCGCGCGCGCGTGTTCATATATAAAAATGTATCCCTGGGAAAACTGCAATGCCAGAAAAAAGGAGAAAATCCCAAAGAAGCTAAACATGATAGCACGTTTTGAAAACACCTTCCGAGTTGGCTGTCAAGACACGTCATTTTGAGATGGCTCCTCCAAAGGAATTTATGGAGGAGGGGGCGGTCTATAAAGGGCTCTTCGCCCTGATTTCTTAACGAAATCAATGCTGTAAATATTACTTGCAGTGAATATAATGACTATTTTATCTGCCTTTTAACTCTGGAATACGACTCCGCGCCATAGTACAGGGAAACATAAAATTCAGGTGCCGCATCATGACTCTTTATTCTTAAATGAAAAGATACCCTCTTCCCCACCCCACCCCTCCTACCAGTTTCCCAAAAAAAGTGACCTGCCCTCAGCTCTCTCGCTCTTTTAGGGAAATGGGACGGATAAATTTTGTCCTTTTTTTCGTTCAGATGATCTGATCCAATTCTTTCTCGCAACGAAACTCCCGCGGGTGGGGCGGACTGAAGTTTAAGAACAAAAGGGGTTTAAAAGAAATCAGCATTTTACGCCAATATTGCGTCAAGAATCACGATGATGAAAGCGGCCGACAAGTCGGATTCCTCTTGTTTAAGTCTATATGATTAAACAGAGGTTCCGGACTTAAACACACCAGATAAAAATCTCTTTTTAGTATTCTCTGGAATCTAGGGAAAACCAGAAGAGTAAGAGGTCTTCGATCTCAAGCCCGACCCTAACTGATTCTGCCCCAACATTGCGCTAGTCCTCAAGGTCTTCTGCGGAATTTTTCGAAAATTAGCCTCGGGTTTTTGTACCATCACCAATTCATAAACGAAGAATCCTTCCAATATTTTATTTTTTTTAGCAAGGGCTACTCGATGCAGATATGTTTGTTTGTTTGTTTGTTTTGTATTTCTTGCGGACGAACAAAAAAGAAAACAGACTTGTAATCTCGTATATAAGGACTGCCTTCGAAGAAAGATTAATAGAATCATAGAATTGTTGAGTAGGAAGGGGTCAACGAGGGTCATCTAGTCCAACCCCTTGCAATGCAGGAATCTTTTGCCCAAAGTGGGGCTTGAACCCGCAACCCCCGAGATTAAGAGTCTCGTGATTTACGATATTTCAGATGGGGGATGAAACCGCAGAGGGTACAGAAATTCACTGTCGGCCCCCACTTTTTTATGATACGGGATATAAAGAGGCGCCTGCACAAGACATTCAACAATATCTCCCTAAAAACGTGTGCTTCCTCAGTCGGAAAGCTGAGGCAGGGAACAACAGCTTGAGTCCTAGGGATGCAGGCAAGCCAACTATAACTCAGCCATTTCGAGTCAAGACGGCTCTTATGTTCACATTGCGGCTCACAGCCTATGCTTGCTTTTCTGGGCGATTTCCAAATTGACAACCGTTTATTCTATCCAAATGCATCCGAGCCCCGAAGGCTGCTTCAAACTGTTTCCCAGGTGAGAAATCCGAGTCCACAAATCAGATGATGCGCAACATCGCTGTCCCTGAACACCTTGAAGGGTGGTTGGCAACCTGCTCAAAGCAAATAGCCGCTCCTTGGGGGAAAGGACCACAATAAACGGGATTTCTATCCGAGCGAGCCTGACGAAGGCTGCCATCCTGCGCGCACTCTCCTAGGAGTAAGTCCCATTGTGTTCAATGGGGAGTATTCTCAGAAGACGCGCCCGCTAGGAAATCGGATAGTGGGGCAGTGGTTTCTGTGAACGGGAAAGCGCTCTTCAATCCTTTCCCTCCGATGGGAAAGACTTGAGCACGCGATGAGTCCTGAATCTCGAAGGGACTAATACAGTGGTACCTCGGGTTAAGTACTTAATTCGCTCCGGGGGTCCGTTCTTAACCTGAAACTGTTCTTAACCTGAAGCACCACTTTAGCTAACGGGGCCTCCTGCTGCTGCCGCGCCGCCGGAGCACGATTTCTGTTCTCACCCTGAAGCAAAGTTCTTAACCCGAGGTAATATTTCTGGGTTAGCGGAGTCTGTAACCTGAAGCGTCTGTAACCCGAGGAACCACTGTGATAGGATTTTAACGCTGCCTGCTGTGAAGTAAGGCTGGCTGTATCCCTGGTCGCCCTCGGACCACCACCACGTGCATGGAGGTAAGGACCCCGGTGCATCTGAGCAAAGATGCCCGGGATGAAGCTGCGGGTCCCCACTGGGTGGTCGAAGGAGACTTAACTGGTTCCAGTGAAGGACTGGAGGGGAAACCGGGAATGAGGCTGACGCAGGCGGCGGGAGGGCGGCTCGGAGGAGGCCCGGCCCTCTTTGTGTTTCTATGAAACATTTCGGGAGGGAGGGAGGGAGGGAGGGAGGGAGGAAGGAAGGAAGGAAGGAAGGAAGGAAGGAAGGAAGGAAGGAAGGAAGGAAAAAAGAAAGAGAGGAAGGAAGGAAGGAAGGAAGGAAGGAAGGAAGGAAGGAAGGAAGGAAAAAAGAAAGAGAGGAAGGAAGGAAGGAAGGAAGGAAGGAAGGAAGGAAGGAAGGAAGGAAAAAAGAAAGAGAGGAAGGAAGGAAGGAAGGAAGGAAAAAAGAAAGAGAGGAAGGAAGGAAGGAAGGAAGGAAGGAAGGAAGGAAGGAAGGAAAAAAGAAAGAGAGGAAGGAAGGAAGGAAGGAAGGAAGGAAGGAAGGAAGGAAGGAAAAAAGAAAGAGAGGAAGGAAGGAAGGAAGGAAGGAAGGAAGGAAGGAAGGAAGGAAAAAAGAAAGAGAGGAAGGAAGGAAGGAAGGAAGGAAGGAAGGAAGGAAGGAAGGAAAAAAGAAAGAGAGGAAGGAAGGAAGGAAGGAAGGAAGGAAGGAAGGAAGGAAGGAAGGAAGGAAGGAAGAAAGAAAGAAAGAAAGAAAGAAAGAAAGAAAGAAAGAAAGAAAGAAAGAAAGAAAGATGGATATTGGCGGCAAAGAGGGACTGCCTGCCTCCCTCCACCACCATCACGCTGAGGTTTTTGGGAGTATTTTAAGCCCTTTTTCACCCACTCGAGCTTTTATGACCAAACAAGCTCACAGCAAAATGTCAATATTGGTCCTAATGGCTGCTGCTGGGTGGAGGCGGGGGTCCTTATAAAAGTGGGAGGGGGCTCGAAGGCCCCGCTTTTTCCCCTCTCTCCCTCCCTCCCTCTCTTTCTCTCTCCATCCATAAAAGCGGCCTGTTATCGCGCCGCGCCTTTAAGCCCGAGAAGTTTATGGCCTGCCGGGCGGATTAAGGGCGAGACAGGAGCGCAGCACCATACAAGGCCGGCTGGCCGGGCAGCGCCTCGCCTGGCTCGCCTTCGTCCAAGAAGAGACCCATCCATTACCGCGCCGGGATCTGGAGCCAGCAAAGATATACAGACTATAAATCCCGCTCCCGCCCGCCCTGCGCTCCGAGAAGCCCCGACGGCTCGGGCCGCCCGCATTCTTCGAGGGCTGGGTCGGGGAAAGAGAGGGAGGGAGGGAGGGAGGGAGGGAGGGAGGGAGGGAGGGGCAGGCAGAAGACTCCCCCCCCCCGGCCATCCATCAAGGCCCTGATGACTCCGCGATGCAGCAAATGGCTTGTGTAAAGAGGCCGGCCTCGACGAGGTGGCATCGTTATCCTGTCTAAATGATGCATCATATTAGGATTAGGGCTTAGATCATCGCATGCTTTTAAAATCATCACCACCACCGCGAACTGGAAGAGAGAGAGGAGAAAGGGAACCTGCATCAGAAAGAGTAAACTGAGGGGTGTCAAGGTTTCCGTCCAAGCCCAGATCTTCCCCCCTACAAAGCTAAGAGGTGGTAGAGTCCTCCCCAGGTGGCAGAGGGAGGACTGTACCACTTCAGAGCACAGGTGAGGGAAGCAGAAGGAGAAAAGTCCAGGCAGGAGTGAGGATCCCCCACCCCTCCATAGCCACAATATGTTAGAAACATAGAATGGCAGAGTTGGAGGAGACACTGAGGGTCATCTAGTCCAACCTGCTGCAAGCAGGAATTTCAGCTAAAGCATCCCATGACAGGTGGCCATCCAAACCTCTGCTTAAAAATATCCAAGGAAGTCCACCACCTTCCGAGGAAGGCTGTTCCACCATAGAACAACAATTACTGTGGGAAAGTTCTTCCTGATATTTAGTCAAGATCTCCTTCCTTATAACTTGAATCCATTGCATTCATGTTGGATTCCCGTCAGCCCCAGTTATGCATGGCCAATGGCCAGGGGTGAGAGGAATTGTGGTTCAGCAACATCCAGAGACCTTCCCAATGCCTGGTTTATGCAAATAGTCCCACTCCCCGGTTCAGGCAAGGCTGGGAGAGACTCTTGCTTGGAAACCGTAAAGAGTTGCTGCTGGTCATGGTAGGCCAAGGATAGGGAAGGTCCTGTAGGGCCAAATCAGGTCTCTCTCTCTGGCCCTCAGGACACTCTCTATGTTACCCTTCATTGGCCCAGCATTGTACTCCCCTGGAGTGTTTTTCCCCTGGCTGGAACATGTCCTTCAAGTCTGATTATGCTTCTTGCTTGCCTGGGTGAAGAACAGGGATGTGCGTGTGTGTAGACGCAAACCTCTTGAACAAAAACAAAATTCACACTCTTTGCTCCACCACTTTTGCTTCTGACCCTGCCGGCCACTGTGATCTGGCCTGGGAAGATTCCCCAGAAGGGAATCCCAGCTTCTGATTCCTATGATCCTAAAGTGCTCTACTCCATCCCACTCCTTGCTCCCCCTGTTTTATTGAAATGGCTTCCCCCCTCACCTCTTTTTTTAATCTAACCTAGATTTTTTAAAATCTAGTTTACTTTACCGACAGAGTAAGACGATCCTTCCAAAGGGTTCAGCAATTCCAAAATGTTGCTTCAACTCCATGCCTATAACTTTTGGTTGGCTCATATCCATGAGGGTCACCAATGGCTGTAGTCCAATTGATTAAGAGTAAAATCCAATAGAATGGGCTTTTTGTTTTTCAAAAGGTCACTAATACAGTTTTAGGGACATCACGAGTTTAGCTATCCCCTACACACACACACACACACACACACACACACACACACACACAAGACAGATGCCAAAAAGATAGATGATAGACGATAGATAGAAAGAGAGAGAGAGAGATGATAGATAGATGATATACAGAGATAGAGACAGAGAGAGAGAGAGATGATAGATAGATGTAGATAGATAGATATAGATAGATGATAGATGATAGATGATAGATGATAGATGATAGATGATAGATAGCTAGAGATATGTCAACTCTATCTCTGTCTCTGTCTCTGTCTCTGTCTCTGTCTCTGTCTCTGTCTCTGTCTCTGTCTTTGTCTCTTTCTCTCTATCTCTATCTCTATCTCTATATCCATATCTTTGGATGTGGAAACAGATGCAGATGAAGTGTGTGTGTTTAGAGTCTATTGTCACAGAAAACAATTTGGAAACAATGTTGATTTTCCAAAAAGAGTCACACATCCAAATTTAAACGATAACTCTATAGTAATAATAAGATCCATCATCTGTCTCCTTTAAACGTCTGTTCTCCAAACTTGGTTCATGATTTCAGCATTCCAAATGGATCTTACATAATGGCAGTAATCCACTGGCATGACCAGCTCACACAGAAAGACACAGAACATAATGGCCCATCTATCCCAACTTCTTGCTCTCATGGTGGCCAAACAGTTGCCTATGGGAAGCCTGCAAACAGGACTTGAATGCAAACCACCTATTTGTCTCCCTTAGTTCTTGAGAACAATGGAAGCAATGTCTTTGGTCTGATATCCTGCACTCAGTTGTGTGAGCTTTGAACTACTCACTTTTTTCTTTTATTTTTTACAACTTTAGTTGTCTTATAATGTATCCTATTCTCTTATTGCGGAAGCCACTTTGAGAGAGATTTCCACTCTTTAAAGCAGCCTATGTTTTTAAATAAATAAACAACTGATTAATAAGGCTTAAGCCAGGCCCAAGTCAATTGCTTAAGCCAGGAATGGCCAAACTTGGGCCTCCAGATGTTTTGGGACTACAGCTCCCATCATCCCTAGCTAACAGGACCAGTGGTCAGGGATGATGGGAATTGTAGTCCCAAAACATCTGGAGGCCCAAGTTTGGCCATGCCTGGCTTAAGCCCATCTAATTGATCACAGTATTTTAGTATTTGGAATCCTAGCTCAGGCCATCCTAGAAGTCCTCTGGCTCTAGGTGGCACGTGCTGAAGAGCAGAAAAAGATTTCCTCCTACGTCACCAAGAGAGATTCAAGGACTAAGCATCATAGTGACCCTTCCCTTAAATTAAAGCCCCCTTGGAGTTACAAATGTTGCTAGCTTTCAAAGTTTGGATTCTTCTGAAGACTTGTCACCATTTTGTTGCTGAGATGCCATGCTAATGAGAGCCATTAAACCTCAATGACATAAGGACTGCATAAGAGAGAGAGAGAGAGAGCTATTTTGAAAGGGAACTTGATCCAGAAGAGATGTGGGAAAACACTAGAATGAGCCAGATTTCAATAACAAGGAAGTCAACTTGAAACTGATCCTTCCTGAGATTAATGGGGAGAGTAGAGTTTGCTGAAATGTTTGCTTGACCTTAAGAAAAATGCTGTCCTTGGGTTGCAGCACTCTGGAACGTAGGTCAAGAAGGACACTTTTAGGGTGCAATACTAGAGTTTCAGGGGAGAAGGGCGTCCTTTACCTAAAAGAGCATAATTAGGCCTGCCTACTTCTATCCAAGGTTGGCCCACCTGTCTCAGTCTTTGCAGGCTCTTTTATGTTCTTACGACCCTCCAATTGGCTTGTTTCTCCCCACCCCCCCATCCAGATCCAACTGTAGCTTTAGAGATGATTTTCATTTTTTTTAAAGTAATATTTATTAAAGTTTTAAAGGTTACAAAAAGAAAAAAGAGAAAACACCAAATTAAGCAAAAACAAGACAACACATCACAATAAGGAAAAAAGAAAAAAAAGAAAAAGAAAGGAAAAACAGAAAAATAGAAACAATTAAAAAACACAACGAACCTTCCCATAACTTATCTTTCATTTACTTGTTTCCTTGACCTCCTCACACCTCCCTTTTTTGTATTCTAGTTCAGTTAGCTATTTCAGCAAATCCTTTCCATCTTTCCCAGTTTTTGTCCTATAATTTATCTTAATATAATGTAACATTACTTTCCCTCTTTTCACCAATTAACAGTCTATTTTTACTTAATCCTTTATAACATTTCTGCTAAAGCCACATAACTTCATTCCAACATCCTTCTAACATTCCTTAATTTTACAATGTTTCTGTAAATAAACTTTAAATTTCTTCCAATCTTCTTCCACCAACTCTTCTCCCTGGTCTCGGATTCTGCCAGTCATTTCCACCAGTTCCATGTAGTCCATCACCTTCATCTGCCTAGAGATGATTTTCAGATAAGTGACAGACCTTTTGACTTTACCTCACTGTTTACAGTCCCCCACACACACCCATATATGTTATATAATACATACACCATACACCTAAGGATAACCCTTTCATGAATCTGAAGATGTGGCCTCTAGTTCACGAAAGCTTATGCCACCATAAGGTGCTACAAAACCCTTTCTTGATCATGATCTCTATAGCTCACGGTGTGTGATTAATGGCAACAGTTTCAAAAGGACCTCAAATACAGTGGTACCGCAGGTTAAGTACTTAATTCGTTCTGGAGGTCGGTTCTTAACCTGAAACTGTTCTTAACCCGAAGCACCACTTTAGCTAATGGGGCCTCCTGCTGCCGCCGCGCCGCCGGAGCACGATTTCTGTTCTCATCCTGAAGCAAAGTTCTTAACCTGAAGCACTGTTTCTGGGTTGGCGGAGTCTGTAACCTGAAGCATATGTAACCTGAAGCGTATGTAACCCGAGGCACCACTGTAATCCCTTGGCCTTCTCAGCAGCCTTCTTTCCCAAACTTTTCTTTCTCATCCCTTGCAGAGCTAAAAAAACTGTGGCAGTGAAGGGGAGGGTCCTATAAGTCACCAGCAAGCAGGAACAATCCAGTTTCTTTTCCCAATATTTTTAATAAACTCAGGGGTTGGTCCATTTCCCATGACACAAGCATATGAGCTACTTTGACCATCTGGAAGAGGTTGTATTAATTGCTCTTACAGGAGAAGCTGCTTTCTGATACCATTGAAGCCTGATAACTTGCTCAATTCCCCAACCTCCAAGTTATCTACCCGGACCTGAAAACAAAGACTCATGGGTCAATGGATTTCTCATCACCATAAATAAACAAGGGGAACTTGGGTTTTATTGTTCCCTATGCAGCTTTCTCTCCTCCTCCTCCTCCTCCTCCTCCTCCTCCTCCTCCTCCTCCTCCTCCTCCTCCTCCTCCTTCTCCTTCTCTCTCTCTCTCTCTCTCTCTCTCTCTCTGTGTGTGTGTGTGTGTGTGTGTGTGTGTGTGTGTGTCAGACAAGCAGAGACTTTCTTGAGGGCTTTCCACTTAACAAAAACAGTTTACAACACTTTGGGGATGGGCAGACAGGAACTGTGATTTTGCATGCAATTAGAGTGCTTGCCCTTGGGACACGGGTGGCCACAGAGCCTAGGGCTTGCCAATCAGAAGGTTGGCGGTTCAAATCCCCACGACGGGGTGATTGGGCTGGATCTAGCCCCTGGGCCTTAGTTTGCCTACCCATGCAGCGGTTTTCAACCTGTGTGTCCCCAGATGTTGTTGGACTACAACTCCCATCATCCCTGAGCTCTGGCCTTGCTAGCTAGGGTTGATGGGAGTTGTAGTTCAACAACATCTGGGGACCCACAGGTTGAGAAAGGCTGGACCGTTAGAGCATGGTGCTGATGACATCAAGGACACAGGTTTGATTCCCATATGGGACAGCTGCATATTCCTGCATTGCAGAGGGTTGGACTAGGTGATCCTCAGGGTCCTTTTCAGGATCTCCACAATTCCATGATTCTATGCATTTACCACTCTGTCAAGCAGAGACGGCTATCCTGTGACCTTCTGGATGTTACTGGACTCCAGCTCCCATCAGGGATTGGCCAGCATGGCCAATGGTCAGGGATAATGGGAACTGTAGGGAACGTCTGGAGTACCGCAGGACAGTAATTGTGGCTCTATCTGTAATAATTTTTATTTGGTTTTACAATCATACCACCACACATCCGAAGTTACAAGATTCTCCTGAATCTCCGGACTTCCCACCTTCCCCTCAATGGGTTCTATGATTGAAGCTTTTCTACTGCATCTTTTTAAAAACAAACCAAGATTTTTATAACTCCGTTGTATTTATAGTTCTTGTTACATTACAAGTATTATTGCAATCCTGCTAATGTTTGTAGCTGCTTACAGTGGTCTTTAAGGTAACTTGTAATTTTCCCCCACTCCTTTTGGTCTTCCTGGTTCCTGAACTTTCCAGTCAGTTTTGCCATTCCGGCATAGTCCAACAGCTTCATTTGCCATTCTTCTCTGGTAGGAACTTTATCTTCTTTCCATCTCTGAGCTAACAACATCCATGTAGCTGTCGCCGCATACATAAAAAGTCTTTTCTACAGTAACTGCTACTCTAAAGGCTTGGTCATAGAGATATATAGTCAAGATTAAACAACAAAAGAAACAGGAACTAGATTTTTTAGAAGGGCTTGCAACCCAGCTAAAGAAACTTTAATTGATTCGTTATGCAGGTTTGGCTGACCAATTGATCAGTTGCATTTTGATCGATTTGCATTTTGATGAAGACAACATTTCTGAAGCAAGAAACCTATTTTCATATTGGGAGAAGCATTCTTCTCAAATCAAAAAGGCCCTCAAAGGCTTCAGAGGGCCTTCTTGTAGGGATGCCTAATGATTTGGGGTCACCCTATTTTTGTACCTCCCCCTCTTCCTCATTCCAACCCTCTGCCACCCCCCAGCAGCATAAAGGACTAGTTGGTGGATCGGGCTCTGTAGTCTGCAGATGTCTAAACAAGCTCAGGAAAGCGCTTCCTCGGCTCCCCTCCGCTTCTAAGACACCAATTAGCAAAGGCTAAACCCATTAAGGCGCTCTGGTTTCGGCCAGCTGGCCCCCATCACAACTCGGTGGAGATCTGGAGCCGGAATCCCATCCTCCGCCGCAGCCGCGACCTTCCCGGTGCAGCTCCATCAAGGAGGAGGGAAAATAACAGCCCGCTTTAATGGCTCGCCCTGCTGGGCCTGAAAAAGGGGAGTCCCAGTCGAGCGCAAAGAGCGAGGAGAGGTGAGGGCCCTCCTTCCTCTGGGGCCTCTGGGGAATCGCTGTTTACAAGGGTCGCAGCCAGCAGGGAGTGGAAAGGTGGAGCCCATCAGCCAAGCGGGGTCCTGCGTCGCGCGCACCGGGGACTCGCCTGGAACGTTGGGCATTCAGTTACTTCGGAGTGACTTCGCATGTGCCTTTTAAACGAGCCAAGAATCCAAACACAACCGCTTTGGGCCGGATATGGAAGTCTGTGCGTATCCAATCAAAAGGCGCAATCGAGAACTGCTGGCCTAGGAAGCAAAAGGACTCTTCAGGTTTCTCTCGTTGGATCCCATGGTCTAGAAACTGCAGAGGAGTGATTCCTAGGACCTACAGTGTTGTTTTTCCCTCGGGTCCAGCGCAGGGCTGTGCAACCTGAGGCCCTTCCGAGGTTGTTGGACTCCCATCATTCCCTGACCATTGGCCAGGCTAGCTGTGGCTGATGAGAGTTGGAGCCCAACGACACCAAGAGGGAGACAGGTTCCTCATTCCTGCTTTAAATATCTCAGCACGGAAGCTCGTTCTGATTGGCTGGTGCCCATTACCCTCATCGGATAAAGGATGCATTTGAAGGTCTGCTTCTGAGGATCGTGTAAAGAAGCCTGAAGTTTGCTTGGGGGCCTTGGACCAACCACCATCTTTCAGCCCAACTTCTCCTGGAAGGGTTGATGATGTGGCGCCAAAACCTCACTCCAGCGCAAGGTTATAACAACAACAACAACAACAACAACAAATTATTTATATGCCGCCCATCTGACTGGGTTACCCCCAAAGCAACTCTGGGCGGCTTCCAGCAAATTTAAACACAATAGGACATCAAGCATTAAAAGTTTCCCTGAACAGCTGTACAAATGTAACAAACCATACAATCTAGTACTAAACCGGCAGTCGAACCTGCAAGGCAAACTTGGGGCTCCTGTACGGCTCTTGACTATTAAACTCCGGATGATGCCAGCACGTCAGCTTCCTTGGCTTGTGGACAGAGACGCCCTTTCTCTTTTTCATGCGGACCACCTCGAGGGGTGCGTGCGGGCGCTCACTATTAATGCCAGCAGCCACGCGGTCAATGTATCGCCTTCGCCTCTGGCTAGCGGATGAAGCTGCACGTGCGCCTCGCGTGTTTGTAGAGCCAAAACAGCGAAGGGACGCGCAGAGTGCGAGGAACAAACAAACCAGCGCGTTAAAGGCTACTAACGGATAGAAGACGAGCTGAGAGCTGGGGCCGTGAAAGGAGAGTGAGTCTCGGGTTCAGGTGTCACCACATTACAGATGCGGAGGGGCTGATAGTAGAGAGAGTGACTCTCCCCTTCCCGTTCATGAGGATTATCATATTGATAAAACAGCGTTATTGCAAGGGTGCTTGAGATAACCAATGCCTAGAGACCATTTTAAGCTGGAGGGGGGGGCGTCCTACATGCACCCTTGACACATTCGCATCAATTGATTCGCTTTCAACGTCTCCGCCTTCACCAAGGGACATGAATCGCCTCCTGCCTAAACCAGCGCTTCTGCTGGGCACTCTAAGAACAAATGTTTCTTGCTCATAAGCAGAGTTCCCACCGCGCCCGAGTCTCCCCTTGGTTTGGTTAGAGGCTGGTCCATTGCCACGAGGCTTCCTGGTCAGTTTTTGCGGCTGGAAAGGACGTGGGGAAACGGCTGAAGAGTTGCTCCTCCAGGGAGTAGAAGAGGATAGTCCATCAGTTTGTTGCATCCACAGCTCGATTAAGCCGAGTAGGTTTTACCTACTCATCATGATGATGGAAAGAAAGGGAGGAGGAAAACCCCAGTGTTTCTGGATCCTAGCCCTTTTTAAGTTTGGAAGCATATCTGCTGGAGCGATTCTGCACCAGCTCGTTAATTCAAGCCTTGATAGTGAAGTGCCTCTGAATTTTATGAGACCCGGGGACATTTACTAGTGAGGAAGGCCCTTCTGGCTAAACGGGACTTATTTCTGAGTTCACGAGAAGAGACTCCCGTTGCTACTTCTAACGTACAGATGTGAGGAAGCTTTGCCCGCGCCCCCAGATGCTGCTGAACTAAGACTCTCATATCAACCCCAATAGGCGCGGACGACGGTTTCTTCTCCACACCCGACGTGATTCTTTTATGTAATTCTTGAAACCAAAAGAGTTTCCAGCTTAGTGCTGGGGTGATCTTGGAGGGCAAGTTCATTTCGTCAAAAGAAAAGCTGTTTTCTTTTCAATCGCAGCGTTTCTCTTGGGTTAGGATACTACGTGAATTTCAAGCAGCTCACAGGCTGAGGGGCAACTAAACCTCTTGACAAACCACCCCGAACTTTTTTAGTCGGAAGGAAGAGTCCCACCCGGTTCCAAATTCACTGCGTCGAAATGAGCGCTACAAATGAATGCAATCTAGTACAGAGTGAATGCCGTGAAACTGGGAGGCTTATCCTGCGCCTGTTTGTCACCCCCTTATGATATTCTTTAGGGGGCAATGCCACAAGTAACATTTCACCCGATGATCTCAGTGGTCATGCACATCTATGAAGGTCAGGATGTCCTCCAGGCAACCTGGTTGTGCCCAATTGTGCAAGGCTTTCTTGATTAGTAATAAGTCCCATAATTGATGCTTTTGAATTATGGTGCTGGAGGAGACTCTTGAGAGTCCCATGGACTGCAAGAAGAACAAACCTATCCATTCTGAAGGAAATCAGCCCTGAGTGCTCACTGGAAGGACAGATTGTGAAGCTGAGGCTCCAATACTTTGGCCACCTCATGAGAAGAGAAGACTGCCTGGAAAAGACCCTGATGTTGGGAAAGATGGAGGGCACAAGGAGAAGGGGATGACAGAGGACGAGATGGTTGGATGGTGTTCTTGAAGCTACCAGCATGCGTTTGACCAAACTGCAGGAGGCAGTGGAAAACAGGAGTGCCTGGCGTGCTCTGGTCCATGGGGTCACAAAGAGTCCGACATGACTAAACGACTAAACAACAACAATAAGTCCCAGTAGCTATTCAGCAATCAGCGCAGTTCCCGGGGTACAGGTGTAATACACACCTGTTCAGGTAAGCCACTCAGCAACCTAGCAGCAGCACTCTGCACCATCTTCAGCTTCTGGACCAGTCTCAAGGGAAGCCCCCCATATAGTGCAGCACAGTAGTCCAACAGTGAAGTTCCCAATGCATGAAACACAGTGGCCAAGTTATCCATGCACAGGAAAGGGCATGGTTGGCATACCACAACACTAAGTTAGTAGCAGGTACTCCTCGCCTGAGCCTCCAGTGATAAAGATGGATCAAGGAGCACCGACCCCCATGCTACATACCTGTCCCTTCAGAGGAAGTGCAACCCTGTGCAGAAGCAGTCAGCACCCCAACTCCTGAACCTGGAAACCTGTTGCCCACAGAGTCTCCATCTTATCAGGACTCAGAATCAGGTTATTGGCCTTCATCCAGCTCACCAACCACAAGTTCTGAAGAGTCATAGCCTCTCCTGACCAAAATGTAACAGAAACAGAGCTGGATGTCACCAGCATGCTGGTGAAATTGTGCCCCAATGTCTTCATGACCTCCCCCAATGACTTATTATAGATCTTAAATAGCACTAGGGACAAAATAAGGCCTGATGCCCAATCCCCAAACCCTGTTCTCTGAACCCAGCCTCATAAGTAGGAGTGGGACCACTGTATAAAACAGGGCCAACAACTCATAACTCTTTGAGATGGTCCAGGAGGATACCATGGGCAGCAGTATCGAAAGCAAAAAGCAACAAGATCAGGCTCCTGCTTTCCCCCCAAAGGAGGTCATCCATCAGGCCAGCCAACGTTGATTCGGACCCCAAACTAGGCCCGAATCCAGACTGCAATGGGTCAAGGCAATCCGTTTCCCCCAGGGGTGTCTGCAGCTGGAGTGCCGCCACCCTCCCCAACCCCTTACTTCTAAGGAAGGTATTTATGACTTAGTGGCAGTTGTCAGGTCAGACCTCTGGTGCCTAACAAAACAAATGGTAAGTGGGAGTTTCATCACTAGGAAAGAAATCGGACCAGGCCATTTCTGGGGAGAAGGGCCGCTTAGTTGGCCCAGGTACTGTAGATCCAGGCTAAGTAAGACACGTTTGACATGCAAAGGAGCAGCTCCCCTGCCCACTCGGAGGGGTTGCCTCTTCCAATTAAGCGCTCCTAAGATCGCGGCCGCTTTCTTTGGAAGGAAAACCCCACCAACTTTCAGGGGCGGGAATGTCCTGCCAAGGAAAGCGAGCGGAGAGCTTCCGACCGAAGTGCATTTCAAGGAGAAAGTGCCCGGGATTTCTTTGAGCCTTCTCCAAAGCCATTTCGAAAGATATACATTTTTAAAACCACCATTTTCTCTCTCGCTCTCTGGGCTGGGTGGAATAAATGGGGTTCCTCTTTTCAGAGAGTTTTTCTTTTTATTTTTGCCTGCTGAGCACGGAAAGCCAAGACCGCGTTGGAGAGAGACTGCCTGCTTCCCCTTTGAACGCATCTCGCGGGCCTTTCTCCTCCAAGTCCTGGAGAAGCCACCCATCGCCACGCTGGCACCGCCGGGCTGAAGCGACGCGGGCTTGGGAGTCAGTCCCTCGCCCTGATCTCAATGGCAACTCACTTCCAAGGAAGGTTGGTGGGGTCCCAACCTAAAGAAGCAGTCTGTAAATTCGGATTTAGGAACAAAACTTAGCTGCTGCTGCAGCTGCTACTGCTGCTGCTTTTATCATCGTCATCTAAAACAGCGGTGCCCAAAGCGGACAGTGGGGGGCGCTACGAGGCAAAGGGCGTTGGGGGCGTAATTGGCTATCAGACTTTGAAAAGCTGGTGTCACTGGATCAAGTTCATCAGTTTTGTTGAATTAATTAACTAATAGTTTTAACTGGATTTCGAATAAACGTGCAATTTATTATTACTATTTTGAACTTTAGTGTGTCGCGCAAACCGCTATTCTGAATAGGGACATTGGGATGAGTTTCTGGAATCAAGGGGGAACCAATGATATATAATATTCCGCCGCTACTTTATTCAATGTCCCACTGGTATCCTTCCCCAACAATGGCGATACTACACTCGCTTACTTGGAAATAAATCCCACTGAACTTTGTCGGCCTTACTTCCACGAAAACGTGTCATGCGCATATAACTCTACTTTCTGCAGTGCAAATCGTTTCGCAGCGGTGTGGCCCTGAGACTCGTGTATTTGGGACGACCAGCCCGCCTACTTCAGAGTAGTCCCAGAGGTCGGTCAGGCTGATCCTAGGAAAATGATTTCAACGAGATATGCTTCACATTTCAGATCTCCTCTTCCTCCGGTATATTTTCAGATCTTTCTGTAAACCAAAATAAAAAAAAATTAAAAATTAAAATTCTGCAGATCGTTGAGTCTTCCCTTTCCAGCGCAACAAAGCCAATATATATGGATTTCCCTGGTTGTGTTTCTTCAATAACGTTTGGATAACTAGTTAGTTACTTTTATAATGCCTTCCTAGGATGTCTTCTCCGAAAAGAGCTTAGCCGCATTCAATGGGCCTTAGACCCAGATAAATGTGCACAGGATTGTAACCTGACAATGCAAGCTTATACGTGTCTACTCAGAAGTAAGCCCCACTGAGTTCCACAGGATTTACTCCCACATAGAATTACAGCCTTCATCGTCCTAATGAGCTCTAATGGGCAATATTAAACACAGGCCGAAATCATACCCATATAAACTAATGGGGCCTGAACGTTTAGGAACAGCACAGCTACACAGATCCTCTTAAATGTCACTATTTCTGTATAACTGAGTGGTGAATCGAAATGTTAATTCCTAAAACATCGAACGACGCACCGTATTAGGTTGTATTTTTAATAGCAATGAAAAATACTCGCTATAGGGCGAATATCTCCCCAGTCCTTTATTTAGTGGCGTCCTGGTCCTTTCTCAGACGCTGGACTTTCTCGCCTTGACCTGCGATGAAAGGGACGCGCCAAACGCTTTCCTTTGACAAGCCGGATCGTCGCCAAAGCTATTAGAGCCCCACGTTGTTCCGAATCAGTCTTCCCAGAGAGGTTTTGCTGCTGATTAAGAATCCCCCTAGCCTGGGAGGCTAACTTAGTTGTTAGGCTACAATTTTATATACACATACTTGGGAGTAAATCCCTATCATATTCAATGGGGCTTACTCCGGGAGTAAACCTGTTCTGGAAATGTGCCAGTTCCCGCCCAGCCTTAGGGGCGCTTACTCCGAAGGTCGTCTCAGTTAGTTCTGTGGGACTTACTCCCTGGTAGGTTTGCACAGGATCGTGACCTCAGCCCCAACACCACTTACCTACTAGGGACTGCGTCCGATTTAGTTTAGTAAGACTTACTCCCGAGTAAACATTCTTACACAGTGGTATCTGAGGACTGTTTTTGTTCTGCACTCCCTTCCTTATACAGATATCTAGATAGATATATTTCAAAAAGCGAGGTCTCTCAGCTCCTGGAACCGGGATTATATACACGTTTCCAACCCAGTGTGTGTCTGTTTGTTTGTAGACACGCAAACACATTGAATTGGAAGCGTGCATAGTCCCCGGCCCAGGGTCTAGAAGACTCCCCTTAAAGAAAAGGAAAAAAGACTTTCCTTAAAGGGAAAAAATTATAGATATCTATCATTTTAATCTGCCAGCGCAGCTCTTGAGAGACGCTTTATGCAGGGTAAAAAGCAAGCCTGCGAGGCCGTCCTCAAACCATGCATTAATTCCAGATTATTGTGCCGTTGCCCGTTTCTTGACGGACAAATATGAAATTTGCAGGAGGCACACCCTCACAAAAAAATGTTTCCTTGGCTTCGCTTCGCCAGCAACTATATTCGTGTGACTCCTTATTTTATACGTGTGTGCACAGTACGTATATATGGGCATATATTCGGCAATTCGCTTTAGCAATCGGGCCCGATCCCGCCCATAGGAAGCGCTGCCCCATTTATTTATTCTTTGGAATCTGAGTATTAAGCAGGTGGTTTTCAACCCTCTCCTTGAAATCAACAGGACTTTTCCAACATTTTTCACTTCAGCTGCACACAGAGGTCCATTGTGTTTCTGGGAAAGGGAGGGGGAACGCTCGAATCTTTATGAATATGAAATTATGGCATTCGTGGCTGGGCTCCTGTAACATACGGAGCCCCCAAGTGAGCAGCGGGAGATGTTGTCTTTGGGGAGAAACTCCAGAGCCCCCTGCTCACCGCAGATTGAGCCGAGGGGCCCCCAACGCAAACTGGGCCGGCTCACCACATTTTGGAAGAAGGAATTGGGGACGACCCCAAATCCCTTAAATATCATATAGTGCAGAGTCTAAATTTTCCTGCGCCATGACCAGTAAGGCTGAAATTCTCCATCCTCAATACCTATTCAATATCCTAATTTTAGGAGTTTACCCCCGCCTTTCTGTCCTGAGCGTGAACCCCCGAAGCGACTGAGAAACAGAGTTAATATTAAAAACAAGAACTTATTTACCCCCCAGCCCCCAGTCCTAAGCAGATGTTGGAATCGGGCCCGCCCGGGACGCGCGCAAACGCCGAGCGCGCCGGGAAGGGACCCTCTTTGCATTTCAAAGCGCCTTGTTGTGTGTTTAAGATGGACCTACCCAGGGAAAAAAGAATCATCACAGCTTTCTATTTCACTCTGAAATAATGTTCCACGCGGGCGAGTCATGGAATCATATATTGTTTAGCCTGCATATGCGAACTCTGGGATTTCCCTTCTCTGAAAAGTGCTTTTCGAGCGGCGCGCTAGCGGGATCTCCCACTCGTGCCATCCCAAAGGCTACACGTTCAATCCGGGAAACATTTCGATGCAAGTCAGTCTCTGGCCTGAAATTGTACCATTGACCGCCTGGATGCTTTTCAGATTTCGACGGGTCGTTTGACCCTTATCCTACCTGGATATGGGACAGTTTAAATATATGGCAAGGCTCGCTCGTTCGGTTGAGTGAAACTCGCTTGCAATTACTTCCAAGCTGAATTCAGCGTGATTGACCTCTCCAGCTCTTGAGTACCTGAAGCTTAAATCTCAGCCCTTTCTCTGCGGCAGAAGTCCCCCCTTTTCCATGAGAAGGGACTCAGCCGCCAAACGGAGGAGAATTCAAGAGCTCGCCTCGTCTCCAGCCCCCCCAGTCCGAGTCTGCGCGCCCAGTTGGCATCTCTGGTCGGAGAGACCGGATCCTAAACAACTTGTCTGGGAAATAAATCCCAGTCTTTGTGCCTTTCAAAGAAAGGTGTGGCGCATCTGACGCTACGAAGCTTATACGAGGAACGTCATATTTCAAAAGGATGAAAAGGGACAATTAAAAAAATAAATCAAAAGGTGATTTTTTAAATTCGAGGGGTTTTTGCGACGGCGGTGTGATCTTTTTGCAGTGTGATCTTTTTGAGACGGACTCCTGTACCCGATTGCTTGCTAAATTGTCCTCCATCTCACCAGCCAAAATCAGAACCCAAAAAACCGCCGAGATCGTAAGAACACACACGTGTGTGTTTCAACGACACGCGTCAAGCAAAACACGCCCGTTTCTGGGAAGCGTGAACTGCGCTGCCGCTTCATTCCAGGCAAATGTGGAAGGTGGCTGGAGTTTGCTTAGTCCATTTATTCTTAACTCAATAAAATGACGCTTTGGGGGAAAGGCCTAGGAACCGAATGAGTTCTATCTTTCATATCCTGTTTTCGTCCTTCGGATCTCCTAAACCAAAGACGAAGTCCCCGTTCTTAAAGAAGCCGATATTTTTTTTCTGTAGGCTTTATATTTTAACAGACTCCGGAACCACCCCCACCCCTTGTATGGGAGGTTGAAGCAAAGAAAGAGAATGAGCAGTGGCGTAGCGTGGGGGGGTGCAGGGGGGGCCGGCCGCACCGGGCGCAACATCTGGGGGTAGGGCAAATCCACGGGTTAGGGGGCGCAAATCCACGGGTTAAGGGGCGCAAATCCACGGGTTAGGGGGTGCCAATTACTTGCCTTGCCCCGGGTGCTGACAACCCACGCTACGCCACTGAGAATGAGGAATTTGTTTTGTGGTGTGTATTTGTGTCTTAATTTCCTGCGAAGCCAGGAAAAAGTCAGACTGGAAAATATCACTTCCTGGCTAAACCACGAGAACTATCTACATTACCAACTCCGAAATAAGTCCAACTGAGTTCAGCGAGGCCAACTCTCCAGCCAGCGCTCAGAAGATAACGACGCCAGTTTACAGACACCTGTTGGACGCTTTGGAGAGCCTGCTTGGGTATCTAGTTCAATCTGTAACTCTAGATGAACTTAGATTGGACTTTCCACTCTCTTTAGTGCTTTTATAATGGAGGGCCATATTTATGCTGGGCCAGAGAAGGGTGATCCGCTTACAGGTGGAAGAACAAGACCTCATCTAGCCAGCAAACAGATCGGGTGGCTCGGATCGAATGATAGAAATGATGTGGAGGCTCCGTTTAGGCTCCGATTATTAGGCTCATTGCCTGGGGAAGGAAGAAGTCTATGGGAAGTCAGACTCTCGCTGCTTTCCTCAACCACGGAGGAAGTAGACTAGGCCAACTGGTGGGAACAGATGACGCCTTCTGTGGACTTCTTCGGCTGGTGTTCTTCAACCTCCTTGGGTCCTCCGATGATGTTGGACTACAACTCCCATCATGCCCAGACAGTTTAGCCAATGGACACGGATGATGAGAGTTGTAGTCCAGCAACATCTAGGGACCCAACATGGAAGTCCAGGCGTGTGAACCGTTTGGACTGAATCCAGACTTGAGTCATCCTTTAGAGCAGACCCACTGAAATCAATGGGACTCATTTGTCACGGCTAAATAAAACTTCATCTATTTCAGTGGATCTGCTCTCAAGAATGAGTAAGTTTGGCTCGGAATTTCTGAAACTTTAATGTGAGCCAGATAATTAGCAGGTTCTTTTGCCTAACCCGGGGAAATCTCCAGAGCTCGTGCGACCTGTCTCGCGGGCTTGCATGGAGATTCAGCACGAGTAACATAAAGACAGAACAGATGCATTCATAGAGTGCATTGTCGGGAAAGGGGGACGAGAGAGAGGGCGAGAGCTAGCTTTCAGTCTTAATTTAATTTCCAGTTTGTGATTCAGGTAATAATTCAGGTGGGGAGCTCCACCTATTTTTAAGATTTATCCCCTACAAATTTGGTTGTACTGTAATCTAAGAGCGTTACTATCTAAGTGATGCTGCCTCATTTAGATGCTGAATCCTTTTATCTCCAACGTAAAATAAACACATTGACTCAAATATTCTTTCCACAGAGTTCAACAAGACTTGGGATTCATTCTAGTGCATTCAGAAATTACTCTGTGTTCCATAGGGCGTATTCCTAGGTAAGTGTGCAGACTAAGGTTCCAATCCTATACACACCTACATGGAAGGAAGCACCATGAAACACTGTCGGACTCAAAGTGCAAGCCAAGCATGCCAACTCAGAAGTAAGACCTATTGAATTCAATGATGCTTACTCTCAGGTAAGTGCAGAAAAGGCTGCAGACTAGTTTCTAACTCCAGGAGCATGAGATCCAGTTGTTTAGAAACTGTTCTTAGGATTGCCTGTGTGGCACCAATTCTTTTATTTTAAATATTTCTTTTGGGTTTATTATTAAAACATTTATTATTATAATGGCAGCTTTCAACTACAGTAAAGCCACATCTACTAGAAATAAAAAATGAGAAAGGTGACAGCCCCTTAGTGATCAGTTATATTCAAATGCAATTTCTTATGACAAAACCATTGGTTTTATTTAACCTATTAAAAGAAAAGGGCCCTACTCACTGCAGCGTAAGATAATCTAAGGTCCACTAAACGTTTAGAAGCGTAAAGGAGCAAAGCGAAAGCATACCAACTGTGGCTTCCTCAGCTCAAGAACTGAAGCTGATTTAGTCCAGAAATTTCTCTTTGATGTTTAAAATTATTTTTTAAAGCAGTCATCATAAGTGGAATGTCTGTTCCTGCTGCTGATACGGTGAGTGAGAATTGGGTGGAAGGGTTGAATTTAGGGCAGGGACTATGTGGCCCTCTATAAGCGTAGCCAAGATCCACAAATATAATTGAAAAGCATTGAAATTACTCAATTATCTGAGGTTCTGTCCCCCTTTAGCAGAAGCCTGCCCCACATGACGTCATCTTTATGGAGCGATTTCCTTTAAAAAAATGCTCAACAACTTTGACTGCCCCCCCCCCACAAAATTACTGGCGATGCCCATGTGGCCTTTTAAATGTTGCTGGACTACCATTCCCATCATACCTGGCTATTGGCCAAGCCATGATGGCTGATACTGATGGCAATTGGAGACCAACATCATTTGGCGGGCCACAGGTTTTCCACCCTGGAAAAAAGACTTCAGTCAAGGAGTTGTCTCACTCTAAGTGTCCCAGCAGGGCTGGATTAACCATTAAGCAAAATAAGCACGTGCTTAGGGCATCATGGGAAGGGGGGCACCACAGAATTTTTCCATTGCTGGATTTTTAACATTAATAGTCACAAATTGCTCAGCTGAGCGTTCGTTTTCTCAGTTGAAGTATATTAAAAATCACAACAGAACAACTATGCCGATAGGGCAGGATGGATGCCTTAGCTCTACTAAGTATAGAAGCAGATGTGTTATGTAAAATTAGTTCTGAGGATCTGATCAAAGACTTTGCAATTAGAAAAAAGTAAAAAAATAAATTCAAATATAAATAAAGTGGAAGTATATAAAAATAAACATTATTTTCCATCTTGCTGCAGGTTTTGTTTCATTTTGGAAAATAAAATTTTATTTTATGGTTTATTATTGTTCATATTTTGAATTAGATATATATGAGAGTACCAAAACCTCTCTTTCTTAATACTGTTTTTATTTATTTTCATGGTACAGAAGATAATTTGGAGCCTCTAAAGGTCTTAATTGTGTCCCAGTTGTGGATCAACCCAACTAGGCTGTTCTATCTAGTAACAAAACCAGACATCACAAATTAAACAAACAATTTATTTACAGTCTACTTTTCTCTTCTTTTTTTCAGTGCAGTATTTCTTGGCCAGATTACACAAAGCAACACATTTTGGCAAGGGGTTGGGGTTGGTGAAATACTTCACATTGTGAATGAGGGGAGGAAGGTGGGGGAGTTAGAGAAGGACAAAGAAGAAGACATGGTCTCTGTGATTTCCTGGACCCGGGAAGGCTCCTCTGCCAGCAAAGATGGGAAAGGTCTCCCCTGAGCTACTTCTGTGAGTTTCCTTCCTATTAGATCCTGAGGCTGAGCAGGACTGCCCTCTCCCCACAGCCCACTCACTGCTGTGGGCTGATGCCCTACATAGTTCGAGAAACCTCTGATCTTCCCACCTGCAGCAGAGGTTAGTACCCCAAAACTGGTAGTTCAGAGGTAGTTTACCTCATAAAAAATAACATATTTCCTAGGGGTTATTGTACCCCACACCCACCTGCAGTTAGGGGGTGCTACTATTTCCCAAGCGGGGCGATCACTCGGCTTTTGGCGGCTTCCCAAACAGATAGCTGGTTCTCTGAGAGGCAGTCATGGGGAGTCCCGTAGGCAAAAAGAAGGCTCCAGGCGCCTTAGAGGTTCTCTGCCTTGGTCCAGGCCTGTGGGAGCCAAAGGCGGCTCAGGGTGAACTGCAGTCTCCGATCCGGCCGGGTGTTGCAGCTCGGGGCTGTGCCGTTGCAGAGCCTGCTCGGTGTCGGCCCCCGCCTCAGTCCGTTCCACATCGCTGCCGGGCTCCAGATCCAGGGATTCGGCCTCGCTGCATTCGCTCTCGCCTTCTGAGCGGCTAGGGCTGCGCTCCACCTCTCCCTCGACTGTCGGTGCAGCGCCCCCTGTTGGCTTCTCTTCTGGCTCCTTCTCTTTGTCCTTCTGCGCCTGCGCCTCCTTGGAGTGCCTCCATTTCATGCGCCTGTTCTGGAACCAGACTTTCACCTGCAAGTGAACCGCAGAGCAGAGACACACAGGGCATCAGATGGGGGGCCTGAGGCTAGACTGCGATTATCCCTCTCCTAAGGTCCAGGGCACCACTAACCTCCAGCCCATGTTCTTGTACCCCTGGCCCAGAGATATAAAAATAAGGAATTCATGTTTTAAAAGAGTAAAACATTCTAGTCTTCATGGGCATAGGAAAATAAATAAATTTCAGGGTTCAATTCTGAACACGTGTGAAATATTGTGTGAGTTTTCCTTTATTTTTTATTAGAAGGTTTTATGAGCGTAGAGAAAATATTTTCTCCGTCCACAACTTAGCTGTATTATAGTACCCCCTCTATTCCCTACTCCAATAATTTTTGCCATCACAGGAATCATGGGCACTTGATCCCATTGTGCTGAGTAGATCTGGGAAAGAGTGGCCCACAAGCCCAAGCTTAAGCAGAAATGAGCAGATCTGAATTTAATAAGAAAAGCACTCGTTTCCAGTTTTTGAACAAAAATGAATTAGAGAAGATAGGAAGTATGTTCAAAAGACAAAGACTTATTATTACTCTGGCCTCTCTTATTTCGATCTTTTAAAATAATTACCTTAAATTAAAACAGTTATGTAAAAAAAAATTTTGAAATAAGGGAAAGAAATGACCGTAAATGCAGTTGTCATCTTGATTTTTCATAATAGGCTCCCATGAAAATTGAACACATTGTTTAAAATACAGCATCGAGAGGCTATAGCAAAACCTAGAATTGTTCTTCCAAAGTGGATGGGTAGCAGTGCCAATCCTACTGTTTACTCAGAAGTAAGCCCTAAAGATTTCAGTGGAACTGCTAGGCAAGTACACACACAACTGCAATCCAAAGATGTTTACTCTTTACTTAGTAATCTCCTCCCTAAGCCCACTTGGGTATTCTGTTGAAATCGATGGGACCTGCACTCAAATGATAATATGTCTGGGATTCCTGTATTAATCTAGAAGAGGTGTTTTCCTGGCAACTAGCCACAAAATCCCCATTGAGGTTTTTCTTCTCTGCCACCGGAGTGCTTTGTAGTTCTCTCTTGGGGTTGAGTATATTGAATGGACACACTTGAATTAAAAAGGAAAAGGAAAAGAAAGCCAGTCTGCTGTAACGAAGGGGCTTGCATCTAACTCAGATATACTCAGAGCAAACTCACAGGAATTAATGGGCCTAAGCGAGTTGATTTCAATGGATGTACTTGGAATAGATCTAAATGTTGAATAAACAACTCAATGTATATTACGTGGATGGCAGTTGCTATCCCTGCATTATGCAGGCAAATATCAACCATTCATTGAGGAAGTGATCTTTTGAAATCAATGTGTCTACCATATAGTTTATTAGGCCTTCCACATTGTCACAATAGAACAGCACAGTCCCTTATTCCCCACTCCCTCCAATCTCATGCCCCCCTCTCTCTCTTTTAGCTAAAAGTATTTTCATCACTGATATTTAGTTGTTTAGCAGGCTCTAAAGTACAGTGCTCAGCTTTGCAAGCTCACATAAGGGTTAGGATAAATTATTGCCAATTTTCTACTGGAGTCCCAGATTCCCTGCTGCCAGACTAGCTTGGGTGGCAAGGGCAATAGCAGACCAGCTGCACTTTTAAATCAATGTTGCTGGCTTTGTGGCTGATCTCTAATATTCCATAGGCAAATGCTACTTGAACACAAATATTTTAACACCGATGATTTGGGGCTGCACTTCTTCATGTATGTGTGTCTTTCCCAACTGACAGTAGGATTGTCCTTATAGAAACCAAGGGCACAGACCAAGATAAGCTCTTTCAAACCCCACTGCTTTCAACCAGGAGAGATTTATGCTGCAATCCCATACACACTTTCCTGGGAGTGAGTCCCATTGGAGTCAATGGGGCTTACTTCTGAGCCAATGTGCATATGATCACACTGGTAAACATATATGAACTCTCCCACTGAAATCAGTGGGGCTGGAGTGTGCATGATTTTGGTTGGATCATGTCCTAGATGTCTCCTTTATTTGTGCTTGTTCTCTTAGGTGCAAGAGGTTACATGATATTGATTTATTTATATTTAATTAATGTATTTTATAGATACAGATTTAGCAGCTATAGGTGACTGCCTTTCTCAAGTTCAGTGGTCACAATTATACAGTTATCAACATGGTGAAGTCTAATCCTGCATGGGACTGGGCCCCACTGAATAGAACTCTGATGTTCAGTAGGACATGCACAGCACTGCAGTCATAGTGTATTCTTTATTATACCTATATGTCCCTTCATCCCACAAAATATAGTCATGAGCTTAATCCTAACCATGTCTACTCAGAAGTAAAGCCTATTGAATTCTATGGGGCTTACTCTCAGGTAACTGGGGTTGTAACCTAATTTATCCCGTTACTTTTGGTGCACCCTGAAGCATAATCCTGTATATCTTTACTCAAAAATATTGATTGGTTGCTTCTGAAAATTAACTTTAATTGGATTGGGACCAGTTTATATACTGGTAACCTGATCCTTTTTAAAGGTAGGGTACAGCATATAATTAGGTTAACATGAATGAAAATAGTACATGTGGTACAATGGTTAGTGTGTCCAGGTTTCAAATCTCCACTCAGCCATTAAACTCACTGGGTGACCTTGGGCTTGTCGCTCGCTCTCAGCCTTACCTATCCCACAGGGTTGTTGTGGGGATTAAATAAGAACTATGGACCCTCATACCTATGGGACCGCCTCTCCTGGTATGCCCCGCGAGGACCTTAAGGTCCATAAATAACAACACATTGGAGGTCCCAAGCCTCAAGGAAGTTAGATTGGTTTCAACTAGGGCCAGGGCCTTTTCAGCACTGGTCCTGACATGGTGGAATGCTCTGTCACAAGAGACCAGGGCCCTGCGGGATTTGACATCTTTCCGCAGGGCCTGCAAGACAGAGCTGTTCCACCTGGCCTTCAGCTTAGACTCACTCTGACCCCTTATATGGGATTTGGTATACAAATTTGCCCTTGGTTTTTTTGCTGGCCCATCTAGGACCAGCATGGATAGCTGGCTCAGGTGAATATCTTATGTTTCCTCCCTTTGTGGTCTTGATTTATGGGCTACTACTAAAATGAGGCTGCATTTTAAGCTGTATTTTAAGCCATATTTTAATTAACTGTTTGTTTGTTTGTTTTTGTTTGTTTGATTGTTTGTTGTTTGTTTGTTTTTTCTATTACATTTTATTGTAATTAATGTTTGGTGTTGGCTGCCCTGAGCCCTGGCCAGGGAGGGCGGGGTATAAATAAAAATTTATTATTTATTATTATTATTACTATGCAATCCACCGTCAACTCCTTAGAGAAAAAGATAGGATGTAAAAGAAATGAATAAATAAATAAATAAACGTTCCTCAGTACACCTTAACATTCTGTGTGTATTCAGGAAGAAATATATTCCAATATATTTCCCTAGACTCCGAAAAACACACACCACAAACATATAGCCTTAGATTCTATTACACCGCTCAGGTTCTATTGCCAAGGGGAAATATTCTCTGTGTGCAAGGGATATAATTCCTTCTATAGAATATTTTCCATTACAATGAAATAAGGGGCTGGAAAAGTACTTTGAAAAATCCCTTGAGGATATCCTTGAGTCCTGCTGGACTGTTCTACAGCTCATTCGAAGGTGGGGAGAGGCTGGTCTCTCGAGGAGAAAGGTGTTTGGCTTGCAAGATTTTGCACCCATAAGCAGCATTTGTGTTTTTTCACCCCCACCAGAAACACCTCGACCTTGTCTAACAGTCAGCAGCTTGCCTCCAAAGCAGCATTTCACAAGACCCAAATATCACGCGGCCTCCCCGCTTCTTTAGTTGCGTTTCCTACCAGGGCTGCGCTTCACAGTCAAAGCCCCCAAATCCTCATCTCCCTTCGCAGCCAATTTCGTCCTTCCTCGCTGGCTTTTCCCACTCGCAGCCAAAACAAACAATCCGGGTGTAACTGACATAAATCTTCGCGTGAACTTCTGGTCCCTTTCCCCCCTTTGCTCGCTTCAGCAAATCGACATGTATTTACTGCATTACTAAGCACGAAGCAATGTGAAGATATCAACGCTGCAATACTTTACAAATTAAGCCCGAGGCGAGGGGGGTGGGGAGCGCAAGTATCTCAATGCCTCTCTTCTCTCCGCCTGCCCACGGTTGTCTAATCCCCTCCGTCCCAAACGCGCAGCCCGATCCTTTACTGATTCCGCACCAACAGTGCGGCTGGACGCAAAGGGGGCTAGTTCGCAAGACTGCAATGGTGGGAGGGGGGAACCTCCGCTTTGGTTTACGCGGAAGCAAACGCAAACAAACTCGGCAACGAAAGATGCAAGGCTTAGCGATTCAGGGGAACTTCTCTTGGGGTAAATACGCACAGGATCGAGCGCACGCTTTGCAGGGAAATCCTAAACGTGTCCTGGATTCAAAACAAAAAAAATTTTTCCACATACAGAAGTGTGTATCTGAAGAAGTGTGCAAGCACACGAAAGCTCATACCAAGAACTAACTTAGTTGGTCTTTAAGGTGCTACTGGAAGGGAAAATTTTTTTTTTGTTTTGACTATGGCAGACCAACACGGCTACCTATCTGTAACGTGTCCTGGATTGTAGCCTTAGTGGACGAGGTTCCCGTTTATTTCACTACGTGGGTTCTCTAGTTCAAGAAAGCTTATACCACAATCAAACAGTTTTTAAAGTGGCGTAAGACTCGTGTGTGTGTGTGTGTGTGTGTGTGTGTGTGTGTGTGAGAGAGAGAGTGTCACCCCTACTTCTCTGGAATTTGTAAAACATCATAAAGATGATGATGATTAAAGGCCTGCCCTCTTGAAATAAAGGGGAAATGTCCTCTCATCCAGACTTTTACTGATACTACATTTCACTGATTGTTAAGTTAACCCGATCCTAACCTTAGGCTCTTTTTCTGTTTCCCTGGCGCGTCGAACCAGGGATCCGCCCCCGCGCAAGCGCTTACCTGCGCGTCCGTGAGTCCCAGCATGGCTGCCAGCTGTTTTCTGTCCGGCTTGGTGACGTACTTCTGGATTTCGAAGCGCTTCTCCAAGCCTTTCCTTTGGAGGTTGGAGAAAACCGCTCGGGACCACGAGCGCTTCCGCTTGTAGGTCTGAGGCAGCGTGTCTTTGGTGAGCACCGCGTAAGGCCCTGCAGGGTGGAAGGAAGGAAGGCACCAAGGAAGGAGGGAGGAATAGAGGAATGGAGGAGAGAGAGAGAGAGAGAGAGAGAGAGAGAGAGAGAGAGAGAGGTGTTGAATGAGGGGCCGAGGCGCCAAAGAAGCAAAGGGCGAAGCGCGTTCAGTGGGGCGCACTGGTAGCCCAACACCTTCAGGATTCGGGCACTAATAAAAGACCCATGGGTCTCTTAGGGAATAGCCTAACAATAGATGTCACCTTTTTTTGCAAAATAACACTTAACGGGTACTCTCGATTTATTTCAAAGCACTCACCCCACCCTCCCACCCCACTTTATAAGTTCACCCCACACATGAGTTCGACCTTTCTTTTACTTTTAGGCACCGTTAGTGTTGGAGATCAGGTCTGTTGAAGATCGTGCCCCCCTTAAATCCCCTCCCATTCCCCGATTGTTCCTGAAGGTGAGCTACCTGTAAACTCATGACTTTCCAAACAGCACCTACTTCTCTTTGCAGTGTAAGCAGCCCGTGGATCCCATGGGAACATTTCTTCCAAGTATGAACAGCCTTTTAGGATTGCTTTTAGGCAAGGCCGGGGGGTGCCAAATTCTCGCAAGCACCCCCTCTCAATCCTCAAGGCTCTCTCTCTTACCACATCGTTCCTACACACACGGTTAGGAGCTGGGCACTCACAGCCCGCCGCCACCACCAAAAACTCGCAATGGCGCCCTACCGCGATCCTAAAGAACGCGCGCTTGGACGGCGCGGTTGTTAGGATCTGGCGCCTAATCGAGCCTTCTGCAGGTTTGCTTGACCGTAAGTCCCATTGACTCCCACGGCCCTTACTCCCAAGTAAACCGCGCGCGTTCCTGGGAATGTGAACGCCGGAGAGCAGAGCGAAAGGATGGCTTGGGGCAGAAGGGGGTCGCCCCGCGCGCGCTGGATGCGGGTTTAAAAGAAGGGTGCGTCTGTACCTGGAAAAGTGTCTTGAAACTGGTGCTGAACGGAATTCCTTGGGGTTGTGTTTAAAGGCCCCAGGACCGCGGAGGTCTCGTTAATGGGCTCTAGAGACGCGAAGAACTGGCCGGCCGGAGGCTGTAAGGCGGGGAGATGAACCCCAGATGGGCGACTGGTGGTTAATAAGGAAGTCAAATCTGCGGGCACAGGAACAAGGAGAGCTCGGTTACAGAAGAAGGCAAGGAGAGAGAAAAGGCGCACGTTCCCTTACAGCCAGGTTAAGGCAGTTTAGACTCTGGGCAGAATTAGGTCTTGTGGAGAGGCCCTTCTTTGGGATCCCCCGCCCGGTCGTGCCTTTTGCTTCCCTCACTTGGAAATACGGGGAGCCAATCCTGCTGTTCTTGGGGAGCCTCCTGCTCATTTGCTGAGGGGGGCCTCCACTTCTAACCCCCCCAAAGTCCTACCCTGCCGGGAGCGCGGCTTACCCTTGTCTAGGCAGACGGGAAGAATGGTGGGCTTTTGCACGACGTTGTTGGACGGTGGCGAGGCTGCTAATTACACCCAGAAGGAGCACCGTTCCGTTCAATGGTTTTACTCCCGAGTAAATGTTCAAGGCGGAGGAGCCTTGAAGCTGCCTTTTCCACTCACACCCACCCACAGTGTTACAGATATTTAATTTTATTTTTGACTTGGAAGCGAGCCCTCCCCACCCCCGTCCGGTTGAAAGGAATGGGACTATCCTCCCGGGTAAACCTTCTTAGGTTCAGGATGCGGGCGGTGGGTTGTTCTGGTTTTGCTTAGGATGGGTTGCAATCCCCAACTTTTTTCCTGCGGAGGTACTCCGGACTGAAGTCGAGAAGTAACCCAGAGAACTAACCCTGTGTTACCAGGGCAGGTTTGATGGCAATAAATGGGAACATTAACTTCCCCCAATTAAGCTCTTTGGCGCGGGGTGGTTTGAACGATCCTCCTATTTCGCAAGGTCCAGGGCAGAAGGTGTTGGGAGAAAGATCAAGGAAGAAGCAGAGGGGATTGGCGGATCAGAGCAGAATCTCCAAACCAACATTATTGGGGTACAGAGGCGCTTTACCGTGAAAACACACGCCTTTCTCTCAGCCCCCCCGCCCCTGTCAAAAAGCTGCGCTCACTCTCTGCAATTATTAGTTTCACTAACACGTCTGGATTGAGCTCCCGCTCGTGATCCGGCACACTTTTAACCCGACACTCTTGGATTTATGTCCGAAGGGAATGGCGAACGTATTGACTTGGCAGAGAAGTTCCGTTGGGGTCAAGGGATTTTTATTTTTTAGCCAAGCTTGTAGAGGAGGATTTGGGGCCCACTGAGTTTTGATCCAAGCGATTTGCCTTAGCTATGGTGTGGATCTGGCACGGTTCCGAGAGAGAATAACAACAGCAACAACAATAATGACTTGGGGGGGTGGCTCTCAAAAATCCCACTGGAAGGGAAGAGGTCTGTCTGTGAGTCACCCTCGGAATCCAAGCGTTCACGACCCATTTACCAAATGGAGAAGTGAAACCACCTTGGGTACAGTTCCTCCTTGTTCGCATCAATGGGAATATTTAGCCCTGACTGCAATGGGATATTATTTCCATCCAGTTCCCCAGGCCTCCATGCTAGAGTTGGCAGTCTTTGGGGTGGATATGCCCCCAAGGTCATTTTCTCTCTCCCCAGACCCCACTACCCCAAAGAACAATTCCAGGATTGAGCTTGTTTGGGGATGGGACAAAAGAAATACGTCGATGATTTAAGTCGCACTGGTTTCAGAAGAAAGTGAGCTTAAGCATGCTTTCACTGCAATGTCGAAATCCAAGAAACTTACTTCCAAGTAAATACGTGCCGGAATGGGGAGGCTGGTGGCCTCTGTTTGTTGCTGCTGCTGCTTTCTGAAACTTTTAAGCAAGCCGATTGCTCAACTGGGCGCTCCGTTGAGCAACAACCAGCACAAATATGAAGGCGCTGGGTTCCTTCCCCACCCGAAAAGCACGTCGATTACGCGATGAAACTTACGTTTCACCCAGCGCAAATACTCGGGGTTGCACCTACCTATCCACGAACTGGTGAAGGCCGCTAGAATCACCATCTCTCCTGAGAACATTAGAAGCGCCCAGCCGGATCAGACCAAAGGACAATCCAGCCCACCGTGGTCAACTCAGATGCCCGGGGGGGGGCACCCACATGAAGGGCAGGGGCGAAATAACGCTCGCCTTCCTGGCTAGGGTACCCACCACAGCCCTTCTCCAGGGGCCCTGAAATGCCAGGAGCTGAACCGGGCAGCATAGCTGTCAACTTTCCCCTTTTTTAAAGGGAAATTCCCTTATTCCGAATAGGATTCCTCGCAAGAAAAGGGAAAAATTGACAGCTATGCCGGGCTGTCATTTTTCTAAGGCACGAATCTTTTAAATTATGGACATGGCTATCATTTAATATTTCCATACATATAATTCCAGGAATCAAACTCCGAAATCGGAGGGGCTTGCCTATCTGTCTCACTGCCTCCCTATTTAATTATCCATAGAGTCATGCATTTTTATACAAACAGACACACGCACGAGATCGATACAGCTATGAGCACGATCGACGGCGAAATTGCGCTCAACGTCCATTGGAATGAATGAGGGTTCCCTGTCAATCCGCACAAACCCCCTTTCCTGCTTCAGAAGCAGGACTCCTTAAATTCACCAGTGGGGTGGGGATGGGGAAGAGGGTGGGGATTTAAAAAATAAAACAAAATAAACCCTCGGCTTTCTCTCTACCTCTCAGCGTGTTGCTTTCCTTGAGTTTCGGGTCAAACTCGGCGGATAAAATGCGGTCAATCCCAAACTTCAAGTCTTTGCTGGAGGGCGCGGGCGCCGAGCCGGGATGAGTCTGGTGGCTGGGGCCCCTGCCTCCTCCGGGAGAGCGGTGCTGCTGCGGGTGAGGGTGGTGGAAAGCAGCGGAGAGAGGCGACAGGCGAGCGGGGAAGGCGACGGCCCCGTCGGGGGCCACCAGGGGCGTGGGCCGGAGCGGGGAGGCCGCGGCGTGGAACTGCGAGTGGGCATGCACGGCCCCCAGGTGCGCGGCCAGCGCGGGCGCTCCGGGCAGCCCGTCCACCGACGACGCCTCCCCGGCGGCGCTGGCGGCGGCGTGCAGAATGTCCGCGATGCAGAAGGAAGGTTTCTTGAGCCCCGACGGATCCAGCGGGAAGCAGCCGGGCCCCGACGGGGCGCAGTAAGCCGCCGACCACAGGCTGAAGTTGGAGGCGTAAAAGGGCGCCAGGCCGGCCGTGTACATCCTGCCGGGGCCCAGGGAGAGCCCTCCACGCCCGGCTCCGGCTGCTGCTGCTGCTGCTGCTGGAGGAAAAGTTCAGCGGCCGTCGAAGGAAGATCGTCAGCGTCCGCTAAGTGCCTCTCGGCCTGCGCGCATCGCTGGAGGAGCCGAGCGGGGACACGCAGCGCTGGGCGAGGCGAGCCGGCGGGGAAAGACAGGCGCGTCAAACCAAATAACAACAACTAGGCGCGGGGGAGAAACTCCCCTCTCGAGGAGGAGGAGGAGGGGAACGCCGAGAGAAGGAAAAGGAGCCGCCCGCCCACCTCGCTCCGCCAAGCAGCGCCTCCCCCCGAACCCAGGTTTTTTTTCTTTTCTGTTTTCCCTCCTTCGAACGTGGCGTCAAAAGAGCAAACACTTCTCCTGGCACAGCGGATTGGGCGGCCGGCGACCAATCGGAGGAGCGGAGGTGTAGCCGAGGAAGGACGAAGGGGCGGGGCGGCGGCGAGCCACGCCTCCTGCGCGCCAAGGAGGAGGAAGGGGCAGGGATGCCCGCTGCTTCTGCCTGCGCCAAGGAGAAGGGGGAAGATTCTGGCTCAACAGCCTGTAATGGCCCTTCTTTGCTGCACCCTCTCAAAGGACGAGGCGCAAAGAGGTCCGACGCAGGGCTGTCTTGCCTTTCTTTCCGTTTCCTGGAGGCGGTGAACAATCCGGAGTCAATTCGCATTCCTCCCAACGCCGCTTTCAAAGAGGAAGAGGGAGCGAGGAGGCCTCGTTAGCGAGAGGGGGGGTAACTGGACCACGATTCTCACCATCCTGGACCTTTGGGGTGGGGGCTGCTGGGAGTCAGAGTCCAGCAGTATCAGGCGCTGCCACAGATTTTCGATCTCTATAATTTAATGGAAAGGGCGTCTCCTTCCCTAATAAAGTATAAAATTTTGCGGATTGGGAAGAAAGATTAAACCTTCATAGAGATGTCTTTCTGCTTCCTGAAAACAAAATGAGCTTCTGAATTGTTCGGGCAGGACAGAAAGGCCCCGTCTGGTGGCTCTTGCTTTGCATGCAGAATCGCGGGTTCAATCCCCGGCATCTCCAGGTAGCGTAGAAAAAAATGTCGAGTTCCTGCAAACATTGTTGGAGAGTCGCTGTTAAGTGTAGATAAGACCAATACAGTACTGGGCTAGGTGGACTAATGGTCTGACCCGGAAAAGGCAGGTTCGTATAATGTGCAGTAAAACACTTTAATATTTTATTGAGAGAGAGCCCTCGCCAAAAGAGAGAGCGGTAGCGCAAACAACACGAACCTTTGCTTCAGAATGTGCTACAAACAAAAAATATCAGCCCAGACAGGTGATCTTTGATTTGTATGTGATAAAAATGTAAATGTGCATCCTATGTATGTTTAGTCAGACGTGAGTCCCATGGGGTTCAGTAGAGATTATTTCCAATAGGATGCCTAGAACAACCATGGCAGTCGAATTCGCAATATTCTACCAGATCATCGAAAGTTCTATTCCACTGAGTTCAATGGGAATGTTTAAATGGTGCTTAATTTTCAGTGCTTAATTCTCCCGTTTAAGTCAGTGGATCCTCAAAGTGATGAACTTTAAATGTCTGGTATCCTATTTTTTAAAAAATATATGCCAAAGTCAAAGGTATACAGTATGCTTCCTGCAGATCCAGCAACTAGTTAAGACGAAATAATCCCATTTAGACAAAAAAAGTCTGGGCTTAAATAGAAATACTAGAAGAGGGCGCTTCGCTCAAGTGAATGAGAATCCTATTAAAGGTTGCTTTTTATTTAAAATTACGTTTTAAAATCTATCATCAGTTAAGTTTGTCTTCCCACAAAACCAATAGGCATCCATACACTTCATAAGGCTGCGATCCTATTTACACTTTCCTGGCAGTGAATCTCAGTGAGCCCAATGGGACTTACTTCCGAGTAGACGTGCCTAGGATTGCACTGTAAATTGTGCATACGGTTTAAACAGAGACAGGAGCTGACATTTGCTTGATAACGTAAGCATTTAATCTATCTTTTCTGTATACTGACAGCCATAGTCGAAGCAGAAGTAGTGCCATTAACTTCAGAAGGGTTTCTTGTAATGTGCTGAGGATAAAGTGGAGGTTATTTAAAGACATTTACATTCCATTACATTTAAATGGTTGAAATGTTGGAAGAAATGGCAAGATTTTTCACTGAGCAGGTAGAGACACAAAGACCCCCCCCCCCCAAAAAAAAAAACCAGTCACACAAGTTTTGCATGGAATGAGGCACTGATTTCCACGGGAGAGGGTGTGCTACCTGCGCGTCATTTTCCCAATGACGTCAAGGGGGCTTAAATGGCCTTAGCCATGGCTGGCTGGGCTGTGTGCAGCTCTTTTGAAAATACGTGCGCGCGTGCGCACATACAGATACACAGAGAGAGGGGACAGAGAGAGAGAAAGAGTTGTTGAATGGAAGCCTCACAATCCTCGATTCAAAGGGCTGTTAACTAACGCAGGACTAAAGGTGTGTTTCTCTGGACATGGCTGCGAGAGAATAAGCACATCTTTCGGCGTGCTATTTTGAATATCGAGTGCCGGGAAGACATATCCCAGCGTTAAAAGTATTTCATGAATCTCATGCATAGATTTTAACATTTCACCTGTCAAAACTGCAGAGTCGGTTGTGCCAAAAGCCACTCCGTTTTTCTCCCACTTGTCACCTTTTCCTGCAGCCTGTTAATTTCCCTTAGTATCCGCCCCGCACCTGGATGAAACTGGGGTCTCTTTAGGTTTAATATGTTTCCATCCTTCTGTTTTTCCTTTGTTGCAAGAATCAAAATTACGCGCGGATTAATGTACAGATTTGTGCACGATAGTGAGTGCTGTTCACTCATAATGGCACACGATTGTGCTTCGGGAGGGAGGTGCGGCCTCTCAGCAGCTAGAAGAGAAAAATGGGTTGCATTCTTGGACGCCTAGTATTTAATCACTGCAGCTTCTAACTTCTGATCAATTGCAATTGTGGTTTTCTATTAATATACGATGAATTAGGCTGAAACTGACACAGCAGGCAGTCCTCTGAAGAATACGGCAGGGCGCCTGCATCCGAAGGAGAAGAATCAATTCTTCCCTGAGGATCAAGGATATGATCGGCGACTTGATCACCAGCCCTATTTGGCGACTGGAACCTAGGGGGGTTGCTCAGTTTCGACGGAACTCCTCCAGTTATCAAGCTAGCGTAGTTAGGATCACAGCCCAAATATCAATAATGTAAGGCCATGAGTGAAAGAGAAAACCAATTCTTTCAGGGTGGGAAACCACATTATTCACAGAGAGAGAGGAGTTGCAAAACTTCACCTTGCAAAGTTCCTACACAAAAATTGAAGATTTATTTTAACAAATAGCACCCCTATCCAAATCCCTGTTACAATAAAGCAGGCGGGTTTTCGGGGAATTATAAATGTAAATCCCAGTGGTTTGCTTCCCAAGAATTAGTGTTTTGGTATGAAGGAGCTCCTAACCCTGAGTATCTTTACTTGAGAGTAAATGCCACCGAAGATAATTGGAATTGCTTCAGTGTAATGATCCCCGCCTCTAAAAATTAAGGGAAGCCGTCCGTTTCAAAGTTGGGATTCCGCTGGTTTCAACCGCGTATGTGACTAAAGGACTTTCCCCCTGAAATCAAAAGCGATTTATTTCTTTGGATCATGGCCCAGGGACTTCGGTTTCACCTGGACGAGGGCCGGCTTGCGTGGCTGCAGCCCTTTTCCACGACAGCTAGTGGAAGAATTGCCAGTGGGTGAGGGGGATGAAAGTCCCATTTATTGATTTACTGAAAACGAAAACATTACAAAAGCCCAATTAACTGCTAAGTGGGTGGATTTCGAATAGCAAAAACAGCCCTTTTCTCAATCCGGCGAAGAGGATAAAAAAGGCAGAGGTTGGACAAATTCTGGAGGATTGCTCGCATTCCCAGAATTCCCATTCTGGACCAGGAATTGGGAATCGGAGTCACTCCAGATCTTTATGGACTCCAACTCCCATCAGCCTCATTCAAGGTCAGGGAGGATAGGAATCGTAGTCCAACAACATCTGGAGGGTCGCAGGTTCTCTATTCCTGTTCTAGCAGAAATGTTTTTAAAAAACAAACTCTTAAAAAGCAAAATGATAAGTCATTCGCCTTCGTTTCAACTGGACTCCGCTTCACTGGATATGGTTGTATTAAGAGCGCAGCCTGGAGCCTCCTTTCTAAATCGGTTCAATTAAGGAACGGGAACATCAGGGAAGGTTTACTTTCAAGTAAACATGTTTGGACAGGGACCTACGGTTCTAAGTTGCAACTGAGTCGAGATCGATTTAAGGTCTGGGATGGCGAATTGGCTCGTCAGTTACACGAATCAGTGTCTCATGGATAGATACTATTGTTTAGTTTGGAAAGAGTAAAACAACGAGAACAACAACACCCAGACAAATTTAAGCTCCCTCGGAAAATCACCGCGGCGATGTGTGAAATAATATGAAATACACTAAATGGGCACCACGTTCTAGTCTCACAGAGGTGGAGTTGGGCCTCTGGCCTTCACAACGAAACGTTTTCCTTCGCCCTTTTGTAGTCGCCGCCGTGCTAAAAAGGAAGCCGATCTGCCGACGACCCCAAATCTATTTTGTGTGTATTGGATAATCTTTGGGGGGGGGGCGAGGCAGAGCACATTTTGGATAAAGGAACGGAAAAATGCGGGGGAGGGGAGAAGGGAAACCGCTCGATCAACTTTTAAATGCCTAAGGATATCTAAAAATAACTTGTAGGAAATACTCTCCCAAATATGCTACAATGAAAAGGCTGACCTCGGGCTGCGCCTCCTCGCGCCTTGGATGGAGCGGGAAAGGAAAGCTGCGGCCCTGGTGGGGGATTCTTCGCGGGGTGGGAGCCGTCTGTTATGGTTATTTTTGAAAGAGCACCGAAAGACCCACAACCACCCAGAAATCGCTTCTCTCCAGAGAAAAAGCGAAAGAGCAGCAGCTTTCACCCAGAATATTGTTGCCCTGTTCGGAAAAGAAGTGCTTCTTCACGACTTGACTTGCGGAACTCACTGCTCCAGGATTCCCTGCTTACCTCTACCTTAGGTGGTTGATGAAAGCACCCTTAGCTTTACTACTGCTACTAGCCTGCCAATGTGTCCGTCCACTATTACTAGCCACAGAGCTTCCATGGGCAGAGTTTGCCTGTACATACCAGATGCTGAAGACAGATAACAGCGACTGGTCATCGCCCTCGCGGTCTGTTTGTGATCCTTCTTGGCTGCCCGTTGTTAGAAGCTGAAAGCTGGATCAAATGGACCTTAATCGGATTGTGTGACAGTGGGACATTGCCAGCTATCTTTCAGTCTAGCCCACCTCACAGGGTTGCTGTGAGATTTGAGGAGAGGGCGGGGCTATCTAATTACATAGATAGAAGTGACCATTTACACAGAATCTACAGTACAGGATGCAGCTACACCAGCATCCCGGACGGATGGCCTTCTAGCCTATGCATAAATACCTCCAGCGAGGAAAGGCCTCTTTGTACCTGGGAATTTTCTTCCAAGGAGACTTTGCTTTGAGCTCCTTGGAAGACATGCAATTAAATGGACAAATAAAGCCTGCTGCTTGCAGGTTTGGGCATCCAGCTTGTCACCGGGGCTGGGACATAAATTTTCCTAGGGGGAAAATAAATTGGGGGGGCAGCCATGGCTCACATGGCATTTCCAGGTAGGGTTGAGAGAGTGAGAGAGACCTCCGTTTGGAGCCCCGGGAAACCGCTGCCAGTCAGTGAAAACAGTATTGAGTTGGGTTTACCAATTGCAGAAAGAAGGGTGGCAATCGCTCTGTGGGGGGTTAGTCAGGATTTATTTTTAAAGTTTTAAAATTGTGCACACAAACACACCCTCCCTCCCTCCCCTGCGAATCTCTCTCCAGGCCTCCTCCTGCTCTCCATCCCATCTGCCTGGCTGGGCTAAGTTCCCCTCCGAGTTCATCGGGGACTTTTCGCGAAGTCCCCCGGATGGGAAGATTAAAGGGAAAAGTCGCAGCTGTATATTTATGTTTTCATTGCTAGAAGGGAATTGGTTTCCTCGCATTTATTTTCGTGGTTGTAATACACAGGGGCGGATTTGCGTCACCCCCGCAACTTGCCGGTCGAGATAAAGTTGCACAAATATCGAGAAGGGAAGCGCTCCGGCTCATTATGGAGTGTGTGTGTTTTTCTCCCTCCCTCCCCCCTCTCCTTTTCTTCTCTCTCTCTCTCTCTCTCCCCCTCCGGAAGAAATAAGGATTTCTGCTGGATCCTAAAATACTGAAGGCGCTTCTATTTTGGGCCCCCAATCTCGCAGGCGCATCCGCTCATTTAGGCCGCCTTGGAGCCCATCAAAAACAGGAGATGACCTGGGCTCTGCAAAGCCGCTCCGCTTCCTGCTTACCCTCTTCTTTCTCCTGGAGCAGAAGAAGCAGGGGGTTGCAGCCAGGGAACGACTCCGTCCTCCTGAGCTGCCTTGCGGCCACAATCTCGGCTCTGGAGACCTCCATGTTCAGAAAGTACTTTTTCCCCAAGTCACACAGCGCGTGGTTAACCTATGGAACGCACTGCCACAAGAAGTAGCAAGGGCCACCAACTTGGATGGCCTTGAAATGGAATTGACTGTATATGCCTCTGAATGTCCGTTGCTGGGAATCACAAGTGGGGAGGTTGCTGGTGCTCTTGTGTCCTCCTTTGGGGCTTCCTGTGGGCACCCGGTTGGCCACCGTGAGAGCCAGATGCTGGGCTAGATGGGTCTGATCCTGCAGGCTGTTCTTACGTTGCAAGTTATGGGCTGCGTGCACGCGGTGCATTTAAAGCACATTCCCTCCTCATATGAAAAAAAAATCACAGGAGCTGTAGTTTTGTTAAGGGTGCTGAAAATTATAGTTTTGAGAGGGGGGAAACAGGCAGGCAGCCATGGATAAGATTGCAGCCTTACTAAGAGCGCAAGCCTACAGAGGTCTACACGGAAGCAAGTGCTTAAATTTGGATTGGGAGAAAGAAATGGCTGTGATTTTATGTTGTGAACCGCCCTGAGACCTACGGGTATAGGGCGGTATACAAATTTAATTAATACTAATGCTACTAATAATAATTCACACGTGCAAGGTCACATACACGTGTGACCGGGCTTGGGTTACCGTCTAATCTTCACAAAGAGAAAAAGAAGTCCTCAAGTCGTCGGCGGTCGCCTTGCACCTGCGTGAGCCAAAAAAACCCCTGCAAAAATTCGTGCGGCGTTTCCAAACAAATGTGGGCCTTCGCAGCGCACCCAATGCTGAAGGAAATGCAACTATGAGCAGCAGCCAATATGGTCGGAAAGAAAGGCTGGTGAAGATGAGAGGGGAACTGCCCACCTGCAAAAGGAAGGAGAGTTTCGCCCCAGCACGGAGAATGCGGCTTGTTGCTGGTTTTTGGTCTGGCTGGTTGCTTTGTTGCCCCAACTGAAGGCGGCCTGGCGTTGCTCCAACACGTCGCCCTCTCCTCTTTCTCTGGCTTTCCTTAAATCCCCCCTGCGCTTCCTCTCCTACCCCTTCAGTTTAGCCGTTTCCTGAGGCCGCCTTTTATAGATGACCCCCATCCCAAAGGCATCCCATGACTCTATTTCTTTCCTCTGAGCTGGAGTCTCTCTGTAGGTGTAAGTACACGTAGACATACACGCGTACACACACGCGCGCGGGTATGAACCGATATAAAACGATCTAAGTAAAAAGGAGTCTAACCGGTGACTAAATCGGTACCGTAGTCCTTGGCGGGGCTTTAAAAAACACGCATTGACTCTTTAAAGGCGATTAAACACCTTAATCTCAGGTGTTCATCCTTGGGAGAGGAGGGCGCGACACTGATTTTAATGGCATTTTCGTCCCCGCGGGAACTGGAGCGGAGTGAAAAGACGGGGAGAGAGGTCACCTTCCTGCCTCCTCTAATTCAGGGGTGAGGATTCTGGACTCTGAAGATGGTGCTGAACTGCAGCTCCCATAATCCGTGACCGCTGGCGAAGCTCACTGGGGCTGATGGGAGTTGAGTCCAGCAACATCTACAGAGCCAGAGGCTACCTGCTGTTGTTGTTGTTTAGTCATTTAGTCGTGTCCGACTCTTCATGACTCCATGGACCAGAGCACGCCAGGCACTCCTGTCTTCCACTGCCTCCCGCAGTTTGGTCAAACTCATGCGGGTAGCTTCGAGAACACTATCCAAACATCTCGTCTTCTGTCGTCCCCTTCTCCTTGTGCCCTCCATCTTTCCCAACGTCATGGTCTTTTCCAAGGAGTCTTCTCTTCTCATGAGGTGGCCAAGTATTGGAGCCTCAGCTTCACGATCTGTCCTTCCAGGAAGCACTCAGGGCTGATTTCCTTCAGAATGGATAGGTTTATTCTTCTTGCAGTCCATGGGACTCTCAAGAGTCTCCTCCAGCACCATAATTCAAAAGCATCAATTTTTCCGCGATCAGCCTTCTTTATGGTCCAGCTCTCACTTCCATACATCACTACTGGGAAAACCATAGCTTTTACTATACGGACCTTTGTTGGCAAGGTGATGTCTCTACTTTTTAAGATGCTGTCTAGGTTCAGGCTACCTAGCCCTGAATTAATCGCGCTCCCGGCGTCCTCTAGTGCTAACACAACCCTAAAAGTGTCAGGGCGATGAAGGCTGCCATTCAAAACCCACTTGCTTAGAAGTGGGCCCCACCGAATTTAGGAGGACTTACGTTTGATGTGTAGACAGGGTTAGGATCGCGCTGCGCGTCGGTCTAAATAATGGCTCAGTCCACATATCATTTAAAGTCCAAGCGGTTTGACTCAAGGCCACGCGTCGGTCCCACAATATGGAAATCCAAAGCATGCTTAAAGCCTGATCCTATAGCAAGGCAGCCCTGCATAAGGAAGTTTTTTATCTTTGGTGTTTTATTGTGTTTCTATATTTTGCTGGAAGTCGCCCAGAATGGTTGGGGCAACCCCTTCAATCATTAGGGTGTACCTCGAGCAAATACTATCGGATCAAGACGTGAGCGGCTGCCAGCTTTCATTTCGAAAAGGGCTCCTGTGTTTCCAGGCGCACCAGATTAAATTTCCTCCATTGCTTAGGAAAGCCCGATGGACGTCTGTTTGCCTGGCGGCTGTGAAACGTACGGAAGCCCAGGGGAGGGGGAGGGGGTTGGTTGGGGACCCTCCGAAGCAACTTTGCCTGTAAAGGACCTGGGTGCCAAAGCGACACACGGGCATTCCTGCCGGATGCTGAAAATCTGCAACGTAAGTGAAATATATGCGATCATATTGGGCATTTCCTGTTTTCAGGGTCGTGAAGCGGGATGGTTGCATCAGGGAGTGCGATGTTCTTTTTGGTTGCTGAGCTTTGACTGCTGCTTAAAACACCTCTTTGAAGTGGCTGCAGGCAGCCCACGCTGGGCCACGGGGCCAGAATAAACGCTCTTGCAATTACCCTCCGGCGCTTTTATCTCCGTTGCAAAACCCTCCAGAAACCGACCCAGTCAGCCCCCGGTGACGCTCTTGCGGTCGCCTCGGCCTTCCTTCCCCTTGCTGTCCTCTTTCGCCGCCGCTCAGTGAAAGGACCTCTGCAGCCTTATCCTGCAATTTGGGTTTCTAATGGTTTGGAAGCAGGATTCCCGAGGCATTGACCCGGGATCGTTTTGCTATACACTGGTACCTTGGTTCTCAAACTTAATCCGTACCGGAAGTCCGTTCCAAAACCAAAGCATTCCAAAACCAAGGTGGGCTTTCCCCATAGAAAGGAATGCAAAACGGATTAATCAGTTCCAGACTTTTGAAAACAACCCCTAAAACAGCAATTTAAAATGAATTTTACCATCTAACGAGACCATCGATCCATAAAATGAAAACAATAATCAATGTACAGTGGTACCGAGGGCTGAGTACTTAATTCGTTCTGGAAGTCCGTTCTTAACCTGAAACTGTTCTTAACCTGAAGCACCACTTTAGCTAATGGGGCCTCCTGCTACTGCTGCGCCGCCGGAGCACAATTTCTGTTCTCATCCTGAAGCAAAGTTCTTAACCTGAAGCACTATTTCTGGGTTAGCAGAGTGTGTAACCTGAAGCGTATGTAAGCTGAAGCGTATGTAACCCGAGGTACCACTGTACTGTACTATAAAATAAATAAGTCAGTATTGTAGATGATAAAAATCAAAATTATTTTTTTTTCTTACCTGCACTGATGATAGTCATTCCTCGGATGGTGGGCTTTTGACCATTTCCGCAGTCACACAATCAATCAATCAGTTGCTGAACTGGGTTCCACACAGTTAAAAAAACAAATTAACCAAAAAAAGCCTCAAAAACAAAAACGCAAAATAAATAGCAAAAACAAAAGCGCCAAACTTAATCCATTCTGGAAGTCTGTTTGACTTCCAAAATGTTTGAAAACCAAGGCGCAGCTTCTGATTGGTGCAAGCACCCCGGAAACAATAGCCGACAAGCGCATCGGACGTTCGGCTTCCGAAAAAAGTTCAAAAACTGGAACACTTACTTCAGGTTTTCGGCGTTTGAGTACCAAGGCGTTTGAGAACCAAGGCCTTTCAGAACCAAGGTACCACTGTATAACTTTTCTAGAGCTCACTTTGCCTTCTGGGACATGAAGACCAAGTATTGTCCAATAGGGGCTGAGAGCTCAGTGACAGAGCATCTGTCTTGCAGGCAGAAGATTCCAGGTTCAATTCCTGGCATCTGCATAGATCGCTGGCAGACAGACACCCCTGCTTCAAACCCGAGAGGGCTGCTGCTAGTCAGTGTAGACAATATGGAGCTAGATGGACCAATGGTCTGACTCAGTATAAGGCAGCTTCCTATGTTTCTTCTATTAAAGGGCATGGCTCCTCTCTCTCTCGCTCTCGCTCTTTCTCTCTCTCACCTGCTAGATCAGGCCAGTGGCTGACTGAGTCAGTGATGCTTGTGGGGAAACCACAGAGGACCAAGCACAAGAGCCTTCTCCTCCTTCCTTCCCCCATGCTTTCCAGAAACTCCTAGAGTTTAGCCATGTAGCCATTGAACAAGCCATTCTTCTTCTCACAACAACGCTACGAGGTAGGTGGAAAGAGACTACACACTTCTCCAATAAGTAAGAATTTGAACCCAGACTGCCTCCATCTTACTCTGGCACTCTGCCCTGCAATGGCTTCATCCCACCAAAGAATTTCTCATTATTTCCTACCCTGTCTAACTACAGAGCACCCACAAACCCTCAATTTTACGCACCCTTAATTTGCATAGGAAGGATGCGGGTGGCACTGTGGATTAAACCACAGAGCCTAGGGCTTGTCGATCAGAAGGTCGGCGGTTCGAATCCCCGCAACGGGGTGAGCTCCCATTGCTCGGTCCCTGCTCCTGCCATCCTAGCAGTTCGAAAGCACATCAAAGTGCAAGTAGATAAATAGGTACCGCTCCGGCGGGAAGGTAAACAGTGTTTCTGTGCGCTGCTCTGGTTTCACCAGAAGCGACTTAGTCATGCTGGCCACATGACCTGGAAGCTGTACGCTCGCTCCCTCGGCCAATAAAGCAAGATGAGCACCGCAACCACAGAGTGGGCCTCGACAGGACCTAATGGTCAGGGGTCCCTTTGCCTTTAACTTGCATAGGATTCAGTGGGATTTACTTCCCACTGCATTAGAGAGGGCTGCATAAGTCCTTTGTTTGTTAAATAATTTGAAAGCAATTTCTAAATCTGCTTACTTGGAGATAAGTTCAACAGAGTTCAAAAATTCAAATAATCTCAAAATGGCCATTTTCCAAAACTGCATTTTACCCCCAGTTAATTTGAATTAAGCTTCTGTTGTTTTGCATTGATAACCCTATCAGCTAATTAGGAATAACGACACGGGCATGGCAAACTAGGGGAAAATACTTGTATTTGAGCCAGCTGAGCCCATTTTAACACAATAGGACTGTAAGAAGTGTCATGGCTCAAGGGCAGAGTATCTGCTTGACATACAGAAGGGTCTGGATTTAATCCCCAACATCTCCAGGCAGGGCTGGGAATGTCTTCAGTCTGAAACCCTGGAGAGCTTCTACTATTCAGGGTAGACAATACTGAGTTTGGTGTCCTGAGTCCTGACTGAGAATGTTATGTACTGAGTTGAATAGGATCCAAAATGCAGCAGTCTGATTGGTCCTAGAACAAGAGGATTCAGAATGCAGCAGTCTGATTGGTCCTAGAACAATGCAGCAGTATGATTGGTCTGCAGGAGCCACGCAATCCAGCTCCAGGTGTAAGTGAATCCACAACCTGATTGGCCTACAGGAGAATCCGGGAATTAGCCAATCACGTGGGGCCCATTGTGTAAATAATGTATATAAAGCAGATATTTGGGGGGAACATTCATTCCTCCTCACCACTATGAGCTGAATAAACAGCATGAAATCCACTCTCGACTCCGAGTATATTTCAGAGAATAAGGCAGCTTCCTATGTTACTAAGATCCATTGAATGTGTCATCATGAGGTCTGTGTAGTCTAGTGGCCAGAAGTGTCTAACTTGTGGCTCTCCAGATGTTGTTAGACTTCAGCTCCCATCATCCCTGTCTATTGGCTGGCCAGGGCTGATGGGAGTTAGAGTCCCAACAACATCTGGAGAACCACAAGTTAGCCACTCTTGGTGTAACAAGGTAAGGGAAATGGAAACAATGAGGCCATAGGAGAAGGCCTGTCGCATCCATCGGAAAATGGTCTGGACAACACTGGCATTGATTTGGATCAGATGGGGATTGGTGCCTCTGCAACAACAGCTCCCATCATTCTTGCTGGCTGGTGTTTATGAGTGCCAGTTTCCTGCTTATTTCAGGATCTGCAATACAGACAACAACCATTTTATGCATGTTCAATATGTACACAGTTGTGCACACACGCATTATTGCAAACCTGGAAGTGGCACTTAAAGGGTAAAAAATGACACCCCCAAAGATGGCAAAAGCAACAAAAATGGTGCAAAACAGCATCTAGCAATCCCACAAGCCTTTGCACTGACCTTTGAAGCCAGTGGAGAGTTGGAGTCTGAGCAAGGAGGTTTTTGCAGGCTTTTTCAGTGGTGTTCCCAATATATGCAACTTCAGTTAAATGCACGGTGCCTTGGAATGTAACTGCTACGTAAATGTACTACAGATTGGGCTGCCAGATGGTCACCTTCTGCTTCCAGGAGGAGAAAGAGCCCACTTACTCCATCCTTCCGCTTTTGAACAGCTCTTACCTTCACTGGAAATGGTGGTTTGCTGAAAACGGCAGTGCAGGCAGGTAATTTTAGACTCTGGGCTTCAGGTCTCGGTGAGGGCTCTTGAGCTAGCAATATACAGTGGTACCCCGGGTTACATACGCTTCAGGTTACAGACTCCGCTAACCCAGAAATAGTACCTCGGGTTAAGAACTTTGCTTCAGGATGAGAACGGAAATTGCGCTCTGGCGGCGCAGCGGCAGCGGGAGGCCCCATTAGCTAAAGTGGTGCTTCAGGTTAAGAACAGTTTCAGGTTAAGAACGGACCTCCGGAATGAATTAAGTACATAACCAGAGGTACCACTGTACCTACTTCAAGATGAGAAAGAAGCCTGCCCTGTTGGACAGCCGCTGCCCTCAAACCCAGCCCTGGGCTGAAACTGGCTTCCCACTGGCTGCAAATCAAATTCCATTGGATTGATTCGTTTGGGTAATCCTGAATTCTAGTATTATAGAAGCAGGAAGTCAGGGAACCTTGTCTCTGTTCACATTATGATTTATCAGATTGATAGCTCCAAGGAGCTCAAGGTGGGTTACATGATTCTCCCCACTCCTCCTCAGTTAATCTCCACAACAACAACCCTGTGAGGTAGGTTAACCTGAGAGGCAGTGACTGGTCCAAGGTCACTCAGTGAGCTTCACAGCTGAGCGGGGACTTGAACCTTGGTCGTACGTGGGTACCCATCAGTGCTATTTTTCTAGAAAAAGAAATGCCAGAACAGCAATGGTGCCCACTAGAGAGTTCTGGCTGAAAAAAGCCCTCTTATTATTATTATTATTATTATTATTATTATTATTATTATTATTTTATATTATAGTAGCGGCACCCGCCCTGTGGAACACCCTCCCACCAGATGTCAAAGAGAACAACAACTACCAGACTTTTAGAAGACATCTGAAGGCAGCCCTGTTTAGGGAAGCTTTTAATGTTTGATACATTACTGTATTTTAATATTTTGTTGGAAGCCGCCCAGAGTGGCTGGGGAAGCCCAGCCGGATGGGTGGGTATAAATAATAATAATAATAATAATAATAATTATTATTATTATTATTATTATTATTATTATTATTATTATTATACAGCCATTTGAGCTTTTCCTTGTGGTGAAATTGCTCCAGGTCCTTGACTTTAACAGAGAGTTCTACCTAGTTTAACTGGACAGGAAGACAATTGTTAGTGGTAAGAGCTGCAGGCACACTGTTCCTTTAAAGCACATTTGAAGCACATTTTCCACCTCAAAGAAATCTGGGCGCTGTAGTTTATTTATTAAGGGTTGCTGGGAACTAAAACAACTCTACAAGCTTAGAAATCTATTACTACATCGTCTTATGAACTTGTACCTCCCTAATATTTTTGAAATATAATCTTCTTTTTTTTTTTTTTAAAGGCTGCTGGAAATTGTAACTCTGTGAGAGGTAAACTACAGTGCCCGCTGCCCAGAATTCTTTGAGGGAAAGAATTGCAATTTCCCGGTTAATATGCTCACCTGTCCCCAAAGAGCAAGGTCACGCTGGAAAATGAATGTTCTGGCGCCGCCTGCTGGCAATATTACAGGGTTCAATTCTAAGACTGCTCTGTTCTATCCCGCTGTGCCGGCGGAGGGGAGGGATAATGCAAGAGCCTCTCAGTATTAGTTTGGATGCAGACGGTTTTCCTCTGCAACAGAAACAAGAATGGACATTTCCTTAATGGCTAAGCAATGCACAAAAGGTCAAAAGTTCAGATTTGCTTTACTATAATTCAGGTTTATTAGATTTTGGAAGGACCTGAGATGCTGTCGGGTTGCCAGTGAGTGATGGCATGCGTTCAAGGAGAAGAACAATAGATGGAGCCAGGTGGTGGCTGCACTGTGCTGCTTGATAACCCATTACAAAATAAAAACAAAAACAGAAGAAGCCAGGTCATCATTTGCGGTTTCTGGACAGCGGAGCTCACCTGCCTCTGAAAACAGACAATCCAAGAGTGTTGTTGTTGTTGTTGTTTAGTCATTTAGTCGCGTCCAACTCTTCGTGACCCCATGGACCAGAGCACGCCAGGCACTCCTGTCTTCCACTGCCTCCCACAGTTTGGTCAAACTCATGCTGGTAGCTTCGAGAACAGTATCCAACCATCTCATCCTCTGTCGTCCCCTTCTCCTTGTGCCCTCCATCTTTCCCAACATCAGGGTCTTTTCCAGGGAGTCTTCTCTTCTCATGAGGTGGCCAAGTATTGGAGCCTCAGCTTCACAATCTGTCCTTCCAGGGAGCACTCAGGGCTGATTTCCTTCAGAATGGATAGGTTTGTTCTTCTTGCAGTCCATGGGACTCTCCAGAGTCTCCTCCAGCACCATAATTCAAAAGCATCAATTCTTCGGCGATCAGCCTTCTTTATGGTCCAGCTCTCACTTCCATACATCACTACTGGGAAAACCATAGCTTTTACTATACGGACCTTTGTTGGCAAGGTGATGTCTCTACTTTTTAAGGTGCTATCTAGGTTTGTCATTGCTTTTCTCCCAAGAAGCAGGCGTCTTTTAATTTCATGACTGCTGTCACCATCTGCAGTGATCATGGAGCCTCCATTGTCCAAGAGTGTAACACAGATTGAAAATCATGCAGCTCTGCATCATAAGATAAGCTAACTTGTAGTGCAACCCTACACATATCTAGTCAGAAGTGCATCTCATATGGAGCTTCATGCCAGGTTGATGTGCATAGGATTGCAGCATTAGAGAAGCTCAGTAGTACAACACATGTTTTGCCTGGAAAAGAACCCAAGTTAAAGCTCTGGTATCTGCAGGTAGGTCTGGGAAGGACTGCTGTCTGCAAGCCTGGAAATCCACTGCCGGTGGATGCAGAGTGGCAATATTAAATTAGATAGCTGGCACATCATTCAGATCAGATCCCAGCCTTGCAAAGTGGCGCAGGCTGGCAGGGTGGCACGAGGAGCCAAATGCGCAGTGCCCCTTAAAAGATGTGCCTGGGGCCATTGCCCTGGAAGCCTCCCCCCGCCCCACCCCCGTACATAGAAGAAACTCATCCAACCCCAACATAACAGCAGCCCTTTAAAATGTCCTATTCCCTCCCCTTTTGCCTCATCACAGTCAAAACACAGCCAGGCTTCCTGCCTCCACTGGGACTCTTACAGCTTAAATTAATAAACATGTATGATTGTGTAGCTCATATACAAGCCCCTTAGGGTTGCCTTTGAGCTTGAATCTACTGAAGGGTAGATCAAGTCCTCAGCAACTGTTTACCACCTCTGCACTTCTGCTGTTTCCTCTCTTCAAGCTCCTGTGGGCTTTGAAACACTTGAGCTCCCTCCCTGCTCAAAGGCAACTAGGAAGGAGGACAGAGAGACTCCCCCTTAGCGCTCACGTTGATTGGAGCTGCCACGGTGTGGTGTGTTGGTCTCCAGCTTGTAAAACTGCAGACCGCTGGCCTGGTGCTCTCTCAACCTCTGCGCTTCAACAGGCAGCACACAAAATGCCGCTGCAGCAAATTCCTGGGATCCCACGCCTTGGAAGCGGGGCTTGGGGAATGGCTGCACAGTCCATTGGTCTGGTACCTTGCCTGTGGAAATATTCATGATTCGAACAGTGTGGTGCAAAAAGAATAGAAGGACAAGCTGCACACCATCTGTGATTAAGCCCTGGAGCAGGCTTCCTCACCCTCGGCCCGCCAGATGTTTTGGGCCTCCAACTCCCATGATGCCTAGCTACCAGGACCAGTGGTCAGGGATGATGGGAACTGTAGTCTCAAAACAGGGCCGAGGTTGAGGAAGCCAGCCCTAGAGGGTTCACCAGGCAAGATAGCTCAGTTGGTAGAGTGTGAGACTCTTAATCTCAGGGTCATGGGTGAAAGATTCCTGCATTGTGGGGGGAGTTGGACTACATGACCTTCATGGTCCCTTACCATTCTGTGCTTCTATGACTGTTATTCCTGCTTCTTCCTCTCCAGCCTCTTTTGATTCAGCCCTGATCATTTGCTCCAGACTCTTTCTGAAGACCCCCCTCACCTCCATTACTGACATTCCTGTAGTCATGCAGGTTTATCCTCAATCTAAGTCTTAAGGATGTGGTCTTGGGGCATGTCATGCAGCTGTTCTGCTGAAGCTAAGCAGGTCTGGATCTGGTCAGTGTCTGGATGGGAGACTGCTTGGGAATCCCATGTATGCTGCCTTAATCTCCATAATGGAAGAGGGGAAGGATATGCATGCAATAAATAATGAGCTGATTGGTTGTCATTTCATGATGCGATCTTATTCTCATACTTGCAAAAGAGGTACCAGTATATTTTCCTACTTTCATTCCTTGCTTCTCTTCTTTTTTCATTTGGCTGCAGTCATCTCTCGTCTACATCTAACTCCTTTCCCAGTGGCTGCTGCTTCATGTCCCAGGCCTCCCCTCATTTCCTTCCCTCACCTTAATACAGTTCATAGATGCCCTTCTTCTGTGGCAGAGGTGGAGAGCCTGTGGCATTATTTGACCACAACTCCCACCCTCCTCAGTCAGCATGGCCAATACTCAGGTATGATGGGAGATACGCGCTGTGGGTTAAACCACAGAGCCTGGAACTTGCCGATCAGAAGGTCGGCGGTTCGAATCCCCGCGACGGGGTGAGCTCCCGTTGCTCGGTCCCAGCTCCTGCCAACCTAGCAATTCAAAAGCACGTCAAAGTGCAAGTAGATAAATAGGTACCACTCTGGTGGGAAGGTAAACGGCATTTCCGTGCACTGCTCTGGTTCGCCAGAAGTGGCTTAGTCATGCTGGCCACATGACCCGGAAGCTGTATGCTGGCTCCCTCGGCCAATAAAGCGAGATGAGCGCCGCAACCCCAGAGTCGGCCACGACTGGACCTAATGGTCAGGGGTCCCTTTACCTTTACCTTACCCTTAGGAAGGAGACCATCTTTATTTCTCATGTTCAGTGGGCTAGGAACTTTTAAGCGACACCACTGCTTTTTCTTTAGAAAAATAGATGCCAGCACTCACCATAAAGATGTTACAATAAGTGTCACACTTTTTAACCAAAAAAAGAGAGGGGCTAGTACTGCATACCCTTGAGGACCCCTTGGGAAAAAAGCACTGGGTGTCATCAAGCCCAACCAATCCCTTCTTTGATCAAGTAGAAATTTGATGATAATTTTCAGAGAAGGTCTATGTAGGTTTACAGAAAATATTGCTGAGCTTTGAAAAACACACACAACAAATAATAAAGAATCTTCTGAAACTAGGCTCAAAATGTGCGGACATGATTGGCGTAGGAGAGAGGACTACTTGATTTTTAAAGTGTTTAAAACACTTGGATTTTTATAAAGCCACTCTTTAAAACCATAGAAAAAGCTAGCTTTTTCCAGTCTTAGTATATGAGCAGCTCAGTGAAAAATGATTTTGCGCTGCTAGTGGGAATTGCATGGTTGGTGTTCAGAAGGCATGTGTAATGTACGCTCTGGGTTTCTTAGGACATTCAGACCCAGATGGAAAAGTAGTGGCTTTTATTTATTCTCTTGGTTCTCGGCGGCCTTCCCTTGCACATCTAACCAAGTGTGCCAAGCGGAGAAGTCAACAAACTGTTCTTCCCTGTGAATGAAGAACAACCCGGCTGCTTTAGATGCCTATTTTTACACCTTCTGTTTGTTCTTTGGGGTGACGTTGTTCCACACGGTTCCACCAGCCTCCCATTGTTCCACTCCTCAAGAAGAATGTGGCTGTATTGATTGTTTGTGCGTCAGCCCAGATCTCTCTGGAGCTGCGCTCGGATGAAATTAGATAATTTCCATTAGTGGGACACGCATTATTAGTCCCCAGTGCCAAATGGAAAAGCGAGCCAAGATGACTATTTCTGGCCATGTTCACCTCAGGAAGGAACCTTCTCAGCTTTAATGGGCTTGTGCTATTGTTGGTCGCCTTCTGTTTGACAGGGAGCCAGCAAGGGTTGAAAATTGTTTAGAAAGCTGCATGAAATATAATACAACCTCAGCCATTTGCTGCAGCACATTCCAGGGCGATGTTTATTTTGAAAGAAGGGGGGGGGGGAATTATTGTCTTTGGCAGGGATGGGGAAAAAAACCTCTCCTTCATAACTCAGACTCAAGAACATAAGCTTCTCGTTGCTGTTTTCCTCAAAAGTGCTTTGCAGATGTCATTGAGCAGGGATGTCTACTGAGGTGGGCCGAGGTTACTCACAGAGTACCTCCACTCATATAAGCCTCCATGTCCTAATTAATTAATCAATTAATTTTATATACTGCTGAATTGATGTACCTTTCTAAGCTGTTTACATACAAACCCAAACTTTAAAAATAAGTAGACATAAAATTTATTGGAATATCAGTTAAAACCAGCAGTTATAGAAACAAACATACCCGATACAATTATGTATCTGGGTAAAAGATAAAGGTAAAGGACCCCTGAACGATTAAGTCCAATCAAAGGTGACTATGGGGTGCGGCGCTCATCTCGCTTTTCAGGCAGAGGGAGCCGGCGTTTGTCCACAGACAGCTTTCCGGGTCATGTGGCCAGCATGACTAAACCACTTCTGGCACAATGGGACACAGTGCCGGAAACCAGAGCACACGGAAATGCCACTTACCTTCCCGCCACAGTGGTACCTATTTATCTACTTGCCCCATTATGCTGTTGAACTGCTAGGTTGTCAGAAGATGAGAAAGAGCAACGGGAGTTCAACCTGTAGTGCGGATTCTGGGTAGGCTTGCTTAAATAAACCAAAACTTCTTAGCAGAGATAAAAACACACACAATACAATGAAAGTATCTGCCTAATATCAAGAGGCAGGGAGTTCCAAAGAGCAGGTGCTTCCATGCTGAAGGATTGATTCCTTGCAAGTGCAGAATGAACCTTATGTGACACTGGTTGAAGTGCCAGTTTCCACACACTGAGTGGCTGGGTGGGCACAAATGGACTAAGATAAAAGGGATTTACATACTCATAGTGGCATCTTGAATTTGGCCTGGATGACAAATCGGCAGCCAGAGAAGATCTCCAAGCAGGGCTGTAATACGCTGACAGGGTCTCACTCCTATTAGTGCAGAATGCTGCAATTTCTGGACCAAGCCCAAGGGAAAGCTTGAAGTGTAGGTGGGTTCCCACGGGGCAAGACACAAGAACCTTTATTGAACTAACAGAACTGGACAACATCAGCAAAACAACTGCTTATATACATTTTTGAAGTCCTGGGCCACTCCCAACGTGATTGGCTGTCTAAACTTCCAAGCTGTGAATCATGACTCAGAGTTCAAGGGCCAATGGCAGAGGCCCAAATACTGAAATGTTCTGTGATTGGATATCATGTATTGAATCAAAACACAGGGGCTCAGAATCCTTGGTCCAGACTCAAGCTCAGGCAAACACAGACCACTGAATACATAACAACTACACAGTGTGCACCACTGTCTTGCCATTACCAGTACATGGACTACTGTGGTAAAGCTTTCCTGATGCAGGAATGGCCACAGCTGTCATACCAGCCAAAACTGCTAGAAGGTGCTCCTGACCACGGAGATGGGTTCTTCCTCCAGGTGTCTTCCTTATCAGGATTTAAACTGGTGTTCACTTTCAACAATAGTGTGTCACGGACTCAGGGCTGAACACGGGGCAATGAATGATGTGGAGTCAGAAGGGTGACTGGAACTGGGAGTCAGGACCAAAAGGACTCTGGAACAAAGAGCAAGACCAAAAATGCAAGACACACTAGAGCTCAGGAAGACCTTGTTGCTCAAGCAACATTCAGTGAGACAGGAAGCTTGACCAGAAAGAGCCAGCAGCCAGCTTGGAGAAAACCAGTCCGGAAGGTTCCGCAGTGAGATGCTGTAGTGATGCGACTCACCACATGGGGGCAGCACTCAGCAGTACTGTGCTGTACGATAGATATCTAGCTTTCTACTGAGAGGCTGCAATGATGCAGCTTGCCACACGGAATCATAGAATCATGAGTTTGAAGGGAAAACAAATAATGGAATTAATTAATTAATTAATTGGTCTCCTAATCACCTTTCATGGCCACTTGGTAAGTCTGGGTCAAGGTAAGATGCGAACAGTGCTACCTTAGATGTTTCTTCCCAGAAGTAAGTCCCAGGAAAGTGGGCATTGGATTGCAGCCTAAGGGATGAGCTGTAGGCTTTCCAAGACATTTGCCTGGCCACTGTTGGAAAGAGGACGCTGTACTCAATGGAGCCTTGCAGCTGTGGCTGATGCCCATTGTAGCTGGTAGGGTGAAAGGCAGGGAGACCAACAGCAGGGGGAGCCAGAGCCAATGACAGGCAGTGTCTGTTCAGTCTAGCTTTGTCCCCATCCTCATCCCTGCCAGGTTCTACAAGGGCAACATGGAGACTAACGAGGAGGAGGAGGCTGACAGCCAGGGCCATCCCTTAATCTGGTTGTAAATAAGGCAAGTAAGCAGGTGGGAAGGAAGAATGGCTGAGGGCATACTGAGGTTAGTGGGATAGTGCCCCTGTAGCCATAACAGAGCAGCCTCCTCTGGAGCTTTATCTATGATCTGACCTGCTCCACTCTTTTGGTGCACATGGATTTCCTTGGTTGGCCTCCCTTCAATTCCTTTCTTTGCCCAGAGCCAGGTGGTTGCAAAGGCGTGATTTCAAAATGGCAGGGTGGAATCGCAGAATCTGAATGGGGTTGCACTTCCGGGGTGGACCAAGATGTTGCAGCTCCTGAGGCGAAACACCCGTTGCCATTGCCATTTCCCAAAGCTCCCTTCCCGCCCAGCAGCAAAGTTGGGCAATGGAACACCTCTGGCTCCTGCTGACTCAGTAAGGGGGAAGCTTTGCCATGGGTCTCTCTCCAGCCCTAGGAGGGGGTGAGACCAGCAGCAATGCTAGTCAGCAAAACACTCTGCTTCTCTGCCGCTGTCAAAGTCTCCCTTACCTGGGTTGCTTCTGCAGCGGTGGTGGGGTGGGCAAGGAGTCTGCAGGGGCTGCCCCTCTTCTGTTTTTGCCACCTGAGGTGGCCACTGCTTCACTCCGACTCATGTGGACATCAGCTCTGTTGCCCTTTTCCAAGACTTCCCAAGGTCAGGGAATGCCATGGGACAGGAGAAACTTGCCATGTCTTGGTTCCTGTTGCGAACCCAACCACTGTAGTGAGGATGCGCCAGTCCCTTGAGAGGACAGATCCAAATAGTCAAGTTAGAGAGTCGGGATCATTGGATACAAATAAGGGTCTATAATGCAAGTGCTTATTCAGATCTTGCTCTTGGTCTGCTGCAGGGGTTGTTAACATCCATGGAAGGAATGCAGTGGGTTCAGTATCAGCCCTCTAAACATTCCCCATTAACCCCATTTCATTTCCCTTCTCTCTCTTCCCTCCACCCAGCCTACTCTCAGCATGTACCTCGGTGGGCTCCCTAGACGCTAGTTTCTGAAAATTATTTGGAGCGCAGAGATGGTGGGAATGAGCTCGTTCTCAGCCTTGACAACTCCCCAAAGATCTATCTTTGTTCGATATAGCGTGGTTCTGTTCTGTAAATGTCATCTTATAACAATTCTTAATGAAAGCGGGATTGACTTTGGAAGAGAAAGTTTCTGATCTTGTGGCTTTTCCAGCGTTTAAGGTATCTAAAGATATGCCAGTGCGGTGATTGGGAGGGGAGAGAGAGAACTAGAACCACTCTTTTCCTCTCCCTGCTATGCATTTTGTAGAGTTTGGCTGAAGGACACATTGTAGGCCCCTCCAGAGGCCCTATTTATTGTGCTGTCATGATGATTTGTGCTCATGATGCTATTATTATTATTATTATTATTATTATTATTATTATCACCACTGATTTATTAATTGCCTTCTAACCCGCCCTCTCAAGGCAATTTATAAGATAACTAAAAAGAGAAACACTACAAATACTTTTTAAAAAAGGCTGAAACCCTAAGAACTGGTCACCCGTGCTAAAGAACGATTTGCCCAGCTGGGAAAACTTGCTGGAGCAAAAATTTCCTCAAAATGCTCCTGGAAAGTACAGATAGCAAGAGCCTGTTGTATCTCAGCAGGAAGCTATTCCGCAGAACTGGAGCTGCAGCAGATATCAGGCTGTCAATACTGTTTACACCTGCAGAAGTTTCAGGGTGGTCACGCTGCTTCATTTCCAATCAGTGCACGTACCCAAACATTCTTCTGAAATCCCGTAACTCTTTTTGTTGTTGTCGTGCCCCTTCAACAGCACCATAGCACAAGATGCTCCTCCAGATCGTAGTGACGCAGGGACCTTGGGGAAAGCATCACGGAACAACTAGTGAAACAGAATGATATGTGGATGGATCGTGATAAATCCACCATTAATGCATTCTTCTTGCTTAAAGTGTAATTAAGCAAGGTTAAGAGCATGGTGCTGATAACATAAAGGTTGCAGGTTCGATCCCCATAAGGGGCAGCTGCATATTCCTGCATTGCAAGGGGGTTGGATTAGATGATCCTCAGGGTCCCTTCTGATTCTATGATCAATGACATGTTGCAAAATACAACCTCCCCCCTCCCCAAAAAAGGCCACTCTGGAACGGCCCTGTATCAGTAACCAAACAAGCTTTCTTTAAAAACAACAACCAACAGGGATAGGTTTGAGAAGTGGACTACATTTCATTTTACAGCAGCCTCCTCCATTCCCATTGGCATTAATATCATACTGATGTTTGAGGCAAAAGGTGGAAGTAAAAATAGAAGAGATACACAGGATGAGGAATTGGAATAAAGACTTTTTCCCATATCAACAATCACCATAACTGGTTAGGAATGGTCAGCCAGCCAAAACATGCCCCCCCCCCCATCCTCTGGTGTCTCAATATGCTGTGCTGCTTAAATAATAAGGATGATGAGGATAAAATTAGAAATTGGGAGTTTGGGAGGAGATTGACTGTCATAAATCATCCAATTTTTAAGGTTGATGGGAGCAAATGTCCTCCAATTCTCAAAGGTATTGAGTCAGAAAAACCTCTTATGGGATGTTAGTGTTTGAGGGGGAAATAACTGAGAAAAACACAGTAATAAATTCAGAGAACGTGCAGTTATTGGGGCTTTAAAAATAATTGTTCTGGTGAGGAAAGAGAGCAACATAATAGCTTAATGGGTGTCTGATTCCTTATGCTCTGCCTCAGTCCCCAAGATCTTCTGGGACCGGGGGACATCACCTTCCACTCCCAAAGAAAGAAAGAAAGAAAGAAAGAAAGAAAGAAAACCCATCTCCACCCACAAGGTGTGAATCCTAGGAAAACATATTGTTGTGAGTTTTGGAGGGGGGGGCAGTCTGTCTGTTGCCCTGAGTCCCTTCCAGTTCTTGGGTTCCTGTATCTGTGGGGGTAGTGGAAGGTATGAAAGCAGGTCCCTTGTTTAGGCAGTGGCTGGGGTGGACGAGTCAAGCACCATGGTTAGCACAAGCAAGTAAGTTAGGTCCAGTCATGACCGACTCTGGGGTTGCAGCGCTCATCTCGCTTTATTGGCCGAGGCAGCCGGCGTACAGCTTCCGGGTCATGTGGCCAGCATGACTAAGCCGCTTCTGGTGAACCAGAGCAGTGCACGGAAATGCTGTTTACCTTCCCGCTGGAGCAGTACCTATTTATCTACTTGCACTTTGACGTGCTTTTGAACTGCTAGGTTGGCAGGAGCTGGGCCCAAACAACGGGAGCTCACCCCGTCTCAGGGATTCAAACCGCCAACCTTCTGATCGGCAAGTCCTAAGCTCTGTGGTTTAGACCACAGCACCACCCGCATCCCACCTGGCTAGTAGGTAGAAGAATAACAGCCTGGGCCAGATCCAAACTTGTGATGAATGGAGGAGCAAGATATTTTGGGGTGTTAATGCTGTGAGCCCCTCCATCTCAGACTCAGGTCTCTGCTGACCTTCATTTCAAGGAAACGGAATCCTGCATAAGTGCCGGGAGCTCTGGAATCTCTCACTACTTGGAGATGGGGGTGGCATGTAGCAGCAGACCCTATTTTCCAGATTTACAGAAGCCATCCCAGTTTCTGATTTGATCCCAGAATGTCCCTTATTTTCATCAGAGAAATGTTGGAGAATATGGAGTTATCCAACGCCCGAGCCATCTGAAGGCAGTCCTGTATAGGAAAGGTTTTTCTAAAATGTTTAATGTGTTATTATGTTTTTATATATGTTGGAAGCTGCCCAGAATGGCTGGAGCAACCCAGTCAGATGGATGGGGCATAAACAGTAAGATTATTATTATTATTATGGAACAGGACGTCCCTACTTTCAACAGAGAAATGTTGGAGGGTACACAACTGTGTGCAAGAATTTTCTGCAGATGATCATTATTATCGTGGATGTGTTCTGAATATTTCACCCCAGCACTGGCCAAGTCAGTTAGCCCCTCTTTGCTCTTCAAATGTTCCCCATCTGCTAAGTGGGATGGGGAAATAACTCCCCTTTCTGGCAGGGATGTGGTGCAGGCAGCTGGAAGAGAACAGCAGAGATTTTCAAAGCCAGTGAAACGTTGACCCGCCAGATGTGGTAGGCCATGGAATCTCACTGTAGCCCAGAGTCCTTTGGGGCTACTTTCCACAGACTGTCTATCAACTTGTATCTACCAGTATACAAGGTCCATTCACCAAACTCGTTTCTGAGGCCCTTCTGGAAGCCGATGGAAAAGCACATAGTAAAACAGACATTTCTAGTGGAATAAATCTACAGTTCCTTAAGCCAGCGGCATGCGTCTTATTTCCTGCGCAAAGATGAGAACTAGAAGCATAAGCCTCCCTTTTGTGTTTACATTGCGCGTGGAGTCAATGGACTACACTAAGGTCTCCATCTGGAGTCATTTTACGGTACAAGAGCTGGTCTCTTCTTAAAGGGAGCTAATATAAAAATACCAGTTTGAAGGAGGAGGAAAAAAGCAATATGTTTTATAGAGCTAGTAAGTTGGGGGGGGCTTTATTTGAGGGTCCCATGAACTTTCATGAATATATCCAAAGAGATTTATATTTTTGTAACGACTTCAAAGTCGTACGTGGTTGTTTTTAATGCTGATGGTGGCAACATCATCGGTTGAAAAAGTCAGTGCATTCGAAGGCCAAAGCTTTGCTCACCTACCTTCATGTAAATAGTGCTATTCAAACTACCCGTGAAGGATAGTGGTATATTATTATTATTATTATTATTATTATTATTATTATTATTATTTTATTTATTAAATTTGTATACTGCCCTTCATCAGAAGATCAGAGGGCAATGCACAACACAAAAATAAAAAATCAAAACACAAGAATACATAATGAAAGAAAAACAAGAATAAAAACAAACCAATAGCTCCCCTCCCACTAATACATTTTTTGGAAGAAAAAAACCCACCATAGAATGTTAATCAACCAAAGGCCTGGTTGAAGAGGAACATTTTCACCTGGCGCCTAAAGATATTAAATGAAGGCACCAGGCAAGCATCCCTGGGGAGAGCATTCTACAAATGGGGAGCCACCACAGAAAAGGCCCATTTTTTGTTACCACAAGTATTTGTTTTCATGTATGTATCCCCTAGCTATAACTCTTTGAACCTTCAGAAGGGACTTGGGCTGTGATCCTGTGCATACTTGGTGAAGGGAATCACTTAGACTGTGTACACATGACCATTTGCTCCAGGCCCAGTGCTCTCCCACCATCGGTGTCAGAAGCCAAGTTTACATGACCGTCACATCCACACCATTTAAAGCACATGGCTTACCCCCGCAAAGAATTCTGGGGACTGTTGTTTACCCCTCTCAGAGCCATGATTCCCAGCACCCTTAACAAACTACAGCTCCCAGGATTCTTTGGGAGACATCATGTGCTTCATATGTAAGGGGCGGATGTGACCTTTAGCCACAATTCATATGTACCTTTTAATTTCCTGATAAATACTCACATTTGATATGTTTTCCCTCAAGTCAGCTTCCATCCCCTTTGAAAATGGAAGCCATCCATTGCACATGCACAGATGGTGCCATCTTTGACTAGGAGTTTGGGGAAATTGCAGATGCGTTGAAACAACCTAGGTAAGGTAAAAAAAGGTAAAGGACCCCTGGACGGTTAAGTCCAGTCAAAGGCGACTATGGGGTTGTGGCGCTCATCTCGCTTTTCAGGCCGAGGGAGCTGGTGTTTGTCCACAGACATACTTTCCAGGTCATGTGGCTTCTGGCCGCTTCTGGCACAACAGGACACCGTGACGGAAGCCAGAGCACACGGAAACGCCAATTACCTTCCTGCCGCAGTGGTACCTGTTTATCTACTTGCACTGGCGTGCTTTCGAACTGCTAGCTTGGCAGAGGCAGGGACAAAGCAATGGGAGCTCACCCCATCGTGGGGATTCAAACCACCGACCTTCTGATCAGCAAACCCAAGAGGCTCAGTGGTTTAGACCACAGCGCGCCCCGCTCCCCATAACCCAGGTAATGGTGCACAGAACAATGTAAAACATGGCTTGAAATGCAGCGGAAGGGAACCAATCTGGCTGTGTTTTAAACTGCTAATGCACAATGCCCTTACTAGTAAGGCACATGCTATGCCTGCAGAAGTTGCCACCCCACCATTCAATCCCTGACATCTTTGGTTAAAAGGATTGTGCAGCAGGGTATAAGAAGAACATTTATCTGACTCCATGGAGAGCTGCTGCCACCTCAAGTGGACCCTTCAGCTGGTGGGTCAGGACTCACAACCATGTGGCAGCTTGATCCAAGGTGGGTTCCAAGAGCAGCATGGCCACCATGCAAATATGTGGCCCCCAAAAATGGATCCCCAAATTCATGTTGGGCAAAAAGGAGGGTCTGAAAAAGTTAAAAGCCTACTGGAATAGGTAATATTGGGATAGACAAATAGCTTGACTTGATGTAAAGCAGCATCTCAAGGGTCTTCCTATATACTTGGGATTAAGGCGCACTGAATAAAATGGGGCTTACTTCGAAGTAAATGGGCATATGCGACTGATCATCTTGAACATTGGCATATAGGTTGTATTGGTGGATTCCCCCAGATATATGGATGTCCAGTCTCTTTGTGAACGTGTCTCAGGTGGCATTTGTGGCAGTTTCTTTTAAGAATGTTTACAGGCATATTTATAACTATTAAAAATGTGAATTTGCTCAGGACAGCCCCAGGAGAAAAGATTTGAAGAGTCCAATATGTTCTGTCTGCATAATTGCAAACACATGTTTTGAATTCCATGGTGAAATCAAGGGGGTGAATTTGGCACAAACAGCAGATTATATACCATCTCCCACTTGCTCCTTCTACTTCTCTGGTCTAAAATCCCCCTCTCAAAGTGGCTTGGCTTTTCTTTGCCTTTTTAAAAAGGCACTGTTAACATGCATTAGCACATAATGTATAGTTAGCTCATTAATCACCAAACTAGGCTGGCAGCACCTACAATTTTTCATGTAATCCTCAACCTTTGTTATGCAAACGTAACTGTTCATTGACTATATTTTTGGAGCCATAAGTCTGAGAACAATAACAGCATCAACATTTTAGCGTAAGCTGAAATTCACAGAAGGTTGACATCTGCAGGCCATGTCAAAATTCTGTGGGGGGTTTTCTGCATTGCATAGGATTTCAAAAGACTCATAGCCTTGATGATACCCTTAAAAGAGCTGAAAAAGCAAATTTACTACAAGGCCAATGCATGGGGGCTAGAATTTGTTGCTCTGATAGAAACTGCTGGGTGGGGACCTCAAAAACAACTGAATGATCAGTGGCCGTAGAATGCTGATGGAGAATGCTGATGGAAACAGAAAACCAGACAGGGAAGGAAAATGGAGTATCATTAAATAAGTCATGGCTGGCTAGCTGACTGGCTGGCTGGATCGCAGAACAGGAGCAATACACATTCTGCAACATTTTGTTGCAGTTCTCATGTGTCTTTTTTAAAGAATTGCATCACTGTGTTATCCGATACCACAGGCAGGATTAAGGATCTCTTACCTCCAGCCAGGCAGGAATCAGGGCCAGCAGGGATCACAGGTGTAGAATGTTAATATCTGACGATAACGCCAAATGGGTTCCAATAGAAATGGGTTACGCCCTGCAAACTGCAGACCTCCTGCAGCCCGACTGGAAAGGAAGAGGCTGTTGCATGCCTTTTAGCTCAATGCCTGTTGGCTTGCAGAGAGCTGTGCCCCTGACATGTCAGCCATAATGCATTCTCCTCCTCCCCCCCTCCACCTTTTAATTTTGTTGCCCTGGTTATTTCTTCAGTCCAGATGTTCACAAACTGGGATCTCCCACGATTAGAACAGGCAACAAAACAAAATTATCACACCGATTAATACATTTGCAACAGCTGGGAGCAATTTCTAAATCAGATTATAAAGCCGCCTGGGGAGCAGTTATAGCTGTCCAAGCTGTCAAAAGCTTTCGCAACATCCAGTTTTATAAGCTGCATCCCTGTAAGGAAAGTTCCCTGCAGAACATTCTATCTGAATAAAGGGTTCAGGCCTTCGGAATCCTGAAACAAGAAGTCCCTACGCCATTTTGTCATCTCTGGCTCTCTCAGGCCAGACCTGCCAAATTAAATGCCCTGGCCTCAGGCAGCCGCTTCTCTCTGCCTAATGGTAACGCTGGACTGAGCACCCATCTTCCCCAGCCCTGCCTAGAGATACCAAGGATTGAACCAGGACCCTTTGCAGGCATAGTCCGTCCTCTACCACTGAGGAGGAGGAGGAGGAGTTTGGATTTGATATCCCGCCTTTCACTCCCCTTAAGGAGTCTCAAAGTGGCTAACAATCTCCTTTCCCTTCCTCCCCCAAAACAAACACTCTGTGAGGTGAGTGAGGCTGAGAGACTTCAGAGAAATGTGACTAGCCCAAGGTCACCCAGTAGCTGCATGTGGAGGAGCGGAGAAGCGAACCCAGTTCACCAGGTTACGAGTCCACCGCTCCTAACCACTACACCACACTGGCTCTCTGAGCTGCAGTGAATTCCCTTTACACATTGAGCTGGGAATAAGGGTCACAGAACTCGGCGGATTCTACTCCTATGATGGAACTCTCCCTCCTCCTCCTGTGCAGCTCCTCCCCAAATCTGTTCTGAGGGGTCCCCTGAATCTCCATAGCAGATGCGGGGGTGCAGGCCACAGGGAGAGGGAGGGAAAGTTCCATTGCATGAGCAGAAGTGTAGTTATCTGGGGTCACTGGAATTGTGTGTATATATGTTAAAGACCTGTTGCTCTTGCTACCCCCAGTGTCCTAATGCTGCCCAATCAGCATGAAAGGGGAGATTTTTTTGAGCCACTGAGAACAAATCTTCTCACCTTTTGTGCTGACGGGAGCCAATCAGAGTGAAAGGAGGCTTGTCAGCCACTGAGGATTGGCTCCTAGGGTCACTCTGGAGAAGAAGGCATGCAGGAAAAACCATGAGGAGTTGTTGTTCGGCTTGCTTTAAAGCTAAGCATTTAGGAATACTGAAACCACAAGGTGCTTCTGTTTCAAGAGAAAGGTGTGCAAGTTTTGTTACTTGCAATGGAACTTCAAGGAAAGCACAACTTAAGTCACCCCCAAAGAAGATATTGGAGCACTCCAAATCATATAGCCATGTACGTGCACAGAAAATAGAAGATCTAGCTGATCTTCATTTATCATTAAACAGCATATTTAAGTATTATTATTGTATAATTAGATGATTATTGCATAACTTTAGGAGGTTGTATAATCTTAGAAGGGACATGGCTATGAGGTGCTGTGGTTGGGAGAGAATGTGGCTGTGGCTGTTGTGAGGGGACCCTGCACTACTGAATTCATCGGTAAAAAGGTAAAGGTAAAGGGCCCCTGGACGGTTAAGTCCAGTCAAACTTGACTATGGGGTGCAGTGCTCATCTCACTTCAGGTTGAGGGAGCCGGCGTTGGTCTGCAAACAGCTTTCCAGGTCATATATCCAGCATCCATCTGGCACAAAAGGACACGGTGACGAGTGCCAGAGCGCACAGAAAAGCCATTTACCGTACCTTCTGAAGTAATCACTACACTACTGTCCATGGGTAGAACTCATTTCATTTGCATAATGTCTTCATTGGATGCAACCCAATGGGGCATACTCAAGTAATATGTATAGAATCGTGCTGCCTCCTTCATTCCCATGGCAGATTGCTATTGTTCTGCATCAAGTCCATATCTATGCAGTGGTCTGCAGGGAAAGAGCTGTATCCCCAAAGAGAATAATTTCGTATTAAGAGGTGTGAAACAGGACAATATTCAGCAGATGGGCTGAATTCTTTCTCGAAAAGGAGTTTGTGAAAAGGGATCCTAGCAGCCCTTGATACCTGGAGGTCCAGGCACCAGCCTGGGCGATGCAGCAGCACCCCAGGGCTGTGAACCTGTGAGCAAGAGGGGGGAAATCTTTCCGTGCCTGGTGAACCCCTTCAACAGCCTCTAGTGTGAGAAGATGGGCCTGACCTGCTATAAACTTGTCTCCCAAGAAAGCTTTGTTTGAAATGTGCAGTTGTATTTATTTTTTGCAAAACCTCCGATGACATTTCTTTGCTTTACTTTGTGCAATTCTGCTGAGCTTGACTGCCCTCTACATTTCAGTAAGAGGAAAACACTGTAACTTGAATTAGGGACACACACACACAAAAACACACATCCTGTGATATCTATGTGTGCAGTTGACATCAGAGATCTGGAGGATGCCTTAAAACACATAGGATTGGGCACCAGCAGAAATGCGCCACCTTTTCATAGCAGCTCATATATCTTCACATTCACCACAACACCAGGTGTGCAAAGGAACCTTATGTATATGTATGTGGTCGGCTCACTTTATCAACTACGGAGACCACAGTGTTAACAGATTCCTTGACTTCTGAGGAAGACCCCTCAGGGGTCAAAACACGTTTGCTCTCTAATATAAATCTATTCTTTCTTTGTTGCATCAGTTTAATGCTCAGGCATTATTCAAGATAGATGAGAACTTAAATTGTATTTCATCCACATCTGTAATATACTGTTACAAACAACCCCAGTCTTTGAGTGGTGCGAGATTCCAGAAGCCCAGGAAATGAGGCACAATGAAGGCTGTGGTGCCTTTATGATATGTGGTTTATTTACACATATATACAAACTGAGCCTACAGTGGAGGGGGCTGACAGCATCAAAACCCCAAGGGGTTATTGTTTCTCCCATAGCCGCAGCCTAGGATTCAAACAGAAATCAAACGAGCTCCAAAACATAGCTCTGAACCACTCTCCAGCTTGTTGACTTTTACAGACTGCCACCTTCTTGCAAAATCGCAACCCAAAACTCTCCGCTCTTTGTCCCTGCTAACTTTCTTGGAGCTCAGTGAAAAGGAGAGCCTGTGACAATTCCGTTAAAATCATAAAGAGAGATCTGCATTGGCTCCCAATACGTTTCCGAGCACAATTCAAAGTGTTGGCGCTGATCTTTAAAGCCCTAAACGGCCTCAGTCCTGTATACCTGAAGAAGCGTCTCCACCCCCATCGTTCAGCCCGGACACTGAGATCCAGCGCTGAGGGCCTTCTGGCAGTTCCCTCACTGCGAGAAGCCACGTTACAGGGAACCAGGCAGACGGCCTTCTCGGTAGTGGCATCCTTCAGATGTGAAGGAAATAAGTAGCTATCTTCTCTTTAAAAGACATCTGAAGGCAGCCCTGTTTAGGGAAGTTTTTAATATTTGATGCTGTATTGTTTTTAACACTTGATTGGAAGCCGCCCAGAGTGGCTGGGGAGACTCAGCCAGATGGGCGGGGTATAAATATTATTATTATCATTATTATTATTATATGCAAATAATATGCTTGTCATAGCAAGTGGTGTGTTGTAAGAAGAGCCAGAAGACACAGCAATACCTTAATGCACAGGTGGGTGACCTGTACCCATAAGGTTGCCTGCAGCCGGTGGAGGCAGGTCCAGTAACGCAAATGAGACACTGTCTGCCCATTTTCCATCTGACCTCGACTATCAGCCTCCAACACCCCCCGCCTCTTACTTACCTCCCATTCAGAGATAGCACTGCTGCCTGTCGGCTTCCTCCTGCTCAGTCTTAGTGTTGTCCTTGTAGAACTCAACTGATGTGATAATGGGAGCAAAACTAAAGACACATTATGGCCAGGTAAAATCACTAGAGGAGGGTGTGGTGTGGCTGGTGGGGGGGGGCTGGTCCGGCCAGAGCTCCAAATGCCAAATAGAGAGACTTGAAGGATCATGTATGGCCCTTGGATCTAAGGTTCTCTGTCCAATGCCTTAATTTTTCATGGATTTCAGCTTGCATGTGTCTTCTGAATTCAGGCTTCCAGATGCAGCCCCAGAGTTTTGGCTGACTCTACACATCTTCTATTGGAAGCAGACGTAGCTATTATCCTGGCTCCACGAAAAGTTCAGGAATCTGAAGATGACATCCATGCACACCTATTACCTTCCAACTGTCATGTGAGAAAAGGATGCAAAGTTTAAGAACCTGGAAGCCCATCTTCCCAAATGTTATGCCAAGATGCCCCCATGTAGGAAAAATATGCCATTGTAAATGTTTACACCATCTGATTTAGAGCTATACAGTTTCCCTTCAGCCATAAACCAGAACAAATACTTAAAGATTTATTACATCCTTCCCTCCAGAGACTTAAGTAACTGTAGTTAAATAATTGAGCAGTTAAACAACACAGAGTACCATTATTCTACTTCCAGGATTCCTGAGAGGCATATTGTTTTCCAAAGGGATTAAGGTCTAAAAGCTGAGCCTCTAAATATGTCCTTTGTCATTCCCATTGAACAAAGGGCACATGTGTAATTTTTCCCCTTATGTGCTCCATCACATTACACTGTGCTTCCCCCTTTCCCAGAAACAGAAATGAGCCGATCTCAGAGAGACCTGAAGGCTTGCTTAGGGCTCATCTACACGCTTTCTTTAACCATATGAAGACTGCTTGAAACTGACACCAGATGAAGGCTGGCCTTGGCAATTATACAATAACCTTGAGCCAGTCACCCACTTTATATTTTACTACGCACGGGGGGGGGGGGGGTATTTGAACCAGAACAGCGCATTCCTGGTGGCTGCTGGTCCTGGCCTGAATAGGCTACATTTGATGTGGAAGGGTAATGATGAAGAATCGCCCCACAAAAACCACATGTGTACTCCTCATATTGATAAAGCATTTGAGAGGGCTGAACAGGGCCATGGTCTTTGTTCTCCTGCTATGTGATGAAGCATCAGTTCATAAAAGATGTAGTTTTGCATTCAACCCTGTCCTGCTCAGAGTAAGCCTACTAAAATTAATGGGCATAAGTTAGCCATATCTCTTAACTTCCATGGGTCTGCCCAGAATAGTTCTAGCATTGACTACCACCCACACTTTCCCATCTATCTCCCACAATGGGAGGTCCACTGAAACTGCAGGTCTGCTGTATAACAAAGTGCTATAAATGTTGACCAGGCATAAGCGTTGCCAGCCAGTCTGGCCATAACTTTTGAAAGGCAAAATGCATGGTAATGACCCAGGATGTTCAAGGAATATCTGTCTATGGAAACTCATTATTAAAGTATGGTATGTGTGTTGAAAAGGAACATAAGAAAAATGGGGTGCTTTGTAACAGAGAAATGACCAAAAGACACAGAGTGCGAACAGATCTGGGAACTCCTAAAGAAATGGTATCTGAGGCTGCAGATGTCTCTCTTTGAAGATCTGAGGTGTGGCAATGAATTTGATAGTTTTAGGAGTGCTATGCTATCTGTCTTCTCCTATGCTCAGCTTGTGTATTTGTAAATAAAGCAAATACTGGGAAAGTGTTGTAAGTTCTCAATGACCTTTCCTCCCAAAGGAAGCCAAAATCAGAGCAGCTTCACCCACCGTCACCCCTGAAATCATTCACCTCTCTGGGAAGTGGACACTAGGGCTGGGCGATATATCAATGTATCGTGCAACACTGGTTTGAAATTTGCATCACGATAATTGTTTCATAATATTTGAGCTGGCAATATATTGAGAATCACAATGTGTGTAAAAGCTAGGCGATATCTGGTTTTCAACATCGCAATAACTCACCAGCTAAACCTCACAATATCACCAGCTTAACATTGCAATCTAGCCAAAGTCTGAAATAAGGATGGAACTATACAGAGGTGAACAGGACAATGTCCTGGCAACTGCTACTACTTAGAGGTCTAAAACAGATAAATGACAATATTATCAATCATCACACACACAGTTTCATCAGCAGGCAAACCGAAATGCATCCCAACAGGACTTTGGATGCATTTTGGCTTACCTGCTGCTGAAAGTGAGCATGAAGTGATTGATAGTATCATTTATCAGTTTTAGACCCTTAAGTAGCAGCAGCAGGCGCCAGGACATTGTAGTTCCTTCAATATTCCAGCTATCGCGATATATCACAATGTTTAGCTGGTGATATATCACAGTACTGAAAACCAGTTATTGCCCAGCCCTTGTGGACACTGCATAGAAATATTCAGTATGAGGGCTAAGCCAAAACTGAATGCCAAAAGAGCTCACTAAAATTTGTATTCAATATATAGCACTTAATTTTATGCATCTGAAATATACTTTTTTGTAAGTGTTTTTATGTACAGTATTTACATTTTTTTCAAAGTAGTTGATTTTCTGTTATGCAAAGTGGAGAGGTGACTCTTCAGCCTTTCAACTTGCTTTTTGTTGTAGGGTTGTAAATATATATTAAGGACTATTTAGCTTCAGGAAGAAAAATTGTGTTCCAGACATCAGACATATACACTCAAGTTGCTTAAACTGAATGAGACCAAAGGTATATCTAATCTAGCATCCTTTTCCACCATAGTGGCCAACCAGGTGTTTATAGGAAGACCACAAGTCGGACACGACTACAACAGCCCTCTCTCCACCTGTGATTCCCAGCAGATGCAGACTGCCTCTGACCCTAAAAGCAATATATACCAATCATGTCTAATAGCCACTGAGAGCCTTATTCTCACTGAATTTGCCTAATCTCCTTTTAAAGCCATCTAAGTTGATGGCCCTGACCACAATTTGGAGAATTGAATTCCACTGCTATGAACTCTCTGAAATACTTTATCTTATCTGTCCTGAATTGTATACCATTCAGCGACATTGAATGACCTCATGTTCTAGACAGGGGTGGAATCACTCTACTGACTTTCAGCAGGCAAATTGAGGCAACACTACAGGTGGAGCCCCTCTAAACTGAGCAGAGGAAGAAAGAGACACTGCTTAGGGGCCATGTGGAGGACATCAGGCACAGGGTCCAAATGTGGAGCACCAGCCCTATCTGACCCAGAGGACTCTGCCCAGACCATCCACCTCAGATGACACACCTTCATTGGCTCTGCACTTGCACCTGCCTCTACCTGGATGGAATGCGTCCTTGAGCTATGCTAATACCTCTTGCTTGCCTTGAAGGAGAGTGGCTTGTGTCTTTGCAACACCAACCATGGCTATGTGACCCCTGGAAGGTTGTCCATGGGAAATTATCATAGACTTGTAGAGCTTGAAGCGGCCCTAGTGCAATCCCCTGCAAGGCAGGAATATTCAGCTGTCCCATATGGAGATCGAACCTGCAACCTTGGTGTTATCAGCACCACACCTGAACTAGAATGTGGCCACCAAACTGGAAAAGGTTCCCCACCCTTAACTGGGGGGAAATAGTCTAATGTGGAGTTTTTGCTGAAGGACTTAATGTTTCACCCCCCATGGAAGCATCTTGCAGGACCATCAACAGCCACTATTCCATCAAGTCTGAAGCTTTGGTCAGATATTGTCTGGGGTATAACCTTAGCGGGGACATGGCTATGGGAGCTACACTTCTAAATCTAGCACCACATCACTGCCTATAAGTGGTCTTTTCCTTAGCTTAAAGATTTGTGTTCTCCTTCCAGAAATCCAAAGGCCTCAAGTAGATAATTACTGCTCTACAAAAAGAAAAACAAGCAAAGGCGGAATCATGTTAACAGCCATTTGACAATAGTGTGTTTTTCAGCTGACTCACACATTCTCTCTCTCTCTCTCTCTCTCTCTCTCTCACACACACACACACACACACACACACACACACAGCGCCTCTCTTTCTGTGCGCTTCAATTGGTTTGAAATATAGCCTAGCATTTATCTTGGCTGCATTAACAAGATCTGTTTTACCAATACATTTATATTTATGATGACTAAGGGCAGATTATAGCTGTTAAAGTTGGTCCTCCTGACATGAAAACACTACTTTGTCATTAATACATTTTCTAGTATAAACTGTGATGTCAGGTCAATGGAAAGGGTGAAAACTTTCCTAAAGTATGCACATGTCTTTTTCCCCTTCTTCTCCGAGCAATTGAGCCCTAATGGAATAACAAAAGGTCATAATAACAAACCATTACAGCTTTGGTCTTGGCAACGAGGCCTACAGAAGAATCTCCAAGAAACAGCCATCATTTCTCCAATGTTATGGCATGAGGGTGACAGGAACGGTACACAGATGTGGGCGCAGCACGGCGGTAGCTATGTGAAAGCTGAGCGATCAATTAGTCAGTTGTTTACCAAAAGCTTTCCTAACTGACGCTAACCAGAGCTCCAGAAAAGAAAGAAGATCCCAGCAGCTGTCATAGGGAGCCCACAGAGCATGCGCTCAAAGGCTACAGCCAGCCTACTCTTCTGAACACAAACCAAGAAGCAAGAAGCTAAAATGGTGGGGGTTGCATCAGGCCCCTTTTTGATCTGTTTCTCCTGCCTCATGTACCATCATTTCTTGGGTGTCACATCTATAGTTAAGGAACAAAAGGAGGGGGCCACCAGGTACAAATACAATTGATGAGACTTAACAGGGTTTCCATTTTGCAATGGGGGCACTTCAGAATATGGAGCATTTTTGTCTTGCAAAGATCTAAATCAGGCATAGGCAAACTCGGCCCTCCAGATGTTTTGGGGCTACAACTCCCATCATCCCTAGCTAACAGGACCAGTGGTCAGGGATGATGGGAGTTGTAGTCCCAAAACATCTGGAGGGCCGAGTTTGCATATGCCTGATCTAAATACCTTGGGCATATAAATTAATATATGGTGTCCATACAAAACTTGGAGGAATGCTACCATCACTGTGCTGCAGTGATTCCTTCTTAACTGCTGCATTCAGTGGAACTTATTCCTAAATAAGTGCTTTGGAATTGCAGCCAAACAGTGCAGTGCTATGTATATCTACTCAGAAGTAAGCACCATTTGACCTTCAAGGGACTTACCCCCAGTTAAGTATGTAGGATTGCAGCCTCACAGTGTAACCGTAACTGTATATGCTCATAAGTAACTTGCGTTGGATTTGATGGGGTTTGCTCCCAAGTCAAAGTGGATTGGAATTGTCACCTCAGTCTACTTAAGCAAGGACTAACAACTGAGGCTGTTGCAATGCCATGCATAGACGTCACACCTGCAAAGTCCAAACCCCAGGGTGGAAGTAAGAATGAGCATATTTACTTCATTCTTTTATTGTTCTAGGGCAGGGGTGCCCAAACCAGATTTGATGAAGTGAACATGCGTGAGGGCCGACCAAAGTTGTTTTTTAGGACTGAACTTGAGCTTTTGGGGCCTGTTCTAGGGGTTCACTCTATCTGGTATTTCACTCCACCTGCCTTCCACTTTAACTTAGATCACTAAAATTAATATTGGAATTGGCACATGAGCATTTTGCCATATCTGTTCGCACCTTCCCCACCCCCAAACTCCTTACAGATGGATCTGAGTGTCCATCTAATAGTTTAAGCACTGTGCCACATTTTATGTAGATCTGCCCTTAATTTTAAAAAATGTCTCTGTGCTGGGAGCAGCAGCACTGGGCTGCTGATAAAGTTAGCAGTACATCTTTTTAAGTATCAGCTGAATCTACTGTTCAAGGTTTTCAGGAAGGACTCTCAAAGTTAGGTCTTTTCACAGGTGACACTAACAGTGTAATCCTACACATGTCTACCCAGAAGTACCTCCCAGTTCAACAAAACTTACTCCTGAGTAAATGCAATCACAAGCACACTTACTAGGGAGCAAGCCCCAATGAATTCAATGAGAATTACTTCTGAATAAACATGTTTAGGATTGCACTGCAAAGAATGCCTTTTTACAAAGTGCCTTCAAATGTATATACAACACAAGGATCACATGTTTTTTAACTGCAGTCTCTCTAATTGTGACTATTCATTCAAATCAAATGAACTTGCAGGTGGGTGCCATCTGTTCCCATGAACAAACACAGTCTTATCAAGCACATCATTGATCTATCAGTCTACCATTTATCACAGATTAACTCAGATTGCCCTCCAAGGACCATGGCCTTCCCTGCAGTAAGAATTATGAGCTGTGGCATGTCTAAAACATTAGACCTGGACACATTTAACGTAGTTCATTATGATGCCATGTGCAGATATAATCAATTAACAGATATATATTTATTTATCTATTTTAAATGCTGCCTTTCCAAAACAGTGACCAAAAAACAAGAGAGACACACTAAGGATAACACCATGGGTATAACAAAGTGATCTTGCCTAAAAAAAAAATCTGTTAGTCTTTACAGTATACCACAGGACTCCTGTTTCCACCCCCATAAAGTTTCGGCATCTTTCGAGAGTTCAGTTCAAAATATTGGTAATAAACAATTATCTGGTAACATTATACAAATCTGAGTTACAAATTACAATGCAGGTCTTTTTCTCTAAGAAGCCAAGGAAAATTATAACTGACAGGAAGTATGGGCACAAATTAGCCAAACCTAAACACTTGGCAAATGAATGAACAAGACACATAGGTGCTTAAATTTCTTTCACTGATATCAGTGGGAATTTTTAAATGCTGAGATTTGGCTGGTTCGTACCCTATGATAACAACATTCCAACTGCTGAACAGACAAGCACTTTAAGGCAAAGAGTCCTCTCACCCCTTCCTAACATTCGATTATCTTATAGACAGGGTCTCCAACTTTAATGGTTCCAAGTTTAGATACTGTGAAAAAGCTCCCAAACAAGGGGGCAGATTTGTAGAGATGCTTGTCTGCTGGATCACACATGCGGTAGCTGAAAAGGAAAAAATAGGACCTTTATTAGTGAAATTATGGCAAAGGACTGTTAGCGTGTGAAGAAACGAGTTACATTGTGAGGGAACATTGTGAGAAAAACACTGTTACCTTTAAATTTACCCACACAATGTGACTGTTTCTTCACACAGCTGCCCCACATTTAAAAACGTTCGAGGGGGGTCACAGGGTCCAGTTTTACATTTATTTATTTTTATCCTGCACTTCTTCTAAGGAGGGACCATAGCTCAGTTGTCAGGGCACCTGCTTTTCACACAGCAGGTTTAATCCTGGCAACAACACTCAAGAAAAAGTATTTCGCATGGCAACGTTCCAAGTCTGTAGCTGTAACAGTGGTACTTTAAATGACGTGCAGAGTCTTCCATCTTTTGAGAATAGCGTCTCATTCGCTTTCCTAAGGTGTCTTACAAAAGTGAATTGCGAAGGGAGCTGAAAGAGTTAAAATGGCTTTTAAAACCTCTTGGGTACTTTGAAATTTATTTCCCTGGCTGCTGTGGGCTTGTCAAGTAACTGATGAGGGGCATGGAGGGGTAGGAATCACTTTTGCTGTTTGGACATTGTGGAGATAGAGTGGTAGGAGAATTATTTTCTTTTCACCATTTACTTGGCTGAGATTTAGTGTCCTGTCATGCTAAACTCTCCCCACGCAGACAAGGAAGGCACTTTGCATTTGCCAGATGAGCTCTTGGGATGATTGCGGAAGACCTTCTCTCGCCCAAATTTATGGTGCCCCCCTTGAAAGTTTACACTTAGTTGTATTTATAATGGCTTAAAGGCTTAGCAAAATCCTGGACGTTGACCGTGCTGCATAAGACCTTCAAGCTTTATTACTGCAAATTTAGACGGATAATGTTATATGATAGACCAGATTATGGGACAGAAACCTGTGAGATCCTCTGTGTTATCATTAGAGCAGTCAGCCAAGCAAGACTTATTGGTTGATTAATAGTTTTAGAGGAAGATGATTAATTAAACAATACAATTAAATACATTTGTATATTACCAAAATATCAATAGTGGTGCCTTTTTGAGATACTGAGGGAAGCATGAGATAACTTTCAATTAATGTTCATTGCAACAAGGTAACTGTTATTTTTAATGTACTCTTTTACATTTCCTATTATGGTAACCTGCTGGAACCAAAACTGACTTTTAAAAAATCCAAGTTTCCCCTTAATTTTCAGACCTGGCCGGAAATGGTTAATCAAATAATGCTTAGGACTGCAATCCTAGCTCCATTTACGTGGGAGTAAGTCTTGCTGAATTCAGTTAAAACTTACTTCTTGTTCAAGTTGCACTGTTAATTAATTAATCAACACACTCACACGAAATTACTGGGGAGCAGTATAGAAATGTAATACAAGGAGTGAATGAATTAATAATTGTTGCAGCACAATTTAATTAGTGTTGCACAACTGTACTACAATTAACTAAGAAAATGTCCTTCATATTCTGCTCTTCTAAGGGTATTATACTTAATAATAATAATAATAATAATAATAATAATAATAATAATAATTTTAAAAAAATTATTTATATCCCACCCTCCCCAGCCGAAGCCGGGCTCAGAGCGGCTAACAACAGTAAAATAATACAGCATTCTAAAATCAATTCATTATAAAATCAGTTCAAATCAAATTGATGGCAACCATTGGGCTAGAGTTCTGTGAAGAATTACCAAAGGAGGGGGTCAGGCTGGGCCTTGGCCAAAGGCCTGGTGGAACAGCTCTGTCTTGCAGGCGCTACAAAAAGATGTCAAGTCCCGCAGGGCCCTAGTCTCTTGTGACAGAGCATTCCACCAGATCGGAGCCACAGCCGAAAAAGCCCTGGCTCTGGTTGAGGCCAGCCTAACCTCTCTGTGGCCTGGGACCTCCAAGATGTTTTTGTTTGAAGACCATAAGGTCGTCCGTGGGACATACCAGGAGAGGCGGTCACAGAACTAAGCAGCATTACTGATGTCAAATATATGTTTACAACAATATTAGGAGAAGTAATAGCAACAGTACTCCATGGCGTTTCAGTGGGCAACACTCAGGCTGGTTTACATCAGTGGCGTAGCGTGGGTGGTGCAGGGGGGGCCGGCCGCACCGGGCGCAACATCTGGGGGGGGCACGCTCGCACTCGCAGCTCTCTGCCCCTACCTGGCTCACTCACTCTCTCTCACTGCAGTCCTGGCTGTGTGAATCCGATCCGAGCCGCCGGGTCACCGCCCACTGTGGAGAGCGAGGGACTATCTGGGGGAGGGACAGTGCAGTGGCCGCCCAGCGCAGCGCTGAGCGCGGGAGAGAACCACACCAGACCAGGCAGCAGCAAGAAGAAGCTGGCAGCGGCGGCAGGTTAGGGGTTAGGGGGCGCAAATTACTTGCCTTGCCCCGGGTTAGGGGGCGCAAATTACTTGCCTTGCCCCGGGTGCTGACAACCCACGCTACGCCGCTGGTTTACATGTTAGGTTCTGTAAGTGAAAGGCTACCTCTCCCTGTTTGTTGCATCGAGCATGGCTTGCCACATGGAGCCTCGTGTTTCCCATCAGCTTCAATTGAATGTAGAGATTACCAGTGCTGTCTTAGACATTCTGTATCAGGCGTGAAGAACCTTTCCAGATGCTGTTGAATCCCAACTCCCATCAGCACCAGCACACATGGCCTATGGTCAGGGATGAGGGGAGTTGGGAGTCTAGTAACATCTGGAGGACCACAGGTTTACCACCCCTGTTCCGTACAGAGACTTGGTAAAATACACTACTAGACATTTGAGATAAGCATGGAGAGGTTTCAAGCAAAAACAGTCTCCACATGGCTTAGCCCTGACCCATAGCAGATCCAAATTTGAACCCTGTTTTTTTGCATATTTCATAAAAATTATACACTGTTCAATGGGAGGGGGGGACCCAAAACAGTTTGCAAAAGATAAAACAGTAAAATCAATAAAAATTACTACCCTACTTTAAATTAAACAAAAGTTAAAATACTAAAACAGATTAAAATTGCCTCAACTTTCTAAGCTTCTGTGTAGGCTTGTCTAAAGAGGAATGTTTTTAGCTGGTGCCAAAAAGAGTACAGTGATGGCACTTTATTGATCTCAATAGGCAAGGATTGTTGCATAGCTTTTTATCCCCCAAATGGGATCTTCAGCATATCATGCAACAGGGGAGTTGTATGCAAGTTGCTTGCTATTGCATTAGATGCAGCTATACCTGTTTTCTGAGCATCAGTTTGAAGCTGAAGAAGGTTCAGTCATGAAATTACTTTCAAATGGTAGTCTACATCACTGGCTGCCTCTTAATACCCTGATCCAAAACTGAAAAGTTAAAGATACTCGACTCAGAGGACAATCCTTTGTATGTTTAACTTAGAAGTTACTCTGAGTTCTCTCTAGTCAAATGAACTCGTTTACCTTCAATGCTGAACTTAATGTATGAAGGCCTAGAAATATATGCAGTAATGCAGGAAGGTAAAGTTGATGGACATAAACGTATACTACCCAAATACAGGCCATATTTTTAAATTTTAAAAAGTGGCATACACATCAGTCCTACACAAGGTACTTGGGTGTAAGTCTCAAGGAACACAGTACGCAGGATTAGCTTCAGAAGCAGTGCCACTCATCTACTGAGCAATGGTGTTTCCAGATAGGGGCCTAACTTCCAAATGGGTTATTGAGATATCACAAGCAGGTCATTGGCAACAGTGTCTTCCCTTCCCAAATCAATCCCACCTGGGTTAAATTGGCGAAGATACAGACCAGCATTTTGCTGCCAGCAATAAATGAGGAGCACCCCAACACTATGCCAGACGTGTAACTGTTCGTGATTGCTGTCATACTTTACCTTTTTAGTGTTTCCAGTGGCTCCTTTCTGTCTATGATGCCGTTTTCTGGGTCAACAGTTGTAAGAAGACACCTGCAATGACAAACGACATTTTGTAGTAAACAGGATCAAACAGCTGATTATTCCCTTTGCCAACCCCAAGCTTACCTGCCACATGCCATCACCTCTCTCAGTTCCACATCACCAATTATAACCTTGCCCCAGGTGTCCTAAGGGAAAATCAAGCAACAATTTGGGTTTACTTTCATACTAAACTTCTCATACTCAAGTTCAACAGATCTCACCCCCTATTTGCTGATGCGCAGCTGCTTAAAACTAAAATGGAAATGATGTGTTTTTTTCTAGTGAAAGGGTCAGATGTTGCTAAACCACAAGACTGAAAGAAGGATTATATTAGTACTTTTCTTTTGCATCATCTGGAATTATTTAGCCCAGCAGATGGGCTAGTTACTTACATGGACTGTTCTTCTGAGCCAGAAAGGCTAGTTATTACATTCTTCAAAACCAAATTCCCATGACTGGTTTTTAAGTGGAAGAGGCATCAAAAGGGGCCTTTCCAACCCAGTTTTCATGTGATAAAGTGGTTTTGTGGAAGTAACCCGATACGATAAAACTTGAAAGTCACCACATGCTGACAAAAACTTGCAATAGCACAGGGACAGGAAACCTGTGGCTCTCCAGGTGGGTTGGGCTCCAACTCCCATCAGTTCCAGCCAGCATGGCCAATGGTCAGGGATGATGGGTGGTGTAGTTCAGCAACATCTGGAGACTTGCATACCTATTCAGCTAAGTTTAAATCAAAGCAGACCTGCTGATATCGCCGAATATGGCCATGTTAGGTCCATTAATAACAATGGATTTTAATCCCAACTATATCTTAGTTGACTACTACCCTGCATCATGACTTCTTCATTGTCCCTACATTATATCAAGTAAATAAAGGGGGAAAGAAAGAGGGACACATGGTGTACATGTGGGCAGCTGGGTAGATGCTTCAGGAGGGGAAATGAGGGGAGGGAACTGGCATGTAGATGCAGAGAGCATGAGAGAAGAGGAACACACAAGAAAGAAAGAAAAGGGATATGGAGGACAGATGAAAGAGAAGAACTGAATCGTGGGGAGGGGAAAGAATGAAGGGGAAGCTGGAGCCATTCTTCCCCTCAGTCTCCAATGGCTCCCCAAGTAGCTAGTCACCTTCACAAATGTGTGCGCACATGCACAATCTCATCCTCACTATGGCCTAGTTACATAAAAGCTCCCATTCTTGGGGAGGAAAGCCAGTCGTGGGATCAGTGCAGCTGCTTCTGAGGGAAGGCTGAATGTCATTTTGGGTTGAATGAGGACTTCACTGAATGTTTAGGCACAGGGTGGACACTCTGCCAGTTGCAGAGTTGGTGTGGGTTGACTAGGAAGAGGGACTAGGAGGAGGAGGACCTGAAGAAGTGAGGTCAAGGAGTAGGAGTCCACATTGGTTAGAATGAGCTGTTTAAGGATCTGAAGGAGAGAGGCACAATTCTTTTACTCCCAGTTAAGAGCTCGAAATTCAGGTCACAATGGCATGCTGCCAAAGCTGCTTCTCCCACACTTCACCACAAGATGGCAATATTACCACTATAAACTAACTAACCATGCTGCAGCCTCCAAAAGGGCTGTATCATAATTCAGTAGAATCATAGAAGGAAACCCAAGGGTCATCTAGGCCCCTCTTGCAGGTTCAGCCTCAAAGCAGGAGCCTCCTTATCTCTGCACTGGTTCACCTTTGTGGTGAGACATCTGAGGGTGAAGAATCCACACCCCTGCCCTCCTATCTGGTACTTCCCAGCACTTTTTCTTGCTGTCCTCATTTAAGTGGGCTCCTCATTTTAAACCCTTGCTTCCATCTTACCTCTGCACCCCTGTTGATCTCTTATACTGCCTTAATGTGAAACTGCTTATTAGCTTCCGCTTTGGGCCCATTGTGACTCTAGCCCAAACTTTCCAGGACTTGCATTTCTACCTTCCGTGTGCTCAGCTGCTAGTGCCCCAAAATGCTGAAGGGATATTAATCTGTCCCTAGACAAAACTATTGTCTTTCAGACCAACCAATCAACCAGGTTAGTGATCAAATAAGCAAGGTTTCTGTTTTGTACACACACCCTCATTGTTACAATGCCTTCCAGAGAATATCATCATTATAATAGCAGTATTGTGCAAACATTCACAATGCGGGGGAGATTTGACACTGTGCCTTTTGCCTAGATTTGGCATGTTCTACCATATTACACTGGAAAATCCTGATTCATCCTGACCTGCAACATTTCAGAAATAAGGCGGCGGCAGCAGAGAGAAAAATACTTTTGGAAATTTCAAGGCCAAGTGAGATAACCTTGGCTGAGAAGGTTGCGATATGGAACCAAATGCAAAGCATTTTCTCATAAAGAAAATGAGAACATAAAATCTCAACAGCAGGTTGTGTGTGTACGGAAATGGGAGGTGTTATTTTCAGAGGCAAACCCATAACAAACCGATTCCAGCTCTTAGCTCTGCTAGGAATGCTTAGAAAGTTTATATGGAGGGAATACTAGCTTCCCTTAGGGTAGCTGCCATGCAGCACCACATAACACTAGAAGTGCATCTGAGTAGGGTACTGACTGCTGAATTGTCTGCTAATATTTCTGCTAGCTATGCAAAGATTAACCAGTACAGTAACCAGTGAATAAAGTGGAATGTGCATGCAAGCCCCTAAGAAGGAGATCCTTTTCCAAAAGGAAATGTCATGCAGAAGAAACATTGAAGGTCATCACTTTTAGGGCTTGGAAATATACCTGCACAATGCCTATTACTTTAAATTAAAAAAACGACACCAGTTCTACTGCTGTATATATATTTTTTCAGGATCATGGTAAGGAAGGAATGGGTTAAAATTCTATCCCTGTGCCCTGTGTCCTCTATCTGGATTGCTTATTTTTAAATGAAAATGAAACCAGAGATAATGTCACTCCAAGTGAAACATTTAGGTTAGGTGCTCATTAATACAAATCGGTTCAATGAAAAGCCTATCTTACCGTTTGCATTTAAATCAGTGCATCTTGTAAATAGTCTGGAAATGGAAATGATTGCTTTCTCCTCAGTTACACATGTTGTAAATGCTGCCAACATAAAATCCTTGTAACTGTCTATATTCTAAGATACATACTGTATACCGCAGTTGCTACACTATAGCTCAGGTGCTTTTCCAAATGCTCGCATAAAATGTTTCTTTTTAAACATGCACACATTTTGGATGAATTGTTTTAGAAACCAAAGGGAGACAAACAACATTTTCTCTACCTCCTCATAAGCTCCACAGCCTGAAACAGTAATGTTTGGTCTAAAATGTCGCATGTTGATTTTCTTCTCCATTCTGGAATTTAAATCTTCCATTGAAGCGTCTGAGATGATTAAGAGGGGGGCACAGTCACTATAGGGAACCTGTGTTGCAAAGATACATAAATATTACCAATGTCACTACAATAGCAGGTTAATAAGCATCTTGCTGGCATCCCTCTCAAGCATTCATCAAGAGCACATTCCACAGATTCCTCAGCAGCAATAGCAAAAAGCTGCCTTGCCATTTATTATTAGCTCTGGAAAATCCCACCAGTTTACACCTCTTAATCTCTTCCCTCTTTCGGTACTTCGAATGCAAGGAAGAAGTTACAAAATTAGTGACATCCCATGCAATGAATAGCCCATGAAGTCTTATCTATCGATAAAACAGTCTCTCAGACTTTAACTTGTTTATTTATTGCATTTACACCCCACCTTTCCTCCAAGGAGCTCAAGGTAGAATACACAGTTCCCCTCATCCTCCATTTTATCCTCACAACAGCCCTGTGAGGTTTGGCTGAGAGTGAATGACTCCATGACTAGGGCTTTTTCCCCAGCCTGAACTCAGTTCCAGCAGTTCTCAGATGGGCGCCATTGCCATTATAAGAGAACAAGGGAGGTGTTCATGGTGAGTTTAGGCACCTCCCCTCCCCCCTACAAAAATAGCACTGTCCATGACGGAGCAGATATTTAAACCTAGGTCCTAGTCTAGCCATTACACCACACTGGCTCATCCTCTTTCAGAAAGGCCAAGGGCTCCAAGTAAATTATTATTTATGTATTATTATTATTATTATTATTATTATTATTATTATTATTATATACACTGCCCATCTGGCTGGGTTTTCCCAGTCACTCTGGGCAGCTCCCAACAGAATATTAAAAGTACAATAAATCAAACAGATGTCTTCTAAGAGTCAGGTAGTTGTTTATTTCCTTGACATCTGACGGGAGGGCGTTCCACAGGGCGGGCGCCACTGCTGAAAAGGCCCTCTGCCTGGTTCCCTGTAACCTCACTTCTCGCTGGAAGGGAACCACCAGAAGGCACTCAGAGCTGGACCTCAGTGTCCGGGCTGAATGACGACTAGTCCCAGGCTAGTCCTGACTTACATTTTTTAAATCAGCTATCAATTCAGATGTAAAAATATGGCAAGGATTTATTTTTTTTAAGCAGGATGGCAAATGATTAATGCTCACAATAAAACAATATTTATTTATCTAACCTCATCATTAGGTTGAAAAGGTTTGTAAATCTTTTCACATTTTCTTGGCGCCATGTCAGTCTCATAATGTACCAGCCGATATGGTTCTGACTTCAAGAAAGTGGTGAACCAATGAGCCACTTCATCACCACAGTCCCGTCCTTGAATATCAAGCCCAAACACCCTGTTGGAAATTACAAAATGGAGACAGGTGCTACACAAGGTAATACCATTGTAAGGACGTTGGTTTTATCCTCAGTTGAAAAGAAGACATTCTTGTAAGGGAGTACAACTCAAATCTTCCTCAGGTCCACTTTACTAATTCAAGAGAACCATGTTGTTGTGTTTTTATTCCAGTTTTATTTTTAACCCCTTTGCTGTTCACTTTATTTTTCTCGTTGCACACCTTTGTGCATTTTCTCTTCACACCACTTCGGGTGTGTCTGAATATTTAAATTTGTTACAGAAAAACAAATCCCTCTCTCTATTGGCCCTCCCTCCTGTGCTCTACTCTTTTAACATACACTTCTTTTCTCTCAACATCACAAGGCCTCGTCACTATTAGCTCCCTCTTTTTATCTGCACCCCCATCTCTACTCCTTCCTGCTGAGATGAGCGGTAGTAGCACTAAAGACATTTATTCTCCAGGATGAAGCACACATTACTAGCTAGCTGAATGGGAAAGTTGGTGCCAGCTGCATCATGTGCTTTCAAAGAGAACGAGCAATGCAGAACTAGTAAACAAGCATTGTCCTATTCAAACTTCTACTTTTGATGAACTTGGGTGAGCCTTAAGATACAGTGGTACCTCAGGTTAAGAATGTAATTCGTTCTGGAGGTCCATTCTTAACCTGAAACTGTTCTTAACATGAGGTACCACTTTAGCTAATGGGGCCTCCCGCTGCTGCTGCACCGCCAGAGCACGATTTCTGTTCTCATCCTGAAGCAAAGTTCTTAACCCGAGGTACTATTTCTGGGTTAGCAGAGTCTATAACCTGAAGCATGTGTTACCCAAGGTACCACTGTATTCCCACCTTGAAGTGGGAAAACACAGAAGGGGGAAATGGAATTCTGGTAGGGAACACAAATGAATCAAGCAGGGGCACATTAGCCTGTGGGCCTTATTACTTCTTTATTTATTTGAATCATAGACTCATAGTGTTGGAAGGGACCCCCAAGGGTAATCTATTCCAACCTGCTGCAAACTGGAGTATCCATAAAACATTATCTAGAAAAATCTCAAAACAGCGGAACTCACGGTGATCAGGTCTGCATAATTAAAACAATATGTTTGATATAACCATCTGAGTATCATGAATCAGGTTTTAAGTGAGAGGTCCTAGCACAGATTATTTTGTCTTTGATACTGGACTCTTGTTCAGTACCATCATGAACAGTTAGGGACATGTGACACCTAACAACAAAGGCCAAGAAGGCAAAGAGAAAACAATATGTGGAAGTAACGTTTTCAGCCCAATTAAAAAAGAGAGAGACTAAAACCTATTAATTCATCACCTGCAAGCCTTCACTGGATTGTTCTTAGGAGCAGTGATAGGGATGGTCAGTTCCTTCATTTCTGGAGCATTCAGGATTAAGAGACCATTTTCACAATTTACAGAGACCAGAACCAGGCGAGGCTCCTGCCGAGCTGTGACCATATGACCATCTTCCTTAATCACGAGCCAAAATCTATGATTAAACATAGAGAGAATTGTTAATCCTTTAAATGTTATACCTAAATTGCTGACAGGCCATGAGAAAAATATTGTTACCTGCCACCCCAATCTCCAAGCTGTGTAAGATTCCAGGACTACAAGGAGTGCTTATCTGCATTCTTTGATTCCATTTAGATCACGAGGCACAACAGAGACTGTGGTGTCTTTATGATATATGGTTTAATTATACAGGTTTATAAGGGGAGTTTACCATGGAGGGATCTCCAGCATTACATTCCAAGAGGTTCTGGCTTCCCCCATAGCCACAGCACTGGATCCAAAACAGACATCAGCATCCTGCTTTTTGACTCTCGCTCCAGCCCATTGCCACTCCATTGCTTAGCTCCTTACTGCCATTCTAAACTGCCACCTACCTAAAACACTGGCCTTGTATTTATGAACTAAACTCTCAGCTGAGGGAGGGAGGAAACGCACCCATTTGCAAATGAGATTTACCCTTTCATCCTTTGAAATGCTAACGATTCATTACTCCAAAGTAACACCTCACACAGGAGGCATGTCCTGGCTTAATTGGCTTTTGACACTTAGCTTAATTGAGGTATTAGCTAAGTCTAGCACACAGTTTAATTACACACTGGGTCTGGCTTAAATGCACATGTGTCTAGCTTTGATGCCCCATATGCTAGCACCTATAAACCTATAGCAATATTTTAACACACTATCAAAGCAAGCATCCTTATTGATAAATGAAGTGGTTTGTTGCAGAACACAACTGGATGCCTTCATCTGACCCAGCTGCAACAAAACATGTCTCTCCCCTATCGGTCTCTACACCCACTGGCGGTGTAATTCTCCTTCAACCCCAAAGGCACACTCCATTGGCAGATGGATGCCAACAACAACAACAAGGCCTTTTAAACTGGGGGTGGTGCTGCTGTCGCTGTTACTATGTTATGCAAGGGATGCGGGTGGCGCTGTGGTCTAAACCACTGAGCCTCTTGGGCTTGCCGATTGGTGAGCTCTCGTTGCTGTCCCAGTTTCTGCCAACCTAGCAGTTCGAAAGCATACCAGGGCAAGTAGATAAATAGGTACCGATGTGGTAAGAAGGCAAATGGTGTTTCCATGCACTCTGGAACTCCTCACGGTCCTCTGTGCACCAGTAGAAGTTTAGTCATGCTGGCCACATGACCTGGAAAGCTGTCTGTGGACAAATGGCAGCCCCCTTGGCCTCAAGTGAGATGAGCACTGCACCCCATAGTCACCTTTGACTGGACTCAGCCGTCCAGGGGTCCTTTACCTTAACTTACTATGTTATGCATTTTTGTGTTTTTATATTGCAAACAGCTGGTGATCCTCGGATGAAGGGCGGTATAGAAATTTAATACAAACATCATAGAATTCCAGATTGTAATTCCCCACGGACACCGCCTGACTGAAGCTCTGGGACACGTGTAGCAACAGCAGCAGCACTCAGGGCAGAACGGGCTTCGCCTGCAGGCGCAAGGGTCCTAAGAAGCTTCGTTGCGCGCGGGTAGCAGCTGCAATAGGGCCGCCCCCTTCCCCAAAAAACGACGCGCAGACACCCCGAAACCAACACGGTTCTCACGCCAATAAGGGAGGGAGGCGCTAAACTGGCCTCATTTGTCTGCGCGCCAAGTTTGTCCCACGCGTGAAGAATGGCAGCGGCCTGCACAGGCGCGCGGGAGAAGGAAGCGGACGCAGCGGTCCGCGAGAGGTTTATGGTGCCATTAGAAGCCCGTTAGTCTTCAAGTCGCCACAGGACGGACTAACCGCACACGCGGCCCTTCCTCCGCCCCCGGCCCCACATTCCTTCCCCTCAACTCTCGAAAGGAAGCGGAGCTCGTCTCCTCCCTCCATTTTCCTCCCTCCCGCTCTTGCGCCCTCCACCCCCTCTCCTTGCCTGTCGCGCAGGTCTCCGCTGCGGACGCCCAGCTTGGTCAGCTCGGCGCTCTCGAGGGGCAGCCCCTGGCAGGACTTGACCGGGTAGATGGCGAGGCTGGACACGGCGCCCACCCGCACCAGCTCTCGGCGTGCGCGGCGCCGGCCCCAGCGCCAGGCCGCGGCGGCTCCCAGGCCCACCACGGCGACCGAGGCGCAGAACAAGGCCAGGCGGGAGGACGGCAGCGCAGGCAGCGAGAGCCGGCCTAGCGACGCGGCCATGGTTGCCGAGGGGGAAACCGTGTCGCAGGCGGGAGAACTTTAACCCGAGGCGGGCCTAGGCCGGGCCATGCCTCCCTCCGCCCGGTTCCTTTGCCAGCTTCTCGCTTGGCAGGCGCCGTCGCTGCAGGCGCCCCCGCCTTTATCCAGACGCTATGGCAGCTGGTATTGCGTTCTTGGGCAGACCTACTCCAAAGCAAGCCCCGTTGAGTTCAGTGCGACTTACTCCTGGGTACGTGCCTACGGGATTGCAACCCAAGCGTGTGCATGTGTGCTTACTCTCACCGTTGGGTTTCTTGGCAACCCAGAGAGCTGTATTTTGGGGAGGGAGGAAACACACACACCCCTCCCAAAGAAAACAGCTGAAAGAATAGAAACACTCCACTTTCAGGGCTCAACATGAAAAAGTTATTAGGCAGAGACCTAAAAAAAACAAATCAATGAGTTTTTACTCTTTGTGTTGGAACACTTTGCCACTTTCCTTTCAGGTCAGCCAGAATACCAGATTATACATCATGGTACCCACAGTGATGGATGGGACTTTGTAGATGCCCTAATTCTGTCACCTTCCCAAATCCACACATTCTTTCACTACAAGTGCCAGGAGAGGGAGACTAAAGACAGTCCATCTCTCTTCCAGGTCCCCTTAGGCACTGAAGGCAGCTCCTATATAGGTGCAAAAGTGCATCTTCCACTTGAGACATCCATTTCTTCCAGTTGGGTATTAACTGAGTCATATGCTATATTTTCCAGTTTTGGGATCATTCCTGTGTGTGTATATATAAAACTTAAACTGATTGTCCCTTTCCAAAACTAACTTCAAGTTAAATCTGGGCATGTTGCCTGGTTTGGGGGGGAAATCATACTGGCAGGCTTTGTAACAACATAGTGTATTTACATCAAATGAGAGAATCCTATGGGGAGCTGAAATTTCCAAAGCCGCCTACAGAATTTAGGTAGTCATGTACACTCACATGTAAGGAAACAATCACATCTGAAGTAGTCCTTTTTAGAGCAATACCTCTATACATGCATACATTATAGCCCCTTGCTCCAAGATACTGAGGTAGAGGAATAATTTATTGACTGGAAAACACATGAAGGTGCTTCAAAGAACAAAATATTACAATGCTAATTCAAGAACCATTTTGTGTTGGCTTTTGACATTTGAAGTGTTTTATTTTTCAGACCCACCTTATTTTCGTGATTGCAAGAAATTTTAACCCTTTTAATCTTGTGCTTCAATGTTGTAACCCACCCAGGAACCTTAAGGTGAATCTTAATAATAATAATTTTATTATTTATACCCCATCTGGTACTGGATTTTCCCAGCCATTCTGGGTAGCTCAAAGCATATATCAGAACATACTAAAACATCAAACATTAAAAACTTCCTGAATCGGGGCTTATTGCGCAGAAGACTATCAGGATTTGTTTTTAGAACAAGTACCGTATTTTTCGCCCTATAGGACGCACCGGCCCATAGGACGCACCTAGTTTTTTGGGGGGGGAAATCAAGGGGGGAAAAATTTATTTCCCCCCCAGGTTTGCGCAGCCATCCCCAAGCTAGAAGAGGGAGACGGAGCGCTCAGTCTCTCTCTTCTGCCTTCAGGGACAGCCTCTCTAGCCTCCGTGGGGCAGCGGCTTGCCCCGCTGTCCCCTGAGTTTGTGGGGCTGGCGGGGTGAATCTTTGTGGGGCTGGCGGGGTGAATCTGGCAGGGTGAATCCCCTGAGTTTGTGGGGCCGCCAGCCTCCAGATCGGGTCAGGGAATAGCGGGGTGGCGGCGCTCCGGCTCCCCACTATCCCACGAGCTTGTGGGGCTGGCAGGGGAGAGAAGCAAGCTTGCTTCTCCCCCCCCCAGCCTCCAGACCAGGTCGAGGAATAGCGGGGTGGTGGCACTGCGCCTCCCCGCTGTCCCCCGAGCTTTTGGGCTGCAGGCTGCTGCCCGCAAGCCTTGCGAGCCCGTGGGACCTCCCGCCGGGCTTGCAAGACTTGCGGATAGCTTCCTGAAGCCTGGAGAGCGAGAGGGGTCAGTGCGCACCGACCCCTCTCGCTCTCCAGGCTTCAGCGAAAGCCTGCATTCGCCCCATAGGACGCACACACATTTCCCCTTCATTTTTGGAGGGAAAAAGTGCGTCCTATAGGGCGAAAAATACGGTATATTCAGCTTAAGCAGGAATCAACTATTTATGAGCTGCTCAATGACATATATTGGGATACTGCACAGCTAAATCAGAACAATTCCCTTGTGAACTGCAGTTAAGACAAGTATATTAAAAAAAAATATAATTACATTGGGCTTGAGTCGTGTTTCACTCTACATTAAACTTCTGCTTTGGAAAAAGTAACCATTTATACTAAGAACTCAACTCCTTTAATATTTCCCTCTCTCAGTGACAATCTGCTGGGAATTATACTGTTAAGAGTCTGTTGTTTTTGTAGGAAAAAACTACCCTGACAAAGTTCAGAGATAAAAGTTAAGCTTATTGAGATCTTTTATCTGGTAAAATATAAAAGAAAGATTACTTGCGTGTTTGGAACCTACTGGCATAGCCCAGGCCTTTAAATGTGTTTGAATCCTGACAAGACAGAAGTACTGCTTTTGGGGGACAGGAGGCGGGCAGGTGTGGAGGATTCCCTGGTCCTGAATGGGGTAACTGTGCCCCTGAAGGACCAGGTGCGCAGCCTGGGAGTCATTTTGGACTCACAGCTGTCCATGGAGGCACAGGTCAAATCTGTGTCCAGGGCAGCTGTTTACCAGCTCCATCTGGTACGTAGGCTGAGACCCTATCTGCCTGCAGACTGTCTCGCCAGAGTGGTGCATGCTCTGGTTATCTCCCGCTTGGACTACTGCAATGCACTCTACGTGGGGCTACCTTTGAAGGTGACTCGGAAACTACAACTAATCCAGAATGCGGCAGCTAGACTGGTGACTGGGGGCGGCCGCCGAGACCATATAACACCGGTCTTGAAAGACCTACATTGGCTCCCAGTACGTTTCCGAGCACAATTCAAAGTGTTGGTGCTGACCTTTAAAGCCCTAAACGGCCTCGGTCCAGTATACCTGAAGGAGCGTCTCCACCCCCATCATTCTGCCCGGACGCTGAGGTCCAGCGCCGAGGGCCTTCTGGCAGTTCCCTCCTTGCGAGAAGCAAAGCTACAGGGAACCAGGCAGAGGGCCTTCTCGGTAGTGGCGCCCGCCCTATGGAACGCCCTTCCAGCAGATGTCAAAGCGATAAACAACTACCTGACATTCAGAAGACATCTTAAGGCAGCCCTGTTCAGGGAAGTTTTTAACGTGTGATATTTTACTGTATTTTTGGTTTTTATGGAAGCCGCCCAGAGTGGCTGGGGAGGCCCAGCCAGATGGGCGGGGTATAAATAATAAATTATTATTATTATTATTATTATTATTATTATTATTATTATTATAGTTAATTATTCCCAACAATAAAGAATTGTAGAGTTGGAAAGGACTATGAGGGTCATTTGAAGCTGCTTCTTGTTTTTAAACTCCCTAACACAGACATTTATTAACAGAACTAAAACTGGTTGTAGAACAAAGTTGCTTCTCACCACCATAAAAGGCCTTAAAAAAAGAAAGAAAAGTATACAGCTGCACTATTTTGGTCCTTTTATTTTTTGGTGAGAAATAATTATTGCTCTTCTAACAGCTATCAAACTTTGCTACCCTTCTCCAAGACAGAAATCTGTCATTTTTACATACAAAGGAATATGGAGACTGGTGGTTTCTAGTTAACAGCACTATCGGCTGTACAGTATGCATATTCAGAAGTATGTCCTACTAGGTCAACGAGGCTTACTCTCAGGAGAGCATACACAAGACTACAGTCTTGACGTGGAATCCTATACATGTCTACTGAGGTATAAGTTCACGATTTAATTCAATGGGGCTTAATCTCAGAAGTGTATAGGATTGCAACCTAAATTCCAGTTTCTTCAAGCTTCACTGTACATTTTGCTGGAAAATAGCACCAGGATATGAGGCAGCAGGGCAGTTGGAAAAGGAGGCACCGAGATACTTTTACCATGTGAAAAAGCTATAGAGACTCCACATTAGATACACATGTATACATTTAGTTCAGTTTACTAGCAACTATAAAAACTTTGGACAATGTTTTCAAATAATTTATCTCTGCTACTTCCGTCCAATGATTTTATGCAAGGAGGACACTTTTTATACATTCAAATAATGTTTGCCATATCAGATCACTTGCAACAATTGCAATCGGTGCAATTCTTCTATGCACATGAAAGAACAAGGGGAGTCATGGTGCTTAGGAAACAACCTCCAACATTCACAGGGTAGGAGGAACCAAAAAGTATCAAAACGTGGCAAACTTTTCAACCCTGTATCAGACAATGTGTTTCTACAAGTTATGGGGTGGTTGAACAAGATGAAAAACAAAACAAAGTACAGCAATATTCTTTTTCAAACCAATGGAACAATAGTTATCTCTTCTTTCTTCATCCCTGAAGACGACTGAGCCTGCTGTCTCCACTTCCAACTCAGGCTGTAAGCAGATCTTGTGGCTTTAACAACTGGCCTAAGTTTTGTTTATTATCCCTTGTCCAGTCACCCTCTAACTCAACTTTTGCATGGTCTTGCCTAATGAATAGTTCTGGAGAACTTGAAATTCAGCCAGTTGTTGTTGTTTTTTTTGGACTTTGGAATAAGTGAGCATCATTCCAAACAAGCTTAGCACTACTACGCACAACAGAAGATAATGCTAGCTGTGTTGCAATGAAAAAGATACTGAACACAAACGCTTGTCCTTTTGTGTTTTCTCAGTCTTGATCCTCTAAACCTGAAGTCAGTTTGCATGTAATGCGAAGCCAAACCATTGGCTTAGCACAGTGGTTCTCAAAGGGTTTGGCACGACACACTGGTGTAGCAGGAGAGGATGGCAAGTGTGGCAGGAAGATTCAAGGACAATCAAAGAAACATTTAAACATTTCAGTATAGGTCCGTATAGTTAAAGCTATGGTTTTCCCAGTAAGTGATGTATGGAAGTGAGAGCTGGACCATAAAGAAGGCTGATCGCCGAAGAATTGATGCTTTTGAATTATGGTGCTGGAGGAGACTCTTGAGAGTCCCATGGACTGCAAGAAGATCAAACCTATCCATTCTGAAGGAAATCAGCCCTGAGTGCTCACTGGAAGGACAGATCCTGAAGCTGAGGCTCCAATACTTTGGCCACCTCATGAGAAGAGAAGACTCCCTAGAAAAGACCCTGATGTTGGGAAAGATGGAGGGCACAAGGAGAAGGGGACGACAGAGGACGAGATGGTTGGATAGTGTTCTCGAAGCTACCAGCATGAGTTTGACCAAACTGCAGGAGGCAGTGGAAGACAGGAGTGCCTGGCGTGCTCTGGTCCATGGTGTCACGAAAAGTTGGACACGACTAAACAACTAAACAACAACAACAACATACCATAGTATAAAAGTATCTTTTTAATTTGCAAAATAGGGATAGATAGATATCTTTTCAAAATGAGCGCAAGAGCATCAAGTGATACTCTCATAAATCAAGCACTAGTCATCTTGATCTTCATACTCACCTATAATAATAGCATATTATTGTCATTACTGAATGCTATGTCGACCAGAAGAGCAGCTGAAGGACTGCACATGTGAAACAGATTACTTATTTATAAGATGTAATGGAGGTGCTGTTAGTAAGGTGAAAAAAGAGGGCAGCTGAAGAATGTTTAACGGCAAGTGAAGGATGTCAACTCGACTCTACACAAGAAATGATGTGGCAATGTGAAGAAATGATGGTCGTATGTTCAGAACAAAAGTGGGAAACCTGATTTTAAGATATTTTATTGTGTTAATTTAATTTGGTATGATTTTTAATAATTTGGAAAATTTGGAAAATTAATAAAAATAAAATAAACCCATGGTTTGTCTTAAAACACCACATTTATTATTGTTGCATATAAGGTAGAAAAGATTCATTTAAAAAGGCCCCCAAACAATTATTTTTGGCACGGTTTTCATAAAAAACGTACAAAATAGTTCTTTTTATGATGTATTTTACACCATCAGATTGCCTTGTACACAATATCTCCAACTTGAATTGTTCCTGTTTTATCAATTCCGAAATACCATCCAAAGAGAGGGTGTGTTCTGTATATATGCTGTTCCGAAGGATCACACAGGCGGTAACTGTAGAGAACAATAAGCCATCCACAAAATAGTTAAATATGCTTGTTTTCAAGTTAAGTGACTAAGAAAACATTTTTGTAAGAAGCTGATAGAAATACAGGATTTCCAAACATATAAAAAGTTTCACTTTGTTACTTTCATGATTGGCAAATTAGTAACAACTCTTTTGGGGAATAGATGCAAAGGACATCTCACAGTGACAAAACCACTGCCAAATTAACGTACTTACTAGAGAGCAAGCACTGATGAAATCAATAGGTCTTAACTTTTGAGTAAACCTGCTCAGAATTCCATTGCACACTAGTTGCATGGAAACTGGCTGCATTCAGGTCAACAGGCCTTCGTTTCGAGTGTTTTACTTACACATCAGAGGGCTAAATTTGTTGATTAATCAGAGCTCTTGTGAAAAACATAGCAAATGAAGCACACTTAATTAAGAGGCTCTTTAATATTTAGAATCACAGAACTAGAGGTGGAAGGGACCCTGAGGATCATCTAGTCCAACCCCCTGAAATGCTTGTATATGCAGCTGTCCCATACAGGGATCAAACCTGTAAACTTGGAGTTATCAACACCATGCTCTAACCAACTGAGCTACTGCTTAAAATTTTTGCAGAGGATTACGCAGTGTTAGTCTTTTGCAGCAAAAACACCCAAGAGGCCTGTGGCACATTAAATACTAACACATTTCTTATGGGATATTTTTTTGAAGTTTACTGTCCATGTCCAATCTGCATCTGATGAAGTAGCCTATAGTCCATGAAAGTCTGTGCCTAATACTGTAAATGTTAGTCTTTAAGGTGCCACAAGACATTTTCTAGTTTTAAAAAATAAGGCTGGAGCCAAAGTGTTAGGGCATTTCAGCTCAAATCATAGAAATGTAGAACTGGGAGGTACCAGGAAGGTCATCTAGACCAACCCCGAGCAAGGCAGGAAACCCAGACCATGTTCCCTTTGAAACCATGCCAGACCCTGCTTAGCTTTCCAAATGTGCTAGTAGTTTTATTGCTGCGCCACCACACAGCAATTCTTTGCACATTTATCTGGGAATGGGTACCACTGGACTAAATGAGGGTTACTTCTGAGTAGAGGCTTGTACTAGTCATCTTGATCCTAAACAAGCATGCCATCATACTCACCTACAATAACAACATATTATTGTCATTACTGAATGCTTTGCTGACCAGAAAAACAGCTGGCATGCTTCATTCTAAATATTAATTTGTTGTTTACTATTATATAATAATACTCGTTGGTTCAGCTATTACCATTAGATCATTAGGAACATTAAAGAGAAAAGGCAGAGCACATTGCACTCTTAAAAGTTGTTTTGTTGACAGATTTCATATTAGTAAGCATTCAGAATGGTCAGTTCAACAAATAATGTATTATTTTTAGTCTAGTTTTGCAAGTTTACTGCCTCACTAAAATGCAGAGAGAATTCCCACAGAACCAGGATTTCAAGACATGATCACATTTTGAGAGCTGCACACAATCATTAGTCTACCGGCTCAGATGACGGAGGAGGAACTCAGAAAATTTTTGTTACCTTTTCAAGGTTTCAAGAGGCTCTTTTCTGTCCATGATGCCAGTGTCTGGATCAACAGTAGTAAGTATACACCTGTAATGAAGAAACAGAATGAGGTAACAGCAACCTCAAGTACTTCCTTGCTTCTTCAGATGCAATGCAAAATTGCTTACCTGGGGCAGCCCATTGCACCTTTCATTTCTGCACCACCAATAGTTATCTCATCCCAGGTATCCTGTGGAAATATAGTGTTCACAATATTAGGTCATTTGTAAGCTTTGCATGTAGAATATGTTTTATTTCGCATTTTTTATTTGTTTATTAAATTTATACCTTGCCCTTCCTCCCGAAGGAGCCCAAGGCTGCACTAAAGAGTTCTACTTGCATATAAAAACTTGCACCCTTATAAATACAAAAGTACTTTGCTCTAAGTGACAGTTTAAAAATAATACCGTATTTTTTGCTCTATAAGACTCACTTTTTCCCTCCTAAAAAGTAAAGGGAAATGTGTGTGCGTCTTATGGAGTGAATGCAGGCTGCACAGCTATCAACAGAAGCCAGAACAGCAAGAGGGATTGCTGCTTTCACCGTGCAGCGATCCCTCTTGCTGTTCTGGCTTCTGAGATTCAGAATATTTTTTTTCTTGTTTTCCTCCTCCAAAAACTAGGTGCGTCTTGTGGTCTGGTGCGTCTTATAGAGCAAAAAATACGGTAATTTGATTTTTTTGTAACACACACACCCCACCCCCAATCTGACTAGGTTGCCCCGGCCTCTCTGGGCGGTTTCCAACAGAATATACAAAAACACAAGAGAACATCACACAATAAAAGCTTCCCAATACAGGGCTTCAAATATTCACGGAAGGTCATATAATTCTTTATCTCTCTGACATATACAAATGGAAAGATATTGTTTGGTGAGGGGGATATTCCATGTATTACCTCCTTATGAGAACCGCAACCTGTAACCAGAATGTTTGGTCTGAAGTTGCGTATTGTAACTTTCTTATCCAATCGGGTATTTAATTCTTCTAAAGACGCTTCAGAAAGCACCATAACCGGGCTACAGTCAGGATAGGCAATCTAGAGAGAGAGAGATTGTTGCAAGACAGACAGCATTTAATCTGGCAGTGGCTGATTGCCATTTTATTTATTGATTAAAACGTACATGGTTGTCCATTAACAGATATTCTCTGGGCTGCTTACAGAACAAAAAGGGAAAAACAACATCCCATATGCAGTGATTAAAAAACAACAACTTTCCTCCTAGCAGAGGCGGAATAAAACTATTAACAGCTCAGATTTAAAAGAAAACAAACAAAAGGATCAGAAAGTTCAACGATTATTTAAATGTTTGCTTAAAAGGCAGCCTGAATTGGTAATGACCATTAAAGGCCCCTTACAGCAGAAGGTGTGGATAAAATATTTGACCACAGGTATAGGGGAAATGGGACGCAGGTGGCGCTGTGGGTAAAACCTCAGTGCCTAGGGCTTGCCGATCGCATGGTCGGCGGTTCGAATCCCCGCAGCGGGGTGAGCTCCCGTCTTTCGGTCCCAGCTCCTGCCCACCTAGCAGTTCGAAAGCACCCTTAAGTGCAAGTAGATAAATAGGTACTGCTTTATAGTGGGAAGGTAAACGGTGTTTCCGTGTGCTGCGCTGGTGCTGGCTCGCCAGAGCAGCTTCGTCACGCTGGCCACGTGACCCGGAAGTGTCTCCAGACAGCGCTGGCCCCCGACCTCTTAAGTGAGATGGGCGCACAACCCTAGAGTCAGACACGACTGGCCCGTACGGGCAAGGGTACCTTTACCTTTATAGGGGAAATGGTTCTCAAAGATTTTTCAGTTTTAGTATTGGGTCTGTTGGATTTGTATGTAATGCCCTGGGCTAGTAGCTACTTGGAAAATGATTAAAAAGCGTTTCCTCCTTGTGAAGGAATCATGTTGTGTGATGGTGGTTTTTTTAGACCATTTATAGCAGATAGTAAATGTAATGGCTCTCAATAATATTATACAAGTGTGGCAGAGAGTGTTCTCTAAGTTCAAATAGCAGCAATTAATTGATGGCAACTGCAGAAGTATTGAGCAACAGTAGCAGTTCCAAAGTCTTTAGCCCAGTAAACAAACATGCTAAACTAGGTCACTCTGTAGGGCAAGGGTAGGAAACTGGAGCCAAGGGGCTGGATCCAGAATTCCCAAACATCCCACAGGCAGCTTTTGACAGAGCTGCCCATCAGGTAATTCAGCTTCAAAGAAATAATCAGGAGTATGCTCTAAGTGCACTCCTGATTTCCCCTTTTTATTTTGGCTCTGTGGGTTTACCTATCATGACATCAGGGGTGTGTCGTTTGGGACCAAACCATACTGTAGGCCAGGCCTAGGCAAACTCGGCCCTCCAGATGTTTTGGGACTACAACTCCCATGATCCCTAGCTAACAGGACCAGTGGTCAGGGTTGATGAGAATTGTAGTCCCAAAACATATGGAGGGCCGAGTTTGCCTATGCCTGCTATAGGCCAAATGGGGAGGGATCTACCATGCCTCATTAGACCCATGGAATAGGTTCTCCTTCACTGCTCTAGGGCACTGGATAATTTCCCAGTAGAAACTGAAACTTTCTGATGCAAATTACCTTATGTCAATTTTTCCAATTTGCATAGGGAAATTTTGCACTTCAATTTTTTTCAAGAAAATCCCCAGCGCTGTATACAAGTGCCAACATTTTATTTATTTAAAAACCATATACCACCCTTTAACAAGGCTTCTAGGGAGATTTACAGAAACAATAAAATACACAATAAATTACAATACATAAAAGGCTTGGGAGAATAAACACCACATGCACCTGACACCACAAGCAGCTGCCAGCACTGAGAAAACACTCAGCTTAAAGGCATAATAGGGACTTAAGGTGTGTACATTTTTGTTTAGGAAGACTTTCCCTGGGGTGTAACTCACGTCATTTAATCAAGTTCATCTCTGATGAAATTGTCATGTTGCTTCTAGAGCTGGTATGAATTGTTTTATTGTTTTTAAGTAAGTTGAATTTATTTTATTGTTTTCAGAATATGTTTCCATATTCTATTTTGTTCTTAGCATGTACACTGCTTCAATAGCTTTACGTTGTAAAGCAGTCTATAAATTTATTGAATAAATAAACAACTACTTTCCCAGGAACAGGACTACTTTAGTTGCTTATTTTTATATTTACATTTTTCATTATGAATTATTTGTATTGAATCAGATTGCTGCAGGACATGTGATCTTTGTTATACTCCTCCCCCCCCCCATTTCTATGCCTTATGTAGAAAGGCAGCATACAAATTAAAAATGAAATGAGAATGAGAACTAGGAGAGCAGCATTTAGCTAATGAGATTATCAGGCTCATGGACTGCAGTTTAATGTATGCTTATCTCTGAAGAAAGCTTGGCAACTAGAAACACCTGTCTGTTTAGTATTCCCTCAACGCAACAGCCACCAAATATGTAGGAATTTCCCACTTGCTTTTCAAAGGCAGAGGTCACTAGTTTGGTCAAGCCCGTCTTTGGAAAACAAGTTTAGACATGATAAAACGGTGGGAAAGGATAAGCAAAGGATGTAAAGGATCTGTTAATGTAAAGGAAACATCTAACTAAAGCAACAAAAACTTCTTATAGCAAATGCCATTGTTCAAACAACATTCTATTGGAGCCAAAATTCAGTTACTTTAAGCTTGTACTAGCGGTCTTCCAGCACCAACCTGCACATATAACTTATTTGCCTGCAATCCATTTATATTGGTCATTACTACTCAGCTTAAACCTACAGTAGGTTGGTTGGTTAAACATGAGACAAAGAATATAACCTTTGAAAATCAAATTCACACTACAAAACTATGAGTGTGGCACGCTCCAAAGATCACTACAAAGTTGTTTCCTAACCTTATCAGTGGGTCGGAAAGGTTCCATAAGATCTTTTGAATTCCGAGGAACCATATGTGGCTCAAAGTGAACTAAACGGTATGGTTCTGATTTCAGGAAGGTTGTGATCCACTGAGCTGCTTCTTCTCCACAATCCCTGCCTTGGACATCAAAGCCGAACAGCCTGCAAGATTTGTGGGAGGCATCAGTACTATCTTTCCTAACAACTGTAATTAAAATAATTAATACTACAATGCTGGAGAAGGGGAGAAGCTAATCATTTTCTCAAATGGAAATCCCCACCCATACCTGTCATTTGCCCTATTAGAGAAAACATAGACAAAGCCAAGGACTTCACATGTTCAAAAACTACTCTTCCTAAAGCAGTTTAGGGTCAAATATAGAAGACCTCTACATACAGAAGCATAGTTTGTGGTAACTCTTCAGAATGGACAATAAGGCTCAATACTTGAAAATCAGTTGCATCGCGCACACAAAAATTAATGTCATTCACAGGTGTCCCCTTGTGGTTATTGTCAAGATTTTTTAGAATGGAAGATTGCCTTTTAAGCCAACTCTATTGCTGTAGCTTGGTGGGGTGGGGAATATTATGTACAACAACTAAGAGGTGACATACAGGGAAGTCTAAAGCACCTGCAATTCTGCACTGGGTTTTTGACCGATAGTTGGACGGGAATACGAAGATCCTTCATTTCTGGAGCTCTCAGAGTTAAACAGCCATTTTCACTGGAGACAGAAATCAATACTAGCTGAGGCTCTTGCCGAGCGGTCACTGTATGTCCATCTTCTTTTATTACAAGCCAACACCTGAGTTAGAAACAGACCAAAATTGAAAGCTGATAAGGCTTTATACATCTGATGGAAATGGACAGTAGCCCACAAAAGCTTAAGTCATACATTTCAGTCTTCATGGTGCCACAATACTTTTTTGCTCTACTGAAAGGTGAAGCAGGCGAAAGAAGAGGAAGAATACGCTTGTCAGTTTTTGAAATGGCCCTTGTAGCTGCCCCTTTAACAACAGCACTTTCATCTGTTGCAAATAGCAGGTGATAATGTTTAATGCCATGTCTTGAAGAGCTTCCTCTGATGTTTTCTGTTTGCCAAAGCTCTGTTAAAAGGGAAAGAAGCAAGCCAAGCAAAAACCCTAAGGAGAAAGAAGCATGGTAAGTACAGTGGTACCTCGGGTTAAGTACTTAATTCATTCCGGAGGTCCGTTCTTAACCTGAAACTGTTCTTAACCTGAAGCACCACTTTAGCTAATGAGGCCTCCTGCTGCTGCCGTGCCGCCGGAGCACGATTTCTGTTCTCATCCTGAAGCAAAGTTCTTAACTTGAAGCACTATTTCTGGGTTAGCGGAGTCTGTAACCTGAAGCGTATGTAACCCGAGGTACCACTGTACAGTGGAGAAAGCTCCTCACTTCTCTTTCGGGAAGGACAGGATACAGCCTGACAGAAAGCAAAACACCAACGACAGGGAATGCCAGCACCAAGAACTGTACTGAGTTGTACAACTGGAGAAGAGGAAAGCCAGGGTGAAAGGTGTCAAGATTCAAAAGGTCTTACATTCTGAAGAAAAGGGTTAAGTCCCTACTCACAGTCTGAGTTGCACATCATAACCAGGTAAAAATGCCATTATATTCCACCCTCTGCCACTGCCCTTGTTTTCTTCCATGTAAAAAGGCTCATGGGGGCAGGAGTCTGTGTGTTGGGGGTGGGAGAGTGAAAGGAGATTAAGCTTAACTTGGCACTTTCAGGGTGTTTTGACTATGGTATGTGCTTCTCTTTTTCACAGCAAAGTGCTGTTTAAAAGAACCTATTTCCAGAACAGGCACGGGCAGCTGTAACCTTTATCTCACTTGGAGCAGTTTCGTTTTACTGTGAATCAAGCAATTTATATAAAGGGCTGTCATGTGGAAGACAGAACTAGCTTGTTTTCTCCTGCTCTGGAGGGCAAGACTTGAACCAATGGCTTCGCCTTCGAAGTTACAAGAAAGGAGATTCCAACTAAACATAAGGAAGAACTTTCTGAATAGTAAGAGCTGTCTTACAGTGGAACGGACTCCCTCAGGAGATTGTGATCTCTCCTTCCTTGGAAGTTTTTAAAAGCAGAGGTTAGATGGCCATCTGTCATGGAAGCTTTGGTTGAGATTCCTACATTGGACTACATGACTGTCGGGGTCCCTTCCAACTTTACAATAGGGGTGGACTTCTGTGTGGAAGGACTGTAAACTCATTGCAGTTCTACTACTCAAAAACAAATCCCTGATCCAGGAATTGTTAACTGTATGTTCTTCACAACTGGCTCCGACTGTGGCACTCAGGGTTGCAGTAAATACAGTGGTACCTCGGGTTACATACGCTTCAGGTTACAGACTCTGCTCACCCAGAAATATTACCTCGGGTTAAGAACTTTGCTTCAGGATGAGAACAGAAATCGTGCGGCGGCAGCGGGAGGCCCCATTAGCTAAAGTGGTGCTAGAGGTTAAGAACAGTTTCAGGTTAGGAACAGACCTCCAGAACGAATTAAGTTCTTAACCCGAGGTACCACTGTAAATGGAACAGATCCCGCAAGCCTGCTGTACTAGAAGATTTTTGTGGAAGTGTGCAAGGGCTGGAAGTGTGCATAGGCGTAGCCAAGTGGGGGCAGCTGCCCCCCCTAAATCAAGAAAATCAATAGAAATACTTAACTGAGGTTCAGCCCCCACTAACATGAAATCTCCCCCCCAACATAAATCCTGGCTATGCCCATGAAAGTGTGCAAAGGATTTGCGCAAACAGCTACAATCTTACGCAAGCTCGCCTAGGGGGTTAGCTGCATCGAAATGCACACTTCGATCCTTTGCACACTTACCTGGGAGCAAGCCCCAAAATGCACTTAGTCCGAGTAAACAGGCGCACGATCCTGGGATCAAAGGCGATATCTAAATTCGATAACAATTTGACGCGCGTGTTCTTAAAACACCTATCCACACGCTTCTCCAAAAGTTTGGGAGGAAAGCAAGTGAGAAGAGAAGCTGGGAGGTGAGGGGTGGGGTGGGGAACCCACAGAAGCAAGAAAAAGCGACGCCTCCCGACTTGCACACCCACCTGTCGCCCAGGTCCCCGTTGCGGAGGCCCAGCTCGGTCACCTCCGCCCTCTCCACGGCCACCCCGCGGCAGGACTTGACCGGGTAGATGAAAAGGCCCGAGACCCTTCCCACCGGCTTGAGCTCCCGCCGCCCTGGACGGAGGCGCCTCCGCCGGCGCCAGGCTGCGGCAGCCCCCAGCACGACGAGGACGGCCAGACCGGCGGAGGCCAAAAGCCAGCCGGGACGAGGCTTGGGCAGCGACTGAAGAGCGGAGCCGGCCATGGCGGTGGCGGCTGCAGCAGCGCAAGAGGAAAAAAGCGCCGCGGAGGGGCAGCGCGAGTTTATATGAGAAGCAGGCCGCTCCCTCGACTGCGGGAGGGCCTTCGCTGCTGCTGCGGCGAAGGAGGAGACGCCGCCCCTCGAGCCCCACTGGAGGCCGCGGCGTTTGGGCGGGAATCTCGGCCAGAAATCAGGCCGTGAGATCCCTTGTTAGCCGTCCATGCAGAAGAGAAATGGTTGGTCTTAGGACTCTTGTCGCTGCAGACCCAGCAGGAGATGGTGGTGTGACTTTTCAGTATTGTTATATTAAATGAACTGGGAGGCCCCCGGTGGCCAACCAATATCTGAAGGCGAAGGAAAAGCCTGTCTCGTGCAGGTGTGGCGAATCTCTTACCCTCCAGCTATGGCTGAACTACAGTCCAGAGCCTGCCCGCCCATGAAGCAAGGTGAGGCAACTGCCTCAGGTGGCAGGATCCACACGGGCAGCATATTTGGTCTCTAAATAAGGTACAGTGGTACCTCGGGTTACATACGCTTCAGGTTACAGACTCCTCTAACCCAGAAATAGTACCTCAGGTTAAGAACTTTGCTTCAGGATGAGAACAGAAATCATGCTCCAGCGGCGCAGCAGCAGCAGGAGGTCCCCTTAGCTAAAGTGGTGCTTCAGGTTAAGAACAGTTTCAGGTTAAGAACGGACCTCCGGAACGAATCAAGTACTTAACCCAAGGTACCACTGTATCCCCAGCCGCTGCTGCTGCTGCCATGGCGTTGCGCAACTTGGAGGCTGGATCTGCCACCTCCTCGGCACCCCCTCAAAGCCTCTCCACAACAGCCTCTCAGCGAACAGGAAGCACTGCTGGCTTCCTTCCACTCCAGGGAGAAAGTGGCGGGGTCTCTCCTCGGGGGTCTCCTGGGTTCTGCTCCCCAGAGTGATTCAGAGTAGGCCCCTTCCCCATCCCGCATTTTTATTGCCCTCCCTGTTTCTGATGAAGATTTTCACTTTCCCCTTCTTCCCTGGCAGGGGGTGCATTATTTTGTGGTTCACCTCAGGTGCCAAAAGGTCTTGACGTGAACCTGCTCATTTATTTATCCCCACCTTTCCTCCAAAGCTCTCAAGGTGGCAGACCTAGTTTCTCCCCTCCCCTCTCCATTTGAAATATACTTGGAGTTGAGTATGGATTTCATGCTCTTTATTCAGCTCATAGTAGTGAGGAATGAAAGTTCCCCCAAGATATCTGCTTTATATACATTATTTATACAATGGGCCGCACGTGATTGGCTAATTCCTGGATTCTCCTGTAGGCCAATCAGGTTGAGGATTCACTTCCACCTGGAGCTGGATTAGGTGGCTCCTGTGGACCAATCATATTGCTGCATTGTTCTAGGACCAATCACACTGCTGCATTCTGAATCTTATTGTTCTAGGACCAATCACACTGCTGCATTTTGGATCCTATTCAACTCAGTACATAATACTATTGTATCCTACCTGTGAGGTAGGTTAGGCTGAGAGAGAGAGATTGGCCCAAGGTCACCCAGTGAGCTTCATGGCCAAGTAGAACAAGAACCCTGGTCTCCCACTCTACCATTGATCATGCTTACTGGAGTGGATAGGAGTTGTAGTCCAGCAACATCTGGAGGGCCAAAGGTTCCCCACACCTGATTCACTTCAGCATTTGAAGTGGATGAAGTGTGCACATAACTACCTAAAGTGTCCCACATATGCATAAGGCAAATGAGATTAGAATGTATGATTTCAGAACTACGTTAAAGGAAAGTAATTACAGTGACAGCTTACAAACCATTTTGCTGGTGTGTGATAATGTCTACTCACAAACTAAGCTCTATTGCCAAACTTTGAGCAGCATGTTGAATGCTATGCTTATAGAGCATAATCCTTAAAGGCAGTTTGGCTCCCTCACTCAAGAATGTTGAAAATCCAGCTTGGCAGCGCCTTTATTTGGACTACTCTAGAAGACAAAGTTAGATTAGATCCTAACTTCTAAATCAGGAAAATTGATTTCATAATGCTGCAAGCAGCATTGAGCAACTGGAGCAAGGTTTAAATAAAATATCAACTATTTGAATTATTTTCCTCAGCTAGCCAAGTTTTCAATATGCATAATGCAGTTTACATTGATGAAATGCCCTTAAAACATAATTTGTCTTAGCACTGAGATTTAGCCAGGTTTGGTTCAATTCATGTATATTAAATGCCACCTCCTCGTTCATTTTTCAAATAATATTAGAACAGCTTCAGTGGGTCAGGCCAAGAACTATCTAGATTCAATAAGTGTAGCATTCCGACTATGCCAGCTGGGTAAGAACATTGGAAACTGCCTTATATCAAGCCATACCATTGGTTCATCTTACTCAGCGTCACCTACTCTGACTGGCAGTTGCTCTCTAGGATTTCAGGCAGGAGTCTTTCCCAATCCTACTTGCAGTTGCTGTGGATTGAGCCAGTGTTCTTCTGCATGCAAAGAAAGTGCTTGGCTGAGCAACAGATCTTCCCCAGTGCATCTGAATGCTCAGCTCCCAATCAAAATATTGATGCAGGCACAGTGGCGTAGCGTGGGGGGTGCAGGGGGGGCCGGCCACACCGGGCGCAACATCTGGGGTTAGGGCAAATCCACGGGTTAGGGGGCGCAAATCCATGGGTTAGGGGGCGCAAATTACTTGCCTTGCCCCGGGTGCTGACAACCCACGCTACGCCACTGTGCAGGCACCCCAATTCTCTGAATGGCCCTTCCAGATAGGTGTGGTATCAACACTGATCATGTCTGCAAGTCCCACCCCCAGCATCCACATGATGTCATCATCATCAAAATGCCAGCCCTATCTTTTTATTTTATCTGGCTTTTGCTCCTTCAGCAGATGAACCAATATGGCAACAGAGCCTGTTAAATCTCTGCAGTCACTGCTGGTGTTGAAGTTTGTTAGTGCCTTCTTTTAGTGGGTGGGTAGTTTCTAACATGCCAAATGCACACACAGGAAAATCTGATCTGAATGACCCATTTGCAATATAAAGTCCCCATCCAGAAGCACACAAAGTGGAATTGTATGTGGTGTGAAATCCTTCCCCTTCCTCTGTCCCAAACCTACAGCAAATCAGTTTTATTAAGGAGACTTAAGGGCGGAAAGAAAACATATTTTTATTTCTTTCCAATCACATAATGGAGGGTAGAGGATAATTCTACTTTAGGAGTGGTATGAGGTCATAATGGGTGACCAGCTGCAGTTACAGATACTTCTGACATCACAGTGGATTCCTTAGCAACGGTTGGAGCATAAACACATAAACAATTGGTTTGTGAGCTCAAACTGCCTTTGGCTGGCTAAGCAAGGGTGGTATTTGATTAACTTCCCTGACATCTGAGCTTTGAGGTGTCCAGAGCCTTGATCCTGAACTCCCAACGAGTCCAGGATCTTGAGCTGGAACCTCAGGCTTAAAACCTCCAGGGGCTTGGTTTCAAGTCCTTACCTCCATTCCTTCCAGGCTTTCATCTCAATTTGCACCATTTCATCAGTACCCCACAGGCTGATGTTACAGAGGTATTGAGGGTGGATGGTTCTCATGTTTGGGGATAATGTATTCAGCTAGATCTGGAAAGGCTTGCTTCAGAAAGAGCAAGTTCACAGCTTGGGGTGGGGGTGGGGTCTTCCCTGGATCAAGCTCTGTCTTTAGAGACCCATGTCACCCTCTGCGGCATGGAGTGAGTCTTACCAGCCAAGACTGATTCACCAGCTGTAACCCCCGCTGGAGCGTTTTGCAAAGGTTGCCCATGCTTTAGTAAACTCCCAGATGAATTATTTCAATGTGTCATATGTGGGCTACCTTCAAAAGCAGCTTCTGTTCAGAATACAGATAATATAATTTTACTGGTACAGTTTGTCCAGATCCCATTTCTCAATTTTTTAACATTTATTTTTAAGCTTCACTAGCCTTTTTCCAAGCCTTAAACAGCCTGGGACTCAAATACTTGAAGGTATAGCTACAGTACTCCCATATTAACCTGCCTTCATTCTAAGGTCATCTGCTGATGATGTTCCCTAAAACCTCCTCCACCAGAGAGGCAGATCTCAACCAGAGAACAAACTTTTTTGGCTGTGCATCCCATTATCAAGTGTCCTTTCTAAGGAAGCTTCCCTGGTTCCAGTTTTTAGGTGTCAGGCAAAAACCATCTAACCACTTGAGCATTTTAAGTACCCTTTTGGAATTTTTAAATTGTTTTTGGTATGCTGTTTTTATTATTCATTTGTTTTAGTGCGGCAACCCCCAACCAGGTGCCCTCCAGATTTTTGTTGGACAACATCTTCCATTGCTCCTAACCATTGACCATCCCTAGCTGGGGCTGATGGTGGTTGGAGTGCAACAACATCTGGAGCACACCACCTTGTGGAAAGCTGCACAACCCCTAACTCCAGCCACTGCCCAGCAGGACTTAATGGAGCAGTGCATCTGCAGCTCTGCTGCACATGCCAGCCAGGGCATGGAAGGTGGAGAGCAGGCAAATTTCTGCTCTAGCCTGGAGCCTGGCAGAGCTGGATAGATTGACACTGCACCCCATTCAAAACCATACCCAGTGGCAAAGGAGTATGGTTTGTTTTCTTCTTCTTCTTTCTTTGGCGATCACTCGTAGCCGAGTAAGATTGTCTTCCATAAACACGGTTTTAACAATGAATCTGTAAGTGACTGTGGAGGCCAATTCTGGACCCACACATCCTTCCACAGTGGGGATATTGGTTCCTGGGCAGGAGTTGATCACGGTGTGGATTTGCCGTGTGCTTTCCTTTTAGCACGTTTCTCCCTTGCGTTCTGAGTTCGAGTGTCTTCAAAGTCCATGACACCTTTGGTAAAGGCTGTTCTCCAACTGGAGCGCTCGCAGGACAGTGTTTCCCAGTTGTCGGTGTTTATACTACCTTTTTTCAGATTTGCCTTGAGACAGTCTTTAAACCTCTTTTGTTGACCACCAGCATTACGCTTTCCATTTTTAAGTTCGGAATAGAGTAGTTGCTTTGGAAGACGATAATCAGGCATCTGCACAACATGACCAGTCCAACAAAGTTGATGTTGAAGAATCATTGCTTGAACACTGGTGATGCATTTTAACTTTCTGCCTGATCTTTTAATTTGCTGTAAACTAATGTTGGAGTCAGTTTTTTTCTCTAAAAAAAGTAGTATATACATATTTTAAAATTGATGAATGTATATATTTATATATGTACTTTTAAAAATATTTTAACATTAGCTGGAAAACAATCCAGTCCTGAGACAAAGAAAAGGCAGAGAACGCTTGTCAAAGAAGAAATTGTGGGAGCCAAAGCAGGATGGGAGACTGGAAAGCCTACATAAATACAGTCCTGAAGGACAAAAACATTGAAGATGTAGCGATCGTGGGACATTCTGACAACAAATCTGTCTGGGCTTCAAAGCCAGGAGGCCTGCTGGCCGCCATCTCTCCCCAGGAAGTAGGAATAATTATTGGGCAGGACAGAAAGGCATTCCTGCAGACTGGGATCACCATAGCAGGGAAGAAGTGCAGCGTAATCCGAGACAACTTGTTAGTAGAGAAAGATGCTGTGATGGACACGAGAACCAAAGGTGGCGACAGCAGATCCATCTGTATTGGGAAAGGTGCCAAAGCACTCATCTTTCTCATGGGCAAAAAGGGAGTCCATGGAGGGGCTCTGAATAAGAAGGTGCATGACTTGATAGCTAACATGAAAGCAAAAGGCAGCTAGAGCCAAGGATTTTTCTGGGTCACCTTTCTCCTGACTGACGAAACGTGGGGAAACTATTGCTGCTTTGAAATAAAAGGCATTTAGCAAACTCCATCCTGTTTCCTTGAGTTGTGAAGATGGGAAGGGCCATAGCTTAGTAGTAGAGCCTCTGCCTTGCATGTAGAAGGTTCCAGGTTCAATCCCTAGCATCTCCTGCTCTTCCTCTGACTCACCTATCTGTCTGGTGCTAAGGGGGCTGCAGGTTCTATCGTGGGGGGGGGGGAAAGATCGGTATTGACTTCAGGTTTTGATGGGCCCTTCAGCAAGACGCCTTCAATGCGTCTACCTGTATACTCTGCTTCTCTCACTGTGGAGATGGTGACTGCTGGAATTGTGACTTGCTTCTGCACTGTAGACAAGTATGAATCCAGCAAAAGGCAGACCCTCATAACGCACATTTCTTGCAGTGTTGATGCCAGTGCAAGCATGCATGTGAAGTGCCAGGCATATAAACAGAAATCCATTGTTCAACCAATCACTGCAAGTAGTTTTTAAAAAACATAGCACTTAACGGAGTAGCTAAAGGTATGGGGGCATTTTTAGCTCTAGCATTCACTGGAACCGGGTGGGATGTGGGGTGGAGATCCTGAACAAAGGAGGTGCCAAACTTTAGGTAACATACTGAATCACATTACAACTTGACAGCTAAAGGTTGTTGGCTCTCTGTGTGACAGCCCTTCAGAAATGTGAAGTACTATCATCTCTCACCAAGGTCACCGGCACCTTAGTGTATTTTTCGGCTTGCTAATTATACCCTGCTGCTCCTTCACCCTTCCCTCATAGGACTGGTTTTCCATACTGCTAGTCATTTTGGTCTCCATCCTCTGACCCTGTTCCAAGTTGTCTATACAGTGGCACCTTGGGTTACAAACACTTTGGGTTACAGACTCCACTAACCCAGAAGTTGTACCTCGAGTTAAGAACTTTACCTCAGGATGAGAACAGAAATTGTGTGGTGGCGGCAGTGGGAAGCCCCATTAACTAAAGTACCTCAGGTTAAGAACAGTTTCAGGTTAAGAATGGACCTCTGGAACGAATTAAGTTCATAACCAGGGGTACCACTGTATCCTATTTTATGTAAAAATTGTCTATATCCTCTGAAGTGTTTGAAGTATTCCAGAAGAGGTCAAACCAGTGCAAGATAAAAGCGGGACTATAACTTCTCATGATTTGGGCTAGGAATGCAGCCCCAAACTGTATTCACTTTTCCCCCGCAGCTGCATCACTGTACTCACTCACATTCAGCTTGCGATTGACTGCAATCCTGAGCTTCTTTTCACATGTGCTGTCTTGGTTCCAAGCCAGCTCTTCCCCATCCTATGCCAAATCAAAGCCCCAGTCAGCAAACAATAATCTCCAGGGCCTTCAGCTGTGGCTGCTGGGAGAGTATGCAGACTTCTACTTTCAATACTTATTAGCTACCCTGAATTTATGGAAACCCAGAAAATAAATATTAATTAAAAAATAAAAACCTCAGCTAAATTGGAATCTGTTTTCCAACCCATTCAAGCACTGAATTGGTATTATTTAAAAATTAATAATAATTAAAGATTTTCTTAGTTCACAAAAGTACTTTTTTTCAGGTTGTAGAGTCTTTTCTGTAAATCAGTTACATTTGATATGAGACATTCATTTTGTATTCAGTATGGGGTGGGGGAAGAAGAGGGAGAAATGGGGAAACATATTCTTTTTATATAGTGTACATGTGGGGTGGTTTTTTTTGTCAGCATCAACTGGGCAGGTTCTCTTTCTACTTGCTTATTACCTTTCCTTGGTAGTGAGAGGGATTGGGGAGGGGCAAGGTGTGGTTGGTTATCTGTAGTTGGCTGCAGTGGGGTTTGTTTGCATTTGTGAGGGGGTGGGTGGATTGATTCATATGCTGTCAGTGGGTTCTTGTTGTTGACTTGTTAAGCTGTGTATGTGATAAAGGGGAGCCATACTGAGGTGAAGGTGTCCTATTTGTCCCCAGGTCAGTTTCAGTCTGTTGGCTAGCTTTTCCAGTAAGGCTGTTTCCCATACGATTTGGTACCAGTGGTCCATGTTCACACCTGACAGGTCTTTCCAGTGTCTGGCTATGGTGTTAAGCACTGAATTGTAGTGCCTCAAAAGTTCTGGTCTAACTCTGTTGACACTTGCAATACTATATTCACCATGAACAGAGCAGCAACAGGAAGAGATAAACCAAAACAAGAATAACAACAAGTGCTTTAAAGAAGGTGTTTCGCTCTCACAGACTAGCATGTAGTGCACTATGGATGCATGCAGTGTAGCCACTGATTCTGTAGCACATGGTAGAGCCCTAAGCAATTATAGGATTCCTTTGAAATGCAAAAATCACCACCACAGCAATATCCAAGTGTTAATTGTGGATGCAGTCAAATCCCTAACTCTTAAGGGCATCAATTAAATCAAACATTTCTAGGTGGAAGTTTTGCTTTTTGTAATTAACGTTTGCTCAGATGTTTCCTCCAGCAGGATATTGATCACTTTTGAAGCATCTTAACTTTTTAGCTTGAGAAGTCTCCTGCTGGAGAAGACAGGACAGTATTTCTTTTATGTTTCTAAGAATTTAAGAACCCTCCTGGACCAGGCCAAAGGCCCAACTAGTCCAGCATCCTTGTCTAAGATTCATGGAAGATAAGGCTATCAATGACTACTATATCAATGATGGCTGTATGTGTCTCTGAATACCAGTTCCTGGGGTTATAAACAGGTGAGTCCTGTTGTGCTCCTGTTTGTGGGCTTCTCATGGGCATCTGGTTGGCAACTGTGAATATTTGGTTCTGGGTCTCAGCCAGAGTCCAGTTAGCATAAAGGTGATTCTGCCAAGCTCAAAACCACAGGAGAGCAGAACAGAAAGATTCCTAATTGCCATATTTATTGGTGTAGGCATAGCAAATTCCTACCTTCTGCTTGCAGTATACAAGCCTTTTGGTTCATCTGCTGTTGACCTTCAGTTTGTCTTGGCTAAATGCCTTTTGAAATCTCAAAAAATAATAAAAAAAAAACCTTAAAAAGGAGTAGTACACAGCTAGAGTGCATTCCTTTTATTTGCCTGAGATACAAATCTATTGAAGCAATGAGTCTCTAGTTAAATCTCAGATTTAGAAATGTAATTCTTAAGAGTTCAACTTAATAATGCTCATGGTGAAAACCTTAACAGTTAACACACCACAAGATAAGATGGGGTTGGTGACAATTCTATGTTAATAATAGCCGTCCTTTTGACAGGGAGCTATATTTTTAGAAGGTTTTTGTTCTGTTTTGTTTGGGGGCCTGTGGCAGGAAATTAAAGAAAATAACAATGAACATAAACATATATTTTTTTCCCAAACAGGAGGGGGGTTGATGAAAACATCTACTCTACCATTTATAGCCTCCAGGGGGAAAGCTTGGTGAGTCATGCACTTTAAGTGATTGCAATGTAGCTAAAGGAGAGGACGGAATTATCCTAGCAAATAACTAGCCAATGATAGGCTTAAAAATAGAGGCATTCATAATAAATGCCTGAAAGAAAAGAGCTATTCTGCAAAGCAGCAAGATAATGGGTCTCGTCTGCAGTTGTCTCTCTCAGTAAGAAATCGCTTTCCAGGTACACCTATTTTCAAGAATGCATAATTAGTAGTACAAAAATTGCAGAGAGACCAATAAGCAGCACCTTTTACTGGCTGCATTTGCACTGAAGGAGAACCTATTCACATCAAGATCAACCTCTTTGTGACTGTGCCATGCGTCAAGTTCTAACCCAAGGTGTGGGATGGTGTCACTTCATTGTGTACTACCCTGCAAAGATGGTAGATCAGGATCTCCTGGTGAATTTCAGCAAAGATTCCTGACTCCCACTTGTTCAGAAATGGCAATGACAAAATAACTCCCCCATCACCATAAAAAATACATTGTGGAAATTTTAAAAAGTTATGTGGAAAGATTGTGCACTCAGTTCAGTTCTGATCCTCCAAGCAAATTATGGGGCTCCAATTTCTTTCATGTTAAATGTATGTCTTTTGCACCTGAATCATCAGGGATGGGGAACCTGTTCCCTCCAAATGTTGTCAGACTCCATTTCCCCTTCAGCCCCGGCCAGCATGGCCTGTGGTCAGGGATGATAGGAGTTGTAATCCAACAATGTTTGAAAAGCCATAGATTCCCCATTCCAGCTGCAGAATATGAGTTTACATTGTTCAGTCTTTAGAAGTCTAAACAACTGACCCAGAACATCCCTGAGAAATAAAGTCTAGAACTTGTTTACAATTATGTGTCTCACCCTGGCTTCCGTTTTCTTTTTAAAACAAGAAACCTGGTTCATTTTTTAAAAAAATGTTTATATCCTGCCTTTCTTCTGTCATGGAACGCCAAGTTGGTGCAAATGTACAGTTGTACCTTGGTTTTCAAACAGCTTAATTTTCAAACATTTTGGCTCCCGAACACCACAAACCCGGAAGTAACTGTTCTGGTTTGCGAACTATTTTTGGAAGTCGAACGTCCAACAGGGCTTCCACGATTTCCGATTGGCTGCAGGAGCTTCTACAATGTAGTTCCCAGGCCATCACCCATCCAAATCTTTCTTCTCTCACCTTCTCTTTCGGCATACCTGGTTACCGGCCAAACTCTACCCACTTAACCGTCTTGGAATTATGACAGAGCAATCTGCTGAGTCACATTATAAATGACTATGTACATTCCTGGAACATGGTGATAGAAGTTACTGTTTTGAAGCCAATGTTTAATACAGCTTTCTTTCTTTTGTGATCTATGCTTAGTCTCTGTCTCTGTATTTCTGCCTACAACCTTAAAATAAGATGTAATTTCTTTACATAACTCCTGTAATTTGTAGTGCTCCTGATGTTTAGCCTGGGAATCCCAAAGAGGCACTGCTACACCCTCTAAGGTTTAAAGTACCTTGGTTTTACATTACAAGTAGTGTAATCCAATTCATGTTTATGCAGAAGTATCCTACATTGTGTCTAACAGAGTCTAATCCTAGTACAGTAGATGTGTTTAAGGTTATAGCCTAAGTGGCTCAGTAAGTAATAAGGGTTGCAATCCGGAATATTACTTAATAGGGTAAACTTGCATAGAATTGCACTGTTGGACATGGTCTGAGGCTGAGCACACATCATAAAGCATAAGACTTCTCCCAGAGAATCCTGGAAATTGTAGTTTACCCCTCGCAGAGGTACATTTCCCACCAGCCTTAACAAACTACAGTTCCCATGATTCTTTGGGGGGAAGCCACCTGCTTTAAATGTATGGTGCCCATGCAGAAACTAGTCACTTCAATTTCTTGGTTTTGCTAGCATTCTAGCCCAGTTCCTGTGGACACAAATGTACTTTCCCACTGATCAGTGGAGCAATGATACTAATGTTTGAGCTTACATAATGGTTTGTCTGCTACCTTCTATCAGGTATAAAATCAGCAGCAGCAGTTCTTATGCTGTTCTTCATTATCAAAACTACATCAGGGTAGTGTACAAAACATATCAAACCAACAAGACACACTTGCAATTCTATGCAAGTTTACCCTAGTAAGTAATATCTAGGATTGCAACCCTTATTACTTACTGAGAGCCAGTGTGGTGTAGTGGTTAAGAGCGGTGGACTTGTAATCTGGTGAACCGGGTTCGCTTCCCTGCTCCTCCACGTGCAACTGCTGGGTGACCTTGGGCTAGTCACACTTCTCTGAAGTCTCTCAGCCTCACTCACCTCACAGAGTGTTTGTTGTGGGGGAGGAAGGGAAAGGAGATTGGTAGCCGCTTTGAGACTCCTTAGGGTAGTGATAAAGCAGGATATCAAATCCAAACTCCTCTTCTTCTACTACTAAAGTACAAAACAAATACATTAAAATGCAGACATAAAAGAAGTACAATAAACCTCAGTAAAAATTATCAGAACAAGGCTGGCAATAAAATCAGCAGAATGCTTAAATGAACAAAGCAGCCTTTAACAGATGCTGAAACAACGTCACAGGTGGTAACTGCCTTACACACATGTGTGCGTGTGTGTGTGTGTGTGTGACAGAGAGAAAGAGACAGAGAGATTTCAGAGGTTGGGTGCCACTGCAAAAAAGGTTCATCGCCTGGTTGCCTTGAGATCTAAAATGGGTTAGATGCACCAAGGCAAAATTAAACTTAATGGAGAGGACCATTAAATATGGGCTGGCCTGAGACATTTGGCTGCCTGAGCCAGAATAGCAAACGGCAAACACATCAAGTAAAGATGCATAGTACCTAAGGAGATTTTGGCACAAAAGGCAGAACAGCCTATAAGCACTCCCCCCCCCCCCGGTGGCAAAAGGACTGTACAACGATAATAAAGTCACTAACAGTTTGCTACCCTTTCACAATATCCCAACCAGCTCCTGATGCAGCTGCCTCACTCTGTCTCATGGTAGCTCCAAAGTGTGTGCTTCCTTTTTAATGCCTTGTTGAAAAACAACTTTTCCTTATTCTCAGGAGAATTTGAATTCTTCACAGTAGAGGGCACTAAAGAACAGTCTTACAACAGAGGAATCCTAGTTTTCATAGGAATGCCTGTGCCTCTGTGACCAAGCATGCAAGCTGGACACGGTTGTTATGTGTAACATATGTTTCCAGTTAGGTGGAATTATGAGTCCAAATAGCTCAGAGATTGCTTTCTAAGTGTTGCTTTTTAAATGTGCATTTTAGGTTCCTCAATTCTCCCATGCAGAAACTGGACTAACACAGCATGACTAAGGGAAGCCTTTCCAAATAGTGGGCTTGCTGCATGTTTCTTATGGGACAAGACTCTTCATTTTGTGTAAGGGAAACAGAATAAACATTGGGCAAACAAACAGAGAATTTCTTCACCCTTTACAATAGTGCAGTTGAATGCCTTAACCCACCATCTGTCCCACCTTCCTTTCGCTGAATTAAGGATGGCTTGCATGGGATTCCCAGGCAGTCTCTCTCTTTCCCATCCAGACACTGACCAAATCAAGACCTTCTTAACTTTAGCAAAGTTGCTGCATCTTGTGCCTTTGGACCCGAGCCTATAGATTTTATATAGCATGAAATTTGATGATGACGATGACGCAGAGAAACTTACAAGGCACTGGTGTTCTGCAAAATGTGATCTAACAGGTAAAGATTATGAAGGAATTTATATATTAAAGTATAAGTTATAAAGAACAAAAAAAATTGCTGTGTTCTCTTTGGTGTAAACACTGGTGTTGAAGCTCTTAATTTAGTGCAGCTGGATGGTGATCCTTAAAACCTTTCTCATTCTCAAAGCAGACTTTGGACTTTGACTAGCAAAGGATTAGTACTGGCTGATATGACTACACATTAGATCATGCCTTTTTTTGCAGGCACATTTTAAAGCAGGCACATCAAGGAAAGTATTCACTGCAATTATAGTTTTTTTTCTCACCAGGAAAGAACTCCAGGAAACCAAACTATTCCCACTATATCTACAAACTTTAAATACCGTATTTTTTGCTCTATAAGACTCACTTTTTCCCTCCTAAAAAATAATGGGAAATGTGTGTGCACCTTATGGAGCAAATGCAGGCAGCGCAGCTATCCCAGAAACCAGAACAGCAAGAGGGATTGCTGCTTTCACTGCGCAGCGATCCCTCTTGCTATTCTGGCTTCTGAGATTCAGAATATTTTTTTTCTTGTTTTCCTCCTCCAAAAACTAGGTGCGTCTTGTGGTCTGGTGCATCTTATAGAGCGAAAAATATGGTAAATAAATAAAAGCGTTATAGTGTCAACAGTTCCCCCCCCCCCTTAACACGTTACTTTAATCGATTCCCTATAGGATTTTTGACAGCCTGCCATTTATTCCTATCAACATATTTCAGTGTGACAGCTGCCCACTGGCTATAATGTAATGCTGGAGCCCCACATACAAACAGTAATGGGGGAACTTAGATGGACTACGAAGGTGCCAAGAGTTCTGATAAAAATGCCCTGGGATACTGTCCACCTTGCAGAAATCAGCAGGGGATAGAGAACACAATAACTATAAAATAAGCAGTGCCATGTCATTGGCGTATCTACATCCATAGGCTTAATAGCTAACTTTGGAAAATGCAGTTCTGTGAAGGGGTCTAGGGATCTACAACACAAGATTCTCAATACCCTTACCAAGCAAAAGCTGCTTGTCTCTTTGGGACTAAGCCATGATATTAAATGGTACAGATGTTCTGGATCATGGGTATACCATCTATTCATACATAGACACTTACAGCATGTTTTCTAATATATCCTTAGCATCATGCGGGGGGAGGATACATTCTTTAATTCTGACCCGCCATAAGTCGCTGGACTCCAATTCCCATGGAGTTCACAGAAGGTGATCGAGTTGTAGTCCAATAATACCTGGAGGGCCACAGGTTCGCCATCCCTGCTTTATTTAAAAACGATGGAAGACTAGATTTTTCTGGAGCAAAAATCAGGCAACTATGCAACCTTATCTGTGTAAAGGATCTCCTTCTTCCTCACTTTTGTCCAGTACCCAGGATTTTAGGTGCTTTATATAAATCATGAACTGCGTATACTAATTAGTCCAGAACTGTACTAATGGAAGTCACAGCTGGAGGCAGTAATGCTTCTTGATACCAGGGGGTGAAGGTGGGTGGGGATGCTCTTCCCCCTAGGCCCTGCTTGTGGGTTTCCTATAGCTGGCCACTGTGGGAACAGGATGCTGGACTAGATGGTCCATTGGCCTGACCCAGCGGTCTCTATTTACGTTCTTGACTGTCATCCAGCAACAGCAGAGAGGGAAGCAAAGTCTCTCCATCAACTCTACTAAGAGACTCCTTGCTTCCTCAGAACTGTTTCCATTCACCTGATCATTGTATGAATCTTGCTTGTAACTTCTAGAATTGGTATCTGAGTTTGCTTGCTTTCCTCTTCCTCCCCCATCCCCTTTTTTAGCTGGAGAACTGGGTGAAAATGCTCTAAATTAATGAACAAATAATTGTGATTCACAGAAGACAACCCACTTTATAGGAAGTTGTTACAGAGATCTTACCTTATGGGCTATTCGCACACCAGTTCTGAATTAATAGTACGTAAGGTAAAGGTAAAGGACCCCTGGAAGGTTAAGTCCAGGCTTGTCCACAAGACAAGATTAATAGTAGAGAATGTTTGGAAAATCAAAAGCAGATTACACACAAATTGCACTCTGGTTAAATCTATTTAATTTATCTTAGTACATCAGCTTACTTGTTAGTAGGTTCATTAATATTAAGTAAAACAAAATAACAACCAGCTTTAAAGCATATTTCTTTAAAAAAGCAAGTATTCTTGAATGAATTCTGTAAAGCTCAGAAGGTATATATAAAACGTATCAAAATTAACTATTATCAAGGTAGAAAGATATCATTTCAGGAATGCAAATACTTGATTCTTCTGTCAACACTGGACAAGATAATTCTTTAAATGGCAGCTTTCAGAGATTTCCATCCATAAGGTTAAACCCAGCAAGCCAGCTTAATGCTTTTTCCAGTGAGATATTCATCTGATCTCTTACTCTTGGTGCCTAGGGCATTCCAGGAAGATGAGTTTTATTAAACACCATGACAGATACTTCTGCCCTATACACACAGGCTGCTTGATTGTCTACAGCTGCTTTGACTGGAGCAGGATAATCAGAGAGCTGTGCCAAGGCAACATCTAGTACCCAACAAATGGGGCAAAATTTTGCGTGCCATACAGATGTCTTACACACCTCCCACCAGCTTTGTAATCCTAGGTGTAGCATTCTAGCTGCAAAGCAAGATTGCTGGGGCTACTTTCTATTCCTGCCCTGATTTCTCTGCCAAAAATGCCATTGAGTGCCACATGAACTGCCCTAGACTAGTGAGGCTGTAAAGTGGCCCTCTGCACCACCAATAGAACAGGAATTGTCATTTGCAATGCTGTCAGAAGCCACATGGTCCCAGGACAATCAGATCATAAGGAGCCACCTTATACTGAGATGGACCAATTGCTCATCCAGCTTGGTATTATTTATTTACACTGACTAGTGGTGGCTCTCCAAAGTTTCAGTCTTTCCCAGCCTCACCTGGAGATGCTGGAGAGTGAACCTAGGAGCTTCTGCAGACAGACAGGTGGGAGACACTCACTTATGAATCACCTGACATCATGGCACCAGATGGCCCATTTTTGCCTGCAGGGCTCTTCAGGAGCATTTTGCGAGGTGCTTTACAAGACCCAAGTAGGACTTTGCAAGCACCACCCATCCGTGGTACCTGTAAACCCCCTTTCAGCTGAGCCAGGTCTTCATCTGCCCCACAATTGATGACATATATGAAGTCAAGGGTAGGGGCAGGTGGGTGTGGCTTGGCCAAAATGGCCTTGGGGGCCATGAGAGGAGGCCTAACTAGGTCTAAGTAGGCATGTGGGCTGAAGATTCCTCACCCCTGACCTACAGTCACAGGTCAAGCAGGTGATACAGAAGAAGAATTAAAGTCTACTGAAGAGTAGTGGCGGGGAAATTACATAATAGAGCAGGTGTGGAGAACCTCTTTTATAATGCTAGAATTCATGGACATACAATGAAGCTGAATGTTGGAAAATTCAGGACATATTTTAAAAAACAAACACATAAACTATGGCACTCGCTCACAGTGATGGCCACCAATTTAGATGGGTTTGAAAGAGGATTAGATTCTTAATTCTGTGAAAGGGCTATAGATGCATACTAGCTATGGCAGCTGTGCTCTGCCTCCAGAGCTGAAGGCACTAATGCTTCCAAATATCAGTGCTGGAGACCACAGGAGACGAGAATACTCTTGGGCTCAGGTCTTGCTTGAGAGCTTCTCAGAAGCAGCTTGGCTGGGCACTGTGACAACCGGATGTCTTGATCCTGCAGGATCATCATATGGTCTCACATTCTAACCTGATGCTGCTGAACTACAGCTCCCATAAACTCTTAGCTATTGAGACATGCTTGCTGAGGCTGATGGGAGTCATAGTTCTGCCACATCTGAAGGGCCAAAGGTTTCCCACATCTTTAATAGAGGTTTATAAAAGCACGCATGGTGTGAAATTAGCACAGTGGTGGGGAACATTCTTCAGCCTGAGGACAGCAGTCTCTTCTGGGCAGCCTTCTAGGGGCTGCATGGTAGGCAGGGCCAGAGGCAAAAGCAGGCAGAGCAATGAATGCAAATGTTACCTTTGTACCATAGGCTAGTTTATACACACACCCCTGCCTTTATCCTCTATCCAAGCAAATGGAACTACGTAATTATTTGCCCTCAAAAACACATTTCAGCCACTGAAGGCGGGCATGAGGCAAGGCTGGTGAAAGTGGGCGTGGTTTGCATAAATGTTCCCTTCCCTTAAGAGAGATAAAAGCACTACCAGGGCCTGGCAACCCTACCCACAGGGGTCTCACAATTCTCCAGGTGAGAACCAGGACTCCCAAGGTATCTGGAACTGATCGCAAGATGCTTGGCTACGTGACGGAGCCCATGCAATAATGTCCTCAAGTTCTCATTTTGTCAAATAATTTCTCTTCCCAATTCCCCCTTTTCGTCCATCTTTTCTGGTCTTTGCCTGCTTCTGCTGTTGCTCCTGCTCCTGCGTGCTCTAACATGTAGACCAGGGATGGGTAACCTGTGGCTCTGCAGATGCTGTTGGACTCCAATTCCCATCCGCCCCAGCCAGCATGGCCAGTGGTCAGGGATGATGGGAGTTGTAGTCCAACAACATCCAGAAGTTCCCAATCTCGGATACAGACATTCCACAGATGCAGCTTTTCTTGCCTCTGTGGAACACCAGGCCACCATGCAGCATTACTAAGGCCTGACCAGAATTATGAAAACATCCTCTCTTTGTTTTCCTTTTATGTGTCTCATTTACCTGTCACTCTACCTCCATTTCCTCCTACATGCTGTCCTTTTCTTTGCCCACAGATTTTGCTTTTGTCAAGGCCAGCCCAACTAATAGGCAGTAGTACAGTCTGGTCCACTGGGTTGAATGGGGCACTACCGCACCAACTTCAGTTTACCCTCAGTCAACCTCCATCTCCCTGCCTTTTTTCAATTATAATTGGTCCAAAAGATGTAACTGGCTTTCAGCTTCCTCCTCCTTAGCTTCAGTGTTTCCTGTGCAGAACTCAGCAAGGAGGAGTTTAGGGACAAAATTAGAATTAATTGACTTTGCCTATCATTGACCGTGGTTGTGCCTGTCATTGGCTCTGGCTCCACCTACTGTTGGCCTCCTGCCTTACACGCCAGCAGTCCCAGTGGAGACCAGTCACCACTGTTAGGCAAAGGTGGCTGCCTCAAGGGGTGAGGAATGGAGGTGAGGTGCTGAAGGACAGAGTTGTGCATGTCGCACAGTCTACCCTATACCTCTCAGGCCTCATGTGTGGCGGGGGCCACTGTCCTGCCACCAGTGTTCATTCAGCTGACAATCCAGTAGGATTTTGCACATGGAATGGGAGGTGGGGAGCCATCCTTGCCTCAGGCGGCCAAATGTCTTGGACCAATCCTGCTGGTGAGTGGTTGACACACAGTTACTATATTTCTAAAGCTAGCCCAGCTAATCAACGTTTTGTTCTTTTGGCCTTACTCATTCTTTTGATCAAAGCACTTGTCAGAGAACTACTCAAGTCCAGAGCAGCAAATGAGCCATTCTGAATGTTCAATCTTTTCTATTTTTTCTTTCTTGGTGCTGAGTTGGGAGACATTTCTGAAGACGAAGTTTCGGCGAAAGGGAAATTTGGCCAGGTGCTTCAGCGACCGTTCCTTCCGTCTTCAACCCAAATGTGGCAGGCTGCAAGTCTTAACGAAACGCCGTAGCTATTGAAACAGCCACTCCAAGAGGAGATGAGTAGGCATTAGCTAATCCCTGCAGACCGAGTACCAGATAACGGCATCCTTTTTGCAGTGCTTTGCCCACATTCTAGAAGAAAAGAACAGAGAACACTACTGAAGAGCAGGACATACTCAAGAAAGTGACAACATATACCCCATGTTTCCTCAAGGTGGCATACATGGGTCTCCCAACCTCTCCATTTTAATCTCACAACAACCCTGTAAGGTAGTTTAGGCTGAGAGATTGTGACTGGCCCAAGGTCACCCAGTGAACTTCATATCTGAGTTGAAATTTGAACCCCTGTCTTCCAGGTCCTGGTCCAACACTAACCATTACACCACACATATTTTTACATTTATTTTCAGCTGCAAAAAAAATATTATTTGAGTGAGGCTCTGTTCTCACAATGCTTTCTGGTCACAAGGTATAGGAAAGCCAGTGCAGTGTACAGTGGTACCTCGGGTTACATATGCTTCAGGTTACATATGTTTCAGGTTACAGACGCCACTAACCCAGAAATAGTACCTCGGGTTAAGAACTTTGCTTCAGAATGAGAACAGAAATCGTGCTCCGGTGGCGTGGCAGCAGCAGGAGGCCCCATTAGCTAAAGTGGTGCTTCAGGTTAAGAACAGTTTCAGGTTAAGAATGGACCTCCGGAACGAATTAAGTACTTAACCCAAGGTACCACTGTACTAGAAAGAGTGGTGTACTCAGATCTGGGAGACCGGGGTTTGAATCCCTACTTAGCCATGAGGCTCACCGTGGAGCTGGCCACCATCTCTTAGCCTACACTACCACACAGAGTTACTGGTTAATGGTATGGGGTGCAGCCCCTTAGTTCCTTGGGGCGGGGAGCAGGATACATTTGTAACAAGGGCCAGCTCACGCGTGAGACAAGGTGAGGCGATCATCTCGGGTGCAGGGATCCACAGGAGCAGCAGGTTCTGATATAGATTTTTATCCCCCTCTCCCTTGTTTCCGATGCAGATCTCCATTCACCTATTCTACTCTGCTGGGGAGCGGGGCACTATTTTGTGGTTTGCCTCAGGTGTCAAAATGTCTTGGGCTGGTCCTGGATACCATGTTGATTTCACCTGAATGTGACTTTTGAAGGCGGTCAGAGTCAGCATTTATCACAATCATGCAAGGCTTTGTTTTCCATGGAATTCCTCTATATGATATCACTTTCGTTGACCAACCTACGTACATATATATGCACACATACGGACATTCCTTTCCTGCCTTATACCTCAAAGGGTTCTCAAGACAGCTTACAAATAATGTAAAGACAGAAAATATACAATGCAACCAACACCTACCCCCATTTCCTTCTCACCAAAACCACTTCCTTTACACTGCCTGCACCTCTTTAGGAAGGCACATCAAGTGCCTCAGAACTCCATTAAAATCTGAGAAGAGGAAGAACTGTGAGGGAAGAGCGAGGCCATGTTTGCCATCAGGGAATGAGTGTTTCCACCTGCCTTGCACCACTCTTCAGCAAGAGTGCTAGATTGGCTCCACTGGTGCGTTTGCACTATGCCATCATCCCTACCTTCCTCCCCTTCTCCTGACAACTCATGGGGTCAGGTGAGTACCACCACTCTACCATGGCATCTGCTACTGCCTACGGAAGCTGCTTCCAAAATAAATCAATGGGGACTTTCTGGTCTTTGGTTTGTTTGGTTTTGCTAGGAGCTGTCATCAGCTTTGCAATATTCAATATTTTTGAATATTGGTGACCTTTGTGTTCACTTAAATTTTGTTGATTTTTTATAGTAATTTGTTGTAATGGTGTTCTACTTTTTATTAGGTATCATTGTTGCACTGCTCTCTTTAGACTCTTTCTTTTTATGTGAATCTATGACTATCACCTTTTTGAAAAAGCCTTTATTTATTTATATAGGTAAGGTTGTTGCCTCTATTTTATAACATAATAAGAAACAAGCCTTAAGGAATAGAGGGTTGAAAAGACATTAAAAAGAACAAAAGGCAGTTCCCCCAGATTCATGCTGCGACAAATGAAACAAAACCTCACTGGAAGCTGCTATGCTGTTTTTGCAGCAAATACTTGGTGCTGGAGGAGTGTATGAGACTCCCTGGAATTCAAGCTATTTCCTTTAGACTGAGATTGCCTCAAGTACTAGATTACACAACACCAGCTATCTATCACCATGGGCTCATTCATCAGTTCATACTCAGGAAAAACTTAGTTGTGGATTGTTGACTGAGTCTGAATAAAGACTTGGTCATATCCACACTATACATTCAAAACACTAGGATACCACAATAATTATCAAAAGCTAATGCTATTCTAGGCTGCATAAACAGAACTATAGGGACGTAATAGTTCTGCTCCATTTCGCCTTGAGCATACCATTCCTGGGGAACTATGTCCAGTTCTGGGCACCACAATTTAAGAAGGATATTGACAAGCTGGAATGTGTGCAGAGGAGGGCTACCAAGATTATCAAGGTCACCTTATGAGGAATTGCAGTTGGATATGTTTAGCCTGGATAGGAGGAGACTGAGAGGAGATATAATAGCTATCTTCAAATATCTAAATGGCTGTCACATGCAAGATGGAGCAAGCTTGCTTTCTCTTTCTCTGGAGGGTTGGACCCAAACCAATGGCTTCAAGTTATAAACAATGAGATTCCAACTAAACGTTGGGAAGAACTTTCTGATGGTAAGAGCTGTTTGGCAGTGGAATGGACTCCCTTGGAAGGTGGTGGATTTTCCTTCATTGGAGGTTTTTAAGAAGAGGTTGGATGGCCATCTGTCATGGATGTTTTAGCTGAGATTCCTGTATTGCAGGCGATTGAAATAGTTGACCCTCAGGGTCCTTTCCAACTCTTCACTTCTATGAAGTGGCTAAATTTTGGCCCTTTGGTCCAAACTACAGTGGTACCTCGGGTTACATACGCTTCAGGTTACAGACTCCGCTAACCCAGAAATAGTGCTTCAGGTTAAGAACTTTGCTTCAGGATGAGAACAGAAATTGTACTCTGGTGGCGCGGCAGCAGCAGGAGGCCCCATTAGCTAAAGTGGTGCTTCAGGTTAAGAACAGTTTCAGGTTAAGTACGGACCTCTGGAACGAATTAAGTACTTAACCTGAGGTACCACTGTAATTCTAAAACTTGCTGCAGCAGCAAACTTAAGGCAGGGCAGTGATTGAACTTGTGACCCTCTAGTTGTTGGACTATAAATTCCATCATCCCTGACCACAGGCCATGTTGGCTGGGCTGATGGGAGTTGTAATCCAACATTATCTGGAAGGTTCAGAGTTCCCCATCTCTGTGATAGGGCCTACAAATAGTTGCACAATCACCTCTTTAAAATGCACTGGTGCAGCCAACTCCCTATCAAATGCTTAGAATTGTGTGAAGTCATTGGTGCAAGATCAGAATAAATTCCTGTTTGAGGAGGAGAAAGATGAAGCTGGAAAGCCACCAACAGAGGTGGTCACATAGAGGACATCATTGTCTCATCCTCTATCTAGCCTTGGCCAAATTACTTCACCTCTTTTGTTTCATTGGGCCTGGCAGAGATTGTGTCATAAAATGCTTGGACCTTGGCCAAAACAATGGAGCCCTGATTTCAACAGGGTTCAAGGTACTTTCCAACACAAACATACAGCATGACCTTTGTGTTCATTTCCTATACACGATGAAGCAATATTTAAGAGGCGGGATGTGAAAGTCTCACCGAAACCTGTAGCGAATGACACAGACAACAAATCATGGCCATCAAACTCCCTGTGTACACACATTATACCTTTAAATCACATTTGAAGCACATTTGCCCCCTCAAAGAATTATGGGCACTGCACTTTGTTAAGGGTTACTGGAATTGTAACTCTTTGAGGGGTAAACTACAATGCCCATAATTCTTTGAGGAAAAGAATGTGTTTCAAATGTGCTTTAAAGCTGACATGACTGCTGCATGTTGGATCTTATATACAAGACTATCAGCACCAACACGTGAGCTAATCATCCTTTCAGTTGACCCATACAATATATGAAATTTCCACAGACAACCTGATGCTTACTATTTTGTCCAGGGATAGGGAACCTATGGCCATTGTCCCTGACTGAATGACCTTGAACCAGTCACTTGGGCCAGAGTAACCTACTTCACAGGGTTGTTGTAAGGATAAAAGGGGGAAAGGGTCATTTATATCCCAATGACTTCAAGGTGGCATACATGGCTCTCCCCACCTCTCCATTTTCTCCTCACAACTACCCTGTGAGGTAAATTAGGCTGGGAGACAGTGACTGGCCAAAGGTCACTCAGTGAGCTTCCTGGCTGAGTGGGGATTTGAACCCTGGTTTCACAGGTCCTAGTCCAACATTCTAACCACTACACCACACTGGCCACCTTGACCTCCTTGCAGAAAAGGGTTGGTACGAGGGAAAGACTGGTAATTCCAATGGCAGAGCATGTAGAAGTTCGCAGGTTCAATCCCCAGGTAGTGCTGAAACCCTGGAGAGCCCCTGATAGTCATTGTAGACTGAGCAAGACGGACCAATGGTTTGATTCAGTATAAGGCAGCTTCCTATGTCCTTAAAAGGACAGGTATACGTATAATGAATAAATAAATAAATAAACAGCAAGAGTAGTATTTTCAGTGGTAAAACTCTTGCAGCAAACCAGCAGCAAAGTGTTAATGCTGATGCAGTCGGACACAGAACGGAAGGGAGGTCTATTATTTTATCTCTTTGTCTCTGTTGCAGAGGGTGGGAAACGAAGCTCACACTTCTTGCTAATTGGAACATTGTCAAAGTAAGGATGCCAAGCGGCACAAAGAGATGCAAAGCATCTGTCACGTGGATTAGCTTAGAGTATTTTACAGACTGAAATGGCAGGTTCTCTTTTGATCTACAGGAATGCTGGCTTCAGCTCAGATAGGACTGGTTTCTTCTTAAAAGGGAAAGGGGAAAAGGGGGGAGGTGAAATCCAACAGGCTCCTTCACTGGATTTAACTTGTTATTTGTTTTTTCAAAGACAATTCTGTTTGTGCTGCAAGAGCAGCCTTCAGCCACAAGAATTATCCAAAGAAGATTGCATGAACATAAAGTTGTTATTACATACTTATAAGTGGAGCCTGCAACAAAATGCTGCACTCTTTTTTTTCCAGGATTCCATCCACTCAATTTCCCCTTGTCCCCTCCCAATAGTCAACAGTCAACCAACCAGCATTCTGTAGCCACTGAGCAGCACTCTCAGTCCTCACTAGGTTCTTTGCAGGGAGGAGTGTCCTTCACCTTTTATCCAAGGATATATAGATATTTAATTCTCAAACCTGGTTATGAACTCCCTCAAACCTGCTAAGAGGGTAAGAGGCCTCTTCTGGATCAGGCCAGTGGCCCACGCCCACCTAGTGCAGCATCCTGCTCTCACAACCAGATGCCCATAGGAAGCCCAAAAGGAGCAGCTGGGCACAACAACACTATCCGTCTTCTGCTGTTTCCCTGCTGCCAGCATTCAGAAGTATGCTGCCTCCACCAGTGAAGGTTAATAGCACAGCCATCAGAGTTAGTAGCCAGTGCTGATACTCCTTGTTTTCTGTGTGTTGTTTTGCCTACAGAAACAACAGCATTCACATCCGGGGCACTGTAAACAGAGGAATGTATTACGCCTCACCTACCAGTCTACATGAAGTTCCATAAGGGGGGAAAAATCAGATCCCTTTTACCAAGTAATTTGCAATCTAAATAGGCAACAGGGGAGATAAAATGGGGTTTGAGAGAGAAGCAAATGTGTGAGCAAAAGCAGGTTAAGGCACTTAATACTTCGCTACAGGAAGATGGATTAAGAGGTTTTTAAGCCTTGTAGAAAGACTTGGATTTTGAGGAGGGTGTTGAAGGGGTGGGGCAGACAGACAGACAGACAGACAGACAAGAGAGAGAGAGAGAGAGAGAGAGAGAGAGAGAGAGAGAGATTGAGAGAGAGAGATTGAGAGAGAGAGAGAGAGAGAGAGAGAGAGAGAGAAGAGATGGTACCACGTACATGGTCAGGGAGCAAGGAGAAAATTTCACCCATACTGGGCAGCATAGGAGAATGTGCAGCAGGAGACTCACTTGAAGGTGGCAAAGCTGAAGCTGTGGTCATAACAAGCAAACCAGGACTGGTGTGCTCTAGGGCAGTTAAGATCCTCAGCACTATCCTAAACAAAGTAATCCATGCTCTGGTAACCTCCAGGCTAGATTACAGCAATGCACTCAATGTGTCTTTGAAGATGGTTTGGAGGCAGCAGCTGGTGCAAAATGCTTCAGTTGTTTGGAATCATGCAATGCCGCTTCTGAAGAGTATGCAGCGGCAACCCACATGCTACACAGCCCAAATCAAGGTTTTAATGCTTCCCTGAATGAGTTAGGACCCAGTTATCTAAAGAAGCACCTCCCTTGGCATTGTCCTGCCTGGGCATTTAAGATTTGTCAGGAAGGTCCTTCTTGTCACTCTATCACTAAGCAAAACCTTAGGTGCTTTAGCTTGAGACAGGGCCTCATCAATGATGGCACCTTGAATGTGACATCTTCTTCCCTTGAGGCATGATTGGCACCAGCATGGTTCAACTATTGGCACCAGCTGAACAAATACATCAGAAGGGTTTTGAGATATTGAGCCACCTGGTACAGATACAGAATGAGCTTACCTGATGGATCCCCTTACCCCATATATGCCCATTCAACCACTTTGAGAAACTAGCGCTTTTACAAGTACCACAAAATATTTGTCCTGCACTGGCAGGGAACTGAATTTTCAGCAGCACTTGCATTTTTGAACTCCTTACCCATTGATACTAGGCAGGTGCCTTCATTGTATTGTTTTTAGTGCCTGCTGAATTATTTGTTGCTTAGGCAAACCTACCCACATATGTAAGGTTGTCATGCATTTTAATAGGCTTTTTTTTTAAAGGTATGCTTCAAACCACTGATTATATGTATACTTCGATTGTTTAGGCCAGCTTGTCTTTAACTTCTGCTTTTATTGATAATTATAACGTAATTATCTAATCACGCCCTTCCTCCAAAAGGAAGTAAACCAATTAGAGGTTTTGACAATAGGCGTACATATTTTATAATTAAATAAATAAATATTACTATTCAGGCTTGAGATAGTTTTATTGACTAGTTTTGTATTTTTATCTGAATGTGACCCTACTTGAGTTTGCTTTTTAGTAAAGGAAGTGATACAAAATTTTCTAAATAACTAAAACAAAATGGAATTTAAAACAATAAACTTTCAGTGTACAAATTTAAACAACTGATTGCATTCAGGATAGCACAGTTACAAGGAAAATGAACATTCTTGTCTCCTACCACTTTGTCACCTGATACATATAGGATCCACCCTTTTATTTTTATTGTAATTTGTTTTAACGGATTTTAATATTGTGTTTTTATATTGTTGTGACCCACACTGGGACCATTTGATGAAGGGCAAGTAAGGAATCAAATTACTACTATTAATTTGATTATCATAAGAATTTTGGTTTCGGCATTTATTAGACCCTTTTCTTCTTTAAAGAGATTCCCCTCCCCCACGACTGTTTTAAACAGTGTTGCTGTCAACTATCTAAGACCAGCTGCTGCATTAATTATAACAAAATTAACTGTTATTAATTATGAGGACAAGAATTCAGCTTTATTAATCAGGCATCTGAAAACTAAGCAGCTAAGCTTTTAATGATCAAAACTTGAAATAAAATAAGCTAAATGATTTTTTATAAAAAATAATAAATCCATATTTTTAGAGAACATTGAAAATGGCTCATATGCAGGATGCCACCGTGTCATACATCCTGCCAGATTTTCACTGGAGCACCAACAAAGAGAAATTATGGCTATCTTTCATTGATACACAATTGCTACACCATTGCATTTTTTATTATCTCTTTTGTACATACAACCACCCAATTCAGATTTGTAACCAGGTCTCATCACAGTGACTTGCCAAAGGCAATTTTATATAGTTCACTTGATTCAATAATTTCCACAGCATGTACTTTGCAGGTTTTCTTTTTCATCCTGAAAGGAAGTGTGCAAAATAGAGCATTTATTTTATCTGCCAAGCCATTGAAAATCTACCATAGTGTTTTTGCCAGTTGAATAAGTTTCTGGTTTATTTCTTCATATGTTTTTATTTTTAGCCTCAGTTTTTATTGTTTGGTTTAATATTGAATGGCTATTTGTATTTTTGTATACAACACGATGAAATCTATATATGGATGAAGATTTGCCTCTTTCAATACTTTTAACCATTATGGGATTCTTAACCTAATCCTCATCCAACTCCAATGTGGAGTGCTGGTTTTAACTTACAAAGCCCTAAGAGATGGGTAGGGAACCAGTGGCTCTGCTGATATGGTTGGGTTACAACTGCTTTCATCCCTGACCACTGGCCACGCTGGGGCTGATGAGAATTGCAATCCAATAACAACTGGAGAGCAACGAAGTACCTCAAGAATCCCCTCTCGCTCATGACCTTGCTCTTAGATGAGCATCAGGGACCCTCCTCCATCCATGGAAGTATAACAGAAAAGACGGTCTTTTCCACTGAGGTACATAGTTCATGAAACACCCTCCCCTGACCACCCTCATTATTGTCTTTTTGACTTCAGGTCAAAATATTTTTTTATTTGCACAGGCTGGCTGTTGTGCTGGAACCTTAACATGACAAGGGAATAAATTTCACTTCACTTTATGATAGCGAATGTAGAGAGTGGCTGTTATTTTGCACAACTTAATCTGGGAAATCTTTTAGCCACAAACAAACACCTGGCCTCTCTGTGTGTGCATTTTAACACAAAAAGTCTCCGTATCTTCATGGTCCATTCTTTTATTTCCTATTATAAAACCAGTGTTCCACAGCTACTACAAGATTATCTTTCCTAATTAGAGCAATAGACAGCAAAACCGACCCAGATCCCTTTTTGTCTCTGGAAAGCCCCACTCTGACCATGTGGTTTCTTGAATGATTCTTCCCCAAAGCCATAGCTGTCAACCTTCCCTTTTTTTTGTGGGAAATTCCCTTATTCCAGCACCGTTTCCCGCTGCTATCCCGGATTGTTAGATATCCCGTAGACTGTCCCCGGGACAAGTGAAGCTGCTGCTCCCTTATTTTCAAATCTGAAAGTTGACAGCTATGCCCAAATCCCTGAACTGAGCAAACTAGATGACCTCCAAGATCACATCCATCTTCAACATCCTACAGTCCTTCAAAAGCAGGTGGCTTCAGACTTGCAATGAACATGCACACAAGCATGTCAACAACTGGGATTGTTGCTACGACCTCTGAAAGCGAGAAAGGGCAGTCTTGGGTCACTGTACAGAAGACCTTACGAATGCTGAGAGAACTGAACTGAGCACCATCCTGGACCCTCTACATGTTCTCTAGGAGTCATCTGAACAGAAAGGTTAAGCATATACCCTTGCGCACAAGGCCAGCCCAAGACATTTTGGCACCTGAGGAAAATGATACAATAATCTTTATTATCATTGTCCCATACAGAACAACGAAATTGAAAAAAAAATCTACATCAGACACTCAAAAACCCACAAGCCTGCTATCCCAGCCTGGTTAGCCCCTCAAAACACCCCGCTTTCACACCCAAGCCCACCAGGGAAGAAGGGGTGAGTGAAGATCTGCATCAGGAACGAAGGAGGAATAGAGATCTACATCCGGATCTGCTGCCCCCGTGGAGCCTGCCACCTGAGGCCAGGGGTACCAACTTGAATAAAATATTGGGAGAGACCAGGTAAGTCCGGCCCCATATAATTGATCGCATGACATGGCACATGAACACCATGTGAATGGCAATGCCCATCAACTTAGGGGACCCTGGCACCCTCAAATATATATATTTTTGGGGGGCGTAAGGGACCTCCACCCCCTAGGAGTTGGCTGCTGTGCCTGAGGCGGTTGCCTCACTTAGCCAGCCTCCTGGATGGGTCGGCTCTGCATGAACGCCACTCAGACCAAATATCCCACATTCCCGCAACATAACCAGGTGCTAGTGAAGTGTGGTGAAGGCATTTCAACAATCCGATGCGTCCAGAAATCCCCCAGCAATTTTTAAATATTTGTTTTATTATATAATATGACCGAAGTCTGCCCTCATCCTATCCGATAGCCGGGGCGCTGAGGCTGGGCAAGACACTCGCCTAGCGAGGCTGACCCCCGAATAACGGACCTGCGCGCCATGATCCGCCGAGCGCGCAGGGCCTCGGGGCGCCCGAAACGGCTGAGGCGCCCCTTGTCCCGCCGCCCTCGCCGCCTACCTTGCCGTATTTCTTGAGCTTCCTCCTGCGCTTCTTGCTCTTGCGCTCGGCTTTGGGCTGCTGCTCGTCCCCCGCGCCGCCGAGAGGCTCGTACCTGTCCGGGAGGACGGCGAAGGCGACTTTCTTGGAGGCGCAGCCGGACTCCCCCTCCTCAGCGTGGCCGCTTGGGGCTGTCTGCCTCCTCTCCTCCTCCTCCTCTTCTTCTTCCTCCTTTTCCAGGATAGAGATTTCGTCCTCCGCAGGCCCCCTGGCTCTCCAGGTCCCCCCGACGGTCATGGCGCCCGCAGGTGGCCCCGCGGAGAATGCGCAGGCGGCGCTGGGGAAGAGCCTGAGGCACCTTTGCTGCCTTCCCTCAGCCGAGCGCGCAGGAGGAGATCCGCGCGCCGGGCCGGCGGGAGAGAAGTAACAGGTGGCGCTCAAGGGACACTTTCGCATAGGCGGCGCCAGCGCCAAGGCCGCAGCCTGCCCTCCCTGTGTCCCCACAAAAGGGCAGCGGGCGGGGAGAGTCCGCTTCCCGAGGCTTGGCAGCTGATCCAAGAAGTCCAACATCCTGTGCCAAACGGCGCTGTTGACAACACACACACCCACCCATTTCCAGGGCTTCCTGTTGCACCAGGCACTTCACATACCGACGCACAATAGCCGTGATCGGTAGGGAAAACAATGGCGTTGTGTGCGACTGAACTCTTAAAACAAGAGAAAAAAGTGCTGCCTCAGGAGAAGGGCAATTTCCTCCCCGGGATATTTGATCCATTGGCATCTTCGGAAATTTATAAAGCTGATGGGACAGTTGATTTGGAAACGTTTTCCTTGTCATCTTCTGCTTTCCCTCTTCCGCTTCCAGACCCAATAAAGTGTGAGGCCTTGAGATGAAAAAGATGTTGAAATATACATTTTTTAAAAAAACCAGAAGCATTTTTATTTGGTATTATAGGTCAGGACATTAATAGGCAAGATGTTAAATTGTTTTTATATGCAACAACTGCAGCAAGAGTATTGTTAGCCCAGAAATGGAAACAAGAAGAAATTCAGACGAAAGAAGAACGGCAGACAAAATTAATGGACTATGCAGAATTGGACAAAATGACAGGAAGGATTCAAAACCTGTGGGACTAGAGATTTACAGAAGATTGGAAGAAGTATATGAATTACTTGAAGAGCAACTGCAATCAACAAATTACGCTAGTAGGACTACAAGAAGCTTTGTAAGGAGAAATATACAAAGTGTTACAAAGTAGAAAAAGATAGAGATATTGGTTATGAGTTTGAAATGTAATAGGGAAGATAAGGAATGCATACTGAAAGATTAGATTGGAAAATTTTCAGACAGGATTGATGGAAGTCAAAAAAATTGAATAAGATGTAAAAGTAAGTTTAATTACTGTTGAAAATTATATGTTAAAAAACTAATAAAATTTTATATATATATATATATATATATATATATATATATATATATATATATATATGTTTTTTAACATATCATTTTCAACAGTAATTATATATATATAGTTGTTATTTAGTCGTTTAGTTGTGTCCGACTCTTCGTGACCCCATGGACCAGAGCACACCAGGCACTCCTGTCTTCCACTGCCTCCCGCAGTTTAGTCAAACTCATGCTGGTAGCTTCGAGAACACTGTCCAACCATCTCGTCCTCTGTCGTCCCCTTCTCCTTGTGCCCTCCATCTTTCCCAACATCAGGGTCTTTTCCAGGGAGTCTTCTCTTCTCATGAGGTGGCCAAAGTATTGGAGCCTCAGCTTCACGATCTGTCCTTCCAGTGAGCACTCAGGGCTGATTTCCTTCAGAATGGAGAGGTTTGATCTTCTTCCAGTCCATGGGACTCTCAAGAGTCTCCTCCAGCACCATAATTCAAAAGCATCAATTCTTCGGCAATCAGCCTTCTTTATGGTCCAGCTCTCACTTCCATACATCACTACTGGGAAAACCATAGCTTTTACTATACGGACCTTTGTTGGCAAGGTGGTGTCTCTACTTTTTAAGATGCTGTCTAGGTTTGTCATTGCTTTTCTCCCAAGAAGCAGGCGTCTTTTAATTTTGTGGCTGCTCGCCGCAGCTCAGTGGGACAGGATCTGGTCCCAGGTTCAATCAGTGACCTCTCTAGGTAGGGCTGGAGTGTCCGTCCCCACCCCACCCCACCCTAAATCCTGGACAGCGGCTGCCAGTCAGTGTAGACAGACTGAATATGGTTGCTAGGAATCACAAGTGAGGCAAGTGATGTGGTGGTGAGGTCCTGCTTTCAGGCTGCCCATAAGCATGTTCTTGGCCACTGTGAGATGCTTGACTAGATGTGCTATTGGCCTGATCCAGGAGACTCTTCTTATGCTCATATGATTCATAAGCCGTATGCAAGCATTATTTGAAATCAAGTTGACATAATGCATGTGGTGGCCTGGCCCCCATGTCTCCATTGTTAGCCCTGATCTTGTTTCATTCACCAGGACAGCCAGAAGTAGGTTCTGAGCATATTCAGGTCCAGAAATTGATCAGAATTCTAAACTCCAAAGTGAGTCCAGGTTTGCAGGCATATTGCCTCTGCAAGAGAAGTGAGATCATTTTTTTTGTTTAATGATATAAACCCTCCAGTACTTAATCTTCGCTAAACACTTCACTACACATCCATAAACCAGTTATATGAAATGATCACTTCCTCCTCCTATTTTATGCTATTTCATCTTTAGTTCAGTAGCTCTTTGGTCGGAATTCATTAATAAGCTTATCTTGTTTTCATTTGATGTCGCTACTAAAGTAATTCCCCAAGTAATTAAGAATTTTACCATGCCTCACTGTCCGAGCTCTGTACTAGAAGTGTTCTTTTGATTACTAAGATATTGGGAATTATATACATTTTCCTCCAGCAGTAGCTGTCATAAAGAATCTAATCTTTCTCCCCCACCCCCAAAATCCCATTTTATTCTGCATTACTGGTTTCTAATACTCTATGTGAGAAAAAAAGTAGATTAATCCTGAGGCTGAATTTGGTTTAGCAACATGGGTTTTTGGGGGTGGGGGGTGGGAAGGGAATCTATCATTGTAAATATATTATAATTAAAGGGCACAGCTGGCCAGCAGAGTCCCTAGAGGAAAATCACCAAACCTGTGAATCAAATTCATAGATAGATCATCTAGCACTCAACAAATCTCTTCACAGCTGTACCACCTCATGGAAGAATGTAGCCAAGGCAGAATCAGATAGACCCTTTAGACCAGGCATGGCCAAACTTGGCCCTCCAGTTGTTTTGGGACTACAGTTCCCATCATCCCTGACCACTGGTCCTGTTAGCTAGGATGATGGGAGTTGTAGTCCCAAAACAGCTGGAGAGCCAAGTTTGGCCATGCCTGCTTTAGACTATAGGCTTCCTGTAAGGCACTGGGTTGAATCCCCACATTCCCATCTGCAGCTCATTACAACACTGGAAACTGCCTTATACTGAATCAGAATATGGGTTCATCGACCTCAGAAAAACAGTTGATACATTTAAAACAAAACACTACAGAATATACACTTGTAGCAAAGACCCATTTATTCAGCTAGGAAAGCCCATAAGAAAAATATTTTCATTTAGTCCCTGGAAAACACAGATAGTAGGTACCTGTCATATCTTGACAGGAATACTATTCCACAGAACGGGGCAGCGACAATGAAAGTCTTTTTCCGAGTTACTGTGGAGCGGGCTTGTGAGATCATCAGAATTTGCAGAAGAAAATCTCCCACAAACTGCAATGATCTACAGGGTATATAAGGGCTAAGGCGGTTTCTCAAGTAGCTAATTAACTTACACTTTAGTACAAACACCTTGGACTTGGCTGAGTAGCAGATTGTTAGCCACACACCAGGTGCAGCCTCTGAACCAAGCCCAAAGGTAGTCCTCACGATGCAGTAATCCAACCTTGAGCTCACCTATGCATGGGCGATTTGTGGTCAATCTATCACCATCCATGAATGACCACAACTTGCCTATGAACCAACTTTAGTGTGTAAGCTTTTATGTAAAAGCAGAGTATGCTTACAATTCTTGTTACTTCAGAGGAAAACGGAAAATGTAAATTGCACTGAATAAAAAACTTTTAGGGGAAAATTCTCAACCATTTATGGCAAAGTCCTTCTAAGCCACTGGGTGCTCTTAGTTCAGGGATGGGGAACCTCAGGCCTATGTGACCCTCTTGACACTCCACAGCCACACTCCTCAGCTGCCCTACTTGACACCTCAAGTGTTTTTTTGCCAGTCTGGAATGTGCCCTTGAACTCTGGGATGATGCTTCTTGTTTGCCTAGATTGATAGAGAGGGGTGCATGAGTGTGTGTAGAACCTGGCCTACAGTAACATTTGCTACTTTACCCACTATTGCCTCTTGTCTCACTCACCACTGCCATGTGGCCCCCAAATGGTTGCCCAGGAGGGAATGTGGCCCTCAAGCTTAAAATGCTTCCCAGTTCCTGCTCTAGACCCTTTGTTGTTGTTGTTTAGTTGTTTAGTCGTGTCCGACTCTTCGTGATCCCATGGACCAGAGCACGCCAGGCACTCCTGTCTTCCACGGCCTCCCGCAGTTTAGTCAAACTCATGCTGGAAGCTTCGAGAACACTGTCCAACCATCTCGTCCTCTGTCGTCCCCTTCTCCTTGTGCCCTCCATCTTTCCCAACATCAGGGTCCTTTCCAGGGAGCTCTAGACCCTAGCCCAGCCCTATTTCACAGTCACTGTGCTGATAAAATGGAATCATGTATGCTACCCTAAACCCTTTGGCGGAAGATGCACATAATAAAAATTCTTTGGCAAGGCTGACATTAAATGGTATGGCTAAACTGCTTGTGAGTGATTAAGATAATTTGTTTAGTGTTTTGAGAATTCATCAATTTTACTTGATTTTTAGATGATTAAAATGTTTACATTCTTAAGTTTCATAACCTATCCAGATCCTTAGGAATTGGGCACACTAAGGAAAATCTCAACAACAACAAAAACAGTCCCAAGTTCATATCTGGGATGAATTCACGCTAGGACCTGGGGTCCTCTAAAACTGAACCATGCCCCCTCAAAAAAAAAAGAAACAAGGCCAAGGTTGGGGAGGGGAGGCACTTGGGTTGGTTTTAAGAAACTATTTGGAAATAAAAGAAACACACAAATCTAAACGCTTTTATAAACCTGCAACCACCAACTCACCACCTCCCCCCCTTGCAACCCTTCCTCAATGGAGCCTCAAACCATCCAACCGGCACAATTAGCGACAAAGAGCAAAAGACAAGAGAAGGTAGTATGAGAACCGTTCAAGTAAGTTTTTAATAGAGTGCACCAGTGAATGTGAATTAGGATGACTTGCATCAAAAAAAATATTATTATTATTATTTTAAAAAGGAACACCAGATAAAAAGGGGTACAGTTCTTTCTTGCCAAAACACCATCCTTTTTTCTTCTTCTAAGGCAACAATACACGTTCATTTCAGAACAGAACTGTTACAGGAGAGCTACATCACAGTACAGTACAGCATGTCAAGTCCATCTGTCAGAAATCCATTCTCAAATGGCACATTTAGCTACACTTACAGCCTTCTAACTTCGGGTTACAGAGTTTACCACAGCTTCTTTTTTTCATTTTTGTTTTTTAAATAAAGTGACAATTTTGAATGACTTTTCTAATCTTTACAGGGGTGTGCGGATGGGGCCCGTATGTTGAAATTACAGTAATTACGACATTAAATAACATTGCACAACCAACCGCTATGATTAATTCAGTACAAAATAACAAATATTAAAATGTACCAAGTACTAGTGGTTTTACATAGTTTATATATCACCAATTATGAAGGAGTTTTCTTTACTTCCGTAGGCAAATGCCTACTCACAGCTGCACATTACAGGCATAATGATGTGGAATAAATACAAGAAAGTGGGCAAAATATTAGAAACACAAACAAGATATATGAGAACAAAATTTGTACAATCATGTAAGTAATAATCTATAGTTATAAACCATGTTTGCTCAGCTGTAAAGTATATGAAACTGCACGTACTGGAGCGTGGGGTGGGGTGGGGAATATTCCAAAAACCAGTTAATTCCTGAGGTGTCATTTATTAGCTCTTACAATTGGGCAACATTTCAGAATACCTTGTGCTATGAAACAATGTATTTTCATAAAGTGGGATTTGTGAAGGCAGAGAACAATAGTATTTCACTCCATGATGAATGAATATGAACTGTACTTCTATTCTGTTGCTACATTTGACCATATATCACAAGAGCAATTATTTCAGTCTTCCCAAAAACTTTTTTTAAAAAAATGTTATCAAGACATGATTTCTGTTCCCCAACAAGTTTCAAGGGGCCAGAGGCCAACATACTCAGAACCCCCTTTTCTTCACTGTAAGTGCCAACACTGTAAACATGGTTGCATTTTTTATTCTGCCAAATAAACACTGTTCTATAAAGGAGGCTAAGAGTGAAAGGGAAGCAGGAAAAATCTTGTATACAACAAAAGCCAATCTGTCCTTGACTAATTCAATTTTTATATGCAATTTGTTTTAAAGTAACTAAAATTGTTCATGCTACAGTTGTGAAAACATTATTTTTTTTGTGTGCATTTCTACTATGGACGTAGTTTTTAAAAAACGCATGGTAAGAGGTAAGAATTATAAAAACCACAAAAAATGTAAATAATGACCAGGAAGAACTTCTTAACTCAAAGCAAACACACTTCTGTGCTGATATCTAGACAACTATACAAGATCTGCATTTAAGCCTTCTTTTTTTATTATACAACTCTATGAACATAAAATGAACAAAATGCTCTATATACTTACCTGTACATGTGAACATAACTTCTTCAGCTACAGTTTTTTTTTCTTTTAATATAGGTCATACTGAATTTAATTTTACAATTCAGAATAACTATGTATAACCTTATTGCAATGGGGCAATTTCTACATGGGGAGTTTCACAAGCCAATCATGTTAGGCATAACCAGTACATTCAGAATGTAAGCTAGACTCTTCCCTGATCCCAGAAACGTTGTTGCTCTTTACAGCTTAAGCTCATTCGCTATTTTGGATGCAATGTTTTTAAAGGCAATAGAAGTCCCGGATATTCGCTTGAAGCGGACTCCATTGAGCGACAGGCGTGGCAATTTACAAACTTCCATCTCCCACTGGACGAGGCTGTCTTGTCGTGCATCGCCATGGACACAGAAGAGCAGGAACCTCTCTTTTTGTTCATAGTCACAATTGTTAGCGTCTAACACTTTTCGAATCTCTCTCATCATATCATTTGGGTCCATGGAGCTTGTGGTCTTCATGCTCCACGTGAACCTCAAAGACCGTGGCTTAGAATCTTTACCATCTTCTTTTTCTCTGTCTTTTGGTTCTCCAGAAGTGCTCCTGAAAAGGGAAACATCATTTATATACAAAAGACAAACTAGGGAATTACACTTAAGCACCAAACAATTTAAAAATGCTCTTGATCAAAATTACCCTCGCTTAGTAGAGCAACAAAAAGAGGTTTCTCAACTATCAACTTGGTTAGGCTCTCTTTAGGTCTCATCTTTAGAAGATCACCGAAACATTGAAAGGCCACACAAAACAGAAGGCAAGGAATGCTGACAAAAGCAGGGAAGAAAGGAAGTCACCTTTCATTCATTAGTACCGTATTTTTCGCTCTATAAGACGCACCAGACCACAAGACGCACCTAGTTTTTGGAGGAGGAAAACAAGAAAAAAAATATTCTGAACCTCAGAAGCCAGAACAGCAAGAGGGATCGCTGTGCAGTGAAAGCAGCAATCCCTCTTGCTGTTCTGGCTTCTGGGATAGCTGCGCAGCCTGCATTCGCTCCATAAGATGCACACACATTTCCCCTTACTTTTTAGGAGGGAAAAAGTGAGTCTTATAGAGCAAAAAATACGGTAATTAAAAAATGTTACCCTCCTTTACAATAACAGCTTATTTTGCAAATTTAAAGTTGGAAATTGAGAAAGTAAGGGAAATAATTTTGGGTGATTCTTGCCTAGAATGCCTCCTCCAAGCAATAATATCTCAGCCTACAGAATTAATAATATGAGCATCTCTTCAACAACTGGGTTGTTTCCTTCCACTGTCCAATTTTATAAATAATTATAACTGGTTTATCTTTAAAAGTTGGCACTCAAGGGACACAAATCCATAAAGAATGTTTCCTCTCCATTCAACCCCAAAGATGCACAATGATAGGATGACAGTGACAGAAATGCACTGTCATATGCAGCATGGCTCTCCATCATATCTGCCATTACCTTCTGTGCAATACAGAACATTTATGAACTCAAACCAATCATTGACAGGGAATACACTGCTTCCTATTATAAAGTATTTCATAATGTTTTGGCAGCATCTTCTGCAAATTGTTTTGTGATGTAATGGGGAAGAAAACAATTGGGTAGTTCTATCATATGCATGTTTACCAAGTACTAGCGTCAACTGAGTTCAACAGGACTTACTCCCAAATAAGAGTGCACAGAGTAATAGCCCTAGCAAAGTATGTTTATTATTATTATTATTATTATTATTATTATTATTTATTCTTTCAGCTAAAACTTCATCACACACTGTCTGCCTTCAAGGGTCCCATGCTTGCTGAGAATTATTCAATGTCTGTTTAGACATCATTTAGTATCTTAAAGTCCTATGATCATTCCAATATCATGTGAGGAAATAAGCTGTGGAGCAAGGAGCAGTGCCGTGGCTTCAGCCTATCAACTGGAATGTGACAGGAGAACGGAAATATTTTATCACTGCAAAATGTTTATGTGGTCCATAGTTAGTTACCCTCTGCAGAGCTTCTAAGTCCACTGGCCACCCTACATCTGAAAAGTCACTCCCTAACCAGAAGCATTTCAGGGAAGGATATTTGGCTAGGAGCTGCCCTAAGAAGAAAAATCAGAAACAAATTCCAATCCTTGTGTGCATTCCAGAAGCATTTTGTAGCCTGCAATGAATGACTAAAGGGCAGCAAAATGATCAACCATTGGAACTTAACTTTAGTTTTCTATCAAGTAGATTTTTCAGCATCTAAGAAGTTAGGAACTTTCTTGCCAGTGATAGTGGGTGGTGGTGGTGGTGCACACACATGAATGTGTGTGCTCACATACGCCCTGGGGACTAGGCAATGCTATTTTAATCTTTAACACCTGCAAAAGTTAAGCAGGATGACACACTCCTTTTCACCAGCAAGTGGAAAATGTGACTGCTAGCAAGCACTAACACCACAAGCAGCACTTTCAACAACGATACATACATGTGCATAATGAAAATGTAATGTGGTCTTCCAGTAACAACATCTTTTAGGGAAGCTTACTACACAAGTTGATAGGATGGTGGGATCAGTTACTAAAACTATAAAAATGAGGGTTCATGGTCTTTCCAGCATACAATACTGGGAAGAATATGGACCACAGCATTTCAAAGGAGTGGTCAGCAAAAGGAGATTTACGTATTCAATGTATAAAATGCCAATTGAATACTAGGCACAATAGCATTCATGTAGATCATCCCTTCCTGATATGTAAACCACTTTCAAGAGGAACCCCCCCCCACTAAGTTTGCTCAGATTGTTAAAGAGAAGCTTCACACACAAGCTCTGTGCTGAGGATCAAGCTTTGGGTTTGCATGCCAGGCAGCACATTGCCCATGGAATAAAAGCCAACACACACAACCATTCCTAGGAGACACCCCTTGTTGTGAAGCAGATGAATGGGGGCAACTTATTTATGACTCTCGGTGTGTGTTTGTGTGTGTAGTGTCCTTGGTTCAAACTAAGCAGCCTGCAAGCAGGATTCGAGTAAGGCATCAGTCCAAGGCTAACTCCCACATCTCCAGAGTGTGTTATATAGCAATCTTTAAAAATAACATCCGTCTGTTTTTGTTTTATATATACCATGACTGGGCAAGCTTTATCAGCCCAAAGGCTACATTCCCTTCTGAGCAACCTTCCAAGGGCCACACGACATTCAGGAGCAGGACCAGAGGCCAAAGTGGACAGCGATAGGAAAGTAAATTTCACTTTTTGTAAAGTAGGCTAAGTTCCTGACCCTCTATCCTCCATCTAGGGAAGCAAGAGGTGTCATCAGAGTTCAAGGAATTTGAGGACACACTGCAGCCAAGCAAACACACTCAAAAAGAGTGCGAAGCAGGGCCAGGAGGAGGTGTAGCCTGGGGAGAGTTTAGAGGGCCAAATAATTAGTTATTGAGGGCCGCATTCAGTCCCTGGGCCTGAGGTTCTCTGATGCATATACTCTTATTAACCCCAAAGGATTTGCCAACACATTTTTTATGGCAGAAGTGCATATTAGGCATTTGGCAAAGTTCTCAGAATGGCAATGTATGATTTTACTACGCAATGAAAGATAATGCTTGAATAGTCAAATATGCATAGTGCTGTTGTTTTTAAGCTGTGACCTTGCAAACACTTAGAAGGTAGCAGTTTCCCAAAGTGGACTGGCTGAAGTCTAAGAACTTGCAGAATCATAGCTTGTTTTTTTAAAGTTATTTAAACTTAATAGTATTTAAAAGAGAAATGGGGAATTTAACTCATACATAGTATTTTTTTAAAAGACAAGTTATTTAGAGACTCCTCCGTTTTACATATTAGTTTAAAGGCTTTCAGAATCATAAAGCTTTGAACACAAAGGGACCCAGCAGCGAAGTATTAATTGTGGCTCCTCACCTTGAGGTGTCAGTTCTGCCACTGGCTTCGCCTTCACTTGGATCCCTCAAAACAAAGTTAAGGTCAAGATTTTAATAAATGGTTAAAAAAAATGAGTCAAGAAAACCGGTTATCCAGAACAAAGTTAAAATTACTTTTGAGCAAATAGCACGAAACCATCATTTACTAGTATTTTTTTTAAATAGTGTTTTTCCAAAGCTGCAGTTTACTTTCTCCCTATGAAACTTCAGTTTATTTTTACCCTGGCTGGGTAACTTCAGATTGCCCCTCCCCTCCCCCCCTTACACCGTGAGCTTAAAATAGCCACGCTCAAAAGCCAGAAGCCATACGGCGAGTATGCTCCATTCTTTCATTTCCCCACCCGACTGTGTATGAATGGCGAGAGACCACCACTGCAGTCAGCAAGGAACTTATCCAGACAGGGGTTCTTACTCACGAAGATGCCTCAAACAGATTGCTATTAACATTTAGCCGTGCGCTTTGCCATGCCCTTAAGTCATAACACAGCAGCACATTTGCCAATTGTGTTAGTTATTTGCAAATTAAGGCCTATTAGATACCACCTAAAAAACATACTAAAAATTTATCTCCCAACTTTAACAGATCTTATTTAAGGGCTCAAAGACACCACTTCTTGCAACATCTGCAGAGTGTTGTATAGCCCGTCCCACACAATAGTCCATCGTAATATTTAAAATGACATTAAATATACAAGTATATCAGACCTGTGTAGCATGTGACCCACCTAACCAATATGCAGCCCATCTGCTATGTACTAGGCCACCAATAACAAGTGAGCTCTACCCTTTTCACAATGGATAAGCATGCTCATCTCTAAGCCAATTTGAATTTAGACTTTACAAAACCCCATGAGCTTTCACACCATTCTCCTCCCGACTGCAAAGTCAACAGACCTATGGGAAAACTGCACATCCCACAGGCTACTTGTGCTTGGCTCACTGTATACCAGCTTGCCAGGCTCCCTTCTGCTTGCTGCTGCTGACCAGCACAGGCAACAGCCAGTTTAAGTAGAGTGCAAGGAAGACGGTTCTTCTCCAGCACCGCTTAAAATCTAAGCTGGAGAAGAACTAGTATACGTGCATCATAATTCTCACCTTGAATTTGACAGGACCATTCTGAACCAGTAAACCCTGTATTTCTAAGTCAGAAAATAGAAGTCTTGGCACATCATTTTTGACAACTATCATCTTTTGCAATCCCAGGTAGGCACTAAAAAGAGGGTTTTATCATGCTTCTTGTGGGCTGCTTTCAGCTTGGTGGGTCACAAATTGTGCAGGGCTGATCTACACAGAACATTTCATAAACTCACCAGAACACTTTGAGAACAAGCAGCAAATAATTCTTTCTAAGGTATCAATCATATGCTAGATTGCACGTTTATAAAATATGCTTTATTACAGTATTTTTTTTTAAAAAGTACTTCTGATTCCAGCACATATTTGTACACTACTGAACACTTTAAGTTGTAAGTGAAATGTATTTCTAAATATATTCAATTAAAAAGGGACAATATTAATGCAAGCTGTGAACATAACTTAAAATTAGATGTAGCTGTTAAAGAACACAAAGATGACATGACTTTTTCCAAGTATCTGCACATGTGGCGCCACAATGTGTGAAATCTGATGAGCTGTCAAGTGAGTTCTCTATTTAACAGAACCATGGAAAGAATTTCAGAACTGGAAACTGCCTTATTGTCAAATGCCACTGATAAGGTTCACGGGGCAACAAAGTGACTAGCAAAACTCCTACTGATTTTAGTGAACCTCACCATTACCATACAAAATTTTAAAGCAAGTTACAGGGCTCTGGATTCAGAAAATGCCATTTCAAAATGACAATTAAATTTAAGATGCTAGCTAATTGTTTTAAGTTAACATTATGGGGCCCAATGTACCCCCAACAGGTTACATGTTAGGCTGTGTTTTTGGATTATAATAGCAATAAATATTTAAATGTTAAATTAGAGTCCTTTTGAAATCAGTAATATCTTTAGTTCTAACAGCAGATGGATACCGTCAAAACAAATGGTGTTGAATGGGTCAAGATGAATGGGGTAATTAGTTTTTTTAAAAAAAAATACTTGGGGCTGCTCCAGGCAATATGAATTTCCTACACCATTTCCTTGTAGGAAATTGTCCCATTAAAGAGAGAGCACATGTGTATTTTGCTACGTTTGTGCATAGTGAGAAATCCAGAATTGCAGCATGTTCTCAGAATTCAGTCACCGCATGTCATGAAGAATATTCATCCATTCATTCATGTTCAGGGAAGTTTTTAATGTATGACATATTAGTGTATTTTTGGTCTTTGTGGAAGCCGCCCAGAGTGGCTGGGGAAACCCAGCCAGATGGGCAGGGTACAAATAATAAATTTATTATTATTATTATTATTATTATTATTATTATTATTATTATTATTATATTGCAGAGTTGCAAAAGGTTCAGAAAAAGGCAATCAAATTTATGACGAGGCTGTAAAACATCCCAAGAGAAAGGTTGCAACTTTCTAGTTTAGAAAAGAAGTTGAGTGAGGCGGGACATGATAGATAGGGAAAGAGGTTTTTTTTCTCTCTCTCTCTTATAATACTGGAACCCAGAGTCAGTCAATGTAGTGGAATGTTGGAAGACCCAGGAGAGACAAAAGAAAGCACGTCCTCACATAGCACATAAGCAAACATAGGAGTTTGCAAGTTGAAGATGCAGTGAACGGCCATCAACTTGACAGCTTTTAAAGGGAATTAGACAGATTTGTGGAGGAAAAAGCTATCAATAGCCACTAGTCATGAGAGCAATAGAGGCGGTATGTTTCTAAATACTAGTTGTGAGGTAATCCAAATGGAGAGTGTGCAGCTTGTGTCCTGCTTGTGGGCTGTGAGACTAGGTGGGTCTTTGGTCTGGTCAAACAGGGCTCTTCTTATGTTAAAGTGTCCACATGCCAAAAATGATGCTCACTGCACATGATGGTGCACATACCATTTTTTCCACACAAGTGAAAACCCACGTATGAAATTAGTGACATTAGAACCAGCCTTTAAGCGCTAGGATGCTTATCAATGTTTTCAGGGACACTAGCCAAAGAACCAAGTTTTTCATACCTATTGGATTTGAACAGTATAATTTATTCAGGAAGTTTTTGATTTTTTAAAAAATGACATGAATACAGAAAGCTGTCATCATTACTGTATCCTATTAATTTGATTTTACACTGGCTTAAATGAGGGGGTTCCAAGCAGTTGCTCATCCAGGCGCTTACAAGGCTTGCTTCTGACAATGTAACGTCCCATTGCACCTTTCATGTTACCTGGAAATGGAAATGACGGAGGGTACTAACCTGCGGACAAATTTGGAAGTTATTTTGCTTATAATGCCAGTTGACGTCCCCCTTCTAGTTTGAGCAAACGTGCCTGTTTCGTGTGATGGTGAGGCAGGTGGCCCATTGTAAGTGGCGTTGCGTCGCTCCCGTAGCTGCTCCCCATGGAAAGTGCTTCGGCTCGAACTCCCTCGAGGAAAACGGGTTCGGTCTGGAGTGCTAGTACTAATACTGTGAGCGGATGGGGAAGCAGCAGGTGCCCTTTGAGTTGCACTGCTGGAAAGCCAGAAGTACGTTTGAAAAGCAAGGGAGATAGAAAGAGCCAAGTCATGAGAAACCTTCAATATGACTAGCACATCTCAACATGCACTATCTTGGGATAACATGAGCCGTATGTTTTTATGTACAAAAAGTCTCTAAAGAGATGAAGAACAGTAGAATATTTTAATTCAAAATAGTCTGTAGAAAGAGTAAAAGCTTGGGAAAGAGAAAATGCATCCTCTACAACAGATATACCAGGTCTTGCTGCTACTTCAGAGGTTACATGGGATTTCTCATTCCAGTGGGAAGAGCCCAAATGGAAGTAGAAGAAAAAGCAAGAAAGAGAAAAGGGTTTAGTGGTCTTTGATATTGGTGAGTAAAATTTTTGTCATGATAAAGTGGTGCACTTAAATACACACACACACACACACACACACACACACACACACACACACACGAGTGTTGGTTTTATATGCATGAGATAGATAGGATTTGGGGCTAAAACTAGAAAATACAATTCCTACCTCCATAGTCTTATTTAGTGGCTAGAGCAGGCTTCCTCAAACTTGCCCCTCCATATGTTTTTGGCCTACAACTCCCATGGTCCCTAACTAGCAGGACCAGTGGTCAGGGATGATGGGAATTGTAGTCTCAAAAAAATCTGGAGGGCTGAGTTTGAGGAAGCCTGGGTTAGAGCTTAGACAAAGACTTGGGAGACCCAAGTTCATGTTCCCACTCAGCCTTTAAGAGGATCTAGGACCGGTCACTATCTCACAGCTTGATCTATCTCAAGGGACCGTTGGAAGGGTAAAATGTGGAAAGAACTCAATGTATTGCTGTTGTCCTAAAACTGGGAGTGGGGGACTCCTGAGCTCCTTGCAGAAAGGATGAGACAAAATGCAACAACCACCTTTCTTTCGCCTACCCATTCCTTAGCTTCTTGTTTCTCAAGGGCTCCTTTGCATCCTTACTTCAGCTGCCTTGCCTTGCCTCTGACTTCCTGCTTCTTCACTTACCTGCCTCACAGGGCCATTTTTCAGTCTGATTTTAGAAAGTTACTCCTGTCTCTTAGGCAACTATGAACCATCAACCCCAGACAAACTGTCGATTTGCCCTTCGCCCACACCGACAGCCAGATGTTGTAGGCTACAACTCATATCGACCTAAGTCAGGCATGATCATTTGTCAAGGAACATGAGTAGCAGTCCACACGAGGTGGGGAGGGCACAATGCTGGCTTCTGGTGAGCTAGAACGATCATAGTTTCGTTCACCAAAGCAGTCAGAATGTTTGTGAATATTCCAACACCATCACGTAAGCTCAACTGATTGATGCTAAAGGCTTCAGTATCACAATACACAGTAGATTGGCAGAGCCTAACACTACTGATGTTGTGCCTAAACACCTATGTTATGCACATTTGTAGAACATCTGACCATGCAAAGTACCACACAAATGCTACATATTGAAAAATACCTTGGTCGATAAGCTTCAGTGCCATCTTTGATAGTTGGGAGTGTAACTTTTATAGGGTGGCCAGAGGCAGACATGGACTTCTGGTGTCGAGGTCGTGCTGATATTGCCGAAGAGACAGCGGATCCAGTAGAGGAGGTACTGCTTGCAGACATTTCTGTTAGGCTTTCATCATAAAAACGAAAGCAGGAAAAGGAATATCTTGAGATAAAATGGTCTAGTAAAGTAGTTGCATGTGGAACCTTTGAACTACTGTTGGATACTTAAGAAAAAACTGATTTAGCCAAGACATGGTCAACAACAGATTCTACTGAAAAATGTCTTAAGATTGCTTTTCCTTGGCTCCATTCAGGTAATGGACAGACACTTTTAGGATTCCTAACCCAAATTAAAACCTATGAAAGGAACTTGCTCACTGGTGCTACCCTTTCTGTACTTGCTGGGAACAAATGCAGAAGAAAATAGAAATTAATAGTATTTATCAATATTCAAGGGAAAATAGGTGGCAGCAAAAGAATTTTGAACTTTTGGCCACTCATCAAAATAGCACAGAATGCCTCAATAAAAAGTAATTAATCTCTCACCAAGTCCTATCAATTTGCATAAATAAAGAAAAGCAACTGCAACTGGTTTTCCTAATCAATCACAGTAAATGTTTTGTACTCATCTGCATAGCTAGTCTTGATGAATTATCTCTACCATTGTATCCGATTAAAAGGCTACTGGTAGCACTTTAAATGAATCCTCTAGTAATTTCAAAGTGCAGAGAGAAGAACAAGCCACAGCATGTATTTCAATACAAATATAATCAACTCGGGAAGAGCACAGAAAGCAACTATTTAACAAGAGGGACAATACGGTCAAATGGAATTATATAATTTCAGTATTCAATCATTTTTCTTGCTGCTGCTTCCCAGCATCTCCTTCATGATACCAATGTAGATTTTTAGGTATGTGCAAAATTAACAAGTCTAAAAACCTCAGAAACAGTTTTGCCTGAGTTCCGTGCAATTGCCATAAAACTTAGGGATCAAGCTGCGCCATCATAATGATTAAGGATTTAAATGATAATTTTAGGTTATATGTTAGTGACTAAGCTTTAATTTATATATTTTTTAACTGTTGCTATATCCGTATTGTCCCTGTTATACCTAATTGCAAATTCAAATGTATCCCTATCGTGCTTTATGACTTCCTTGATATTGTATGTGAGCTGGAACTGGTCTGTGACCGAAATAATAAAATTCATTCAGTTTTGCCTGAGGCAGGAGAAAGGGGCACAATGACAGCTGACACTCAGGGAAGAATGAAACAGGCTACAACTCTACTGAATTTCGCTTGACATCTTATCATTCTGGCCAATCCAGGTCAGGGACCAGAACACAGCAGCCTAAACAAGATAGATGCCTGCCCAAGTCTAAACATATCCAACTTTTCTGAAGGCATTTAATAGCAGAAGACTGTTATAGGTTGGTCAGCGATACCCTAAACTCTGGGGGCTTCCTTTTCCCTCTCTAGCTGCAAGGCCTGCTTAGGCTGAGTTTCTGTTTCCGAGGCTTGCAAAACTATGTTAAACGTGTACATGAAATGTTCCTTTAAGTACCAGAGCAACATGAAATCTTAATTTTCACATAAAACAGGTTCAGTACCTGTTGTCTTTCCCATTCTGAATGGCAGAATAGCGATCTGTAGAGCGTTCACAGACATAAGTATTTCTTCGTGTCATGCCAGTCCCAGAAAACACATTATTCTAGAAAAGACAGGGAAATACAATTATTATTAAAAATACATGACAGAGTAAGAATGCCTAAATATATAGCACATTAGCGTATGTATACATTCTTTGATGCATTTGGGCATCCCATGTTATTTAGTCATGCATTTTCTAATTTACGTTGACGGGTAAAAATGTTGCTTTCTTTTCTGTTCTAATAGGCTAAGAGACACAATATAAAAACACAGAATATTCTGATGTGCCACAATTTTAGCAAACAATAGGCTAGAGACACAATCCATTTTTCTGAAGAAGAAAACATAGCAGCTGTCACACACAGGTGAGCCCTGAAATTGCTATTCTACTGCCCCATTAATTCAAAAACAGTTTGAAGATTTGTTAAAACAGCATTTTAAATGAAAAGTAGTACTTTCCCCCACCTTTAACAGCTCTCTCGGGGTGGTGGGGGGGCAGGTGTGGAGACAAAACAAGAAAGTATAAGCAACCCAGATCTTCTCCTTTTAAAATGGTCTTGTGCAAAATCCTCAAAGTGCATTTTCAGTTCATGGGAATCTGGAGAGCATCTTGGTGCTTTTGAGCTGGTATTGCCTTCTGAAAATAATCAAGGTGCACTTTGAACTGTGACCTTAAGCCACAAAGCACAAACCTGGTCCATGAACTTAGATCAGGCATAGGCAAACTCGGCCCTCCAGATGTTTTGTGACTACAACTCCCATCACCCCTGACCACTGGTCCTGTTAGCTAGGGATCATGGGAGTTGTAGTCCCAAAACATCTCGAGGGCCGAGTTTGCCTATGCCTGACTTATATAAACAGATGGGCAAGTGTGAAAGAGGAAGCACTTCTACCATGCCTACAATGTAGTGTGCAATGTGACTTTTTGCACAGACAACTTGCACAATTCTCTCCCTCATTTAAAAAAAGGGGGTGGGAGGAAGCTGTGCATCATCTATGCATACAACTGTATCACACACAATGCACTGTAACTGTGGTGGTAGCAAGAACTATTCTTGTTTTCTCACCTCTACTACAAAGAGGCTGCTTAACAGAGTGTATGAACTATGAGATTGTTTCTGTTCTCATCCATCCTATTTCCCTGACCATAGAGAACTATGCACAAGAGCAATATCATCTAGTGATACTGAGTCAAGCGTATGTGAGCAAGGCCAAGAGAAGAGATCTCTGTTACAGACTCAAATGCTTAGGTATTATTTGAGAAGAACAGGTTTTCAAGCATTGGGAACTTTCAGAGCCGAACTAGCAGCTACAATGAATATAGTGTCCTGAAGGGAAATGCAAATTTGTATAGCCCCTGGCAAACAGCTTGTAGTATTATTTCCCAATTGCCTTGGATCAACTTTCCTCACAGGGAAGAACACCAATTTCGATAGTCAAACATTCACATATTAAACAGTTAAGCTGCTGTTTCTTTATATAAGTGGGTGTTTTTTTAAAAAATGAAGAAGCAGGCCTGCAGTGGTGACAATGAGTTCAGAGAGTGAAGCAACCAGGGCAGTGAGAGGCAATGAGCACAGTGAAGGAACAACCCACAGGGCACTCCAGCTGAAAAATGCCAGGATGCAACATTACCTGCAAGTTCCTTCCTTCAGCAACCCAGGAGCCAATTGTCACACTCAACTATTCACCCCCACTCCTGTTTTTTAAAAAAGTATTTAAATGCTGGACTGGATTTCTGAGCCCATTTCTATTAGTGTATGCCAGCATTTAATCCATTTGCAGAAGAGAATCATGTAGTTAATACAATAGCAACAACTGTTATCGTGGTACAGAAAACATTTGACCCCGTCAGTGAGCAAAGATCTTTCTTACACTTGGAATAGTAGTCGCTTTTTTCCTTTCAGGACCCACCAGTGGACTTGCGGCCATTTCACCTTTGGACCCCACTGTAGTGCTACTCAGTTTACGTGACACATCTTTGTCCCATTCCTCTTTGTGTTCACTCTCCACACTGTTTGCCTGAGCTCTTTTTGAATACGAGACAGCAGGAGGAATCGATGGGCCAACTGTCAAACAAAGGTAACATCAATGAGATGGTGCTCTCTGTATCACCTTCAATCAGTCTGCGCTGGTACTAAAAATAACATCCAAGGAACTAATTCAAATAAGATGCTGGTGCCACTTTACGAAACTGAGATATTGTGCAAAGAATATGCCTGAATACAAATGAGTCATCAGTGCCTTCATTGCATAACTTCACACACCTTTAAGCTTAATATTTACTATTTGTTCCCCGTTAATTTGCTAATATGCCATCCACATTGAAAACAACACAGAGGCATACTTTAAGGTTACTCAACTGGCTTCCGTTCAGAAGCCTTCAATGATACAGCGGGCTGCCACCTCATTTGTGGATCCATAATACAATAATTTGTCAATTACAACCAACCAATTTCCCAGCGAAAGTGGAATCATTACCATCAAATACAGTTGCAAAATCAAGGCAGATGGAGGCAGAGTTTTGCATAACCAGCTGGCAATGAATGACATCCCTTTCTAATCATATCTAACCCATTTTCAGAAATTGCTAAATTATTTGCCACACAGTTTTCCTTGTGGCAAAGAGTTCCATAGCTCAGCCTTTCCTTAAACAAAAGACACACATTTGCACCTTCACTCAGACTGCAAGGTGTTGCTGGTTCTGGCATTAGTGCAAACCAAAGGTTATGACATGGCTGGGAAGTCTCAGCTGCTAGATAAGAGTAAAGCAGAGGATGCCCGGATTCCATTCAAACATTTCTCCTTCCACTGGGCAGTTGATCGGTGTATGATACACTTCACTAAGGAATTCCTTTTAGCATCAGTCAGCTATGGAAGGTAAGTGAAGAGAGAAGGGGTTTCTGGCTGCTCCCAGTTCACCTGCTCCCAGTTCACCAGTTTCTGGCTTCCTACATCATTCATGGTTCTCTATACTGGGACACTGTCTCCATCGTTTAAAGCAAATCAGATTTATTTTTTTTGTCCAGTGTTGTTGAGACTGCAGTACATAAGTCACAACCCAGAATATCAGAAGCAAATAGTCATCTCCATTACCGAAAAGCAACGTTCGACAAGCACAAAGGATTAAGAGATTGTTTGCTTTCCATACAAAAAGCAGGAAAGCCTCAAGTTGCCCACAGGGAACCAATCTTCTGGGCTGTAGACAATGGTTTGCAATTTTATTCAGGCATATGGCTGTTCTCTCTATGGAAATAAACCCATCCATATCTTCTAATTAACCTTTCTTGAAAAAATTACTGCACTGCAGATATCCAAGCTCACGTTTTAGATTCAAAGCAATGATGACAAATACAGAGCAGTTTCCATTATGCAAACAGTTAAAATAGCTACAGACACCAGAATAAATGCAAATGATAATTAACACATCTGTCAACTAACCCAAACTATATTTACCATGGAAGGATCACATGATAAAAGCACCATGGTGTGATATGAAGCAGCGCACAACTAATGCATGAAGAGGTGGCACTGCTAAGCCCAGAAAACATGGCACACAGCTTAAAATTGTATTTTGCTACTTTACTTGGTTGAATGCCATCCCCACCATGTTCACTGAAGCGACGTTGCTTCTGATTGGCTGATATGCTCCGCTGGACCTTCAGGTGAGCAGGAGATTGCATAGAACTGTTGTTGAGGTCACTGCTGGGTCGAGATCTTTGACTCAGGTTACTGCTGGACAGGGACTCGCTCCCCTCAAACTACAAGGATAAGTGACAATTTAGAAAGCAAAGCCATTTGCATCTCGATTTTTGAGACAAGAGTTATTTCCAATGTCACAAAACTCAATACAACATTTGCTATCACAGGGATGCAGACTGGGCACTCTCTGCAGTCACTTTGGCACCAATCCTTTTTTCCGTTTTCCTTTTTTACACTGTAAAGCAAACCCAGAGCTTGCCATTAGCAGCAGGAATGCAGTTGGCAGAGAGGAAGAAGACACTTTCCTCATTATGGACAGAAGAATTTTAAGTGGGTAAATGCCAGAGAGGCAGCCTCTCCTTCCACTTTTTATGGCATCCTCCTCCAAGGCTACTTTTTCGTAACAGAAGGAGGGGAAAAAGCATCAAGGGAAAGAAAGATGCAGCTACATTTCCTCAAACTACATGCTAACAGATGTAAGGATACACAATCACTTATCATGATTTTATGTCGTGAACCCCCCTGAAATCTACAGGTATAGGGTGGTATACAATTATTATTATTATTATTAAAATAAAAATCCTTATTTATGCATCATACAGATATAACCAGTCCCAGAATTAACTGACATTTGTGAAAGATTTGACCCAGTTGACAATTGTTGCTGTAATTCACAGGTTGTCAATCTATGCCACCATGGCAGGCCACACCCAAGTGTTTGGTGGAACCTCAAGCTCACTGGCAGAGATGGAGTGTAGGGGTGGGTGGGGAGAAAGCACAGATTGGAACAGGAAGACAAGCGACAAAACCAGCACCGCAAACAAATGCTGTCACTACCATCTTAATCATGCTCCCCACCTCAATTATTATTACTAACGTTTAGTAGGATTTATGAACCACTTAATCAAAGAATTCCAAAGCAAAACAATTATTTGTTTTTGGATGGAATGGCTTTGCTGGTTTATTTGGTTTTATAATTAACTGTTTGGCTCATTTTTATAGGCATACAGAATTGCTGCAAACATATAGATTAACTCAGCAAAATATACAAATGGATATACACAACTTGTTCATGTGTCTGGGTAGGCTTGTCAAAATGGAAATGTATTTAGCTGGAGTGCTCGCTTCGGCAGCACATATACTAAAATTGAAATGTATTTAGCTGGCATCTGTAACAGCACAAGGGTGATGCCAGCCCAGAGCACAGGGGCTTCCACACTGGCCCTATGTTGGCATGCATACAGTGGGAGAGGCACCAGCATAAGTAACACAGTGGAGTCATGTTTGTCTGTGTGCCCAATGTCTTGGATCAACCTTGCTCTCCCCAGTCCCTGCTGACCACTGCCACAGGCATGCAAGAACCAGTGGTGGGCCCTGCCTGGGCCCCCCCACTTTTCTTAGTTCAGGTGACTTTCAATGTATGCAGGGATTACGTTCCAGGGACCCCACACATACGTGAAATGCATGCTTATGAGTCCATGCTAGCAAAAATGATTGATGCATAAACTCCATAAACTCAGCAACCCAAAGAGTACATATGCTTGTCAATAAGCATGTCTCAGCATTGTGTTCAATTCCAATCCAACTTCAAAACTAGCAGATAAATAAAAAAAGCAACTATAAATTACCTCAGGTGGTTTTCTGCCTAGGAGCAGATAAGTAGCCATGACTTCGTCATATTTTTGGTTTACTAAAGAGTCGTGAATTTCATCTCTTGCAAAACCCATAGTGACCATTATATCTATCAAAAACAAGACAGCTCAATTTTATTATTGACAAGACATATTTAAAATGTGTCATTAGACAACTTCTGATATTTTTTTTCATCCACAAAACTTCTACTTAAGTAATCACAGTAGAATAAAGTAGGAACCTAGAATACTGTTCACAAATTTTCTCTAAAATATAAAAAATTCACCCGACAGACCAGTTTCACAATGCTTGCCATGTTCCATTACCCTCTACTAGTTAACATTTATGTAATGGCAACAGAGTCTGTACCCTAAACATATACAGTCAAACCTTGGTTCTCGAACTGCTTAGTTGCCGAACAAATCAGCTCCCAAACACCGCAAACCCAGAAGTAAGTGTTCCAGTTTGTCAACATTTTTCGGAAGCTGAACATCCAACATGGCTTCCGCTGGAGTGCAGGAAGCTCCTGCAGGCAACTGGAAGCCACGCCTTGGTTTTCGAACGGTTTCGGGAGTCGAATGGAGTCCCGGAATGGATTAAGTACGAGAACCAAGGTACCACTGTATAGAATTGAGATCAACATAAGATAGGAAATAAGAGATTGGATTACATAAACATTCCAATCCTCCAAGAATGGTCCAGATAATTAGGAATGTGACATGGGCTAGCAGATTCAGGTTCAATTCATTTTCTTTTTAGCACCAAACATAGTTTCTCATTACCAATGGATTAAATAACCCACCAAACCATGACTGAAAATTATTATAAAGTGTGTTTTATCCCCAATTCTGGTTAGGAGGGCAAATGCAAACCATTGTTTCCTACTGGAAGTGAGAGGAAGAGGAGGATAAGACTATGAGCTTCCTGGATGTTGTTGATCCTCCATACCATAGCATGTGAACTGGAACTAATGACGTGGCAGTGAGAAAAACAGGTAAACTGAGACTAGGCTAATTCAGGAAGATATATCGGAACTGTTCAACATTCACTATATAAAAAAACCTTGGGTACATGGCAAACTAATCCACAGAATTAGCAAAACATTGACAAGCATTTTTCCCTACTGTTAACCATGAATCTGCAGTGCACAGCGAAAGAGATGAAGAACTGGACTAGGGGACTAGGGAGAATACAATACAGCTATAGATTGGAACAATTGGGGTAACCTATTCTTACCTATTCTTTTGGTGTCATTAAAATCTGGTTCAGGCTCAGTGTATGGCTTTAATTCTTCCTCTTCATGACCAACATTCATCCATCGGTCCTTCATTATTTGCTAGAAAACAGAGCAAAACTGAATCATTGGATTTTTTTTTTTTATCGTCCCCCAAATCAATACCCAGTTAGTGGGGAAATCAGCATGTTTATTTATTTAAAATATAAAAACTGCTTTGAAGCATAAGTGAAAAATAATCAGTGGGGACCAATCAGTGTGCAAAAGACATCTTCAACTGCTGGTTAAATAAAAATGGGTGCTGGACAAATGGACAGGGAGTTACATAAAGGAGGCCCTATTAACAAGAAGGCTCTATACTTTGATGCTTCCCATCTCACCCATCTTACTCTTGAGCAGCAACCCTGCAGAAGATTTTAATAGTTGGACAGGATAATACAGGACCGAGTTACTTGTTGAAGCACATTCTCCCATACCAACCACCCTATCTGTACCCTGTGATCAGCTGGTGAGAGGAAGGAACTTCTCACTTCCCTGCTGGTATGCACAGTTGGTGGAAGCTCCGCAGCGTTTGTGCTGTCAAGTGAACACTTTCTTATTTTCCCAGGCATTTTGGGTAAATCAGCGATTTCCACTTGTTGAGTTTTTTATTTTCTTGCACTGCTGTATTTTACTGTTCATTTTTTTTAACGATTATTTTTAATGAACGTATATTCCCATGGTTGTCTGTATATTTTGTTAACATGTTGGAAACTGCTTTTGGATCAGTATGATGTGATGAAGGGTGATCTTTAAATTTTGCAAATAAAACAAAACATGGGGAAAGTTCTCCTGACCCTAAGTGGTTTAGGATTTTATAGGTTAAAGCACTTGAAAATGTGCCTAGAAATAAAATGGTAGCCAGGTTAAGATCTTGGAATACTGAAAAAACATTTTCCCTACTATCAGTACAAATCTGTCCCTGGGTTCTGAAGTAACGAAGTTTCCAAACAGTCTTTAGAAAGGCCCTCTTAAAAACGCATTATAGTACTTCAATCTGGATGTTGGGAGAGCACAGATAACCATGGCCAAATCTTGTTTTCCAAGAATAGCCACAGTTGGAGTACCATCCAAATTTGGTTGAAGGCATATGACTTCTACTGCCAAAATTAAATTGGACCCTTCAACCCCAATGCACAAAGCAAAGAACAACTCAGGTCCAAGGTTACAGATAGGTAGCCGTGTTGGTCTGCCATAGTCAAAACAAAAAAAAAAAATTTTTTCTCCTTCCAGTAGCACCTTAAAGACCAACTAAGTTAGTTCTTGGTATGAGCTTTCGTGTGCATGCACACTTCTTCAGATACACCGAAACAGAAGTTGCCAGATCCTTCTATATAGTGAGAAGGTGGGGAGGGGTATTACTCAGAAGGGTGGTGGAAATGGGTGGTTGGCAGATAGCTGAGATGAGCCTGTTGACGGCTCTTAACGACTGCAATAGGTCTTACAGGAAAAAGCAAGGGGTGAGAAGGTGAAAAATGGCTTTGTCATGTATAATGAGATAAGAATCCAATGTCTTTGTTCAGACCAGGTCTCTCCAGGTCCAAGGGTTAGTGTTAGCCATGTATTATGAACAGAAATAAATTTGGGGAAGACCAGTAGTTCAGTGATAGTGTGGATGCTTTGCAAGCAGAAGATCCCCAGTTCATTCTCCAGCATCTTTACACAGAAAGTAGCCAGTTCTGAATGAGATGGACCCAGTTTGACTTGGAACAAAACAGCTTTCTATACTCATGATTAATTCACCACAAACAAGTCAATAGTACCATTTTTGCAGCCTACAGACTATTTTAGGTTGTCCATTCTCTCAACTGAAAATATATTTTAAAATTATCCATAAAAATATTAACAATATGGAAGACAAACTACCATCTAAAGTACGTTGAACTACTTTATTAGCTTCTATCTGTATCTACAAATGTTGACTTAATAATAAACATATGTTTTTGGGCTTTCATGCTGAATCCATAAAAGGACCAAACATATATAACAGCTTAATTTTCCTTAAAGGAGAATTGTCCCCTGCAATTTACCTTTCCTTCACATTCAAATGAATGAGCGAAAGCTGCTGATATTTCGGCTACAGGAAAGAAAGACTTATTTTGGGAACTGCTTCACTTCTCAGGAGACAGCTCCTATTTTGAAAGGATTTTTACAACAAGCCATTGTTCTTTCATGCCCAAGCAAAAAGCAGAAGTGCTGCGACACCTTACGGATGAGCTGTTCAGAGGTTTTGCAGACTGTGACCTTTGAGTGCACACACCCGCTCCCCCATGACCAATTTCCCTTTGAAGCACTGAAGCACTTTTTGTTCTCCTGCTTTTGGCTAATGTCTATGCTTCAGGATTTTGTTTTAGTGGGTCGCACAGAAGCCATCAGCTTGCAATGCTTGAGTACATTAAAACATATGCTTTCCTTGCTCAAGTTTCTGAGGAAGCATTATTGAAAATTCTATGTCCATAATAGATTCTCTACAACAGCAAAAAAAGGTGTCCTTATCAAACTTCATGTTCAAGATTATGGGTGAAATTCAATGCTTATCTTATTCTTTGAATGCTGCTGTTCTATTTCTGGAATGGCTTTTAATCCACTGGCGGTTAAACAAGACAGCATAAGAAGGGCCTGCTGGAACATGCCAATGGTACAGCACCCTGTTCTCACAGTGGCAAAATGGGATTCCTCTGAGTAGCCCGCTACCAAGGCCTGATTGTAAGAACGCTCTTCCCAGCAACCAGTATTCAAAGGCATGCTGCCTCTCAGATTGGAGGGACAAGATAGCCACAAATTTGTCAGATCCTATTTTAAAGCTATCAAAGTTTTTGGCCATCACTACTGTATTTTCCACGCCATAAGACACACCTGACCATAAGACGCTCCTAGTTTTTTAGAGGAGGAAAGCACACACAAAAATATTCTGAATCAAATGTTGTGCTAAACTATTTAAAGCAGCAAAGCAGGTGGCTCCTGTCCGCTTTGCTGCTTTAAAACGAGCGATGGAGGAGGGAAGGAAGGGGAGCCATGGCTCCCGTCCATCCCCCCTCCTCAGCTTGCTTTAAAGCAGCAAATTTAAAGCAGCAAAGCTGGTGGCCCCTGTCTGCCTTGTTGCTTTAAAGTGAGCCAAGGAGGGGGGAAGGACGGAGAGCCGCCTGCTTTAAAGTGAGCTGCAAAGGAGGGACGGACAGGAGCCACGGCTCCCCTTCCTTCCCTCCTCTGTGGCTTGCTTTAAGGCAGCAAAGCGGACAGGAGCCGCTTACTCGTCCCTCCTCCATGCAGCATTCGCTTCAGAAGACACAGACATTTCCCCTTACTATTTAGGAGGAAAAAGTGCGTCTTATGGAGCGAAAAATATGGAACTTCATTTGGGAGCGAGTTTCATAGCTTAAGAAAAGGAATTGATCTTCTCCAGTTTCCCCTTCCCTCTGGGGTCCCCTGTTCAAGAGGGTTGAGAGACCCTCCAAAACAGCATGGACACTACTAGTGAAGGAGGAACCAGAGAAAGTAACTTCTCTTCTTACATTGGACGACAAATCAGACAGATCAAAAGGATTTCACCCTGTGCTATTAGAATACAGTTTTGAGTTTTGGAACACAAGGAAGCCAGACATATTTTTTGCCTTTTTAAAGAAGAATGACATCTGGACAATTTAAATATAATGAACCCATGTTCTGTCTGACCACATATGTAGCAGTATTCCAAACTCCATCTGAAAAAGTGCACAGCTGAAGAATTCAGACCTAACTGAAAGCAAAGTGTGAAATCTTTTCAAATATTATGCTCTCAAAAATCGCTCAGGAGTATTTTAATTCTCCTCTTAAATGTATAAAGTAAAATGCATATGAAGTGCATGGTAACTTAATGCTCCTTAGGCAACGTATGAATTAAGCATACAGTGCTGTCTCTTCAACTTTAGTTTGGCAAAGGTTGCTAGTGAAAGACATACTGCAGAAACTGTATATTGCTACAAAATGGTCCTAAATAGTTTCACTGTGCAAACATCAAAACACTGATAAAGCCTATAACTAAATGTATTAAATTTCATTAGGACATGAAACTTAACATTCTAGTGCTATTTTAGATGAGCAGATGCCAGTCAAAATCACATCTTAAGAAGATCAGACAAAGGCTCAGATAGAATCATTTATCTGACACAATACCCATATATAACACAGCACTTCACACAATTACTGAACAGTGGTTCTGCAATGGCCTTTTACCCCCTGAGACAATTGCCCTGTGTTTCACAGGAAGACAGAGACAGTTCCTCTCTTCTATAGCATTCATGCACTCTGCTTTGAACACAATGTCCTGGCAAGAACCCATTTTTGAACCAGCAACATAAAATTCTTCTAAGGCTGTTAATAGTGAGACAGTATTAACCCGGGCAGGAGGGAACTAACACAGCATTACTGGGCATAACAGGGCCAAGTTCCCAAAACTGTATCTAGGAGGATTATCAGTAGAAAACACTATTTAAAAATGAAAATGAACACAACCTATTTATAAATACTGGTGAAAAGTCAGCACAGTGCACTGAGATCTCACCACACACTGGCCATACAATTTAAACCTATAAAAGTAAGAAACTTGTTGAAATCTGCACACCCTTAAATCTGGCATTCTCAGATTCTGTGCACTGTTCTTCTGCCAAGTTTTGTGCCTGTGCTAGGCTGTTACAAAATACAGCAAAACTACAGAGACCTGAACATTAGTATTACATTTTTAGTCAGCAGTATCCTTTGGACTCAACCATTTTGAAGTTTGTTAAGTGAATATTAACATCCTTGAGCTGACCTCCTGTGATCCTAATTACACCATCCTATATAGACAGGAGCCTAACAATGACTGCTACACATCAGTGAAGCAGAAATTACTCATACCCACATTCCACTGGCAAGCTACCAGACACAGAATTATTCAGTACAGAGTCACAGCTGATCAGGGGTATATCTCCCAGCTTGTGCTCAAGTGATCTATGTCAGAAAGTGATTATATGAGATTAATTTGGTGGAACACCATCTTCAGCTGCAAACGCAAACCTATGAAGATGAAAGAAAGGTCAACCGATGACTAATACACATTGTACTTCTCAAGCCATTTTATCATCTGCTGTACTTTTATTGGGCATTAACAAGCAGTAAATCTTCCATGGATGCAAAGCCCAGAGGCCTAGGTGACTGGCTGCTTCAACTTGCTGGAATTAATACATAACCAAAATATTTTTTTTTCCAAATGCAGCTCATCAACTATCATAGCAAATGGGAAACAGGTACTCATATGGAAACTGCTTCTTTTAAAACTCAGCTGTCTTTACTATAAAAACAAGATTACTTATGAATCATTGGTTTTTGAAGAACAATTAATCTTTCTTACACTAAATGCACTAGCTTTATCTGTTAAATTAGTACAACGGACAAGGACACTGTTTTCAGCAGAAGCACAATTAACTTAGCATTCATTTCATTTTTTGTGGAAAGGAGTGATACAACTACATGGCTACAAACACCAGCATTTCATAGTTTGAGACAATAAACAGGATATTGTATCTTTGTGTGCATAACAATAAATATCTGAGAATATTTTATAATTCACATTTCAGACAGTTTAACATGATCTTTGTTATTTGTGCTTTGCTCCAATCCCAAATTTAGCTGTTTAATCATATGCTGTTCATTTTGTCGGACCATTATTATGTCAAGTTACTGAAATTCTAAGACTTTTATAAGAGCTTTCACCAGATCAAAGAAATCTTAGTCAAACAATTACACAAATTTGTAGTTAATTGCAACCTCCCAAATTTGCATGTATAAAAAGGATTACTACAGAAAACAGCTCTTTTTTTAAAGATAATGCACACACTTTTCTAGCAGGCTCCATATTGGAAGAGGCATTCTCTTCTACGAAAGGGAGAAGGGGAAATTGATATTCTAAGAAGGTGCATGCTACCTATAGCTTTCCTAAGTTCTTGCATTAAAATGAGTTAATTAAAAAAAAAAATCTGCCCAATCAGAAGCATCAGTTTTGGTTGATCAAAAAGCTTCTTTTTTCACACGTTGACTACAGCCATACTGCTGACCAAAGGACTGGAGCAACTCTCTTGTGTGGAAAAGTTTTCACATTTGGGGCTCCTTAGTTTTCAAAAAGGCAGGCAAGAGGGGACATGACAGAGGTATCTAGAAACAGAAACAGTGGATAGACAGAAGTTTCTCTCTCTCTCCTACTCTCCGACACATATCACTAGAATCCAGGGTCATCCAATGATGAATTTCATGAACCTCACCTGACAAGTCTACTGCACATGTTATAACATTCCCACACAGAAGACTGTTAATTGGTAGAACTAACTAACCAACCAACCTGCATTTAGACTGGTATTATTTGCAAAAACTGGCTACTATGTCCCATAAGCTCAGGATGAAACCTTACATGTTTAATCATCACACATGATATACACCAACTTGTATTTATTTCCTCCAGAAAAACAGCTTTCATTGGGAAGTTTTTTTAAAAGAAATAAAAGCTTTAATTTAACAACGTACTAGGATCCATAAAAAGCCATTTTACCAAGAAAAACGATATTAAAAAAACCAAAACAGTGAAGCAGCCTGTGGTAGCATATTTGGAGAAATGTAGGAGTAGTCTATTCCTTATAGGTTTTGAGTTATTCCAATGAAATACAAAAGAGAGGGGAATGGGGGAAGATCACAATACTTACTTCCAAGCTCCCTCTCTTGATTGGATTCAATACAAGTAGTTTTTTCAGTAGATTTTCACAGTCTGTGGACATATAGAATGGTATCCGGTACTTCCCCCGTAATACTCGTTCTCTCAGTTCCTTTAGAAAAACCAAACAAAGAAGAACATCTACTATTGAGACAGAAAAATTGAAGACTAGACTTAGCCATTTCAAATCTCAACTGTACCTTTAAATTCTGACCATCAAATGGCAACGATCCACTGACTAGAGTGTAAAGAATGACTCCGAGACTCCAGACATCCACTTCTGGCCCATCATATTTCTTTCCTTGGAAAAGTTCAGGGGCAGCATATGGAGGGCTTCCACAAAAAGTGTCCAGTTTGTTGCCTATAGTAAATTCATTGCTAAAACCAAAATCTGCAATTTTAATGTTCATATCTCCATCGAGAAGAAGGTTTTCTGCCTGAAAAAATGAGAATAGAATTTTAAAGGTAAGTATCAACATAACAGTATGCCATAACTTCATTACGAGAAGAACTAGTCATTCTACAGAGCTTTGTGTTTTGCTATACGTTACAGCATAACAGGCAATCACCAGTACTGAGAATGCAGAATGTTCTGGAACGGCAATTTTATATAAGATGGGATCTAATATATATCCTTTCATGATGAGAAGAGGGCAGGAATTTTTAAAATCCTGTATAGATTTTGTACGATTTAGCCGACAGTACACCTGCTGCCATCAATGGGACATATGTACACATATCAGACACAGTGCAATCCTATGCATGTCTGCTCAAAATAAGTTTCCTTGAGCTTAATGAGCCTCACTCCCAAATACGTGTGTATAGGATTGTAACCTAAACAGCTACAGAGATAATGTTGCCCTGGATCTTTGGAGAATGGAAAAATCTAAAAGAGAAATTAAAATAATGACTGGACTGTTTAGGAATTAAAAAGACACAGGCAAAACAAATGAAAACTCATACAGTGATTCCTATATGAAACAGAACCAGGTTTTTCTTTTGTCTTTCCCTCTTTCCTGCCCCTTAGCCAGCTGACTCCATAAAATGAATCAGGTCTAATGCCGTCTTCTTTAACAATTATACCTTAAGATTGCTGTTGGCTCCAAAGGTTTGCTTCTTCAATGTTAAGAATGTGCACTCCTCTAGATTCAGATTGTCTCACTTAACGCTCTTTCAGCGAATCTCACTGTTCCTTAATCATTAAAAGCATTTGCGCTCAGGATAACTCACAGTGACTTCTATCTCTAAAGGATCACATAGATGGGCCCATAGTCAAAGGCAGATTGATGAGCAGCTTTCAAAGCACTGAGAGCTTGAAGCAGAAGCTGAGCATGACACAGAGCCTGTGCTTAAGGTTCACTTTGAGGGAAGAGTAAAATGAATTTGGCAGTGACTTTCTGGGATAAACTGAAGAAGGGAAGATACAGCAGAACAGAGGGCCAAGAAGCCAGATGCTCTATGATGGTACAATGAGAGATGAAAACAGCCAAGACAGTGGTTTTCGAATTGGAAATAAAGATTGTGGAGAGTTAAAAAGCAGAAGACGCTTCATTGCTGAACTTTTTACAAAGAAACACATACAGATGTGCCTTCACATGCACGCACGCTTGGTCATCAAGATAGGGCTCTCAATGGAGCTTCTATTTTATAGCTGCAAACCATTATCCACAATCATGAGTAGAATCAGATTTGCTGACATGGTTAGCAAAAACGTGTGCAAATGTAATACTAGTGAAAATTAGCTCTAAAATTTAAAGGGGGGGGGGACTTATATCCAGAGGGAAGGACTGCATGGTAATTCTAAAGCAGGCATGGCCAAACTTGGCCCTCCATCTGTTTTGGCACTACAACTCCCATCATCCCTAGCTAACAGGACCAGTGGTCAGGGATGAAGGGAACTGTAGTCCCAAAACAGCTGAAGGGCCAGGTTTGGCCAGGCCTGCTCTAAAGGAATTGTTATGGCTTAGAATAAGAGAAAGGAACAGCATAAAGCTGCAAGGCAGCATTCCCAATCTCCTAGGCAGTCAGGAGAAGAGGCAGTATGATGACTGCACTGAATCATAACAGGGTGGGATTAAAGTTTCCCTGGACTGGAGACTAGGAAGATTTGGGCAGTGAGTCCCACTTTTCTTCAGGGGAAGAAAGGACTCATGACTTACATGCCTGACAAACATGGGGAGAGACTAAGCAGCAATTTATTATATATTTTACAAACTTACAAAGTGGGCAGAAAGAGCACATAAATTGTTCTGCTTCCATGCAGTTTGAGTTCTTAAAGGATGGGAAAAGGCGCATACCTTGAGATCACGATGAACGATGCACTTTTGATGACAGTACTGCACAGCAGACACAATCTGAAATAAGAAATCTGGTTAATAAGCGAACATTTAAGAACGACTCCAAGAAGAATGCTTAACATTTATATAGTGAAGCAGATCAAACCCTACACTTCTATTATCTTCTTGTAACCTCTGCAGGAATCTTATGAGGTTGCTACACTATTGTCCCTTATTGCAAGTGGAACACTGACAGGGAGAAAGAATGGCTTGCCTAAAGCCACCAAATGAGTTATATGCAAAGGAAAGATTCCAGCCAGCGAATCCCTGCTTCATAGTGGTTCAGCCTGTTCATCGCTACACCACAATAGCCCCCACCAGCTCCAGAAAATGTATTGGAAACATGGCATCAGGTCAGAATACATGCAACGTTTATTCCTTTGTCAGCCCTTGAGTGCAAGCTTACTTTCCACACAGTGGTAACTACGCAAAAAATCAAAACCCAGAAAGCCATTATTAGTTAATTCGGGGGCGGGCGGGGGGGGGGCGTAACTGCCTTGTGCTAGAACAGTTCTGCAAGTACTCCCCTAAATTTTGCAAGCAAGTGGACTGGGGTGAATATGTCAATCAAAATGAAGGAGTCTTTTGTTTACGACAAAAAAGTCCAACTTAATCACATTTTTAAGATTCCTATTTACTGTAAGCGATATTAACAAAATATGCTGAGTTGCTGCAAACTCATTATGTGCTTCTGAATGCTCTCCTTGGTGCTGAACAAGTTGCCCAGGTTCCCCAAGAGTAAATTATGGCACACACACAAGCATTAAAAGGCATTTTGTTTTCAAAGATCTGAAAAAAACTTGCAATACAATCAAACTTGCCTGAAAGTCAAAAGAATGACCTTTGGATCCAACCCACTGAGAATATTCCTAAAGCATGCTCTAATACTTAAAATACTTAGGAACTAAAGCAACGGGCCTTTCCGCACTAGAGCTCTTTAATCCCGCTGAAGTGCTGCTGTTGCACAATAAAGTGGACTTTTCCATACAGCACATAAAACAGTATTATTTCCCCATTTAAACCATCCACATGGCAAAGGGAGGACTGTAGAAGGTAGAGAAAAGAGAAGAGACTAATTTCTGAAGGATTTAATTTTTATTTTTAAATGCACCCGCAGGTATGCACCCGCACAAAATAATTAAAATGAATAATTAAAATGAATAAATTAAAATGAATAATTAAAATAATTAAAATGAATAAAGCAGGTGGAGGAAGGCAGAATAAGGCACCAGTGATAGGTAAAAGGTAAGGTAAAGGGCCCCTGGACAATTAAGTCCAGATGACTATGGGGTGCAGCACTCATCTCGCTTCAGGCAGAGGGAGCTGGCGTTTGTCCACATGACTAAACCACTACTGGCGCACGAATGCCAGTACGCACGGAAACACCATTTACCTTCCCGCCGCAGCGGTACCTATTTATCTACTTGTACTGGTATGCTTTCAAACTGCTAGGTTGGTGGAAGTTGTGACAACACAGCAGGAGCTCACCCCGTTGCGTGGATTCGAACTGCTGACCTTCTGATTGGCAAGCCCAAGAGGCTTAGGGGTTCAGACCACAGCACCAACTGCATCCTGCACCAGATACAGATCTTCCTTGTTCTACTTCTTGGAGGCTAAATTCTTTCCTGCCAGTGGCTGAATATCCTTCCTTGTCATTTTTCTCCATTGAAAATTGTGCTGCCTCTGTTTCTGTCTTTTTCCTCTCTCCTCCCAGCCAAACTGTCCTTTGCTCCAGGAAGAGCAGAGGACTTGGTGCTAGTCAGTCTCTCTTGATCAGGGGTCAGCAAACATTTTCAGCAGGGGGCCAGTCCACTGTCCCTCAGACCTTGTGGGGGGCCGGACTACACTTTTTTTGGGGGGTGGGAATGAACGAATTACTATGCCCCACAAATAACCCTGAGATGCATTTTAAATAAAAAGGCACCTTCTACTCATGTAAAAACATGCTGGTTCCTGGACCGTCTACGGGCTGGATTTAGAAGGCGATTGGGCTGGATCCGGCCCCCGGGCCTTAGTTTGTCTACCCATGCTCTTGATAATCAGTGGTGTGCTAGTAGAAGTATCTCCATCAGTGACCCGGTCTAATTTTCAGTAGCATTCCCCTTCCTATCCCCATATAGCCTTTATACTGTAACTTTCTCTGTGCCTCATGGTTGGCTATACAGTGCTACCTTGGGTTAAGAACTTAATTCGTTCTGGAGGTCCGTTCTTAATCTGAAACTGTTCTTAACCTGAAGCACCACTTTAGCTTATGGGGCCTCCCGCTGCCGCCGCGTGATTTCTGTTCTTATCCTGAAGCAAAGTTCTTAATCCGAGGTACTATTTCTGGACCTGAAGTGTCTGTAACCTGAGGTACCACTGTATCTCTAATGGCCAGTGTTGTGACTGACTTGGTCTGCCCCCCTTCTCCTTCAAGACATTTTTATTGCTCAGTCCTACTGCATATTTGCTCAGGGTCGTCTTACTCCCACATAACTGTGTGCTGAGGAGAGTGACCAAGCTGATAATGGATCTGGAAAACAAGCCTTATGAGGAACGGTTGAGGGAGTTGGGTCTAGCTGTTAACCAAAAGGTTGATAGTTTGAGCCCACCCAGGGATGTCTGTGGGCAGGATGCCTGCATTATAAAGGGTTGGACTAGATTCCCTTCCAACTCTACAATTCTATGACTGCAACCTTCCTTAAAGCAATTTCAACCTGTCCTAGCCTTCCTACCATCAAGCTCTTTTTTATGACTTAATGTTTTTGAAGATTTGGTAAAGAAGAATTATGGGGAGAGGAGACCCAAATCATTCATGGCTGTAAGTTCCCTAAGCAAAATTCCACAGAAAAGTACAGAAGTTGGGAGGGCTGATGCAGGACTGCAGCATCCCTGTACATGTCAAAGAGCAGGCATCTGCAAAAAGATAAAAGAGCTGTACTAAAGAGATCTACATCTGTAGGCACTGTGTTCCTGTTCTGTTCCTTTGTAAAAAAAATAAAATATTTTTTTGATGTCCCCAAATAGATGAAAGAAGCACAGGGAAAATACTAGAGGGCCACTGCTGGATAATAAGAGATTATGTCGAGAAAAAATATGAGCGAACCAAGTCAGCCATTTCACACTTAATACCTAGTGTGAACAGGATCTACATTTCCTGCGCTTAGTTCACAACACTAAAACGTATTTTTTATTGAAGCCAGTATTTCAGGTTCACTTTATAAGACCTTTTTTCTTACCTGTCTAAATTTTGCACGTGCCTCTTTCTCTTTCATTCTTCCATGTGCCACCAAGTAGTCAAACACTTCTCCTAAAGCAGAATGGAACAGAATTATATTGCACAGGTTTCCCTGGTGACAAATCAAAGGGCTTGTCAGTCAACTAACTCGTTCCTTTAGCAGATGCCAGCACAAGGACTCTAATGCAAGAGGGCTTTCCCCCTTCAGCTTCCCCGCACCCTCCCAAGCTGCTTTCTGACTTATACTACCACCCAACCTATAACTGAAGCTTTAGGCTTCCCAACAACACCAAATTTATGGACATGGATCTGTTTCCTGAGATGTGTTCAAGAAATATCTTAAGCAACTCATAAAAATAGTATTTGGATTATTCCTTGTTGGAAGGAAAGGCCGGGCACATAGGTCTTATCAATAAGCAGTACAATAACCGAAGAAAATTAAACTGGTCAAATCTTAACACAAACTGGATTTATTTTAATCAGATTCATAGTTTTATTATAAAAGAACATGTAAAAACACAAGCTCTGACACTTTAACACAATTTGAAAATTTATTAAGCACAATGGATAAAGGAGAAAAATGATTAGTTTCTAAATTGTACTCTATATTGCTTAATGTAACTTACAGCTCTATGGAACTGGTTAAAAAGATATGGGAACTAATAGAAATTTCCCCAACCATATAATCAGGAAATCACTAATGAGAGTATGGGAGAGATACAAAGACTTATTGGAACAAAAGACCCCGTGGTGGCTTTCACCACATGAAGCATTATTGCTCAAACCACTTGGAAAGAAAGGAAAATGGCTCACATATGTTGATTTATTAAAGGACCATGATGGAAAATGGAAATTAAGAGATTATGATGAGATCAAAGACCACTTTAAGAGTTGGTTGCATTATCGACAACTATATGAAACACAGAAAGAAGACAGAAAGAAAGGATTCAGTTATACAAGATCTAGGTTTCAAACGGAAGTGATCGAAGGGAAAGTGAAATTACTGAAGGCCGCATACAGCATACTATTAGAATGGGAGACGAAAGATGAAGAGGTAAAATCAGTTATGATTAAATGGGTTCAAGATAGGTCACAACATTATGATGGAAGTTTGGGAAAAGTAATGGAAAACCTATTTTGGGTTTGGGAAAAATAATGGAAAACCTATTTTGAAATTTGGGAAAAATAATGGAAAACCTATTTAAAATTTACAGATTGTTCCCTACTGAAGGAGAATTACATGAAGATGATGTACAGATGGTACACGACATCAGTGCAGTTAGGGAAAATGTACAAAACTAGTTCAAATATATATTGGAAGTGTAAGGAAAAGGAGGGGACATTTTATCATATGTGATGGGATTGTAATGTAATTTAAAAAATTTGGGAAATGATATACAACGAATTGAAGAAAATGTTCCATTTAACATTTGTTAAAAAACCTGAAGCATTTTTGTTAGGGATTGTAGGGAAAGATCTGCCAAAAAAGCTGAAAAACATCTTCATGTATGCGACAACAGCCGTGAGAGTTCTAATAGCACAAGGATGGAAGACTGAAGAAACCCCAACTAGAGAATCATGGCAAGAAAAATTGATGGACTATGCAGAACTGGCAAAACTGGCATATAAGCTACATGACAAGGATAACTGTGACTTTAAAGATGAATGGGAACTATTTTAACTAGACTGACCACCCACAAATAAATAAACAAAGTGCTCCTCATCCAACCCTTTGATTATTGGAGAAACACAATCCAAACTGTGTGCAGATTAATAACTCAGTTTCTCATCCAGTGTAGGACATCAGCCTTGTCTTTCCTGAGCATGAAGAATTCATTCTTAGCAGAACTTCTACCACTTGAACTTCAAAATATGGGCTCCCAGGAAGAGTTTCTTTTCTATCAGCACCAAACTTCGACACCAAACCTATTATGCTTAACTGCTTTATTTAAACTTAACTCATGTGCTGCTGTGCATGCTGACTTCTCACACAACAGAAAATTAGGCAGTAAACCTGTGTGGACTATACTACTTCACACTGCAGAAAATAAGTCACATGCTGAAATATTCCTCCATGAAAAACATTCCCATACATAGAAATCCAGCATGTCAGGGAGTAGGTTAGGCTAGAACTCTTCTTCATTACATGCTAGGAATACTTTCTGGTTGTTGTTGTGTGTGTGTTTTTTTGGGGGGGGGGGTCGTGTAAGTCTCCAGATGCACTCTGAAGTATTTTTGTCCAGTCAAAGACCTACCAACTCATCTGCTGTAGGTGAGAACTAGGCTGTCCTTTTCAAGGACACAGACTATAAAGCAGCCTACATCAACGAAAGAGATAACTATGTCCTATGGAAACTATGGCTCTTATGCAGCTGAGTGTCATGCAATAGATACCAAAAGTATATCACAGCTCTGAGGTGTTATGCCAGCCCCACTTCCATCTTCAAATTCCTACATTTCAAATCGGCCCATAAAAGTAGAATGGAATGTTTGCTTACCTCCACTGGCATATTCCATAACTAAGTATAATGTTTTCTCTGTTTCAATAACTTCAAATAATTTAACTGCAAGATAAAAAGTTGATAACAAATTGCCTTAGCACAAACAGTAAAGAACATTTTAAAACAGGTAAAATGTTATTTCTTATCTACGTCAAAATTTAATGGATATCCAAGTCAAAGTTTGGCTCTAGAGATGAAATTTGTAGAAGTAAAACCACCCACTTCTCTAGAATCAGTTAGAAAATGGCCATATTTTGTTTTTGCTGAAGTTAAATGCTAGATGCGAAAGTAGAACAACTAAGAACCAGGACACTGCCTATAAAATATATTAACAAAATTATTGTTGTTCAATAGTTTAAGAATAAGTGAACAAAAGCTAAGCATATTGGAAAGGCCGCACACTCAGCTGGAAGGAGTAAAAAAGGGCATACCCTGTATGCAGCAATGTGTATACCTTGTATGCAACAAGCCCTCTGGCCGATTCAGCAACAATAACTGTCTCTGGAACAAAACTGTTCTGCCTTCCTCAGCCAGAAGAATTGTCATCACAAAGTGGGGCTCTAAAGGTGGGGAAAACTAAAGCAGAAAGGGAAAGTTACACACTTTGCAAACCTGCTCTTATTCACAGGCCTCAATTTTTCTTATCAAAGTGGTATCGATTTAACAAAGAGCAATGTTAAAAATCCATATTGATAAAAATCAGTGCTCCATTTTCACAAAACACTACAACCAAATTAAGTCAGACCATAGCTTGAAAACACAGGATAAACAATCACTTAAGGGCATCCCTAAGAGTGTGTTAACAGGACTTCTTGAAAGGCTAAAGAACTAATCTGATGAGTCACTGGCCCTGCAGAAAGTTATCAGAGAATGATGCAAGCCACAGGCCCTACTTGGTGAGAATTTACATAGTTCCAATAAACTAGCTTATTTCCTAGAAGTAAAACATTGTGAGTCAACAGTGTGATGCAGCAGCAAAAAAAAGGTAATGCTATTCTAGGCTGCATCAACAGAAGTATATTGTCCCAGTTAAGGGAAGAAATAGTCCCACTTGATTCTGCCTTGAGCAGACCACACTGGGAGACCGTGTCCAGTTCTGGGCACCACAATTTAAGGAGGATACTGATAAGCTGGAATGGGTGCAGAGGAGGGTGACCAAGATACTCAAGGGTCTGGAAAGCAAGCCTTATGAGGAACACTTGAGGGAGTTGGATATGTTTAGCCTGGAAAAGAGGAGTCTGAGAGGAGATAGGACGAGGTTTTTTTAAGCAGAGGCTGGAAAGTTCTATGCAGTTTTGTGACAAGTCCACTTGACTACAGACAATCTGCTTTGTTTTGGAGAATGTCTGAATACCTCTGAAGCAGCCCACTTCATTTCAGTACTGATGTGTCATCTGAAGTGGGGGCACATAGGGTCCTGAAAGCAAGTGATCCCAAAACCTCTGAAGCGGCCTGCTTTGTATTTAGGCTTCCTCTAATGTGGATGTGGATGTCTTTTTAATATGCATTAGGGCCTTGATCACAAATCTAAAAGTCACCTAGTGAGATTCTTCAAAGTTAGAAGTAAAGGCAAACACAGGAAAAAATTAATATGATTCAGCAAAACAAATGTCAAATCCCTACCAATATTAGGGTGGTTCAAAATCTTCATTATTCGTACTTCTCGGAACAACTGTAAAAAATAGAGAACTATTTTACTTAGGGTGTTTTTTACACATTCTAAGGATAACTGCAGAATGCAAAATTCAAAAATGTTTAAGATGTAGTTTCACACTTAGATAAGTGTCTATGAAATACCAGTGGTAAGTTGCTTGTATAGAGATACTGGATTAGAACCAGACTAGGTTAATTGCACTAAGATCCCATTGGAATAAAGGGGGTCTGCTTCAGGTGATGACTAACGTTTCACTGAAAACTAATTTAGTCAGGATCTAGCCTGTTGTAAGTAATCTTTAGACTCTCTGGGCTTTAACTAATTTGAACCTGCCCAAACTTAAAAAAAAAAAAAACTACACCCAAAACCTTACTGCAAATTCTACCACTATTTGAAGTCTGGCAGGGAATTGTTCTTAACCAGTTTCTCAAACCAGTGACAATGTTCAAAATTGCAGTAAGGAGATCCAGAGAAAGAGATCTGAAGAACTGCTTTATTTCTCAGGAAAGGTTAAAACGAACATACTTCACAAAATGCTTAAACATATAACATACTTTTCTTCAACCTACAGGACACTTTTCTTCAAGAAAGTGACATCACTCCAAATCTACAGAAGTATAACTACCAATATTTTAGAGTTCTAGATCTCAGTGGGACTTAATTCTCCTTTTCAACATACAATACTGCCCAAATCCATTATGAGATCTTGGTTGGCTAAAGAAGTAAGAAATGTAACTTATTTATTTCAGGAATTTCAGTTCACTTATGCCAAGAAAATATGTACCAGCATCACCTCAGGCAGTTCCTACATGGGCCTAGAGGTGAGTGACTTGATTAAAGCTGAATATGGGAGCTACTTTGGAGGCTGCTTAAAATTGTATGTGTTTTATGGCTGCTCCACACAGAAAGCTTTTGGGTGCACCAACTGAACATATGGATCAGCTCCACTACATAGGACATCCTTCAAATATTTCAGAAGGAAGATCATGTTAGTATGGCCCCCTCCTCACATCTGGAACGGAAAGCATCTCTCTATCTCAATGTAAACTGACCAAGGATTCAGGGCATAAAAACTTCAGAGCAATTCAATTGTCCTGTAAAGGCAAAAACAGTAGTATTTCTTTATGAGGAAGAATAAAAATATTTTTATTTTTAAATCACATGGGCCAATTTATTGAAGTGACAACATATTTAACCTTTTCAAAGAAGCATCTTACCTTTTGTAGGCTGGTAGGATTTAGTTGGGTTTTGTCTATTATTTTCACAGCAACCTAGGGATATAAAGAAATCACTCTTTTGAAGGTACCAACAGGTGAGTATTTTTAGGCAGACATTGGCTTTCTTTGGACACAGCACTAAACTATAGTTTAGTGACACATTTACTTTCTGTTCCGATCTTGTGCTGTTTCAAGGAGATGAGAAACTTTAGCTTGTTTTTAGCTAACTGCAGCTTAGTGTTACTTCTGAACCAAGACAAACTGTGATTAATCTTAACTATGGTTTACTGAAATAAGCCAGTGGCCTGGTTTGCAGGTTATAAGTAGGCAAACTACTGGGACTGCATGAATGCATTGGCTACCAGAGAGGAGTTTACATCCACTTTGATCCTGCCTGGTCCTTCAGCAGGTGGGAACTTAATCCACAAGTTCTGCGTTCAAGGAACACACTAAGCTAAATTCTAAAAGGACCAAGAAGGATAAAGAGTGGCTGCAACCTCTTCCCTGAGAGTTCAGCTGTTTTCACTAAGTTATAGTTTGGCTTAGTGTTACATGCAAACGCAGCAAACCTCAAACTGTGGCTTAGAAAGCTGGCTTGTTTAAAGAAACCAGTTAAATACAATTTAGGGTTCAGATGCTGCTCTAAACTGTGGTTAACTAATCACATGCAACTGTGGATAATTGCAAATGAAAGCAAAAGCAATTGAAACAGAGGAGGGGTGAGCGTAAGCGTGAATCTTGTTCACATAACTCTAAATCACAACTTAGCATTACAAACAAATGAAGTCAATGTAGAGGTTTACAGTTTTAAAAGTTTAAAATATAAGCAGTATTTTACATAGAACACTAGCAAATAGTCAGACAAAAACAATGAAATTAAGCTCCTTGAAACACTGACAATTCCAAGAAAATAGTGGGCCTATGAACATGTTTAGGGGGCTTCACGGTGTCAGGCGATGTTTGGTATTTCTGTATTTTTCGCTCCATAAGACACACTTTTTTCTTCCTAAAACGTAAGGGGAAATGTCTGTGCATCTTATGGAGCGAATATGTGGTCCCTGGCAGTGGCAGAGCTGGGGACTTTGGTTCCCAGAGCGGCAGGGGCGTGGCACGTTGCCCGTGCAAGCGTCCTAATGGCGGCGCCCGCACGAAGGGGTGGGGAGAGGCGAGGTGGGGGAAGAGAGCTTTAGAACACTTATCCGAGGGGCTCTGTGACTTGAATGAGAGCAGCCAGGAGCCAGCACGGAGGGGGATCTTTCTCCCTCGCACGCTCTGTCTTTTTTTTCTTCTTCTTCTTATGGAGCGAAAAATACAGTATTTGGAAGAAGTCAGCCTGATTATACTGCATACACAGGCCCATCCACATTAAATGTTCTCAGAGCAATTTGTTCTATCCACTCTGTCTAATACAATCTATTTACAGAGGTTTCTTGTGCTGGCAATGTCAGTAATCTGCAATCAGTGTTGTATTCCAGCCAGCAGCAGAGGAGTGGGGCAGGGAAGCATCGCTTCCTATGGCCACAGGTGGTGATTTCCCTTTTTCTATTATTAGCGTTTGGAAGCAGGGAAATTAAGAGATTTCAGAATATTTTGAATTTCAACGTGTTCATTTCTATAAGTAAAGTTAGAGCTTTCAGAGAAGATCTCCACTCCAAACCCTTGTCCACTCTTGTCTCCACACAAATATGGTTTACCTTTTGATCAGGGCACAACTAGATGGTATAGGAACAGTATCCAACCCTAGGACCTTCTGATCTCCTATAAAATAGGGGGGTTCAAGGCAGCATGGATGGGGAAGAGAAGTTTTTTTTAAAAGCATTTATAAAACTTTTTCCTTTTTGTGGGGTTTACTTCCGATCTTACCACCCCACCGCAAGAAAGACAGCTGTTTCGGGGGAATCCTACTCTTCAAATGCTCTTGTTGTATCTTAAAATATCTCAATTCCAAGCCTGCCTCTTCAAAGAGATTTAGTAGTACACGTAATTCTGCCCACTCGTCTGCTGCCCTGATGTCTCATTTGGCTCTAAAAAAAGCCTGTTACATATTCAATCACAGAACTAGAGAATAAGCATATTCATTGCAGAAAGACAAGTGTGAATAAGGCAACACAGGCTACTGTTACCATGCAAAAAAAGACAAACAGCTTACCTCTCTACCAGTAAGAACATGTCTAGCCAGCTTCACTTTAGCAAAATTTCCTTTTCCTATTGTTTTTAGTAAGCGGTAATTCCCAATGTGAGGATGGTCTTCATTTGTAGACGTGATTGAGTTTCTGCAACGGGGTATGTTTTGTCTGCTACTTGATTTTGTGGGCTGGACATGGGGCTCAGTATATCCGTCAACAGATGTGTGCTATAAGAGTAAACAACAGAGCAATGTTAATCTATTTAGGATTAATGAATTATAAAACAAATGTTAAATGGGAATAGGAAGACCCACCTCACAATATAGTTGTGAGTGTTAACAATCAATCAAAAATGCTCTATAGATGATTTCAATCACAAAAATTTCAAACTTAGAGTGGTGTGCAATGCTAGTTCTACGCTGACTAGACTCACTGAAGTAAGTGGAAATGACTAACATAGGTTAATTAAGTTCAATGGTTCTGTTCTAAGTAGTTCTTAGTTGACTACAACCCTAAGTTTTCTATCTGCTTTCATACTTGGCCTATATTTGAAATGTACAAAACTGAACAGTGCAATCAATTCAAGTAAATTCTTTCTTTTTAAATAACAATTTATTAATTTTCCAAAGATAACAAAAAATAAAAATAACAACAACAATACAAAAACAAAACAAATTGACTTCCCTCTAGTCCCTTCCTTGGTTCCATTATATATCAATGTACTGCATGTCCATTGATAATTCAAGTAAATAATTTTACTCATTAACTTTTGCTTTATTTAAAATTTGACCTTTGTTCTTTCAATTGCAGCTGGGAAGTGAGGCACTTTCTTCATTTCAATGTAATACTCCTTGAACCCTTTTTGCAAACTCAGGAAGTCACAGACTGGCCCAATGACGGGGAAAACAAGCAAGCAAGCAAGCAAACAAACAGCAAAACAGCTGAACATTAGCAAGCATTTTTCACAAGCCCCTACCTATAAATATATTAGGGCTTTTAAATATTTTAGCAATCCTTAAAAGTTATAAAATCAGTTGTATTTTCCCCTAATCTTTTTTCCAACAAAATAGACATAAATACAACTATCAGTGGTAACCATACAGTATAACAAATGCACTGGAAAAGGACACGTAATTTAAGGTACCAGATGTCCCCTGTTTCCCGGGGGCAGTCCCCGGATTTACAAATCAGTCCCCATACAAAATCCTATCATTCCTACTGAAGTTGAAAAGTGTCCCTGGATTCATTGAAAAAAATCTGGTAACCTTAAAGTAATTGCAAAGTACATGCAGGAGCTACATCAGTTACAAGGTATTTTCCAAGGCCATGCTGTGGTTAACAACAGCCTGCCTACAGCCCCAAGTGAGTAAAAATAAATTTCCTAAAGCTTCATCGCTTAAGAAAAAAAAGTAATGCAACTTTTTTTTAGTATAAGAATTTTATATCACTAATCATATTCCCAGAGTGATTTAGAAAAATAATGTAAATACAAAAAAATAAAAATGCCACCAACTTAAGAAGATAGGTGGTCTTTTTAAGTACTTTGGAACTAGTGATATCAGGACAGGATGATTTGTGAATGTGTGCACCAGCTTTCAAGAGAATCATAGACTGGGAAGATTTCCTAAAGGATGGGAGGGAAATTGTTCTCATTTCCCATTTACGCAACTCTCCCCGCCCCCCCAGGGAGAGTTGCCTGGTATCCACTTTGGTATCATTTTGGTGGTAGACAAAGACCTTTCAGTTCTCACAGACTTAACAACGGTGGTAGTCTAATCAGCTTTTTCATTCTGCAATGTTCTTGTAGGTTTTATTTGTTCTGTTTTACTGACACAAACTACCCTGAAAATGTTTATAATGAAGGATAGCATGCAAATTTGTTAAATAAATGAATAAACAAGTGACAGAATTCTGTACAATTATACACGGTGAATTATTATCCACCACCGCCTTGGCATGGCCAATGTTCCTCCCTCAGTTATATGAGGGAGTTATATATCCCTCAGTTATATATCCCTCAGTTATATATCCAGAGCGTGATGGAGGTTTCACCTGGGGGTATATTGTGAGTGAAATTGCCACTCCTCCCGAGTCCCTCTGTCACCAGCGCCTAGCTGCAGCTTGTTTCTCCTTCAGCGCACTGGGCTCTGGTGGCAGAGTGACGCTTTGGCCCCGATACCGGTCCTCGGTGATGTATCGACACATTGCCCAGGCCTACAGTACAGGATGCTGTTGTAAACCATTGTGAAATAATTTTATGATACAGCGGTATATACATATTTTTATAAATAAATAAAATAAATATAAGAACTTGAGGGTAGCCAGTTCTCTCTCGTAAGGCTTTCTTATATTCTGAGCTGCAGAAATGTGCACTCAGCATCTGAAGTACTTGTCCACAGAGATAGAAGCAGGAAAGCAGAAGAACTGAAGTAGCTAAACAGACCTCTTTTGCATATTATGGCTTTCTGAAGTCCGGTTCACTTAACATAACTTTCTGGATTGATTTCCCTCCCACCCATCACCGCCCCCATTTGATTTCCCTCCCACCTCCCAAAATACATGCATCATTGCCTAAACCATACCGGAATGCCATATCCTCTACTTCACCCTAGTAGAGGAAAACAGCTGCTCAAAAGAAAGGCACGGGGAAGAGAGACAAGCTTTGTTTCAAGCGATGGGATACAAATTTCACAAATGTGGCTTATTTGTCATTATATCTCTAGCTCTCACTGTCATGCCTTCAGGAAATATTTTACAGCTTTTATCTGCAATGCCATTGGCCATATGAAACGGGGGTTCAAATATTTTGTATTTATGGGCAAAGGTAAATGGAGGATGTTATCCATACCTGTTACGTTACCAACTAGATAAATGTATGAGGCACATTCCCCCCCCCAATATCTTACAACCCTTTAGTGCTGTGTGACTGTTCTTTCAGGAAATGGACAGTTTATACTGAGCTTGGCTTTGACAGCAACGAAAATTTAAGTCCAGCATAAAAAGGGTTGCCCTGAGCTCTTGGTCATTTTATTTTATACTTAATCTTTTGGAGGCATTCAAGTATTGTGTTAACTCTAGAAAAGATTTAATTTGCTTTAGCCTACAGAAGAGGTGTTGCTGATGTTGTAATTCATTCATCAGTTTTATGTTCGTGTGTGTGTGTGTGTGTGTGTGTGTGTGTGTGTATGTGTGTGTTTTAATTCTTGGATTGTGAAAGGCACACAATAATTATCTAAGCTTGCATTTGAACAAGAAATGTTAGATAAAGAAAAGTCAAAGGGGGTCAGATTACAATCTCCAGTTGTAGCCCTATGGAGAAATTAGTAATTTACTGTTATGTATTGAGATAGATACTCAAATAAGTTTTAAAATGTACCAGTAAAAAGAATTATGACTGGTAATGTTTGAGGATGGGAAACCTAATCTTTGCAAGCACTTACATCTCTGGGCTTAATGTACTGATTCACCTTGAGGTTCATCTTGAAGGACAGCAAGAGCTTGAAACATTATAGGGTATCAAATCCATTACTTTGTACCAGTAACTAACAGCCACTTATTTTGTTGGACTTCTGTTGGTCGTTTCTCCTACCCAGGGATGTGAATTCCACATTTATCCTTCACAATCAAAACCTGAGAAAGAAAACTGTACTTACCAACCCAGTCCAATAATTCAGGTTTTGCAAACGGAATACTATGAGGACACGTATATTTTACAAAACATATTTCATGTTTAAAAGCTTGTACTCTGGCCAGAGGTGGATTTAGGGAAATGCAAGGCGCAGAATTTTGGCTTTGCACAGGGTACCAGTGAAAATTGAAAGACCAAAGTCTGCCCCTCCTCTGGCCTTCAACTCACATCTTTCCTGTGTGGATATTGAAACAGAGGACCTGCCATTACATGGATTATGAGAGCATAAAATGCCCATTATAGAAGAACCAATTCCTTCAGCATTTTTTTGAGGTTATGTGTTACTATCTTCACATCAGTAACTAAAAGTATACTACAATGCTCCAGTATTTCCTTTTTAGCAAGTACCGTATTTTTCGCTCTACAGCACTCACCCGGCCATAACACGCACGTAGTTTTTAGAGGAGGAAAATCCGTAGGCATGCCACCTGTAGGCATTTCCTCCATAACACGCACAGACATTTCCCCTTAATTTCTAGGAGGAAAAAGGTGAGTGTTATGGTGCAAAACATACGGTACTGCATAGTTTTGAGCATTATAAGTTAAACCCCCCCCCCCAAAAAAAGGTGTAGAAACAAGAAGTTGGTTAAGATGGGTATCTGGAAGACCTGCTCAACCACTACTTTGCCCCTAGGGTAGAACCCAAATGTGAGATTAGGAACAAGCTCAGGCTCGTTGTCTTTCTCCCCAGGATAATTGAATGATTGACCTGGAAGCTTAAGTGCAGATGGGGTCAGGTGCAATGTTTATCAGCCGCATCTAACAGGCCAGCTGCATCTGGAAATCTAAGACCTTGGCAATGTTTAATAATTCCTTAGAAAGCATGCAGATCAATCACGGTCATTTCTTGTCTGGGTGTTGTCCTTCAAGACTGTCTGGAAGCAACAGCTGTGCAAAATGGTATGGCCAGTGTTACATGTTCTCTAGGCTGCCAGTTTGTTTCTAGGTTCAATTCAACAGGCTCGTTCCATCCTTTAAATCTTCCAAATGGCGTGAACCTAGCATACCCAGCCTGCAAAGAACCTGCTCCCTTGACACTCCCTGGGCTTTGAGATCTTCTGGACCAAGTCCAAGCTTTACTTCACTAGACTTTTCTTTTTTTTTGCTTCTTCTGCCTTAACCTTTACAGCATCCTACTTCTTAGCTCCAAACTATTGGCTGTGCGGGCTTTCTGTTGCATCTTTGCCTCTATGTACACACTGCTCCTCTCATGGTTTTTTTCTTTAAAATTTTTTTATTATTGCTTTAATTAGTTTCTGAATTGCCTTGGGAGAATTGTTTTGGAAAGGTGGTATAGAAAGTTTAATACAGAAATATATCTGGCTAATTCACCACATAAAATAAATTTCTGAAACAGCAAAGAAACCTCTATTTGCACAAGAAAGCATGCTCCCTGCTAGACTTATTCAGTTGTCTGTCTTTTCTGATGCTGCCTTTGTATGCCATAGTCCACTTACTGAGGCCACTTCTTAATGCTTCCCATGGCAGCATTCCATATGGTATTTGCTCTGTGCTTATGCAAATCAACCATTTGCATGGTACTTCCTTCACACCTTTGGCAGGGCTAGCGCACACACTTTCTATGCATTTGAGCTTACCATACAACCAAATGTAACATGTTGCACCTTGTCACATGGACAAATATATATTATCAATCTCCTGTTGGAAGAGGCAATCTATGAAGCTTTCGTCAGGTAGGAAGGCTTCAATAGCGACAACTAATCCTACGGCGTACAATATATAGTTTGTGTATTGATCTTTCACATTAATCTTATTCTTTTCTTTTAGCAGAGACACTGGAGAAGGGGGGGGGAGGTCAAAAGACCTTTTATACAGTCATTTTAATATCCAGTGGAGCTCATTCCCAAAAACAGGGAAAGATGCAAGGCTAATCAAAGGAGCTGGGGCCTGAGCTTTACTTCTGTGTAGGTGTGGCTTTTAAGCAAACTGCTCTAAATTTACTCAGAACAGATGTATCGGCTCCTGGGTCTAACAGAAAAGTATACTTGCTAATGTGGCTGGACTGGCAATGTGACAACAGTAAGGAGGTGAAACCTGTGCAACCAGGGATAAGAGTCAGCAGCTCCATTAATATACAGATTTACTATCACACTGTTTTTCTACCAGGAGACAGGTGGGACCTCCTGTTGACAGCAATACTTCTGGATTGAAATTGGCTGAGTGCTGCAGAAAACTGATTGGCCAGTTGAAAGAAATGTCTCCCTGAGTCTGTCTAAATTAAAATGGATTTTGGAAGGATTGTAGGACAAGGGAAGAGTATGGTTTTGAGATTTTTAATTGTTTGACATTTCACTTGGTAGGATTTAAGTCCAGATTGCCCTAAGGGACCAGACTTCACTGACTTTAATTGGGGAGTAGGAGAAATGAAGACTGGAAACAATGCAACCAACTGAAACACTAGAATTCAACAGTAGCAATTCATTGTTGGTAGTCATGTTTCAAAGGTTGTTGTTGTTTTTGTTTAGTCGTGTCCGACTCTTCGTGACCCCATGGATCAGAGCTCGCCAGGCACTCCTGTCTTCCACTGCCTCCTGCAGTTTGGTCAAACTCATGCTGGTAGCTTCGAGAACACTGTCCCACCATCTCATCCTCTGTCGTCCCCTTCTCCTTGTGCCCTCAATCTTTCCCAACATCAGGGTCTTTTCCAGGGAGTCTTCTCTTCTCATGAGGTGGCCAAAGTATTGGAGTCTCAGCTTCAGGATCTGTCCTTCCAGTGAGCACTCAGGGCTGATTTCCTTAAGAATGGATAGGTTTGATCTTCTTGCAGTCCATGGGACTCTCAAGAGGTTTCAAAGGTATCCTCTCAGTTAACAATGTACACTACTAACTTGGGGGACCCTCAGCAGCACATTGGCCCTAATTCTGCACATTGGCCCTAAATCTGCCTCTGGATAACAATACAACCCTGTAAAAGATTGAAGAGTCTTGAACATAAAGTGTAAATGAATTTCTCATATATTTCAAAATGTATGAATATATATTTCATTCTGTCTTTTTGTTTGACAGAATGATGTCCCTAAGGGTAATCCTGCCAGAAAGTATGGAAACTGAAACAGCTGGCAACTCAGTTATTGCAAAGGTTGAGAAATTGTTAGCCAATTTCTCAATCTTTTGGGGGGAGAATAATTGGAGTGTTGCTATAGCCAAGTGTAAATTCCTGTTGGCATTACAACTTCACATATGGACTTGGTGCTGATCTGTAATTTGTGAATGCAGAGTAAAGTGCAATATGCACAGGGTCTTGTTTTGGAGGTAGTTATTTGCGAGTGCCTGTTAATGAATTTTCATGTTACGTTGGTCACAATTAATTTGCCAGAAAACCCAGCTTACTCACAGTTTTGACACTCATCTATGAAACATTAGATGTGTGTATATATTGCTGCAGACAGAAAAAATATTCATGGTTTCAGAGGATAGAATTGTCTAAGTTTCAGATAAATACTTGAGGTTGCAAAACTTTTGTGTGTGTCATGTCTGTTAAAACAATAAAAAGAAAGTTCTTTAAACTCTCAGTGGCATACTTCTTGAATATTTTTGCAGGAAAGATCAACCCAGTTAACAAAAAAAAAGGTAAATGGAAATCAAATAATATTCGCTAACAGAAAAATATTATGTAAAAAAGCTTGTAAAGGTTATGTTGGTCACTATGGAATTATCCTACCACCATATAAATATATGGTTTAAAAAAATAAGAAATGGATCCTCAAATACATGTTTAGGTTAAAGGTGAGCCCTGGATTTTTACTAAATTGAAGACCACTGATCTAAATTATGTGTTCTAGCATTCCATATCAAAACCAAACACTCCCCCCCCCCAATTACTAATGCTATTCATTAGTACAGCTGCTATACTAATGTTTTGGCAGCTAAGATCCCAGTAAAATGAAAGAAATACCAGAGTTTTGATTCTGCTGCCAGATTTGTCCTAGTGAACCCCATGTCCTCATTTGCAAGACATTCAAGATTAGATTTGTTTTGGAGAGAGTACATATGCAAAAGCAGTCATGTAGAACCATGCTTTTTGCTTGCTGAGTACAAAGCCAGAGATTATTCAAGTAACAGTTTCCTGGAAGAATATAAATAAAACTTGTCAAAGTGAAAGCCTTCTGCTTTATGTAAAACACAATAATTAAAAAGACCATGCTTTTTTGTTTTTGACTTCTCAGACAGACAGAATAACACTGACCAAAGAAATATACGCATCATACAGTGGTACATGGGGAATCCTATTTTGATTGCCTGGGGCTAAAAAAATGAGATTGAGGAAACTCAGCACCAGGTCCTCTGCTACCCATGATTTAAAATTAGACTAAACAAAGCCTAGTTACAAGGTTAACTTTAACCACATATAATTTCATTACAGTCGTACCTTTTGGAACGGATTCCGTTCAACTTCCAAAATGTTCGGGCACCAAAGCATGGCTTCTGATTGGCTGCAGGAAGCTCCTGCAGCCAATTGGAAGTTGCAGAAGCCCCGTCGGATGTTTGGCTTCCAAAAATAGTTCGCAAACCAGAACTGTCACTTCCAGGTTTGCGGCATTCAGGAGCCAAAACGTTTGCGAACTAAGCTGCTCAAAAACCAAGGGACAACTGTACTGTTGCAATGCTTAAACAGTGGTTAAGATCTATGGGGGGAATTCGCACTCAAGAGGGGAGAGGTTGGGGAAAGAGGACATTACCACAATCTACTCCTGGTGTGATATCCACCATCTTGAAAGTGGACTTCCGATTGCACAATGTTACTTCTTCTTTCTCTGCTCCTCCTGCAGTCCTCAGGGAGGACTGTAAAGAGGAGGAATGGGAGTCCTATTGCATGCACAAGCAGAAGTTTGCTCCATTTGTAGATGGACACAACTGAATACCAACCACTATGTGTGTACTGCCCAGTAAGTCAGACAATCTTCATTTATCATTTACTAAAAGGTGAAGATACTTTGATCACAATGTAAAAGATATTTCGACGGTTAATACTCAAAAAATAGTACACTCCATGTCTTCGAAGTCCTGTTTTTCTGGCTGTTCTTATCAGTTACAAGTATAAGATTAATATACCGTATTTTTTGCTCCATAAGACGCACCAGACCATAAGACGCACCTAGTTTTTGGAGGAGGAAAACAAGAAAAAAAATATTCTGAATCCCAGCAAGAGGGATCGCTGCGCAATGAAAGCAGTGATCCCTCTTGCTGTTCTGGCTTCTGAGATAGCTGCACAGCATGCATTCGCTCCATAAGACGCACACACATTTCCCCTTACTTTTTAGGAGGGAAAAAGTGAGTCTTATAGAGCAAAAAATACAGTAAAACCTGTATTATATCCAGTGTCATACAAGTAGATTTTGCAGGTGAGGATTTCAACCATAATGGGCAACAATCATTTCAATTGTGCCCATCTATGTGTGGAATAGAGTTTGATCATGCAATGAGGTTCTCCCTTCCTTGATCCCATACTGTGGCCCTTTTGCTCACACCCCAAACTGTTTCAGAGGGTTGGGACACATGGAGAAATACAGTTGACTGTTGTCTGTTATGGTCAAAATCACCACCTGCATAATAGCAGCTCTCTCAGTGGCATCCCATTCTTATGTTACACTTTCATTCACAAAGCTAATGTTAACTTAAGCAAGTCAATTTTGCCACTTAAAAGTTCAATTACAAAATAGATTTCTATCCTCTGCATCTGGTATGTGAAAACACAGACATTGTGACTACAATCCAATTTCAAGTTTCCTGGTAGTAAGTCCACTGAAATAAGTTGACTTACTTTTGAGTAGACGTGTATAGGATTGTGCTCTAAGGCAACTGCAGCTGAGGTAATTTCATATTCAACCTAAGTCATCAGACAGTTTATAGCACAGAATAAACGACCTAATAAAGTGATGTCTGACAAGTTTCACCCAAGCAAGAAGGGAATTCAGGAAGTTCATCAGATAAAAGGTACTCAGTCCAAATATACATTTGGTATGATGCAATGGAAAGAGTTTGATTTTTTTTAATTTTATTTTTTTGAAGACCTGAATAACTCCTGCTAAATTAAAGGTGTCAGACTGGGATCGTGATTAGGAATGCCACTAGAAGAGAATTAAATTTGGTTTAAAACACCGTGTGTGTGTGTGTGTGTGTGTGTGTGTGAGAGAGAGAGAGAGAGAGAGAGAGAGAGAGAGAGAGAGAGAGTCAGTCTGTTTTAATTCCAAAAACACCACCACAACCCACCCCCCCAAAGGATTGTCTTCCTCTTTAAATAAAGGGGAGAACTATTTTGTCCCTTATTTGTCTGCAAGGATGTAGGAACTGGGAACAGCGATTGCCGCTTATACAGTGAAAGTGTGTGAGTCATGAAATTTCCTAATTTGGAAAAACTTAAGCTTGTTTTATTGTGTAGGAGGACAGGAGAATAAAATGAGGATGTCTTTGGCAGGCTGCTCAACGCTAGTACAGCACAAACTGGAAGTCTCCTTATTCATACCCTTAAAGTTACTCAAAAGGCAAAATAAATGTACTGATATGAAATTCAAATATTCTATGTGAAGACAGGCTTTAAGTAACTGGCAGTAAAATACAGGAACACTGTCATTCTGATATCCTGGTGATATTAAGTATCAAAAGCATGGTCTTTCCCACGGAGAAGTGAGCTTTCACCTCACTGAAAACTTCAGATAATAACCCAAAAACAACTTTTCATAGTTGGATATGGTAATGTAGTTTAGAGGTGTTGCACTGAGGAACCCACCTGAAAACCTCCACTGCTAAAAGCCAGAAAGATCACAAAGTGAAAGCCTTCACACTGAATACCAGTCACGTCTGTTCTAGCAGTTATAGATGATAAACTCATGTTTACTTAATGGTACTACAAAAGCCTCCAAATAATTTGTGAATATATTCTTAAAAAGATGAAGTTTGATCTACACAGAAGCAATCCACCAAAACCAGTGTTGGGAACCGTTGGGAGGTTCTGGATATTTTTAGGGAGTTAGGACTAAGGCAAGACATTACTGTGTAACTTGCTAAATACCAATCATTATGATAACCATAAAGCAGGCATGTCCAAAGTCCGTTTCGGGGGTCTAATCCAGCCCGCTGGTTGGTTTAATCCGGCCCCCTCAACAACTTCAAAAAAAAAGGTTAGCTTTGGTTGGCCCTTTGGTTCGCCCTCATGGCCCTTCACTTCATCAAATCTGGCCCTCTTTGAAAAAAGTTTGGACACCACTGCTACAGGTATGCTCTCCACCACACCACACACATCTATAAGCAGGACAACAGTGTCCCTCTGTGCACCACTGCAAAGCCCTTGTCAGTGGAACCTGAGCCATCTAGCAGCAAATAGGGTAGGACAGGCTTCTTCTTCACCACTATATACTATGGTACCCCATACTGCAATGCTTCATTATTCCCAAAGGGCTGAATATCATCAAATCATGTATATGCAAGAAAGTGCCACACATGGGAACACCATTTGCATGCAGCTTAAAACTTGCCACTGACAACTGTGGTCGCAACTGTGGTTTCTTCAGCAGGAAATAGATTCTTCCCTCCAGACTGGAGTCCATTTATTTTGTATATGTCAATGAAAGCTGTTCACGTATGAAAAAAAATGAGGCTGAAACAAAGGACACAGATGAAAGAACAAAGCTTCCTAGCTGGACAAAGGTGCTGTGACCCCAGTGTATTGGGCCTGTTATGTCCTCCTCAGCTATTTCCCAGAGCACAACACATTTACTTGGCTACATACCCTGCAACCTGATTTCTCAGCTAATATCATGACGATCTGAACTTTCCTTGATATTCACAGCTTCCCCCGCCCCCCACCCAAGTATCAAATTTGCAGGAATTGACTACTAAGGATATAATGAGATGGGAGTGGCGGTTTGCTTTATTTTTAAGGGAGATTGCATAGTCCCATATGTAAAATAGATACAAAAGCAAATACTACACCACTAAGCAAACAAATATTAAGGGAAAAAAGCTACAGCAACATAAATATTGGAATGAAGCCCATTTATAAACAGCAAATCAGGACAGATGGAGTAAAACTAGACTAAGGTAATTACTGCACGCAGAGGGTGAAAAACCATTTACATGAGATTCCCCCAACTTAGTACAGGAATTATACCATTTGAATATTCTCTCATGTGGCCTCTAATCACTACCTGCAGGTATTTTCTAGTGCCACTATGGCACTGCATTCAAAGCATGCTGCGTATGTCTCTAAAAATGGCAAAAGTTACAATTACTGTACTGAACTTGACAAAGATGGTGCTCACCCCCACACAATGCAGCCTTCCCCACCAAAGCTAAACATGTGAAACTACTACCACACTGGTTTTTAATAACCAGATAAGATTATATATACATTTTTAATGAAATTTGTTAGCACATCAATTCTAAGGGTTGGAAAAATTCCAGGAGCCCAATCACCTTAGCTACTAAATTCTGGCGCAAATGCTTTGGAACTGGAAATATGTATGGTTGTGATTCTTTTATTTATTTGATAATGTGATGGAGGGCAGACAAGAAATATATATTTTAAAAATTGCTCTAGCCTAGCAACAAGAGACCAAATTAAGGTTGTTACAAACAGCTATGACAACTGAGGAATTCTCAACTAATGTGAGGACCAATATATATACCAGCAGGACACGTTTGGCCTTTAATGTTCTGTACGAACCTGGAAAAATGCAATTAAATGTAGGTTGTTACATAAACACCACTGTTGTATGCTTTAAAAAGCTAATGATCTAATTACGTATATTATTGTTGTATATGGTAGACCCAGCTGGCTAGCTCCTGCACAGACCCTGACAGAACCAAAGCCAGCAGGATTCCAAAACTCTGGAGGATTTGCTGACTCAATATAATACAGAATCAAGGCATTGTTTACAGCACAGTGGCATAAGTAGATGGTCCTAGACAATTGTCAGGATACTCATTAGGCTCTGGTTGAATTGGCTTCCCTTGCACAGATAGGGATGAAGTCGACTGAACTGGAAACATGCCACCAGCACTCAACCCAGGCCTGACCCGTAGGTTACCGGCAGTTTTATGTCAACTGCTGTTTTACAGCTGCTCCCACCCTGCTCAGCTATATTTGAAGGAAATAACCGTATGGATAAGTAACCATGATGCCAATACAGTTTTGCTCAAGCGGTAAGCTCATTCAAACACGTTCGCTTGGGTATCGGAGAACCCACACCACAGTGACTCGCTTGCTTCTCCTGGTACCATGAACATACTGATGACGGAAACACCTTGATGAGTAGGGCAAAGACGATATGCTAGCTTACTGTCAGTCTCCTCCCCATGCCACCCCTCCCTCCTAGTAATCAACATTGATGCACCATCAGGAAAGCTGGCATAGTGGCTCTGCCCTGCCTGGCGTGCAACTTCTGGCTCTTTCATACTCAGCAGCAACAGCAGCCATGAATACTGCTGTCTTGTCACTTTCGCTCCTCTACTTTGGTGGAAGGAAAGAAACTTGGAATGCAATTGTCATGATTCTTTCATATGACTCTGCTGATAGCTTGGAACCCTCTCTCATAACCAGGGAAGAAGCGGGAGCTTGTGCACCTGCAACCCAATGAATCAGACTGTGATGCCCTCATCTCATTGTCCTCTCCCACAAGCCAATGATACAATGGACCAGCCTGACGATTACTATATAGAAACATATACAATAGGCTTTCCCATCAGAAGAGAGGACAATATCTTCTTCCGGATTTTAATGGACTTAAATAATTGATGAACACTTCTACAATAACTGCAACTACTTCAGAACATTTTAGCTTTATGTGGATCATGTTGCATGTTTTATGGTGCAATTAAAATAGGAGAAACCAGAAAAGCACATGTGCGTTTGAACTTGTGCTATGACAAGATAACCTTGCTGCACAATTAAGATTTATAACACAATACTAAAATCTTGCATTTGAGTTCACATCCTAACTTTGACCCTGGTTTTAATCTGATGCACTTCAGTTTTGTCACAATATAACAGATTTCCATCCTTGTAAACAAATATCAAGAGTGCAACTTGTACAACATGTTGTTTCCATATAACGTTTTTTTAGGATGCAAGTCAAAACAGACCATGCATGCTTGTTCTTCACAATGAAAGGATAAAAAAGCAGCTGAAATTACACTACCTACTGTAATGGAAGGGGGACTTTTACTTTGTTCCTTCCATAACTGCCAGTCTAGGTAGTTCAACCATGCAAGGGAACCTCTGATGGACTGCCACCATATTCCCTCTACTCCAAATGGAAGTGAGACCAGCAGGTACAAGGCAAACACTTTTGAGGGTTAACAGAGGGAGCATTCAGCTTATTTGGACTTCGCAGTAGCCAATGATAGCTTGCTTTTCTCGATCAAACCCCACTTATACTGCAAGTAGAATGGACTAAATGGTCTATGCATGTAGTCATACCCCATATCGTGTTCCGCTCTATAACGAACTTTCAACTTACGAACGTGGCAAACCCGGAAGTGTTTACTTCTGGGTTCTACGCCTGTGGAGAAGCGATCTACGGGCATCGCGCACATGCAGAAGCACTTGATCACGCCACTCACATGTGCAGAAGAGGCGATCTAGTTGCAGACTTTTTGGGGTGCAAACTAGAGGTGCCACTGTAAAGGGAAAATCTCTTTCAGTCTGGCAGAAATGCAAACAAGTCCCAAACAGCCAGTTTTAATGAAGTTTATTAAGAATAAAAAGCAAGAGGACAAATGGAAGAGGCAGAATGTGTTTCGGTAAAGAGTTCAAGAAAGTAAAGGGTTTAGTTCAAGTCTAACTTATAGCAGCTACTTACAAACAGGCTTTGAGTCATCTCATGTGTAGTGGATAAACATCGACAGTCAGCTGGAAGAAGAGGGAAACTGAATAATAGGCAACAGTTAGTTTTCAACCATTGACCCATGTGGGCCTCGATTTATGAGTAGTTCTTAGTTAGGGACAGGGCTTGACACGTTTTGGAAAGCGGAAGATGGGCTATGTGGATTTGTCATCTCTCTGTCACAACTTAACCCATTCTGCAGTTTGTGTATTAAACAGAGGCTGAAGGGAGTCATGACTTGCCCACTTGCAGATGATGGAGGTCTAGATAGAGACTGGGTGATTTTAAAGTGACAGGCTGCCACAAGGAAAGGTTTGTGTTAGACCTACAACTGCAGGTGGTCAGCCTAAGAGCAGGGATCTAGTTATTTACTGATCCTTCCTATAATTTTATGCACCATAAAACAAAGAATCTATTCAACCTGAAGGGTAGAATTTCAATTCAAAACAATGGCACAAGGAAAAAATATGACAACTCAAGCTTACCTGATAAGCATAAATCTTTCTAAAAAGGAACAGGAGACTTGAATGTCATAAAGTTAATGGCGCAATTCACTCTTAAAAACAAAACCTGCTGTTATTCTCTCTCCTAGACAAAGGAGAGGATGGCAATGCATCCCATATCAATGTATAAATATGGACTTCATGCAGCGGGGAGAGGGTGACTATGTTTGCCATCAGAGGATAGTTGCTTCCTCCTGGTCCAGGAGTCTTCATAAGGAAGCTGCTTACAGAAGAACTGTGACTTTTCAGTCTAGATGCAAAAGGGAGGGGGGATTACTAGTTACTACTTACTGCAATTAGTTCTAGGAGTATTTGTAGCTATAAAGTAGCCTTTTGGAAGCTTTGTGCATACTTAATTTTATTTGATATATTTTAAACAAATTGTTAATTATTAAACTTTTAGTGTTGTAGAATCATAGAATCATAGAGTTGGAAGAGACCACAAGGGCCACCGAGTCCAACCCCCTGCCAAGCAGGAAACACCATCAGAGCACTCCTGACATATGGTTGTCAAGCCTCTGCTTAAAGACCTCCAAAGAAGGAGACTCCACCACACTCCTTGGCAGCAAATTCCACTGTCGAACAGCTCTTACTGTCAGGAAGTTTAGGTGGAATCTTCTCTCCTGCAGTTTGGATCCATTGCTCCGTGTCCGCTTCTCTGGAGCAGCAGAAAACAACCTTTCTCCCTCCTCTATGTGACATCCTTTTATATATTTGAACATGGCTATCATATCACCCCTTAACCTCCTCTTCTCCAGGCTAAACATGCCCAGCTCCCTTAGCCGTTCCTCATAAGGCATCGTTTCCAGGCCTTTGACCATTTTGGTTGCCCTCCTCTGGACACGTTCCAGTTTGTCAGTGTCCTTCTTGAACTGTGGTGCCCAGAACTGGACACAGTGCTCCAGGTGAGGTCTGACCAGAGCAGAATACAGTGGTCAGAGCAGAATATTGTAGTGATATTATAATTTTAATTATGTATTCTGGATACTGTATCATTGTCAGCTTTTTTTTGTAAATCACTTTTGAGCACAAATCGGGGGAAATGTGGTATGTAAGTAAACTCTGACTACGCTAAAAACAATTAGGCATGATCAAGAAAATGCTAGTACTAAATAGGCAGTCTTCACATTTGATCATAGAAATCCAATCCTGAAAGATCCATAGCTTACATTTCACTTAATTAGAAACAGTGGGGGATATTTCTTACCAGTAGGACAGAGTATCCTTCTCCCAAACAAATGTGAAAATAGCTGCTAGTATAACTTAACACTGTCAGTATAAAACATAACTGATTCTATAATACAGCTTTGGCATAATAGTGGAAAGGACCAATATTTACCCCAATTCTCTGTTTGCAAGTACCGTGCAATCAACCAGCCCACGATAGGCCAGCCTATTCAATCCAGGCTATAATGTATCACAAAACCACAAAAAAGTAGGTGCAGTACAGAAAGGTGCTTGTATGAGTAACTATTTCCAAACGGCTATATCAAGCAAGATAGTTAGAGGGGAAGGTAAAACTATTCACTTCTGTAATAAGATATTTATTAAGGAAATCAGACGCTTATTTGTTTTCAGTTTTGTTTTCAGTCAATTCCACTGAATTAACCAAACAACTGAATTAACCAAAGTTTACAAAACAAAAAATAAAACCCAAAGTGCAGTTGGGGAGAATGCTTGTCTAAATGAGTGTGTCTTCAGGAGCCACTAGAAGGCCAACATTGATGGGGCATCTTGTATTTCAGCAAGGACCACAGCACTCCACAACACTGGTGCCACCAGTGAAAAAGCCTGACTCCATGGAGATAACCATCAGACCACGGCAAAACTGACTTGGGCTCCATTAGCTGATTATAGTGGCCTTACACAGTTTGTCGAGTGGTCTGTAGCTACTTAGGGCTTTGTATGTAAAGTAGCAGAATGTAAGTATGGTGATCAGCTGTATCACTACTATAATCCTACATATATGTAGGATTGTGTCAAAGTAAGTACTTGGGATTCTATGGCCCCCCAAAACGCCTTTAATGAAACATGCAAATTTCTCCACCAGCATCTGTGCCATAGTACATCTTTGGTAGGTGACCACAGTGTCTTTCATGCCTGGTAAAAACATTTATGTTTAGGGAAGCCTATCCAAGCTTTCATATGTTTTATTCTGTTAAGCTTCGTTTTGATTATAGATTTTTTTAAAAAAAAAATGTTTTCAATACTGATTTTTAAAGTGTTTTTAACTGATAATTTCAGAGCTGGTCTTTGACCGTAATAAATTATCTTATCTATCTTACTGATAATTTCATTGTTTGCTCTTTTTGTAAACCACTTTGAGGTATATAAATATTGTGAAATAAATAAGTAAAAATGACTGCTGTTGACACAGCACTAATGACCCAAAATGCTGCATAGGTAGGTACAAGATGGGAAAAGTTATTTTAGCAGTCAAGTGGTTCATCACAGAGATAACTGCTGCTGTAGCAACAACTCAGATTATCATGATGGCAATGTCTTTAGAACAGGCATATTTGTGCATGACTCTCTGTCCAGAAAATACAGCTGTCTACAGTACTTTGTTAGATACAGTCCTGTGAATGATAATTAGGGCCAGTCCTACTACCATCAGGAAGAGTCATGAAAATTGCCGTCTATTGTATTTATTAGATCATTTTACTACCACAGAGGAGAAACAGCACTTGTGTAGTTTTCTCTCTCAGGTGCCAAATAAAGTTGACTTTGGGTACTATGTACCTTGACATCGGTTGAGGAATGTCATTTGCTGCTCCACCCCAAGCAGAAAAACTTATTAGGCCAACTCTGATTATACTGGAAACTTGCAAGAAAAACCAAAACCAAAAACAGATAGGTAGCCGTGTTGGTCTGCCATAGTCAAAACAAAAAAAAATTTTTTCCTTCCAGTAGCACCTTAAAGACCAACTAAGTTAGTTCTTGGTATGAGCTTTCGTGTGGTATCTGAAGAAGTGTGCATGCACACGAAAGCTCATACCAAGAACTAACTTAGTTGGTCTTTAAGGTGCTACTGGAAGGAAAAAAAATTTTTTTGTTCAAAACCAAAAAGAAGCTGAAATATGTCTCAGGCTCTCAATAAGCCAGAGCAACAACATTTCATCTTGGAGAAGCCATTCTGAAAACACATATTCAACAGAAACATACATTTTGAAGGGCAAGGGGTTCTACTGTAGTTCTTGATGAGTAGTTGCTTATTACCGTAAGTTATAAAGAGTTGAATTAGATAGAGTAGACTAGTGAAGTTGGCTCTTTGCTCCTTCACTATCAAATCAAGAGCACATTCACGTGCATTAACTCCTCTACCTCTTAGGTACAGAACAGATTTTTAAAACGTTCACTCCATAGGTAACTGTCCATATGCATTAATTAGTTGAGTCTGTTGCACTTAATATACCATCAATAGTATCCAGTAGTCTAGAGCTAAGCTCTTATTAATCTATTCACCAGAAATTGCAATCTATACAATACAAAACTTTAAATATATAGTAGAAAATATGTAGAAATGATTTTGTAGAAACAACCTTAAAAATATCAATCATGGGGTTCATGTTATGATCTAACTAAAAATGGCCCCAAGATTAACAACAACTTAATGGCACATGGCCTAAGAAAAGAAAAAAGTCTTAGATTCAACAACTGTCTACAAGTAATTGGAGCCAGGGCTATTTTTAGTCACTGGCAGACAGACATACAGAGGAAACCAAGAAATAGGTTATCAGCAATATTCTAACTGGTAAATGATACCAATAAGTTAGATAATACAAGCAAACAACTCTGCCAGAAAGATAATAAATAATAATAATAATAATTATTATTATTATTATTATTATTATTATTATTATTATTATTATTATTATTTAAAAATCTGTCAAAGTGTGGCAAGTCCATAAAGATAGACAGACTAGTTTGTTCAGCTGGGTACCTTTTCAGATTCACCAAATCCCAAGGATACCACTGATTTGTATTGCAAAATAGCAAAAGCCTGTTAGCTCTGGGGTTTTTATTTTCATTTGTTTTATTTCAAGCATTATAAGCTACCTTTCTAGATATTATCCTCCCAAGAAAGCAAACACTATTACAGCACAACATCCAATACAATGGGGGGGGGAATAAAACTCCCAAAACTAAAAGAGGTATGGACACAGTACATTAGGTTGTAAAAAAGTATAAAACTTGTAGGTGGTCCTGGGTTACACTACACTTCTTCATAGCCATAAGGTCTAAGAACTTACAGCAGTCTTTGTTAATTAAGATCCAGCCACACACTTGGATTACACAAGCTTCTTCCCATGAAAAAATCAAGTGAAGCTGCTTGTCAAAGGCCTCTACCACTCCCACCATCACAGGCATCCCTTGCTCAGTTGCCTTAGGATCTTCTTAGATCAATAAATTTTCAAAGGGTATGTTCCTAGCAGAGATACATGCCAGGGATCGTTGATGCACTGGCCCATGTGAGGGAAGAAAACGTTAAGTCAAATAATCTGCAGAGATCTTAGTGATAGTTTCTATTACATATTTCCCATGGTGGTTACAGCAGGCAGCTCAACTGACAATAAGAGAAGGTGGGTGTTCACGTTCAGGAAACTTTAAGAGGCAATTTTTCCAGGTCTTTTCTTCTTTCTTTTCCCTCTGGGCCCTTGACTTCCACACCCAGCAAGCCCTCCAAGAGACAATGGATACCACACTACTGGGTGCTAAGTGGATGAGCTTCCTGCATCAGCATTGCTCGGAGAACTTGTAGCCCTCTGGATGTTGTTGGATTACAACTGCCATCATCTCTGACCACTGGCTGTTCTGGCTGGGGTTGATGGGAATCAAGAGTCCAACATCATGTGGACTCCCTCCTCCATAGGTGGGTTTCTGCTGCTCTAATTGCTAACTGGTTTTCCCAGTAGTGATGTATGGAAGTGAGAGCTGGACCATAAAGAAGGCTGATCGCCGAAGAATTGATGCTTTTGAATTATGGTGCTGGAGGAGACTCTTGAGAGTCCCATGGACTGCAAGAAGATCAAACCTATTCATTCTGAAGGAAATCAGCCCTGAGTGCTCACTGGAAGGACAGATCGTGAAGCTGAGGCGCCAATACTTTGGCCACCTCATGAGAAGAGAAGACTCCCTGGAAAAGACCCCGATGTTGGGAAAGATTGAGGGCACAAGGAGAAGGCGACGACAGAGGACGAGATGGTTGGACAGTGTTCTCGAAGCTACCAGCATGAGTTTGACCAAACTGCGGGAGGCAGTGGAAGACAGGAATGCCTGGCGTGCTCTGGTCCATGGGGTCACAAAGAGTCAGAAACGACTAAACGACTGAACAACAACAATTGTGCCAATCTCTGTATCATTCCACTTCAGCACATGTGCTGCCAGATCAAGCACTCTTTTGCTCTACTTGTCTTCCCCGTGTACTTTTTTCAACTTTATGTCTGAGGGTGGCTGATATGTGGTTTTCCCGGTTTTTGCTAACCAGTTCTTATTAGCAGTTTTGAGCCAACACCAATGCCATGAGTGTAGTAGTAGATATTCTTAGCTGCAATCCAGGAGCAAGGGAAGTTTGTAGGTAGGATAGCAACCCTATACTCCAGCCAGAATTCTCTGCAACCTGGTTCACCTCCTCTTTCCAGTCTTTCATAAAGAGACATCAGTCCAGGACTAGTTAAATTTAAGAAAAAGAAAGCCCAATAAATCATAGCATCTGGGTAAAAACACAGTTTTATAGAAGCTGCGGAACGATAACACTTGAAAGGAGGGAGGAAAGTTATTTGATTCATTAGCAATGTGAACTTGTTTTACAGTCACCTACTGCTTCTCTACACCACACATCAAAGGAACAGAGATACTTTTCTTCATAATAAAAAATGCATTCCAAAGCAATAGTTATCATTGTAGGTTTATGAAGATACATACAGAAAATTCTCACACATGCGATTTTCATATAATTATGCCCAGCCAATACAACTCTCCCGTGCCCTTACAAAGCATGTTTGTGAGAACGGCAGGACTGAGAGAAGGGCCTCTCCTGAATCACAGAACCGAAGCTGGTTTATATGAGGGAATATGGTCTTTCAGATAGCTTGGACCTAAGCCACAGACAAGTATGACCAATGTCTGCCTTACAGACTAATTCCAGTTAACAGAACATCCTTCTGTGGTTCCCGGCCAATCAATAAAATAATAAATAATTGATAATTGATAATTAATAATATATTATTTCTACCCTGGCTTGGTTTCCCCAGCCACTCTGTTTGGCTTTCAACAGAACATTAAAAACAGAATAAAACTTCCCTAAACAGGGCTGCCTTCAGATGCCAAGAGAAGAAGTGGGAGAAAGTAGCAAACCCAAACTCCCCACTGCATCTGGGAAACACAGCATGGTGCTCTGGTGGCTGTTAACTGAGAAGGACCACTGCCATCTCAGGCCACATGCCAAGTTTCCCAAGTTCCTTCTGCCTTATAGAGCGAGTCATCCTTGAGGCAGAAAAAGTCAGATAAGAAGACAGCCTGGTACAGCAACAACCCAGCTTTCTTCTAGTTAAGGTTGCTTGCAACTCCAGCATTCATCAGTATGCAACTTCAAAGTAGTTGTGGTTGTGTACTCATCATGTACCAAAACTAACAAAACAAAGCAATTTATTTCCTACTCTCCCACTGAGCATATTTCCAGGCATATTTCTAACTCCCAATATTCCTAACCAACTTCCTATGCAGATGATAACAATATAGCCTGCCTCATACCTACAGAATAGTAGCAATCGTTCAAACATATTCTAATGCACAGTGCAAAACCAATTTGTTTCACTTCCAACACTTCAATACTGCTTTGTTCATAAAGCATGAAAAAAGCCAATTTTATAAAATGATTTCTTAATTTTCCAGCCTTATCAGAAATGACCTTCAGGTAGTTATTGTGCCTGGAAAGATTGTAAATTCTGAAATTACATTCACCCCTCCTACATATAAACAATAAAAAGACATTGCAGGAGGGCAATACGAAGGAAGCAGTCTTATCTCCCAATGGACGAAAAAATGCTGCTCTGCAGCTACACACTCATGTTACAGCAATCTATGCATTTCATTATCAGAAATATCTCACTACAGAAGGCTCTATCTGCTCTTAATGAAGTAGATTTAACGTGAGAAAAGGATACCCAAATACCCTAGTAATATCTGTTGAATTACAAAAGATTTAATCCAGCTTCACAATTCAACCATTACCTGCTACTTCCAACCAGAAAGCATGAAGATAACAAGAGACAACCCTGTTTCACTGCAGATTTCGGAGGGGAGGGGTGATTTCAGGATTCTCCTGGTTTGGTGCTTGTACATAAATGTCTTAAAGAGAACGGATTCATGTCTCCCCCATAATGTGCAGATGGAAAAAGTGTGAGATGACATCACATTCATGTTTTCCCTGCCCCTACAAGTGGCAGCCAATTAAGGAGACCTGTAAAACACTAACATGATGTCACTGTCATTTTTCTACAAACACAAACACACCCTGTACTATACATTGAGAGAGGAGGGATGTTGTTTGGTAGTTCCCATACACCCCCACAGCATGTAGCTCAGGACTGAGAGTTCTTTACAACATATTTCTCTAAGACAAGCCAGCAATATTATTCCTACATATTGCAGATAGGAAGCCGATACAAAGACTTGTTAAAACTCATTTAGCAAGATTTCATCTCAAACTCTTAGACACAAAGTTACATCAATTCTTGATGGAGAGGTAAGTTGCTTAGATGCAGCTAAAAACAAACAGCATACACTAGTTTATTTTATTTAACAAAATGTATAATCAATATTGATACCCCAAGGAATGAAATCAGGAAATCAATACGATTATGCTAAGCATAAGACACGTATCAAAGTGCTGTCTATCTGTTTTGTGTGTGTGTGCTGTATAAAGAGTTGCTCTCATGTTGTACCAAGGAAATTCAAGATCCAACAAGAAAAAGGACATTCTGAACTAAATGAAATGATTTTTTCATTTAATGTTCCATTTGAATTATTTATTCTGAGCTCTTATTTAAAGCTTTTCAGAATTTGAACTCCCCACCCATCGGAGTTTTATAAAAGCAAAAGGAGAAATATGAATACATTTGTAGGACCTGTATAGCATACAATATGGGGATCCACGAAGAGCACAGAAACTTCACCACTGAATATAGCAGAGGCTGGATGCCCAGAAATATAGCACAACAGAGAAGAGTTATGTCAGTGCAACACAGATGAGGAAACTGGAAGTGCACAAAAATCAAGGGGAGAAGGCCAGCAATTATAGGCTCTGACTTGACTACTGGATTCTGTATTAATTGATTTATACAAAACCCTCTGCAAGGCCACAAGCAAGAGGGAGGTATGAGTTATAGGCAAAGAACCAACAGCACTATTTCTCCTGGTCCCTCCTTTCCATGAGCCACAGAAAATATTGGCTTTACACAAGCATGTATCTTGAGCAGGCTGTTCCATTCTTCTTCTCTTCCACCTTGAGCACTTAGGACTATTTCTGCCACAACCTGGAATCAAAGGAATGCCTATCACTACCTTTACCTGCTCATTTACTGAGACCAGCTGCCAAAGCTGTCCTCTGGGTATGCTGCTATCTGAGCTGAGGCATGTGGCAATTTGGGATGAATTTTTGGCTATGACACTCCATTTTTGGAACTAGAAGCTTGCCTGGCACCCATGATACTATCTACCCATTGCCAGGCAAAGACCTTTTTATCCTCCTAAGATTTTATATTTTGCTTTATGATGGTGTTCCTTCCCGTTTCTTGTATTTTGTTTCTTTCTAAAATTTTGTAAGCCACCATGAAAGCTATTTTTAAAGGCCAGCATGGTTTTTTATGATAAATATTTTCCGCAACACATAAACTCTTCCATGTGCCTTTGAGGATATCAGTGTCCAGTATGTCTTGACAGCCTAATTCAGCATCACTCAGATAACGAAATGCATATATGTTTAGATAAATGGCACACTCAAGTAAGTAGAGAGCTGAAACCATTAGCAGTTTAAATTATATGTAATTTGTCGGATAAATACAGGATTGGCATATACCTTCCCAAACCTCAGTTATGTCAGGAGACAAATTAAAGAAGGAATGCTTACTTCCAGAAGGTATGTTTATTGCATTTTAAAGCATTTTAATTTATTTCCAGCAAAATAGCAGCTAATCTCATGAGGGGGGAAATGAGTTCAAACAAAAATGAGAAACCTCATTACACACTAATATTTTTAACTTAACATATCCCGAAGCCATCCATCACTGTAGAAGTGTTAACAAAAATGCCACAATATCTCCCATTCTCAAGTGAACTTTTTCACATTCAAAGGATCCAATGTAGTCACACAAAATATGTGTGAGAATGGGCTACAACTCTACGGTTAAAGTTCAGTCTTCAAATGAAACCTGCCCCCCCCATCTCATCTGCAATGGACTATATATGTATTTCTCAATGATGCTCCAAAAGGGTATGGGAGAATGTGATGCTAACATCCAGTATCAAGAAGGTGGTCTACCAGGCTTGCATGCTGAGTACACTATCTCTGGAAGTGAGTTGTGGGCAATGTACAACTGCCAGAAGCACGCCTCAACGCCTTCCACATGTGCTGCCTCAGGAAGATTTTGGGCATCACATGGCAGAACAGTCTCAAACAAAGGTGTGCTCTCCCAAGCCCACATTCCCAGCATGTCTGCACTCCTGTCTCAGTGACATCTATGCTGGCTTGGTCATGGCCACAGAATGAAAGCTGGCAGAATTCCCAAAGATGTGCTTTAGAGGGAGCTGGCTTCAGGAACTAAGCCCGCTGGCAGACCAACTCTCTGTGTTACAAAGATACCTGCAATCGTGACATGAAGGCTGGCAATGCCAACCCCACCATGTGGGAATCTCTTGAAGACAATTGTGGTGCCTGGAGACAGCCAGTCAGGTCATGCATCCATAGCAGTGGCCAGAGGAGGAATGACTGCTGGGAGGAACACAGAGAGAAGAAATGCCATGGTGCATCTGTCCCAGCTGCAACTAAACATGTATCTCTGTGGTCTCTACAGCCACAATAGGTGTTGTAACCTTCCAACGGTTTGACTTCACCTACAAAGGCATACTCATCTATTGTCTCCAGAGACAGACAGATGCCAACACCAAATGTTGTATCCATCACAAAGTGACCTCAATACCCAACACAGATGTCCAGTTGTGTAGATTGCCTCACACAACTGAACTTACTGTCAGATATTTCTTCAGATCTGAAGTTCCCTGAATTAAATGAGGAATAAAAGGTAGCACAGAAATGATATGAGATTACTCTTAGTCTTCACTCAAACTCAAAATTTCAAGACAAAATCTTACCAGATGAGGTTTCCCAACAATCATAAGCTTTATTCAGATGAGCTTTTATCACAAGTATTTTATTGTGTAAAAACAAGTTATTCACTGCAGAAAAGAGAAGGATTCCTGGCCCCAAGCCATCTAGCACTTGTTTCAGAGCAATTTAGTCTGGATCAATTCATTTGGATATCCATGAAAAAAACATGCTATCTCCCATCACCAAGCCACTCTATATCTATTGGCAAACAGCAATTCTAATTTGAACCTGGAATGCTTAAAAACTAGGCCATATGTTCCTCAAGGCAGTGAAAGAAAATATTTAGCAAGAATTGTCTCCCACAACTCCTCTCTTCATATCTGATCCATTCTTTCTTACACAGGAGCAAAGCTAGATATTAACTTTATAAATATAGCCATCCAACTTTTATTCTACATTTTAACCATACCCATTACTGTATTAAACATTTGTCCTTTCCTCAAAAAAGAGATTTGTTTACTATCCCTACCTGTTTTGACAGCTAACTCCTTTACCATCATATATGATATCATTCTTGAGACACGCAGATTTGTTTTTCAGTCTAAACTGTTCCCACATACATCATGTCTGTAGCAGACAAATTATGAGTTTTTTTAAAGCTACCATGAAATAATATCCTAGTATAGAGACAAACAACTTTAAGTTAAATTGAAGATCCAAAGGCTTAATATGCTCTTGCTCTTGCTTAAGTAGCAATATGTCAATGTCCTGGCTCACCCCAGCTAAGGAAAGTATGTGTCTGATTGTCAAGTCTTTATTTACAAAAGAAGCATTTACAGCAACTCCTGCAGTGCTCCAGGTGCACACGCACACACATGCCTCTAGCCCAGGTAAATTAACTACACTTGATCTTAGCCAAAAGGCCGAGAAGCGATAGCCCAGGTAAATTAAGCCCTCCAGATGTTTTGGGACTACAACTCCCATTATCCCTGACCACTGGTCTTGTTAACTAGGGGTGATGGGAGTTGTAGTCCCAAAACATCTGAAGGGCTGAATTTGCCTATGCCTGCTCTAGCCACTAGACAATTTCCCCCCGCAGCAAAAGCAAGGCCCCCTCCGCCTGGCCTGGTTATGCACCAACAATCTGAGACTTCTCCTGCACAGAAGTTGTAGCTGTTCTTCCTGCTTCAAGTTCCTCTTGGTTTTAGGAGGCAGAGGGGTTTTAGGAGACCTATCTGTTATCTGAGCAGCCTCTTTTTCTTCTTCTACCATATCCTGTGTGCCTTCCTGTGTCTTGGACTACCCTGACTCTTCCTCCTCCCCCTGCTCTGGCTCCTGCCTTGCAGGCAGTGTCAAACCCCATAAATCGCTGGTCCCCTCTCCTGAGTCACTCCCTTGGTCCTCTGCCTCTGCCCCACACTCTTCAGAGCCCTGCTAGTCCCTGACAGTTAACCTTGCTTACGGTAAGACTTTAAATCAAAATTTACATGCTATATATAAATTACATGTACAGTCTCCTGGCCATGAAACAATTTAACAAAATATGACGAAGGAGTTTCTAGAGGAGTAATGTTCTATTCCACATTTTGGAGAAATTCAGAAAATTTGGCATAAAACTGTGTATAACAGGTTTGAAAGGAAAAAAGGGTCCACTTCTGCTTTAATACTTCCCTGCCCATCGTTTATGACATTTCTGATCTTTACAGCTGTCTTGGAACAAACTCCTTTCTGCACTAGCAGGGGCAAAGCAACTCCTTTTGTATAGTGATTCCACTGCCCTAATGTAGCACTCTGGAGAATCACAGAATTGGAAGGGACCACAAGGGTCATCTAGTCCAACCCCCTGCAATGTAGGAATCTTTTTGCCCAACATGGGGATCAAAGCCATGACCCTAAGAGTAAGTCTCATGCTCTACTGACTGAGCTATCCCACTTAAAACACTTCAGTGGTTCGTTCCACTGGGACACAAACTCAGTACAATGTGACCAGGAATTGTGGCACTGCCTTCCTCCAGCCCTTTCTGAAGCTGCCTTTCTCTGTGTGCATCTCATGCATGACACATCTCAGTGCTTATGCCCCATCATACCTGTACCTCCAATGAGAGAACCCAGAACACATTCAAACCTATTTAGCCCCAACCATGTCATCTGACATAGGTAATTATTTTAATCACTGGCATAAACAGCCACTATTTCTAGTGGTTATTATTCCTTGCCCAAATCTCCAGTTCATTAAACATCTTCAACCACTTTGCCTTGCCAGTACTTGCCACTTTGGTTATCATGGAGCGACAGTTGGGTAAACTAGCACAGTTATCCTGAGTTAATTAGAGAAGAAGAAGAATCAATTAAATCAAGATTGCAAACATCACCAGAGAAGATATTCACCATCAAATGCCACTGTCTGTTCTATAACGTATCAGAATGCCAACTTTTGCCCATAAGGGTGCCCTTGATAATAATTCATACATCTAGCTGTCAATGTCTTGGTTGCTCTGAAGCCCGGAAAAAACTTATTTAAAAAAAAATCCAGACGTGTATCTGCTAGGGCTCATTCTAACATTACCAAAACAGTGAGGCAGCTGCTTCCCTGTGGCTCCATCTGTACTGCTCCAGTCATGTCTGTATACAGGAAATTACATGAGATGGATTGCAAAGTGATTGTTCCCTATACCACTATTGCTTTACCTGGAGGTAGGCAGCACTGCTGCAAGAAACACATTAATAGTTCATCCAATGTGATTTCCTGCCACATAGCTCCAGTAGCTTAAGAGCAGGCCCGGTCTGTGGAAGTAGTTTTATAATAACAGCTGTAGAACATTCATTTGGCACAAAACCCAGACCTTAGCTTTAGGTCACTAATCAAATACTACTTCAATGCCTACAAATTGCTACTTCTGGTACTGCTGGCACATATATGTTGTGAGAACTTTTCCCAAATCATATCCTTATTTGTGATCCTCAAATACTATTTTGCTTCCTCAATATTCTTTCCCTAAGGCAACCTAGGATACCAACTAAGGTACGGTACTTTCTCCCTCTTTTCAATATCCTCTCCACAAGGCCTGGTTCTTTATTTGTAGTTCCTACAGGTTACCATAATGTAGTTAACTATAACTACTCAAGAAACCCATTTTAAATTGGCTATAGGACTCCAAAGAAAGCTCACTTGAACAAGCCTAAACATCTCTGTGCTTTTATTTGCTTTACCAAAACAAACAAACAAAACCTGATGTTACTGTAAAGCACTGTTATGCATGTAAACTATCAGCTCAAACTTTGAAGCAATAAAATTCAATTTCTCAAGTACCGTACATTATGTCAAAACATGCTGTGTCAAAGCAAAAAAACCTATTCCAATTACAGGCTTGATTGAATATCCAAAATATTATGTTCAGCCTAAATACAAACAGCACCTCTTTAGAACTTACAGAGATTTTTGCCTCTGGAAGGGGTTGCATTTAAGAGCATTGTGGCTAGAGAAACAATGGTCCTTCATTCTTCCTTACAGAAGAAACTGTAGTGAGTACAGGCATATGGAAATATTCTCTTCCAGCACACAATTTGGTTTGCTCTTATATATCCCAAAACCCATCAGGAAAAAGATCTAGCACAAACGAAAAGTAATACTCAAAAAGAATGCCAAGTTGAAAGAGACAAAAAGTAAAAATGAAGAGAAAATGTACTTTAGGAACAACTGCTTGGCCTATTCAATAATTCTACCACCTGCTGACTCACTCTGTGAATATAAGAAAAGGTGGGTGCAGTGGGTAAGACAATCACACTCTTTCTCACTATAGACCTATAATCCGCTCTATATCCAATGTGATAAGGGAATCGCATAAATTGAGTGACACTATGCCTGCATATTTATCTACTGTAAAAATGAATAGCCGGAGTAGCAAAATAATAAAACAAAACAAATTCAACTCACCCAAGGATTGTCAAGTCACAACCAACTGATTATGCCTGTTTCCTTAACAGATCCGACTGCTGTGGAGCAATTTCAGACCCATTTGTTCCAAAAGGCATAATGGGAGGGAGGACAATATTTCCTGGTTGCAACTTGGCAACTACAGCACATTTTTACTCCCTTAAAAATTCATCCAAGGCCTAAATCCCAATGCATCATTGCAGAGTTTAGAAAAGAATTTTAAAAGATGGGGGGGGGTATCTTCCCAATGAACTTTTCCCTAAAAACAATCCTACACATTATACATTCCAATAAAGTTTCACTTCACGGGAGTGTTAGGCAAAGGTTTTTTTTAAAGAAGCGATGAAAAGATCATTAATTAGAGAGCCTCTTAACACTCTTCAAACAAATTGATAGCATTTCTAAACATTCTGGCGCCATTAAAGAAGATATTTCAAAAAGCCCATTTAAGGTCACATTTTACTGGGGTGAATGTCTCTCCTGCACCAATAACTTTCCCACACTAATTACAAGGGGGAAATAAAGACATATTGTTAGCTCTGTATCCTATAAAAATCTTTCAAACATCTCTTCTATAAGAACTCAATAGGGAGAGAATTATTGGAGGTGTGTGATGTATATACACTATACTAAAATGTACACTTTTTAGCTTACATTTAAAAACACCATGAATTGATACAATAATCATTTATAATATGTTTCAATGCAGTTTCTTTGGACAGCATTTCTTATTATAGCACCATGGAACTCTGAAATTGCACAATCCACAGAAGCCACAATTTTCATAATCTGCCTTTTGTCTCCTTCCTCACATTGTCACACACTTTCACCTTAAATTCAACTCTCCAAACCAGAGTATGTGAATAGTGCCTAGGACACTGACACAGTGTCCCCAGGAAAGGATAAACACTGCTTGCTTAGAAAAGTGAACATTGTCAACAGCGCCAGTGAATTCAATGGGCCTGTTCACACTGTATCCCATTTCACATTAACATAGTAAAGTCTGCTTCAATTCAGGCCGTTAGATTACTTCACTACAAATATGTCTTTTCCCTCCCACACCCAGTTCACTTCCCATTAATCATGCCTACCAGAAATAGCACGTGCAGACATAAAGCCAGATTTTACAGAGTCTAAACCTTCTGTCTCCCTTTGCTACTAACCATGTGAAATAGGCATTCCAGACATGTTTTCGCTACCCCAAAGCCCCAACATCTTTCATCCTGGGTTATGCTTGTATTTACAAAATAGAGAGCAATTGAAGGCACTTGCATGCACTGAACCCTGGTCATTACAAAGCTTTCCGTTCTCATTTTCCTGTTCTGTACTGTTCCTATAACAACCTTCCCTTGGAGGAGAATCACCCTGCTTTATAACTTCTCTGGCTGCTATCTTAATCCTCAATCACCCCACCGGGAGGGAAGTCCACTAGGACAACACCACCAAAAATAAAATAAAAAAAGAAGGATCTAAGGGAGAAAAACCAGAGCTTTCCCCAAGAACAAAAGGAGCAAAGTTCAGAAGAAGCTTTCGTGCACAGACATCACCAGCAGGGGCGAGGGGCAGGCGGAAGTGAAGGCAGATCCTGCGCTTGCCCCGAGTGATGGATTGACAGAGCAGCCTGGCTTTTGGAGGTCACCGGCCCGGCCCAGGGAAGGATGCAAGCCCGGCAATAGGCAGGGCAGGAAGAAGAAGAGAGTACAGTCAGGGAGGGGAGGCCAGCCCTATGGAGAGGGAAGCCATGTGGAAAGTTTACCTGAAAAGCACAGATAGAGCTCTGTGTGAAAACAAGAGACAGGCTGGCTGCAAACTAGGCATGCAAAGAAGACACTTTGCCTCGGCTGGCTTGCATAAAGGAAGGAAGGGGAAAGCAGGAGAAGGAGAAGAAGAAAGCAACCCCCGGGTGTGGCATGGGGAGGAGAGAGCGCATCCCACTGAGGCGTGGCTGCAGTGCAGGCAAAGGCGCGCAAGGGGCCACCCGGCGGAGGCCTGGCTGGGCAAGGGAGGCGAGAGGAAAGGGGCTGCCCCCAGTCTCTGCCTGGTTCCTAAAGTGCCCCCAGGAGTGCGGGGAAGGAAAAAGAGCTCAAGGTGGTCCCTCACCCACGCGAGACGGGGAAGCCGTGGCCGCCAAGCCCCCTCCTGCTCTCCCTCTCAACCCCCCCCCAAAAAAACCCCGCCCGGCCGAGGCCAAGAAGGGCGACTCCGGCCTGAGCGAGCCCCGCGCCGGCTGGCAGAGTGGAAGGGCTCTCAAGGCACTGGCGGCGGCGGCGGCGGCGGCACTCACGTTCTCGGTGTCCCGCTCGTTGACGGTGGGCAGCGGCGTGCGGGTGGACATCTTGCGCGGGAGAGGCGCTGCTGCAGAGCCGGCCCGGGCCAAGCTGGGAATGGCCGAGCCCGCCGCCGCCCGCCCTGGACTCGCAGGCCTCTGCGGCGCGGCTCCTCGGAGCGAGGCTGAGGCGGCCCGCCTCTAGGCTCCTGGAGCCCTTGCCATGGCTTCTGGGTCGCCCGCCGCCGCCCCCTGGGCCGGGATTACCGCGGCGGCAGCGGCAGCAGCCTGGCCGGCTCCTCCTCCTCCTCCTCCCGCCGCGGCGCGCTCAGGTGAGTGGCCGGCAGCGCTGCGTAGGGGAGCCGGAGCTCTTTCCTCGCCGCATCCGGCGGCGGCTGCTGCTCCTCCTCCTGCTCCCTGTTTTTCTCCTCCTCCTCCCTGAGCTGGGCCCGGCTCGGTCACAGGCCGGAGAAGAGGAGGGGACGCGGCTTGGATTGCGGAGGGGACGGAGCAGCCGGAGCCGGCCGCTTGCAGCGCCGAGGAAACACTAGGGGCGCCTCATCCCGCCTTGCGGAGACGCTCTCGCCTTCATTCATTGACGCCGACGGCACCCAAGTCCACCCTCCCGCCTTGCCGGGGGTTGTGGTTGCTCCTCCTCCTCACGCATCCAGGGCAGCTTCACACGCTACGAAATTCCTCCGGGGAAAGAGTTTCCGTCTAAGGAAAAGAAAAGAAAAGGATCAGCGCGAGACTCGCGCGTGTGTTGAGGGACGCCCTCCTCCAGCTCCTCACGGGTGTAAATGGGGACGCTCTTGTGCGCTTGTAAGATCCGTATCTGCACCCCAAGAACCCCTGCCTGAGTCCCTTTCCAGTCGCTCTGTTTTGCGTTTGGCCAGGTGTTTTACACGAGTGGTGCTCTGATAGATTGCTGTTTACTCTGCACAACCTGCCCAGCATTGATTTGCAAGCAAAGAGAACGTGTCTGGTTTTTGCGTGTTTGTTTTGCTTTTGGCTACTAGCAAAATATACAAAGTTCAGACTGAAATCTCCTCAGCTGCCTGCAGCATTTGAAAGGGCAGGATGTGGCTACTTAATAGCTTAGTGTTTATGTATGTGCATTTAACATGTATGTGCACTCGAGGCAAAATTCTACTACCCAGTCATAATATTTATCTGGGAGTAAATTCCACAGAATTCCCCGTTAATGTCCAAATACTTGGGGCATTCATACAGACAGAATGGCAAATCTAGTAGCAAACATTTTTAAAAAGACATCCCCTACAGAACAGAATACTTTGAGTGTATGCTGGTGCTGATCAGACACACAAACTCTGGAAACCAAAGTGAATCCCAATGTGAGCAATTGACACTGTCTATGAAGTGTGTTAATTCCCACATGGAAATGTTTTTAAGTGTAAGAATTACAAGCACATTGATAATTAGCTGGTACACTTATTGTTTCTGTGTAGGAAATTGTGTGCATAAAAATAGAGCCACACCATACCATGTGAGAACATGCTGCCAGCCAGGACTTCCTTTGAAATACAGTATGCAGGAACCTAGATAGGAAAATACATGCGCAATGCACACAATTCTCTGCATAGGAAATTTTCTGTGCATGTGGGATAGAAGGGGTTTCTGTGTAAACTTGGTACCAGAAGGTTTTAAATTTATTATTTGAGTTAGGTCTGATCTATTTGTCCAGCCTTTCACATCTGTGAACCAAGAGTTTCTTTGGCACTGAGATCCACATACTGCATTTTAAGGCAGGGCTCAACTTGCTACAGAGGGAATCCCATCAGTGCCACCACACGGTGAGCACTAGGAAAGGATGAGGGCTGCTGAGCCCAGAGAGGGTAACAAGCAGTTATCACAAATTCAGCACCCTATTTTGTATCCCATATGCTTTCCAAGGGGAGAGGGGGCAGGATGAAGCAGGATTGCCTGCTGGTAGAGGTAGGAGTAGAGAAAACAACCACTGTGTCCTTCATCTGGGAACTGTAAGTCACAATTATAGGAAAATAATAAAAGTATCAAACTTTTATTGTTGGTGTTGCCTAGAAGCACTCTAGGTGACCTAAAGTAAGGCAACTTGTCCTCAGCTGCATTCTTCCTTATCAAGATAATGAGCTACCTTACATTGTTTTCATAGTAAGTTGTGGGGCAGCTTGGAAGAACACTTTTGCAGTGCTATATAAGCAAGAAGTAGTATTACTATGCCCAGTTCTAATGACGTACCTTTGAAAGTCTTGTTAGCATCCCGAGAATCCCATTTCCAGTCCTCAGGACTGTAGAGAGAAACTTGTGAAATTATTGGGAAAGTGCCAAAGGATCAGAAATTGTGAAGCATGTGAAATAAGACTAGATCATTTCAAGAGTTAAGGTAGCTCTGTTAGTCTCTAAGAAAAATTCCAAAGTCCTTTAAAGGTCTTGCCCTAATAAGGACTTGCTTCCATATTGATTGCTTCCAAATGTGGTATCTAAGACTATTAGTAGGATGATAGCTACCAAGCTGAAGATGCACACCTGGTGCAGGGATCTTAGGTTTCTGTGGCTATTTAGAACCATGCAGACTAGTAGTGACTGGAATGGGGATTTCCTCCATTCACCAGCTTGTGTTCTGTGGTTGACTGGTGGTCCAATGTAATCTGCATATTACTGTGGTGTAACCAGCCTGATATAACCAACCTGCTTAAGTGTAATTAATGCATGAAATGGTTAAGACCATAGAGTAAGCTGTCCTGCTAAGCTTAGGTCACCTTGGGAGGGACTAGGCAGTCAAGTCTTTGTTCCCCCTCAGTCTACTTGATGAACTCAGCATGTGAAGAGGCTAAACTGGTTGCTCCATCCTCACCACATGACTCTCACAAGCCACTATTGAGTTTGTATACCAATAATTTAGGAACTTTCATTACAGTAACTAAGCCAAGTGTTACTGCCTGTGCAGCATTTTCTGAATGCTGTATGGAAAAGCACATGAATCTGACCTTTGGGGAGTTTGTAAGTAAACCACTTTTAACTTACCATGCTTTACTTTGCTGCATACTTTTTGATTTTATATCTCTGCTGAGATTCTCTCACCAAAGAGTACTTGGATCTTCGGTTCCAGAAATTCTCCTTTTTATACCTATCTTTTTCCCTTGAAACAACAATTACATGGCCAGAAAGCATTTTAATGAAGTATTTTTTCTTTAAGGAACAGTTCTCTCTCACTAAGTTAGTTGACCTAATCAACAGCCAATATATAAATTATGGAGTCTGGACTCTTACAGTTCAGAAGAATAGCTGTAGATTTGGGGAGCAGTTTCATAATACTATACTGACTCATGAAAATGGTACATTAAAGAACACATGGGAGTGGTTCAATTCAAGACTCCCAAGGCTTTTAAGAATAAAATCTGCAGGTTTCTAAAAGTTTTAAAACTTCGAAGTTAATGGTTCTCGGAGTTTAGACCAGGTTTTCTTTCCCTGCTTTTCAAATTTCAGGTATGCCGATTTTCATTCAAATCCGAACTGCAAAAAGGAGTACTCCTATTATTTTGCATCAGAACACCAACAAAATTGCTTGCAGTTGTTTTCAATGCTTGCTTGGTATCTAAAATTTTTTGCATTATTCCAGATCAGAATTGCTCAGAGTGAGCCAAATGAATGTTTTTCAGAAATACCAATATTGATTCCTTCCTGGATTTGTGGTTGCAGGAGAAAGCAGCTTAAACTAAAACCCATATAAATGTATTCAGTGTCACCACCGAGTCGGGAAAGACTTGCTGACTTCCTGTAATAGCATTTGAGCATGAGCTGACTAGCAATACTATGGTCCCCCTAGGGTCACGATCATGCATAATGCTACTTTATACCTTTTACAGCCTAGAGATATTATTTTCCAATACTCTCATTTTTTGTCAATGTTATTGCTTGCTACTTTAGTGCCAGTTGTGTTTTCAGAGTTCAAATACATTCTTCTTCATAACAGAGCAGCAGAGAGGGCTGTGTCTGCTGTAACTGATAGAGAAAGGTCTAACTAGGATGTGATAACTCAGGAGGAGAAATGACTAAAGTAATAATTTTCCATTTACTGGAGTCCCCCTTTAAGAACAGAAGAGCCTGGCAAGCCAAAGACCCATCTAGTTTGTTCTCACATTGGCCAACCATAGCAAAACCTGAGCACAACAGATTCTCTTTGCATAAATAAAAATGCTTTGTCACAAGGTGTGTTTTTGGCCATCATAGGGGCTGATTTTCAAGAAGTAGCTCAGGACAAACCAACAAAAATCTCATTGTTATGGATTTGCCTGGAACTTTTAAGACTGAAATTACCACCAACTGTAGGCAATATTCTGTTTGGAGGGTAAAAATTTAAGCTGGAGTTGCTCTTTAATCAGGATTTACCACAACCCTTTCTATAAAAAAACCCCATAAACCTTGTTTTCACTTCGGGAACAATCAGTTTATGCCAACTGGAATTCCAAATATATAGCACAACCAGGAAGCTTTTAACTAGACTGAAATGTTCAGCCTCGTGTAGTTGTGCAGGACAGTAATAAAATAAAGCAACAGTAGGCAATTCCATTTCACCAAAGCCTGATAAAGTACTCCTTCACATTGTACATGGTTAAACTATGGGGATTGTACCACATGATGTGATGGCAACCAACTGGGATAGCTGGTTAAATTAAAGGGGGTTAGACAAATTTATGAAGGATAAGGCTATCAATAGCAGCTAATCATAATGCCTATATACTACTTCCTGATCAAAGTCATCATGCCTTAGAGTAACATTTACTGGGGAACAACAGCAGCAGAGGACTAATGACTCAAGTCCTTGTGGTCTTCCCATGGGCAGCTGATTGGCTGCTGTGCAAACAATGTGAAAGCAAATTTGAAATACAGTCGTATCTCAGAAGTTGAACAGAATCTGTTCCAGAAGTCTATTCGACTTCCAAAAAATTCGGAAACCAAGGCGTGGCTTCCGATTGGCTGCAGGAAGCTCCTGCAGCCAATCAGAACCTGTGGAACCTGCTCTGGACATTCGGGTCCCTAAGAATGTTCGCAAACTGGAACACTCACTTCCATGTTTGCTGCGTTCGGAATCCAAAATGTTTGAGTCGCAAGGTGTTTGACTTCCGAGGTACGACTGTACATTGAAATCAGTGGATAAATCCATTGGTCTTAATGGGTCTATTCTGTTATGACATTGGTATCACCCAGAATGCTGGACTAGAGGGGGTTTATGTCTGATTCAGCAAAAGTTATTGCTTCATATATTTTGTTTTGCATACATGCTGTGCTTTCCATGTAGGGAGATATATTGTGTTTGAAATGACCTTAGCTCCCCCCCCCCCCGTCTTGGAGTCTGCTTTGTTTTATACCTGACTCGTGATTTCCAAATGCTCGGGGCCAAATTAGAGAATTTGCAGGTTCAGAACAAGCCGTTCTATCTGCTGAATCTCTGCTTGGTGATGTCTACCTGCCTGTCCCTCCCACTTCCCTCCCAGTCATATCTGTTCTCTCACTTCTGTCAAGAGTTTGAAGATGGAGAATGAGCAGCCACCCCATGGCTGAGGTAAAGAGTAAACTCTTTGGAATCTAAATCAAGAGACAGAGCAGAAATTGAAATGCCATTTTCATTCAGGTTAGGGCCTTTTGCAGTTTTCATCCTAAAGCTCTTATTTGGATTTTGCTTAATGGTTCTGTTCTGTAGTGTAAATAAGACCATTTGCAATGACATTACCTTATCACAGCAGCTCTGATTAGCATCTCATTTGCATACAGTGGCAGCTTTACAGAGATTGTTTATTTTAGAAGCATTCCCCCCACATATATTTATATCTTGATTAACACATACACCGATGAAATCATAGGGTGCTGGAATTTTTAAAATGCGCCTAACCCAGAGCATGAGAAACAGCTGTTTGGAGAGCTATGTTGCAAAATCATTACTGCTTTTCTTTCCAGCAACACTTCTTCCCTTTATTTAAAATATTTCAATCCCACGTTTCAGCAAAAGGTTCCAAGAATGCTAGCAATAAACATTTAAAATTCAACAATTAATATTCAAATTAAAATCAAAAACAGCAGTGTAAGCAGCTGACAAAAGCAGACAGAGCAAGAATCAAAGCAATCATCTGCAAACAGGCAAATTGTCTCCACCTCTTGGTGCCAAAAAAACTAGCAAACTAGGCACCAGCTGAGTAGTTTTAGGGAGAGGGTTCCACAGCTGGTATACCATAAGTCATAAGGTCCTTTCCCTAGTTATTTCATATTTGAAGGCAGCAGCTCCTAGAACAAGACTTTTTACAGAACAGTTAGGTTATATTCCAACCATCTTCACTTGCTGCATCTGTTGGCCCCTGTCTGTGGGGGGAAACAAGTTTCTATTTCACCATTAGTCAACCCTACATCTTCAGAAGATTTCTGTTTGCTATCCTGTCCTAGTACAGATGAACCCATTGTGGAGTCTGGAGAAAACAAGCCAGGGCAGGGAGCCAGACAAGTGGAGATTGTGTAGCAGTTTATCAGCTCAAGAACCTGCCTTAAAACTCTTGATTGAAGAGGATTACAGTCATACCTCAGGTTGAAGTAGCTTCAGGATGAGTATTTTCGGGTTGCGCTCCATGGCGACCTGGAAGTAACAGAGCACGTGACTTCTGGGTTTCGCCACTCGCGCATGCGCAGACGCTCAAAATGACATAACGCGCATGCAAGGAAGCAGTGAATCGCGACCCGCGCACGGACGCGGGTTGCGTTCGCTTCAGGATGTGAACGGGGCTCCGGAACGGATCCCATTCGCATCCAGAGGTACCACTGTATTATGGGAATTTCACATGCCCCCACCTCTTAATGTAGGAACACAGGAAGCTGCCTTATACCAAGTCAAACCAGAGTCCATATAGCTCAGTACTGTCAACACTGTCTGGTGGTGCCTTTCCAGGCAAGAGTCTTCCCCAAGCCCTACTTGCAGACACCCGGGATTGAACCTGGGATCTTCTGCATACAAATCACATGTTCTGCCACTACCAGTAAGCTATAGTGGTGTGTGTGTGTGTGTGTGTGAAGGCAGGAATAGGTGCAAAGGACACTAAATTTTCTACCAATGTTTCCCAGTGATTCATTATTCTTATTTGCGTTACCTGAAATGAGACCTATTGAGATTTAGTGAATTAGGAGTGGGGTTGCACAGCTACCACAAATAAAACAAAAATCCAGTGTCTGTATGTTCTTGCATTTTTTGCAGTAATGGCAGCTTCTGCATGAGAACAATTGCTCATGCCCAGAAAACTTAGAATGCTCTTGTTATTTTGCAGATCCGACATTAAATCTCTGGGCATAGAAATCATGGAGTGGGGAATGAGGGAGAAGTGGTGTTGTGTTTGTTTTTAAAGAGTCTGGGTGGCATAGCATTTAGTGCCAGACCTGGCCTGGGGAGGCCTGTTTCCGAATCCCCACTCATCCATGAATGTGTGATGTTGAGTCAGTGACAATCTCCCCGCATCACCTGCCTCCCAGGGTTGTTACGAGGACAAAAAGAGGGGAGGGGGGAACCGTGTATGTTTCCCTAAGATCCTTGGAGGGTGACTCAAATAAAATATTTCAGTCTTAACTAAACATGTTCCTCCATGCTTTTAAAATATGTGTTTGTGAAGATTTGCGACATGCAGGACCAGTCAGAACTCAAAGATCATACAGTATTTACATTCAAATCTAAAATATGGTGCTTATGAATAATAAATAGCACATAAGCAAAGTCACATGTACATAAGAGATACATGTGCATAATTCATGAAGATGCAATGCACAGAAAGATGAACGATCCCCAATCCAGGTACAGTAAGGAGTGTGATATTTAACAAACGGGCTGCTTCAGTTTCTGCCGTCCTTTTCAGCAGGGTGGGGGAGAGCTGGATGAATTAATGCTTCTTTATAACAACGAAGCAGTTTATTTTTGTATGTCATACTGTCACAGGAATAGCATATTTAGGGCTCCTCGAAATACCATGAGGTAATGCTCCCTGGCTTTCATGGAGGGAAGACAAAGCCAAGTGTTTCCCAATCCCCACAGGGCATGTGCTATCTCATAGCAACACAGAGACTGCTTTGTGGAGTCTTACTCCTTGTTCAGGTAGAAGAGCCTTTGAATCTCAGTTGGGAAACATGGTGTGCCAGTCTTAAAGCTCCATCACTGATACTGGTGGGCTGCCACAAAACAGTTTAAGCTGGAAGCCGGATAAGGAGCATCACTCTCTTAAAAGTGGACTCAGGTGATGAGTGCACTGCAGCCATAACAGCACTGCAGCCATAACAGATCTCTGAGAAATAAGATGAGAGTATCAGCATGCTCAGGGGAACTCCCAAATTTGCAGAAATGCAAAAAAAGAAAAAGAGGGGGGAAAGAGCACTCTCCCCTCCAATGAAAGTTGAGCAGGATCGATTGCTATGTTGAGTGTCATTTGAAAAAGAAAATCAGAAAACTGGGAGTGAGGTCACTTCCTGGCAATCTGTTTATTGAACATTCTCATCCTGTTTTGTTTGCAGGGAGATCAGGCAAGGTTGACTATTCAGTGAGCATTTCTTGTTTGTTTGCAGGGAGGTCAGATGGAATTCCATCAAAGCAGTGTTGTTCCACACTTTTCGGGGCGTTTTCTTGTCACTTTCCTCACTGCAAAAAAATTTTCTGATTTTGGGGGGAAACAGGTGTGCTGTGTACTGCCTCCCAACCAACTACAAATGCAGACCCTGAGTTTGCTGGCATGTGGTTGAATTTGAGGGGCTGCTCATCGAATTGGCAGATGACACCAAACTGGGAGGGGTAGCTAATGCCACGGAATGCAGAATTGGGATTCAATATGACCTTAACAGATTGGCGAACTGGGCCCAAGCTTACATTTATCCCTATTGCCATTCATTTTGTAAGGTCCTGCACTTTTTCAAGAATAACCAGCTGCGCAACTATAAGCTGGGGAACACCTGTGAAAAGGATCTAGGGACTACACAAGTAATAGTCTCACTCTATTCTGCCTTGGGCAGACAACACCTGGAGTACTGTGTCCAGTTCTGGGTGCCACAATTTAAGAAGGATATTGAAAAGCTAGAACATGTGCAGATGATCAAGGGTCTTGCTTGTTTTCTCTTGCTCCAGAGGGTAGGATCCAAATCAAAGACTTCAAGTTACAAGAAAGGGAATCTGACTAAACATCAGGGAGAACTTTCTGATACAGTGGTACCTTGGGTTACATACGCTTCAGGTTGCAGACTCCGCTAACCCAGAAATAGTGCTTCAGGTTAAGAACTGTGCTTCAGGATAAGAACAGAAATCGTGCTCCAGAGGCAGCAGGAGGCCCCTTTAGCCAAAGTGGTGCTTCAGGTTAAGAACTGTTTCAGGTTAAAAACGGACCTCCGGAACGAATTAAGTACTTAACCCGAGGTACCACTGTACTAAGAACTGTTTGACAGTGGAATGGAGGGCCTATGGAGCACTGGCATCCACATGGTAGCTTTATTTTCCAAAGCACATCTTTTGTGACGCATAGTTTGTTGCTCATCTGCTGAAGGATCATTGTTTCACCAGTAATTTTTTTTAAACTAACTGAACAATGTAAAATGTTCTGCTAGGCTACTTTGTGCTGCTCTTTTACATCTGTCAGTCAAGGACTATGCTTATGACAAGGCTCATGGCACTCTCAAAGAGACTCAGCTGTCAGGAGACTGGATTTCAGCCAAAGTGTTCTTCAAATGTTCTCTGTGGGTTGCAGTATCTGGCTGTATAGAATGAGGGGGCTTTGTGTGTTTGCATTCATAAGTTTGGCTGAGAAGCTATGCCAGAAATATTTATAACAAGGGTGTGTGTGTGTGTGTGTGTGCGCGTGCGTGTGTGTGTGTGTGCGTGTGTGTACACGTACTCTGGATTTTGGATAGTCAGCAATGTTGCTGGGCAAAATACCAAAAAAGTTTTGAGTCTATCCAATAATCTCCAGAGGGAGAGACTCATTTCCTGGGTAGTTTAATGACATAAAAAGTCCTGCTGAATCAGACTAAAAGCCCATCTACACAACCCCCCTGTTCTCATAGTGGCCAACAGATATCTCTGGGTCGCCTGCAAAAAAGGATATGAAAACAACAGCACAAATACTAGCAAGGCATTCCTGTACCTAGCTGTTATTTTAAAGTTTACTGTATGATTGGCCTATTATACCCAAATTAGAACCTGGCAAACAAACAAACAAAATTGCCTCTTTCAGCAAGCATTTGGAGGAGAAGAGACCTAATCAGACAAATTGATTAATTGCTGTAACTGCTGTTGCTATTAGTAATGGACATTTGGTGGTTTATTTTTATTTTGTGGGTTTTTATGGATTTTATGCATTCTTTTAATGTTATTTCATTTTGTTGTAAACCACCTGTGTCATGTATAAAAGACAGTGTATTTAATTCATTCATAACAATATTTGTATACTGCAATTCCGTTAAAAACATCAAAACAGTTATACACAATAAACAATTATACATAGGGACACATGGAGGGTCTGTCATAACAAATACATTTTAAGCATGCTTACACAGAAGTAAATCTCAATGAGTTGCTTGGACAACTGGTGCCATTGAAATGGGGTTTCGTTGTAAAGTTACTGTAGTTTGCATTTTGATGTTGAATATTGATGCTTCATATATGCTGTGCTTCTGTGCTTATTTGTTTTAGTTTTTGTACATTGTTTTGAGATTTGAATTGCTCCTAAATTTTTCTTAAAATATGGACTAATTAGTATTAAGGTTTGAATATGGAATTTGCATTGCAATTTTTTATATTGAGTCTTTTTGTTGGGATATGTACACCACTTAGACATTCTAGCTTCTAGAATGTGTGGAGAGTGAAGTGCATCTCCCACTTTTATTCAGAAAGAAAAGTCTTTGGGAAACCTTTGCAACAGACACTGAGTGTACAGGAGCAGTGAGCTGCCTAGAGATGTATATACTCCTGAAGAAAATAGAGGGGTGCAGTAGTGAGATACCGGTACTTCCATCTCCAGCTTGAGGAAAAGGTAATCACAGTCCATCATAATCACTGCATTCTTTCATGAGTAACCTTCTGAAAGCTGCTTGTCTGTCGTTGGTGCAACTAGAGCTAAACCTGTGTGGAGGTATGGACATGACTCTTTGTACATTCTAGCCATGCAAAAGTCATAGGTCTCTGCACACATGTCCATCTGTGTGGTCAAGAGGCATGGGACATGGGTGGCGCTGTGGTCTAAACCACTGAGCCTCTTGAGCTTGCCGATCAGAAGGTCAGCAGTTCAAATGCCTACAATGGGGTGAGCTCCCATTGCTCTGTCCCAGCTCCTGCCAACCTAGCAGTTCGAAAGCACGCCAGTGCAAGTAGATAAATAGGTACTGCTGCGGCAGGAAGGTAAACGGCATTTCTGTGTGCTCTGGTTTCCGTCACGGTGTTCCATTGCACCAGAAGCTGGCCACATGACCTGGAAAGCTGTATGCGGACAAACACCGGCTTCCTTGGCCTGAAAGCGAGATGAGCACTGCATCCCTATAGTTGCCTTTGACTAGACTTAACCTTCCAGGGGTCTTTACCTCTTTACCTTACCTTACCTTACACGGGTCTAGCTATACAAAAGTGCTTAACAACAGCACAGCACAGAGGAAGAATGGTGAGAAGTGTTGTGACGTGGGGTTTGTGATTTCAGCTCTCTTGACATAATATGCTGGAGACAGTTCTGTAGTAACACTTCTTTATTACAGCAAACAAGACTGAGAACTGAGGAGGGGAGAGCTACATTTATAGGGACAGGGAACTAGCTAGAAAGGATACATTTTGGAGGGAACAATATCAGGCAATCACAGTCCTGCCTTTTGGAGGAAACCAATAAGACAGAGGATCCAAATACAGCAGCTTAAATGAACCAATAGTAGCTGTACCCTCTGGAACCAAAAGGCAGTTACTTTACCCTAATGCAAATACAGACAACAATAATACAGATATAAAATCCTTTGACTCAATACACAACACCCCTCCCCCCCTAGTGAGCACTACAGACGTAATCTCTCAGGTACTGTGGGGGCCTACAACTTCTACTTGATCTCCTGACAACAGGTGTTGCCGGTTCTGGATTGGATGGTACCTGTGGTAGGGGGGGTGCTATAGGGGTTTCGTCAGGAACAGATGGAGTCCCAGACATCGCAGGGTCCCCTACCTGTACCTCGTCATCCTGAGGACTAGCAGACCCTGGTTCATTTGCTGAAGCCCCTGGTGACTGCACCTCTGGGCCATTTTCACTCTGGTCTTGCAGCTCTGCGTCGTTAGCCAGGGATGAATTATCTGACCCCTCCCTGCTGAGCGCCCGGTGCCTCAGCTGATCTATATGTCTCTTCCAAACTTGCCCATTTTCCAAGGTCACATAGTAGGACACTGGTCCACTAGTCCGGGTGACCACACCAGCCACCCACCGCAGACCTCGTGAATAGTTCCTCACCCAGACCAGATCTTCAGGGGCGAGATACCTTGTTGTGTCAGCCTCAGCCTGGGGGGTTTCTCTTGAATTACGGTTTGGCATTTTATCGGGGTGGACATAATCCAGCACCGTTACCAGTCTTCTACCCAAGAGCAGCTCAGCTGGCGACTTGCCCGTCGCAGTACACGGCGTCGCATGCTGCAAAAATAACATTCGCGCGATGCGAGCTGACCAGTTACCCTCCATTAAGCGTGCAATGGATTCTTTGGCTGTTCTTACCATGCGCTCAGCCTGCCCATTGGAGGATGGGTGAAAGGGCGCGGATGTGACCCCTCTTATGAAGTTATCAGCCAAGAATGCCCTGAATTCTTGGGATACAAAAGCTGCCCCATTATCTGATACAATGGTCTCAGGTAACCCGTGGGTTGCAAACAGCTGCCTCAACACCTTGATTACGGCAGCTGATGCCATGCTAGGGACCATCGCCACTTCTAACCATTTGGAATATGCATCGACAATAACCAAAAAGACCTTCCCCTGGAATGGCCCAGCAAAATCTAAGTGCAGCCGGCTCCAGGGAGATCTGGACTGCTCCCACCAGTGAACTGGTGCTCTGGCCACTTCTGGCCGCACCTCTTGGCATGCCTTGCATGTTCGTACCCATTGTTCTATGTTCTGGTCCATTCCAGGCCACCACACATAACATCGGGCTAGCGACTTCATCCTGACCATTCCCGGGTGTCCCATGTGAAGCGTCTCAAGAACCCTGTTTCTCAGTGGTGCTGGGATGATCACCCTATCTCCCCACAGGAGACAACCCTTATGCATGGACAACTCGTGCTGCCTTGTCGCATAAGGCCTGAATTTGTCTTCATGCGGACCACCTGGCCACCCCCTCCCCACCCAAGTGAGCACACGGGAGAGAACAGCATCTTTCCTCGTTTTCTCAGCTATATCAGTAGCCGTTACAGGAGCCCCCGGAAGTTTTTCCAGCATCATTATGTGCTCCGCTGGAGCAGGATCCACATTGCTCCCGCCAGGAAGAGGCAATCGACTCAGCGCATCAGCGTGGCACAACCGTTTCCCCGGCACATGGGTCAAGGTGTACTGGAACCCGTTCAGGAATATAGACCAACGCAACATTCTGGGGGAGAGAATTTGTGGCGTTTGTTTGTTCGGGTTGAACAACCCTAACAGTGGTTTGTGGTCCGTTTCAATGGAGAAATGGCGACCATACACATAATCATGGAACTTTTTGATTCCTGCCACAATTGCAAGCGCCTCTTTGTCAATGTGAGCATAGTTGCGCTCCGTGGGCGACAACGTACGGGAATAGAAAGAGATGGGCTTTTCCGACCCATCCGGTTCCCTATGACTCAGCACCGCCCCCAGGCCGTATTGAGAGGCATCACATGCCAGGACCAGCGGCTTCGACTCATCGTAATGAGCAAGGACGCTCCTGCTACTCAGCATTCCTCGCAAGGAGTCAAAAGCCTTCTGCTGCCCCTGCCCCCATCGCCACACATTCTTTTTCTGCAACAGTCGATGTAATGGTTCAGCTACCGAAGCTTTGTGGGGTAAGAACGAATGATAAAAGTTAATAAGTCCCAGGAATGACTGCAACTGCGTCTTGTTCTGTGGTCGTGGTGCCTCGATGATGGCCTTAATCTTAGCATCTGTGGGGTGGATGCCTGATGCATCAATTTTAAACCCCAAGAAATCCACGGTTGGCACCCCAAAACTGCATTTTTCCTTTTTCAGTTGCAACCCCACCTCCTTGAACTTGAGCAACACTGCACGGACACGCGCAACCAGTTCCTGTGGGTCTTTTCCAGCAATCAAAACGTCATCAAAAAATGGCAAGACCCCCGGCAGACCTCTTAACAGGCGTTCCATGAGCCCTTGAAAAATCCCTGGGGCCACACAAACTCCAAATTGTAATCTGTTAACTCTGAACGCCCCTTTATGTGTGACAATAGTCTGTGCTTCCGCTGATTGTGGGGTTACTGGCAGCTGTTGGTAAGCTTGTGCCAGGTCAATTTTGGCGAACACCTTGCCCCCAGCCAGTTTAGCCAACAGATGTGATACGACTGGAATGGGGTATGAGTTTCCCCTGAGTGCCTTATTGATAGTACATTTGTAATCTGCACAGATCCTGACTTCCCCATTTGCTTTAAGGGGCGTGACAATTGGAGTCTCCCACTTAGCAGAGTCCACGGGTGAGAGAACCCCCTGCTTGACCAATTTATCCAGCTCTGCTTCGATCTTGGGTTGCAGTGCAAATGGCACTCGCCTTGGTTTGAGTCGGATTGGGGCCACCCCAGGGTCCAATTTGAAGTCAACTGGGGGCCCTTTATAACAACCCAGTTTTCCATTAAAGAGACCGGCAAATTCTTTGCATAATGCCTCGCTCATCTCAGGGCAGGTTTGGATTGAATGAAGCCCTGATATACTCAGTCCCAGGGCGAGGAACCAGTCAGTGCCCAGGAGACTGGGGCGACTGCCCTTCGCAATCACCAGTTTGAGTACCGCCTGTTTGTCCCGGAACTGTACTCTCACGGCACACATTCCCATGACATGGATGCGGCCCGCTGAGTATGACTGCAAGGTTGCCGGGAAGGGCTCCAGAGGGGGCAACTTACCCCTGGGGAAGAATGTCCTCGCGGTCTGGTCCGACACGATAGTGAATCCAGATCCGGAGTCCACCTTCATGTCGCACAGCTGACCCTCAATCTTCACCTTGACGTGTGCCTTGCGCTGGAAACTGCACGACCCTCCCGTTGATCTCCGTTACGTAGTGGCAGTCCTTTAGAACATGGTTTGCCGTGGACGGTCTGCGATGCTCCAGTCTAGTTGCTCCTGTCGCTCCCAGCGCCGCCAATCTACAGACCCTGGCGATGTGACCTGTCTTCCCGCACGTCCGGCACATAGCATCCCGGAAACGACAACTCTTCCGCTCATGGTTTCCGCCACAACCAGGGCACCTGCCTCGGTGATCTTTGTGCACTGTGCAGGCCTGACGCACTGACTCAACCCCACGGACTGGGCTTTGGCTCGGAGTAGCCTCTAGCTCGTCCATGGCATGCGCAACTTCTATCTTAGGGGCCTTGCGACTGGCATCAAGCTCCTCTCTTTCATAATTCTCCGTGGCAGCGGCCTCCTTCAAGGCTGAAGCAAGGGTAACCTCTTCTTTAGCCACGATGCGTCTTCTGGCTTTCTTGCTGCTCAGACCACCGATAAACCGATCCAGGAGAGTCTCTTCCAGACATTGGAAGTCGCAGTGCTGAGCGAGCTTCCGCAGTTCAGCTAGGAATGCAGATACAGACTCCCCAGCACGCTGCTGCCTCTTATGAAACTCCAACCGCCGGGCCATCTTGGTCTCAGTAGGCGCCAAATGGCTTGTCAGGCAGGCAAGAATATCTTTGAGAGGTGTCTCACTTAGCTTCGCTGGAGCAAGCAATGCCTTGGCCAGCTTGAAGGTCTCAGGCCCACAGTAGCTCAGGAATGTGGCCCTTCTTTTGCTGGCATCGGTGATCCCTTGAGCCACTGCGAAGAACTCGAAGCGTTCGACGTAGTCTTCCCACGTGTGGGGCTCTGATGGCTGGAAGGGCTCCAATACCCTTGGACTCTCCATTGTCCTGTGGGCAGGGTCGTCTTCTCAGCCGGCCAGTGAGTCTTGTTCTTAGCTACAATCCGGACTCTGAGGCAGGGCTGCGTTTAACCGCTCCTCAGCATTCCGGATCCCACCTTCGTCGCCAGTTGTTGTGACGTGGGGTTTGTGATTTCAGCTCTCTTGACATAATATGCTGGAGACAGTTCTGTAGTAACGCTTCTTTATTACAGCAAACAAGACTGAGAACTGAGGAGGGGAGAGCTACATTTATAGGGACAGGGAACTAGCTAGAAAGGATACATTTTGGAGGGAACAATATCAGGCAATCACAGTCCTGCCTTTTGGAGGAAACCAATAAGACAGAGGATCCAAATACAGCAGCTTAAATGAACCAATAGTAGCTGTACCCTCTGGAACCAAAAGGCAGTTACTTTACCCTAATGCAAATACAGACAACAATAATACAGATATAAAATCCTTTGACTCAATACACAACAAGAAGACTGGGAGGTGGGGAGCAGAAAGTGCAGGAAACACTGAGAGCTGGAGGACCACACTTGGCCCAGGACCTGAAGTCTCCCCCTTCCCACATCCATTTCCTAGGACAGGAAAGCTGATAGATGTTGCTTCAGCAATGACACAGCTCAGACTAGTAGTCTATATAGGACCTAGCACCACCCCTTCTTTGCTTTCAGAATACCTGAGCTGAGTAGGTGTTTCTGTGTGCTTCCTCTTCCTGAGTAACCACACATACAGGTTGTAGCTAGCCAGGTACTACTGAAAACCAAACCTCAGTGTGTCTGGGAAAGTGTCTCCGCCTGCAGGTTGTTCTCCCTGTTGCACCCACTCCCTTCTCCCCAGCTTGCTTGTACTTCTGTGAATTCCGTCCTCCGTTATTGATCTTCTCATTAAAGAAATTCTGAAATGCTTCCAGAGCCATTATTCTGCCTTCCTTTCCCCTCCAATTATCATGGAGAGGCAGCAAGGCCGAGGTTGTAACATCTATCAGGCCCAGCTGTGAGCAGCCTGGTGAAAATCTATGCAATAATAACTAGTCATTTGTATGCCCCAGGGCAGATAATTCAATGCAAGCTGAATAAAAGTCTGCCAGCCATGGATGGAAAAAAAAATCAGCCCCACAATTGATCGTGTGGATCCAATTGGTTAAATGAGTTTCTGTGAAGCTAATCTAATTAGTCCCGCTGCCTTGAATGTCAACAGCCACTTGATCATGGGGTCAACCTGGAAATCCGCTATACACATCTCCTTTATATTAGGAAGCAAGAACAGAGATGGCTTCTACCAACCACCACCCATTCATCCTCTGGTCATGTCTCCCTCCCTGACATAGTGCATTGGAAGCCAGGTGTCTAGGTCTTGGAAGATGAAATGAGGGTGAAAGAACGAGGGACAAAATAGAATGGGATGGGAGAAGCAATGGCTGAGTCTCTCCCAGCGCGCTGGGAAACTTTGAAGGAAAAGGGTGAATCTTTTGTGTTGTAACATGGCAATCTTAGTTAAGATGGGAAAGTGATGCTGTGTAGTAGCTAAGGGACAGGGCTATGAACCAGAAAGTCCAGAGTTCTGGGTAGCCTTATGCAAGTCATGTTCTCCTAGTTTTGGATGATAATAACACTGCAACAAAAGAATTGCTGTAAGGCAGGGCTGGAGAACCTTTCCTTCTGTTATGGACAGCACTACCCCAGTGGTAATATGCATGGGATTAGATACCTGAGCCAGAGCTGGAGCGGGGGCCAGGGGCTAGTCAATTTTTTTGCCCCAGGTGACCCCTCCAGAGGGGTGCCATTGAGGCTTCCAGCCTGTGTATATGTCTACACAAAGGCACATGGTTGGTGCCAAACAAGGTCTGTGAAATAAAGCCTAGTTTCACCCCTACCTGAGCAGGTGGTGGGTGGCACCACAGTCAAAAGTGCACAGGGAATCCCTTTTCTCTTTTTCTGTCACCTCTTTTCTTTCTGTAACTTTCCCTCATCCTTCCCCGCTGCCCCCCCACAACCTGCACAAAATTATTTACCGTATTTTTCGCTCTATAAGACGCACCAGACCACAAGACGCACCTAGTTTTGGGAGGAGGAAAACAAGAAAAAAAATATTCTGAATCTCAGAAACCAGAACAGCAAGAGGGATCGCTGCGCAGTGAAAGCAGCAATCCCATTTGCTGTTCTGGCTTCTGTGATAGCTGCACAGCCTGCATTCGCTCCATAAGACGCACACACATTTCCCCTTACTTTTTAGGAGGGGAAAAGTGAGTCTTATAGAGCAAAAATTACGGTATTTCATAAAATTTATATACCCCTTGATTTGAAAAAATGCCTCCAAGCAGTTTACAAAAAGAAACTAAACCAAGGTTTTTCCACACCTGCTATAATGAGGTTACAAGTAGATTATGCACATGAAGCACTGTGAGCACTTGGAAAAAAAACCATACTATTTCTACTAATAATAATATAAAAAATCCACACCCACACCCGCGATCAAGGGCCCTTTCATACGTTACAGTATTGCTGCACAAAAAATTATCCCCCTGTAGGTAAACTGTAAGTGCAAACTGACCCTAAGTCCCAGCAGACACAAACAAGACAAACTTCTAACAAAATGCGATAAATATCAGGAAGTATATTTGCTTTAAATCTAAGTACGCCAGTGCTGATGGGCGAAGGCTTTTGATACTATCGACCATAACATCCTTCTGGACCATCTAGAGGAGCTGGGAGCTCTGTTATACAGTGGTTCTGCTCCTTCCTCCTGGACAGTGTCCAGAAAGTGGTGTTGGGGGATGAGTCTTCAGACCTCTGGGCTCCCACTTGTGGGGTGCCTCAGGGTTCCGTCCTCTCCCCCATGCTTTTTAACATCTACATGAAGCCAATGGGAGAGATCATCAGGGGGTTTGGGCTGGGTGTTCATCAGTATGCAGACGATACCCAGCTCTACCTTTCTTTCAAATCAGAAACAGTGAAGGCACTGAAGGTCCTGTGTGAGTGTTTGGAGGGCAGTTGGAGGTTAGATGGCGGCTAACGGGTTGACAACACAGAAGTACTGTCTGTATATATGTGTGTGTTGTGTAGTGTACAAACAATGGCATTTATATAGCAACTGGTGTCATTTAAAGTTGTTTTTATGAGCCGATTGAAGCACTTGCATTTCCCACTCTGGTTTTATGTTTCTTCAGAGCTCAAGTGATTCACACAAGGCCTCTGAGTCTTTAGTCTGTAGATTAACACTGGGCTGGCAGTGCACTCTGCTGTCTTCAGGTCAGCATTTGTCTCCTACTATTTAATAATGCCCATAAAACTTGAAAGCTACAACAAACATAATAAAGTCATATTCAAGGCCACATGACATTAGACTCCATTTGTAATTGTTTCCATTACAGTCAGGGCTTAAGGCATAAAATTTGTGTCTTGACTCTGGAGCCAAAGAACCTCAATGCTAATGAAGACCTGGACATTTGGGATTGTGTTTCAGAAAGCCTGGTGTTAGGAAAATGATGTCCATGGAGAACATTGTGGTAAGGAGGAGACCAATCTGGCTGATGAAGGAGCAGTTTCTCCAACGCTTGCTTTCCTCTTCCCTCCTCAGTCCTTTTTTCTTTTATATCATGTTTATGATACTACCTGCAGGCTCACAATTTATATTCTCTTTTAATTTCTGTACAAGGTTTAGTAAAATTTTAGGTGGTTTGTAAGTGTTAAATAACAAAAGCAGTGCAAGCTCATAGCCCATAAAGAAGAGAGGAATTCGCTCACATGAAATATAATTCTTTCTGTTAATGTTGAAATTCACCTGCAAGCTACAGCTTTGAGGCTGCAAAGTGAGTCTGCATCCAGAGAGCCACTCACACCCACACACCCCTTTGGGTACATTTAAGACTGTATTTATTATAATTAATTTCTGTACTGAAATACAGGTTGAGCAGACATTAGGTACAAGAGTGTTATAGCAAGCAAAAGGCAGGGTTGGCCTCACTGCAACAGCAGCTCAGCTCCCCTAAAGCAGGCGTGAGGAATCTATGCCCTTCCAGATGTTGCTTTGTTTACTCCTAATTCTCATCAGCTCCAGCCAGTGTGGGTGAAGGAAGATATGAGCTGAAGTACAACAACATCTAGAGGGGCGCATGCTCCCCATACCCAGCCTGAACGTTGCAGTTTGTGAGTGCTCCTAGAGCCCTTAGGCTAAAAGTGCCTTTTATCAAGTTAGACCAGGGGTTGACAACCTAAGGCCCATAGACCACAAGTGGCCCATGGGGTCATTTAACCGGCCCCTGAGCTGCCCCTGAACTGAGCTGCCCACTTAGCACTGCGCTAAACTGGCACAGCACGGCGCGGAGACTAGCTTCCAGGGCACTGGAAATTGTGTCTGCGCATGTGCAGATGCCGAAAATCGCCTCTGCGCAGACGCCGGAAATCACAGGCGTGCGCGCGATCTGACCCACGGAGGGATCTCTGCTGGAGTGAACTGGCTCAGGCGAGGTAAACCTTGCTGACCCCTGGGTTAGACTGATGTACCAACCACAGACCTATCCAGACAAAGATATCTCTGCAACAGTTACTCATACTCTGATAATGTCCCTGTTTGATTGCTGCAATGTGTTGCATGTGTGGACTTACCTTTGGAAATAGTCTGGAAATTTCACCTGGTGGTCCAAGCAGGTCAGGGACTGGACGGTGTGATCATAGGACACTAGTGCTTTGTCACCTGCACTGTCTCCCAGTCCATATTTGGGGCCAATTCAAAGGGCAGGCTTTGCTTTTTAAACTCTAAGCAGCTCAGATTGCCTAAACAGGGTTTCCCAAACTTGGGTCTCCAGCTGTTGTTGGACTACAACTCAGATCACCCTTAGGACCAGTGGTCAGGGATGATAGGAACTGTAGTCCAAAAACAGCTGAGTTTGGGAAACCTTGACTTAAAGGTTGCCTCCTCCTGCATGTACAGTACTTACCTAGGTCTTAATATATATTTTTGGAGCTCCTCCTCTGAGTACCCCCACCAAATGGAGTACAGTAGGTGGCTAGTAGAGGGCTTTCTCAGTGGTGGCACCCTAGTTATGAAATATTCCTCACAGAGTGGCTTGCCTGACACCTATTATTTGGCCTTTCAGGTGCCTGATGATCAGGGCCCGATTTAGGTTTGATGAGGCCCTAAGCTACTGAAGGTAATGGGGCCCTTTTTATGTTCAGCTGTCCTTTGTCAACAACAAATTGTTGCTGTTTTTTGTGTTGAATATATATATTGAATATATGCTATATGGTAGTTTATGGACCTAATAGGTATCTACTGTAAAGCCATTTGCACATAACAAAATATGTATTTTCTCAAAGTAATTGTTGAACTGAAATACAATTAAGAAGTACAGTCATACCTCGGGTTGAATGTGCTTCAGATTGAGCGCTTTTGGGTTGCTTTCCGTGGCAACCCGGAAGTAACAGAGCACAGAGCATGCGCAGACACTCAAAATGACGTCACGCGCATGCACGGAAGCAGCAAAACGTGACCCGTGGACGTGCCGTCGCATCTTACATTCTATTCAGGATGTGAACGGGGCTCCAGAACGGATCCCGTTCGCATCCTAAGGTACCATTGTATATTAATAGTGAAATACAATATATAGAAATGAGCAAACCAGTGATATTTTAGGGAGCAAGCTAGCAGGTGAGGCCCACTACTTACATTATAGGAGCCTACACAACACGAAACACTCTTGCTGTATGTAGGTTTTATTTTATTTGTTTTTTATCTTATATTTTGGAAATGTACATCCAGGTTTTTCCCCTTTAATTTTTTGGGGTGCCCCCAAGAGAGTGGGGCCCTAAGATATAGCTTGTTTAGCTTATACGTAAATCCGGCACTGCTGATGATGTTCCCTAATTTCAAAGTCTTCTACTGGTCTATAAATCTTTCAATATTTATGGATTTTTAATTTATGGATTTTTATGGGGAGAAATGCTGCTATTAGATTCCTTATGTTTTTGTTTCATCCCCTGCTGCTGTTTTAAGCTTATTTAAATGTTATCTTTTCCCTTTTTTATGTAACTGTGTTACTTTTGTTATTGGGTGGTATATAGTAAGTAAATGAATCCATGGCTAAATCCCAACTGTTTCTAAAAGCTCTCCTAGCAACTCCCATTAGGCTCAACAAATTGGTTCCATGATCCCCTGCCCTGGAATGACTTCCAGCTATATTCTAGATGGGTTGGAGGAAGGGTCTTCTTTTTGCAGTCAATAATCTTATTAATTGATGCCCACAGTCCTCACTGAATAGCAGACTCCATTGCGCCAAAGAACAAATGTGATTACTGTCACATTCCGCATAACAGAACAGCATGGTTTGCAACAATCCAGCCCCCACAACGACAAACTCACTTGATATCTCCATCTGTTTCTATTAATCTGCCTTGACACCAGCCTGAAATTAAAATAATAATGCTAAGAGTTTTATTGTACAGTACACACACACACACACACATTTGTCGAAGAAGATAGATATGTAAACAAAGAAGAAAACAACAACTGTGAATTAACACTTGAGTGCAATTATTTTGCGTGTTCAGACCCAGAGACCTCCCCCCTAAATATTGTCACACTTGACTCAAATTTTAGTTTTGGTTTTTGGCAGAATTTAGGCCACGGCGTTATTGATTACAGTAGGTGAGTGGTTGCATAGGCTCTGGTTCGACTGGCTCCCTGCACCCTTGCAACAGCATAGGTCAGCCAAGGGTGAACACCTGGGTAGGCGAAAAGCCGGGAACAGACTATGTTCACCTCCCAGATGCCCCTCTGGACTCAGGCATGGGCACAGCCCCCTCTCGGGGGTTGACCAAACCAGCTGAGTCCCTGGATTCATTCAATGGAATACCCTTCACATAGGGATGGCGAGACCGTTCTCCCATCCCTATCACCTGAACCAGAGCCTATCCGCAACTTTACAAGTTGTGACGATTTGCTACGCGGCAAGCGAAACCCAAATGGCAACAGCCAATCAGCCAAGTGGGAAAATTCCTGCCGTGCCCCTGTCCCTACGACAGATGACACATGACGGCATAGCAAGGTCAATCGCAAAATGCTCTAAAAGTAGGGAGAGGTGGGTGGGTGTTCCGAATGCACGAGCCAAAAGAGAAGTTCTGGGTCACATGCATAGGTATGTATAGGTCCTGCAATCTGTTTAGACTGTGGCCCATTGGCCAGATTGAACCCAACATTGAGGAACCTACCAATTGGGTGTTGTGGCTGACCAATCTTTTTTTAAAAATAAAATAAAATAATATTTATTACTTTTAAAAGTTACAAAAAAGGAGAAGAAAGAGAGAAAAAGACAAAAAAGAGAAAAAAAAACAAAAAAGAAGAAAAGCAAAAACAATACAATACAATATATGAACAATACAAACCCAACCTGAACCCATTAAACTAGACACATAAATAAAGCAAAACAAAAACACTTTAAAAACATCCCTCCTTTTCCATACTCTATCCTTCATTCCCTTGTTTCCTCGACTTCCTCACACCTCCCTTTTTGTATCCCACTTCTAGTACTTATTTCAGCAAATCCTTTCCATCTTTCTCTATTTTCTGTCATCTTATAAATAACATATTCTTTAACCTTATTTCCCATTAAGGGTAAATTACTTATATGTACTTAACTCCTTATAGCATTTCTGCTAAATCCATAAAATATCATTCCATCATTTTTCTAACAGTCATTACTTTAACAATATTTCTAAATAAACACTTTAAATTATCCAGTAATCTTCCACTATCTCCTCTCCCTGGCTTCGGATTCTGCCAGTCCTTTCCGTCAGTTCCATTTGCTCCTGAGTATCAAAGAATATGAAGAAGATCTACAGAAGGGACTTGGAAAAGATTTAAGAGCCTTGGACATAAGATCACCAGGAGATCTTATGTCCAAGGCTCTTAAATCTTTTTCAAGTCCCTTCTGCAGATCTTCTTCATATTCTTTGATACTCAGGAGCAAATCTCGGGGAAACTCCAACCTAGCAATACTTTTATTCCTTCTGAACAGTTCAGCCAAATTTCCATAGTTAAAAGTAAAGTCCATAAAGAATTTCAGGACGTATTTCAGGATTCCTCCAATTCTAGATGCCCCCAAACCTTCAGGCTCCTCCAAACCCAAGCCCATGTCCCAAAAGTCAGTCAATCCCTGGATAGAGGGATCTTTCCAACTTTCCTTCTTCAATCCAAGCCGGGATCCAAACCTCAAAATTTGACTTTTGCTAGGTTCAATCATGAAAGACCTCGATTTATAATCCTCAACTTGCTTCTGAGAAATTAAGGATCCCACTTGTACTACTTTAAGCTTCACAACAACAGCTTTCTCCTTTTCCTCCACCATTTGTCCTGCCAAGGTATGTTCCTGTGCCAAATCCTGAATTGTTTCTGTATTGGTACTCACTTTTTGACTCAAATTAGTCACTTTCTGTTCCAAGTTGTCAATTTTAAAGATCGTGTCATCTGTCTTTTTATGGAGCTGTTCCAGCAAGTAGTTTATCTTATATAATACAGTCACAATAGCTTCTCCTATCAACATTTTGAATAGTCCAAGGTCAGTCTCTGGTTCTCAGAATCCTTATCTTGCAGCTGGAGATCTCCCTGTTACACTCCTGTAACAGTTTCACATGCTCCCTCTAGAGGGAAACAGTCTCCACTTGTAACAATTCTTTCAAGCACGACTCAAGCAAATAACAATAGTTTCAATTTTCAGTTACTTTTTCCTCCTTTTTTTGAATGCAAAAGAGGACAATGGAAACAGTGTCTTTCTTATTTAGCTAGCTGTCAAATCTGTTCTGTCAATGAACATTCCCCGAACGTCATCTGGCAGCACTTTTCCAGGTTCAGAGCAGTGGCAATTTAATTTTCACTCTCTCCTGCAGGCACACTAGATCCAAAACTTCCCCCCTCTTCTCCTGCTTCCAAGGGGGGTTATGTAATTTTGTCCGATGGAAATTGAATCCTTTGTCAAAAGCTTTCAAAGACTTTAGCTTGTAGCGTCTTTGCTTCAGTCTATTTTACAAAAGCAGAAGGCGGACTTCCTGTTTAGAACCTTCCCGCTTCGGTGCCAAATTAAAGTATTTCAAGATCCAATTTTCCGTTCTACTCACGGGTAGTTGTTTAAAATCCAATTGTCCACAGGAAAAAGTCAGCGCTCTCCGGCAGCAGCAATGCGGCTTCACTCCGTGAAAGAAGCGGTCGATTCAAAGCACCACGCCACTCACCCCACGTCGCTCCGGATCCCCGAGTCAGGGTTTCCCCGCGAGTAGGGGAGGCGCAAAGGGTGCCAGCCGAATCCCAAGTTCACAGGCTTCTCCCGCCTGTGATTTCTATGGGTCTCCACCTTCACCATGGCGGTCAGACCCTGCTTTTCACGGAGCAAGTTCCTCCCGATCGGAGGAGCTCCGCCATTGCCGGAGGCGCCAACCCGGAAGTCTCCAATCTTACCCACCCACAACACAGGTGGTCAGTCTCCAGGTCTCAGTGCAACATGTGCCCTCTTTTCAGGAAGACACGATTTAATGTATTTTTAAAATGTATTTTAATGTATTTTTAATCTGTTGGAAGCCGCCCAGAGTGGCTGGGGAAACCCAGCCAGATGGGCGGGGTATAATAAATTATTATTATTATTATTATTATTATTATTATTAATAATAATAATAATAATTTCCACCTGTAAAGAATGGATTCTGCTATATCAGGACAATTAGTTTTATTAGTTATTTTCGGTTATGCTCAAGATTTGCATGTCTCTCTTCTCTTTTTTTATTATAACTGTTTAAGCACTTTGTTATTATGATTCCATATTACGAACCTTCAGATTTGTTGCAGAAATAATGCAGTCTTGTGGCACCACAAAGACTAACGTGTTTATTGTAACATAAGCTTTTATGGACACTAGAATAACCTCTCTTGAATAGTGGAGAACAAACCAGCTGCATCTCAATTAATATCAGCTTTTCATTTACGCCTTGCTTTGCTCCTGAATCTATTTCTGTAATAACTTCAGATTTGACTATACAGCGTAGGCTTTTCACACAGTGAGTTGTTCCCAGTGTTAGACTCGTAGGGCTAGCAGCTGACAAATACCGTACCTCGTAGATAGATGTCTGTAGGTGGAGCACCCCTTTTTCTGCTCTGCTTTTCTGACCCGTTTCTGATTGGGTCATGGGATGTGTTTGCTGTTTGGGGCTGAGACCCTGGCCCACAGTTGGAGACAGTTATGCTTCTGACTGCCAGTTGTTGGAAACCAAAGGAGAGGGGAATCCTATTGAGCTTGCGTTTTGTTTATGGGCTTCCTACAGGCATCTTGTCGGCCACTGTAAGAACAGGATGCTGGACTAGATGGACCAAAGGCCTGATCCAGTCTGTGCTCTTGGATGCTCTTTACTGATGGTTGTAATCTGCCTACATGTTTTAGTTGCTGCTGTTTTAGTTAATGTATTGGTGTTGGTCATTGTAAATACAAAACAATATTTATTAAATACATAAATATTAAACCACATTCTGTGACAAATTCTCTAGCATCGAAACACCCTAATCTACAGATGCATTGTAAAGTAGGGTAGGCCTTTTTTAAAAAAGACTGGTACAGTGGTACCTCTTGTTACAGACGCTTCAGGTTAGACGCATCAGGTTACAGACTCCGTTAACCCAGAAATAGTACCTCTGAAGGAGGTGAGGACAGGCGACCCCACCTAGGCCCGAAGTCACACACCCCAACCAGGCCTCAAAACTGTCCAAAATTCCTTTTCTCTCTTCTAAAAATCCACAGCTAAAGTTTTCCTCTGCTTTTCTCACAAGATGCCGTGCATAGGCAAACCGTTACTTTAATCAGTACAAGAAGGCTTCAAAAAGCTAATGAATAGGCTGTCAGAGCAAGCCTGAGAACTGACTTTTATCTCATTCAGTTGCAACATCTTGGACATGCTGAACCACAAGGCTCCTCGACCCCCTTGGCTTCTCACCCCCTTTCCTGGGATGAGTCCAAAAGAGTCCCAAGACAGGAGCTTTCTGTTCATGCTCAGGAAACACATTATGGGGCAGGACTCTTGAAGAGGAGAAGAAAGGGGAGGGAACTGGAAGGGAATATATGCTCTGTGCAAATGGCTGTGAACTCGTGCTTGTTTTGTGAATCTATCACACTTGCTCCTTCTACCAGTTCATGGATGGTAGAAATAAAGCTTTTTCTCTGAACTATTCCTTGAGTGTCTGTTTGACTCCCACTCCCTCTCCCGGGTGCAATACTTTTTCCCACCTGAGGGCAAAGCCTCATAAGGCTACACCTCGAGTTAAGAACTTTGCTTCAGCATGAGAACAGATATCGTGCTCCGGCGGTGCAGCAGCAGTAGGAGGCCCCATTAGCTAAAGTGGTACCTCAGGTTAAGAACAGTTTCAGGTTAAGAATGGACCTCCAGAACAAATTAAGTTCTTAACCCGAGGTACTACTGTATTTCATTCAGGCAAGATTGTCACTTGCTAGTAAAGTTTACTGTGCAGCTATAGGAGCTGTTGAATTGTGCCTTTCAGTAAGTCAGCCAGAGATTCCAGTTTCTAATAAAAAGGGCACCAATGAGAGAGGCAATATGCAGACAGAGATATACCGGTATGTATCTCAATATAAATTTATGACTCCAAAACTGATCTTTATTGCAACTAACCATCCTCCAAAGCTTAATGGTGCCAGGAAAAACCTTTACATTGTAAATATCATCAACAGATGCCTGATTTTGATGAGAAGGCTTATAAGCTAAAAAACAGATTTGTCCCATACGCACCAGTGAACTACATGTAATTCAACAAGTTTGATGCAAGCAACAAACTAGCTTAAAATTGAACTCTTTCCCCTTTAGAATGTGTTCTAAACCAATAAGGGACATGCTTCCTCCAGTCCATTCCTCCCTTCTCTCATACTTGTTTTCCAAAAGCTTTTTCATACGTCATTCTCTGACTGGCTTCTGTCTCAGAGTAGGAAAGACGCATAGGACAGAAAGCAGTCCCAGCACAAGTTGTGGAAAGACCAGAGTTACTTAGCTGAGGACCAAATGACAGGTTACACCTCAGCAAAGTATTTCCAGTAGAGAAGAGGAAACAAAATGCCCAACTCTTTTCTTGCAAACATACCGCAGTGCTGTCATATAGATTCCTTCCTCATGGTGTGTGTTGCCTCTGAAAAACTAGAATGAAGTGCACTCAGTCTTTTAAAGCTGTTTTTTAAAAAAATAAAATAAAAATAAAATAAAAATAAAATGTGAAACTAGTATTTCAGCGTTCTCTGTTTAGCTTTCATAATGTCTTTGTGGGCTGGTGTTTTTAATAACTGGAGTGATACTTCAAATACTTCATGCTTAGTAATTGATGTTACTAAGTTTATAGATTCAAAAGGTCTACTCTGAATACAGCTTAGGTTGGCTATAACTCTTGGGATCAATAATACATACATACATACATACATACATACATACATACATACCCTGCCCATCTGGCTGGACTTCCCCAGCCACTCTGGGCGGCTCCCAGCAGAACATTAAAAACACGATAAAAGATCAGACATTGAAAACTTCCCTAAACAGGGCTGCTTTCACATGTCTTCTAAAAGTCAGATAGTTGTTTATTTTCTTGACACCTGATGGGAGGGCGTTCCACAGGGCGGTTGCCACTACCGAGAAGGCCCTCGGAGCTGGACACAATGACAGGTGTGGGGAAGTTCCAGCCCACGAATCAAGTGTAACCCACCAAAGTCACATTGGCTGTTCCCTTGCCCTCTGCCTCTGCCCTCCACCCACCACTGATATGCACCAGAAAAGGTCCCCTTGCAACAGGTTTATGGTGTGCTCTTCCCCAGGTACAGGTGAAGGTTGGTCTATAAATACTTTAAATAATATACAAGCACACAAATAAATCACTGCTGAGTTGCACCCACAGTTTTGATGCCTGACAGTATGATGGTGCATCCTTAGCTGTTGCTGTCGGCTATAGATTACCTCTGATGTAGCAAAAGCAGATGGCATCTGAGTGGCTATAGAGATCCTTTTCCTTTTCCCCTACAGAACACAGTGGCCAATAGCTGGGAGAGTCAGCATTGGCCAGTCGTCTTCTACTTGGAGAAGGCAAAATGGCAGGTGGACAGAGATCACCTGGCTGTGGGATAATAAGGCAGATTCATTTGCTGAGCAGGATCATGGCTTGAAGGTGGCTGATCTCCACGGTCTAGTCTAGTGAATGTTGGTGGGTAGAAGCTGGTGGTTCACATTTGCGAGTTAGAAGATGCCTCAAGACTGAAGCAAGCTGGTGTTTGTGGATGCAAGCTGGTTGAAATTCCCCTCCTGAAGCCAGTGGACAGAAACCAGTGGACATTTGTGGGTTGACGCCAAGGCACAAAAGTGAACAAATGCAGAGTAACTTGTAATCTGAAAACAAATCCCTGACAGCATATCCAACACATTCTCAGGAATAAAGACTCGCAGATTGTTTGCAAGCAGGAAAGTAGGCCAGGTTAATTATGTATGAGGAATGCTCCAACCTATTTTACTGTGCAGTAAATTTGCCTGTATCTGTGGTGGAGGGCTAAGTTCCCTGGTCCTTCTACCAGGCTTCTTAGCACAAATTCCCCCCTGAACTCATTGTCAAAGATGGTGAGATTTGCTTTCCTGACATCCAGCTTTTCGCTCATTAAAGGCCACAAGCTCTGTAGGTGTCGTCTCCCTCCACCCACCCTGCTTTTCCACCCCCTGATCATATCCCTGCTGTTTCTTTCAGATCTGGGACATCAAAGTCTTACTCTAATGAATACAGGCACTGAAAAGCTGCACTTCAAATACAGCAAATGAATATTTTTGTTTGGGTGACAGTTTCTTAACAAGGTAGTAACGGTACAGTTATATGGATATGTCAGCCTTGCTTTGAATGATGACATAAAAGCACAGAAGGCCGTAAACTTTTAAGCACTTCTCATCATGGGAATTCTGAGATGTGCATGCTGAAAGCCCATAGATGAGATAAATTTTTAATCCCTGGAGGGGGATTGTTTCACGTACGTCTCAAAATAATACCCACCAGAATTGCAGTGACTGACTATCTCTAGTGGAGCAGTCCTACCACTAGGCAGAGTGTGGAATAATTCTGTTAATTCTCACCAGAATTGTATGAACGGTCTGTCTCTAGAGGGACAAACCTACCACTAGGCACGGGGCAAGGAATAATTCTTTGTAATGAAGAACTTATTATGATAGATCTTTGTCGCAAAGATCTTTCAACAACTAGCTGGAGCGGAAACAGTACAAGAGGAGGAGGAGGCAAAAGTGGTTGCTCTCTCAGCAGAGCTGATGGAGCCGTCCTGCTTCCATTCTCATTCTCTCTGTCTGCTACATCCTGATGGAATGATTGAGTTTATTTTATTTATTTATTTATTTATTTATTTAAAAAATACTTATATACCCCTATTTCATAGAAAAATATCAAAGCAGTGTACAATACTACATAAGACCATACAGAAAAAACCATTAAAAATGAAAACTAGACACTAATTATTATAATTATTACATATTTATTCATACCATGCCTTTTTCCGTGATCGGACATCAGTTAGCTATTGCGGAAAGATGTATTTTTAATGGCCTGCATCGGCATGTCTGCATATCTTTCAGTAGGCATTTAAGAGCATACCCTCCAACATCTCAGGAGGGCAAATTGGGACCCCCCCCAAAAAAGTACTCGCTCCCACAGCACATATACTAAAATTGGAACGATACAGAGAAGATTACCCCTCACCGTGTTGCCATCGTTGTCCCCTCGCTGCTGCCTTACCTTTGCTGGCTCGTGCCATGGCAACCTGAGGCCACCTTAGAGCAGACAGCTAGGCAAGGACATCCTGGGCAGATATGCAAGCCCAGCGGCCGGCCTCTCTCAATCTCTCTCCCAGGAGCTGATGGGAGTTGTAGTAGTGAAAGACACCATGCTGGTGGGGAAGGGAAGAAGTCGGCATGAATTTGACTGTCTGATTTAGGCACCCAAAGGTCATAGGACCATCTCTGGGCCCAACTACACATGACACTAAATGATCCATTAGAAACTACACCAGTGTTGTGAAAGTGTAACAATAGACGCAGGGAGCGCTGTGTGTGTGTGTGTGTGTGTGTGTGTGTGTGTGTGTGTGTATTTTCACAGGGACTGCTGTACATAGGGAGGAGGTTTTATACTTCCCTACTCAGCTCTGATCCCAACTAAAATCGCTCCTACTACCTACTACCATTAGCTACTATTAGCTTTGGTGGTATGGGGGAGGAGTAGGTCCCTGATGCCATTGGAAGCCCTTGTCCCACTGCAAATAGAAGCAAAGGGCATTATTCTGATTTGGAGTATGGTGGGGCACACATTGTCAAACTGCACCCCCTTCAAGGTTATGGTTAAAGAAAAAAACAACTGCAAACAAGGTAGGAAGTGGTTTGGGTTTGGGGAAATGGGCAAAAGTCCCCTCCCCCTTCTCTTTTATTAATAGATGCATCCACTGGATCTAAAGCCAGTTGAGGCACCAACTGGATTATACACATAACCACAATAAAACCAGCCATTTATAAAAAATTACAATAAATTAATTTTTCAGCCACGTTGTCCATCTCCCCACTGAGAGTTTTGTTCCAAGAGCTTAGTTAGGATGCTCTTGTAAAGCTTAGAATTTTTTGGGAGGGGAGATTTCCCACCTAGTATTAGGCCATTTAAAATTAATTGCACTTGACGGTTGATCTGTTCAGTTCAACTCTAACTTTAAATGAATAGGAATCCTCTAGGTTTTCCCATAAATTCTTATGCTTAGAAAGGGAAAGAGTGATAGCCCTAACAGCTGCTGATGTAAATTACTTTGAGTTCCTAAAATGAAACATTTATCTTCCAAAAATGTTGCTTTTTACTTTCTTTCTTTTTTTGAAAGTGAAGTTTTCAGAGCACTTTAAAAACTGGCTAAATTTCAATTAGCTTTAGTGAATTTCCCATTTTAGAAATGTTGGGCTCTTGGTTGCTTAGCAACAGCAGGTCTCTGTACAGCCAGGCAAGCATGTAAATCTGGCCTTGAAAGGTGAGGTGGGGGGAAAAGATGGATCAACTCCCTTTAGGCCTTAAAATTGCATAAGCCCCTTGTGAAAGTCATGAATGTTTTAAAAAGACAGGGCAGCCTTTCTGAAACACATCTTGGACCATTTTATTGTTTATCACATTATCGTTCAGTTAAAAAAATAAAGCTTTGAACAAGTAATCCTGGCGTTTGCCTCAGAAATAACCTTGGAGTTTTGGATAAAACTAACATACATTGATAACACACATTTGAGTCAAATGTAAATGCAAAACTTAGCCTGGCATTATGGGCACAAACCTCTGGCTATGCACTCCCTTCTCCCACCTCCAACAGGGTCGTGAGGAAGAGATTGGAAGCTTTTGCCTCTATTTTAAATTAACCATGCTTTATTGTTACACCCAAACACCAAATTGTAGTTAGTCTTAACTATGGTTGGGAATCTTCTTTCTAAGTGCTTAGTTAAATTTGCATTTTGTACACACCAGGTCTATCATGCCTGCCCAAAGTCATTCATACTTGCTCATCTGGTGGACCTAAGATGTTTTTTCTAGATTGGTTCTCTGGAGTATATCTTAAACCAGATATCAAGACCTGTTGGAAATTTCAATTATCAGGATGTTAGGTAACATGTGCTGAAGTTCAGCTCTGCAGAGAAAGAGTAATTCATTTACTGAATTATTTATTTCCTTGTTTAATGCATTACTTAATATCTCAGTGCTTTGGTAAGTTCTGCATGCATAACAGAATCCAAATGGGACATTACAGAATTTAACAGTGCTCATTACAATCTTTTCTCTATGAGATGAAGGCACAGACAAGTGTCACTAAAAAGGGCAGCTATTGGCAGCCCTCCAGAGCCCTGTTGCATATGCATAAATCTTAGATAAGTGAAACAGACCAAGATAATGGAACAAAGGAAATTGAATGATGCTCCATTGATTTGTATGGCATGAGGGGAAAGGAGATGCAATCAGGAAAACGGAAGGGGCTTCTGTTGACAGTCTGAAGTTGAAGTTCAATACCCACTTATCTAGGAGAAAGCCACACTCAACTCTATGAATCTTACATTTGAATGGCTATTATAGCACTGCACTCACTGTCAGACTGCAATCCTTTGAACACTTTCTTGGGTATGAGCCAGCTGAACACAATGGGACTTACTTCCTACTAATATTATTTATTTTATTTATTACATAAAATTTATAGAGCGCTTAAGTGTAAAAAACCTTGAAGTGGTTTAGAAAAAAACATTTGAACAATAAAATCAAGAAAAATCCACATTAAAACATACACAAGTTAAAATACTAAATCAGATTAAAATTACCTCAACTTACTATGCATCTAGGCTTGTTTCAACAATGATGTTTTCAGCAAGGGCTGAAATATGCATAGGAATGTGCAGATTGTGCGGGGGGGGGGGGGAGTTTCCCTTTACTGCAGCCTTGCTGAAGATCTTCTTCAGCAAGGCTTGTTCTTCTATATGTTTAATCATTTGAGGTTTCCACAAACATGCCCAAAGCAGATATTAAGTTCACTGATCTGTATTTTTCTGGTTTTGTCTTTATAAGCTGATGTTACATTGGCTACTTTCAAACGCTCCGGCAAAGAAGCAAATTTTAGTGAAAAATTGCATATTTGTGTTAGAAAACAAAACAATTCAGGACGTGTTTTTATTTTTTAAAAAACTATTTTAGGTGTACCAGCTAGACCTGGGGAGCTGTTGCATTTTTAATTTGTCAATCTTACCGCACACAAGCCCACCCCAAACCAGGTACAGTAGTGGTGCTGATCCCTTACAGAGAATTCCCATATGAACAGTATAACCAAGGGCAGTGCTGTGGAACGGGAGGGTGGGGTGGGGCTGCTGGGACAATCGCCACCAGTGCTTTTTCTGGGGGCTACGTGGCTCCTGACGCCCTCCCCTAGCCAGCCCTGCACCGCTTTGCAAGGCCGCTTGGGGAGGGTGGCACGGTGGCCATGCGCCCTTCAACCCCAGCCTCACCAGCAAATGGGAGGCTGGGATCCAGGGGTGCATAACTGTTGTGTGCTTGTGCCAGCCTCCCCAGGTCCCAGCTTTGTGAGGCAGCAACAATGTTTGGGTCACCACCGTTATCTTCTTCAATGGGGTTGTTCTGCCACATCGATCACCATATTATTATTTTTTTAAATAAAGGTCCGTATAGTTAAAGCTATGGTTTTCCCAGTAGTGATGTATGGAAGTGAGAGCTGGCTGATCGCCGAAGAATTGATGCTTTTGAATTATGGTGCTGGAGGAGACTCTTGAGAGTCCCATGGACTGCAAGAAGATCAAACCTCTCCATTCTGAAGGAAATCAGCCCTGAGTGCTCACTGGAAGGACAGATCCTGAAGCTGAGGCTCCAATGGTTTGGCCACCTCATGAGAAGAAAAGACTCCCTGGAAAAGACCCTGATGCTGGGAAAGATGGAGGGCACAAGGAGAAGGGGTGACGACAGAGGACGAGATGGTTGGACAGTGTACTTAAAGCTATCAACATGAGTTTGACCAAACTGCGGGAAGCAGTGAAAGACAGGAGTGCCTGGCGTGCTCTGGTCCAGGGAGTCACGAAGAGTCGGACACGACTAAACGACTAAACAACAACAAACCATCACATCTCAGGTTTTGCTGTACTGGATTATCTCCCATGTCAAAGCGGGATACAAAAATTCACCACGTGTGAATACAAATTTCCTATGCCTTCTAGTTTTTAAACTTTAAGCTTCATTAGTTCCATAGTAAATCCGCGCCTGGTCTCACTAAATCTTTTTTTGAGGCTGAGTCTTCCTGAGTTCCAGAGCCTCTCTCCCGCCTAACCCGTTCTATTGAAGTACTCCGCTTGCCCTCCACCTGCTTCTTTCTCCCACGTGACTAGCGAAGCGTCGCCTGACGTGAGGCCGGGATTCTCCGCCCCGTCGCCGCCTCCTCCTCCTCTGAGAGCCACGTGACCCCAGAGCCGTCATTCAAGGTTCAGCTCTCCTCCCTTTCCTTGCCTTCCCTCGTGCGCGTGCGCGGAACTGCAGGCTGAGGCGCCGACGGCTTCCGGGTTGTGTTGGCTGCCGAGCTCGCGAGCCAGCTCAGGCCGGGCGCAGGGGGGCGGGGGCGGCTGTCGCTTTTAGAGAAAAGGGTGGTCGCGGGCAGAGGGGAGAGAGCCCGCTTGGCGCCAACATGGCCTGCGCGCTCGTGCCTTTCTGCAGCTTCCAGGACCTGGAGTCGGCGCGGGATTTCCTGTGTTCGCACCTTCGCCAGGGGGGCGTCGGCGGTGGCGGTGGTGTAGCGGGGGGCGCCAAGGAAAGCGGCGGAGGTGAGTGAGGGGACCGAGAGGGTGCTGGAAAGAATGCACTTCAGCAGCTCTACCGGTGCTGCAGCTGCCTGTTCTCCTCCTGTCAGTCATCGCTCAACTTTTCCATTATTGGACGATGGGACACCAAAAGGCAGAGGATGGCGGGGCGAGGGGTCATCACCCCATGCCCAAGGCACCTTTCATCACTCTGGTTTTTTTGGTTTTTTTCCTCCTGTGGGCAAGGCCCAGGGACCCAGATCCTTCTGTGACGTTTACTTCGAAGTAGATCCCTTTAAGTAGAGCTCCTTCCGATGCTAATTGAAAGCCTTCTGCTTGCAGATCCTGGTACAGCTTCATGTTTCTGTGCTCTGTGTGTGTCCGTGAGAAGGGAATGACAGATGGGCTGTTTATGGCAGCCTTGCATTTACACACTAGCCTAGTAGCCGGAGGCGAGTGGAGTAGTTCAGGGAAGGAGTGATGGCATGCTCTTGTCTCTCCACTGTTCCTAGCATAGAAATACAGCGGGCTGCTGTAGGAGAGGAGTTATTTCTCTTCTTGTGCCAGCCGCTGGTTACACAAGTAATATTACTTTGCAGGCAAGTAACTTTTTTTTTAACCAACTTATTTACAAGGCTGACTTGTGGCACCTGTGAGTGCTGTAAGTAACGTGTGTGTGTGTTACCTGTACTCTATTTCTACAGAGGAGATTAGGTGGGATCCTTTGCTCTGTGGTCTTACTGACTTGAAGTCCATGGGCTGTGGACTGACGATTCACTAGTTGGATTGACTTTTTGGGTGTGGTGGTGGTGGTGGGTCATCACTCTGAACCAAAGTAAAAGTTATGGCAGAGTGGTTTCTCCATGTAACTTCTGGATGATTTGGGGATTCCTGCTGGATTCTGCTAACAATGTCATAAGTCAAGTTTTGTGAATAAACTAGGCCAGGAGTAACTTGCCTTCATTTGTGATTGTCAAAGATGATGATGTCTGCTTATCCTGTGAAGGCCAAATGCTAAACGGATATGTTATGTGTTCTTGCATTATATTCCACATACCTAACTTGGACCTTATGTTTTAATATCCCTTTCATGAGGTTTTTGTTTTGTTTTGTTTTTTTAAAGTGCAGAATATTAGTGCAGCAAAGCAGTTATATTGGTACAAACAGCAGAAGATCTAGCAAAATGTGTCCGTTTCAGATTCAGAGGGCTCACAAGACACAATCTTACTTTTGCAATAGCAAAACAAAATGGTACAATCCATGCACGCTTACTTGGAGGGAAGTTCTGCTGAATTCAGTGAAGCTGTTTCTTGCATATGTGTGTTTTAGGATTGTAGCTTTACTGTACATAGAAAACTAGATGTTGGGGGAAGGGTGCTCTTCCTAGCTTCTTTTTGACATACCAGCATTATTTCTCTGAATGCTGGGGATTTTTGTGGGATGAGCATTTAATCATGTGCACCCATTTACAATCTGAAGTTAACTGTAAATGTCTGTTGCCTTTATAAAAACATACCATAATAAGGTAATTGTTCTTTTCTTAAAAGAAGGGGTGAAGTTTTAGCAAAGATCTGATGTAATTCTGTTTGTTTAACAAAATTAATACACTGTACTGCTTGTTTGTAAATAGAACCTTTAAGTGATTTACTAAGCATTTTGTTAACTCTTGTTGTGGCAATTGGCTTTTCTTGAAAGACACTTTGCCTTTCATCATGGCTTGTAAAAAAGATAAATTGTTTTACAACAAAAACTCAAAATTACTGAGTCTGTCACTGAAGTTTGGGCTCAGTGGCGTTTACAATCCAAAATAGTCCCTTTCTCCTCTTGTCACTTGTATGTGCTATCAGTGTAATAGCCTTCTGATTGAATTGATTCAGCTATGTGCTTTATGGAATAAAAATATCTGTCCTGTAGGCATGAGGATTTTCATGGACGTACAGAGTAGGCAAAATATATTCTCATTGCTGCTGTCCACCCCCACCCCCCGATATTGAGAACTCAGCAGACCTACTCTGTCCTTATTTCTTGTGGCTTTCAGAGGAAACCTTGAAGTGCCATTCTTTAAGGTAGCTCCCGAGCAAAAATGACCTTACATAGCATCTCCTGAGTGTACACAACTTGGAAAAGTTTTCACTAAACAGTATGCCATCTGTGTTAGAAATGTAGTCAGAAAATTATATTCTCACCTGTCACACCTTTTTGGAATAAGACAACAGGCGACACAGTATTTTCTTGTGTTCCATTCACTGCATTGCATAAACTATTTGTCCTATTAAAGTGAGCCATAGATGTAATTTACAGGGTATGTTTTGAATTTGGTACCTTGTGCAATAGAAATACAGTAATGCTTCTCTTTAATGAGGAACAGCTTTGGCCCTGAGAAATGATTGTGAACAATAGAACCACAATTAGTTTTCCATATTATTTGTATGTCATAGAATCATAGAACCATTGAATTGTAGAGTTGGAAGGGAGCATGAGGGTCATCTAGTCCAACCCCCTGCTATGCAGGAAATCAAAGCCCTGGAAGAGTTATCATTAGCTTTTAAAGTGTGGTTTCCTTGTGCCAGAAGAGTTCTGCAAGAATGTCCCTAAATTTTGGGGTGTTGGCAAGACAGGATAATTAAGATTTCCTGACAATGTTGTGCTTAATCTACATAATCCTTCATAATTTGTTAACTTTGTACATTTAAAATTTAGGATGCCTGTAAAATGTTATAAAGAGCTTATAAATAAGAGCAGCTTTGGAACCTGATCTGTGGTTACTCCAGATTATTTACTCCGCATTTATTTTGTGAACCTCCCTGAGATCTTTTGATGAAGGGTAGTGTTTAAATCTATTAAATGATAATAATAATTTAAAAAATATTATTATTTAGGGTTATTGCTGATCTTTTGTGGGCTTTGACAGAGGGAAGTTTATACATGCCCTTTAAAAATGTGTTGTGGGGGGTTATTGGGTTGGTTTTGTTTCTATTTTGATTATGTATTTAGTGTTTTTATATTGTGATTTTATCCTGTGAACCGCCCTGAAACCTGTGGTATATAAATTGAATAACTACCCCCCACTGATGCATTCTGAACTATTAAAAATGAAATTTATGTACCTTGAGCTGTAGATAATTGCTAATATGACTGGCAATGCAATCCCAAAAAAATCTCACCTGGGAGTGTGACTTTCATGCTTAGGATAGCACAGGTAAGCTTCAATGCTAAACACAACCATAGTTCCATGCATAGGATTCTCCTGCTTTTTGATGCGACTATGCTGTCTGAGCAGTGTCTTGTACACAGGGATTGAACCTGAACTTTTTTTTTGCATTTTCTTGCATTTGCAACAAGCATGAGCCTTGATTTGGAAAGCTCTAATAAACCTGCATATTGGTGTAAGTCACCTATAGCCTAGAAGGAAAATAGAACAAGAAGTGTTTTGAAGGCTTTCCTACCTGGTTAAGTAAAGATAATTGTTTCTTGCCATGGACAAGTAGGTAACTATTTCCAAGTGAGGAGTTATGGTGGACTTAACTGGCAGAGGAAGTTCAGATGTGCAAAGATTAGAATGGTTTGGGGAAGGTTTTTACTGAGGAAGAGAGTTGTCAGGAGTAGCTTACGATGTCAGCATGTGCTTAAAATTTTCAGTTTGACCTGTCATAAGATTTAGAGCTGTAATAAAGAGACACCAACATAATAAAAGCAACCAAGCTATTAAATTAACTGTTTAATATTTCTCATTGTGCAGCAGACTCCATGCTAATTTTAATAAAAACTTGGCTGTATCGCTAAGAGGCTATTAGTGTCATGATGCCACAGAAAATCACCCCAGTTAAGATTATACCGGGATAATTTGTGTAATTGGATTTTTCCAAATACGTACTGCATTTTAAAAAAGCAGTGCTTAAGAATAAGGGCTTGTTTAAATTTAACTTCCGTTGTTATTCTCTTCATTTTGGTGGAGATTAGGTGACCCAATTGGCTACCACAATGAGTTAATTAATGGTGGATTTATTGAATTTGCATTGATTTAAAATAAAATCATAGGGTGGAATCCAGTTGGTGCCTTGCATTTATGGAAAGTATTTCTGATTCTGAAGACACTTCTGTTAAGACGACACTTCTCCCAGTACGTTTCCGAGCACAATTCAAAGTGTTGGTGTTGACCTTTAAAGCCCTAAACGTCCTCGGTCCTGTATACCTGAAGGAGCGTCTCCACCCTCATTGTTCAGGCCGGACACTGAGATCCAGCGCTGAGGGCCTTCTGGCGGTTCCCTCATTGTGAGAAGTGAGGTTACAGGGAACCAGACAGAGGGCCTTCTCGGTAGTGGTGCCCACATCCTTCAGATGTGAAGGAAATAAGAAGCTAACTTATCTTTAAAAGACATCTGAAGACAGCCCTGTTTAGGGAAGTTTTTAATATTTAATGCTGCATTGTTTTTAACACTTGATTGGGAGCCGCCCAGAGTGGCTGGGAAGACTCAGCCAGATGGACTGGGTATAAATAATAAATTATTATTATTATTATTATTAAGATAAGAGGAGGAAAGAGTTTGTTCTTGTTCACCCTTCTCCCTGCAGCCCTGCCCCCTTGACATCTGCTCTGTTTCAGAGGGTTCCTCAACTCTCTGGAGCCACTCTTTGGTGCTGGAGCAGGAAGAAAAGGGGAATTGGCAGACATACCCTCCCCTCTTCCACCTGTGGAAGCATCCACTGGATTAAAAGACCTTCCCTGAGCTGAGCGCAAGGACACCAAAGGGATTTACCCATAAAGATCATTTAGTACATTGGTCTTCAACTGGTAGATTGTTACCCTCTCCTGCAGGGGTCAGCAAACTTTTCCGCCAGCTGCGTCCCGGAAGTCAGTCTCTGCGCGGGAACTGACCGTGTGGGCGGCAAGGGCCGGGGGCCAGTTTAATGACCCCCTTGGGCCGTATCCGGCCCGCGGGCTGTAGTTTGCTGACCCCTGCTCTATTAGGTCATATCGCAATGACAGAACTTCCACTATACAGATATAGGATCAAAACTAAGAAAGGAGTTCCCAAGTGCATGTTTGGGTTAAATGTGGGGTTGGCAGGCTTGAACACTGATCTATTTTATTTATTCATCTGAAGGTCTCGGGGTGGTTCACAGCATAAAAATATAAGTTAAAAGCACAAAATACATAATAAAAACAAGAACAAAACAAACCAATACTCCCCTAGTGGATCGCTTGTGGCTTTTGGGCGATTGCTTCTTTTTAATAGCAATACTCTATTATGTATTTTTGTACTTCCCTCTCACAAAACATTAGGGCAGGGTGCAGCAATATATAAAACCCTTTAGGAACATTACAAAATTAACAGCATTTTCATTTTCATTTTCCAGATGTAATGGTGAACATGCCTCTTCTAGAAGGCTTCAGAATGTATAGAACAGAGTATTTCACAGTTGCTTTCTAACAGTTACTGGCTTAACTTTGCATAGGATGAGCCCCTTATGATGCCCTTCTGTGCTTTTCATTCAGTTTCTCCCTATGACAAAGTGAAATATGTCTGCCATAGGGATTTCTAGCTTTGCTTTATTAACTGCACAAACTCGAATATTTCTAAATTTGAGTCGGAGGTGGAAATGATTTATTCTGGTTGTTATGCACAAAGGTCGAGTGACTCACTTCTTCAGACTATGTGGAGACCTTTTCAGTTCAATAAATTGCTTTTCCGTGGGAGTTTTTATAAATAGCTGTGTGTGGGTAATGGCTTTAGCAGCAGTGGTTACTTCCAAAATGGTGTACATCAGTGCTGGCAGTAATAAACTTCTAATTAAAAGCAGTCCTGCTTAGACATTTTGGCTTTGGTATTCTAATGCCATCTTTCCCTGAGTGGAGTTAATTCAATATGAATCTATGTACCTGATCATAATACTTGGAAATGGGGCAGAATAGTTTTGCTGTAGTCTAGCTGGCTTGATTTTGATGCTCTTTGTAGCCCTAGCAGCTATGCTGAACAAAATATGCAGCTATGCAGAAAGAAAAATATGCAATGATCTCAGCAAATATTGAAAGCTGAGTGTTTTGTTCTAGTATTGCCTAGTCAATTGGTGGCCAAAAGCAGTAGATTCTATGGCTTTATAGTCCCTTTTGACATACTGTGTTAATTGCCTAAAGAGGAAAAAAAGGAAACTGAGAAAGCCAATTGCTTTTCAGTTTAAGTTGTGAAACACCCAGCTTCTTCAGTATGTGACAGAAACTACAAAGGAACCTCTATTTCTTCTGTGTCGTTTCATTTTCATGGTGATGTGAGGGACCACAGCAAAGTGCTCCTGTTCCTAGACAGGTGTATCAAAATACAGGACCTGTTTTAGTGAGCTATGCTAGACCAAAGATCTTACACTGCTTCTGTAAGATGATCAACATGCTTATAGAAAGAGGAAATATGTAGGTTGTGACATATAGTGCTTATAGCAGAGCTTATATGGAAGGCAGCATGGATTCTGGAGCGGACTTGCAAAACCCGGGAACGAGCAAGTTGAAGGCATCTCACCAGACATGTTCGATGAAGACGGGGTTTGATTGATATCCTGTTTTTGTTGCCTGCCTGTTTCTACAAAACAGTTGATTGACCAATACTAGTCAAGCTACATTTGATTTGATGTGAGGCAAGTTGTGCAGGTCTGCGTGCCCAGTGATTGCTGGCTCAGACTTCTCTCCCTGGTCAGGTATTTAGACTCTGCACCTTCTGCCTCTGAGTTGTCTGCAGAAGTGGCTTTGCATGCAATCTTTTTTCCTTCAAAGGCTGTTATGGGTATTGCTTTATAAACCCCCTTACGATTATTTCTATATTTAAAATTAATAGTTAATCAAATGCTTTTCTAGGCATCAAAAAGCGATATATGGACCATGGTTATGATTTTGAAACTAAGCTAGAATTTTTCAATATTAGGTAAACCAGCAAACTGGGAAGAAGATGGTTGGGGAGCGTGGGATGAACCAGAAACACAAGGACCTGTAAGCCTCTCTGTTTGCTTTCATTACTTATTATGCCTTCTGTAGCTGTGCACTCTTTGTTCCTTGGAATAATATGAATAATCCATTGACTAACTCTGTTAACTGTTTTCAGTAATTAAACTTTTAAGGTTCAGTTCACCCATCCAACTTACAGGTTGATGATCATACAGTGTTTCTTCCTGTTATGAGTACATCCTACCTTATTTTATTCAAATATTTGTAGCATGCCTTTGCACAAATGACACCTTAAAGTTGCTAACAAATTTAACTACAATCAGCAAAATGAAAATAGCTTTTACTTTGAGAGCCACTGCACAGTGAAAAAATCAAGTGCTTTCACTGTCCTACGAAATTTGCAATTACATGGAAATAGGCTTATTTACATTTTCCCTAAATGCTGCTATCTTTTGTGTGAGTGAGTGTGGACATATATGTTTCTTTAAAACAGTATATATGTTGCCCAGAAAATTAATAGCTTTAAAAATCACTGTACACAGGAGGAGGAGGAAGAATCAACTTCTAAGACTCAGGCAAATTCCTGGCTTCAGGACTGTGTCTTATCCTTGTCGCCAACAAATGATCTCATGGCAATAGCTCGTGAGCAGAAAGCTGTGTTTTTTGTGCGTAAGTATATCACAGACTTTTAATTTGTTCCCATTTCCGCTGGAGTTCTGTTTGTTTATTTAAAGTGTATTTACGCCACTCTTCAGCTAAAAAAGGCTCCTGCAGCAGCTTGCAAAGATCAGTAATATGGCAGCCCCTGTCCCCAGGCTTGCAATCTACAAGACATGGCACTAAAGGAAAATGGGTTTGGGAGGGACGAGGTAGAAAGGAAGCTTGTTTTTCATTACAAAGTGCAGCAGATAATAAAGCAGAATCATGGGGCTTGATCTATGCACAATGGATGGTAGTCACCGGATTTTCCTTATTCAACAAGAAAGCTATAGGAGCAAGATACTGTTCTACAATTGCTGTGGTCCTGTCACTAAGGGGGTGGCTACAGGACAATTGCAGCAAATAACATTGCTTCTGCAAAAGCACATATTAGCAATTCTTCACGTTCTCCCCCACCTTTTATTGATACAGTTTGATAAACCTGAATGTTGAGTGGAACTTCACTCAAGGGATACTCTGATTGCATGAAGGAGAAGAGGCAATTTTATCTTATTCTTGCGTCTCCTTGTAGGTTCCTGTGGCACCAAAAAAGAAGGATTGAGGGAACTACCTGAATTGGTGGGGGAGGTGGTATGTAGGGCACAGGGAGAATTAGCCTCCCACCCCTTCTTCCAATGAAACTCACCCCTGGTTTTGAGTTCCTTGTATGAACGGAACAACCTCTTGCATTTGCTATACAGTGGTACCTCGGTTTACGAACTTCATCTGTTCCGGAAGTCCGTTCTTAAACCGAAACCATTCTTAAACCAAAGTGCGCTTTCCCTAACGAGGCCTCCTGCCGCCGGTGCCCTTCCACCGTTCAGATTTCGTTCTTAGACTGAGGTAAAGTTTGCAAACCGGGACACTACTTCCGGTTTTGTGGAGTTCATAAACTGAATAGTTCATAAACAGGGCTGTTCTTAAACCGAGGTACCAGTGTAGTTTCTAACAAAGCTATGATCTGACTTTAGATTCAATAAGAATCAGGTGGTTGCTAAAGACTGTATCTTCCCATTTCGGCTTATGCATTAAAATAAGCATTAGAGTGTTATTGCTGTTCCCAAGTAAGTGCATATAGACTTATTATGGAAGGAAGTCCAGGGAAATAGATTTTACAAGGCAAAATCTTTGTAGTGCAGAAGAAAAGAAAAATAGTTAAATGCCTGGAAGCTGAAACCTTTATTTTTATGAGTGGTACACAAGAAAAACATCACCTTTTAATTTAACTGTGTTACCTTAAAGTATAACACTTTATCCACTTTTCTCTCCTCTGCTTCCCAGCAAAATGGAAGCACAGTGAAAAAGGGAAAGAAGAAATGCAGTTTGCTGTTGGCTGGAGTGGCTCTTTGAATGTTGAAGAAGGGTAGGCATGGGATCTAGACTATGTTGTGAATGAGAACGCCACTGATTCTTTTTTTTACTGCTCTGTCAAAACTTATATGTAAGACGTGATCCAAAGGAATGCACATAGAAGTCTCCCTTGTGTTGAGTCAGATCATTGGTCCATGTAGTTCATTACGTCTAAGCCAGTCCCCCCAGCCTGGTGCCCTTCAGGTGATTTGAACTAGAACTCTCATCATGCCTGCTCAGTGCTGAAGCTGGCCAGTTGGGAGTTACTCAAAACACCTGGAGGGCACCAGGTTGGGGAAGGCTGGCCTGCGCTACCTGGCAGCAACTCTCCAGGGTTTCAGACAGGATTCTTTCCCAGCCCTACCCAGGGTTGAACCCAGGACTGTGCATGCAAGGCAGGAAGGGGACTCTGAGATCCAGCCCTCTCCAAGAAGCATCCACACACGTCTTGTTCTCATTCTCTCCAGTGGAGAAAATTCCTTCTATTCATGTATGAGAATGGGAAAGTATGTGGAGGAAGAGAGCTACTGGTTGAGCACAATGATTCCATATAGCAAATAAGATACCTAGAAGAAGAAAACGGCTATTAAAATTGCTATGCATCATAAACTGCCAAAAGCTTTAAAGGGCAGCACCTTTGTTTTTTAGACAGGCACAAGGATGCTATTAAATTACCATTAATTAGAACAGCAGACCTTAATCAGTTAATTGATAAGTGATTAAAACATTCTTTTGAATTTAAAATTTCCCTGTTTGATTTAATTGCTTGCAATATTTTGGGGGGTTCTTAGACTGTAGGCTTCGTCTCCTCTTCACGGTTTTAGGTGTAGCTTCTCTAGATGAATCTGTGAAGCTCTCTATTCCAGTTAGACACTGAGTGGTGTTGTGAAGTGGAGGTAGGAAAAGGAGGGGGGTAGTGGTGGTGCTACAGAGATGCTGGATTTAGACATGTGGCATCCCCGTGATGATGTGCAGTGGTTCACGTTCTCTTATTCTGGGCTAATTAACATGAAATGTCCATGGCCTTGTTAGGCACGGGCAGGAAAAAGCGTAAACGAATCTAGACTGCGTAGCTGGAGGAAAACATGAGCACAGAATATGCAAACAAATGGCTTGTGCCATAAATCCATCTTTACTAGGTGTGCAGTTATGTGGTGTATACTGGTTTGTGTGGAAGAGGGCCTGTATCGAACATTCCCTCTGCTCTGTTGACCAACTGCAGCGGACGTATGGGGAGGAAGCTCTGTTGCTCAGGGCTTCTGTTGACAGGGTTTGTTAGATGAATCCCACTCTGTTTTGTAATGTTATTAATGCTGACAGTTCTCTTCGTGGCAGAGTGCTTAATACTGCTGTGTTTTTCCTCTAGTGAATGTGTGAGCAGTGTATTGTGCATCCCACTGGCAAGTCAAAAGAGGTAAGAAAATGTTTTTAAAAACACACACACAGCTAGACCTCCTTTACAAAGCCTGGTGCTGCCTTTAGAGACACCCATGGTAATTTCATCAATTCAGAGTAAGACTTGACAGAATGCCTTTCATTTTCTTTGAGACAGGAGCTCAACAGGACGACCTGACTGGACCTGTATTGTTGTGGGCTTCACCTCTGGCTACGTTCGCTTCTACACAGAGGTTTGTCACTTGTCACCATGGTTTGCCTGCCTGCTGAGGGCTGTTTGATGTACCATGGTTTTCTTGTGTAGAATTAACGATGCTGAAGTACGGCGCGTATGATATTTTTTATATGAATGCCCCAAGAAGACAGCCGTTACTTAGCTGCTTGCTTATTCAAGTGTATTTATGACAAACCTCCAACATAACTGGCACCATGCTTCAAAACTAGATTAAAATTCCTATGCAGTGGTACCTCCGGTTGTGGACGGGATCTGTTCTGGAGCTCCGGTCGGATCCTGAGGTTTCTGCAACCAGAGGGACCGCTTCTGCACATGCGCGCGTGGCAAAAACCTGGAAATATATTTCCGGGTTTGCTGCTTACGTATCCCGAAGTTTACACAAGTGGAGGGATACGTAAGCAGAGGTACGACTGTAGTGCTGGAAAAACATGTAATGTGTGATGTGACCTTTGAGGTTTTGTGACTTGTAGCCCCATCTCACCAGTAATAGAGTGAATACTCTTTCAGCTTCGTTGTTCTCACTTTTTAGAATGGAGTACTTCTGCTGGCACAGCTTTTGAACGAAGATCCTGTCATGCAGCTTAAATGCCGAACTTACGAGATTCCACGACACCCTGGAGTTACAGAGCAGGTATGATGGCAGATATATAAGAAAGTGAAATAATTACAGAGCATGATACGGTTTTCAAGTCTTAATCTTTCAGAGCGGAAGCTTTTTTTTTGAACGAGTCACGGGAATTAAATTTATTGGGGCTATGTAGGTAACAATCCATAACTCAATCAAAGGAATTGAATTGGGCTTGCTGGCTTGAGTGGGTCCTTGCTGCTGCCCCTTTCTTACTGTGTAGATTTGCCCTCCCTACTTTGCCTCGCCAAGGCTCATCATTGCGTTTTTTACTATTAATCATGGTTTAGGACAGGGTTGACGAAACTGCAGCCCTTGGACCATGTATGTCCCCAAAAATTTATAATTAAAAACAAAAACTGTTCCTTTGGTTTTCTGTAATGCCGTGATGTCAAAAGGATCTTGTGCCCACCACATGCCATTTTTTAAAAATAAAACATTTCCACCCACTTTTTTGAGCAGCCACTGGAGCTCTGACATGTGGGTCAATGGAGCCCTCAAAAAAGTTAACCATCCCTAGTTTAGGCTAACCATGATGTGCTTTCAACCCAGGGTTTGAGATCATGTTTTGAATCTGGTTACAAATGCTGGGTTATGAGTTTTTCCTGCAGGTGTTGATCTTATACTGTTGCACTTGTTGTAGAGGTGTCAAGGCTGGTGACGTGGAGCTGTGCCAAACTGCACTAAGTGACAACCTAGGTAAAGGTAAAGGGACCCCTGACCATTAGGTCCAGTCATGACCGACTCTGGGGTTGTTGCACTCATCTCGCTTTATTGGCCGAGGGAGCCGGCGTACAGCTTCTGGGTCATGTGGCCAGCGTGACTAAGCTGCTTCTGGCGATCCAGAGCAGTGCACAGAAATACCATTTAACTTCCCGCCAGAGCGGTACCTATTTATCTACTTGCACTTTGATATGCTTTTGAACTGCTAGGTTGGCAGGAGCTGGGACTGAGCAACAGGAGCTCACCCTGTTGCGAGGATTCGAACCGCCAACCTTCTGATCCGCAAGCCCTAGGCTCTGTGGTTTAACCCACAGCGCCACCCGCATCCCTAAGTGACAACCTAGACTTCCCCATTTGTCTTTATAAAGTGCTGAGCAATGAGCCTGCAGCAGTTGAGTTTTCTTTTCTGCACTTCTTTTCTGCTCCACCACTGGGTTCACATCCTGGTGCTGTACTTTGAATGAACACTGGTGCTTGCTTAAAAGTGAAATAAGCCAAACAGGATGGCACATTAATTCATTTTGCTACAACATGGCAATGGTCTTCTTTTTCTTCAGAATGAGGAACTGAGCATCCTGTATCCTGCAGCAGTTGTGACAATTGATGGTTTCAGCCTGTTTCAGTCCCTCCGTGCTTGTCGAAACCAAGTAGCAAGAGGTAGGTCCAGGCATGTGGGAGAATTTGACCCATTTTGGCGTGCCTTCCAGTGGCAAATGTGTATTAAACTTTTTATTATTTGGCAATACATACAGGGATGTTACAAAGCATTGGGCGATATCCAACATTAGCCATGCTTGGAATAGACAACTGAAATCAGTGAACTCAATTTATTTCTGTAGCTCTGTTCTGCATATGACTAACAATGGATATCACCCATTGCATTTTGGAAATATATTTATTTCCAAAATAATTTGAAAAAAATTCCTTTCTGGAAATCTGACAGCACCCAGGCTCCAGAGCAGTCCCACTTTAGTAAAAGGTTACATACCTTCATAATTTTATTGTCCTGCTGGCTACTTGTAACTTTGAGTACTCTCTGAATTTTGGATCTCTAATGACTGCTATAGTTTGTATCAAATGGGAGCCTGTTATTGCTGGCAACACATATTCTTGTTTCATTGAGAACTTTGTATAGGTTTGGTGGTACATTTACTTTTACCTCATGTGCCAAAGTGAACTGCTTGCCTTTTGAATGTTGTATTGTGTAAAAAGGAAGAAGCTTTAATCACTCTAATGTTATTTAAGTCCTCCCCACTATTCCAAGGACTTGGTATACGTTCTTGCAAAAAAACTGTGGCTTGCTAAATGCTTCCTACAGAGTTTACTGGTTGATTAGTGAATTGAATATAAATCACTAACTTCCAAATGTCCTGTACTACACTGGCTATAAGTAATAACTTACGACACAATCCCATGCATATCTAAGCCGAAATAAGCATGACTTACACTCATGTAAGTGCATATAAAATTGCAGTTTTGATATCAGTCTTTCAATTAAACTTAGACTTGGCAATATGATGCACAATACAATTTCTACATTAAGTTTTGCTTTACATTAAATAAAGGAATAATTAAATGTGACTGAGCCTTTTAAACTGTCAGTTCAGTTCAGCAGCACATACATTTATCATTACTTTGTGCTGGTCAATGTACCATAACTTTATTCTAGCCAATAGTTTTCTGCTCTCTCTCTTTCTCTCTGTCTGATAAAAAATGGACAGCTGCAGCTTCAGGCAATGAGAACGTTCAGCCACCACCTTTGGCCTATAAGAAATGGGGTCTGCAGGATGTGGATACTATAGTTGATCATGTTAGTGTTGGTAAGTATTACATTGGCTTACTCTGTTAAATGAATAGACCTGTCACTGAATAATGATTGTTGCAGCTTATACATTTAATAATAAAAAGCATGTATATAGGAACACTGTAGAGGATTTAAAAACACCTCATGTAAGCTGCCTTGGTAACCCTTACCATTTTTCTAGTTCTCTTTGGTTTCTTAGTTAATACACTACGTGAAAATCAGTGCCATGTAATACACATTCCGCATTTGTAAGAACTCAGGTCTTCTGGTGTGGCAGCAGCTACACTGTGGAACTCCCTGCCTATTGACGCCAGGCAGCTGCCTTCACTGTACCCTTTTCCATCACCTACTGAAAAAATTCTTGTTCAGACAAGCCTACCTGGACGCTTGGAAAACTGAGTTTGATTTTTTTTTTTTTGTAAACTGCTTAGAGGGTCCTTTTTTACATTATCAAGCAGTGCATAAATTATATGAAATAAATGGGTCCATATTATTTCCGCTTCTCTTTGGTTTCTTAGTTCATACATTACACAAATAGGACAATATCATTTCTGGTTGTCTTCAGTTTCTTAGTTAGTTTACTATATCAATAGCTCAAGTTTTTGGATCCCAGCGTCAGCAGAAGGACGCACCTGCTACTTTCTTCCCGGCCCCAACCCCATCTTGGGAGGCAGCCATTGTCATTGTATTCTCCCTGTCTACACTTGTCATTCAAGGGTCTTAAAGGGTAAGGTAGCTGACAAGTCTTCACACTCAGCCATGAAGGGTTATTCTTGCAGTCCCAGAGCTCATGAAATATTCATGAATAATGAAAATATTCAAGATCATTAGATTTCTTTTTGTGCGTTGTATTAAGTTTATTGCCAATAAAACCTTTGCCTCAGTATGGAGGACTCAAAATGCCTCAGGCCCGCATATTTTTAATAGAGCGTAAGTAGCGTCTGTTGTTAAATCTTCCTGGAGCTTTCAGGAAACGACAGACTTGTTTTTCTAAACTTATGATAATATTTGGGCCTGAGTTCATGTAGGGCTTTTAGAAATTTGGAGACATGCATTTCTAAAATTGGTTTTCTTTTTTAAAAAACAAAACAAAATAGGTATCATGACTCTTTCGCCTTTTGACCAAATGAAGACTGCCTCCAATATTGGTGGATTTAATGCAGCCATAAAGAATAACCCTCCTGCTATGTCTCAGTACATCACCGTAGGGTCAAATCCTTTTACAGGTTTCTTTTATGCGCTTGAGGTAAGTGTATTATGAATCAGTCATTGTGAAGTGCAGTGTGCTGCCTGGGAGATGGGACATTCCTGTTCCCTGCTGTGCATATTTTCATTGTCTGCTTTTGCTGATATTCTTGGAGGGGTTGGTTGGGGGGAAAGACTCATGTGGGGAGCAAGACTGGAGATCAGAATGCTTTAAAACTTGAGCTGAAATGCCTTGTCTCTGCACCTGATGAGAGGTTGAAGGGGAAGAGCCCTGAAATCCCTACCAGAATCTTCTCAGTCTTCAGCCTGTGTGCTTCAAATGGAGATAGGGCCACCATCTGCGTGAGGGAGATGTTGTGACCAGCCGGACCAGTGCTCTAGTTGCATTCCTTGCTTCCTCCAACCACCAAACTGGTTTATAACAAACAATGGTCAATTTCGAAGCAAGCCAACTTCAAGCCATACTGGCTTGTTAATAAGCGGAGCTGGATGCTGCAAAGATCCTGCCAGCTATGGGGGAGCAAAAATGGGAAGGGTATGAGCCAGATGTTCCTTCCTCACTGTGTGTATAATCAAACCATGGTTTAGTGTTACAGTTTGTAACTACCAACTGCAGTGATGCTCTGAGTGAGTGGTTCTGCTTTCCAAGAAAATGGCCTCAGTGCCTAGAAGCACCTTTTGCCAGCTGTGACAGGTACAACAACTTTTGGCTGTTCTGAACTGGGAGAGCTTGGTCACAATAAACACAGGTCCCACTTTCTGAAGATCCAAGGAAATAATTCATTAGGCGAGCCTGTGATTTCCATTATTTTCTATGGGAGCACTTCTAATGCCTGCTCTCTTTCCTGCATCTCTCTATATTTTTCCTCCCTGAAATGGCTGCAGCCAATCAGCAAAAGAGAGACAAAGTAAAAAACTGATTTGTCCAACCTCTCCTTCTCCCTGATTTGTCTGTTCTGGCTCCCCTGTTCCCCACTCCATGAGCTCTGCCTGGAAATTGTTGCCACTGACCAGCACAAAAAAATCCCACGAGGAAGTAAGGAAGCCAGATGCTTGGATAAGTGACTTTGCAGAGTATAGTGAGGTTGGGCATAATTCTTTGAGTGCGGATAAGTGAATTTTTGGATAGTGAGCGTGCAGATTGAGGGACCTGTATGTAGTTCAGACATTGGGGACGTCAAGGTTTGATTCCTGCAGTGCACTCTTATATGGAGATTCCCTTCTATTTTATCTGGAAGCTGAAGTTAGTGCAGAATGCTGCAGCATGGCTGCTGGCAAGGAGTGACACGACTCTGTCAGCATACTGCACCTCTGCTCAGAGATGTGCAATGGTTCCTAATTTCCTGCAGGGCCAAGTTCAAGGTGCTGCTGTTGGCATACTGTATGCTAATGTACTTAACAGCTTGGGACCAGTTTACTTGCAGGATCACCGTGCCCCATGTATGTCCACTTGACTGCTTTGATCTGTGCAACCGGCACTGTTAACAGGTGCCACTAAATACTTGATCCGCAGTTGTAAGAAATCAGTCTTTTCATCTGGCAGCCCTTTCACTTTGGAACTCCCTGCCTGTTGACACCATGCAGGCGCCTTTGCTGGGCTGCTTAAAACGTTTTTTTTTAGACAGGCCCATGGAGAAGTTACATCTGTTTTGGGTTTATTTTTCATATTTAACCCCCCTCCCACCAATAATAACTTATAGCAGACATTTCAAGGTGATATGTGTTCATTAAGATCAGTTTTCTGTCTGTAAATATGATGTCTTGAAAAGGAAAGTTTCTAAGGAGTAATGGACTCTTATATAAAATATGTCTTACCTTTCCTCTAGGGTAGTTCACAGCCGCTGTTGTCTCATGTTGCTTTAGCAGTTGCGAGTAAGCTGACATCTGCATTATTTAATGCTGCCAGGTAATGAAAGTCAAAACAACACTACAATGAACAATAGATTGAAAATTGTGTCTTTGGCATGTGTTTTCTCTAAACTGAGATAATTTTTATATTTATTTCCCCCCCCTGATTTCAAGTGGTTGGCTTGGGTGGAAACATAAGCAGGAGGAAGAGCCTGCGCAGAAGCAGAAACCCAAGGTTGAGCCTGCAACTCCTTTAGCTGTAAGGCAAGTGTTTATAGAATTGAGGTGTTGTTTTTTTAAAAAAAAGAGAAAATGCATAACTGTTGTCCATGTATGTGCAAAATTCATGCAAGGCCCAAACTTCCAATCCCTGTACACTTTAATGCACCCTTATCCAAACTAGTGCTTTCCAGGTGTTTTGAAATTCAATTCCTATCAGCTGCAGCTGGCGTGGCCAATTTCCAGGGTTGCAGTTCAAAACGTCTTGAGTGTACCAGGTTGGGAAGGCTGCCTCTCCTTTTCTCCTGCCACAACTGCCTAACATGTTGTGCATCCCTCTCACCTTGCCATAGGCTGACTATTGCCTAGTTCATACTTGGTGCTGGCCTCTATGAGAGTGTGCAGGACTTCTGGCAGGCTCATGCCCCGGTTGAAGTCACACAGGCATGCAGGGGTGGTTCAGAAGTCATACCAAAGCATAGTGGAGCATTATATGCATGAGTGGGGAGGACTTCGTCACTCTGCTCCTTTCAGGTGTTTCACTTCCCTCATTGTGATTCTGGTAAGAGCAAACATTTTGTCTGAACCTACAAACCTTGTGCTTGCCGCTCAGTTTCGATCCTGGTTTGCCCAGCAAGTTTGCTGGACTGTGCAATCCTATACTTAATACTGTGACGATTTTGCTACAATAAAATAACATGGCTTGCCCCTCTGGATGCCTGTAAGACTGTATACCTGAAGTTGCTGTACCTTGAGAGGATCTTCCAAAAATCTAAGTATTCATTGTATTTTGTTGAATTGATTTGGTTTACTATTAACTAATATTAAGAAATTAAGGCAAGGCATGGGGATAACTGCATTCACATGTCATGATAAGCCATAAACCATGGCTTTCTCTGAATGAGCAGTGTAATAGTACAACGCTGCTGAATCACTCCTGTTTGCTCTGCCCTTTCTTGAGCTGGGAGCAGCAAACAATGACTTAATCATGGCATATACTTTTAGTTTGTTTCTCTTCCTGGCTTACTAGTGGTTTGTTTGGGAGAAATGGACCATGAGTTCTTATTTTCTTGTCACAGTAAACCAAGGTTTGTTCTCAGCTCAAGGAATGTGGTGTGAAATGGGAGCGATTCAGACGCGTTCATCAGCCTGCTCATAGTTCATGGTTAGCCATGGCTTATAAGCTTACCATGATGTGTGACCTGGACCATTATTTACTAGCTTTGAATATGCTGTTGTATCAAGGGTGCCATATTTTCTGATTGTTTTACATGCTTTGTTTTATTTGGTTTTAGGTTTGGAATTCCAGATTCTCGTCGCCATGGAGAAAGGATATGTCTGTCTCCTTGTAACTCTTTGGCAGCAGTAACTGATGATTTTGGAAGGGTTCTTCTTTTGGATGTCGCAAGAGGGCTTGCTGTTCGTATGTGGAAAGGTACAACATACTGACATATCTTTTGGGACGATAAAGTAGCTTTTGCATTGCTTCTCTGTGTACCTCTTAAAAGTCTCGAGTGTGAACTCATTGACATACATCTTCCAATCAGAGCTTCCCTGAAGATACTCACACGCATTATTACATAGATGTGTGAATGCCTGTCTTAACATGCATGCACAATAGCAACTACTATTGGCTGGAAATAGGGAAAGCAGCAGCACTAGGGATAGAAGCAGAAAGAGGGACAGGTGGCAGCTGTCATAAAAGGGTGCCAATGAGATAGGGATAACAGGAGGGAGAATTTTTAGAGTGAATCAAGCATCACATGCACCAAAGTTGTTGGCAAGGCTGGTGTTTTATCATACGAAGTTTAGCTTAGCAGATCCAACTGAGTGCAGTGTTGCCGTTTCAAGTGTCAACAGGGAGAAACTGTGTGTGCGACCTATTTAATAATGACTTCCTTCACTTTTGCTTGCAGGCTACCGTGATGCACAGATTGGATGGATTCAGATTGTGGAAGACCTACACGAAAGAGAAGCTGAAAAGATGGATTTTTCTCCTTTTGGCACGCCTCAGGGGCCAAGCAGAGTTGCTCAGTTCCTTGTGATTTATGCTCCCAGGAGAGGCATTTTGGAAGTGTGGAGCACGCAACAAGGTCCACGGGTTGGAGCCTTCAATGTAGGAAAACACTGCAGGTGAGAAATGAAAGCACTTATGATGATGGGTGTCATTCAATTGTGTCTGTCATGAAATGAAATTTACTTCTGTTCATGCAACAGGACTTCCCCTCTCCCCCACCCCAAGCCCTTCCAAAACTGTTCCAGGGGATTGAGAAACTTCCCAGAGCAGATTTGAGGAGGGGGGACACTGCTGGGGAGGGAAGAGGAAGGAGAAGTCCCATTGTACAAGTGGAAGTCTACACACCTGTAACCCATATCCCAAATGTTTTTCATCACCTGCTTTTTCCCAGGAAGCAGGATTGAGCATGCTCAGATGGCTCAAGAAAGTGCCTTAGTTCTTTCTCTTAATTGATTTGTATTTGCCTTGAATACATGTGTGTGAATGCTGCTGAAGAATGATCATCATGTTGTTTTCTTGGACTCCATAGAAATTGCTGTTAATAGGAAACAGAATATTGGTATATCCACCTCGTATCTGCCACAAAATTTGAGTGTTCACAATGTGGTGTGTGCTTGTGTACGTGTGTGTTTTCCAACTTATTGTGCTTAAACCTTCCAGATATTACTTCTCCCCTATGCAAAAAGTGTATGTTGATGGTTCTGCTTTTTTCTGTATTTGTCAAACGCCTGTTTAGGTTGCTGTATCCTGGTTATAAAATAATGGGCCTGAACAATGTAACAAGTCAGGGTTGGCAGCCTCAGACTTACCAGATCTGTCTTGTTGATCCAATGTCAGGAACAGTAAAAACTGTTCATGTCCCTTTTCATTTAGCTCTGAGGTAAGTCTTGATGAGCTTCACGCTGATTGTGTTCACATGTTGCAGCAAGCCATAGTCCACGGCTTGCCATGAGTGCACAGATTGTTCCTACTTTTCTCCTTCCTTCTAGCAAGTGGGAGCAGTAAAGCATGTTCCTAGGTGTAGTGCTATGAACGAACCAGGGATTATGGCTTGCTTTGCTCAAGCAAACCATAATTAGTCAGCCAAAAACAAACCTTGGCTTGCTTGGGGCGGGGGGAATGATCCCCAGTTCAGATGCAACCCTCAGCAAAAGAATTGTGGTTTGTTGCTCCCGCTTGCGTGAGATGTGAAATAGGAGTGAACTGTGCATTCATGGTAAATCACTAACACTGTTGTGCTATTGGATAACCCAGCATACTCTGCTTCTGTTTCAGAGAAATAGTAGGCATCTTTCTAGGCGACTGTGGCTCAGTTTGCATGTCACCTTGGCTTAGCATGAATGCAAAAAGTGTGCAGGCTCCTGAAGAGGAGAATGCAGCCACTTTGCTCCTTCTCTGGTCCTGCTGCTGCACTGCTTTGAGCTAGGCTATGCTATGCTTTAGCTAAGCATATTGTCCAAACTCAAGGGTTGTCTCCTTCAGACAAATGGTAAGCTTTGAACCCAGAACCCATGGGTCTGCACTAAACTAATATTTGGCTTAGCCTCGTGTATGAACCAGACCTCTGTGTTTGTGTATGCTACCAACACACAGTTATTTTCCACTTGTTTTGGGGAACCCAGACAACTTTTCTTGAAACAGTGCTGCTCTTGCAGAGATACTGCATTTTTGCATTGCTCTAACGGTGATAGTTCATTGTGGAAAAATTCAGTTCTACCACCCCCAGCTAGTGCAGCCACTGCTGCTCTCAATAGTTTTTGGAATGCAGCTGTCAGTTAGTGTATTTGACATCACCCGTGGAAAGCGACACAATTTCCGCCCCCAGTGGTGGTGTGTGTGCTTGGTAAATATTTAATACATGACTTTGTAACGATGGAGGCTGAACACTCCCCTGTTGGAAGTGTTCACGTAGTTCTTTGAATGTTTACCATCAGTGACCATTAGTGTGTTGATCCGGAGAGGCGTCAGACCTCCGAGTCATGCTGAGGACAGACATGAGAGGAAACTGTACGACTTCCACCCCTTGTGAACTCGCAGAGGCATCTGCCTTGCTACGGTTGAAAAACAGAACCTTTTATCCCCTCCCGTCCCAATTGCTTTAATATTATGGACCTTTACTTCTTCATTAGTTGTTTGGAGGCTGTGTGCTACCATCTCTTACATTAATTGGTATGTACTGTTGATATTCAAACAATTTCATGTGTTTACCCTTACAAATACCTTCTAGCGATAAGAAGAGTGAGCGAGCAAAGGATATGCATCTAGTGAAGAAGTTGACTGCCTTGCTGAAAGCTAAAACGTTAAATCTGGGTAGGTTCTTTTTTTATGGGGTCATAGTATGATGTAACATGATAAGAGGCAGTACTGTATGCTTCTGAATACCAGTCGCCGGAAGCTGCAGGAGGGGAGAAGGTTGTTTTGCTTGGGTCGTGCATGAGGGTTTCACAAGGTATCTAGTTGGCCGCTGTGAGAACAGGATTCTGGACTAGATGGGCCACTGGCCTGATCCAGCAGGCTCTCCTTAACATACTTAGGTACCTTTTGAGGTTCACCTACATCACAGAAGGATAGGCTTTCTGTTACATTTAAGCAATTAGTTGTGTACAAAATTCGTTAGTATCACTAATATTCTGCACTACAATACCTGTATAATATCTGATTGAAATATTGTGCCACCCGTGTAGAAGCTGCCAAAGTGCAAACTCTCCATGCAGTTGGTCCAAACAAGATGAAATTCAAACATTTTTAGTAGTCTCCCAATCCCTTTGGATTCCCCCCCCCCCCCCGTGAACAGTCTTTTGAAATTGATGGGAATTGGCAATATTGCATAACTGCTGTTGAGTTCATAAACGTGGTTTATGAAGATGTAGTTTGGAAAGGTGTGACACCCATTCTTAATTTGATTATGACTTATTGCTACTTATTGCCCGGTCTTATTCAACATCTTTATCAACGACTTGGATGATGGACTCAAGGGCATCCTGATCAAATTTGCAGATGACACCAAACTGGGAGGGGTGGCTAACACCCCAGAGGACAGGATCACACTTCAAAACGACCTTGACAGATTAGAGAACTGGGCCAAAACAAACAAGATGAATTTTAACAGGGAGAAATGTAAAGTACTGCATTTGGGCAAAAAAAATGAGAGGCACAAATACCAGATGGGTGACACCTGGCTTGAGAGCAGTACATGTGAAAAGGATCTAGGAGTCTTGGTTGACCACAAACTTGTCATGAGCCAACAGTGTGACGCGGCAGCTAAAAAAGCCAATGCAATTCTGGGCTGCATCAATAGGAGTATAGCATCTAGATCAAGGGAAGTAATAGTGCCATTGTATTCTGCTCTGGCCAGACCTCACCTGGAGTACTGTGTCCAGTTCTGGGCACCACAGTTCAAGAAGGACACTGACAAACTGGAACGTGTCCAGAGGAGGGCAACCAAAATGGTCAAAGGCCTGGAAACGATGCCTTATGAGGAACGGCTAAGGGAGCTGGGCATGTTTAGCCTGGAGAAGAGGAGGTTAAGGGGTGATATGATAGCCATGTTCAAATATATAAAAGGATGTCACATAGAGGAGGGAGAAAGGTTGTTTTCTGCTGCTCCAGAGAAGCGGACACGGAGCAATGGATCCAAACTACAAGAAAGAAGATTCCACCTAAACATTAGGAAGAACTTCCTGACAGTAAGAGCTGTTCGACAGTGGAATTTGCTGCCAAGGAGTGTGGTGGAGTCCCCTTCTTTGGAGGTCTTTAAGCAGAGGCTTGACTACCATATGTCAGGAGTGCTCTGATGGTGTTTCCTGCTTGGCAGGGGGTTGGACTCGATGGCCCTTGTGGTCTCTTCCAACTCTATGATTCTATGATTCTATGATTCTACTTCTGATCATCTAACCTCTGTGCAGAGCTTCCATGGTCTAAGGAAATGAGCACTTAAATTGTCATGGAGAAATACTTGGCTTATTTGCTTGGATAATAAATTTGGGAAGCCTATGATCACTTGTAGAATAGTTGAATTGTCTTAAGAGATGCCTCTCTCTTCTCTCACGATTTGGGGGCAGTTCATAAAGAACTCTAATTTAGTTGTTAAATTACCTTCCCTAAAAATGTATACAGTGAATTTAGATTCCTAAAGAGAGACCATGAATTATGTAAGGAAAAAGAGTATCAACTCTTCACGCTGCCAGTAGCCAGTAGCCATGCATTTTTTGTACTCATGGGGGTAATATTACGTTAAACTACACTTAGTTTAATGTCGTGCTACGTTAAATATATAATGATTAAATGTGATTCAGTCATGGGGCAGGTTAAAATATATTATAACTTCCTAGCACAACAGCATTGCACTTCACATTCTGCAGAAGTCGCTTAACTTAAGCTGCATCTTGCGTAAAGCAATGCATTATTTTGGAGTGGGACTATGTTGTATTTAATTTACCCCTTGCATATATGGTCTTTCCACATATAAAGCGGCATAAAGGCTTAACTAGAGACTTGGCATTTCTAGTGGATGTGCCTTTCACCTTGTACACTATCAACTTCGTTTCAGTGCTTTTCCATGTTATTTTTAACCAAGTGAATTTGAGCTGTCAGGTTAAACCCCAAGTAGAGGTCGCACCATGAGCATAATACACGCTGACATCCCCTAAAAAACAAAACAAAACAGAGCAAACAGTTCAGGCTGCCAGCCTGTGCAGAATGTATAGATCTGGCAAGGAGCAGAGAGAGATACATCTCTTCCACTCCACCCTTGAAAGCCCCAGGGACTGTTCACCTCCCAGGATGCAGGCTTGACACCCCTTTCCTTTGACTTTGCTTCACATCTCCAGCTTTCTTTTCAACTCAGTCCTCTCTGCTATTCATTTATGACCTGAGAGATGCTGCTTTTTGTTGTAAGTAAACAAGTTGTGCAACAGCAGAGACAAATTGAATTCCCAGTGACAGGTTTAAAAATCTAGGGCCTAGCTGCTTGATGCCTGGTGCAAATGATGCCACAGTTGGCTCTGCAGATGCACTGCTCCTGGAAAAGTGAACAGTCTGTTGACTTAATTTTGCCATTAACTTCAGCAATTGAAAAATGGTGGGGCTTTTTGTGTGTGTGTTTTTAAAAGCCATATGATTCTCCTTAACTTGCAAATCTTAGTATAGACCGCCACTGTAGTGGGGCAGAAAGGGGTCAAGGGATGTGTTTGGAGGAGGATGTAACAGAGATAAGCAGGAAGGGTGGAAAACATGTCATAACTTTAATTAGAATGCATTTCCCACATGTCTCAGCATTCTGCTAAAGGCACTATTGCATAGCTGTGATTTGTGTAGTTTCTTCTGCTGTTTGAAACATCCTAGTATCACACCCAGCAGCTATTAATGAAGCTCTGCCCAAAGAGTCTCCCATTTGCTCCACTTTGCAGTGCTAGACTTTGAGCTACTTGTGACAATAGTTGAGAAGACCCCAGGGCTGCAAGGCAGGAAAACAAACGTCCCACAACTGAAACAAGAGGGTGGCATGATAGGTAGTTTTACTTTTAGACTGTACTCTACTTTTAGGCTTTAATTTGATAATTAGAGTGAAGCTTGTCTTGCATTGGCTCCTGTCCAAAGATGCTGAATTCTCCCTGATGTGCTGTGTCACTGCAACTGAACCAGATCACTCTGGTTGGAAGTGGCTGGCTGTAGTGCACTGCCCCTAAGTGGTATGATGCAGGCATTCTGCGCCTCCTCATTTGTTGCTCTCTTGACTGTAGGAGCCCCCAATAGCTAAAGTGGGCACCCTTTAGTTTCCTTAAACCTCTTTTGTAATGTGCATTTATTATATTCTTTTCTTTCTTTCTTTCTTTCTTTCCAGATGTGGTTGAGGCTGAAGTGAAGGGATTAATTCTTGATATTAAATATCCTGCTACTAAAAAACAGGTAATGAGCTAGGAAGGGCTTCATTTTGCATTCATTATTGCCTTTTGATCCAAATTAGGCAAACGGTTTGTTGTTGTTTTATACATGCCTAACAACTCTTGTTTCCATGTGTAGACATTTTAGTTCTTTAAATAGGGAGGCGAATTGTAAGAGTGAAGGGTTGCTGCATTTCCCACCAACATGCAGAGCGTGCAGAGATTATGTTGGGATACTGCCAGGGAGACAGAGTCCATCATGACCCCACGTCGTCTCCGTTGCGATCCATCGACCTCCCGTAGACACGCAGTATCATTCAATTAGCGACACGAGCTCCAGAATTAGCTTGCCACATTCCAGAGCTGATGCACACTCTATCAGCAGAATTCGCACAGCGAAAGACACACTCAGGAGAGCATTATTTACAACTTTATTCAGCGTTGGTCAGAACAAAGAAAACATGACTGCCTGCTTCAATGTCTCAGGCACACAGAGAGAAACGAAAGCAAAGACACAACAGAAACATCCTGTGAACAGGAAATACGCAGGCTGTGACACAAACATCCTGCTCCCTTTTAAGGTGGAACGGAAATATCCTAACAGATTATAGCCCCCTGCTTGGTGGTGGCTCCCTCTCTCTCTCTTTCCTGGGCCAATCAGTGCATTCATATTGTGGGGGTAGTGTTGGTTGTGCTTGTTGGTTCCTGGCAACTGCCTATGTTTCTCTAAGTAGTCCCCCCTGACACTTTGAACAATGTTGCTTTAGGTAACTTACAAATTAGATTTATTTACAGAACTGGTTTGGGAGATCAGACTATAAATGCAGGACTAATTTTGTAGGCATTTCCCCCCTTGACAACCCTTGTCCCTCAGTACATGCACCATAGGCCCAGCAAAGCATTCCAGCCCAAGAGAGATTATTTGGAATTGTGTTGATGGCTGCTTATAGGAAGCACCTGCATGGCTTTTGTTTTAACAGCATGAAATGATGGAGAAAAATTGACTCGTGTGTGGTTTATTTTACTGACAGGCACTGGAAAGCATTCTTGCAAACGAGCGATTGCCACTGTCTTCTTTGACAAGCATAGCGCAAACGTTAATGGATACCTTAAAAAGTCAGGGTGAGTGAAAATGTCTTCTGTAACCATGTAAAAAAATAAGTAGAGGCCTGCTGGATTGAACCAAAGGCTCATAGAGACAGTAAAAATGGAGACAGAATACTTTGACTATTGAAACTTTCACAGTCATCATTTGTTCTATTTATATATTTCATGAAATTTATATACCGTATTTTTCGCTCTATTAGACGCACAGGACCATAAGACATACCTAGTTTTTAGGGGAGGAAAACAAGAAATAAGAAAGCAACGCAAAGCATCCTGAGCTAAGAGGGAGTGCTCCTCCATCTTCGCTCAGGAGGTTTTGCGGGGCTATCCCTGAAGCCAGGAGAGCAAGTGGGATCAGTGCACACCGATCCCTCTTGCCCTCCTGGCTTCAGCGAAAGCAAGCCTACTGGCTTTCCCCTCACCTCCCGCAAGAGCCTCGCGCTCTTTAAAGGGAGCGCGGCTATCCCTGTCTTTTCTCGGAGGTGGGGAAAGGAACAGAACCACGCGCTCTGTCCCTTCCCCCACCTCCCTCTTGCCCTCCTGGCTTCTGCGAAAGCAAGCCTACTGGCTTTCCGCTCACCTCCCGCAAGAGCCTCGCGCTCTTTAAAGGGAGCGCAGCTATCCCTGTCTTTTCTCGGAGGTGGGGAAAGGAACAGAACCACGCGCTCTGTCCCTTCCCCCACCTCCCACAAAAGCCAGGGATAGCCGCGCGAAGCCTCTTCAGGGCAGCGGGATGAAGGCTCCCCGCTCCCCTGCGGAGGCTTCGCGCAGCTAAGGCAGAAGCTAGAACAGCTAGAGGGAGCGCTCTCCCTCTAGCTGTTCTGGCTTTTGGATAGCCCTGTGAAGCCTCCGCAGGGCACGGGGATGAAGGCTCCCCGTGCCCTGCGGAGGCTTTGCACGGCTAAGCTAGAAGCTAGAACAGCCAGCGGGATCGCTGCGATCCCGCTCGCTGTCCTGGCTTCTTGTTTAGCTCCGCGCAGCCTCTCCTGGGCAAGGGGAGCCTTCATCCCCTGCCTGGGAGAGGCTGCGTGTGGCTAAGGCTCCCTCAAGAGCCACGCTCCCTTTAAAGCACAAACACTCCGTGCGCTCTTTAAAGGGAGCGCTAAGCAGAGCCTCCCGCCTGCATTCGCTCCATAAGACGCACACACATTTCCCCTTACTTTTTAGGAGGGGGAAAGTGCGTCTTGTAGAGCGAAAAATACAGTACTGCTGGACTGCAAGAAAAAAAACCACAAAGCAGTTTGGGGAAATACCTTTTCGGCTGTGATCAAAATGGTGACTGAATTTCATATGAAAGAAGCAAGTGGGACCCTGAGGGAGGTCTGATTTTTAGATTCTTTCTTCTCCCCACAGCTGATCAATTACAGGGAGAAGTGCATGCTTGGAGAGAACTCGCCCCTAACTTGCAGAATCTAGCCCCTGCCATCCCCACAGTCACTTTTTGTTGAACTTCCTGATGCAATTGTTGGAGAAAGAGAATTGGGCTGTTCCCTGAGCTCAGTTCCCCTACTACTGCTTTGATGACGAAGGGATCCTGTCCCTTTTTTGGTCCCCCTAAGTTGAACCCTGTGATCGCTTTCTTTCCCAAAGGGGTGAGGGCGTATGCTTCTGCTTTAAGAGATTCCAGGAAGTTTGAGGGAAGCACACATATACACCCCTTCTCTACAGTGCTGTGGGGTAGGGTTTGTCTCACCCCCCTGCTCTCTTTCTGCAAGGATAGGGAATCTCAACCTCAACAGAGATCCTTCCTTACATTTGGCATTCTCGGAGCCTGCATGCGAACAGTTAACTTATAAACTGATTATTTGGTGGGTGATCCCTTAGTTGCAAGGTGAGTAGCTGAACAGGGAAAACTTTAGGGTAGCTTTTTACTATGAGGCAAATTAATTATTACACAGTGTGAATCTGAACTTACGAGAAGCAGATTTGCTATTGCAGCATTTTTTTGTTCCTTTGTATGTGCGGGTGGCGCTGTGGGTTAAACCACAGAGCCTAGGACTTGCTGATCAGAAGGTCTGCGGTTCAAATCCCCATGACGGGGTGAGCTAATGGTCCCTAGCTAATGACCCTAATGGCCAGGGGTCCCTTTACCTTTACCTATGTGACATAAGCAGATTTCCCCACACACCCCAACTACCTGCACTCTGATCTGTGTAAAATCAAATGTTATGGCCCGTCTCGTTTGCTTCAGTTGCATATTGAGACAACCCCATTCTTCTTGTTAATGAAGTCTTGAGCTGCTTCAGTAGGCAGAGGTCACAGTGTAGATATTGAAACCTTCCAGAAGTAAAAAACAACAACCTGGGTGACTTCAAAACTAAATGGTTTGCGCCCTATATGTAAGCGACGTGTGACAAATGTCAAAATGTGTGTGATGAACTGTTAGCCAGTGTAGGGAATTCATTTTCTGCCTGCCTGCTGTGAAGAGACGTTCTTTGTGTGTTGAGACTTTTGATTTTCATGTTGTTTAAGCGTCCTGCTCAAGATTCTGCTTTCAAAGAGAAGCTGACACTTCCTTTGCCTGTAGGCAAAACTCACCCAGACTTTAACCTGATAAAACAGAATTCTCATGCAAGCAGCTGCGCTCTGGAAATATTGCTTAACGGGGAGCTTAATGAAGCTGCAGAGCGATCTTACAGCTCCATTGCACATTCATTAAGACTAATATGTGTGTGTGTGTTTCTCCCCCCCCCCCCGGCAGAGATGGAGTGTATCGATGAAGGGCTGTTACAGTTCTGTGCAAACAAACTGAAACTAATGCGCCTTCATGAGTCAGTCAGCAAGCTAAATTCTCTGACTGTGCCGTGTGAGATTGTGCCATCTAATAACGTGAGTAGTGTGAACATTTTTTTTGCCGGGGGAGGGGGTTGGTTTTGAGAAAGACAGAAATTTAAGAAACCTTGGAGTGCGCACTCTGTGCGTTATGATCGAAAGAAAAATATACGGATGAAAACATTGCTTTCTAATAAAGTACTAATCCTTCTTAAAATAAAATGTTTTAAAGGCCATTGCTCTCAGCAGCTCACCATAACTTTGTAGGCCGGTTCAGCCCGTGGTATCTCCTTTTAGGGCTTGGAAAGACCTCCTTCCTGAAACCCTGGAATGCTGCTTCCAGTCAGTGTAGGGGATACTGAGTTAGATGGACCCAGTGATCTGACCTGGTACAGTGGTGCCTCGCAAGACGAAATTAATTCGTTCCGCGAGTTTTTTCGTCTAGCGAATTTTTCGTCTTGCGAAGCATGAAATCCCATAGGAATGCATTGAAATTCAATTAATGCGTTCCTATGGTCAAAAAAAGTCCAAACAAAGCCAAATTTGGTACAACAAGAGTTTATTAAGTGCTCTTTAAAGTCACACATACTGTAAAGAGCATTTCAAAATTCAAACCCAGAATTTTTTTAAAAAAACAGCAGAGTGGCCCAATTGTCACAGAAAATCATAAAAATGCAGAAAAAACACACAAGCTTCCAGATTCTTGCAAACCCCTCCCCAACTGTTCCCCCAGTCACCCAGCACACAGAAATTCAAACCCAGAATTTTTTTTTTAAAAAAACAGCAGAGTGGCCCAATGGTCACAGAAAATCATAAAAATGCAGAAAAAAACCACACAAGCTTCCAGATTCTTGCAAACCCCTCCCCAACACCAAGTCCTTGAATTCCAAACACCCCAACCCAAAATCCAAAAACCCCCCAAAAAGTTTTAAAAGTTTAACTTAACAAATGGCTGCAAAAGAAGTTTTGGAAAAGCTTCAAAAATCACCAAAGTCTTCAAAAACCTCAAAAAAGGCTACCACACCACTTGCTGTGAGTTGCTCCTCGAAGTCAAGTCGCAACTGTACAGTATTAACGGTTTTAAGAAAAAGGAAACAAACTTGCAAGACGTTTTCATCTTGCGAAGCAAGCCCATAGGGAAATTCGTCTTGCGAAGCAGCTCGAAAAACGGAAAACCCTTTCGTCTAGCGAGTTTTTCGTCCTGCGAGGCATTCGTCTTGCGGGGCACCACTGTACAAGCCAGCTTTCTGTGACCCTACATGCTTTTTCCTACACAGAGATTAAAATGGTGCATGAGGGAATTCATTTTTTTTACCATCCTATATGATCCTGTAACTTAAACACAATTTAACTAGTGCCTTTCTTGGTACTTAGCTGTTTGATCAAGGTACTTGTGCCTAGACCTTTAAAAGAGCTTGCTTCTTGCAGTATATGCAGGAAATGAGCTTTACAAGAGAGAGAAAAAGTATTTTAAAGGTGGCTTCTCAATAAGCTTCACTTTATAAGTGATTGTCACTTGCATGTTAAAAATCAGGGCTACTGCTTGTGCAATATAGGTCATCATTTTTTAGAAGCGTTAATAAAACAGCATCTGCTCTGAGAGAATGGCAATGTGAGAACTGTGTTTCCTGCATCTCCTACAACTGCTATTAATATTTCCAGAATGGATGTGATCTTCACGGTTGCATTTTTTGGGGTAAATTTATTATTATTATTATTATTTCATTTTATAATGTATATAACATAGACAGAACAGTTGTAGCACCAGACAAAAATTCAAAGTGCTGGTTTTGACCCATAAAGCCTTAAATGGATCAGGACCGCAATACCTCAAGGACCGCCTCTTTCCATTTGAACGTACCCGGACCTTGAGATCATCTTCTGAGGCCCTCCTTCGTGTGCCTCCTCCTAGAGAGGTCTGGAGGGTGGCAACACGAGAACGGGCCTTTTCTGCAGTGGCTCCCCATCTGTGGAATGCTCTCCCCAGGGAAGTTCGCCTGGCGCCTTTGTTATACACCTTTAGGCGCCAGGCAAAAACATTCCTTTTTAACCAGGCCTTTGGTTGATCTGATTTACATCCTATGCCCTTTTAAAATGTGGGGTGTTTTTTTTAATTGAATTGTTGTTTTTATTTTTATTATGTATGTTGTGGTTTTATGTCTTGATTTTATTCTATAAACTGCCCTGAGACCCCCAGCTATAGGGTGATATATAAATTCAATAAATTCAATAAATAATAATAATAATAATAATAATAATAATAATAATAATAGAATTAAAATATTAAAATCAAAACCATAAAATAGGCATGTAGAATGAGTAGTTGCACATGAGTTAAAATAACAATGTCTAAGTAAAGACTATCATCTTTATCTGATCATCAACTATAGTTCTAAATTTGCCAGGCATGGCAAATTTCTGTTCTGCTGTATATGTCATAAAGGAACACCAAATCATATAAAAAGTGTCTGGCAGTTCTAGTCCTTGTCAAAATATCCAATTTTGTGGGCTTCTCTCCATTATAGCTATATTCCAGTGATTGATACTAAGCATCCAGTGTAAGATTTTGGGCTGTTTTCCATTGAGTTGCAATCGTTAGTCATGCTGCCAAGATTACATATAAAGCTCACTGTTGCATATTTGACTTACTGTTTTTAAGGACTTGGCTAAATTACTCCGATTAGATGAACAAGAGTTTACTAGACTGCAGATGTTACTGGAGAACTACAAGCAGCAGAACACTCAACCTTCGGTTCATTTTGCGGACGACAAAGATGGCGTGTTGCCCGTGAAAACCTTCTTGGAGTATATGGATTATGAAAAGGATGTGATTAATGTGAAGAAGCTGGACGAGAGAGAATATGTGGCTTTAGGTATGAACATTTTGCAGTAAACTCCCCCTGTGGTGTCTCCAATATACACATTAAGCTCCTCTGTTTCTGAGGGTTTCCCCCCTTTGTGTCTGGCTAGAGCTGTCTCGTATGGGATGCGGGTTGCACTGTGGGTTAAACCACAGAGCCTAGGACTTGCCGATCAGAAGGTCGGTGGTTCGAATCCCCGCTATGGGGTGAGCTCCCGTTGCTTGGTCCCTGCTCCTGCCAACCTAGCAGTTCCAAAGCATGTCAAAGTGCAAGTAGATCAATAGGTACCGCTCCAGCGGGAAGGTAAACGGCGTTTCCGTGTGCTGCTCTGGTTCGCCAGAAGCGGCTTAGTCATGCTGGCCACATGACCCGGAAGCTGTATGCCGGCTCCCTCGGCCAGTAAAGCGAGATGAGCGCCGCAACCCCAGAGTCAGCCACGACTGGACCTAATGGTCAGGGGTCCCTTTACGTTTAGAGCTATCTCATCTACTGAAATAATGAATTGGGGAAAGAGCTCCAGGAGAAGAACGTTGAGATTGAATGGAGGGCTCTGGGTCAAGGTAGTCCTGCGATAGCAGGCTGAAAGACCTGCAGTAGTGCCTAGTGGGCTGCATGCAGAAAGGAGAAGAGGAAAGCTGTGTGCAAGTTCCCACTTGTCTTACTTACTGCTGATGTGAATTGGCCAAATCTGCATGCATTACTGTCTGAAAGGTTGCTTTGTTTGCAAGCAGAAAGTATCCATTCAGTGGGCGAAGCTTTCATTTTTAATTGATTGGGGAAACCATGTGTGGTGTGTTTTGTGTGTGTGTGCAGGAAGCTTTTTTTTCTGGAAGTGTTTACATGGAGAAAGTTCCACAGAAGAAATGTGCCAGACACTAGAGGCTGCAGGATTTAGCCCCCAGCTATTATTGGTGAGTCCTATTATTAGCTTTCCCGTTTTGTTCTTTATAGTCATTGTCAGGCCTCCACTCTAGCTGCTCTCTGCCAAAGAGCTCTTCTTACTTTTGAGAGAAAAGTTACAAGGTCCTTGATCTCAGGAACCAACATTAAAAAGTTGGTTATTATATCTGAAGACATCTCCGGATGCATAGCGAAGAAACAACTTTCCAAACCGCCTACTGCAATCTCAAGGCAGCATGCAGATTAAAACAATAAAGCAGTAAAATAGTGAAATCACAATGCAGTAAATAAACTGCGGCCGATTAACCCAATGAACACCAATAATTAAGTCTGAAATGACTTAATGGTAATTTTAAATCCTCTTTAGAACTAAGAGTTTTAGCCCATCACTGGCTTTTTGTAATCACCTGTATTTATTTTTATTTAAGAGAAATATCCTAAATCTTTTTCTCCTCTCTCACCTTCCCCAGTCCCTGCTTCTCAGTGTGTGGCTTTCTAAGGAAAAGGATATTCTTCATAGAACGCAATCAATTTGCTGCCTTCATGCTGCACTCTCCCTCCTGAGCAAAATGACAGGTGAGATGAGTTCGCAGAATGGAAATGGGCAAATGCTCACTTCTTGAAAAACAGGCCCTTTACCTGACTCTGCAAGCAATAATTAGAACTGTGAATAAAGCCAAACCTAATGTTGCATGTGAATGTATTTCAGAATAAATGAACCGATGAATAATTGAGAAGTTTGTTTAAGGGCCATCTGTGGCTGCACCAATGTTCTCATTATGGTGCCTAGGAGACCTGAACTTTTGCACGCTCAGGTGCAACAGACCTTTCAAAATATCTCCCCGTCCGGTTGCACTGACTGGAAATTTCCTGTTCTCAGCCTGTTCCTGTACTCAAAAGTGGGCAAAGAAATCTGAGGTTCTATCTCTCTTGCACATTAAGGGTCACTTCTATATTGTCAACACTTTATGTACTTCACATAGTGTTTTTGGTTTGCTCAGGGTCTTCCCAGCTTTTTTGCTTTGCATCATCCCAGTGAAGCAGAGCCCCATTTTACGAAAGGAAAACTGTCAGTCATACAAGCCCACAGTGATGGCTTTCGTTGACTTTCTTGCTGGCTTTTTCTGGGGCCTTCTTGGGCTGATAACCCCTCTGGAAATATTTTCTGCTCCCTTGTTAAGAAACAGGGACATAGCGAGGACTCCTGCAGTAAAGTAGGCCTGAAACGTATGTGCGGGTTATGTTCCGGAAGTCTGTGCGCAAATGCAAAATCACATAAAGTCAGGAAGACCTTCAACCACTGCCACTCGATGAGTGGCCATCCCTTCCTATCCAAAGGGCTGAGTCTCTCAGGAGCCTTGCAGGGCCTTCCAGAGCCCTAGTTCAACTTTTCTAATGGTCAGGTTTAAACTTGCATGTGCCAAATGGAGCAGAGTTTATGGTAGAAGTCTCCTTTGCATGGGACCTGTGAAACCCTTGTGACAGCACCAGCACCAGGCTCTGCATCATCAGCAAATGACAGGTGCTTTATAAAAAGACAAAGCCCTCTTTTCCCTTTCTAAAAAATGGCTCCAGCAGGTGTTGGAGATGACCGATAGCATGTGCATATCTTGTAGCACGCACCATTTTTGAAAAGCTTCCCACCGGCAGGAGCCGCTGCTGGATTGGGATCTCTTCCACGAACAGAAGTACAGTAGCTGTTGCATTCATGGAAGAAGGTGTCTGGATCCGACCCTTACAGATCGATGCTGTATTTATAGAGTTGACTTTGTTAAAAGTGTGGTTTCCTCTCCTTCTGCTTTATTTCTTGTTCTGCTGATTTTAGCTGACCTAGTTGCACACCGGAGTTTCCCACTTTCTGTTTCAGTCGCTATAGATGAGGCTTGGGATTCCCAGTCCGTTTCCCCCTGGTGGCAGCAGATGCGCACGGCGTGTATTCAGTCTGAGAACAACGGAGCCGCTTTGCTATCTGCTCATGTCGGGCATTGTGTAACAGCACAGATAACAGATAGCATAGCGGAGAAAAAAGTAAGTAACAGCTGTATTCCTCTCCACCACATAGCAGTTGCTTCTTTCCCGAAAGAAAGCTGTAAAGCCCCTCTGTGATCTGCTGATTTTAATCTCACCACCATTTGGAAAAGGTATGGTGACAGTTGTTGTTCTAGGCACATGAGATACCCAGGCGTCAGAACCGTGGTTTGTTAAGATGGAGCATGCTAACAGCTTAGTAAACTTAGCAGGATAAACTGGAGTGCCACCTTTTACTTAATGCATTGTGTGCTTCCTGGGCTGTTTGTAGTTGTGTTCCTTCTTACCAGCTGAGCCTTAACAGTTAAATGTGCTTTGCTTTTGCTCTTGCTGAGCTCTTACAGTCCTAGAAAGATCAGCTTTTGTACAACAAATTTCCAGCTTTTAGTGTGCAGATGACGGCTATGTATTCATTCACATTTTTTATTGTGCCCCTCCGTCAATGGTTGGAGAGTTGCCTGCATGAAGTGTGTTTTATCTTCATAACCCTATGAAATAGGTCAGTAGAAGTAGTGATGGTTACATCTTTTGTTTTCCACTGTGTTTACTGAGATTTGCTTTCTCTCTTCCTATTTTTTCTTCTCCAAAGGCTACATCTCACATGCACGCTTTTATCTCATAGTTACACTCATCAGGCAGCTGTGGTTTTGCTATAGCTTTCTAAGCTGGGTTTTGCATTGTGTAAGGTGCGAAATATTGCTAACTTCACTCTTACTTTGCCTTCTTGGACAAAACCATCTTTTCTGTTAGTTTTCCCATATCACAGTAGGTGCCGATACGGACCCTTGGGAAGCACTCTCCCTTGATACCGAATACTGGAAACTTCTGCTAAAACAGTTAGAGGATTGCCTGATTCTCCAGACACTCCTTCACAGTAAAGTGAACAAGAAGACAAGCCAAGTCTCAGCTCTGCAAACTGAGCCTCTTGGCAGACTCTCCGTGAAGAAGCTGCTGGAAGGAGGAAAAGGTGAATGTGCTGAAAAACATTGGCTTGGATCCAAAGACCCATGAGTGGGGGGTTTCATTTGCAGAAGAGGGGAGGTGAGCAGTTTTTGCCCATTCCCCTGCAGCCCCCATGCCCCCTGAAAATCTGTTCCAGAGCGTTTGCGATCCCTGGGAAGGTGACACAGGAGATTGCAGGGGAAATCAAAGGTCTTCCCCATCTTCTGTGAGCAAGTGCCTCTACTGGATTTCTGCCTCTGCCTCGTATTTGCCTCCCTGCCTCATGTCCTAGCAGTCACCATGGCTATCAGAAACCTCTAGCTTGCTGTCCCTTTCTTGCTTACTAAGGAACAATGGGGAGTGCACTTCGAGACTCCCAGTGGTTTCTTGGTAGCCACGTACCTCTTTCTCTGCCCCACAACTGATATCATGTATGGCATCAGGTATGGGACAGGTGGCTCCTCACCAGGCCTAATTGGGCCTGTGGTCCAGAATTTCCCCACTGCTGATCTGTGGCTTCATGCTGAAGAACTTGCTCCAGCAGGGGTGGGTTAGAGTCAGTTATTGTACTATCCGAACTGTGTGTGTGTGTGTGAGAGAGAGAGAGAGAGAGATAAAAAAAAATCCTAGTGGTGTAGAAGAAGCCTGAAGGAAGATGTTCAGTTATGAATGTAAAAAACAGCGTTTTCTAGCAAAGGATCAGGCATTCTGTTAGTCTTTACAGGACAATTTCAGGTTCAGTGTGGTAGAATCTGATAATGGGATTAGTGTCAGTAGTAGCTTATGTGGCCTGCGCCAGTGTTCATGTCCCAGCAGAGAAAAGGGCTGACGAAACAAAGGATTGACTGTGTGCATGTTGACATTGACCTCAAGCGAGACATTAAGATGGTAAGCTATCTTAATAAAAAATGGTTTTTAAAACCGCGTAGGGGGAAGCTTAAGCAATTGCTTTGATTTAAGCAATGATAGTGACATCTGAGTTTATAGCTTTGAATGTTGTTTTCTCCCATGACAAAGGTTCTTCTGTGGGTTTGGTTCCCCCTAGCGATTGAAGGCAGAAAAAGCTAAACTTGAGGAAGTATCAGGATGTGTCTCTTATAGGGGCTTCAGTTTGTTTCCTGCCTTTGCTCAGATCAGTCCTTTTTTTTTTTAAGCTCTCCGCAGTTATCTTTTTCTCCATGCTTAGACTAATTTAGATCATAGGCCAGGATTGCATATAGATGACATATGCACCCAATGTGGTAAAGTTCTCATTCCTCTTTGCATTATGACAACTGCAAGCAAAGTTACCCTTGGGTGAGAGAGCTCAGTCTGAAGTAGGCAGATTATATGTTATATATTAAGAGTGTGTGTATGTGTGTAAACATTTCTATCGTGCTCCTCTACTGCCCATTACCACTTGGGGCATCTTAAAACAGTTTAAAATCTCAATCCAATAAAATACCTTAAAATGCAACATACAGCAGTAAAAATACATAAGATACACAGCATTAAATAATCGGTATAAAAGTTCCAGCAGGTTTGAGTTTTCTGAGCATTCTGGAGAATCCAATAGAAAAAATTAGGAGCAATTACAGGGTTGAAATGCATAGGAGCCATGCAGTCTCTCTCTCTAGATGCTTGATGAATTCGGCCCTTCTAAATTTATTGAAGAAATTTCATATTGGATATGAAACATTGGGCCTGCCCGTACATTCAACAGAATCAACCTTTATCTTGTGGGTGGGGAACTGCCTGTTTGCTTTTCCTTTCTCCCTATCCCACAGCGCCTGTTTCGGCAAAAACATAAAAAGCAGTGGGGGAGGGGGGGCAAACCTGGAAGTTTCTTAGAAAGGCAATGATGGTGCAATCTGGGATGGTTGTTAATTTTGGTGGGATGTGTAAGAGAGAGAATAGATGGTGTGTGAGCGAGAGAGGAGGGGAGGGAGGCAGGATGGGTGAAAATGGCAGGGTGGGGTGGCTTTGTGCTGGTGTACAGTCCCCAAAAGAAGACCCCCAAGGGAATGTGGCCTTCCCACCCATACGTTACACAAATTCTGCTTGCTTTGCTATGACAATGCACACACATTGTTTCACATTTGAATGTTGAAAACTAGCATTCTGAGGTAAAAGGCTCTGTCTAACCCAGGCATGGCCAAACTTGGCCCTCCAGGTGTTTCGGGACTACAATTCCCATCATCCCTGACCACTGGTCTTGTTAGCTAGGGATGATGGGAGTTGTAGTCCCTGAGTTTGGCCATGCCTGGTCTAACCCTTCTCACTGGTGTGCTCTTTTTCTATATATGGGGAAGAGTTTTTCCATGTAAGAGCATCCCAGCGTGATTTTGTATTATTGCACTCATGTCCTGCTTGTGGACATTTCCGCAGACATTTTTGTTAGTCACTGTGAGAACATGATGCTACAATAGATGGGCCTTTGGACGGACCCAGCAGGACTCTTGAATTCTTAGCTATATGCAACCTGAAACGTTACTATCCGGGGCGGGAATGGACTTCCAAACTCCCATCAGCCCCAGCCAGCATGGGCAATGGTTAGGGGTGAAAGGAATTGAAATTCAACTATCTGGAAGGTACCACATTGGTTTCCCCTGAGGAAGATGATACTATTTGATGGGGGGCGTGTTATGTGTAAACTGGGCCTAGGCTTGTTTTCAAAGAGAAACATAAAACTGAATCTTTTACTTTGTCTTAGGAGGCATTGCTGACAGCGTAGCAAAATGGGTTTTCAAGCAGGACCTCAGTCTGCCATTACTTAGGCTGGGGAGGCAGAGAGAAGAATCAGAAAGCAAAGAGGAAATGCCACCAACAGACAGCAGTTTTCTAGAGGAGGCCGCTGAAGACCAGAAAGGCTTGGAAACCATATTAGGTAAAAATGCAAAGCCAATCTTTGAATGTAAAGTTACTTCAGGAGCAAACAGAAATGACTGAGTTGTTTCTAAATGGCAAACAGCAAATTACTTAAGAACAATCTCCTGTAACTTTTATTTCTAGAATTACTGCATCTAGCATATCAGGAGTTTCCTTGTAGCCTGGAGGCGGATGTGCTGCATGCACATTGCTGTTGGGAGTATGTTGTGCAGTGGAACAAGGACCCAGAGGTAATGGGGCATTTCACTGCTCTTTCCTACCTTACAGGTGCTGTTGCTGTGTGATGTAAATAATGTAAATTGGCATTTGATGAAAAACATATATATATATATGTAAGACTGGCTCGTTGAAGAAAGAAAAAGCTGTTTGGACCAGTTTCAAGTTAGAAAGCTACTTTACCACTTCTTTTGCAAGGAAGACAAAATTTGCACTGTGTTTGTAATGCTCAGCTCAGCTGTCATAATTTGTTAGCTGTTTTCACATTATCAGCTTCTACAATGCTAGACTGAACTATGTGTCTGTGTGTTTTGCAGACTAAACCAAATTAGGGTATATAGCAATACAGAGTATAAAGCTGGCTTCTTGGAAGATAAGGCTGTTGCATTAGATCAGGGGTTTTAAACTTCAGATTTTTTCATCTATTTTGGTAGATCTTGGGAGTGCTAGTAAAAGAAACAATCAGAGCCAGATGCAGAATGAAACAACAGGGTGTCTCTCAGCACATCCTGAGTTTTAGGGGTTTGTTTTGAATACCAGAACTGAAATGAACGCTCTGCCCTTTCAGACAAAACTCTCCTTAACTTCACCAGCCTAATGTAGCTGCCTGCTTTTGTTACTATTGTTAAATAATTGGGAATCAAAGTTTTGCCTTGTCTACTATAAATCACTCAGGGATCATCTGGTGGATCCTTATTGACCCTCTCTCCCACACTAGGCTGAATTCAGCCAGTCAGAGGAGTTTCCCCAATATAGGATGACTGAAAAAAGAAGTAGCACCCCAGATACTCTTGTGCATGAGGGCACACTGAGACTTACTTTTGCGCCATGTTTCTGGGCACAGGTTTGGGCTTTAATGGTGTGTGTCAGAGTGTTGTTGTTTCCCTGGGAAAACCCACATTTTTTTGCTGAATTGGAGCAAACAGCAATCATGTTTTCCGCAGACTGCTGTTTGCTCTGATTCAGGAGTAAAATGTTGATTTTCCCAGGGAAAGCACCAGGAAAACACACATGCGTACACGCGCGCGCACACACACACACACACACAAATACAAACACTCAGACCTGGGCCTAGAAAGCACAGTGCAAAAGGAAGTCTGAATGAGCCCGAAGAGACAAGTTCACTGTTACTGTGGTTCACAATATTTTTTTTAAAGTTATTTTCAGTCTTCTTATCTCTCTCCCACATTCTTATGCACAGCACCAGCTGCTTTAATGTTGTTATAACTGCTCTCTTAAACTCTGCAGTGTCTGCCAGTTAGCTATTATTATTTCTATCTGACTAATCTTTCCAGAACAAAGCTTTTTTTGGGGGGAAGCCTACTCTCAGCTTTCTTGTTTGAAAGAAAAAGTGAAATGCTCCTCTGTGTGTGTACTTGAGTTTCAGCCTGCAAAACTAATGTCATTGATAAAACAAGTTTGAAATGTTAGGTCAAGGCTACAAATTTTGCAACAAGTAGCTTAAGAGGCACCAACTTCCAGCTTATTCACTTCATTTCATTGACCAATTTTAACGCCCTCTTTCTCTCTCTTTAATACAAGGAAGCACATTTTCTCATCAGGTCTATAGAACATCTCAGATGCATCAATAATGCTCATGTTCAGTATGGTAAGCATGAAAGAACTATTTAATACTTGAATAGCACAAGATTCTGCATGCTGTCAATCTGTAGAGGTGGAGTAGAGATGATGGATTCAAAATTGTAAGCGTGGAATGTGTGGTTAGGATTTCACAACTATAAGGTTGTGGCAGCTACTATCGAAGGATCAGCTTATGTAATTCTTAGGAGACATTGGCGGAAGTTTTACTTATCGTTCAATCAAACTGATCTATGGAGGTTTCTCCTCGCAAACTTTGACTGAGAGAAGCTGTTGTTAAAAACTAGTACCGTATATTCTATCTAGACCAACAAATCTTGAGAGAAGTGTGCTGGTCTGGTTTAAGAGGTCAGAACTTCGGCAAAAGAAAGAAAACGGTCAGGCAGTGTCACAGTCCCCCCAAATCCTTCTTCGAGTTTCTTACCGAATCAGTACAGCATTTAATGACTTTCCCACTTAAACACCACTGGAAAAATCTTTCCACCTTCAAAGCAGTATAAATAGAGGAAGCTCTTTTCCACCAAAGCAATCTTCTTTGTTTCACCTAAGCATTCACATCAACATTTTTCAAAGACGTTGCATCCTGTGCAATGATATCCAGTTGTGGGGATCTGTGATTAGAACAGACTATGCTTGTACAACAGGACTTTCTCGTCCTCTCCTTTTAGCTTAGTTTTTCGTGAGAACCCCTCAAATCTGTTTCAGAGGATTGGGGGCATGGGTGTGTTTGTGGGGCACTAGGGAACAACAGCAAGAAGTCGTCTGCTCATGCAATGTTGGATTTCACCCTATGAATCTTGCCTGACAAAAAATATTTTTGACATAGCCTTCTACTGTAACTGTTTTAGGAATTGCTCTGATGATGTGGAACACATTCATCGTGAAAAGACTTTCTGCTGCTACCTATTTAATGGACAAGGTAAATACTGAATTATACTTTCCCCTTTTCTTTTTCTGTGAAGTGGGGGCAACATTACGGAAATCAGTTTTAAACTAGGGCACTCAGTTAAAGACATCATAGTCAGCTAATGATATGGGTTTGGTGGGATAATTTAATGATCACATAAAAACATATGTAGATTTAAACAGTTTTGAAGAACGTTCCCCCTTCTGAGTTGGTTTTTAGATAGTGCTTGTTGTTGTCTTAGAAGGGACGTTCTCGCTTTTCACTCTCCCATAAACTGAGAGAAGATTACTTTTTCAGAAGGCGTATGCTATCTGTAATTTTGCAAGTACTTACCTTAAAAAACAACAACTGTTTTTCCAATAAGTAGGTGCACCTTTTAAATCAAAAAGTTTTATGAGACTAACTGGATAAGTGTTGCAGCTGCATTTTAAATACATTTCTTACTTAAAAAAAAAAGTTAACCAATTTTGTTTTGCTTGGTTTTATGATAAAATTTGCCAGGGATTTAGTATTTCAGGTGTCAGTTGCTTTTGTTGTGTACCTACTGATTTTCCTGCTGGCCCAACTCTGGGATTTTGGGTGAGGCCAGGTGCCTTGTGATTGCGCAGCAGTTCACAAAACAGAATTTGTCCCAGATGGAAGGGAACCATTTTTGTGTGTGTTGATCAGACAGAAAGGAAGCTTAATTTTTTAAAACTCCTGGGCTATCTCCTCTCCTTTGCCTGCAGGGAATAATGGGAGGGAGAGACTCTCTACATTGACTGATGGGAGCAAACCCAATGTATTGAGTTCTTTGCTTTTACTAAATGGATTCTGACACTTAACAAGAAACCATTTCTTTAATAGGTTGGAAAAGCACCAAAAGACAGATTATGCAGACGGGCAAGTAATTTTGTTGTTGTTGTTACCATTTCTGATTGAAGGCATGTGTAAAAATGGCATATCTGAGAGCATTTGTGTTCACCTGAATGTGGGTTTCCTTATGGTTCAGACTTTTAGTTGTGGCCTCTATCAGGTGATGTTAGTGGTTTTACCTTGCCTAAGCATGTAGTTTAATCCTAACCACATGCTTGGGAAAAGCTTGTAAAATGTGGACTGGACAAGGTGGATTTGTAGTTGCTTGACACTAACGGTTCCTCATCATCCTGGAAAAAGTGGGGTGCTATAGGGTTCTGTCCTGGGCCTGCTGTTGCTCCTGAGGCTGGGACCCAAACCAATAAGATTCAAGTTACAAGAAAGGAGCTTCTGACTAAACATCAGAAAGAACTTTCTGACTGTAAGAGCTGTTTGGCAGTGGAAGGGTCTGCCTTTGGAGGTTGTAGACTCTCCTGTGGAGGTTTTTAAGCAGAGGTTGGCTGACCATCTTTCATGTATGATCTAGTTGAGAATTCTGGATTGCAGGAGGTTCAACTAGATGACCCTCAGGGTCCCTTCCAACTCTGATTCTATGAAACGTAAGGTTTTTTTTGAAATCGAGGTAACTTTGAACAGTTTTGCACTTCCATATTCATGATGTTGCTGCAGAATAAGGGCTCTGCTTTTACCAGCGTTAGGCAACAGTGATACTATGTTCTGAATATTTTTCTCCATAACAATGTCTTTATCTTCTTATAATTTTAGTACAGTCTGCTTTCAACATAGTCAGTATCTATTTGAGCGGTCTTCTAATTAAAATTTTAGCCTAGCCAGGGACAAATCCACTGAAAGTGATTGGGATCAGATTAATATTGAGTACTTTTATTTGAATTTAACCTTGATTTAAGCAGCAATGTAAACAAAAGTATTGATGAAAAATAAGGGGAATTATATTCTAAGGCACTTGTTGGTCTTTATCATTGTTTTACATAAAAATCTTCAATGGGAAGAGCTATTTTAAATATTAGTTATTACTTGAGTGGGAAATGTCATGAACATTTTGAATTTTTTAAAAAAGTGTTTTATTATTGCTGGTTTCTCTTTTCCTTCAGCGTCTTGTTTAGCACAAGAGTTAAGATTTTATTGTTGCTATAACTCAGTCTCCTCTGTACCAGAAAACCAGAACTGTTTAAATGTGTGCAGGAAAAAGCACCTCACAGGCTAATATTGTTTTCTCAAATAGGATGTGGGGATGAGCGACATGGCAATGACATCTTTTCTTGGGTCTTGCTCAGATCTTCTTCAAACACTAATGGAGGTAACACCCACCCCCAAACCTGAGACTCGCGTTGTTTGTAATAGATTAATAAAGTGGCATGTTGCAACTCTGTTTCTGTGCAATAGAGAGGAATGAAAGCTTCTTTACGACAAAGAGTCCGTGGGTGGGATTCACCTAGTCCTTTAGGAGAATGTGACCCCATCCAGGTCAGGCAACCTGTTCCCAGACCTGGGAACCATTGACCCACAAACCCTCTGGGCAGGACTGATCTAATGAGTCTCGTCAGCACGAGCTCTGTGCAAGGGCTCCCCACCCCCCGAAATTGGCTTGGGAAAGTTGAGAGAACCCCCCTGGTTTTACTGGTTTTATATTTTTATATCTATCATCTATCTATCCATCTATCTATCATCTATCTATATCTATCTATCCATCTATCATCTATCATCTATATCTATCTATCTATCTATCATCTATCTATCTATCTATCATCTATCTATCATCTATCTATCTATCTATGTATCTATCATCTATCATCTATCAAGGGACGTGGGTGGCGCTGTGGGTTATACCACAGAGCCTAGGACCTGCCAATCAGAAGGTCAGCGGTTCGAATCCCCGCAACGGGGTGAGCTACCGTTGCTCGATCCCTGCTCCTGCCAACCTAGCAGTTCGAAAGCACCTCAAAGTGCAAGTAGATAAATAGGTACTGCTCCGGTGGGAAGGTAAACGGCATTTCCGTGCGCTGCTCTGGTTCGCCAGAAGCGGCTTAGTCATGCTGGCCACATGACCCGGAAGCTGTACGCCGGCTCCCTTGGCCAATAAAGCGAGATGAGCTCCGCAACCCCAGAGTTGGCCACAACTGGACCTAATGGCCAGGGGTCCCTTTACCTTTATCTATCTATCTATCATCATCTTCCATCATCTATCTATCTATCTATCTATCTATCTATCTATCTATCATCTATCTATCTATATCTATCTATCATCTATCTATCATCTATCTATCTATCTATCTATCTATCTATCTATCATCTATCTATCATCTATCGGTTTGTGTGTGTGTGTTTAGTTTTCACTCTATCAATGTTTCATCATCATCATTATCATCATTATCATAGCAGCCCAGGGAGGGAGGGGGGGTCATTCCATCCAAGAAGCTGCAATGCTTGTGCAGATGGAATGACCGGATGACCGAGACGTTGAATCCCACCCCATGTTATCTTTTTGTAGGAAATGTTAATGAGCAAGTCCTTAAAGACTTTGGTGTCTATGTAACACAACAGATTTCAAGCCAGAAAGTGCAGTAGCTTTGAGTGAATGTGTATTCATTTTGATATTATCCCTTTGCAACACTGGTTTTGCTGCGCAGATTTCTTCTTTTTGCACCTTCAGCCGCGACCCCCTCCCCACCTACTAGTGTTGAAAACATCTCATCCAGGATGAGATGTCACTCATACAGTGACATTTCAAGTGCCAATGCTTTCCCCTGCTTTTCTGCAGGCTGATATAGGGAGTGATGAAATGCAGCTTCCTGTGCTGGACACGGAAGACGCCTGGGTGTCAGTCGAAGGGCAGACCTCCCTTGTGGAACTAGCCCTTGAGCAGAAGCACATCCATTACCCCCTCGTGGAGCACCAGTCTGTGCTCTGTAGTATCTTGTATGCAATCATGAAGTTTTCGCTGAAGAGTGTGAAGCCTCTCTCGCTGTTTGACAGCAAGGTACGTGCATTATAAAAGAGTTGCTGATGAGTCTAAATCAGACAAGTTGCTGAAAAATGTATATTTTACATACTTAGGGCAGGAGTGAGCAGTTTGGAAGACTAGAGTTCAAATCCAGACGGCAGCCACTCATTCCCCCCTGAAAAGCTGCTCCTGATCCAATATCTTCAGTGGCATTTAATTTGGCTCAAAGAGGAAAGGAAAATCAGAAACTGTCCTTTGGATTTTTGGAACTATGGCACACATGGGGTTGTATCCAGTGAAGTCATTGAGCTCATGCAAGGATGTCTGCTTTCACAATAGAACTTCTTCTCCCTCCCCTGCCCCCCGAACATATTTTTTTGGGGGGGGGAGTCTGTTCCACAAGTGGAAGTGCTTCGCAGATGGGGTGATTTTGTTTTATGCAACCCATTGGCTTCTTTCAGTCCTGTCTCCTGTACAGTGGTACCTCAGGTTAAGTACATAATTCGTTCCGGACGTCGGTTCTTAACCTGCAACTGTTCTTAACCTGAAGCACCACTTTAGATAATGGGGCCTCCCGCTGCCGCTGCACTGCTGGAGCACGATTTCTGTTCTCATCCTGAAGCAAAGTTCTTAACCTGAGGTAATATTTCTGGGTTAGCGGAGTCTGTAACCTGAAGTGTATGTAACCCGAGGTATCACTGTATTTGGTACCATCAACCAACACTGCATTCAGGGCCACATCACATTGGAGAATTCCAAATAGCAATTAATACTCAACCTATCTGTAAATTATATATGTGAACTGGCCAAATGAGTGGGTCCCCCCCCTTAACGTACATGTGTTTAGAAGCTGCAGATGACTATATCATTGTGCAACTTTACTATAACTCGCAAATGTTTTCCCTCTTGATGTCTGTTCCTTGGACTTTGAATGCCATCTTTCTCTGAGAAAAGAACCAGTGTGGTGTAGTGGTTAAGAGTGGTAGACTCGTAATCTGGTGAACCAGGTTCGGTTCCCCGCTTCTCCACATGCAGCTGCTGGGTGACCTTGGGCTACTCACACTTCTCTGAAGTCTCTCAGCCCCACTCACCTCCCAGAGTGCCCTCTTGTGGGGGTGGAAGGGAAAGGAGAATGTTAGCCGCTTTGAGACTCCTCCGGGCAGTGATAAAGCAGGATATCAAATCCAAACTTTTCTTCTTCTTCTATAATTTGTTATAAACTGATGCTTTTCTTTCCAAATTCCTCCATGATTTTAAAAGAATATTGTTTGTTTTTTCCTCTGTGCAGGGTAAAAATGCCTTTTTCAAAGACCTTACTTCAATCCAGTTGTTGCCCAGCGGCGATGTGGATCCAGCTCTGCTGTCTATACGTCATCAAGTTAGTTAAAACCTTGGGGGAAATGAGTGACAGTTGTGTGTTTTGTCAAACTGAACTGCTACTGATGTGGCGGTCTTGTTTCCTTTGCAGTTCTTAACCAAACTGGTGAGTGCCGTGGCACAAGCCCAGTCTTCATCTCAGAAAACAAAAGAGAGCCCCGAAGAGCTAGTCGCCGTGTCTGTGAAAGACAGAGATTGGCCAGCCTTGGCTTTGGATTTGGCTCAGCACCTTCAGGTCACGGAGGATATAATTAGGCGGCACTATGTGTGTGAGCTCTACAACTATGGCCTTGATCACCTTGGAGAAGAGGTAAAAAAGGAAGTTAATGTGTAGCCTGTGTCAGAGGGCAACTGTTCCTCACAAGTACCGTATTTTTCTGTGTATAAGACTCGGTTTTTTCCTGCTAGGTCTCCTGATTGATCCTCATGCTGTGGCTATGGGTTAAGCCTGTGACATAATATTATTTCCTTCTGTTGAATTGCCATTTGGGAAGCGAGTCTTAAAAAGTGTTGTTCCTCCCTCTTAGGCAGCCTTTATCCACCCTACATCCCACCTTGGTCTAATATGCCATCAGGGAGAAGGGTCCTTTGGACTTACCTGAAGGGTGTTTCTAAACGATGACAGACTGCGCCCAGGACCACATCCTATGTGGATGATTTTGGCTGTCCGTCTTAATATCTCAAATTTAATGGGTAGTCTGTTTTTGAAATTCCTAGGATCTGTTGTTGTCTGCATTGCAGGTGTGTTTCATTTTTTGTTTGTGTATCCTGCATTTGCTTACACCTCAGCTTGGCAAAACTTGGCTAGTTGAAAGTGTCCTGAAAGGCAACTAGGTTACTGCCTTTGAGCAACAGGTGGAGCTAAATCCACCTGGGTCCAGTATGACATCACACAGAAACACCCTTCAGGCGAGTCCAACAGAGGCTGGATAGCATCAGACTCTTAATCCCAGGGTCGTGGGTTCAAGCCCCATGTTGAGTGAAAGATTCCTGCACTGCTTTGTTCAAATGACTAGATACTTGTGGCCCCTTCCAACTCTACAATTCTGTGATCAGACCCTTCTAAACTGGTTTAATCCAGTGGTGTCCAAACTTTTTTCAAAGAGGGCCAGATTTGATGAAGTGAAGGGCCGTAAGGGCTGACCAAAGTTGTTAACCTTTTATACTGACCGGCAGGCCGCATTAGGCCCCGAAACGGACTTTGGACATGCCTGGACTTTAATCATTGCCAATCTTGTTTTGAGGACAATCGTTTCCTTTGTGCCTAGGTTCCTCAGAAGAACACTGAAGTTCTGCTCTTAATATACCAGTGCTTTTCTTCTTTTTATATGATTGTGTTAACATGTCCTGTAATATTCAGGCTATTCTTCAAGTACACGACAAAGAAGTCCTTGCATCTCAGCTGTTGGTGCTGACCGGACAGAGGCTTGCCTACGCCTTACTGCACACCCAGACCAAGGAAGGCATGGAGCTACTGGCCAGGCTGCCTCCAACACTCTGCACATGGCTTAAAGCTATGGTAATGTCCTTTGACTAAAAGCATCTTTTTACCTCAAATAGCACAAGAAAGAAGAGAGAGTGTTTAAGATTTCACCGAGCCCATAAGTTTATTAAGTGCTTCATACTATGTTGTTGGCATCTGTCTGTCTCGAGGGACAATGGAGTGCACCTAAGGGGGTGAAGTCAAACCGTGTTAGCAGCACCAAAGTGATCTATCTGGAGCACAAGCCTGGGCAGTGTGTATGGAGGTTTTTGGCTGCTCAGATGACAAGACGCCCCTTGGCCTCATTGATGTGGTCCAAAGGAAAGCAGAGCAATACATTTGGCACCATCCTGGCAGCAAGAGTTGCTGGAAGGAGGCATACAAGGCACCATCCAACTATCTTGGGGACTCCATTCTGGATTTGTGTAGGGTTTACTCCTTAGCCTTTTCTTCTCTTGAAGATACCCTGCAAGGCAGTGGTTTACGATCGGAGTTTTCCTTCTTTTAGATGGGCTACCTTCCCAGGTTGACAAGCCTCATTTGCCCCTTAGTGCTTCATACACTTGGTATAAAAAGATATAAATATCTAGAGAAGCATTTCACATCTGAAAGTTTCCAAAGTGAGGCTGTCTCTGCTCTAAGCAGTGCCCGCTCTGAGTGGGTTAATATGCATGAATAATTTCTGACTAAGATTCGTACTTGAGGTGATGCCTGCGTCTTATATGACTGTTAATCTTCAGCCAGAGTGTGCCATGTGGCATGGAATCTGGACTCTACTGCAGATCTGGCTACAAAGACATGCCTGGCATTGTACCTCATGTAGTGGGGATCAGATGACTCCAGGAAGTCTTCGCTGTCACTGCCCCCCTCCCCTTCTTAAAAACAAAACACAGTAAATGTTAACTTGGAAGTTAATGCCTGCCTGGTTCAGCAGGGCTCCTTATAATTGCAGTCTAAATAACGGAATTTGCTCACAAAGCATAGTAAGTAGGACCAATCTTGGGCATAAGGTGGTTGTATCTCTCTAGGATTAGCAGCCATTTGAACAAACAAGCATGGCCTTAGAGCAGGAGCACACTACCTTATTTGATGTTAGTATTTCAGTATACATATGTACTACAACAGGGCTTTTGTATGCCACTCTCTTGACTCTGCTGTGCAGGTAGGAACGAAACCACTGTAATACAGTGCCTCTGCTGCTCAGCCAGAGCAGTCAGGCCAGGTATCAAAAGCTGTTGAAAGATCAAGGAAGAATAACAGGGCTACACTCCCTCTGTCCCTTCTTGGATATAGGTGGACCTAACTTACTTGTGTTCATTAGTTTTTATGGATCTACTCCAAGTACCTCTTACTTGAATGCTACCCAATAACCACCACTTGCCCTGGGTATGCAAGGTAAAGGTAAAGGTACCCCTGCCCGTACGGGCCAGTCGTGTCCGACTCTGGGGTTGCGCGCCCATCTCGCTTAAGAGGCCGGGGGCCAGCGCTGTCCGAAGACACTTCCGGGTCACGTGGCCAGCGTGACAAGCTGCATCTGGCGAGCCAGCGCAGCACACGGAAACGCCGTTTACCTTCCCGCTAGTAAGCAGTCCCTATTTATCTACTTGCGCCCGAGGGTGCTTTCGAACTGCTAGGTTGGCAGGCGCTGGGACCGAGCAACGGGAGTGCACGCCGCCGACCTGATGATCGGCAAGTCCTGGGTGCTGAGGTTTTACCCACAGTGCCACCCGCGTCCCTGGGTATGCAAAGGGTGCACTTAATCCTATTTGTGGCTAAACCAAGTACATACATTACTATTACTTTCATTAATTATAAAATTTATATAGAGTCCTTCATCCGAAGATCACAATATAAAAACACAAAAATGCACGCCATAATAACAAAAGAGAACAATCCTGCCCCCTGGTCAAAATCTCAGAAATAGTCCAGAAAGAGGGGGGAAAGGGGGTGCCCTTGTCCAGCTTCAAAGTGATGACCTCTTTGTGGCCCACCAGAACAAACAGGCAGCTCTGCTCTTCTGGTTGTAGCAGTTGCAGATCAGCCAGCTGGCTGCTCAATGCCAGATGTCAAATCAGCCATGAATTAAAGTTGCTGCTGAAGCCATGGCCTCCAGTAGTCTCATTGATGTTCTTAGCTAATGGTGGATTAAAGCAACAGGTTTACCGGTGAGTAAGAGGGGCACTGGAGGCAGAGGTTCAGAGTTCTGTTCCCTATATGTATTCTCTTTCTCACTGGCAGCCACAGACATCATCAGCACTGTCCATCACCTGACCATAAGAGGGTCATGGTTTCCCCTCTGCCACGGAATAGTTAGTCTGTGTTACAGTGATCTTCACAAACACTGAGGTTTCCTTACGGCAGCTAAGTAGGGATTTGTAGCTGCACCCCTTGCATCCAGACACCAGTGTTGCTTTTGTGGAGTATGCAAATAGCCAAGGACCAGGCTCATTGCTTTAGAATACCATGATGTGTTTCTGGAAAAAATAACCCACAAAATTGGAAGGTGCCTCATAAGCATTTAAGTGACAATCCTGCATTTCCGTTGCCTAGTGCTGTAGCTTGAAAATTGCTTTTATAGGCGAATGCCTGACGACTTGTGTTTCCCCTCCCCTTTCTCTGCAGGACCCACAGGATCTTCAAAATGTAGATGTGCCAATCACCACAACCGCAAAGCTAGTAGACAAAGTGATAGAACACTTACCGGAAAACCACGGGCAGTACAGTGTTGCCTTGAATCTAATTGAGGCGGTGGAAGCAATGTCATGATGGCAAGGTCACAATTTCTGCTGCTAGTTTTGAACCGTTCTTACGTACAAGTCCAGTGCATGGCTCTTGTACGTACAGATGCAGAACCAAATGGTTTCAAGTGACTTTTGTAAACTAACCCTTTTAAGGCTTTTAGGAGATGCTACCCATGTGAAGTTCTACCTTACTGTGGAGGGTAATACCAGCAACCTATCATCTTTGTATATTTGTCTATATAACCTTAAATATTTATTTCTAACTTGAAGCACTTGCGCAGTAGTTCAGGTTTAAGAACAGCTTTGTCGTCCAGATTAACATATTAGAGTTTTTCATGTGCTAGATGATAGACTGTTGCATTTTAAATGTTAAATTGAGAGGAATTTAATTAGAAGCTGAGAAAGCAGGAGCTCCTACGTGTATGTTGCTTCTGGTTTTCAGAGTAGTCTCTTGGCTGCTTTTAGCAAGGAGCTAGCTGGGTGGAGGCTTACAGCATTAAATAATTACTTCATACAATCATCATGCTTGGACAACTGGGCAAGGGGCAGCTCATTCTTAAAAAGATTGTTCCATTGGGAGGGCAGAGTGCACAAGTTAATTTCAAAATCTTGAAACAGAAGCTGCCTCTTGTATGTTCTGATAAAGTCTCAGAAATAAAATTAGGAATCTAATTTAAGCCAATCACGTTCTGTAGAAGCATTAGTCTTTTTGTAACATTGATTGTTGTACAGTTTATTGTAAAAATATTGTAAATTGTCCAGCCCCTAGGTTCCCTGTGTTGAAATTTCAGCTTTCTGTACACAGCTGTCCAATATATGAAGTATTAAAAATAAACTAGTCATTCTTCTGTGGTGTGCACTGGTCTTATGAAGTACAACACATATTTGGGTCTTAGAACCACAGATTTCCAGTGGGTGCAATAGGAATAGTTTGGATCTCATAGGGCAGAAGGCAGAAATCAACCTGTAAAGGAGGGAATATAGTTGCTGTTCAGTTTGCAGCAGGGTTTGTGGGCAACAGTCTATAGACCTAAGGATAACATGATCACTTCTTAACTATAATTGAAAAATTAGTGCAGGTTGAAATTACCCAGTTACCTTGCTGGCATGTATGTTTGTCTGCTGTTAATACTGGGTTGACAGCTGGTTAGCATGAAACCTTGACCAGCAAGAAAGGGGGACTCACTTGTTACTAAGAAATCTTATACCCTTAAGAACACCAAAGACCACCTGGCATCTCTTACAAGCAGTTTATTAATGTACAAGCTTACGTATATACACCAAACCAGTTTTCAAATAAACATTCCAACATCTTTCCCCACAGTAGTATTGTGTGTTTTCTCATTACACACATTTCTTAGAAATAAGTCAGCAAAATAGCAGGTTGCTTTTGAGAGAGCATGGAGACGTGGTTGCTATTTCCCACCAAGTGTTTCCCTGCATCGTGCACAGAGTGTGTCTGCTGAATCCGCAGTGTATTTTCGACAGCGCAGGCATTTTGATTTGGCAGCCGGTAGAACTATGACTTTATAGGCAGACTCTTCCCGGATATCACCACCTATGGAAAGAATCAGACTCAGCATTTAGGTAGACCTCTCCATCTCTTGCTCACCCACCCCAAGAAACAAGGGAAGGTACAACTAGTCCAAACAGATGCCAAACTGGAAGTTATTTCCTTCTGCACTTACCTTCTAAGTTGATCAGAAATGTCCCTTTAATCATATCATCTGTGCTTATGTCTCTCGGGACTTCACTAAGCAGCGTCGTTTGTGATGCCATCATTATTTCGTTTAGCTGGGATGTACTGGAACACTCCTCGTGTTGCAGCACCTGGACGTGAATGATTGCATTTAGAGAAGGCTGCGGCTGAAGTTAAGCAGGTCCAGCCATAAAGCCTGCCAGCCCTACTGATCTCTTTGAAACAGTGGTTCTCAAACAGTGTGGCAGGAGAGGATGTCAAGTGTGGCAAAAAGATTCAAGGATAATCAAACATTTAAATATTTCAGTGCAGTACAGTATCAAAATATCTTTTTTAATTTGAAGAATATGGATAGATATCTTTACAAAACAACAGCAAAAGCATCAAGCAATACTGTGGACAAACCTAGTTGTGATCCAGAATCGAACTGGAGAATAGCACTATTTTCCCCTGCCCCAGCTGTTTATTTTAATCTTTTTACATACCAACTTCAGCTACTCTGAATTTCAGAAGTGTGTACAAATTTATACAATGAGTATATTAGAACCATTATTCAGAGTAAAGCTAATTTAAGATGCCTGTGTGAAAAAAAACAAAAATGGATGTTTCAGCCAGGAGTGGAAAAGACTGCAACAGGCAAGCCTCTTTAGGAAAATCGTTCAAAAGGCCTCTTCCTTTGTCGCTGAAAGATTTACATCTGATAGACAAGGCAACAAGAGAACCGTCAGCAGAAAGCTTCAAGACATGGTTAGGCTGGCATAGGAAGAAGCGCTCCTCTGGTATTTTGGTCGCAAGCTGCATAGGGCTTTAAAGGTAAACACTAGGGCTGTGTGATACATCATCCAAAACCAGTTTGAAGTCCATATCATGATACGTTATCAGTACGTATCAGTACGTTTCCGAGCACAATTCAAAGTGTTGGTGCTGACCTTTAAAGCCCTAAACGGCCTCGGTCCAGTATACCTGAAGGAGCGTCTCCACCCCCATCGTTCAGCCCAGACACTGAGATCCAGCGCTGCGGGCCTTCTGGCAGTTCCCTCTTTGCGAGAAGTGAGGTTAGAGGGAACCAGACAGAGGGCCCACCCTGTGGAACATCCTCCCTTCAGATGTGAAGGAAATAAGCAGCTATCCTATCTTCAAAAGACATCTGAAGGCAGCCCTGTTCAGGGAAGTTTTTAATATTTAATGCTGTATTGTTTTTAACATTTGATTGGGAGCCGCCCAGAGTGGCTAGGGAAACTCAGCCAGATGGGTGGCGTATAAATAATAAATTATTATTATTATACCGGTTTCATAATTTTTGACCTAGCAATATATTGTGTGCGCTATGCAAAAATCACAATGTGGGGAAAACCATGAAGCCAGCCAATGCCTCTACATGGTTCCATCCTTATTTCAGACACTGTGATATATCAGTATATTGCGATGATTAGCTGGTGATATATCACAAAGTTGAAAACGCAGTGCTAGTAAACACCAGCACCTTGCTTAAGGCCCTGAAGTGAACATCTAGTCAATGAGATTCTTTTAAAACTGCTGCAAAAATGAGTGACCTTTGTTGCACTTGTCGGAATTCTGGAAGCCAAGCTCTGTACTAATTGATGTTTGAACAAATGGTATTGATTTTCCCACTTACCTCCATTAATTCAAAGAGCAGTCCAGGCTCAATCACAAGTACCACCTGATATTCCAAAGCATTTTTGCCAGGGATCGAACCCAGGAAAGCATCTCTCACTGCACATGCTCCCTCCACTGCTTCTTCAAGGCCGGGTTTCTTCCATACGGGACTTGTGTTCATCCAGCCAGAACGAAACACGCTATCTGACTCTTTGAAAGAAAGAAAAAGGTTAATACCCAAAGCAACTGTTCATACAGTCAACCCTGGAACACCCCTGCGAAGCTAAAGCTGTCAGTTAAAATTTCACTTATTGGGGCACTCTTAATATTTTAGCTTCAGATCATCAATATTACAAGATTTTAAAAGACTCCAATCTTTTTCTAAAATGATTAGTTTAACTCTCTTGGGGGGCCTGCAGGCAGTTCCACCATTCCAGCCAATGCACAGACAGTTCTTCAAATGTTTAGATAAAGGAATTCCCAGGGATTCTCAAACACACTGCTAAGGCTATAACATACAAGAGCCCTGCGTGAAGAAGCACCTGACAGCTCCAGCTACCTTACCTTTCTGATACGGAAGGTACTGGAATACCTCTTCAGCCAAATGAGGAAGGATTGGTGCAAAAGAACGAACCACCGTGTCGAAAATTGCAGCTAAGGCTGTTTGGCATGAGCGGCGCTTGGGATCTTTTTCTTCTTCACAATAAAGTCTGAAATGGGGGGGATTGAACTTTTAGATATTGGTAGGAATTAAAAGCCGGAATGATGCCATTTTAAACTGGGAATGTCCAAGTATTTGCCCTTCTATATTTCAAACAACTAATATACTTTCGCATTTGGCAAATTAATACGTGTGTGTGTGTGTGTGTGTGTGTGTGTGTGTATCAACACACAAATAGCACTGAACCCAGTGGTTTTGGTACCGATGGCTAGAATTTTTTCACACTGTTTTATTTAGGGGGGAGTGAAGCACACACAAAATCAAAAATTAAATTTCAGGTTTAAGATTCCACTCGCACATATGATGGAAGCTTTTGCAAGCTAGTAACAACAAAGGCCTGGTTCATGTATTGCTTGTGCATCTCTGCGTGTGCATTGAGGTTTCCTAAAGACAAGCTTTCTTAAGCGGGAACCAAGGTGTAGTGAATAGGGAGACTCGCATTAGTAAGGGTACACTATTATACATACCTGTCCTTGATTATGCTAAAGTAAAAACTAGACAGCTCTCTAGTATGGAAGGCTTGCAGTAATCGTATGACTTTGCCATAGTCATATTCCTTATACGCTGTTGTAACCTGAAAAAATAAAATACAAAAACAGACAGCTAAATTAAGAAGCAAGTACTGAAGATTCAGAAACCACAGGAAGAGAAAGAGCCTTTCTCCACTCACACCTCCATGCCCAGTATTTACATAAGAGAGCCTGTTGGATCAGGCCAATGGCCCATCTGCTCCAGCATTTTGTTCTCACAGTGGCCAATCAAATGCCTCCAGGATTTAAAGACAGGAGTACTACTGGAGGGGGGGGGGGAATGCCCCAAAAGTCCTGATTTGCTTATATGTACATAAGTTTTTAGCATTGCGGCTCTAGCCCTCTGGAATCGGTTACCTGCTGAAATTAGGCAGGCACTTAGAATCATGACATGTAGGTGCCCACTGAACAGGTTTTTGCTAAAGGTTTTCTGGGAGTCATTTATGAAACCCTGGTTATGCATCTGTAGAGGTAGCTTTATTGTTTCTTCAGAGTTTGTAGGAATGGTTTTAATGGTTTTTTTGAATTTGCATTTTATCTTAAATTTGTCCCATTGTACATTGCTTGGATTTGTGAAGCGGTTAACAAATGTGCTAAATAAAAAATAAATAATGCCTTGGCTGAATTATGACCACTAGGGGCTCCCCAATTCATATTTAAAATTCTCTATGCTTTGAGTACAAAATGCTATTTAATAATAATAAAAAAAATATTATTTACACTCTGCGCATCTGGCTAGATTTCCCCAGCCACTCTGGGTGGATTCCAGCGAAATATAAAAACATAATAAAATGTCAATCATTAAAAACATCCGCAAGCCTGTTGTAATCATAAGGAGGGTCTCTCTTATGCTCCAGATTGGCATTCATGACAAAACACTGTCTAACTACTAGGACCTTAGCTTAAATATGATTCAATCCAACCTCTCTTCTAAGTAATTCACAGAGCTGACTGCTCAAAGGCTCACATCCTTCTGCTGTATGCACTTATAACTCCTAGTCCTCCTCCTTCCCTGCTTACCTTGTTTGCATAGCCCTGCAGCAGGTGGAGCATATACTGGTCTATTACATACATCTCTGATGTGGGGACTGTGTCCGTCTCCGGAGTGAAGCCGGCCAGGTTGCCGAGCAAGAAACGGAGCGTGTTCCGAAGCTATCAACAAACCAGTCAGCAACATGCATTAATCAGGATAACTCCACAAAATCCAGAATGATACAGCAGTAATAATTTAAAACAGGTTTTGCTACCAATAGTGCCATTAACATTTCAGAGGCTTTTCTAATTCCTTGAGAATGCTGGAGACTCCTATCTGGTCACTTTTCCAATACAAGCTTTGTTTCACAATTTGGGGTGGAAAGAAAGGAGACTGTTTATAGTTGCCTGGAAATCACCTCAAGGTGATCCTCCCTGATCCTAAAGGAGTTTGAAATCATGTCAAGAAGTCACATGATCTCCAAATGCTTTCAGCTCTTCCCTTCCTCTCCTTTCCAAAGCTCTATGTGGCTTGCAATATACAATGGAGGAATACCAGATCAGAGGACTGCCCAATTGTTATCAGTGCCAAGGCCCTAGGGCTGGAAAGGAAAGTTATGGCAAACACAAGGTAGCTGGACTTTACTGCCTAGGCACACGCATCACATGATGCAACATCAGTTTCCCAAAATTCCAGCTGAATGGCCTGTCAAGTGGGAAGAGTAGGAGACACTGGGCTTTGACAACAGCCTTGAGTTGGCTGCAATACTGTCAGTTTGCATCCCTTAGTGCAGAAAGTATTGATCTGATGTGTAGAGATCTTTCATATTCTAATTAATTCAAGAGGAAGCTTCTCTGTGTGAAAGAAACAAGCAGAAGGTTCATGATGTTTGGGTTATTCCTTCAGAGAAGCTGAGTACAGCTGGCTTAAACTGGTTCTGTTATCTCTTCTGTCAAGGTCATGCTGGCTAAAAAAAGGCCAGAAGGAGCCTGGGTTTCACTTTCTCTTTCTATCTCTCTTCCTTCTGGTGTGGTGTTCTGCACATAGTATACTCAGCACTAAAGTTTAGTCTTATTGTAAGTTATTGTAAGTTTAAGTTAAGTCTGCTGCAACTGGATTTCTTATGGACAGTGCCAATCCTGAATGTATTAGATTTGTGACCATTATGCTCATTTGTCTTCAGTAGCTCTGCTGGATGAAATACAATTGCCTCTGGTCTATTTTTTGGGAATCCTGCAATGTGTTTTAAGTTTTTACTCTGCTAACTATACATTGGAGTTCTGCTCTGGATCAGTATTGAGGAGAATTCCATGACAAACACATCTAGTTCTACCATAAGAATAGGAAGCAAACAAACAGCTGAATGCAATCACACTGCAAGTATTTTGTTGCCCTTTCCTGTCAAGTTATCTAAGGCTGGGCTGCAGCAAGTGGTAGCTGAAACAGAAACTACAGAGAAGATCTCAAACATTATTTCCTGGTTATGCATTCTACAAAACAAACTGACAGTTTTAAATCTGAAATGGCTCCTACTGAAGAGGAGACACTCTGTTTTTCTTCTTACTGTTGTTATTATTCTCTTGGCTTCCTACCTTGTTGATGTCATCTCGTGCAGAGTTAAGCACAGCTGGCCCAATAAGAACTTCCGCAAAGACATTCGACTCTGCCACCCACCAGCGTAGGATATCGGCGCCATATGGAGGGTCTGTACTGTGGTCCTGTGAGTGTAAAGATTGGGTGGGTAGGGGGAGAGATTAAAAGAGAGAGACTAGCTCTGCAAACCTGCTGAATTTACACAGTGGGTGAGAGCCAACAGCTCCATTCTGCTACTGGAAGCCAGCACAACAACTCCTGCTAGTGCAACAGGACTTTCCTCTCTTCTTCTCCTCTCCCAAATCCGCTCAGGTCAGGTGAACCCCCAGAACCGGGGTGGGGTGGGGAGGAGGACTGTTCTATCAGGCAAGCAGAAATGGAACAAACTCTTTAAGCGTTACGTTGGAAGTCTACCTAGCATGTTTCGTTGACAACACACATTTTCCTGGAGCACAAAAAGCACCAACTGCTTACAGATTTCTGGAATGAAATCTTGACATGCAGCCACCCCACAATTCAACTGGACCAGAGATTTTCAAATGAAAATTAGCAGCATAGTTGCTGTTCCTTATTGCTCTGCAGAGCACAACACACACACACACACACCTATGTCATGCTTGCTAGTGCAAAGCTTGGGGGGGGGGCGGAAGGGAGAGAAAAGTCAAACCACACTTGCTGTCAACTTGGAGCCATCAAGGATTGTGGCAGGACAAGCTACATCAAAGGATCAGCATTACTTTTTACTTGAAAAGCTTTCAAGTCACAGACATGGGGGCGTGCAGGGAAGTTCCTTGCTGCTGTAAAAACTACTACACAGCAACTACTGATGTTCTTGCCTAGAGAGAAAGGGGAAGTACCATAGTTTAGGGGTAGTAGGCTCCAGGTTCAATCATTGAGAAGGACTCCTGGTCTGAAAACCTGGAGAGTTGCCATTAAGCTAGGTGGACCGCTGGTCTGACTCAGTGTAAGGCAGGAGATGGTCTGTTCCCCATTTCTTCCCCTGGCACAGAAATGTAGTAGAATGCTGTGGACAGATAGAACTCTATGCCCCTCCTCTGCCAGCCTCAAGCATGCTAACAATTCCCCTAGCCCCAGCCATTAAATTTTTAAAGCCTGGTTTAGCAAAAGCTGCAGCCAATTTCTCTCCTCCTGTTTAGAATTGTGCTTGTTTACTTTGGGAGGTCTGCTCCAAAAGATGAATCCCCCTTACTGAACAAGGAGTGGGGCAGCCCTAGCAGAATAAGCAACTCAGTTACAAGTATGTAGTGAAACAATTTATACAACTCTCGTCTCTTTTCCTCTCTCTCCGCTCCCCAACTGCTCACCTCCCCTCCTTTTTCTATTTTCCTCTAACTCATTACTGTCATCTGCCATCTGAACTGCGCTATAATAAGTAGCAAAAAAGAAAAACTAAGCATGGTCAAGAGGAGTACTGGAGTAACAATTGTAGCATGCACCGAACTTCAGGAAAATACATTCCCAAACCAACCTGCACGCTAAATATTTCCTTCATACACATTAAAATCAGAACAAATAAAATACCAGGATTACCTTCAAATCCTGATATCAGAACTTCTAAATTTAAAATGATATGGTGGCACAGAACAACTCAGCCAACATGTGAAGCATACATTAGAACAGACCTGTTTGATAAAGGTCAAAGAACCAGACCCAAAATGTTCCTATATAAAATAAGAGGGTTGCTTGGGTAGAGGGTCTAGCTACTGATTCCCATTTAAAGATGCTGCTGTCCTGGTCTCCATTGGCACATGGTATGGCATCAAGTAGCTGAACCCTTATTAATTCACTGGGGATTGCTCCACATTCCCAGATCCAAGAGCTCTGGCAAAGTAGAAATTCGGGGTCTATCAAATCTAGCCAGAGCAGCCAAAGGACCAGGTAGGAGCTGGGCAGTGAACATCAATACACAAGCTAAACAGTTGATCAAAACGTTAAGTCAAGCACAAGTTGAGCTTCAAGCCACCAGGCATGAAAACCATTCCCACCCCCGCAGAACAGGCACTGATAAGCAAGGTAAAGCAGCAATAAAACTGGTCTGTTTTTATGATGATTGATATATGCAAGCGAGGCTGCCAAGGGCTGTGTTTCAACGACTGTTTCAGGATACACAAGGAAGCTCAGCTTCAGAAAGACACTTTAGGAAGCTTTTCCATCAGCAGCAATAAAAATCTGCTCTTTTCAACAATTGGAGCGAAGTGTTACCTTCGTGCCATATTTCCCCTTCCCTCTAAAGCCATCAGAAGCAGACTGAGGTTTTAATGAAGTTTCAGTATAACCGGACTAGGCACAGAACAACTTCCGAGTACTCTTCTACAGAACCTGCTGAACAGGAAATTCTAGAATAAAAGCAACATGCATGATCTTGAAAATATCGTACCTAATCCTAAGAGACTGCTGCATGCACCCAGTGCACCAAAATTCTATATAAAAGGCAAGAGGGTTGCTTGGGTACTCAAAAGTATCTTGCTGACACAGCTGAAACGTAACAAAACCATGTCCTTGAGACCGCTTTACGTTAATACGGCACAAGTAATTCACGTGGAAGATGAGCTTAGAAGCCAACATTTGAGGGACATATAGACCTGGTGTGAATATGGCAATTGAACCATGGTTTATTGTGACATGCACAAACCTAGGACTCGTGCTCCTCCACACCTCTCCTCCTCTAGCGAAATATGAGGTTGGAGGCTTTCACTTCAGATTTCTATTAAATCAGTTTAATGCTGCATCCAAATCCTATACTAGTTAATTCTAACTATAGTTAGTTGGGGGGAGGGGAAAACCAGCTTTGTAATTTACATTTCAAGCAACCACAGTTAACCTAAGTGCAATTTTATCACTTTGAACATAACTCTTAAACTGTGGTTAATCTGAAGTGGAAGTGACAGCTTCCAACTTCCTCTTCGCAGTCACAACAGAGGAGGGGAGGTGGGAGCACCTAAGGCTTGTTCTCATAATGATAAGTCAGTGTTTATTATGCCTATGATCTCTTTCACCAATGCATCTGCCTTTACCTCCCTTCCAGCCTGATCTTGGTTAAGCTACCCACTCATCCTGCATGCTATGCTCTCAGCTAAACCTTTCAACTCCAGAACATAGAAAGCTGCCCTATTGGTTCCTCTAGCCCAGTGGCTCTCCAAAGTCTCAAGCAGTGGACTTGCCCATCATTTGCTACTTTATCCTTCCGCACAATGGGTACTCTGCTGCTGTGATACCCTAAGAACATGTCTTACTTGCCACCTTCTTAGTAATTCTTCTCTCACTGCTGAGCTGGGGATGGATTTAATGCAAAGCAAATTATTTCAGGCAGTAAATAATCGGACCTAGCTGAACCATTGCTACTCTGAGAAACTAATAGACTGAATTTTGTGATTTGGGAACGTAACAATGCAATACTCACATTGCCGCCATTGATGACTACATCCGGATCAACAACGTTGCCAATCGATTTAGACATCTTTTCTCCTTTTTCACCAAGAGTGAATCCATGAACCATAACAGCCCTAGAAGAAAGACCCTGACGCTGTCATTTCCATCCAGAGGTTCAACAGATAGTTACGATGTACTGTGTTCACTGCTTCCCGTGATATCTGGTTCCAGAAGCATCAACTTACTTAAACGGTGCCTTTTTTCGTGTTGCCACGCTGGTCAAGAGAGAAGACTGAAACCAGCCTCCCAGCTGGTCTTTCCCTTCCAAGTATAGATCAGCCCTTTCACCTGCATCTGAAGAAAGTCAAGAAAAAAGTGGCATTTTAAAGCAGGAATTTAGCTGCTGTGGAGCTTTTGCTTTAATGCCGTGTTATACTAATGTAACCCGTAAGACAGCTTTACAGCAAAGTTTACACAAAGCCTTTAAAAACACACACACCACCATCACACAATCTGAACATGCCTCATAAATAAAATACAAAATCTAACCATTTTTAAAGACACTTAAAAGACTTCAGAGTGCAAGTACTGTTAAGCTTCTTACTCCCAAATAAAAGGGTGAATCCAGTGGTTTGATTCAATAAAAGACACACCTCCTGTGACCTGAATAGGAGTGGGAAAGGTAGAATTTTGGCCAGTGCATCTTCTCACATCTCTGAAGTCTTATGCAAGAAGAAACCTCATTCACTTGCATTTCCTCCCCTAGCATAAGGCCTCTGTCCCATATTAAACCTATGAAAATGAGGGAGCATATTTATGAAAACAATCTAATTTGCCTTGCAATGGGAACTTCAACATTTCATTTTTTCCCCTCCACAGCAGTATTCAGTTACTCCTTTCACAGATTCCTTTGTCACACCATTTTTACAGCCCTCTGCTGTTTGTTTAAGGAATTTTGATATTTAAATTCTGCTGTAACAAGCACAACGTGACAAAGGTCACAGAGAAGTGATTTACTATGTAACACACCTATACACTAAAGTCATGCCTTAAGTGCGGCAGCAACTGTACTTTGGAACTCCCTGCCTATTGACATTAGGCAGGCACCTGCCAAAAGCTTTTCTTCTTTCAGCGGGCCTTGTGACACACTCCTTCAGTGAAGATGGGAGCAAAGTCTGGAGTGATTTCACCTTGGTCACTCCCCTCCTCAAACAACAAAGAATTCAATACATCATATAAACCTAAAACAGGAACTCTTGATATCGGGGGTTCCTGTGACAACTCATTCCCTGAAGTAGGTATCAATTAAAGCTGAGGCATGATGGAAACGAAAACTGTATTTTTCTTGACTAAACCTGAAAGGAGGATAAAGCTTGGCAGTTCACTATTAAAGACACAATACAGTGGTACCTCGGGTTAAGAACTTAATTCGTTCTGGAGGTCTGTTCTTAACCTGAAGCACCACTTTAGCTAATGGGGCCTCCTGCTACTGCTGCGCTGCCGGAGCAAGATTTCTGTTCTCATCCTGAAGCAAAGTTCTTAACCTGAGGTACTATTTCTGGGTTAGCGGAGTCTGTAACCTGAAACATATGTAACCTCAAGCATATGTAACCTGAGGTACCACTGTACTTATTTTCTGTCAGAAAAACTGTTTCACATTTGAACAAGAATTTTACTTATAATTCTCCGCAACAGAAGAGTTTCTATTAAAACTATCTCCTTCTAGAATGGCTATCCACTTTTCCTTTTCACATAAAAGCACCTCTAGCCCCTTCCTAAATCCTTTTCAGTCACCTAAGGAAATTAAACAGGTTTATCCTGCCTAACTAGCTGTTTCTTTAACATCCTCACTCTCTCCTAATTGGCCAGTTCTCCTCCCTGGTATGATTGGCTAAGGGTCCCCAAGATGATGACCCAATGGTCTGTCTGGGGCCCATGCAGAGACATGATTTGGTTACATATGTTCTTATATTTGTTTTAGACGTTTTATTGTTTTTAGATGTTATGTTATGTTTTGATTTTATTTTTCATTTCATTTTTTAAAGTCACGATAGGGTAACCTGCCCTGGGCTCCTTTGGGAGGAAGGGAAGGATACAAATTTAATAAACACACACACACGCACACATACACACACACACACACACACACACACACACACACACACACACACAAGGCACACACACTATAATTCAGTGAAATGCAATGCACACAAGGCTCCCAACATGCGTAAGGTTTAATGGCAGGATGTTGTTGCTCTGATTACACACCCACTGCAAACATGGCACTACTCTGGCAGTCCAGAGGGCACAGGAAACTTCCTGCAGAGATTTTATTTGGAGATGGTTAAGATGAAAACCTCAAGCTTTCAATTTAAAAAATGGAGGGGAAAGACTTCAGCTCGACAAAGCTGCATTCCTGTAAAAAGTCACTTGGATTAATCCCCCATTGAAAGAAGTGGGATGCCCGCAAAACAAATGCCAGTGTGGTGTGGTGGTTAAGAGTGGTGGACTTGTAATCTGGGGAACCAGGTTCGCTTCCCCGCTCCTCTACATGCAGCTGCTGGGTGACCTTAGGCTAGTCACACTTCTCTGAAGTCTCTCAGCCTCACTCACCTTGTTGTTGGGGAGGAAGGGAAAGGAGATTGTTAGCGGCTTTGAGACTCCTTAAGGGGAGTGAAAGGCGGGATATCAAGTCCAAATGCACTTCCGGGTTAGCGCCATCGGCAATGGCGGAGTTCCTCTGATCGAGAGGAACCTGCTCCGCGAAAATCGGGTCTTGCCGCCGCGGCGAAGGCGGAGACCCTTCAAAAATCCCAGGCGGAGGAAGCCTGGGAATGTGGGATTCGGCTGACACCAGGAGCGCCTCCCCTACTCGCAAGGAAACCCCTTTTTCGGGGACCCGAAGCGACGTGGGGTGAGTGGCGCGGTGTTTTGAATCGACCGCTATTTTTACGGAGTGAAGCCGCACAGCTGTTGCCGGAGAGCGCTGACTTTTTCCTGTGGACAATTGGACTCTAAACAAGTACCTGTGAGTAGAACGGAAAATTGGATTAAGAAACATTTTAATTTGGCACTGATGCGGGAAGGTTCTAAACAGGAAGTCCGCCTTCCGCTTTTGTAAATAGACTGAAGCAAAAATTGTGCAAGCTAAAGTCTGGAAAGTCGTATATAAAGGTCTAAAATTCCTCCAGTTTTAACCACCAAAACCCCTCTTGGAAGCAGGAGTAAAGAGGGGGAATTTTGATTGTTCAAACCTGC